>NC_133970.1:2480000-3680000 GCF_031877795.1 Strix aluco
TATAGGAGGCTGCTTCTTACTAGTGACCAGACTTGATGACCATTCCAACAAACTGGAGCTGGTATCTCCTACGTGTCGCTGTCACCAGGTCACCATGGCCCAACTTCCTGACTTATGAATTTCCATGGAGAAACCAACGCAGTATTTTGCAAAGTAGACATTAGCTGCAATTTCTGCTTGATGACCTGTTCTAACCACAAGCTGAATTAAGCACTGATGGCCCTCTCACAGCATTTCTTCTGTGAAATCCCACAGCCACAGCCCCGTGTGCTGGGAATCCTTCCTCGGGCTCGCGGGTCTCTTTGAACGCTGACAAAACACAATCGAGTCCTCTCTTCCCTCTTTTGTCAAGGTGGCTCCTGGAGCCTCTCTTCCCGAGCTCACCCTCCTAATGCCTTGATAAGCCTCGTAACGCTGCCTTTAAACTCTGGTGATATTGTGAATATCCTTCTTTAAACCCACTGCCCACTGCTGGACATGACATTTCAAATGAGGTTTTACAAAGGCTTTGTATAATGAAACCATTCTCTCTCCTGATTTTAACTAATCCTCTTGCTTATTCGCCATAAGACCTGATTAGCTTCTCTTGCATCTGCCACACACTTGGATCTTTACCTTCTAATTATCACATGCTTTTATCCCTAAGTCTCCTTCCTTTGCTGGTTTTGCACATCTGTTATTCAAAGCCCATTTTCCTCTCCTTCAAGCTGCCTCACCTTACCTGCGTGTGCATTGCAATTTCTAGGACTGTGTCCCAGATCTAAGGGTCTTCTTAAAAATGGGTTCACTTGACAGAATAAAAGCATTTTAAACATTAACTCATCAACACTGCATTGTCTTCCTGAGTCTGCAGACAGCCTACAACAATAATTCATTCCCTTCAGCACCACCTCACTTATCCCGATCATTTGTTGACTTCAAAGCTTAAATATGGTGATTTAAAGGTCAACATTCTTAGCTAGTCACTTAACCATAATTTTAGCAGAATTTATTCTGTTAACGTACTTCTTTTCCATCTCAAATTGCCTCCCCAGAGGTCAGAAACCCCATCTGTCTCTAACCTTGCAAAACCTCCAGCTGTGATTTCACAGTGATAAATTGTCAATACAAACATTTTTGGCGTATTGAGAAAGCTGAAGTGTTCGGCACAGTAAAGCAAATATGATTGAAGGGTCTGATTATGTTATCCAGCCATCTATTTGGTTCATTAAAAAAATATCATGCTCGTTCCTAAATAAAACCACTCCACAATTTCCATTTGCTGCACTTGCAAGCGGCGGAGCTCAGGCTCCTGACACAACCCTCTTTAGGTTTCCATTATCATTGCCTGAAGGGGCTGTTGCCATCACCCAGGGCAACCTCCTCCATGCTATGGGCCACAGAGCTTCACTTGGTGACCCAGACTGCAAGCCCGGTAACCACTAACTAAACTATAGTCTGTGTTTCAGAAAACTACAAGATATTCAAGTAAAGACTTTGGAAACGGATACTCTGAAAGGTGGCAAGTTACTGCAGTGGTTAATTACCCTCACTGATAGAAATATATGCTTTATTTCCAGTTTTCATGTCATCTACAATCCACCTTTGTATCCCCTGTACAAAACAGAAGTCTTTTTTGGTTGAATATGCACATAAATCCACACATACACATGTACAACCCTTAAAAAGAGGAGACAGGCTCGCAGGCACTATGGATATAAAAAACTGCGTAGCTGACAAGTCTCAGGCTCTGGATGTTGCCCATCCCTACGGAAAGTGGTCCCAGCGGAGGGAGCTCTGAAGGCAGGACTCTGCTGAGTCCCACTGCCAAGGTCGTCTGTAAAACCATCGGGCCAACAACCGCCTACACAGTGCGGATCCGTTAAAGCGCAGCATAATTTAACTCAACCTCAATTTCTCCTATAGAAAAGTGCAGATAAATGATGATTATGTGACAGTCTGAGACAGCAAGGGAGAGTACTCAGCAGGAGAGCCCTCACAGCCTCACGTTCCTAAAATGTGCCCCAAAAATGGAAAGCAAAATCCTCACCGGGAGGATTTACATCAATTTCAGCAATGCAGCTGATCAATTATTAGCTGTTCATCCTTCATCTGCTAACTCATTTATTCCCTCAAACAGCTGCATCAGATGAGTCAGACAAGACTTATTTTTAGGGACTTCATGGCAGGATGGGGTTGTCACCACCCGCTTCCTGCTTGGCAAAATATTTCCTCTTCTCCAGGATCTGATCCTGTACTTGAATGGAGTCAAACCAGGTGTCGGTGGCTTTTTATGGGCTTTAAAAAGTGAACATTGGCTTTCAGTGGCTGCTGTCAGACCTGGATGTTAGCTGATGCCATGCAGAAGCCAGCTCAGGTCACACCGTTCACCTGGGAGCATCAAAGTAGGTGGCACTTGGCTGCATGGCGGTTATTTGCTGGTTTGCTGCCGGCTACAGCCTTGGGCTGACTGCCTCCTCCTCCCGAAATTGCACAGATAAAACATAAAATAGAAAATGCAAATCACTGGCTGGAGACAAAGGGCACCAGGCAACTATTGATGAGGATTTCAACTGCCATCAGGAATGACCAACATGTGAACTCACGTGCCCATGTAGCTCCAGGTCACCTCTGGAAACCAATTCAAGACAAACCCATCGACAGTTCTCCAGTGCAGCTGTAGACGGGGCATTGCTCAGCCCATCAACCTCAGTTTTTAAGAAGGTTTCATAACGAGCTCTCAGCTAAACTGCACTTTGACATTTATTATCTCCAACCAAACACGCCCATTAGTCTCTGACAAAGTCTGCCTTTGACGAAACATTTAAGGACTTGGTCAATGGCAACAGAAGCGAGTCACCAGGGCAGAAAGACCTGGTGACTTGGGCACAGATGCTTTAACATGACCCATAGCTGAGCACAAAGCCCTTTTCTGCAAATCCAACCCAATACTGCAGGGTACAGCTGCACAGCAGGGTTGTCTCCCCTGCAAACCACCTCTTCTAGAAGGACCTAGGGAGGGATCGTGGTGGATAATCTGTTAAATGAGAGTTCTCTGTACGACAAAAGAAAATAATGATTAAGAATGAAAAAACTAAATAATCTTGGAGTAGGAGATGTGAAATTACCTTTGGGAATGGCTCTGGGGGTAACACCACTGTGTCCTATCCTGTGCTACCAGTCAGGAAGGGTACAAGAAAACTCTTGAAGATGCAAACAAAAGCCCCAAGGCTAATTAGAGAATAAAAAAAGCTGTAATATTGTAGCTCATCAGAAAGAAGATTAAGGGGTAAATAAGGATAACTACAGAGGACTTAAAATTAATAGAGGACTTCCTAGTTTAGCGTGCAATATGTTGTGACAAGAATCAGCAGCTGGAAGTTCTAGCCACAAAAGGAAATTCAACCTAAACTATGTACAAGTTTTCAAGAGTGACAGTAACGTAACCATGGGACCAGGCTGGCAAGGACTGGGATGGGTTTCTCTATCAACAACATTCATTTTGTTAGCATGGGTGCTTTTTTTTTTTTTTGGTAACATCATCTTTCATCTCAGGACACCTATTGAACTGGAAGAAAAAAATAATACCGCAGCCATTTCGCACTCGGTCCTGCGCAAGGAGTCAGACTAAATGGTCCCAGCGATGCTGCAACGTCAGCACCCATCAGCTCACGCCCAGGAAAATTTTATCCTTAACCCAAGCGCTTAGAAGTTAACTTACAAAAAAAAAGTGTTTACAGTTCTTTTTTTTTTTCAAAAGAAACAAGGAAAAGGTTATTCCAGTTTTGAGTTTCACACAAAGGAAACACTTCTGAACCAGGAAGCGAGTTCATCAGTCCACCCTCAGCAATGCAGCACAGAGCAGAGCTGATCCTCTACGGATCCTCCCGTGCCCAAGACACCGCTAACTGGACCTCAGTCCATTTGGAAGAATTATTTCATTTATACAACTAACTCTTTAGAGAAAATAAATCACAGTAAGGTTTAATTTCTCTTCCCCCTCATTTCCTAAGTGTACATCATATCACTGTATCATCTTTACCCATTAAGGAGCAGTTTGAGATCCCAAACTGATTTTATTATAGGATTTATGTCTTTAATTACAATCCAAGCAGAATAAATGCCTCTGAAGAAACTTTTTGACCTTATGAGGACATGCTATTACAGTAAAAGATTGGAACTGGCCCCACCAAGTGTGCACTAAGTCCACTTGTCTCAACGTGGTGGGTTAACTGACTCGCAGCAAGTGGGATACGGTAAGGAACTGGAGGAATTGATGCCTCAAACATTCATTGACACAGAAAACCTCAAGGACAAGCTGTGGCCTTTGGATTAGTCTAAGGAATCGCCGCCAAGGAAGCGGGAGTGTATGGAAGGATGCACCCCCCACTCCCTTGCGGTTGTATCATCAAAATCCTGAGATAAACCTCAAAGGGGGGGAAACGTGGACTGAGTGAAGCCAAATGTTTATCATCAAGCACAAGGACCACTAATCACTGGCTCCATCCTGTAAGCCCAAAGAGGTGACAAGAACTGATAAGAGGTGAGCATTTCTGCCCCGGAAGCCAGATAATTCTCAAGAAGCAGGAAGTCACCAAAAATCTGTTCGAACAGACGAAAAACCAAAGGTAAGCAGGTGAGTACGACCACCGACTCAATTGGACAAGGGGTGGAGCACCCCATTTTCCCCTCAATGCATGTGCAGAACTCCTGCTCCACCTTCTTCCTCGTCTCTCATGGAAATGAGTTGGTGGAATACCTCCTTCTCCTCGTCTAGTATGCAAATCAGCTGATAAAATGAACTTAAAAGGCAACAGAAACTTTGCTGGGTGTGCACCCACCACCCAAGATTACCGGACCTGAGACAATGCTGGATCCAGGGGTGGTGATCCAGATTTCTTTGACTCTTTCTCTCCTTTCTTTTTCTTTCCTTTTGTTTCTTACAGATTTTTTAAGAGACCACATCGCTTATTATCCTTTTCCAAGTTTAAATTGTTTTCTACTGCAAGTAAAACATTTTAATGGGTCGTTTGGTGTCGTTTCACCTTAATTTAACCTGAGGGGATCACAGAACCCTTGTGACTCTCTGGGATTCCAATCCAGGTTGTGACAGATACCAACACAGAACAAGAAAACCTGAAAATTCAAAAAAAAAAAAAAAAAGGAAAAGCCCCCACGCTGGTGGGCACATCTCCAGCCTGCCATGCCATGCAGTCTTGCTACCCTGCTGCTCCTGCGGTGTGGCACCTAGCTGGGATCAATTCAGCTAAAGGTCAGCTTAGTCTCTCTGCTTTAGTCTGAGCAAGCAGGTGGGTTTATAACGTTCCTGCCGAGGTGATGCTGAACAAGCTGTCCTCCCCCTGGCACCTCCAGCCCTGCCCCTTCGACAGCCCAGCTTTTGTACCTTGCAAAGCTTAAGTAGAGATACAGCTGTCCAACAAAGAGCACCTCACCCCCGTTCTTCCTCCCTTGCATCCCTCCCCAGTTACTAAAATACACTGCAAACTGGTTTTGCGTTGGCACCTTTAACAAAGCAGATTTTATTTCCTGTCCACACTGCATCCAAGGGGGATCTTTGCTTGCAAAAAGTCCCACTAGCTTTTTATTCCCTAGCCTTGCTGTGCTAGGTAATAGTCCTAGCTTTTTTTTAAAAACCCTACATGCTTTCAGGTAAAGCAGGATTTTTTTGGTTTGTTTCTTTTTCCCCGTTTGCATCAAATTCCTGAATCCTGGTACTCATCAAATAGCCAAATGAGGCTTTTTTTTTCCCTAAGGCAATTTTTAAAAAAGCACAGCTCTAAAAAAAACTCAAGACTTGCAGTAATACATTATGAGGGAAAAAGAGATCACTGTTAGCCTGAACTAGCCTTAGACTGTGATTTTTGCTGGTTTGCCCTTTCTCCCTCTCAAAGTTGCTTCTCCCTGCTCTAATTTAATGGAGTTTTCAAAAAACCCACATTATTTTAAAGCGTCTATCACCTGGATGCTGTGGTGTGGTGGGAGGGCTGCTTTGCATTATGATGCAGCAGGCTAGCACACACAAAGCAGGGCACAAGCAATTGTTTTCTATAGGAAGAGAAACAAAAATAGAGGGAGTTTGAGAGGAGCCATCAGGAGCTTTAGTGTCTGCCACCAAATATCCAGTTTCATCTCAGATATACTGAGAAAAGCGATGGGAGTGCTGCTCTGAAAAGGGCACCCCACCACTCATCACCGTCGTTAAGGTGTTGATTCGGTCATTCGGCATGTGCTGAACTTGAACATGAGAGCCATGAGTAAAGCTACACATATGTTCTAAGTACTTTGTGTCTGTGCCAAATCTCTTCAGGGAACTCTCACCAGCCTCCTCCTGGCTCCCCCACAGCTCCCATTCAAACATCGTTGCTGTTTATTTTGGATAATGACGCTAGACCCAAAGATTTAGACCTACGATTAGACCTCAACAGCATCTCTGTTCCATTTTTGAAACACACTTTCCAACTTCATCCAAGAGCTGGGGAGGCCAGACGCATGCGGAGTAAGGAAAGGCATCCCTGTTTCGCTACAGGGCCCCTCACACAATGAGCATGGCTGAGCACCCCGTCTCCCCAGATCTCTGGGGATCTCGGCCCTGAGCGTGCAACAGCCACGCGCTGGCTGCTGCATGGTACCTGTTTCTATGTGTATTTATTCATAAAAGAGAACAAATAATGGAATGGCTTAAGGTGAAAATAGAGTTAAGTATCACAACAGGAGAGGGAAGAAGTAAATCTCAAAATACCAGGTTAGTTTTAGTGGACAATTTTATTTATACACTGCAATGATGACTTACACTGAACTGGAAACTCAGCTGCTGCTGAAAGATTGAGATTGCAGCATTCCTCTGACAAAGTGTGAGTTAAGGATGAATTTTATTTTTCCTAAGCAAAGCTGATATTTCTCAGTGTTTTCATTTTCCCCCACCCTCGAGTTAAATAATTTGGTTTATTTCCAATGTTCTTAACGGTTGGCTTTCTCAAATGACAGCACTCTGAGAACATAGGGTCTCTATATCTTACGTGATGGACTTATAAGAGTTTCTGTCTCAAAAATCTCATCTTAACCAGGCAAGGTAGACTGAGGCAGGCATGGAGATGCCTCCTCGCCATCACCACATGAGCTGGATCAAGCTGGTGCAGGGTCTGGAGCATATGTCATACGAGGAGTGGCTGAGGAAACTGGGGGGGTTTAGTCTGGAGAAGAGGAGGCTGAGGGGAGACCTCATGGCCCTCTACAACTCCCTGAAAGGAGGGTGCAGAGAGGGGGGATGAGTCTCTTGAGCCAAGGAACCAGCGCCAGGCCAAGAGGGAATGGCCTCAAGCTGTGCCAGGGCAGGGTCAGACTGGCTCTTAGGAAGGATTTCTTTGCAGAAGGGGTTGTTGGGCGTTGGAATGGGCTGCCCAGGGCAGGGGCGGAGTCCCCATCCCTGGAGGGGTTGAAGAGTCGGGTTGACCCAGCGCTGAGGGATCTGGTGGAGTTAAGAATGGTCAGGGTGAGGTTCGTGGTTGGACTGGAGGATCCTCAAGGGCTTTTCCAACCCAGTTGATTCTGGGATTCTGTGAAGTCAGAGCAGAGCCGGAACCCTTCAGACCCCCACAGTGGAGGGTTACAGCTGGGGTGGGAGCAGGAGGAGAAAGGAGACCACAGAGAGTCAGAACTTTCTGCTGTGGCCAAACAGTGTCCAGATGTGGTGGGCTGACCGGAGTGTGAGAAGTTAAAGCCACCATTGGGCTCTCCTAGACCAAAGCCTAACTGGGACTCATCTCAGCATGAATTAGAACAATCAGAAAGTTAATCAGATTTATAGCTGGATACTGTAGCCCCAAGGAGGTGTTCTGGCAAGAGGACTGCTGCCAAGTCCTGTTTTCCCCCTCTACTAGAAAGCTGCTTTGGCAATATTATGCTTCCAAGATCCTCTTTGCACAAAGGTAATTTTCAAGAGCCATTTAAACATATTTTTGGCTGCTCTGTGCTGTCAGATCAGTGCTAAGCAGCCAGAGCACACCCAGAATCAGCATGTGTCAAATGAAGAAGTTGGCTGGTGCTCAACACCGAGACATTGTGGGGCAGGACACGATCCAGCAGATACAACAGCAGGTTAACACGCAGGACTACAGCTCTAGTACAGCAACCAGGGGCACAGCGGGGACTCGGACACCGACCCGCAGCCATCCAGACGGTTCAGCTGTTCGCCTGATTCCTAGAAGTGCTCTGGCCCAGGAAAACCAAGCGGTGCCACGGCAGGATCCGAGGGACAAAGGAAACCAAGGGCTCTTCCCGCTAAGTTGCACGTGACATTTGCCCCCCAGATGAGAGAAATGGGCTCTGCCTACACTAGAGCTATAGCCTAGGCTATGAAGGCTACATTTCCAGTTTTGCTACTGGTTTTGTCGCTCATCTTTAGACTTCAGTCTCTCTCTCATTCTTTTGCTTTGTTTTTGATTTTGGACTGTACGATACAGGTCAGTTGTGGAGAGCTGGAAAAAGTGTCCTCACTCTCCCTAGCACACTTCTGGATGGACACCCAATAATTTTGCAGATAAAGAGCAATAAATGACACCATTACCAGATTGGCATTTGCTCAAATTTAAATTTGAGCAGTGGGTGGCTAGTGTTTACATGCACACACACAAACACTATCCATTTCCTCAGAGCTACTTTACAGGAATCTGATCTAAAGAGTACGTTAAAGAACGAGGTTTATCTCTTTGTACTTGCACCGATTGCTAAGCCACGGACACGTGTACTTGGAGCTGGTGTTTTTACAGTAGTTTAGAGACTCCTTGCCACAGCAAACTCCTTGGCTCCCTTACTGACTGGTGAAGGAGCTGCAACACAGGCACAAAATGACCGAACTATACAGCAGGATGAAGAATTTAGGGCAAATCAAAGACAACAGTGCCCGAGGAACGTGAGCTGGAGGAACAGCGTACACAGATGCAGTGGGTCCTCACTTACAGTAGCTTAAGTGACTTACTCAAGGTCAGCAAAAACTGAGGTCTGGGCCCCAGACTACCCTAGTAATTGCTGAGCCAACTTCTCTTTCTGCTTGTCCTTTCCATTTTTATTTGCAGGCTGTATCTTTCCAGCTGGAAAATATCAACCCAGTGGGATATGGATTGCCTGTGAGGCAATTTGGATAGCTGTTAAATTAACTGGAGGAGAAAAGTCTGCAATGTATCTTCCCTCCAGTGGTAGATCAGCTCATGCCTAGAGGAGATTTTGCTTTCAAAAGAGATACAGAACACATGCAGGACTCAGATAAATCACAGCTGTCTCAAAGTGGTCCACAGCTCACACATGAGAAACCCCATAACTGCAGGTGCTGCCCAGATAAAAGGAACCAGCCATCCCCTACCTTTCCAGGATAAAACGAGAAAAGAAGACAAACAACCTCTGCACACTGAAAACTGCACAGGCATACAGCACCCTGCCTGAGCATCACTCAACAAAACATCCCGAGCCAGTCTAGCAAGGCTGGCAGTTGGGTCTCCTCCCCTTTTTAACCAACTCAATCCAAAGCACCGAGAGGTGTAAACGCCTTATTCGAAACTGTACCACAAGTGAGTAGCAGAAACGGACTCCTGAAATCCCAGATCCCTCTTCTCATCTCTGCACTTGAACCCTGACAAGTCTGCTACCAGACCTGGTAGGGCAGAGCAATAGAAAAGGAGAGTTAAAGGTGTATCATAAAAATCATTCTCTCTATTATAAACTCCAGGACTGTCGATACTACTTTATGAATTTCAGTTCCCTGGCTCCCCTTCTCCAGCCTATTTTTGCAGTGCTCTGTCAAGAAACAGAGCATGGCAGTCAGTGGGGGAATGGCTGTTGCGTGAGAAACATTCCCCTGCTGATAAACCCACACTCTATCACTTTGCTTTCACCTTCAGCCTAAATTTTCCCTTTGATTTCCTGCCATTTCTGTTGCAGAGGCTGCAGGTACCTACATCCAGAGCTCGTCATCCCTCCCCACATAAAGCTCCTTCCCAACAGCTCCATCCCGTTTTAGTTCACCATGTGACTGCAACCACAAAAGCTCAAGAAAGAAATCCCTCTTCCATCTCACATAAGAGAATTAAGAATGTCCCCGCTTGTAAGAAGTCCACAAAACCACTACAAGATGAATCGAAGGCGTCTATTGAATCTCTGGGTTGTCTCAGCATGAATCAAACATGCAAATATGCTCAATCCAGCACTGGGGAAGATATTTTTTTGTGGAGGCAACAATAGACAACTTTCCACCCTTCTATTAAAAGCATATGGAGTCACATCAGCTGGATCACAGGACTTGTCATAATAATCCTTTGCATATCTTGCATCTAACCATGTCAAATCCCAGACTTTTTGCAAATACAAGCAAATCCCCTAAAGTTTGCCAAAATTATGGCATGGAGTCCACCTAAGGGAGAACATCTCTGAGTCTGGCAATGAATCTTAAGCCTCAAAGCATAAGGATGGAGCCTCACAAATTTTATCCTCCCTAAGCTGTCAGTATTATTCATGCGAAAAATTTCTCTGTTGCCATCCAGTCTATTTTCAATTCAGATGCTGTTTGTTATCTGATTACCTTAAAAAGAGAGCAAACAAAACGTGTTGAGGGCAGGATTTACTGATGGCGAAACTGTGGCACTGGGAGACTCCAAAATAGTGAGTTCTCCGTGCTCTGGAAGCAGAGACGGTCCAGGAGATATCCATGTGTAACAGGGCGGGAGGCCAGCTGCCATCATTTGAGTTATGTCAGGGATGAATTAGTAGCATCGATTTCAGATGCTACCATGACCATAGGGAGTGTCTAAGAAAGGGAGCAGGGACCTTTGTGTGCTTTCAGGATAATACAGTTACTATCCTTCAAAATCAAAGTCACCAGTTTTTCTCTCTCTCTCTCTATTCAGGGAACAGATAATATCATCAAAGCCTAAAATATTGTCAAAAGTATTGCTCTGGGGCTAGTTCATAAGCAATGCACCACAATAACAAATGAAATATGTGTATAAATATAAAAAAGAACATCTCCAGAAGATCAAGACTATGGGAATGAAAAGAATATATACTCTCAGCAGAGGGTAGCTCCAATGACAGCTAAAGGACAGCAGGAGCTTGAATTATCAGGACCAAAGTTTGGGAGGAATTTTATTACTCTTCTAACTTCTGATCAGTGTCAGGAGAGAATTTGCTTCCACACAGGCAGTGGTAAGACAGGAGGAGGATGCATACTTGCAGATCAAGACGCTGGCACGGGAAACTGGTTTTTTCCTCCTGAGTCTGTGCGTGACAGACGTGACCAACCTCTACAAGCAAAAGGCCGTGTCATATCGAGCAATACCCCGAGTGACTCAATGACTCCCAAAAGTTCCTTTGGGCCTCAGCAACCACACTGGGAGAAAAAAAAAAAACAAACCAAACCAAACTCTTTTTCACCAGCATGCTAATTTTTTTTCGCAAATTTTTAATGACAGGTACAATCTCTTACCATGGCTGTATTTCATACGTAGCATGCTGAGGCTTTGACTTCCCTTTGAGATCACTTCGTTTCTCCAGACAGAAATTAATAAAACAGCTGCTTTGTGAATATTATTCTGCTTTAATCAGTGTTGGATCTCAAGAGATAAGAATGTATCATAATTGTTTTGGAAGAAAAAAACCCATTTTGCAACATACAGACCCATTTTGGCAGAACACTTACACCCATTTCTTGCATTTTCTCCCACCTTTTTTGCTTTCTGCAAGTGAGAACCTTGCCACCTTGTTTGTGTAGAGTCCATCTGCTCCTGTACCTGAAAGTGCCATAATCCTCTTTCTGTGACATCACTATAATTTCTTCCCCGCTACTGTCATATCAAAAGCAGGATTATGACTTCAGGTTGGGGAAAAAAGCAGCAAGAGCAGATGGGCCCTTAAGAACAAAGATCACAAAGATCCTCTTCTCATGCAAATGTACCGACATACTAAAGAACAACTGGGGAGAAATGAAGAGAATTATATGATTCCAGCCCAGTATAATCTGGATGACAGCATAACATTTCTCAACCCATCTGCAGGGGTAAAACAGAATCTGATGGGAACAAAGTCAGAGGGGAAAAAAAAAAAAAAAATCATCAGGAAAAAAACTAGAGAGCAGGGGAAAAAAGTCAGAAGTAGCAATGAATTTAAAATGGGTGGCAGAGCCAACTCTATGGCACATGTAGACCAGTATAGGTCAAATGGTTTTAATTTCTACCAGCAAGAATATGTTGGGCTATGATAAATGTTAACAATCACCAACTGAAGTATTACTTGGATATTATTTATCCCTAAGAGCTGAAGCTGACCAAGGAATGAAGACCCTTTCCAGCAGCCATGGGCATTGTAGTTCACTTGGAGATAAAGTCTGGATTCCACCACTTGCTTTACGGTATGAGTCCCATCAGTCCTTGGTCATGCAGTCACAGTTTGTCACCTTTACAAGTTTGATAATCTGCCTACCCAGTTCTTCCAAGTCAGCTAATGCAAGTCCACTTCAGTGTCTTCTCTGCAGCCCAAAGAACAGTTATACCTTCATTCACTAATGTTCTCATTCAAGATGGGGGGAAAAAAAAAATAAAACCCTTTAGGTAGCTTTGCGTTTTGCCTGAAGCAGTGACTCATCCAAGCTCACTCAGGTTTCAACTTTCCCCTAGTTCTGTTTCTCACGCTCCTAAAGAAGCTCTTTTCTACAGTCCTGCCTGCCTGCTGCTCCACTTTGAGCTGGTCTTGTGTTCTATAAAAAGCTCTAATCAGACTTCCAGACGCAGTCACTCAGCCAATTACCCAGGCTCTGTCTTGGTTTTGGCCAGTTTGGAAGGCTAATGGGAGATCAATGGTTTCCAGCAGCCGCTGGAAGGTAGCTCTTCCCCTCCATCCTTCAACAATTTGTGCAGCATATTTCTCTGGAGAAGAGTCAGCCCTTGCGGAGGTCTCGCTCTGTAGAATTTGGAAGATTCAGGGTGCAGCACCCACTGCTCTCGCGGCCATCTTTCTGCTTCCAGTACATGGCACTTTGGGATGCTTCAGACTTCTTGGCTCATCTCCGCCAAACTGTCATGTATTTTCAGAATTCTGATCTGCCGCAGTACTGACAAGGTGTTCACATTGCTTTTTATACATAAATAAATGTGTGCTCGTTTATTTTTCCGTCTGTGAAGAATTGCGGCCCATGTGCTGTCAATCTAAATTAGATCAGTTAAGAACATTTTGTCATGTAAAATAAAGCTATAAAGTGGAGTTGCATGGGGAGATGGTAATTGTGGATTCTGTTGAGCAACTGTTTTGTATTAGTGGGTGACTTTTACAGTAATCCTTTAACGCCTGTCTGCGCTACAGGTGCCTAACATGACTGAAGCAAGAGGGTTATCTCTGAAGGAATCACAGAATCACAGAATCAACTAGGTTGGAAAGGACCTTGAAGATCATCTAGTCCAACCATTAACCTAGTACCGCCAGTTCCCATCTACATCATATCTCTCAGCGCTATGTCGACCCTACTCTTAAACACCTCCAGGGATGGGGATTCCACCACCTCCCTGGGCAATCCATTCCACTGCCTAATAACCCGTTCTGTAAAGAAATACTTCCTGACATCTAGTCTAAACCTTCCCTGGCGCAACTTGAGGCCATTCCCTCTTGTCCTATCACTTGTTACTTGGTTAAAGAGACTCATCCCCAGCTCCCTGCAACCTCCTTTCAGGTAGTTGTAGAGGGCGATGAGGTCTCCCCTCAGCCTCCTCTTCTCCACACTAAACAACCCCAGTTCCCTCAGCCGCTCCTCATACGACATGTGCTCCAGACCCTTCATCAGCTTCGTTGCCCTTCTCTGGACACGCTCGAGTAATTCAATGTCCTTTTTGTAGTGAGGGGCCCAAAACTGAACACAGTAATCGAGGTGCGGCCTCACCAGTGCCGAGTACAGGGGTAAGATCACTTCCCTGTCTCTGCTGGCCACGCTATTGCTGATACAAGCCAGGAAGGAGGGCATTAGGGCAAGGGGAACCCAAAATGGCACTGATGGCTGCTGGTCTAATCCCTGGTAAACTCTAGAAGGAGAGAGGAGCTCACAGAAATGAGCTAGAGGGGCAGAGTTCACATAATTCTTTCAACACCGGACTCTGAAGGTCATCGTCTCAAGACATGGCACGGTGCTGGCTCTTTCTGTTGTTTTTAGGGTAATTCCTTAGGGTGTAGATGTCACAAATAAAGCTAACTCCAGGTTTAGAGGGTCTGCAGTCACTTCCTAAAGCCTGGAGTGAAGTTTGTTACTGGCTTCTGGATAATTGGAAAGCTGGTCGCGGTGGCTTATTGCTGAAACCTACTGGGTAGAAGAGGTGGATGGAGCAGAAAACCAGCGTGCATATACCCCCACGCAAGGGGCCCTGGCCAATTCACACCATGCTCACAAGTTTTTTTTAGGGCATTCTGAGATTGGACAAAGAAACCTGAAGCTTCAAATCTGTCACAGAACAGAGCTGTCATACCCCAGACAAGTTTTACAGTGAACAAGACAGGAGAGAGGAAAAAAATAATAATAATTTAAAAAAAAAAAAATCACTTCTTTTACAAAAACATTGTTCTCAGAACAGAAAAGTTGAAGAATTCATTGCCCTTTTAGAGCTTACCAAAAATACAATAAGGCTCCTCTCCGTCAGCAAAAGCAAAATTTTAAAATACATTTTATCTCAATGAATTTTCAGTTAGGAGGAGGCAAGATCAAACTGATTTCTATGCAGGCAAAACTAATTTCCTTTCCTGATCATACTACACCTCAATTACTGACATATTTTCTCCTAGAGTAGGTGGATATATAAGGAGCTGTTTATAGAGTAAGTCGTTTCTCTAAAGCTGGACTGTCTTTGTTATGCTGCAGATCACTTGCACAAAATATCACCGATTCTTCCAGCGGTAGGAAAAGGGATTAGTGCTTCACCCAAGCAGTCTTCAAAGGGGATCTATACACGTTGGTTAGACTCACAGATTTTCCTGAAAGGACTGCTAAATCGTTTAGTGTGACCTCTGTATAACACATGCCATAGGATTTCAGGCTACCACTGTAATAAGCTCTGTAATTCCTCTTTGAAGCACATGTTCTGAGAAGGCATCATGACCTCACAGTCCAAAACAGCACAGTCTCAGTGAATCAGTATCATTATGAAGCTTTTGCCATTTTTTTTTTTCCTTGATCAGTACAATGAGATAAAGGACTTTTCAATAATGTTTTTCATATACTCTGAGAATTCATATGAGACACTTTTGTATTATGAGCTCTTCAATATTTATGAGATGAAATACATAAACACAGTTAAGCAATAGCAGAGACAAAAAATCCAAATGATGCCAAGGTTTTGCTTTACTATAAAGCACTGCCTTTTGGCGGTGAAAGAGGGAGAGAGACAAAGGAGCTGGCACCATAGGACACGAAGTCAACCTTGCAGCAGTAGTTAACCCGTGGTGTCAGACTGTAAATGTGGGCTTCTTTGTAGACTTCGTGCCATTCTCCCGCTTCGTTTGTGCGGCTGACCTGAAAAACAGCCATACCCTTTCGACACCTTGTTTCCACCATGCAGCTTTTCCAATAGTTGTGTGTCACAAATACACATTTATTCAAGATGCGCAGCGATCAAGGAAGAGAGCTGGTTTCTGTAAAGTGCGTGTGGGAGTATCATTAGAGTGTGTATTTTTCCTTTTAACTTCTCTACTCCTGACAATAAGTGATTTTGACACAGAATATCTGCAATATGTATGTTAGAGAAACTGAAAAAAAAGTGACTTCTGGGTGAATTGAGAGTTTGTGGTGGTTTTTCTTTTTTTTTTTCCAGCTATTAAACTCTTCCATGCTGTGCTTTCGAGTCAGTTTTTTAACAGCTGGTTTGGGTTCAGCCCCACACTGGGAAGCTGAAGGTCCCACCACGGATCAGGAGCGTGGTTCACGTGCCGTGTGGACGTCGCCAGCTGGATCTGCCAGCAGTCCAGTGGGCAACAGTCGTCGGTCCTTTTCCTTCTCAGCGGGATGGAAAAGGGTGGAAGCAGCTCTGGTGACTACACTCTGGATCTCAGCTGGGCTCCTGGTGTTCAGCACATCACCCTTTCTGCAGGAAACGAAAAGAATCACCCCGGTTGCAGCCGCAGGAGAGAAGACGGGGGCGGTCGCTGCGCCCACCCAGCGCCTTGCGCTCTGCTTTGCGGAGGTTAAACAGCTCCAGCACTCAGCGTGGGCCCTTCCAGTCTGGATGTCGCTACCACACAGGGATTGTTATTTAATACAAAGAGCCTTTGTGTTTGGGGAAGGACAACTTGTGCTGCTTCTCTCCTGTCCACATGACAAAGAAGCTGTTAGAGCTTTACAAAAAGCCCAGCCAGGTCAGAAACATAGAGGGCCTTGAATACATTTTAATCACCTTTATTCCATGTTGGAGGAACATAAAATTAAAATGTAAAAATTAGGAAGAATGTGGTCCAGCACTTTGGTGTCTGTCTGCAGCTTGGGCTGTATTTCAGCAGAACAGAAGAGGTCTGTGCAGAAGAAAACTGCCACATGGGAGATGCTCATACCAGCATCTCCCCTCCCTGCACAGCCTTGGTTTACCCAGGATCTTGCTGCTCCGGGTACCCAAGGAGAGCTGACAGCCTGAAGGATTGCTGACAGGTCCACTTTTCACAGAGATTAAACTTGACTAAGAATCCGTGAAACAGAGATTCTTTACATTTATTTGAAAATAACGATTTGCTTAAGTGTCTGCCTTCTATAGGTCATCAGTGGAGATTAACATACCAAAGTGCAGTTCTGAATGGGCCAAAGTCTTCAAAATTTGCATGCGAATACAACTTCGTGGCTGGGGTTTTTTTCATAGTAAATTAAGTTGCAGAACCAAAGACACAAAGAGAAAGCCTGTTGCTGAGGAGCGCACCTATCCTGACACAGCCAGTGACTATTCAAAGAAGTACTGGGGTAAATGAGCAATCACAAAGTTAACAAATATAAAAAGCAGAATAACTTCTCCACAACCCCTTCTAGGGAACTAGGCAATATTTAGAAGGCACAGAGCAAGACAAACCACACAAATTATTTAGGAAAAGAAATCTGTCAGTTATTCATCAACGTTAATTGAATTCCCTGATGTTTCTCCTACACTGTCCTTAATCCAGCAAGCAGAAAGGTCCCTGAGGCTGAAGGCCATCTCTTGACACATGAAAAAAATCTATTACGTTGTGGTTTTCTTCTTCTAAGCAAACTACCATAAGTCTGAGTCACCTCTGAATGATTATTTAATTCTTCTAAAGATTTACTAGTCAGCAGGCACTAGTGTGCCCTATTTTTATAGATGATCTACAAAAGCAACGAGGAGACACAGAAGAGGAATGATGAGCATCAGGAAGCAGCGAGCAATCTTGTCGGCAGTGGCACTAAAGCTCCTTCCAGTTGAGGTGGTTGGTGTGGTTGGATTGTGGAAAGACACAGCCAAAAACCAGCTCGGTTTCTGCATCCCCCAGGACAAGGACTCTTAGCACGGACCATAATCACAGAATCATTCAGGTTGGAAAAGACCCTTGGGATCATAGAGTCCAACCCTCAGCCCTACTCTACAAAGTTCTCCCCTACACCACATCCCCCAACAGCTCATCCAAACCACCCTTAAACACATCCAGGGATGGGGACTCCACCCCCTCCCTGGGCAGCCTATTCCACTCTCTGACCACTCTTTCTGGGAAAAAAATTTTCCTCATGTCCAGTCTGAACCTCCCCTGTTGCAGTTTAAAGCCGTTCCCTCTTGTTCTATCACTAATTACCTGTGAGAAGAGACCAGCCTCATCACTACAGCTGTAACCCCACCCACACCCCAATTTTCCACCTTCCCAGAATCAGATACTCTTGCCCAAGAGCTGGGAAAATCTGTGGGCAGTGAGGTGTGCCCCCCGACATGGCCTGTTACTGGCCTGGCAGATTGCTCTGATTAGCTCATATTAAAATGTTTTAGAAATAGCTAGATTCTGGGAGAGACCAATAGCACCGAGAAGCCCTGACGCCGCTCGGGGTAACGCAGAAGGATATTTCTGAAGCAGAGAATATTGTAAGTCCCTATCTGTGTTGAGGAAGAAAATAAGTTGCAAAAATAATGCGACTAATAGCAACAGCCTATAATCCCGTTTAACTGCCACTGTGGAGTTTCTAACACACCATTTCTATAACACATTCCTCTGAGCGAGAGACAAAATTGCCACAAGAACCAAAGATACTTAACTTGGATGCAAACTGCTGGGCTAGTGCTGCATTTCTACAGTGGAACGACTGTATTTTGAGCTCCAAACATTAAAGAAAGGTAGACAGACAGATTCTGATCTCAATTAACTGTAGCTAATTTGGCTCCATTGACATCAGCAAAAAGATTTTTTTTTTTTGCTCTGAAAAGTCAATTTAACCAGCCCAGAATAGCACCAACACCAAAATTTACTTTCCACCTAAAACATCATGTTTGAGCTTCGGTATCCAAAACACACTTTGCTGCCTGAAAACCTCAGGAAAAGAAATCCCAACACTGAAGAAGAAACTAACTTTATCAAAACAGAGAGTTTGCAACCTAGAGGAAGTCATGGCAATGAGGGAGACGACTAAAAGGAGGAGCTGACACAGCCGAATCCCCCACATACTCTTTCTATTTAGATATCGGAGAACTGCGCTCTTAAAATCTGCACTGTTATTTGCATTCCTCCTACTTTTGTCTGCGCGGCTCAGTTGCTGTATGTATCCAAATTTAAAGTGATAGCTTGTTTTCTATTCACTCTCCAACTTTTCCTTCCTCTGTTTTTTTTTTTTTTTTCCTTAGTGCTTGTCCTCACACGTTTCGCTCCAGCTCTTAATTCTCTCGCCTGTCTTTGCCAGTGGGCCTCCTCCCTCCCTGCTCACCCACATCTTTTCGCTTCTTTTACAGCCTGACAGCTTCCTACCAGGCAAGGGATGCTCATCCTCTGTTAAGCTTTCATCCCAAGTCCGGAGCGGGAGCGGCAACAGTCAAAGGCCCATGTGTTGGGCCTTCCCTAATCATCTTTCTTTGTTACGGCTCCTCTGCCACATGCAGTTTATCTGACAAAAGGGACCATCATACATGCAAATGGATTTTGCACACTCTGGCTTGCTGGTAGCATCATTGTTTGCAGTGGCTGCCCAGCCCCTGAGCCGACCAGAGGCCATTCTTGCCCTTTTGTGTCTTCCGTTCCATATTCCTCTTGCTTTTTGAGGATCAGCAAACTGCCCTTCCCTTGCTAGATTTAGACAGTGCAGTAGGAGAAGCTACAGCCACTGACTGAGGCCACACTCCTTGGGTTTGCAGTTAGCCACGGCCAGATTTCTCTTTAGAGCAAAAACTTCTTTTTTCCCCCCCCAACACGGTATAAATGTCCCCAATCACGTTTATTCCTCTCCTGGTACCGCACCTTTCAGATAAACCTTTTGGTCTCACACATGCTATCACTCACATTTCTCTTAAATGTCTCAAACACCAGAAGGTTCCCTTAGAGGATCAACACTCGGATCTTTAGGTCCAATAATAAAAAGCAGGTCCTTACTACCCCAGAAAGAAAGAAAAAAAAAAGAAAAAAAGAGAAACCTCCTCACATAAGATATCTCAAAACGCTGGACAAAGCACTGATAAACATAATACAGGAAAAAATGACAGCATCAATGCATCAAAAAGGGACTTCCATACTTTCTGTATCTGTATTACAGCATTACAGAAGAATATGAAGCCTAATTGTCACAGTTTGAAAAGTCTCTTCCCTTTCAGAAGGCAGAGTAACACCCAATTAGAGACCATGTTACACCACAAAGAATACAAAGTGAAGGTATTTTAGTATATCCATGCACTGTTAAAAGTCCATCTTTCTGACACTGAGTTTTGATGAAGAATGAAAGTAACACCCAATAAATTTGTACAGAGAAGAGCCTAGGCTAACGGTTAGTGGGGCAGGTTTTTCTACAATCCCTTTTTCCAAAGTTTCTCTTAACAATCCATGCTAATTTAGATGGAGTTGATAATGTTTGAAGAGTATCAGGCAGTGTACGTGGCCTTGGGCAGCACGGTTGCCACAAATAAGGTTCAGCACTCTACCTCACACATCTCTCCCACTGCCACTGTTAAGCACAGCAGATAAAAAAAAAAACCAACCACCACACCACAAACCACAATTCTGAGATGCAGAAAATGATCTGATGAATTCTTTGGGAAAAGATTAACTTGGAAGGGAGTTGTTGCTTTAAAATAAATATACATTCACATTTGTAGTGGGTTGACGTGATAAATTTTCATGTGAACCACTGGTTGGAAAAGCGTTGGACCTCAACACAAAGCCCCGGCAGGCCTGTGTGCCCCATGGTGCTGTGTTGTGTCCTTTGTGGAAGGGAAAATGGTTACTACAACTACAGCCATGCCCCTTTGCTCACCCCACAGCCTGGTGCACTGGTTTTACTGTGCTTGTGTCCCAGAAGTCCATCCCTCCCTGCTCTTGACTCGCTCTTAGGGAAGAGGGCAGCCAAGGACCCAGGATCCCACTGTGGTCAGTTTAAATGGACATGCTTTGTTGGAGATGATCAATTTAATACCAAATCTTTTGGAATCAGACACTCTCTTTAAACGCTTTTCTCCAAACAGTGGCAGCTCATGGGTGCCGTAGGTTGGGACTGGCTTGCCATATGCTCAAGTTTGGCTGGAGTTCAATTTCTTAATCTCTTCAGTGATTAGCACCGAACAATACATCTTCATGGTGACCTGTTTCATCATGGTTACTGAAGGGAAGAGTGAATATATTTTGATCCCGTTGATGAGACAAGTAGAGTCCCAATTTGTATCTCCAGCACAAAGCCTGGCTTAGCTCCCTGCTTTCAGCTGAGTCTCCAGACTTACAGTTGTGCAAGCGGTATAAACCAGAACAGAACCGTACGCGGGTTTTGGCAAACGCAGCAAATCCTGCTGGCCCGAGCCTGCCGGTTACACGTGTGCTGGATGTGTGGGGGTAGAACAGGCCCCTCATAAAACTTGTATAAGAGCTGGCAGGAGCCCAACCCAGCGCTGCAGGGACCAGCAGACCCACGGCAGCAACAAAGGACTCCTCTCATCTCTCAGCCCTACACGACAGAGCCAGCACGTTGTATTTTCTTGGGCAGAGCTGCGTGTCTTGCACCTCCAGAGGATGTTGCCTGGGCTCCCTTCTCACCGGGAAGCTCCCCCGGGGATGTTTGCCTCCCTTTTCCTCAGTGCTAGGTTTTTTGAGTGCTCTATGTGTGCAGCTGAGGCCAGATGTTGTGAAGATTTCTGGTCCCAGTTAGATGCCTAAATAAAAGCTGGATATTCAGAGGCGCCGGTGGTTCCCTCTGTGACACTTTAAACACCAGCCAGTGTCGACGCTGCAGTAAGGCTGACTTTGAGCAATTAACACAGTGTAGTCCTGTAGTTTTAAATCTATGTAGTTAATATTCTCTCCCTATTTTAAGCCATTTCAACATTGCTTTCAAGCTGTTCCAAGTGCACTTAGCGCTTTTGTTCATGTGTCTGTACTATCAGCTGTGAGAAGTACTATTAAGTTGAAAATAACTTTTATAACAGGTAGGAATCTCTTCAGCAAAATCTATTTTGCTTTAATCCTCCTTTATTTCCTTTTCTCACCAACATCACCACCTGTTGTTTCTCCCATGTTTTGCCAAAGAACTGGTGAGATTTAGCTTAGCTATGGGAAAAGGACTGACAGGTTGTCAGAAGTATTAGGCTTAGCATGTTTGTTAAGGATGCTCTTTTGTCTGAATAGTTAGAATCCATATTTATCTAGCAGAAAAATACCTTCTGGAAGTTTGAGACAAAAAGTAAATGTTTTATTTAACCAGCTACTTCATTGCCACGTTTCTCAAAGCATCTGTTTCCCAGTGGCCACTCAAGAGAAGACACCAATTCCCTGGTCTGGTCCAGTGCCGTTATTTTTAGGTTTTTCAACTGCAGTATGAGCTAACGATGCACTAAATTCTAAAGCCATAACATAGCATTAATGCATACGATTATATAGAAATCCAAGACATGACTAGAAAAAAAAGATTGGTTGAGTCAATCGCCCACCAGCTTCTGCCATGTTAAATTGCACCCACCATCATGACACTCACATTTGTGCCTTGCCTTCAAAGTGAAAGAAGCGCAAGAGTCCCTCCTACACATGCTAGCAACCATTATATATTCCCACACTTGTAAAGAAATAACAGGTCCTTTCATTGTTAATTAACATTACTACATAAATAAAAACAATGGATAAGAGAAACAGGCTTCCTTCCCCCACAGAAGCAGAAAGTGAGACGATATTTAACATGTTCAGCACGTTACTTGCTCTCAGAAGTGCCCTGCCAGGTTTAGCCTCTTCCCTTTGTTAATTTATTTATCAAATGACTTTGTAAAATTACGTTAATTCACTTTATTACAGAACCCATCAGAGTGCATTCTTATCTGAGCATGGTAGATCTATACCCAACTCCCACGGCAAGGAGATGAGAGGGAAGTGATGTGTGCTTGTACTTCTATTAAAAGGAAAAGTAAATCTCCAAAGTTTCTAGGTATACACAGAGAAATGATCCTGTCAGAAGAGCGAGAAGGAAATGCATTCCCATTTTTTCTTCATGCATAAATGCAGCAAATAACACCCTGACACGCAGGAGCACCCAGTACTCCAAGTACTCCCCCAGAATAAGCCGGATGGTCCACGTGAGAGAAGATTTGCAGAAGTCTCCAGGGCCCCTCCTCTTAATCAAAGATTAAGAGAATGGAGCGCTCGGCAAAGTCATTGTATTTTGCAAAACCATCTTATTTAGAGTTATTGCTCGTACTGTACCAGTTAAATGACATTTGGGGACAATGTGGGAGAGTTTGAGCAAACACAGTACTCACAGTCAAGGTCCATGTGTTGCAGTGAACGTCCTCACCAGGCATGAACACAGCCCACAGGCTTCTGACAAAAACACAGCCAGCCTTTGTCAAGTGGAAACTCAATCCCCACGTGTACGTGAGAGAAAAGATGAAGAGTAAGAGGGACAGGAGGACGACCTCTGCCAGAAGACCTCCACGTCACCAACTCCAAGCCCACACACCTCTGCTGAGGTGTTTCCTCCTGCTTTGCGATGCCCTGGAGAAGCAGGGCAGGATGCAAAGCACCTCCAACGTAGTCCAGTATGGCAGCTACAAGGAGGATAGAAAGACTAAGTACAAAGGGAAATGGAAAATAGCCTGACGTAAGTCAGGACAAATCCAGAATTATGTACAAAATCCAGATAACATGGTCTCAGACGCTGTTTCTTGTGATTGATCCCACCATGAGCAGTTTCTCCCATTCTCACCAGGATCACAAGCCTTAGATATCCACCTAGTTGTGCGTTTAAAATCATCTTTTCCTGCAAGCTTTACATCTTCCACAGCCTGCCCTACAGCAGCCTACCCCAGAATTCTTTCAGGTTTCCTTGGGGCTCCATTTAAATTCAAAATCTTCCCCTCAGGTTATTTTGTTCCTTGACTTAATTAGAAGGCACTTTCAGTCCTCCTCCTCCTCCTTCTCTACTACTGACTGGCAGCACTTCAGTGAGCTACTCGTGAGGCATTTACCTTTCCCAAGGTCAAAAACCCTCCTGCCCAGCAGGGCCACATGCAAGGCCTGGGCGATGCCCTCGTGCACAACACATTTTATATTTTGTACCGACCAGCAGCAGCCACGCCACAGACCATCGTGTAACAGGGGCATGGGGCTCGTTACCATTGCCTCACAGTCGGTAATCAGTCACTCTGGGAGCAATTATGGGCAGGGGAGTGATGGACACCTCACTCCATCTTTGAGAGATGCCACGGCAGGTACTAGAGCTGAAGTCGGGATGAGAAGTTTTCCTACGTGTTACACATCTGGTTGTTGAGTCACATCCCTATCCCCATACACAATAACCCTTAAACATCTGCTTCAGTCACACCAACCATCCATTTCAGGTGGATTTAGCCACCAGGGACCAGATTTAAGCATGGCCTAAGTATGCTACAGGTGGGCAATATATGCAGGACTTCCCTGCCTAGTTCAGCCTAGACTAAACGCACCGATCATTTGACATAAGAAACTCTGATGTCTATTTAAAAAAAAAACAAAAGTCTTCTGTAAACTCTTCACCTTCCTCTCATTAGTATTATGGCAGCTAACTGAGCCACTGTCTAATTGCCACGTCCCTTATTTGCTTGTCACAGCTAAAGATGGTTACTAATCCATGACCTGATATAGGCAGTTCAACCTGGAAGTCTTCAGAGCTTGCCCACAACCTACAGCACAGCCTGGGCAGGGAAGAACCAGGAAAGGGGGAAAAGTTCATGGTTTTGCCCATTGTTTGATAAGCTAAACTACTGGGAAGAAGGAAGATTAACCTTTCTGTCACTATGCAGAAGTGTTAAAACAGTTCCCCTGTAGCCACAGCTGTATGGCTCAACATCTGTTATTTCTATATTCCAGGTACCAAATTCACATATGTTATTTCCAACACGCAGCACCTGCCTCATTTAAAAGATAAAACAGACAACATAATTAAAAGTGTGCATTCATTTTAAAGGCAACTCAACCGAAACAAAAATCATTTGGAGAAAACAAATAACAAGCAAATAATAGCCTCACCTGGAAGCAAAGTCACAGATGAATTAAACAGAAGTTGATGAGTACCATGATAATCTTTAAAGCTCTAATCAGAAGCTAACTTGAAACAGATGCACCTCCATGAAGGCTTTTTCCAGGAAGTACCTACTGCAAAACTCTATCAAGTTGAAAGTAAAATGCTCTCAAAGCATCTAAAGAAGCTGACAACGGTGCTGACAACAGCTGGTAACGAACACGTTTTTCTGATTCTCAGCCATTCCTGCCTCTATTGAGCTGCAGAGAAATTTCTCCCACTCCAGAGCCATCACCTCAGGTTCAGTTGCTGGTTTGTGGCAGATGTAGCAACATAATGACACAGAAAATTGAAACCAACTCTGCAAACAATGATGCTGCTCGCAAAGGCAGCCCCAACGCCAACTAGAACTTACAAGATAAATATCACTGAATGGTTTGGGTTCAAAGGGACCTTTAAAGGCCATCTAGTCCAACCCCCCTGCCATGAGCAGGGACATCTTCCACTAGATCAGGGTGCTCAGAGCCCCGTCCAACCTGGCCTGGAATGTTTCCAGGGATGGGGCATCTACCACCTCTCTAGGAACCTGGTCCAGTGCTTCACCACCCTCACAGTGAAGAAAGCAAGCAATATTCATCAAAGTTAAAAGCTGATAGTGGGGTCTACTACCATCCCCAAGAAACGTAATTTAACGCTTAAGCTGTCACATCACAAAAAGGCCATTGAATGACTCGAGAGTGGCCAGAGAAGGGCAACAGAGCTGGTGCAGGGTCTGGAGCACAGGTGTGATGGGCAGCGGCTGAGGGAACTGGGGGGGTTTAGTCTGGAGAAGAGGAGGCTGAGGGGAGACCTCATGGCCCTCTCCAACTCCCTGAAAGGAGGGTGCAGAGAGGGGGGATAAGTCTCTTGAGCAACAAGAGGGAATGGCCTCAAGCTGCGCCAGGGCAGGGTCAGACTGGCTCTTAGGAAGGATTTCTTTGCAGAAGGGGTTGTTGGGCGTTGGAATGGGCTGCCCAGGGCAGGGGGGGAGTCCCCATCCCTGGAGGGGTTGAAGAGTCGTGTTGACCCAGCGCTGAGGGATCTGGTGGAGTTGAGAATGGTCAGGGTGAGGTTCGTGGTTGGACTGGAGGATCTTCAAGGGCTTTTCCAACCGAGATGATTCTGTGATCATCTTAGTTTGTTACAGGGCTATATTGCTGCCTGGCAGCTAAATCAAACTTCATTTCGCTTTGCAGTCAATACTATTGTTGTCTGAATTTGAACACTCACCGCTAGTTTCCGATAACATTTTTCACAACCTTGGACAGCACTAAAGGTTTGTTTCATAAAACCAGAGAAACCCACAGTTCTGAAGGTAAAACCTCCACAGGAGCCGCTTCTGCTTAGCAGATGCCTCCTGCTTCAGGCTGGACACACACCAGGGCAGCAGCAAGGAAACAGGGCATCACTGTCACTAAATGCCACACAAGTATACAACGAGGAGGCTTTACCTGACAGTTGTTAGTTTCAGCAGCAAGTGACGAATACATGGGGAATATAAAGAAACTACTCAATGATTCTGGCTGGTCATAGCACTCTCACTGCCAAAACCTGAGCCTCGCTTGGTGTTCCCATTGCCCCAGGGTGGGTATTTGCACCACAGAATCATTCAGGTTGGAAAAGCCCCTTGGGATCATCGAGTCCAACCCTCAGCCCTACTCTACAAAGTTCGCCCCTACACCACATCCCCCAACAGCTCATCCAAACGACCCTTAAACACATCCAGGGATGGGGACTCCACCCCCTCCCTGGGCAGCCTATTCCACCACTTCAGAGCAAGCATAAAATGCTCCGGAATAGAAGTTACTTTGCAGTCAACGCAAGCAGTCCAAGACAAAAGGCAGGGAAGAAACTGCCTCCCTGTACAGAAGTAGGAACCCTGCGTGGTTTTGACTGCATGGGAAGCAGCCGAGGAAGAGGAAAGAAGCGGCCACCGATTCCTTTTTCCCAGATAATACAGGCTTTCACTGTAGGGATGCCATACTCTCTAAGATCACAAGGCCAATTGCTTTCTAACACCACTTCCAGCTGGAAAGCATTCCCTCTCCTACCCAGCGATGCCCACCAGTCCCACGGCTCACCGGGGCCCGGCACACGCGGCAGTCGCCGAACCTGGCACGGGCTGAGCATCAACACGCAGCTTGCTCCCCTCCACCCCACGACGAACAGGGCTAAATGGCAGAAAAAAAAGGCAGTAAATGGTTGTATTTTCTGGTCACCGCAGCAGAGATGCTTCCGAGTGCACCAAGGCAGGGAACCTGCTGAGTAAAAAGGCCATTTCCATGTAGTCGCTTTACAGGTGTGAGTCCAACTCGGACGGAGCTCTAATAACAGTAATCACCTTACTGAGCCTGGACAAGCTTGAGGCTTTAGATCAGCCCTCCCGTTCCCCCTGACTCTAATAGCATTTTAGTCCCTCTTGCCACAACAATAATGTTGAAGAAATGTGTTTCTATCCACACCAGCTTCCTGGTGTACTAGAATTAGGTAGATTTTTGGTAGGGTATCAAACCGACAGCTACTACAGGCACCACAGATATCCTTTAACTACTTTTAAGGATGTTTTCCTCTGTGGGCAAAAGAAAAAACAAAATCTGCCCATATCTTCAGAGAGAGATGTCAAAATGCTTTCAGTGAATTTCTGCCTTGCCTTGTATATTTGACAGAACCTGACTCTGAGTTTGAACACTTATCCCAGAATCCTTCAGGTTGGAAAAGACCCTTGGGATCATCGAGTCCAACCCTCAGCCCTACTCTACAACTTCTCCCCTACACCACATCCCCCAACAGCTCATCCAAACGACCCTTAAACACATCCAGGGATGGGGACTCCACCCCCTCCCTGGGCAGCCTATTCCACTCTCTGACCACTCTTTCTGGGAAATATTTGTTCCTCATGTCCAGTCTGAACCTCCCCTGTTGCAGTTTAAAGCCGTTCCCTCTTGTTCTGTCACTAATCACCTGTGAGAAGAGACCAGCACCAACCTCTCTACAATGTCCTTTCAGGGAGCTGTAGAGAGTGATGAGGTCTCCCCTCACCACCTCCTCCTCACACTAAACAGTCCCAGCTCCTTCAATCACTCTTCGTAGGATTTATTCTATTTATGTTCTAATATATTTTAATACAGTGTTTACGACTTCCCAGCTACTGCAAAGTCAGCATCCTTCTCTAGCAGCAGCTTCCCACTTCTCTGGCTTGCTACCTGGGGCATCAGCTGGGCTTTGCTCAGAGGTGAGCTCCATTCCTTTGGTCCAAAATACTGACTTTTCCTCTTGCTTTCACCCATATTTTAAGTGCCACTGATCCACAAAGCTCCCCTGATGCCCCCCCAAGCTTCACCAGAACTCCAGTGACAGCCACTGTGACTACACCGAGCCCCCGGCAGCCTCACGTTTAAGACATTTAGTGTTCTCTACAACTGGGAAGAAGAAATCACGGGCTGTATTCAATGACCACCTTTATCTTCAACCCCTCCAACCTGTGCTGAGTGTGCTGCAGAGAAGGAAGGAGCCCAAAGGACCGCTTGCCCAGGAAGGGCTGTAAACTCTGCGCCACGCCAGAAAACAGCAATGCACAACAGGGAGGCCTCAACATAGCTCCTCTAATAACTCTTTCCCTTAAGTGATTTTGTAACTCTATGCTTATCAGCTAAATTAAGCATTAATGAAAAATAGAACAATTTGTTTTCAGATTCTACAGGTTTCCAGTAATAAAGATTACTAATGCTTCATTTTGGGGCACTGGTTAGCTAATTTAAACTTTTTTGTCATTACGCAGACAATTCATTTAATTTGAAGAGGCCAGGTTCTTTCTAATTTTATTAGCGTTTGGCCCTTTTCCAGCTTGTCTTAATCAAAATGCTCATTATTTTTGCCTGGCTGTTGAGGCTAATCTAGCTATTATAGGGATACTAAATTGGCAGTAGAAGGAGGAATTTTGTTCCTACCAAACAGCTGCATTGCTGCGTGTGTACGAGCCCCATTCAGCCCCGTCCCTCACGGCAGCATCCCTGAGCACGACCGGCTGTGCTAACGCAGGGTAAACTGCAGATCTTTGCTTTCCACGGGGGGGAAAACTGCATTCGCTCTCCCCCTTGTCTTTTTGGGAGGCAGAAAGGTCTAACACATAGCAAGTTAAAATGGTAAATGGCAAGGAGCAGAGATGCAGCTTGCAAGTTCTGATAGCAATAAATTCCATGTCAGAGCAAGCCACGTTATCCCTCCTCACCTGCTAACCCCCGCTACCCTCTGCTCCAAGCAGCATCTCTTTCCTGTCCCACAGCCCAAATGATTATCGTATCTGGTTAAAAGCAGAGCAATAGTCTTCAAATTGTATCTAGCTTTGAACATTGCTCCTTGTGAGCCTCGGGCTTTCCTGTTTTTCTGAACTGTATCAATTGGTCTAATAAAAGATATTACCTCCTTCACAAACCTGCCAGCTTCTGCCGTGAGGGAGTTTTTTCACTCAGATTGCTTTCTAGTCGTTTATTTGGATGCAAGGAACTTGTTCATGGCCAAGACGTGTGTATTTCTGCTGTCCTGCTTCACTAAGCAGCCTCGCAAAGGCTGCTCTGTGCCACTGCTCTGTAAGTCGGTGTGTGCGTGTACACAGGCAATCCACAGAGAACAGCAAAAGGCAGCGCTATCCCGGCCAGATGGGGGGGAAAAAATAATATCAGCAGTCTATTTCCTACTCTCTGCTGGACTGGTGTGCAATAAAACAGCTCCCTGCTCTGACAGGGGAGGGTTGGTTGGGAATCTAAAAGACAGAAAGGTAATTTGAGCCAAAGCGATGGCGAGACGATAGAGTTTGCTCTGAAGGAAGAACGGTGCGAGAGCGGGCGAGGAAGGAAAATGAAGTGCAGAAAAGCAGGTCTCGGGTCACTCGGCAATCTGGTAGTGAAATCTCTGGGGAAAATAGTGTGGAAAGAGGCAGCAGAGCAGGCAGGGAGAGGCCACAGAAACACGTGCTGGCAAGCCAGCCCCATGCCACAGAGCACAGGAAGGGGCAGCCAGGGCTGCTTCAGGGGCTTCTTCAGTGGCCATCACATCTGGAACAAAAAGAAAGTGAAAAGGGGCTGGGGGGGGGCAAGTCCTGCAAGGAATCAAGGACCCAAACCACCTCAGGACAGAGGAACAGCAGATGCATGGGAAGCAAAAGGAAAAAAGATAATCAACGTTTCAGTGAGTAAGGGACAGAAAAGGCAAAAAAAAAGAGAAATTATAAACTCAGAGGAAAGAAGAGGAAGGTTGGGTTACACCCAGGTATTTACCAGCAGCTTTTGGATCAAGGGGATAGATCCTGCCAACAAATCCATAGTAGAGATTAGAGAATATCTATTCAGCTAGGTAACGTGAAATTCAATTCGGACCTTTGGTACTTGAAACTCAGTGATTTATTCCTGCGACAGGAAACCCTGCAATCAGGGAAAAGCTCCAGGTTTTGCCTCACACTTTGTTTTAAAGTAACCTAGAAAACTCTTTAGCTGTAGTTTCTACACGTGGGTACAAATCTGATTCCTAACGACAGAATAGTTGCTAGTGGTTCACTGCCAAGTCAGAACTGTATCAAGCAGGGATTCCCCTCCTATGAAGCTATCTCATATTTTCATTAATGCCTGCAACAATTAAATCGTGAGTATTCTTATTAAACTGTGAAGAATAAACCAAGCTGCAAGTCGTTTGCAGGCTAGTATCAGAATTCAGAATTACTTTTTCAAATTGCATTAGCAGTGCAGAAAAAGAAACAGGCTGCAATTCAAAATGGCAGTGGAAGTAGAGCATATAGGTAAAAACTATCGGTTGTGCAAACACAGGGGAAGGAATGAAAGACCAAACAGCATCTCTGCAGAAAAGGAGCTAAGGATTAGAGCGGCCAGACACGGGAGTTGGTTTCTGCTGTTAGGAAAAGGGTGGCTAATACAGTAAAAATAGATGAAATTGGAGCATGCTGACTAAGATAACAGAAAAAAAAAAAAAAAATCAGCAGTGAACAGAGATCTAGAAAACACAGCCTATAAACAAAGCACATGAGAACAGAGGTAGTTTAATCCAAAAAAGGGAAATCTATGGAGAAACATAACAACTTTCCAAATAGGGAAAATGCTGATGCAAAGGAAACGGCGATAAGTCTCTTTTTCCCTGTCCTCTGCAGATAGTATGTGAAGGTAACAGGCTTAGGTTAGAGACCTAGAGATGCAAGATTTAGATTACATGTCAGGAAAAACTTTCTAACAGTAAGGATAGTTAAAAATAAGCATACATTGCTTTTCCCCAGTCCTCTGGGATTTCCCTCTTCACTTACAGTTTTTGAAGATAGCTGCTTATCAGGGATCGTAGCAAACAGAGCCAGCCCTTAAATGCATTTCCATTTCCTCAGCTAAAGCAAAATCATATTCAGTACGTGTTTGTCTAACCCATCCTTAAAAACCTCTACCAGCTGATTCTACCACCTCAGGAAGTAAACACTGTTTTCATTTAGAAAAGTGAGAGATTATTTCAGCCACTTTTTCATTCCAACTATTTAAAGATTCTGGAAGAAGCTATGGGAGTGCTCAGTTTGCAACAGCAGAAAGAAAATAAGGTTCATAGTAAAAAGTAAACACAAACCAAGAAGAATACATCACACTGAACACACCTATATGCCTCTGAATCTGCTCTAGCATCCTTCACAATAATGATGCTGTAAAAAAAAGACAACTACAATAGGATGCAGGACAAAAAGTGCTGTATGTGACATCCATGTCTCAGCCTCCTCTTCCATTTGGGAGAGTTGGGATTCTCCAAGGAAGCCCCAAGCAACAGGGACTGACCCTCAGACATTCCAGAAGAGGCAGGAACTCTGCAGGATTGAAATCCACCACTGTCAGTATTTCCAGACAAACGTTTTGGGAGAAAGAGGATGTAATTAAGAGGAACATTTAAAGCATTATATGGCAAGACATATATTATATGTGTATGTGTGTATAAGTATGAATAACTAAGACTAATTACAGAGCAGGAAATAAGTGAATAGACATGATTCTGGGGGGGGGGGGGGGGGGGGAAGGTCTCCGAAAGCTTTGCTGTGGCATGGAAGAGGAGGAATCACTTTAAGCACCTATTTGCATCTTTAAGGGTCTGCATAGTTTTGCATGACAAGCACCAAGCTGTGGCACAAGCTTCTCAGCAATCCTTTTCAGCAGGCTGCCAGCACTGCCTTCACTTGTACAGATGCCATTTCTACAAATAGACACGTATGACTTTCCGTGTGTAGCTGCACGCCCGCTGGCCCCATACCCCAGTTGGCAGTGACCCCCCGCACAGCTGGTTTTCCATGGGAAAAATCCTTCTTCTGCTACAGATCAATAGGCACAACACAAGGCAGATCCGGCCCCAGCCACGGCTCTCGGCGCTTGCGTACTTTTGGAGAGGTTTTGGGGCCAGAAAGAGAGATAACCTTCAGGCAGGTCCAGTTAGATGGGCAGTTGAATAGAAACGTCCTGTGCTTTGCCTTGCAGGGCACAGATAAATCTCACATTCATTCTACATTTACAGTTTGAATTTATAGCGCTCTTTAGGCGGTGTTTATTTTTGCCACATCCTTGAAGGCTAGCAGAAGTCGGGGCACGGGACTGGACTGCCAAACCACGTTCCCCCATCTCAGTCCCACCTGCAGTCAGGTGTAAGATTTGGGGGGCAGTACAATGATTTGGGAGAGGAATGGAGAGCAGTGACGGGACGGATAGAGGCCCAGAGTTGCCACAGCTTTTACCATGGCTCCAATAACCACCCAGGGACACCCACGCTCCGCAGAGACCGATAAACCGCGCTCTCCGATTGCCCTAGGCTGACATACCCAAGTATTGGTGGAGAGCAGACATGAGCTATGGAGAGAAAGGGGAAATGAAGCAGCACAAACGTTCGTGAAACTGCCAGGACAGACCAAGGGTCAAGTTCCCACCAGCCCAGAGAGGGTTGGGGTGGGAAGAAAGGACATCACACACCTCTTCCATCACCGAGCAGCACCGCGTTGCTCAGTGAAGGGCTCTCTGTACCTCCCAGCATCTGAGCTACACGGGTCCTTTTCCTCCAAGAGAGACCAAGCTCTGCTCACCCTCCCACAGCAGCCTGTGTGAAAACTGATTTCCTTAAAAATTCCTGCTGTGTCCTAGCTGGAGGTGTGGAATCCTCCTCCATTTCTCCAGGGGTTCATACTGAAAAATGCTTGATGCTGGCTGGCACTGAAATCACCTCCCTGGAGCAGTTTTTTGGGTAGAACCTCTCAAAGAGGAGGTCAGTTTGCTCATAGACCAGGTCAGATCTCTGCCTTGATTTGTCTTTAACGTCCAAAGCCTCCCAGAGAACTTCTGCCCCCCATTCTTGGGCCACTGATTTGGGGGAGAGAAGGACACAACTCCTTTTTGCCAGACTTCTAGAAGCATCTCATATTTAAGTAGGCAGTTGCTTGCTAATGTGTAGAGAAAAGGAGAGGGATGAATTCAAATTAGTCATAATTTACTGACAAACATTCCAAATAAAATATACAACAAACCCAAGGGAACGGTGATTGTAATTCTTTTTTTTTTTTTTTTTAATGAATCAGGCTTTGAAGTCATTAGCTTGTTGCTATAAAGCTCTGTTCTGGTAATTCACTGCTACCATTTTAAAAATAGTTCTATAAAAGTAAATGAATTGCTGGAATAAAGTGAGCTGTATTTTTTCCCCACTTCTCTGAAAGGCTCACGTCTCAGCCAGTTTTTCTGAGGGGCTGAGCATTACCTGGGTGCTTCAGCTCTGACTACAGGGCTTTTCTTTCCTTGCACTATTTCTTGTTATGGTCTCAATTAAATGAAAGTTTCTTGCTTCATAGCTTGGCTTGACAGATGTTCGTTCCAGAGACAAGTCCTGGTACAGACACGCAGCGCTCTGAAGTATTTCACCCATGCGTCCCATGGCATCAGTTCATACGAGCAGTCAAAACTCCCCATCACTGGTTACCCACCTCAGAGGGGAATGTGGGGAAGGACTTCTGACAAGGACCACCTAAATATCATCTTTACAGGAATTGCACTGAATTTCAGTTTTTTGGAGGAAAGCAAGGTGCCTGAGTAGTATTTTGATTGGGTGCCATAACAGCTAAAGAAGAAAAAGAAGGAGGAAAAAAACAAAAAAAAGGAGCAGAGAACAGTGTGCCTGAAGTGTTGGCTATCACCCAGCTCGGTTACAAACCTCTGTCAGACAGATTCAGTATCCAACCGCCCCACTGGACCCGATGTCCCTGGTGCGGGTGAGTGGGTCATTTTCCTTCCCTGCCCTCCATAAAATTCAGCAGCTGCGGACACCTCTGTACGTCAGGGTACGATGGGGGCTCGATCTAGCCCGCTTGGGTTCAAGCTTTCACAGAATCATCTCGGTTGGAAAAGGACCTTGAAGCTCCTCCAGTCCAACCATGAACCTCACACTGACCGTTCTCAACTCCACCAGATCCCTCAGCGCTGGGTCAACACGACTCTTCAACCCCTCCAGGGATGGGGACTCCCCCCCTGCCCTGGGCAGCCCATTCCAACGCCCAACAACCCCTTCTGCAAAGAAATCCTTCCTAAGAGCCAGTCTGACCCTGCCCTGGTGCAGCTTGAGGCCATTCCCTCTTGTCCTGGTGCTTGTTCCTTGGCTCAAGAGACTCATCCCCCCTCTCTGCACCCTCCTTTCAGGGAGTTGCAGAGGGCCATGAGGTCTCCCCTCAGCCTCCTCTTCTCCACACTAAACCCCCCCAGTTCCCTCAGCCGCTCCCCATCACACCTGTGCTCCAGACCCTGCACCAGCTCCGTTGCCCTTCTCTGGACACGCTCGAGTCATTCAATGGCCTTTTTGGAGTGAGGGGCCCAAAACTGAACCCACTCATCGAGGGGCGGCCTCACCAGTGCCGAGTCCAGGGGTAAGATCCCTTCCCTGTCCCTGCTGGCCACGCTATTGCTGATACAAGCCAGGATACCGTTGGCCTTTCACATCCAAAGAAACAAAGTGCCCTTGTTCCCAACAGGCAGCAGAGCCATTTTGCAAAGCCAGGTCACTGCAGGGCCACCAGCAGAAAAGGCAGCACGAAGAGACATGGGAAAAGGGAGCACAGAAATCAGCCCCCCTCCCTCCGTCACGCTGCCCATATGGCTCTCCTGCCTCTCCCCAGCTTTGTCAGCACCCACCTGTGACAGTTATTTGCAACCTAAGCTTATACGTACAATACCAGGTTTGAGTACGTTCGCCAACTTTCAAAGCCTTTCCCCTACCCCGTGGCTCTCATCTTCCCTGCATTTAAACAAGTCTTTGTACTACCTGTTTTTTACCTCCATCTCTTTTTGAGCAGGCTGTTAACCTTTCCCCCCACCCCCAAGGGTTTGTTAACCCTTCAAAAATAATCAACCCACATTGTTTTTTGTTATAAACAACTGAACCATTAACCTCCCTGGTCATTTAACCTGCCGAGAAGCTTCATAACACCGAGCGTCTCACCATCGCGTCCTCCCCGTTGTCTGGTATCACTAATATTTTTGGTTTATTATGAAGCTTTATGAATTCTGTATGGTGTGTCGGACTGAATAAATGTTTGATAATGCTACACCGAGAGGCACAACGGGTCTCGCACGCCTGACTTTGTTAAAGTCAAGGGGCGTGCGGCACGCTGTTTCGTAGCTCCCTGGAAGGAGCAATCAAGGCTTTTGTGGCGCTGCAGACAATGGGGACAGGCCACATGTTGTGCTAAAGCTCAGCCTGAAGCTCAAACAGGGGGATGGAGGGAAGACCCCGATGGCGGGCTCTGCAGGCGCAAGGCCAGCCACGCCACCTCCCTTTTGGCTTTCTCTTAACAAAGAGCCTCCTCTCCAAAATAAAAAGCATGGAGCTGTTCCCTCACAGTACTGAGGGAAGATGTTATTCCTTGGCTCTCGTGACCAGCAACTAAAAAGTTGGAGAAATAAGAGGCAGAAAAGCTAATAAATTTCTCTGGTTTAGTTTAGCGCCAGCTCTAAATGACTCCCTGAAGAATTTTATCCAGCGCAGCTTCAAGCCACAGGATTCGAAGCAAAAAAAAAAAAAAAACCACCACATCCTAAGGGGAGGTTATTCAGCTGTTTCAAGGCTAGTAAACATGGGAAATACTTAAATGCTCTTAGTATGCACCAGGAGTAGCTCTTTGCAGCAGTGCGTTTGCTTCGCTTTTGAAGTGGAGTAAGCAGAACCACACAGAAAGATTCAAGATAAGCTGGTTGACGTGGGACGCGGGCATACAGCGACCTGTGCTCCAACGCTCACCCATCGCTCTAACCCCTGCAGAAATGCAGGCAACGTTTGGGGGGGATTTGGCTTTTTTGTCTTTTTTTTTTTTTAAATCAGCCTATTTTGGCCCTTCGCAACGCAGCCGTTACCAAGGTATCCGAGCACTGTCCCGTTCTCCGTGTTCCTTGCTCTAGGGTACAGCGTCCCGGCAGGGTTCGGGTTTTTTCCATCGTTACAAATGATTATCGCTGCACCTACGGAGCGCTGCTGATGTGCACCTGCCGACAGCCTGACCTCAGCGAGGCGCTTGCAGTTCATTAACGTTCCCAACATCCAGGCTAATCTTTTAAAGCAAAAAACCCACACCCATTTTTATTTTTTTAGGTTTTTTTTTTCTACTCATGGCTGTCATACTTTTGAGACCTCTAACCCGAGCCACACACAGGCTGAGTTTGCACCCACAATATTTTTGCAGGTTATTACACTCTCGAGTCCAACTACTCATGTTTTTGTGTTCAGGTTTACATTTAGCCAGCGTTGCCTAAGCCCAGGAGCCAGTTCTTTGGTGCTACATGTTACACCATTCCCTTCCAAGTCCCCACATACAGCACGCTTGTTTGTGCATAGCACATAAATAAAAATAAATAAATAAAAATAAATTAAAAACGCAGCTATTCTGAATGAATAACCTCCAGCTCCAGCACTGAAACCCAGCTGGCCGGACTCGCCGTCCCTGCCCTCCTGCCTTTGGAGGAGCAGCGTGCCTTTGGCTCTATTATTAGTGAGCCTTTTCCATATTAACTAGATGATTTGAGCTCTAAGTGCATATCATTTTAACCGGACTAATAACACCCATTAGTTGTATTTTGATAAGATTAAGACTTTTATTAGACTAACGTATTCAAGGCACTGTATTTAGGGTGTGTTCCTTTTTGCCTATTAACATTTTGAGCGTAACACAAAGCTCCTTTATTTCCAAAGCTTATGCCAATCTTAGCCCAACGCAATTCAATTGGTAACTTGGACTTAATTCTGATTAACTCTCACATTAAAGGCAGCACTATCAGATCCCATTTTTCCCTAGAATCTATGCAAGCAACGAGGAAACAGCAACACAGTTAAAACGTTCCAGTGATGAGCACCATAACAAGACCCTAAGCAAAACAACATAAACAGTTTAACTTGACAATTAATCCTCGTGGTTGCTGCTTGTTTCCATTTTCCCATCCCCACCTCAGTCAGAGAAAACAAATACTGCAGCCGCTGTTAATTAAAGATTTCTTTAACAACAAACGTGCCAAATAAGCCACTTCGCACATAGCAGGGCATGAACTCTATTCTTCACATGCAGCAAATTGTGCCACCCAATAAGTAGCATTAAAATGGTAATGTTAGCTAGCTGAGCCCTTAATTGGCTGAATCAGAGAGCCAGGAGCATGCTTGTGCAATCAAGAGACCCCTGTCTGGCCTAAATGCTGAGTTTTAAACAGATGTCTTAAAAAGAAAAGGGGAGGGAGAAGCCAAGGGAAGGGAATATAAAAGGATTTTGCAAATAGGCTAATCTCAGCCTCTGTATGCATAGATGCAAAAAGAAGATAATTCCCCCCCAACGCTGCTTTGAAGTCTTTTGACCTGGACAGCATGGATCACAGGTGGCAGCTTAAGCAGGCACCCTTATGCTACAGAAAAAGAAATTCATAGACAAATCTTTAGCGTAAATATTTTCTGGCTATAGGGTTGATAACACTTGTTAAGTCTTGTGCCAGGACTCTCTAATGCTGCTTTTGTAAGTGAAAGGAAATTTTTGCCATACGACTTCCATGAGAAAAACAAAACTTTTCTTATCTATACACACTGTAAGTTACAAAGACCTGGCAATTTAGCTTGTGATGAGTCTCGCGTTTCTTCCTCATATCCCCAAAATAAATTTTTTTTTTTTTTTTTACACGCATTTTCAGACTTTGTGGAAGAAAACCAGATTGCAGTGTCGGATGTGGGAGATAGATTTCTGCTCATCTGAATGGCTACCGCCTTCCTTGGGTAGCATAAAACCTTTCACTGAATACAAGCTTCAGAGAATTGCCAAGTGTGATACTGTCCACAAGTGCAGAGCAAGCTCCATCCTTCCTGCCCTCTGTTATCCAGCAGTTCCCACCTCAGAAAATGCATCACGGATTTTCTTCCTCTTGAGGGTGGGAGGGAAAAGCCACCCACATGCCAAGGGACCCGATCCAGGGACCCCCTGCTCCTGGAATGAAGCCAAACTCACCAGGATCCTCCTTCCCAAAGGGTAGGCAAGTCCTGGCCCTTTATCCTTGAGTTTTGCTTCCTTCCTTTTATACGACAACCATCTCTTAAATAAGGATAGAAAGAGTAGCGGGGAAGAGACATCTTCCAAGCGCCAGATCCAGGGATGGGGCTAGGAAGAAGCCCCTGCATCAGTCAGGGATGAGGCTCAGACCAACCCTGCAGGGGGCAAAAAGGGAATTTGGGGGACACCAAGAGCTCTGCAAAGGGCTCCTGGACTCTCTCACACCAGAAGCAAAGCAGGAATCAGGGCAGGAATATCCCAGCTGGATTTCTCAAAAGCCAGGGAATAGAAGAAGAGTGGAGATGCACAAGTGGAAGGGCCGAGTCCCTTCTGAGCAAAGAAGGCATTGAAGCTTAACTTTTAGAACAACACAACAATATCAGGCTTAGGTCATTAAAGATGTTCTTTGGATATGTTAAAGTCAAAGGTATCCCTCATCAGCAGAACAAGTCGATAGTCACCTTTGAGCAAGGACATCCTAGAGTCATCAGCCCTTGAAGAGGACACAACGCCAACTTGGCAAGCAAACTCAAGGCCTATGGATCCTTCGTTGAACTACCCTCATTCTAATACTAAAAATCACGTCTATGGGTCAAGAAAAGCCTTGACCAGGGGAAGACCCTTCCCCTGAGCATGTGTAGTAGTAGAAGTATTACATCAGCAGTGTTATAATTGTATGTAAATTACTAACCAGACACCATAGAGAGGATGGACTTAGCAAATTACTAACTCTGCAAGTTTTGTGTATAAATACAGCACAAAAAGTCCCGTTGTTGTGCTTGATTTGTAGGAAACCCAGGCTTGTACAACCCTAAAATAAATAAGCAACATCTCTCCCAAGTGTGTGATTACTGAGCTATCGCACACCCGGTGATGGATCCGCTTTTCAGCCAACAAAGGGAGGTACAGGTCGTACAGCGTGCAAACAGCAAAGGTGTTTTGAGGAAACCAGTGAACCCATGCAAAAGTCATTTGCAGAGCACAAGACAAATGTTAATTAATGAAGCACATGACACGCAGAAACCCCACGCCCAAGTCGTCTGTGCACAGCACGAGGGCAGGCGAGCGGCACAGGAGCGGAGCCAGGTTTGTACCGAGGACGCCGCGGGCGAGATCTCCACGGGTGCAGAGGCCTAGTCACTGCTTACAGCTATTTAAGAAATTGTCTGGCAGCAAAGGTGAGTGACACTCCTAAATGATATTGCTGGTTCAAGTTCTTTGTGAGACAGCAGAAATTGTTCTGAGTTGCGATGCGGCGTCCTAACTAATGCCTGTGCAACTAACGCTGGAGTCTTCAGTTAGCAAAAAAAAAAAAATCAAGTACATGTAATGGTATTAAAGGAGCCTTAATAGACATAAAAGTTATAGATTTGCATTTCTTAACCCAATATCACAGCCATGATGGATGTATGGAAAGAGGAGAGAGTCACATGTTGGTCACCTTCGTAGTAAATAAGAAGGAATTGACCACAAAATTGGAAATCAGCTGTTTCACGAGTGCAAGCGATCATGACTTGATTGCATTTATTATGTGAAAGGAAAGGATAGTCTACACCGTAATCACACACACAGAGCTTCGAAAGGGCCAATTTCACAAGGCTCAAAATGATTATAAGTCAAATCAGTGAGGATAAAAAAACCAGCTATATATAAACAGAAATTATTCTCTATCAGACGCTTTTAAAAAAAAAAAATGCAACAAAACCCAACAACTAGACACCCAAACCACAGTTTCACAGAAGGAAAAAACACCACACTTATAAAGCAAAAATAGAGATGTCAGTCTTCCTTAAAGGCAAAGCAACTACAATAAATATTTTTAATTATCATTTAAAAACTCAAGAGGAAGCTAATGGTAATCAATATGTGACAGAATCTGGGAACTGTAGGGTACAGATAAGGGAAGTAAAAGGACAATAAAAAGAAGTCTGTGACCAACGTAATTGAAACAATCAGGGATGTTATTCTTTTCAAAGACACCACCTACATCTTACTAGCAAATGAATCCATTTAGTGGATTTATCCATATTAGTATAGCCCATTAGTAAACACAAGTGGTAGAATTGATAATAGAAAAAGGCAATAGTGTTCAACAAATACTTATATCCCACATCTGGGAAAGAGCCAGCCAACATACAGCTATCAGAGGATGAAACACACAACATCAACACAATTACTTTTGGAATGTAAAAATATCACCTATGAAAGATTAGCCCGTATTACCTGAACTTCATTTTTTATTAATGCCTATCAACAGAAGCTTAGGGAAACTAGTGTTTAGTTTCCAGAGTATCTTGCCAGCATTAAGGTCTGTTTATTGGCAAAGCCATCCTTCTTCAACATTTCACTTTGTAGTGCGTGATGCCTGATTAAGTAAGGAGGACAACACAAAAAAGGAAAATCAGCTTAGGCCTTGCTAAATGGATTAAAGACATACCTGAGAAAGGGAAACCTCTCTGACAGCCCAGCAGGCGCAGCTCCACACCAGCCATTCCTGGGAACATACTGTGCAGCAGTTTGGGGGTCTAAGCGAAAGAAAACAAACAAAAAATTGTCAGGAACTCTAGTTTCCAGCTACCACCAGAAATAAGAGAGCAATAACGAGAGATCAGCAAAAAAAAAACCCCACACCATCTAGACCATTTGGCAAGCTGTGCAGCACGAGGGGCTGCAGGAGGAGTGTGGTCTGTCCGACGGCGCAGGAAACGTCAGCTTGAGTAAAGAACTGACACTGCAACCTGGCGCCCCACCAAGCTAAAGTTTTTCAGTGTGAGTGGGAAAAAAACCCTGAAAAGGAGCCAGCTGGAGCACTACTTCAATATTGTAGGTGGCTCCAGTAGCAATAACTCAGAAGGGAAAGTTTGGAAAAAGAATAGAGCTGAACAAAAATAATTATGAAGGAATTAATAACCACATTTGATAATCACAGAATCCCAGAATCCTTCAGGTTGGAAAAGACCCTTGGGATCATCGAGTCCAACCCTCAGCCCGACTCTACAAAGTTCTCCCCTACACCACATCCCCCAACAGCTCATCCAAACGACCCTTAAACACATCCAGGGGTGGGGACTCCACCCCCTCCCTGGGCAGCCTATTCCACTCTCTGACCACTCTTTCTGGGAAAAATTTCTTCCTCATGTCCAGTCTGAACCTCCCCTGTTGCAGTTTAAAGCCGTTCCCTCTTGTTCTGTCACTAATTCCCCGGGAGAAGAGACCAGCACCAACCTCTCTACAATGTCCTTTCAGGGAGCTGTAGAGAGTGATGAGGTCTCCCCTCAGCCTTCTCCTCCTCAAACAGTCCCAGCTCCTTCAATGGCTCCTCACAGGATTTATTCTCCAGGCCCTTCCCCAGCCTCGTTGCCCTCCTCTGCCCTCGCTCCAGCCCCTCGAGATCTCTCTCGTATTGAGGTGCCCAAAACTGGACACAACACTCCAGGTGTAGCCTCACCAGTGCAGAGCACAGGGGGACTATCACCTCCCTGCTTCTGCTGGTCACACTATTTCTAATCCAAGCCAGGATGCCGTTGGCTTTCTTGGCCACCTGGGCACACTGCTGGCTCGTGTTCAGCTGCTTGTCAGTTAGAACCCCCAGATCCTTCTCTTCCAGACAGCTCCAGCCACCCCTCCCCGAGCCTGTAGCCATGCAGGGGGTTGTTGTGGCCCAAGTGCAGGACCTGGCACTTGGCCTTGTTGAAGCTCATCCCATTGACGTTGGCCCACCGATCCAATCTATCCAAGTCTCTCTGTAGACCCTCCCTATCCTCATGCAGATCGACACTCCCGCTTAATAATAAGACACCAAAGTAGTTTCTCTCCTTACATTTCATAGAGGAAGGTTCAACAAAAGGTAACAAACTGAAGTCACCAAATGAATAAGTTGGCCAGTCAGGGACTCCTCACTCTCATGGCGTGTGTTGTCCAGTGGCCATCACTGCCAGCTCACAGACATGGAAACAACACAACCACTTCTATGACCAAAGCAACTGCCACCGAACAGCCACAGCAGCTGTAACAGCTGACAGCTTGGCGGGTTGAGCATTCACACAGCACGCCAGAGATCTGGATTCACTCCTTGCACCATTTCAGAGCAGGAGATTCATGTGGACTTCCCACACGAGTCCAACCTGAGTGCTGTACAAGCAACAGCAGCATTTCTTTTTCTGACCAGGAATTCGATCCTGAAGACATATACATCCCTCTGGAAGGAGTGAAGATTTCAGCTAAAATCTTCCATTTCTTCCAATTTCAAAAGAAAGCCCTGAGAATTTGCCATAACAACCCCACAGTCCCATCCTTCCTCTCTATAACAAGGTTGCAGATGACCTGTGGCTTCAGCATTGCCTCCACAATTAATTATTCCAAAGAGGAATGGTGGAACACATCTGTGTGAGCCAGCACAGGTAGGACACAGGAGCAACCCCAAAACCACAGATGAAATGCAAAGAGCAAATTTATCCTCGTTACCTCACAACCTGGGGGATCTCCGCAGCAGCGCCCGGGCAGAGGGACGCAAGCGGGGACGGTGGCACCGCAGAGCTCAGTCCTTGCCAGGAAACAGAGAAGAAAGAAAAAGATCTTGAACCTGCTGCTTTCGTCTGTAGATATCAGGGATTTTCACACACGTACTTTTCCACTGTGCTTTGATCCTTCCCACAGCAGAGCAGGAATCTCAAGGATGCTCGATAAGGTGCCCCTGAGCCTCTCCCAGGCCTGTGTTACCTAAAGGCAGACATTCTACCCATCAAGCACACAAAACTAAACAACAATTAGTATGATACATGTGGTTTTTGACACCCTGGCTGCAAATTACTTAAGTCTGCTTACAATCCTCCTCGCCAACCTTCCCTTGTATTCCCACAACCTCCAGACACAGAAACGGCCATTTCCTCACAAGAACAAATCAAAGAAGAAGCTTCGACATGAGCAAAAACTGCAGCCAAACTGCAACCGTGGGCAGGAAGCCAACGCCAGCAGCCCACCTCTCGCAGGCGGGTTACCGATGGCTGCCTCCCCCGGTGCAGACAGAGGCTCCGATACCCCTTAACCCAGTATGTCGTTATCAGCCACACGCTCAAGTGAAGAAGAACGAGGTGCCAGGGCTGGCAAACAAATGGGCTGTGACAGAGTTACAGACATGACACAGAATGCAGAGTGCGAAATCCGATTTCCCCCGACCGCGGCAGAGCAACGCAGAGATTCGCTCGCTGGTGATTTATACCTTAATTTTGCCCGATAATGTCTGCATTTGTCTCTATACTAGTTATTAGCTTCCCCAAGGAAAGCAAAAATCGGAAAGCTTTTGAAAACTGAGAGAAACGCTGCTCTCCCTTCCTCACCTAGCAGACGTATTTATGGCATAATCCAAAGGAATAATTACTCCAAATGGTAAACCATCTCTCCACGCGCTCAGCATGAGTGTGTAAAGTTACAATCAATGTTGAAAATATGTGTCGCGGTATTTATCACAGGACAGTCCCTCTAACTTTGAGAAACCTGTTTTTCCCCCCTCTCCCCACCTCATTTCAAAGTTGGAGATGGTTTTGCATTGGAAATCAGGAGGCATAGCCACACACGCAGGGCCCTCTCCCACAAAAAAAAATACTTTTTAAAATTATTATCAGCTGAAGCACTACGCTACAATCAAACGCAGCCTATGAGAAATACAAAGAAAGGTAAGAAAGTGTTTACTGTCAGAGAAAAATCTTTGGAAATCTGTAATTGGTCTATTTGTTTCTCTGCACGTACACAGAAGATACGGTGCGTAGGAAGCTTAGTTGCAAGTTTCTCCCTTTATTTGCAAATCATTAGCATTCCTCAGCATCGGGGGTTCCCAGTGAAATAGGTTTGTCTGCCCCAATTACAGGAATCCCCAAAGAATTCTCACTTTCAAAACAGTTGCATAAAATATTAATTACTCGTATTTGGAGTAAATGAACATAAGCTAATAAATTTACAAATTCAATTACCACGAGCTATCAGATGACTTTTTATTTAATTGCTATGGATTGCCCTTTAGACATCATAATGAAATTAATAGAACATGCTGGTAATCAATAGTTACTGATTAATTGATTCGGAGCAGCTCTTACGAAGACTCTTTAACCCCCAGACGTCATTATTTATTATCTGATAATGCAAGTGTAGGCATACGTGGGGCAAATAGATACAGGACATATTTAGGAGTGCAGAGGTATCTGGCTGTTATACAAAGTTCAAGGTGTGGCAATATGGGATTTTGCATATATATAGGGTATCTCACCCTTGAAGGTTAAGTATTATACTCCTCATTAATATATGAGCAAGGTCTTCTCATGAGTGGAATAAACAGTCATCCTTCATGGGTGATCTACTTTATTTATTCAGCGAGGAATATTTAAAACATTAAACTTCATCAACGTGTAGCTGCTCAGTGAATCTCTGCGCTTATGGAAAAATATAAGCTCTTTAAATATTTTCACATGTGCACAGGCTTTTTCGGAAGTTGCACACTGAAGTACAAAATTCAGAAACCAGTGGGAGTAGCACACTTGATGCCAATAGTATATAGAATTTTTGTGGTAACGGTAGCTTCCCTAAAACGCTCGTGGCCCGTCATTAGAACACGAACTTGTCTCGCCTCACGCCGTAGAAATGAAACATCTTCCAATGAAAGAGTCACACCCTGATCTTAGGTAGCTATATTCACAGATCATAAAAGCAAAAAAACCTTTCAAAAGAGACAAACCTTTCCAAAGAAGGCAAGTGATGCCCTACAGCCCTGATTCCAACCCCCAAGGACCTTTGCTTTCGCCAAGCTCGCTCAGCACAGCGTTGCCTCTCCCATCCCAGGGGGAGCACACCAGGTTAGCACAGACCTTCAGTAATAACAGACCGGGCTCACCCTTTCTTCTCTCACTGAGAGAAGCAGCGGTGCAGCCGACCTCGGGCAGGTCCTCCTCCTTTTAATGCACAGAGCAGTTTGGCAGATACGTTCTGAGAGGAAAGTTAAAAAAGGCCAGTCTTGGCCCAAAACCTCAGACCTTTGCTTACAGACAGCTTGGGCAGTAAAGACCTCTTCTATCAGCCGTGGCTTCTGCCCAATTTCCTAGCCAGCCATACTGCCAGCATCTTCGCTTGGCAGGCTACTGCGTTTGGCAAGCAGAGAGCCCAATTTTTCAGCACCTGCATCTCAGGGCAGGCCTCCAGGCAGACAGCTCTCGCAGCAGGGACTCCAAGGCTGCTCTAAGTAACTTATTATGAATTAATATGAAACTAGATCTAAAGTAGTGAGGTTTTTTAAAGTATTAGTGCCTTTTCTGAACAGGAACAGTCTCTCTCCCTGTCCCCCACACCTCTAGCAAGACCATCAGGGTGGTGGGAGAAGCAGCGAGACCTGCACCCACAGAAGCAGCTGTCCCCACATCCACAAATCCCGAGCAAAGACCACTGTGGCAGAAGGATGCGCAGACATTGGCCTTTAACATTTCTTGGTACAGAGGAAGCCACAAGCAAGAATGAGACACCAGTTTCTAGCCCTGCGGAGGTAGGACTGAACAATAAATTCTGTGGTTTTGAATTAGGCAAGAACCTGTGGTTTTGATGTCTCTCAACAACTGAGCAGGTGCTGGGTCGTTGACTTTGAGGAAGGGTCTTGTATGATGTGACCACCTGGAACACACTGAGCTTGCACCAAACCAGAACACGCCTGCCATCACATAATGCCATGCATATGTATGAAGTTTCTTGGAACCAGGTGGAAACTTTGGGACTCAGACTGTATAAAAATGGTACTATCAAGAGGTAGAAAAGGGACTGCCACCACCATCAAGGGAGACCCCTAAGGGACTCAGCATCACAGAATCATCTCGGTTGGAAAAGACCTTGAAGATCCTCCAGTCCAACCATGAACCTCACACTGACCATTCTCAACTCCACCAGATCCCTCAGCGCTGGGTCAACACGACTCTTCAACCCCTCCAGGGATGGGGACTCCCCCCCTGCCCTGGGCAGCCCATTCCAACGCCCAACAACCCCTTCTGCAAAGAAATCCTTCCTAAGAGCCAGTCTGACCCTGCCCTGGCGCAGCTTGAGGCCATTCCCTCTTGTCCTGCCGCTGGTTCCTTGGCTCAAGAGACTCATCCCCCCTCTCTGCACCCTCCTTTCAGGGAGTTGGAGAGGGCCATGAGGTCTCCCCTCAGCCTCCTCTTCTCCACACTAAACCCCCCCAGTTCCCTCAGCCGCTCCCCATCACACCTGTGCTCCAGACCCTGCACCAGCTCCGTTGCCCTTCTCTGGACACGCTCGAGTCATTCAATGGCCTTTTTGGAGTGAGGGGCCCAAAACTGAACCCACTCATCGAGGGGCGGCCTCCCCAGTGCCGAGTCCAGGGGTAAGATCCCTTCCCTGTCCCTGCTGGCCACGCTAGTGCTGATACAAGCCAGGATGCCATTGGCCTTCTTGGCCACCTGGGCACACTGCTGTCTCCTCTTCAGCCGGCTGTCAATCAACCCCCCCAGGTCCCTCTCTGACTGGCAGCTCTCCAGCCACTCCTCCCCAAGCTTGTAGCTCTGCTGGGGGTTGTTGCGGCCCAAGTGCAGCACCCGGCATTTGGCCTTATTGAAACTCCTCCAGTTGGCCTCAGCCCATCGCTCCAGACTGGCCAGATCTCTCTGCAGAGCCCCCCCACCCTCAAGCAGATCAACACTCCCACCAACATCAAGGGAGACTCCCACCACCAAGACACTGAGAATCAAGAGGACCAACAGGACACTGCTGGATCCACAGGTGGTGATATTTTTCTCTGCCTGTCTCTGTCTCTCTCTCTCCTTCTTTATCTTTAATGAATTCTAAGTAGATTCCAGTTAAAAACCTGTAGCACGGGGCTTGCTTATCCAAGTAAGTTATCCAGTTAAGAAGCTGCCATTGAGTTATTGTAGTTAACCACTTGTCTTGAGTTTTGTATTAATAAATTGTTAAACTGGTTGGCTGGTGTTGTTTCACCTTAATTCACTCCAAGGGTATCTCAAAACTTGGTCGTAAGTCCTAAGGTGAGGGAGGTTGTCCTAAATAGCTCCTATCGGGCTGTGACAGCCACCTACCAAAATTACGGATGGGAGGGCTCCCCTGCGCAGGGGAGATGAAATTAAGGCCCAGCCTGTGGTTTCCTGCTGTCCCTCCGGCAGCCTGCACGTTCCATACCTCCCCTTCCAGAGATCTTAGCCCAGATGCTCTCCAGCAGAGAGTTTTCATGCCTCTGCCCAAATGATGAAGAACCAGAGCGCACTAAAGCTCGCCCCCATCCAGCAGGTTGGGTAGCTATGTCCTGTGAATGGCCACGGTGCACGGCTGCGGATTTTTTTAGGCTCTCCAAGAGGATCTGAAAAGCATTTAACTGTCACAGGGTCTCTCCACTGCCCCAGTCTGCCAGTCCTGGCCCTGCCCGTGCAGGACAGCAGTGCACCAGAGATGCCTGCAAGCAGTTGATACCTGCAAGTTGAGGCCTGTAACAATTAATGATAAGAGAAGCATGCCATTATGCCTTATATGGTCATGTTGTACCCAGCTGTGTATACCTGGAAGTCTCCAAGGGGAGAATTGTTAAGAAATTCTTTTACTAAACAATGTTTAACTTTGTATTTAACAAAGCCTGAGTGATTAAAGCCTACAGAGAAGATATCTTAACCTTGAGAACAGACACATCTTGGCAGAATTGCACAAACAAGGAGGATAAGAAAGAACATCTTGGCCAGACAACAGAGCTGGGAAACATCCAAGGAGGAGAAATTGTCCTCAAAAGACTCGTGACCATAAAAGGGAAAAAGGAGTAGGGGGCTAACTCCCCAAACAACCACCGACGACCACCCGAGACCCGGCACATGCGTAGTGTAGTTTTGCAACGCCAGCATTATGTAAATGTAGTAGATGGGCAGAAAGGTGGAGACTTCTTGGAAAATGTATGAATATTCGTGTCTTTAAGGTATAGAAAGGATGAACTTTTGTTTTAGGGTGTGCACGTTAGGTGGAGTGATCCCCTGTGCATCCTGCCCTGCAATAAAGAATGCCTGCCTCAAACTTCAAGCTAAGTCTTAGAGGGTTCTTTTGAGACCAGATTTGTGGTAACACCAGAAACCTGCAGTTCACAGAAAACTTCCCCAAATCCCACAGAAAACTTCCCAGGCAGGATGGCACATTGGCCAGGGTGAGCCAGGCTGGCAGGAAGGTCACATTAACCTACAGACAGTGTTTGCAAAGTTACCACAGAAGTAAAGCACAAAGCTGGGTCTGGGAAACGATGTAGATTGAGTTTGTCTGCGCTGACAATAGCTCTTGATTAGAGGCTTCCAGAGCTCCTGAGGAGCTCGCAAATTCTTTTTTCTCCCCCTCAGTCACAGCCCACAGCAGGCTGAGGATCAGGAAAGGTCCACACACACACAAAGGGTGGAAAGGGGACATTAATGCACCTCTCTGAGCCTGCCAGGTTGGGCTGCAGGCCCCAACTCCACTTTCACAGGGGTTGCACAAGGACAGAAGAGAGGAGCAAACCTTCCAGCATCTCCCAACCTGCAAGACAAGGTCATCAGATGAATTCAAAGAGCTTGTCAAGGTTTAGTGTTTTCTCCTCATAAAGAGGTCAAGACAAGAGAGGAGGGAAAAAAAAGGCATTTCAGTATTTTAAATGTTGTCAAATTTGCAAGCAAATGCTTTGAAATACAAAGGCTTTTTTTATGGAAAACATTTTCTGGTGTTTAAACAAAGCAAGTACCTGGCAACAAAACCCTGAGCCAAATTACTGTTAACAGTGAAACAATAATTGCAGCAATAAATAGGATATGTTGAAAATTATAGCAGCCTGAAAACATTTACCCCATCTGACAATATACGGGACAATTTAGCTCCTGGTGAGAAACATAATTTCTGTTTTTACTGTTATATAGAGATTCCTGCAAAGTAAAGTTGTCATACACATCCATAAAAATATATATACGGAGCGAAGTTACTTCAGGGAGATGCACTTTTATCTTCACTAAATAAACTTTTTGCTGGATGCTGGTGGCCTCATTACCTGGTCATGTAACAACTTCCTAAGCCCTCCTCGTTTCTGGAGCAGGCTTTGGTTCACTCCAGGTGAAGCCAAGATGTTATCGATTAAGTACGTCAACTAAAATTACAGACTGTTCACAGTTGCTTATATTTCCATTATTATCACGGGGTATTACAGCATACTGCCATGTGGCACTCTGCAATATGTCACATCTCTTCAAACAGTGGTCGCGATCCTGCTAAATGCTATTTATAACGCTGCATATGTGCAGAACTTATGGCACCCAGCTAGGAGAGATAACTTCCCACGGGTGCAAAGCCGCGGTCGAGCCCTTGACCTCCTGCAGCTGATTGCTGCCTCAAGCCAGGGGTTTCTCCAAGGCTCCTTCTACACTCGGGAACCCTCAGTTCTTCGGTGCCTTTGAAAAATAACCTTCCTGTTTCGTGGCAAAACGTAGCAGCGTGTTTCTGCATGCAGCCACCGGGCATATCACTTGCCTGTTTCTCACCCTCCGTGCAGATCTTTCCAGGTATCCTCCGCACAACACAACAGAAAGGTCACGTGTAAAGAGAAAACAACAGATTTCGTTTGGGTTTTCTGTTAGGAAAAAAGTCCTGCCCCCACGAAACACGTGCTTTTTGCTGCCATGGGCTGTAACCACTGTTCTGGGCACATGGTGCTCAACCTTGTGTGCTTCGTGGGGGCAGAGGAGCCCAGAGCTTTATATGAGCACGTAGCAACTGCTAAATACCAACACTCCGACTTTACGTGACCATAAGAAGCTCCCCCAATGCCAAATAAGGAGCCCCTGTTCCCACAGACACTTTTAAATCCCAGCAGTTCCCATGGTTGGGTGCACAAGCCCCGGGCACTGCAGCACCCACCTTTTACATGCACCAATCCTTGTTGGATCTAATCCTAAATCCTTGACAAAAGTGTTTCTCATTTTCATTAACGATGAAAGAAATTCTGGAGCACGTAAGGATCCAGCGTAAGTGTTACCTTTATCTCAGCCCTATCACCAGAAAACTACAGTCCCCTATCTTCCTCCTAATAGTATCACGAATCAGTAAATATTTGTACAGCATTTTAAAAGATATAAAAACACCACTTTAATGCTAACTATCATCATATCCAAAGATAAGCATTTTAACTGCCACATTATTCCTGAAAATTGTTGGGTTTTTTTTTTACTGTTTTGATTATTGCAGGTATTAGAAACTCTTGTTCCTTCAGCAGTTTAAGGTATCTTCTTTTACGTTTGTATCATAATGTAGCGCTCGCCTATTTTTCCAACTTGATATCATTCTTCATCTCAGCTGGCTTTATTACAGTAATACAGAATGAGATAGGATTGCAATATGAAGTAATTCACCCCAAAACGAGTATATTAACAATGAGAAACAAGTACTGTCTTCACCTCCCAAGCAAAAAAAAAAAAAAGTACACACATAAAGGGAGAGAAAGAAAAGTTAAATTTAGGACAGATGACCTTGCAGCAAACATCTCCTGCCCAGGACGTTTTAAAAGGGAAGGCATATACACCCTTTGAAGCATTTACGACGAGTATAGTCCATGGCACTAGACATAAATGCCTAAAAATAGCATTACAGGTATGACTTCCATCACAAGGTGAATGTAAGTCTAAAATGAATCCAGACAGGAAATATCAGAAGTAAATATTCTGAGACAAAAATGCTAATATCGAATATACTGCAGTAATCTGGCAGTCCCAGGCACAGAGTCTCTATATTAACACACATTCATTTGTGGGCACCTACATGGAAAATAGCACAAATCTTGGGCACATTAGCTTCTCTAGGGTGGTTCTTGTTTAAATCAGTCCAAAATCTACACAGCAAAGATTTAATGTTTTAGACAGGTGTGTTAGAAACGATGGTATCCAAACAACGCATCGTTAAAAAAAAAAAAACTAAACAAAATTCTCTTTACAGCAAACCGAGGAAAGCAACATAGATTTTTTTTCAGAGCGCTGTCTGTTCAAATAGTACATTCTGACACCTCCTTGCTGACACCAGCCCATCAAGCCTGCTCGTGTCAGCATCATTTTGAGCTCTAACTCCTAAGGCAGCATTACACGGGAGCTTTAGGCCTGCCACACAGGATCACATCACTGCTCCAGCCCACCCAACGTCCTCTCTGCAACGGCCAATAGCTGAGCCTGATATGGAAAATAATCCTTTTCGTGCCATTTCCATGTATAGTTGGTATGGTCTGTCATGCCTGGGAGGAAGTACGAACTTTTATTTTTATCCCCAGGGGCAGAATTACACCTCTAAAGGTAAGACTTTGATTCACCAATTGCACTCTTAACCAGAATAGCTACTCCTGTTAGTAGTGATCATTAACTGATTAATCAGTTCAAACTATGCGGTAATTGTAATTCCTGCTAATGAGCAAGTATCTCGAGAATAGTCCTAATGTACAAAGCACACTGAGCCACTTCAAACTCACAGGGACAGATGAGACAGAGACCTGTGGCTAAGGAACTCATTAATGATCTCCCGTGCCGCAAGGACAGATCTTCAGGCTCCACGCGACACATGCGCACCCCAAAGCCTGCAACGCCGCTTTGTCCTGATCCAGTGTCAGAGGAGGCTTCGATATGATCCCAAGAGCAAGATTAAGACACGAACAAGGTCAAATACCGTACACCCAGAACTGGTTTTATTATTTGAAGTGAAGAGGGGGAGTGATAGGACAGAAAGGAAGGAAAAGACAGAAATCAAGCAAGCATCCGGAATAGAGTCGCAAGAATAGAAGGAATGGAGCCGAAGCTGGTGAAGGGTCTGGAGGACTTGTCTTATGAGGAGCGGCTGGGGGAACTGGAGGGGTTTAGTCTGGAGAAGAGGAGGCTGAGGGGAGACCTCATGGCCCTCTACAACTCTCTGAAAGGAGGGTGCAGAGAGGGGGGATGAGTCTCTTGACCCAAGGAACAAGCGCCAGGACAAGAGGGAATGGCCTCAAGCTGCGCCAGGGCAGGGTCAGACTGGCTCTTAGGAAGGATTTCTTTGCAGAAGGGGTTGTTGGGCGTTGGAATGGGCTGCCCAGGGCAGGGGGGGAGTCCCCATCCCTGGAGGGGTTGAAGAGTCGGGTTGACCCAGCGCTGAGGGATCTGGTGGAGTTGGGAACGGTCAGTGTGAGGTTCATGGTTGGACTGGAGGATCTTCAAGGGCTTTTCCAACCGAGACGATTCTGTGATTCTGTAACAGTCACCACCATGGATCCAGCAGCGCCCCATTGGTCCTCAGTCTTCAGTTCTTCAGCAGTGGGTGCACACCCAGCAAAGTTCTCTGTCACCCTTTAAACTCATCAGCTGATTTGCATACTAGACAAAAAGAGGCAGGTATTCCACCAACTCATTTCCATGAGCAATTGAGTCAGTGGTCATGCTCGCCCTGCCCACCTTTGTTTTTGCCTCAGTTCCCACAGATCTGCTGACTTCATGCTTCTTGAGCAATCATCCGGCTTCTGGGGCAAAAATTGATCACCTCTTATCAGTTCTTATCACCTCCTCACTGGTGAAGTCGTTCGCAAGGCCTGCATGGCATCTGGAGCACAAAAAGTATCAGGCTTACACAATTAACGGTCCTTGTGCTTGATGAGGAAAACCTGGTTTCACTCAGTCCACCTCTTTGAGGTTTATCTCAGGAGTTTGTCAATACAATCGCAAGGAAACGGGAGGGTGCATCCTTCAATACACTCCTGCTTCCCTGGGTGACATTCCTTTGACTAATTACAAAGGCCACAGCTGGTCCTTGATGAACATTTGAGGTATTACTTACACTGCCACATGACTCAAAGCGCACAAGCAAGCTCTGAGACAATCATTTGACATTTCAGTCTCTCACACACTCTACATAGCAATAACTTGCTTCTGCCCAAGACCTCCTGCAGCCCCTTTGCAAAAATTCTTGCTTTTCTAGCAGCTTTGGTTAAGACAGCAACCCATCGGGGAGGTCTCCCTACCTAGCAAAGCACCCGCTCCTCACTCCATGTCCCATTTGCAGGGCTAGATAACCGCCAGCGCTATCCGAGGTTGGACGTGCTGAGCTTGTGGCAGATGGAAGACACGACCCACCTTGGGCTTTGATGTCTCAGGAGATGCTAAATCACCTGAAAGTTGTCCTCAGGAGGAAAGGCTGCTGAGCCCGGACTAAGGGATCTCCGGGGCATCCAGCCGTACGTCTCGCCAGACCTCACCTCTCCCCAGGAGCGATGGCTCTCCGCACCCAGGGCTGCCTGCTGAGCTGAGCTCAGGGCACTGCAGAGCTTGGCCACGTGCAGATTTCTCAAAACCACGCACAGGGTCAGGAAGGGCAGCCAGCCTCTGCTAGCTCAACCTAACCTTTAATTTCTCACTCGCGTGAGAGCTCTCAACCACTTTTGTTGATGCTTTCTTCTTCAGTTTCCTTTACAAGGTGTTTTTTTTTCTTAAAAAAAAAAAAAAAGAACCCTTTTAACTCACACGTTCGAGAATATTTCCATTATTTGTAGATTTAAAAGAGGTGGGGAAAAAAATGAACTACCCAGTCACTATTTATCCCAGACCATCGCAAATTTAATAGAGCCGTATCATATAAAAACACTCAGGTTCTAAGTGATTGTGGCTAAAAGAGGAGGCTATAGCTCCAGGTCGCTTAGAAATAGGAAAGAGCCCCGTCACTGCAGCTTTGCAGCAGGGTAAATCAGTATTGATGGACCTCCCCCTGATTCATGGTGTAGTAATTAAGTTTGAAAGTAAAGCTGAAAATTGGTCCGATATGGGTGAAGTAAAACATAATATCGTAATAGCGTTTGCTTTCACTGCCAAACTTTTGTTGACCCATAAAATTACTTTCAAGATACTGCATTTAATTAGTGTTTTATAGCACCTATGAAAAAACATGCTCTAAACACATCTAACATTGAGTTTTGCATTTCCCTCCCCTTAGTTCCTCCTCTCTGTTGCTTCATGGCTCCCTTTTTCCTCCACCTCCTCATCCTCGAAAGACTGAAATAATCATTCTTGAATTCGACAAAAACGCTGTGATGCGTAAGAAAGGGAACTCAAAACCATCTCTGTCAAGAGAGACCAAAAGCTCTATTCTCTAGTTTATTTTCTAGATGTTATGAGACAATATCACAGTCAGCGTAATAGGCTGGACAACTGCCACAACGTTTTCTGTGTCTTTGACGTACTTTGAAAGCTTTGCAAGGTTATTTTACAAAGGAAGAGCATGGAAGAGGCTTGAGGAATCAGATCTGACAACAGAGGGCTTGTGTATGGTCATAAAGGTTAAACCTCCTCTTGTTGACTTAGAAAAGCGCCGGCCGGGTGAGGATCGGCCGGGATTCCTTGCGTGACCGTGGCAAGAGGGCACTCCGGCTGCAGCAGGGAGAGCAAAGAACCAGGAGATTGGGGTGTACACATGCAAGAAGTTTTAAGCTAAATAGAAAATGGGGAGACAATAAAACTTCCAGACTGTGGTACCTCAACAGCAGCCTCACTAAATTGTTACAGAAATGACATACGTAGCCCACCCCACAGCCTCGGACACAGCGAGGAAGAGGAGCCAAGGCCTGTCTTTGACAAAAAAGAGCAAAAGGTTCAGCCCAAGTCCCTCAGCGGGGACAACCCCAAGCCAGACCAGCACAAGGGCAAGCGGGGACTCCCTGCTGAAGGGCCACAAGGCACCCCAAAGGCAACTGGGGGTGTGACACGGAGGTAGCTAACCTCTGCGCTGGCTCTTCTTACCCTCTATCACCAATTCAAAGAACCGTGTACTGAAATAAGTATGATTTGGGGTTTCTTCCTTCTTTGACCCTAGGAAAGCAATTTGGTTACAGAACAAGAGTTTGCAGAGTAAAGGAAGGATTTACAAATCTCCGAGGATTATGTGTGTGTGTGTATACATACATATATATCACCTTACAAAGCACCATACAGGCCTCTGTGAAGAAAATTAACTCCATCCCAGCCAGATTCAGTTCATGCTTATATGTCTTATGTGCATATATATACACATATGTGTATACACATATATACAGAGTGTGTATATAAATAAATATATTTACACAGAGCCCATACACAGACCAGGTAGAAAGTCAGGCTCTCTGGAAGACGATCCAGAAGACTATCTTCTCTAACAACCAAAGTACAAGCTAAGGCTTCTCATTTAGAAGAGTCACATATCTAAACTATATGAATATTTAATAAATATTCCCTTAAACGTAACCGCCCTCTTGGGATGCAGCACACGGAGCATCGGCGTGAGCTTGGGCAACGTGGGTTTTCACCCCACAGACCCAGAGGTGACCCCTCAGAAAGGTGCTTCACCCCGCTGCTGACCTGGAGCCCGGAGGGGAGATGCCCAAGCTCAGTGCCATGGCGGGTGGCCGCAGGGTGCTGCGTCACTGCCTGGGCCCAAATGCCACCAAGCAGCTCATTCTCCATCCCAAGGCACACAGGGAGAGGAAAACCTCTGCGGGAAAATGGTGCAGGGACAGAGAAGCCTCCCAGAACAATAGGCAAGGGAGCATCTCTGCCGCCTTCAGGGAAACAGAGCCTGGGGTGCATCTTCCTGTAATTAAACAGGCTCCAAGAAGTGGATTTGATTATAATGAGTCAAATACTTAATATCTTAAGTTGGGTCTTAATAAACCCACTGTGGCTAGCCACTCAAACCAGTGGGGGAACCTGCTCAAGCTGGTGCAATCTCTCACACTTCAGTTTTCTGTCAGCTTCCTTCACACATCCTCCCACCCCTCTGCCATGCCACTGCCCGGTTCAAAATTATTCTGCCTGCAGAAAACCACCAAAAAATTCCTTCCTTTGCCTTCAGCCCTTCTCTCTTTACACACAAACACCTTAGTCCCCAGGAGTAACCCCCTTCCAACGTGCGCTGAGAGCAGACTCTAAGCACTGAGATATTCGCATCAGAAAAGCTTACAGCATACATCAGAAATGTCATTTTCGAGCGGAAAAGGTAATGAGAACCACTGACAGGCAACACATCTCTTCTCGTGAGGTGCCGTGCCTGACTCATGACTGCTCACATCTACCTGTAAAGATGATATGGAGTGACTGCAAATGCTCCTCTACCGCTGCCTCGCCGCGTTTCCTTTGCTACGTCAGTCAACAGCTGAAGCATCACTACAAACACCAGACACGGTGGTCTGAGCTGCAATTTCATACTTCTCCTGGCAGTTTTACCCTTAGTCACTTAGATTATCAAATTCCATCTGTAAATACCTGCTCTTAAAGGTATATAAATATCACTTAGCTCAAAGGATCCACAAACACAGACAGGAACAAGCGATATGTCAAGCTGCATTGGAACTGCTGGGAAATCGGGCCATTTCTGAGGTAATTGCATCAGCTGCCTTGTGGCAGCGCACGAGGGTTTTGGGAGAAGCGGAGGAGTGAACATTCCCGGCTCCTCACTAAGGAGCAGCATCAGGCACCAAACGGTGTGAAATATTTTCAGCGGGCAGCGAGGGTAAATAAGGCACCAAAATATCTGAGATAATACCAACGTAGTTTTTAACAGAAAAAAAGGTTGTTTTCAGTCAACACGCATGAGTTCAAAAAGAGGCCAGCACGGTGCTCACGAGTCAGGGGGGTTATCGTGGGGCAAGACCCCCCTTTGTCTCCACTGCCTGCCAAGGAGATGTCAGCAAGTCTCTTACTCCCACAGCAGCATCCAAATGGTCAGGAGCACTCCCCATCACACCTTCCAGATTTACTGGGAAAGCTCACCAGCTTGGTGCCAGGACCTCTCCACACAAATCAAGGGCTCGTTTAGTAGTCACAGATTTCCCATCCAGTTTTCTGAACCTAGGCGAGCGACTGAAAGCCACCTCCGCTTCTGCGATAACCACTTGGCATTACGTTTGGTGAGGGATGCCAACCCTCCTCCAGATAACGAAGGAATCGGGATGGCAGGTCAGCTGTTTAACGACTACGATACCCACAAGAGTATTTTAATGGGCAGGGAAAGATGGGGAGCGTTTTCCCAGGAAATTCATGCCCCTCAGTCCACACGGCCTTCACGCAGTCCAGTCCCAGTGGGTTCTCTCCCATGGGATACTCCCAACGCCCACCCTCCCCTGTCCTGCTGCCAGACAGGTCCGACACCTCTTGAAACCATAACACGGGCTGTGGGCAAAATCCTGAGAGCTCATTAGATCTGATTTTTCAGGAGCTGCGATTCTCAAACCAACTGAGGTAAAGAACAGATAACACTTAACTCTCCTACTTACGTGTATACCTTTGTGGATTGGGCTTTTTTTTGTCTTCTCTTTCCAAAAAGCAAAAAAACCCACCCCAAAACAGTCTGAGCAAAACATGTAGTGATAACCACAACTCAAGTTGTCCACATCTCACGCAGTTATAAAGTAATACAAAAAGAGAGAAATGTTTCTAGGATGAAGCACCGTTTATCGCTGTTTGTTACATGAGTTTGAGCTGCAGTGCTCCTGTTTATAGCATTTTCTCCATTTTTTATTAAATACCCTAAAGACAGGATTATTAGTTTCCTCACAGCTTTTATACCATGCTCATGACTACACTAAGTTCTCCACAAATATTATTTAGTTTTATAACAACCAAGGAGGCTAGAGGCTGTTAGCATCTTTGCTTCACTGAGACAGAGAGATGAAGCTGAAAAATTGACTTTATTTTGGGATGTTGCCTGAGCTGCCCAAGACATAATTTTTCAAAATACTCCAGTATCACAGACTGCCTTGGGTGTCTGAATCATGGCTCCTGCGAAGTTTAGTTAAAGCTCCTGGAACATGGCACTTCAATTAGATCCTTAAAGCAGGACACACGCCCCAAAAAAGGAGAAAATACCCATGAAAGGCAAGTTTTAAACAGTTTTCCCATCATCCCATTAAATACAGCAGCACTAAGATGCCAGAGTCCTGCTAACAGACATCCCCACACATTGCTCCGGGCCCTTCATCCCGCTCACCCACCGTGAGAAAGGACAAGGATGAGGTGGCCCCACAAATCCTGCGGGGAGCCAGCCCCAGCACAATTCAGCTTTCTACTTAGGACACGTTTCTACATTAACTCCTTAGTCGGTGGAGAGAACCAGGCACTTTGAGGGAGCAACTCATGTGACCCTTTCTAGCTGTTATATTAACAAGCTCTCTGATGACTATAAAGGGACCCTAGAGAACCCTATAGATTTCTGCTGCTAGTCCACACCCTAGGTATCCTGTGTAATGAGCTGCCTAGGCAATTTATAATCCATTAAAAAAAAAAAAATGTTCTAGGGATGCTACTTTTCTCCATTATAGTGGGAGACTCAACAGCTAAATTTTAAGGGGCTGGTAGAGTTAGAGGAGACAAAACCCACCTTGTATCCCAGCACATGCTGGCCAGAAGGCAACTTTGTCTTCCAGAAAATATTCACTCTGGCGATTTTTAGTTTTTGAGCACCTCTTTGTAACTTCAGGTCTTAAAAATATATTTGGGATGCAATCTCCTAGGATTTGGGGGTCTGTCACAACCCAGACTGGAAGACCAGAGAGTCATAATGGTTCTGTGATGTCCTCGGGTTAAATTAAGGTGAAACAACACCAGGCAACTGGTTAAAATGTTTTACTTGAGGTAGAAACAGCTTAAACTTGGGAAAGGATAATAAGTGATGTGGCTTCTTGTAAATCTGTAAGAACAGAAAGAAAGGAAAGAAAAGAAAAAGAAAGGAGAGAGCGTCAAAGAATCTGGATCACGAACCTAGGATCCAGCATTGTCTCAGGTCTGGTAATCTTGGGTGGTGGGTGCACACGCAGCAAAGTTTTCTGTCGCCTTTTAAGCTCATCTTATCATCTGATTTGCATACTAGATGAGGAAGAGCAGGTATTTCACCAACTCATTTTTACGAGAGACTGGGAAAAGGACAGTGAGCATGGGTTCTGTGTGTGTGTTGAGGGAGAAGGGGGTGTACCAACCCCCTCATCCAGTTGACTTCATGGTCAAGCTCACCCTGCCACCTTTACTTCTCCCCCACTTCCCACAGATTTTTGCTGACTTCCTGCTTCTTGAGCAATCATTGAGCTTTCTGGGGCAGAACACTCACCTCTCCAGTCCTTATCACCTCTTCAATGGTGAGGTCATTAGCAAGGCCTGCATGGTGTTGGGCTTACACTTTGGAGCCAGCAATTAACAGTACAATTCCCCCCTTTAAGGTTTATCTAAGCAGTTTGTCAATACAACCACAAGGAAGTGGGGGCGTCCATCCTTCGATACACTCCCGCTTCCTTGGGTGACCGACCTTAGACTGATCACAAAGGCCACAGCTTGCCCTTGAGGTTTTCTATGTCAATGAATGTTTGAGGCACCAATTCCTTCAGTTCTTTACAGGGCCTCACTTGATTCCCCACACTGGAACACCAATACTTCCCCAAAAACAGGCTCTAAAACACTGAGTTATCAGTAGAGGTGAACGAGAGGGAAGGTTAAGATGTACCCAAGGGGTTTCACAGGTAGTTATTGACACGAGTTACTAATTCCACATTGGGCAAGAGGAGGTAGGTAGCCTGGCCCTGCACTCACTAAAGGTGATATCTTCAACTCTGGCCCACCTTGATTTACGGCAACCTGCAGCTCCTCATCGTGGAGGTCTCCACTTTCCTCAGCCTCGTGCCTCTTCCTTGCTGACTCCCCCGGATTGCCCACTCTGCTCCACTATCACACCCATGCCCCTGTTCCCACTCTGCTGTCCTTACCGGCCCCAGTGTCATTGCCCACGTTCTTGGGCAGCTCACAAAATGGGTGGCGAGCAGCCTGGCTAATCCCTTCCCATGCTGTTTGGGTGGGACAACAGCAGCCTCAGGCCCCTGCTTCTTGCATGTGAAACCTTCAGAGGCTCCAGCTACTCAAGCCTCGTACGTTAACATGGAGACTAATTCCCTGGGAGAGCTTCATACTTATGTCCAGAGTAGGTATTGCCACAGAAACAACAAAATCCTATCTGCAGATTATTATTAAATGGAAGAAGGTATTTTACCACACCCCCCCCAATGATGCTCAAATGCCTAAATCATTGAAATAGTCAATAAAAATCCAGTCTGCAGCACGCATTAGGCTGAAAAGTTTTAGCAATCAGTTGAAGACTGATGAAATTGCACACAGTTGCAGTAAGATTTTGTAAAATGAATGAGTTCAGCTCATGAGTGATCTTAAGCATATGCTGCACAAATAATCCTTTTTTCCTGAACTTGCTACCCTAGCATTAAAAAAAGGCAGACAAAACAGTGAAACTTTCCTGTGCTGATGATGGTTAAGCATTTTGTTGTCTTTTAACTTCTGCGGGCAAGATATCATCTGGCAGGGGGAAATCTCTCCTTTTGCTGCAAGAAAGGTTCATCACCTCTTGCTCTCAGTTCCCCTGTTCTGTGCTGGCCAGCTGGACTCACAGGGATCCTCTGCTGACTGCATGTTTACTTTGAGCAGTTCAACTAAAACAAGAGATGTGATAAAAAACTGCAGGCCTCGCCTAACATTTGCCATCGTTAACACGACGTACAGACTGAATACTGTGACATATTTGTTCCGTGTCCGTCGTTGTGTCTATTAGACTTGGGTCTTCCAAGCCTGCGTGGCACAAACTGCTACTCCAGATTAACGCAGCGATGGGGACAGGAGGGACTTTCACAGATGGTCTAAAGGCTCTGCTAACAAACGTGGGAGGTAACAGGGTAACTTTGTGATACAAGAAAACAGAAAACCCGAAGCCATTTCGGTGTGTTGCAACATATAAAATGAAATTCCCTCAACAGGGAAATTCTCAGAGCAAAGCTGCTCTCCAAAATTATTAATAATTCGCTATAGAGAGTTCCAGCATACACGAGTGAGATCAGGGAGTTCAGCATTAGATAAACATGTTTTGACTGCAGAATGACTATTGTGAACCTACAGGTCAGCTACAACTAGAGCTGGGGGAATAGTGCAATGAAATTCCATGAGTGCTTGTTTAGATTTGCAAACAAAATCACCTCGGTTATGTTTACACTCCTCTTTGTGAATGTTTCTAGCTAATATTTCCCCACAATTTTTTAGGTTTTTAAACAAAACCAGGCTATTTTCTCTTTTTTTTTTTTTTCTTCCTCCTTCCCACCAAAAAGTTGTATTTTTAATTCCTGAATATTCCAGGTTGACACTTCAGGTGTGGAACCACCAGCTGGAGGACAGCACTGCCACAACGGGGACGGCAGCTGGGTTTCACTGGTGTGCACTGGGACTCCTGTCTCTAGCTGCTCTGCCCACACCTCCCCTCCCAGCTCCCAGGAAGGAGGCAGTGGAGATAATTCTCTCAATCTTGAGGTCTTGTCGGGTGAAAAAGAAATCACCCACCGTAGCTGTGGTAGTGACAAGCTGTAGTAACAATGGAGGAACGTAAGAGGTGTTTGACAGGCTGGTGTCTTACCCCAAAATCCACTTGATACTCAACACCTTATAGGCAGGATGAGACCTCTTGGAAATTAGGGACCATCAGCTGCCCTTCCCTCAAGTTAAGCATGAGAAACAAAGGTGTGTCAGGAAAAATAGGAAATAAAATAAAAGCCTGCCAGCACTGTTAGTTCAGGAGGGATTTGCTGAGATTGCTTTGGTTAGTACAAGGGGCGGGGGGGGGGGGGGGGGGGGGAAGAGATGCCACTCAAACAGTAGCAAAGGAGCAGGTTCAGCTTTTCAGCTGTAGCTGGCATCAGAAGAAGGACAAATGCTTAAAGTCCTTTGAAGCATTTTTGCACCTTCCTCAGGCTTGTGCTAGTGGGTTATTAACTAATGGTGAGAATATACACAGCTGATACCAACCACCCACTGCTCAAAAGTCACTGATGTACAGGGACATCCCAGTAAAACCTTCTCCCATTTTATTCCATCTGATTTAGAGCGTGCTATATCCCAACGCCATCTTATTATTATCACTTCCATATAAAACACGGATATTCCCATGTCCACAAAGAGTAAAGGATTTGTTTGGACACAGGGAGATGAAATCAGCAGGAAGATGCACTTTTATGCTGGAGCAAGTATCCCACAAGTGAAACTCCAACCCCGGAACGACCATACTTCCAGTAACTGCTTATGGATGCAAAGCTTGTTATTCACTCAATTCCTCAAGATCCCCTTTTCTACAGTATGCCTTTCTCATCTTTTTTAGCCCTCACCCTTTTGCTCCTTCACTACACCTTTTCTCCCCTCCCCCCCCCCCCCCCCCCTTTTCAGGATTTAGGGTTTTTTTTAGCAGATACAGCCTCTCAAATTTCAATTACGTGACTCTGGCCTACTTCAAGCAATAATCAAAGCTTGGTACTGAGAATGGAAATTATACAACTGAGCTAAAAAGCATATCCTGCAGTTGTTAGATGTAGCTAGGGACAGTTATGAGCCATCTGTATTCTTCAGAGTTACATGAAACGTGCTTACACTGTATTTGTTCACCAATTCCAGCGACTTCAACTTAAATTGTGTCATCACTTAGTTTTTGGATGCTTGTGTTCCCCAGCGCCATTGCTCCCAGCAAATTACAAAGGAGGTGCCCTGCCGTGAGCATTCGACTTGCTACAATTATTTCAACGCGGTTAAGAGGTTATTTCAGACAAGTTTACCGCTCACGTTGTCTCCACCTCATTCATCGTAAGAGCCCTTTCTGTTTCGAATGGAAGCCACAACTTTGTTCCGAGGTCTCATGTCAATGAGGCTGCAGGTGAAAGCCAGCCAGGGACAAATTAGGTGCTGTTTTATTACTAGCACGGGGAAAAAAAAAAAAAGCAGCATGGCCCCAAGCCATATGGATGTGCCACTTGGGTTCCAGTAGGAGCAGCAATAGCTTTTTCTACACCTCATACCCCATTTCTGGCAAAGCAGCTCACCACAGCTTTTCATCCACCAAATGAGAACGCTGTAGCTTTAACTAGTCCCCTTTAAAATGAGATTAAACAGTCCAAGATAAAGTAATGCTATTATTAGGGAGTGGTTTGAGTGAGCCAAGCTGCAAGGCCGGGACAGTGATTGTAGTTTAGTTGTCATTATTTTCAGTTCCCTGGGGAAGTGCGTACACGTGCACCCGGCTGCACGGACACGTTGGCCTCTATTAACGGCAGCAGCAGCTGGTCCTGGGCTAGAGATGTTTGCTTATGGTGAATTATAGAAAACCGCTGTTTTCAACTTGTAAATTTGAGAAAAGTCAACCTTGCGTCAAATATGACAGCAAGAAGCATCTGCCACAGGGTCAATCAATTGCATACACTTACTCCACATTAAAACAAACCCTACAGAGGCTCACCCTTCCGTAGGGAAGGAAATCCTTACAAGCTAAAACTAGGTAGTGACTTTGATGTAGTACCCAGAGCCGATCAGATGGCTTGGTTAAAAATTACTTCTCTGTGTTTCTTCGTGGTGAGTCTAACCTCTCCGGCTCACAGGCATGCAATACTATGTGAGGAAGCATTAAAGAATGAACATCTAATATCACCACAGTTTTTTGTAAAACCCTTTTCCCGGGAGACTTCAGATCAGATGTGCTAGCTGAGTTTCACCGAGGCTTCTGCTTTCTTTCCCTAATTTTCCAGCTGGGTTAACTAGGCAGGAGGAGGTCAAGTACTTTACAGGGGAAAAAAAAAAAAAAAAAAAAAAATCACACAAAGTGTCAGAGCCACAATCAAGAGCCAGGATCCTCCAAACACCTGCTCTTTCCCTGTCACCGCGCTATGCATTTCCCAGGTTTTAGGTTTTATTTGCCTCTTATTAATCATAAGGCTGATTATATTTCTGTTTATTAGTACTCAGTAATGGTTTTCTCACTTTTCCACCAGCACTGAAGTGGCATTTAGCATTCAATTCCCATGATTCTTGCTGCTGTTCTGCGCTGTCTTTACCCAACTAGGAAAAAATAAAAATAAAGAGCAGAAGTCTTCCACATCAACCTTGCAGAGTAGTGAGCAACTGCATGCCCTGCACAGCTGCAGACACTCACATCTTACAAGATTTCTCCTTCCAGATCAGGCTGAAATATGAAAGCAGAGAAAGAAGTGCCCTTCAGACACGTTCTCATAGCGAAGGAAATAGTAAAAAAATCACCAGCGACGCTACTCAATTGATTCATTCTTTAAACAACAACAGCACTGTGCTGCACCCAGAGAAGTAATGAACTGAAAGCGTATCTAGAGGCAGAACGTTCTCCTGGTTAGTGTCAACTGTTCACATTTAAGTAAAGACAAATAAAACGCTAACCACTGCCCAGTTCCGCAGCGTTGCCATCTACCTGCAAGCGCCGTTCATCACTTGCACGCTGTCTCACGGCTCATTTTAACAATAATTGCTTATCAGGCTGAATGCAATCAGCAGAAGGCCCAATAATAAGGAGCAACCACAATAACAGGACAATGAATTGGGTTTAAATAGGGCCTTTCGTTTCAAAGGAACCCCCTCATTTCTCCCCAGGCACTTGAGCGCCAAGCCAGACCGCAGCTCGCACCGCACTGATGAGCCCACAAAATAGTCCCCGTCGCCGGCTTTGCACTTTGCAAAGAAATTTGTCATCGGGAACCCTGCTAATTTGCAACGGCAGCCCTGCCTTCCCTGGGTTTCCCCGTACGGGGGTGGCAGCTGAAGGCCAGCTGGGCACGGAGCAGAAGCGGGGGGCACGACGCTAGCACAGATGAGGCGCACGCAGCCTGGCCTGGGGCCTGCAGGGAGGAGGCCCTGGGGATTCACTGGCACCAAACACAGTTTATCATCCACACAAAGCTTTTTTTTTTTTTCCCCCCTTTTTCTTCTTCCCATAGAATTCGCATCGTGCCAATCCACTACTGCTGAAGGCAGTGGACGGCTGGCACCCAAAGAGGGGCCATCACCACCCCGAGCATGAAGCACCAAAGCTAAAAGACCCCTCATGCGCACGATATGTCACGCCAAGGCTCAAAAAGCTCCAAGGGGCCTCCATGAGGCTGAGCCCTGGTGCTTCAGGACTTGCCCCAAAGCAGCAGCCCCTACTCCAGCACCCCTCTGCCCCTCCAGGGGCTCCCCACAGAGAACACCCCCGGGTCCCAACTGCCACGGCTCATCCTGCCCCGTCAGCCGTGCGCGTCTGGAAGGGCCGATTCCCCATTTCTGTGCACGGGCTGTTGCTACCCAGCGAGCCCCTAACAGGATCACAGCCCCCCACAGTGCCACACTCCAGCTCATCGCTTCTTACTGCATTTTTCTTTCTTTTTCTAATGAAACAGCTTCGCTTTTTAACGTATGACTTTATCTGGCAACTACTACAACATCTCAAGGTCTAAGAAGAACGTTATAAGAACAGCACACGCTACGCTGAACACAAAAGAGTGCAGGAAAAGAGCATCTGCCACCCTAACAACAGCTTGAAATCCTCCTGCCTTTATTTCTCTAGGTGCCCATATGTGACACAGCAGCAAAGAAATACCACGGTGAAGAATTTGGCTTCAAAGCCCAGCCTCTGTCCTGATGAACTCCACAAGAACCCACCCGACATAGCTTCCCACTGGCTTCTCTCAGCTCACATCACGCTCTAGTCCTGCTTGTTTCAGAGGCCCCCATTTTAATAAAATGCACATAGCCAATAATTCAGAGGAAAACAATAGAGAGGGAGAAAAAACATAAGCTAATATTTCACTTGACAGGTCTCCAAACCATGAGATACACAAATATAGAAGTTGCTTCTGCTTGCAAAGCTTGGCACCCAGGGACACCCACTTGCACTCCTTCGCAACCTTCCTGAAAACCCAACCCAGGAATATTCACAAAAGCTTAGCCCAGGTAGGCTTGGTCAAGGGCCATCTGGGAACTTCAGTGTTATTTTTAGTACTAAGGACTGTGGAGGTCCCAGTTACAACTTGGAGCGTGCAAAAACCCCACACTTAAAGCTACGTTCAGCACTGCTGAAACACTGCCTCTACCCAGAGATTCAGGTATCTCCTTCACTTCCTAAACAGCAGCCACCCTTCCCTGAAAGCTGACATTAGTGCTGTCTGAGAAGTTACAAAAGAGGTGGCTGTAAATGCTTAAAGGCTACTCAGGGCATGCGAGTATATAATAAACACTTACATTTACCAGTACTAATCTTATCGCACTGTGAATATACTTGTGTTACACAGTGCATAAAAACGACAACGGTTCTTACTACTTCATTATATCACAGCAGCAAGGTAATGAATCCATTATGGTATTATTATTTGGAAGACAAGTAATTGGCCATGTCAGCCTACACTTTGCTATTTGAAGCTATCAAGTATGAACTTTTTTATAGTACTTTGACATTTAACAATATGCAATGTTTTCATTTATTTTTTAAAAGGCTATAAAAATACAAAGCGTAAGAAATTGTGGCCTCAACTGTTGATTTGAATAATCTATCCTGAACCTGATATCGAATTCCTCCCTCAAAAGATACATTAGATACATTATAGATTGTGCTAGTAAATTCAGTTGTTAACCTTGGGGAAAGATACATGACCTCACATCAATTCTGTAGTGTTACTCTGAAAGACAGTAAAAAGATGAAACATAAAATGGGTTTAACTTACAACACAATCTAGGAGTACACTTGCATGGTCATGGGTTCTTCCCAACAGCTATGGGTCCAGTATTCTGATAAAGTTATCTTATAGAAAAATTAACGTAATATACCACATAACTTTTTTAGACTTTAAAGCACATACCAATTCCCAGTATCCTTTATTTTTCCATGCATCTGAAAGCTCTAGCCAAGACAGACAGTACATGTACACAGTAAAGACATCCTCCAAGATAGAGGAAATCCCCCTTGCTGCGCTGCCCCACGTTTATGCCAGCCAGCAAGCTTTCAGCCCTCAAGCATTCATGTTTATTCCTAACACATGCTGAAACCAAACCTAAAAAACAACGACCCTCTGGTAACAGAAGCCCAACCACCAGCTTTAAGAAATTCAGATTCAAATCCCTGTGACACCAGAGAATTTTGGTCAGACACTGAGTAATGCACGGTTTTGCTGGCCAAGGTTGCCCCAAGAGACAACATACACGCTCCCCTCCCTGGAAGGGTTCAAGGCCAGGGTGGATGGGACTTTAGGCAACCTGGGCTAGTGGAAGGTGTCCCTGCCCATGGCAGGGGGGTGGAACAGGATGATTTTTAAGGTGCCCTCCAACCCAAACAAGCCCGTGATTCTATGCTTTTTCTCAGAAGTATTTTTAAGAGGCTGCATTTTTTTTCAGGCAGCACTTATTAGGGTTGCAACAAACAGAAAGCTTACCCGGCAATTAGCCAAAATTAATTAAGTTTTTACTTGCTAAAATATTTTAAAAGTCAGCATAAGTTATTAATCTTAAAGCTTTTCTTTAAATAATTTCAAAACACACTTCTAAAAAGCTTGTTTAAAGTTTTTTCTTTGGGAAGATGCTCAGTTTTGACAAAATCAACATTGCCACCCCTATTCAATGAAATAGATACAAGCTCCTAAAACATTTTGGTTCAGTGATATTTGAATTCTTGCAAAATACATTTTGTCCAGGACCTATCACAAGATGTTGCACCAAGTTCCCTCCCGGGAAGCACCAGGGCCCCCCAGCGCGGGCAGGGGCCGAGCTGTGCGCTCACAGGGGTCACTTCAACAAGTTTTAGCCTCTCCTGCCAAGTTCCTCACCTGCAGAACGGAGTTACAAGCTTCCCAGCCTCACACATCCTCACATCACAATGTCAGAACACAACAAAATATTTAAGTTTTACAGTATCCAAAATAGATACTTCAAATCCTGTTTCAGGGTTCAGAAGCAGCCTTTCAAACCTGAACCACAGAACAACTCAGTAAAAGCAATCACAAGCCTAGCCAGTACATTTCCATAAAAATATTTCCATACACACACATAAGTATACAGACAAGCATTTTCCTCACCGAGAAACCATGTTATTTCCCTGTGTCAGGCTCCTTATTTTGTTCATAATAAGCTTGCTTATTTTCTAGTCTCAAAACATTTTAGTTGTATATGCTTATCTTGCACTCATCAGTACATTCACTGAAGGCAAAAAAAAAACACTGAAGCTTTCACAAGGCAAAGTTACATCTGCCTAAATAAAAGGTCACGAGTTGTTTTAGCAGAGTTTTACACACATGTTATTCACCAAGCCCCCAAAAGCAATTCCAGCAGATATCCCTGGTATTAAAGACCAAAACACTGAATTAGAACTATTTTTTTTTTACAATAACAGCACAGAACTGGGGTCTCCCCAGGGGCCTCCCCCCCCATCCCCCAAGCTCACAGGCCCAGCACACCCCCAAAGCACCAGGTCGCAACACCTTTTCCCAGAAAAACATGAGGAAAAGAGGGCATAAACCAAAAAAACAGACACTTCACCAGAAAGCAGCAAACGCCTCCGCTGAGGCACAGTTACCTGCAGCAAAGCCCCACGGTAGCAGCAGGCCTGCAGCCGCCATTTGTGATTGAAATGAGGGCCGGGGCCTCCCGCCGGGCCTCCCCCCTCCCGAGCCGGCCTTGATGAGGAGCACACGGCCCCGCTTTTATGAACACCTGTGTCTAAAGCCCACAAATAATTAGCTTAGCCTCCCTGTTTCCCTCCAATAATGGTGTAATTTGCCATGCCTTTCAGCCCCGGGACAGCTGGTGCTATTGAAAATCACCTCAGGATTAGGCCGCAACTCCCGGCTTCCCTCTTCAGGGGCTTCTCACATCTCCATGGCAACACACTTAGGCTGCAAATTATCACCTCTAATAATAACGGGGAAAGTCTATCTTATTTTATTCCGGTTATATCCATAATAAAAGACAAAGCGTGAAAATTGAATGGAGGTCTCGAAGCTGGGAAAGATCCTTGCCTGGCCCGGGAAGGAGCAGCACGAGCAGATGGAAGGGCCTCTGGGGTGCCGCTTGGAGCTGGGGTTTCGTTTGTACCTGGGTCCAGCTGCGTTTGATGTCAGAAAACAGCCCTACAACCCCGTGCTGGGGCCTGCAGAGGCCATCGCCCCCCACAGTGCCGTGACATGGGGGGTAATCGCTCAGGCCTCCGCTCTGGAGAGCCGTGCAGGCACGCTCCCCCCATGAACCCCTCAAACATGGCCCCAGGGCTCCCCAGCACGTCATGGGGCGTTTGGGGCCACGCTGACAAAAGCCGCTGTGTGACAAAACCTCGGCTGTAACGCACAGGGGGCATCCTCCTCAAAGGACTAAGGTGCTCCTCTCCCCCTGTCCCTCCTAGCCGTCAGGAATGAAGAAAATGGAGGTGGCCCAAATCCCACTGCGGTGTGTGGGAAGGTTAAGTTTTGCCTGAAAATGCCATCTTTCACCCCTTGGCGTGACGCTGCAAGCAAGGAGATGGGAAAGATCCATATCAAGGCCTCCCCAGTAGAGGGTCCCCCCATCCCCTGTTACCCCAGCAGCTCCCTGCACACACCATCACTTGCTAGCACTCACACACCTCTTCTTTTAATTATTTTTTTTTCAGTAGACTCTGGTTAGTCACAAATATTGATATGAGCATCGACTTCATGGCCATACTTGAAACAAGACACCTACAGACAGGAGAAAACCCTAATTTTTTCACCTTCTCTTCTAAGAGAAAGCTCCACATCCCCTAAACATCAATTATACACTTGGCCACTGACCTGTGTACAAGCAGAGGGCTGCCTCTTCCAGCTGAAGGGAATTTGCTCCCAAGTATCAACCTGGGGGAAATTCAACACCCTCTGCTTCCTACATTAGGGCAATTGGCAGCACTTGACAGTGTAGTCCTTACATATTTGTGGAAGGGCACAGAGTAATAACAAAAACCTGGGAAATAAATATATATTTAGTGTTACATTAAAATATTTCCTGAGCAGAATTTCCTCTGCACTTGAAGTTTGTTGATAAAGCCAAGAAATTAGAGGGGATAGAAATGTGGCTTTTACCTTCCTTTGAGCTAATAAACTGGGCAGGACTCTGAGGCAATATTAATGCAATCTGAGATTGCTCTGAATTACATCAGGTTCTTGCAATTTAGGAAATGAAGGGTGGTCAGAGCTCATGCATTGGAATAGCCTCCATGCGATGGGGAGGGTGTTCCTGGGATGCAAGAGCCCTTGGACCTGGGAAGATGGGGTTTCAGCATGCCTGTGCATCGATAAGCTGCCCTGGTTTGATCAGCCACCTTTGACTATCACATGCTGGAAGGAAGAAGCCTCGTTGAAAAATCCTCTATAAGATATCTGAGGATACATAAATACCTTTTGCTTTGCTGCTGAGTAACCCTAGGGCAGGTCAACCACAACACTGAGCAGCTCCTTGCACCTTGGTGAGGATCCATGTAGATGTTTGACCACACTGAGAGGAACAGGGCCACCAGAAGCTTTGGCAAGAGGTGAATCCTGCCTAACAGCAAGAACCCCTTCAAAATTCACACCATGTTTTATTAATGGCCACAAAAAGACTTGGGGTTGCAGGGGAGGAGGTAAGGGTGAGTACCTCTGCGTTTGGGTGAGGGGCACGCAAAGATGAGTGACCAAAACAAATCCCTTGGTCAGATGCTGCGCTCAGGACAGTACCCAGGATGGTCAAACAGCATTGCAGAAAGAGGTGGTGGTGACAGGAGGGCCCCTGTTCTGCTGCCTGGGACAATTGCTAGTGCTGTCCTTTGTACGACACCTCAGATCTGCTCAGCTCTAAGCTGCTTGCTGAAAGGGGAAATCCTACTCTGCCCCGGGAAATCTCCCTTCTTCCTTCAACTCCCTGCATCAGCAGAAAACATCATTTTTCCTCTCCCAGACTCTCCCTTACTGCTGGGTTAATGGGCTGAACTGGCTCACTGAGGATGGCAAATGAGCATTCAGGCTGGCAGAAGGCAAGACTCAAAATGCCTGGGAGGGAGTTGGATACAGTGTGAAGCCTCACCCTTCCAGACTGTGAGAATCACTGGGTCCAGGCCCAGGAAAGCCAGGCATGCACAGGAGTGTCGCTGTCACATCCGAACAAAATGACAGCAAAGGCACAGCGAGAGCTGAAGCATCAGAGAGACAGCTCCTACAAAGCCAAATCTGAGCCCAGTTTTGATAAATCCCCACATGCCTTCATAGCCAGATCATTTGTTTTTATCCTCAAAGAGTCCCAGAGCTCCTCCCCATGTTTAACAGCCTCTGCCGCTGGGTTTTGCCTGTACGGTCTGTGTACAAGCGAGGACAACGTGCAGTTCTGAACAGCAATGGGGAGGTGGAGAGGAGGCAGTGCAAAGGGCAAGACACGCTCAGGGATGAAGGCAAAATGTAGAGATCATCAGAAAAGTCAGGTGCTTAAATTCCCATCATCCCCCCTGGCCAGAGCTGACATGACAGTTAATTCATGCAAGCCGGTGACTTTGGCTGCACTAGGGGGGTAATGTTTTCTCAAGGATGAAATGTCCCTGTGTGCATTCGGGGGGGAGATGGCAAACTTCAGACAATGTTTCTTGTTTCTTTCCTCTCTTTGTAAACATCATTAATGTGACCGGCAAAACTATTTTCAGTCAAAAGCTTTATCGAATTTAGAAATCTCCATCCCCTAGGACCTGTCTCGCCTCAGGAAGCAGCTGCTCTTTTTGCAAAGTTGTCCTTGTGCTGGCACAGGGAACGACCTCCTCCCACCCTGGAGAGCTTCCTCCAGTGCAGCCAGGCAGCAGCTATACAGCAGGGAGGCATTTACCACAGCCTCCCAAAACCTTAAGGACTCCCAGTACCAAAATGACCTCAGGTGGGCTGACTGAGGGCAATACATAGGGTGGTGTGAGCTGTGCTTTGGAATGACACCACTGCGCATCTCCTCACCCTGGTGTCCTGAGGACCCTGGTCTTCCTCCTCCTCCTCCTCCTCCTCGCTTGGCTCAGCCAGATCAATATCTTCCCACTTTGCAGTTGCACTCGGGCCCTGAGCCCTTCAGGTTACTATTAGGCCAGCCCACATCCCATAATGGCCACAGGAATCATATTTGCGAAGAGCCAAAAGCAACTCTTCGTCGACTTTTAGGAATTCAACACCTAGGATACGCGGCTAAGCAGCTCTAGGTCTGCTCAGTGGAGAGCAGAATGGTGAACTGACCAGTTTAAACAGGGTTTTTAAAGTGGATAGTCTTCTCTTCCACGGCAAGATGTGTAACCATCAATATCTGAAAAAATAACTTCCAAACACAATTTGTTTAAAAGCAGATTTATAGAAACACCTAAAATCAGCTACAATCAAGAGCTACAGGGCTGTTACTCATTTCCGTTACTTCAGTGCTGGGGTGGTGAATCACAGGCAGCGCTTGGCACTTATCTTCAGAATTAGATGGGGTTTCTTTATCTGCTTTTACGAAACTTGATAAAACATCCTTAGAACATTTAATTTGATTTTCCTTCTTATCAGATTGGCCTGGGAGTGTGTGAGCTTTCCCCTTTCAGAAGCTGAATGACCTCTCGGCAGGGCGTCCTGCAGCATCTTATGGCTGCATCTTTGTGCCTCTTCTTCCACCTCATCAAGTTGGGGCAGATTTGATCTTTGGGGAAACCAAGCCCAGCAAGAGCAGGACTAATTCACCAGCTCATCAGAAACATTCATACCTAAAAAGCAGCATTAGTGCTGGTTCTAGAAGCAAACCTGAGAGGGAAATCCCCTCCTGCACCCCATGCGCGTGGCCTCATGGGTGCCACCCCAGGCCAAGGGAGACCCTCGTCAAGAACCGGCTTCCACGTGGCATTTCCTGAGCTACAGAGGTTCCTGGCACTTTGTGGGAGTCAGACAGATTTACTGGTACAACTAAAGCCAAAAAGAAAGATGCCAAAAGCAAGAGGAGATGGTGTCAGCAACTGAAGGTAGAGAGGGGAAGGCTGGAGGGAAATCATCAATCCGAAGTTGGCTGAGATGAAGAAGGATGGAAAAGGAGAAGGACCACTCTGTCTCAGTGAGATCTGGGGCTCTGCTAGTTTTCATAAGTGACCCACAGCTCCAAAACTGTGAAAAGCCATTTCTATACAAATCAAGGTCCAACTCCAGATGAGCTTTCAGTTTAAAAAGGAAAACCAGAAAAATGCTGGCTGCTGGGAAAATACGATTGAGAGAAATTGTGCAATGTCCAAACTCCATTTAGCTGTTAGAAGGCTATATCTAAAAAATCTAGAATTAACAGGCTTGAGCATCTGGGAAGACCAAATGGCTTTAAAATATACCATATTGTTGCTGCACTCATATCAAAAGCACTTTGAAAGAAAATAGACCTTCAACAAGTCAACCTTCGAGCCGAAGCATCCTCCCTAGTGTGGGAATCATAATGTCAATGCTTTGGTGCAACCCATGAGAGAACGGCCGTGCGGTTGAGACAGTTTGCAACTTTGAAAATAAAATGCATCGAGAAAATAAACCAGCTTTGCAAAAATAAAAGCAAATTTCTCAGGGTTTAACACGACTTGACAGCTAAAAGAAAAAAAAGAGCAAAGCAAAACCCAGTGACTTGCTTTTACAGCTTTGCCATATTTAAAGAATCACTTCTCTTTAATCCTCCCCAAAAAATGCATGTGGGGAAATCGTACCAGTAAGATCCCGATGTGATAGTGTTGAGTGAACACTATCACGTAGTGAAGTTGAGGGGAAAAAAAACGTTGCCCAGCAGTGAAAGCAACCCAGCTTTAGTTTGTTCTTCTCTTTCCACAAGCACCTTCATCCTGGCCTGGGGGCAGTCACACACTCTTTTATCAGGTAAGGAGCTCGCAGCTCCTTGCCACCCCCCAGAGGTGCACAGACAGCACTGGCTTTTCGGTGTCTCCAGTCCAACTCTGGGCACCCCCTTTCCCTTCTGGCAGGGGGTTTTGGCATTTGCCAGTGACCCTTCTCCTCTGAACCCCTCCATCAGTGAGCTGAGCTGCAGGACAATACAATATTTTAAACAGTGAATTTCTATTAGACCCTGATTAATTTTATATTTATGTGCAACTTTAATCTGAAAAATATCTGAAAATGAATCCCGGCCCTGAGAGCAGAGCCCAGATGCTTTCTTGGGCTCTTTGACAGCATGAGTGGACCGGACCCACCAACACAAACACGCAGGAACTTCACACCTGGTTGGGACAAATGCTGTTCCGCTCATGTTTGCTACTCCAGGACCGCGGCATCTGAGGAAAGGCAGAGAAGAAGGATGTCTGGCTACAGCCCCGTCACCGACTTTCTGCAAAGCTTGGCTCCAGACCTAGGTAGCAAACAAAAATGAACAAAAATTTACACATGTCAAGAAAGGTGGAGGAGGTGATGAGCTGAATTTGTGGTTCCCTCCCACGCCCAGACTGAGCAGCCTGTCACATAGGGAGAGGGGAGGCAGATGGAGAGAAATACAAACTTGAACAGGAAAAATATATGTAACAACCAAAAATACTGTTAGAAAGACGGATCCATCCCTTCTCCTTCAATCCCAATCATCTGGAGAGGAAGGATGGGTCTGGGCCATCTGTACTTACGTTCCCTGTGGCTTATGTTGTGTCTGGGCTTCAGCTGGAAGGAGAAATCCCCAGGTCCTGTACTCTGCCACATTTGGGAGCTCGCTTAATGTGCTTAACACAGAGAAGAGTCACGCGAAATTCCTCTTGCCTACTTACTAGAGCCAAGCAAGTTTCTGTGAATACATATTTGTCTGGAAAACAGTTTTCCAACTGTCCCCAAACTGTGGGGGTTCTAGTTGCATTTCCAAACACCCTGAACTTGAAAGACAAGGAGAAAAAAAGAAAAAAGTGTTTTAAAAACTGCTCCAGTCTGCATGGGATTACCTTAAGGACGCACTGAGCAAAAATAAATCACTTTTGTGCGAATGGCTGGCAGGGAATCAGACCCAAATGCAAGTCCCTGGCCAGTTGGCGACACAGCTCCAAACCAAGGTGTCTTGCAGTTCTGCTAGGGACTTAAACCCTGCTGTAACCCCTGCATTACAGTCACAGAATCCCAGAATCATCAAGGTTGGAAAAGCCCTTGAAGATCCTCCAGTCCAACCATGAACCTCACACTGACCGTTCCCAACTCCACCAGATCCCTCAGCGCTGGGTCAACCCGACTCTTCAACCCCTCCAGGGATGGGGACTCCCCCCCCTGCCCTGGGCAGCCCATTCCAACGCCCAACAACCCCTTCTGCAAAGAAATCCTTCCTAAGAGCCAGTCTGACCCTGCCCTGGCGCAGCTTGAGGCCATTCCCTCTTGTCCTGGTGCTTGTTCCTTGGCTCAAGAGACTCATCCCCCCTCTCTGCACCCTCCTTTCAGGGAGTTGGAGAGGGCCATGAGGTCTCCCCTCAGCCTCCTCTTCTCCAGACTAAACAACCCCAGTTTCTTCCCTTCCATCCATCCTATGTCCTGGTGCACCAGTGGTTTGTCCTAAAACCAGCTCCCACTCTTTTCCTGAGGGTAAACAGTTTGGACAGCTGGAAAATGTGGTCTTGAGACTCTATCTGTGTTGTTTCAGAGCAGTCTCATGTCTGGACCAGGGAATACTCCATTGCTCCTAAAATCTGAAATAATATCACCGGGCCAGAAGGAGGGAAACTTAATAAAAAATGACCTGGCATTTGAGGCACTCTCCTGGGAAATAAGAGGAGGTTAAAATTCATCTTCCAAACCAGACAGAAACCGGCATTTACCTTAGTGCCAGGAAGCGCTCTGGTCATGGGACTATTTAAGACCATCACTACCAGTCCTTGCTTTTTGGAAAGAGCCAGTACCAGTCCTCACAGGGCAGAAACCTGGCTGTACATTGAGTCCTCACTAAGTCAGACTTGGCAGGACAAGGCAAGCCAAAAAGGTTAAAAAACGGTCCCTCTTCTTTCCCAAGAGAAGCATGGAGGCACAATAAACAGAACAACGTGGAAGCTGCCTCGTGTTTGCTTTTCTGCTCTTCTCCAACGGGCCTCCCAGGACAGCAGACCGAGTGTGAAGCGCAGAGCTCCAGCATCTCTCCGTGCCCTTCTCTCACTCTGTTCAAGGGAGAAAAAGGGCTTTAAACAAATCAAAGGAAGTGGATCTATTTGGACTCATGTATTTCTGCCAGGATAAGGAGATGTTTGTATAGCGTGGTAGTCTAAAGATACATTTTAATCTTGCATTCCTTTCAAAATATTTTTTTTTTCAAAACATTTAATGAGTTTTAATTGATTTTCACACCACCTCTGCATTACAGCACAGTCATCTCACACTGCAGCGCAGCCACCCCCGCAGACCCTCAACAACCTCGAGGACTGAAGGCATTGCCTGTACTGCTCTCTGGTGCGTGACCTTCGGGAGCTCATGCTTTGAAGCCATTTCCACTTTTCTTTATGACTGGAAACATTTTTTACTGGTTAACAACAAGTCTTGTGTAATCGCTCGACTCCAAAAGCTCAGAATTTAAAAAATAAACCATGTGCATGACAGTTAATGGTTTTTGTGATTGTTGACATGTTTTACAGAAAGGTCTTGCATTCCCCACAGCTTAAAAACATCAAAAGACGGGCAAATAATGTGTTCAGCCACGAATTTTGTGAGTCTGGTGTACTAGTGGCCAGGCTATCTTCTCTTTTCAGCTTCCCACCTCTCTCTGGGGAGGTTCTTCCAGCCCAACCTGATGCGTCGACCCGCACGCAAAGAACATACGCACACGGAAAGATAACTAGAGTGACCCAGTCGGTTTGTTGCTAGTTGGATATTGGTCCCATAAGTAACTAATCAGAGATCAACGCTCGTTCCTGGGAACCGGGTATTTCATTTGGTCTTTGCTGTGCACCTGAGCCCTTTTCCATCGCCTCCATCTTTGCACAGCGCTGTCGGTTTCTGCAGCGAGTCCCCAGTAGCGCCTCTCCTCCTCCGCCACAGTTCCCTTTGCCTCCCCTGCTCCTCACGGCACTTTCTGTCTCCGTATAAAAAAATACACAGAGAACTCACAGACCGTTAAATTCCTGCTAATCTGACTCTAATGATATACTTACCTGCAGGTCCCTTATTGATGGCAGATTTATTTTCAGGAAGCAGGTTCCAAAGCAGCTTGGAGATTGCTGATTCAGAAACTAATGAGCCTACTTATTTATCACACATCCTGTTCTCCTTTTTACCTGCATTTGCTTGGTTTGGGTCACTCATGTTTCTTCAGGGAAAGTGGTATCTAATACCACGAGTAGCTGAGGAGGAGTCAGGCCCCAGGTTTCCTTCCCTGGTTCTCTGAAACCAACCTGCTGTTTGCCTTTGAACAACTAATTTATCCTTTCTGCCTGCCTTCTTTTTTTTTTTTTTTCCTCAGCTATCTTTCTGTAAACAGGACAGATGGTTTACATGGACTTTCAGGAAACCTTTGACAACTCCCTCATGAGATGCTATTAAGGAAGTTAAGTAGACATGGGGCAAAAGGTAAAGTATTGTCATAGAAACTAGCTAAAAGACAGAAACCAAGGAGTATGAATATATGTTCTTTAATCTTACCAAAAGCTGCCAGCAGAACTGGCTCAATATTTTTTAAAGGGGAAAAAAAAAAAAAACAACAACCTATTGGAAAAGCCAGATTCCAAAAAATTGAACGTTTGTAATGAGAAATATTATTTTGCAGAAAGAGTTCTTGTTTATACGCGTATGTGTGTAGACATTTTGTGTGTGTGTGTTCATTTATATTTGCATCATGAAAATCAGAATGGCTCTTTCCTTTCAGTTCAACATATGAAGCTGAATAAGAACAGGATAAATAGTTACCTGGAAATAGACCCCAAGAAAATGAAGAGAATATAATCATTAATTTCCAGAAAGATTAAGGCATGTGAAGTCGTCATAATGAGATCATCATTGATTCCCAAAAAATAAATTAGAAAGCTTCACAAACCATCAGGGAATGACCTGGAGCATCCTCCTGTGCCAAGGCAGCAGCAGCTCTGCTGTGGCACTCCTGGAAGGCTGCTGCTCTAGATTTTGGTCCTCAAGACCTGCCAGTGGCAGAGAACCACCTCAGTTCCCCAAGAACGCTCATCCAGGACTGCCGAGACACCTCTGTCACCCCAATCTCCAGTTTCACCCAGACAATGTCATACCCCAGCCACCTTTTTTTACCATTCCACCAACTCTGGCAGAAGCTGCACACTTTATGCCTGGCGACATTTGTATTTTCCTGCGGTTTATCGATGACGATTATTCAGGAGTACGTTATCAAGAATGCATTTCTACACAACTCCAGGAGAAACATTTTCTTTAGAAGAAAATTTCCTTATCACAGCTATTTTCATCTACTCAATAAATAAATTGTAATCTAATACTGACTAAACCGATGCTGTGTATTGCTGGGTTTGATTGAAATAGCCTGTGGAATTGCAATGTTATGAAAATTTAAGTAAATTCTCTCAGTGTGGTTGCTTGTGCATTGTTGTAAGGTTTCTTGGGTTTCTTTTATTTTTTATTCTACATTATTTGGGATGAGAAATAAACAAGAAGATGGCAAGAACTGCAGCTGACCCAAAGTATTTCAGTTTCAGAAAGAAAGCAAAAGAATTAAAGAGGAACCTAGGTGAAAGAACCACATAAATGCAGATGAAGATTTGGGAATTTCTGGCAAATACACTGTGCATTGGAAGACCTGACCCATATCATCCACACACCTTGCTGAATGCTGAGCATGCTATAGCCCTTATTCCACCAAAAACAAACCCCCAAAAAAACACAGTTCAGTAAAAGTCTGTGTAGTGTACAGGCAGGTAAAATGCTATGGCAAAAAGTAGGGCAGAAAATAACACTGGAAGTGCTGAAGGACTGTCCAGAAAAATAGTGGCTTGCCCTCAACGGGAAAGCTGTTGTATTATTATTTTTTTTTTTTAACCGAACCAATTCAGAAGAGGAAAGAGGGACTTCTTGAGAGACAGGAAGTGAAAAGATTAGAACCTGGGACCCAAATGAACAGATATAAGATAGAAATAAGGACATAATTAATAGCAAGTACAAGAGGACAGGCAACAATCTGCAGAGAGGTAGAATACAACTTTTCTCACCTTACACATCTAACCCACATGCATTCGAGCGTGTAATTCAAGCTCCTACGCAATCAGCAGAGCCGCGTAGCTCTAGGCAGGGGGATCCCAAGAGCCAAAGTTCGATGGTATAAATACACTGCTAAAAATATTCTCCTCTTTGCACCAACCTTCTCCTGGTCCCCGGGACCCTGACACCGCAGCGACTGCTGTATCTGCTTCGCTTTATGCGCTGCACGTAGCTGCAACGAGGACAGTTTGGGGTTTAATCTGAACAACCCCGACTTTTTTTTTTTTTTAATTTTTACTGTGAAGAGCACTGTCCATCTAGACACTGATTAGGAGCTGGACATTGATTCTCTAAATTTATTCTTGAATTCTATAGACCAAAATATATCTCCCATATAACCCTACTGAACACAAACTTAGAGTAGGAATGCGCTGAGCCTGTAGAAAAGCCCGTGGTCCTGAGTGGAGACTTCCCATCAGATTAAAATTGGACAAAAATAAATGGTAACATTTTCCTATTTTCATCCAAAAAAAGACCAACTTTTCAAATTTTTGCAAACATCCCAATTATACTTTCATCAAAAGCATCTTGCCACAAATGACCTAGAAAGAACTACTTGTAAAAATAAGCGTCAAAAAAAGAAAAAAAAAAAAAAAAAGTAGGTCTTTCACAATTTTTTTTTTTCTAGTCTTTTCAGAGTTAAAAAAGCTTGTTAAACATTTTGAGAAAGGCAAGGAGCGCTTCACAGTAGACAAAATTTTTTTCAGTGTATTGATTATGGTAAGGGGAGGTGGGGATTTTTTTCCCCCGGAAAACAGACCCTTTTTCCGACAGAAAGAAAAGATGGGTATAAAGTGCTACCAAGGTCTGTGCTGGAGTCAATAAGAGCGTACTGGTACATTTGACAAAGAGCCTTATTTCTACGTTGCCTCTTTTCTCCGCTTTTAGTCAAGTGTTCATTAAAGTTGGCTGAAAAACCAAGAATTCTGTTCAGGCAGACGAAAAAGAAGTTTGAAAGCACGTAATTCTGTGAGCCGTGAAACACATGAAGCCTGTTTTCCCAGAGCTTTTCATTCTGAGCAGCTTTCTTCTTCATGCTCTCTCTGGTTCCTGATAAGGGCTGAAGGCTGATGGCCATCGTCTTCCTCCTACGGACACACTTGGGCTCTTCTCCCCCATCCGAGCGTTCCCACCACACCGGAGCAAAAGCTATTAGGGGTGGACGGATGAACAGACACAGAGAGTGGGATTTTCTAAATTATCATAGAATCATAGACATAATTATGACAATTATCATCAAATTATGATGATTTCCATAGGAAATCAATGTATCTTTTTCAGCAAAAAAGCTAAAGCTTTGAGTTTGGGGGCTGATTTTGTTTGTTTACGGACAGATCCACCCCAGAAGAATGATGGGACACAGCTGTGAAGATGAATCTCTGTTACACCTTTATCCAGGTCAAGATCTTACCGTGAGGTCTCTTACATCTAAGAGAATTGCCCCAGTCATCTGGTTAATGACTACGCTGAGACAGCTTTTCTATATTGACACACAGAAAATTCTCTGCTGGAAAGCTCAGATATTTATATATATGTATAAAAATATATAAGGCAACATATCAAGGGAATGCTTTTTAAAATTACCTCCCCCAGTGTTCATATTAACTCCCCCTTTTCTTTTTACAGCCTCCACAAAGCCCAATATACTTACTCTTGGTACCATTATTTGCCCAAATACTCTAATTTGTATAACTCAGATTCCCATTCTGTACAACACACATCAGCACCACACACATCCTTTTCCTCCTGAACTGATAAGCCTGCCTGCTGTGATAGATGCAGCCACATAACTAAAAGGAGATGTCATTTTGCCTGATGGATATCGCAATTTTAAATATAACCAACTGTCCCTGCCCTGTTAATCTTGTAGCTACAGTTCATTTCAGATTCACAAGCTGAAAACGTTCATTTTTGTGATCTTTTTCCTGGAGAATGTTGCCACGGTTGTGATTGTTGTTTCCCTTTAATCTAAAATTAGTTGCCTGAATTGAGAAATACATGCTTTGCTCTTTGTTTATGAAAAACATACCGTTCATGTTTATATCCTCTTTATACTTCCCAAAATCAAAAAGTGTTGCAAAAACTAGTCAAGGTTGCTAAGTAACAATGACATTTACAAAACCTGTGCTGCACTTAAAGGTAAGGACATAATGAGAATATTTAAGACTATCATAAATTTTATTATAAGCAAACAAACCCATTATTCTCATCAAATGAAATGAAATAACTTCAAGTCTGTTCCAGGGATTTAAAAGTATTTTTTCTGGTATTTGGTTCTGGTCTGTGAATATTTCTTGTGAAGCGATGCAATTAGATGCGAAATCATTGCTCTGATTAAAACGTAGCTGTTCTAATTCAACAGTTGTGGTTGGTTTGGTTTTGTTTTAATTGAAGGGCTTACGATTAATTTGAATGCTGAGAACAGGCTGTTAATGTAGGAGAGCAGTTTCACTCAGCGAGTCTTTGACCATGGAGACGCTCGGAAGACGCGATGGGCGGCACCCGCGGAGGACGCTGGGGGTACCCAGTGCCCGCATCCAGGTAGTGCTCAGCAGGACCAAGGAAGCAGGTGCCTGGAATTAGCGTATGCATGGCCCCATGCAGAAAGCCAGGAAGAAAACCCTGAAGAACCAGTGCTTCAAAACCCAACAGCCGACCACAACATACATGAATATACACATGAGAAATCCCCTTTTTTCCTCCACACTTTGCCTCTTCCCTCTGACAGTGGGAGGCGAGATGGGAGGCAGGTCCTATGGCAGGAGACATGGAGCTTCATTCTGCTTTTTCTCCTCAAAACTCAAACAAGAGCCGTCAAACGCATCCACAGCTTCCCCAGCTGCACACGAGATCAGCTAGAGAGGGGCACGGGGCAGAGCTCCCAAGGCGTCCTGGAGCAGAATTACAGCGAGGAGCTGCAAACAAACAGCAGCAGTTTGCTGCCGTCTTGCTCCAGGAAGGTTTCCACGCAGAGGCAGCACGACTCGTGGCATCGGAGGCAATGCGCAGCTCCAGCACTCGCTGCGTGTTTTATTCATCACCAGGTAGGAGCATCCCCGGTGGGGCTGCACCTGCAGCACCTGCGATGCCATAGGACTGAAACCCCTTGGGAAACGGTATGTTCCAGAATCCTGGCTCCAGGATGGATCATCACAGCTTCCAAAACAGAAAAATGGGAAATGGTTATACTTGAATTTGCTTGTGAATTTGAATTATGCTAGAATTCTGCATCTTGTTCTGAACGCTTTTTTTATTTTTACTGCAGTGCTCTGACATCCCGATCATCATCCTTTCCCTGCCACGAGCCAAGAATTTCTTCTTAGCCACGCTTCCCTGAGCTGGAGACTGCTGGAGACAGCACATCACTGCAACAGGGGAGGTTCAGACTGGACATTAGGAAAAAATTTTTCACAGAAAGAGTGGTCAGAGAGTGGAATAGGCTGCCCAGGGAGGGGGTGGAGTCCCCATCCCTGGGTGTGTTTAAGGGTCGTTTGGATGAGCTGTTGGGGTAGGGGAGAACTTTGTAGAGTTGGGCTGAGGGTTGGACTCGATGATCCCAAGGGTCTTTTCCAACCTGAAGGATTCTGTGATCACAGCAGCACACAAATCCAACAAATTTCTGTCAAAAGGGAACTCTGGAGGTCCCTGGTCTCAGCTCCTGCTCTACGCAGGGCTCTCGGCAGCAGAGAGGCCATCAGCTGCAGCTTTGCCTAGCCAAGCCCTGGAAACCTTCAAGGACAGAGATGCCACCTCTTCAGATCTATGTCACCCTCTTCATCAGTAAACATTTTCCAATATTTGAGCTGAAGTTCCCAAGTCACAACTTGTGGCCCCTGCCCTTTGTTTGATATCTGACTCTACCAAGAAGAGTTGGTCTCCATCAGTTTTGTAACTGTCCTTCAAGTGCTGGTGGGCTGCCGTGGGATTACCCTCCTCACAGCTGTTAACTCCTGACCATCCTCACCACCTCCTCTGGGGTCTCCATGCTTCCCCCATCCTCTGGAAATCAAGAATAATGGAAACACAGCGAAGGTGACCCCTTCTTGCCTCTGTAATCATCTCCATACAGGTTCCCAAGCAGAAGAGAAATCAAAATGAGCTTCATTTTGTCCAAACAGTAAATACCCCTCTCCCCAGTTATAAAAACTCTCAAGATTTCAAACTAAACCTTTGAATTTTCCAACAGTAGATACTCCAGAGAACAACTCCTTCCTTTTTTTTTCCTGCATCACTTTATCATCTACATATTCATTTGAAATAATTTTCATGCATAGCTACATAGACACGTTTTTCATTACCGAGTAAAACCCAGCACATTCACACTAGTTCTCCTCAGCCCAGTCATGTTACATGACCAGAACAGGACCTTATAAAGAAAGTTAACACCTTTATTTTGGAAATACCAAGCAAAAGCAGAAACTTCATTTCCCTATGGCTCTTAATAGTATTTTAGTGCAAAATTCAAATCTGTATTCAAGCAAAGGAAGGTAGTAAATTATTGCTGTGAGCCTAATATTTTCTCCCAGAGGAAAGCTATTTCTGCTTGTCACCTTTATTATTTCCACACGCTTCATAATTCAGGTATTGCTGTTGCTCATTATGCATAACCTTGATTGATCATTTATACTAATTTTAGAAACAATAATGAAGGCAGCATGTCGGATACTAATTGATGTTTTCTTGCAGTAATGAATGGTTTGACATCAGTTCTGCACGCTGGCTGTTCCTGGGTCAAGCAAGAGGTAAAAACCCAAGCGGGGTCTTATTTTGTGATGCCAGGCAGCATCGGGGTCCCGGAAAAACACGCAGTTATGGTTAATGACACCCATGAGCCACCGCTAAGATCTTGCTTAGAAGGTTTTCATTAATATAGCGTGCTCCTCATGGGGCTGGGGAGCAAATCTATTGTTTCAGTGAGGCCATGAGGTGGTTACTCCCACCCCCAAGCTGCACGCAAGGGCTCAGCTGTGCTGCGGCAGCTGTCCTGAGCCTGGCAGTCCAACAAGCAGCAGCAATCCAACCCTCCGGGGATGCCTCGATTAGTGTCCCAGGTGTTTTTATGACCTTGAAAGCACTCAAGGGCTTGTCTCCCACTTTCCCTAGAAAGTGGCTCCCATCAGGCAGCAGAAGCTGGTATCAGGAGAGGTGTGTGTGCTGGGTTTGTGTGGTGGGTTTTTGGTAGCAGGGGAGGGGGCTACAGCAGTGGCCCCTGTGAGAAGCTGCTTGAAGCTCCCCCAGCTCCAAGGCGGACCCACCTCTGGCCAAGGCCAAGCCGATTAATGACAGTGGTTGCACCTCCGTGATAACATATTTAAGAAGGGAAACCTCAGAGAGGGTTGCAACTTTGAGGAGGTGTTACTGGAAGGACACCTCTGTGAACACCGAGGTCAGTGGGAGGAAGGAAGAGGAAGAGGGGGAGATGCACCAGAGCATGGAATCCCCTGTAGCCCATGGTGAGAGGGCAGGGCCCTGCCATCACCCATGGGGGTCACTGGCGGAGCAGAGATTCGCCTGCGGCCTGTGGGGGACCCCCGGGACTCTGTGGGGAGAAGCAGCCCCCACTGTTGTAGTTCAGCGCTGGGAGGTGCAACACGTGGGGGTGACCCACAGCAGAGCATCTCGGGAAGAATCATCCCGTGGGGAGAACTCATGGCGGAGAGAGTTTGTGGGGGACTGTCTGCTGTGAGAGGGACGTGACATGGAGCAGGGGGAGGAATGCAGAAGAGCCTTCCTCCAAGGCTGGGGGGAAGCAAACAGCAGGACTGACTGCACCCCCCATCCCCTGTGCTGCTGAGGGAGGAGGTAGAGATATTGGGGAGCCTGGGAAGAAGGGAGGGGTGGGGGGAGGTGGTTTTAAGATGTTGGTAAAGCTTCTTACTGTTTCATTCTGTCTGTTAAGCGTTATCATTAGTGTTTTGAATTAGTGATGTTCTTTTTCTTCCCCTAACGAGCCTGCCTTTTGTCCATGACCATAATGGGTGAGTGACACCCCCCCCCCCATCCTTATCTCCATTCCTGAGCCTTTGGATTCATTTTTTACCCTTCCCAACGCTGGTGGGGAAAGGGGCCAGTGAACGGCTACGTGGTGCTCTGATGCCAGCTGGGCCTAAACCACAAGAGCACGATGGTACAGAGCTCAGTTTTCAAAGGGATGGAGCTGCAGAAGGCCACTCGCGGTGCAGGGCTCCTAGCCCAGAAGGCTGCTTTGCCCACATCCAGAGGCCGTATCACAGCATTTCCATCCTCAACAGTGGTGCAATTATACAGCTGTAGGATGCCTGTGGTTTCAGCCCCTTGGATAACCTCAAGTTATAATTAGGTCCAAAAGTCAAAACGAGTGACTATGAGCCAAGCCAGTCATCGACAGAGCAAGTTGAAGTCAATGCTCCGATGTGCTAGAGTTGTATTTACTTCTGTCGTGAGAAAATAGCCTCCAAAACTGCAGTATTCTATCAAAAAAATAAATGTACAGGATGCAGGGACAAACTTAGATGGTGGGAACCTTCATAAACTGAATTTTTCTGGATGTGCAAGCGCCATTAATATTAATTGGAAAGCGTTGCGTGGAATAAACAGTGCAACATCCGTATTTATCTAACGGATTTGCAACATATCAGCAGATTACATGAGCAACAGGTTAATAAATGAGCACGGTGCAAGTTCAGGTGAGGAACTTGTCCTCCCCACACCTGGGATGCAGCAGCTACACGCAGTAAAAGCGTGGGAATAGATGAGGACCTTGAGTTCCTCCAAATAACAAGCCAACCTGACCCCGGGTCTGAGCAAACAGCAGCCAGGGTGAGGGATTATACCAGCCACACAAAAGATCTCTTGTTTTGCACAGTCTCAGCCATTTCAGACAGAATATTTCTTTCTGATGTTAAAGCTACAACTCGGCCCCAGCAGGTTGTATCCGAAATTAAAACTGATGAAAAAAAAGGTAGATATGGAGAGGATTTTCTTTGTGTTGGAAAGACTTCTTATTTCTTCATGTTTTAAATTTCAGTGATTTTCTGTGTTGAAGTGAAAAAGATGACAATTAGTTCCATATTTGCCCAAAACTGGGGAAAACATTTACTAAATTTATAGAAATATTTCTTATTGATACAGGTTTCATGAACGGGAGCCAGAGAATAGTTGCAGTAAGATTAAATTATTGTGAACAAAGCTCATTTTGGGGACTATCCACTATCAGACTCTGGACTTCACCCCTCACCCTTCACGACAAGGTCCACAGCCCAAAATGTCAAAACTCCTGCTCTCGGGGGAAATGCAAATCTATGACCCAGCCTTGCAGCTCCGAGGTTCCTCCCGTCAAAGGGAGCTTGATTTAAAACTTGTGTTCGGTGTAGCAGCATGATCTATCTGGAGCTCAGAAGAAAAGGATTTGAGCATTTCTCAGCGGTGGATGGGTACATGCCGACAGATATCCCTGCGAGGCAGAACTGCTGCTCTCCGCTACCTGCCAGGAACCTGCCCTCAACCTGTTCCCAGCAGCCAGGGAAGTTTGGGGCATCCCAGCCCACCTCTTCCATCTGCAGTACCTTTTTTTTTTTAAACGTCAAGTCAACGCGTTTTTACTGTTTGCAATGAAATGAGACATTCGCAGGAGTGGAGACATTTCTGCCAGCACTTTCCCGATTGCTGTACAACAACATATGTGCTGTGAGCAGGGAGAGATGCTGAGCCTTATCCCCTCTGGAGAGGGCAGTGTAAGAGCCAGAATCTTTTTTTTTTTTTCCTCCCCAGCTACATCCCTTGCTGTCACTCTCTAATAATTTGCCCTCCAATTATTGGGTTAGAAGAATTGATTATGAACTGGAGTTGCACTGCTTTGGGGAATTAAGTTACTTAAAAGGTTTGATGGGATTGATTATAACCTGTCAAGCAGCACAGCTGCCTGGTGCAGGAACACCACGGTCTGCCCACAGAAATGGTGTGTGCGTTCACCCCCACAGCAGGGAGGAGTCGTCGCTTTTGCCACCATTATAATTCATAAGTGCCCATGAAAACCCTCCGTTCCTGCCCGTGGGACGCTGCCAGCAATGTCTGGATTCTTCCAGCACAGGCAGAACTGAGCCAGGGGCTTCTGGTTTCACAGCACCCATGCCAAAGAGCAGCAATACAGAATCACAGAATCATCTCGGTTGGAAAGGACCTTGAAGATCCTCCAGTCCAACCATGAACCTCACACTGACCGTTCCCAACTCCACCAGATCCCTCAGCCCTGGGTCAACCCGACTCTTCAACCCCTCCAGGGATGGGGACTCCCCCCCTGCCCTGGGCAGCCCATTCCAACGCCCAACAACCCCTTCTGCAAAGAAATCCTTCCTAAGAGCCAGTCTGACCCTGCCCTGGCGCAGCTTGAGGCCATTCCCTCTTGTCCTGGCGCTGGTTCCTTGGCTCAAGAGACTCATCCCCCCTCTCTGCACCCTCCTTTCAGGGAGTTGCAGAGGGCCATGAGGTCTCCCCTCAGCCTCCTCTTCTCCAGACTAAACCCCCCCAGTTCCCTCAGCCGCTCCCCATCACACCTGTGCTCCAGACCCTGCACCAGCTCTGTTGCCCTTCTCTGGACATGCTCAAGACATTCAACGGCCTTTTTGGAGTGAGGGGCCCAAAACTGAACCCAGTAATTGAGGTGCAAATTAATACATTCATTTCTCAGCTATTCCAGATCCCTGGAGCGGGTCTATGATCCCAGCTCTGACTGCTCCGCTCCTCGCCCTCCGTAGCACCCACAGCTGACCACGCTCCCACAGTTCGTAGCCATTCACCCCTGCTAACGGGGTGCAACCACAGCTCCTGGAAGCTGCAACAGCTTCTGAGGTGGCAATGTCAGTCCTCAGCCACTGCACTCAAAGTAGAGATCAGAAAATTAATCCGCTAATGCAGACGGATGAGCGCGGTTTGTAAATAAGGTCCCATTTTCTGTGCCAGCTTGATTCATTTCACAGTTTTGGTTTTTTTTCTTTGCCATATTACAGTCCCAATTAATCCAGAGGCCTTCAAAAAGGCCGATGCAATTCAGGGATTCATCACCTGCTTCCCCCAGAGACAGGAAGGTGTTAATGCCTTTCACTGAGCAAGGCAGAAGGAAACCTCGTCTGGAATAGCACACACAGTTCAAGTCCCCCTCGACCATGAGAGGTTAATTCAGACCTGTGCAGGTGCGGAGAAGGCTACTTTATCATGCAAAAGGAAACTCTAAGAGCATCACTTGTGGAGCCCAGCAATGGCAAAAGCTGAAAGGGTTTGGCATCCTGTCTAAACACCTGGGATGAGAAGAGCTCGCTCAGGTAAAAAAAATGCTGGTGCAGGAGCCTGTGGATATAAATTAGAAAGGGACTCATGTAGTGTCAAAATAAGGGAGAGCTTTCTTGCCATCAAAGCCAAGAAGGCTCAGGAAGAGGCTCCTAACAGCAGCCACATAGCCAAGAAAGTAACCTCAGAATGGAGTTCGCAGCACCAGTAATTTGACTTATTTATCCAGCCGTTAAGACCTACCCAGCCCTAACTCACACATCCCAGTGTCTTCTGCTGCAGCAGGTTCAAAAGTGCATTTTATTTGCAGTGTTGAATTTCAGAAGGCAGAAATCATCCTCTTATTGCGTAAAGCCCTGATGAGGGTATTCATATCATTTTAGATATCTGATTTATGAGCATGAAATAGGCACCTCGCTGCCCTACCAATGTGGTCCCATAAAACGTTTCAAACCACTTTAGTTCCATTAATCATACAGGGAGCACAGCAGTTCTCTGAACTGCTCTCCATGTAACCACTTAATTAACTGAAATGACAGATATGTGCCAGAAACTGAATCTGGCTCTAAATCCAAGTTTTGGATTAAAGTGCATTTTCCAAAGGAAGACTTTTCTCTAATGCCAACGTGCAGGAGCTGATAAAAAACTGCAGGAGAGAGGACGTACACAACCCAGCCTCGGTCAGGCTGCGCAAAGCCACTACCAGGTTATTTGCACCGAGCTGCTGATTTATTATCTACACAGAAAATTTGGGTTTCAGTATCCCAGCATCACCTCTAATAAGTAGGTATCAGATTGAAGAAAGGTGCCACCACCGAGCGCTGCCAGAAGGCTCCTCTGTGACAGTGATTTTTCTTACCCTAGCTCTATATAAAACGAAGCTACAGGCACCGTGAGAGAAGTTAGATCAACTTCTGTAACGGCGGAGGGAAGCCCCACTGCGTTTCTGTGGCACACAGGAAGCAGAAGATGGGCAAAGTCTTTGAAAGAATTCAGCAGATTGAGCTTTCAACCAGGATATGTCATATAAAAAGCTGAACTGGAAAAATTAAAAAAATTTTTAAAAAATGAGCCCAGGGAGAGCCAGACCAAGTGCTGTTCCTTTGGTTAGAAAGGACAAGCATTGCCCAGGGCTTATCTCAAGTGTCACCTTATCTCCAAAGCGGTGTAAAAAAACAAAGGATGGCTTATAGAGGAATCTGCGTTTCTTTGGCCAGGTATTTGGATTTAATGTACTAAGGCATCCAAACCTGCTCAAATGAACAGCAGGCTGCCTACAAATCCTTTGGACATCATTTATCTCCACGTTTAATTTAAACTGCTACCATCAGCCCATCATAAAAAGACCCGAGGGACACTGGCCCACAAACTGAATGTGGTCCTAATCCCTCCGAACCAGATGGCGTGCAGTTACACACCATATAATCCTTCTAGTTTACCTGGGGGTCTGTGCCAAACGAGAGATAGAAAACTTCATCTCTGCCTGTTTTCCCAAGGCTTTGAACAATGCCAGTTGTAGATAAATTTAGTTCCTAATATTCCACAATATCGTGTTATCAGATAAAGGATTTTCATGTCTACTGCAAACAGCACAGGCAAGACTGCTCTTCCCCCCCCCGCCCCATCATGAGATTTGATAAAACAGTTGGGTCACATCCACCGTCCAACGGAGACGGCGATAAGAGCTACAGCTTCGAGCGAGTCACCTTGAAGCTGATAACAGCACTCGCAAGGTTCCTTTGAGTATCAGTTCAGTGCTAACGAGTTGGAACTAACAAACACATGGGGAGGCATGTGGATGGACAAGCATGGGATATAGCTCTTCTCCCCCTAACCTTGGGGTGGACAACGTGGGGACGAAGCGGGAAGGATCAAGGGTGTTGCATCACCCTGGTCCTCCTTTTCAGCACAAGCCATGTAGTCCCTGGCAGGGAGAGCAGCCCTAGTCAGTGCGTGTATCATTGCCATTGTGTGGCAGAAATATTTCTGACCTGACTGAGGAGGAAGGGAATAAGAAAAAAAAAAAGCCACATTTCAGAGTGCAGCATATGTCTCAAAACACCAGCCCCAAGAAGACCTATCAAGATGACAAAGCAAAGCTTGGCACACTTCACACCCAGCTTCTTGGCTATCCCACTGTGTGTGAATCATGGAAAAAATGAGAGTGCCTTGCCTACGAGATAACCCCAGGGATGGTGGTTATTGTCAGAGGCAGCAGCCCTCCAGTGTTTCACTCCGCTTATCAGACCCAGCCAACATCAGCCATCAGGTGCCACCGTGAATCATTTCCTCCAGCCGTGCCCATTTAGGTGAGCCACCTACAGATGACTCACGGGGTCCGCTCCAAATCTGGTAAACAGAAAATATCCTCTAAAAAAAAAAAGGTTCTTTCACCATTATCAGAGATGTGAGGGCCACCTTTCCACTCCTCGTGCTGAGCACTGCCAGCCGCAGGAGCTGGCCATCCTTATTTGCATCCTCTGTCTGGGACACACAATTGCAAGGAGAGATACTGCTGCTAATGAGTCAGAGGCTGGATAAAATTAAAGCTCTCTGAAAGTCTCCTTTAGCAAAGAACCTCAATTTAAGCCACATAAAGTATAGCCAGACCCCTGGCAGCACAATGAACTTATTCAATAAAATAATTGCTTTTGGCAAAACTACGGTAATAACATCACTCCGGCGAAAATGTGTTTATAGAGTCATCTTCATAGATTACTCCCTTTCTGTCACAGAATAATCAGCTGGGAGAGATCAAGATGCTCACAGCTTCTGCTCCCTTGGCAGCACAGCCCACACAGCCAGGGGAGACCAGGCAGAGGACAGGAATAAATGACTTGGGACCAGTCTTACAGGGGAGAAAAATAGTCCCTGCGCCTTGTCCCAGGACTGAATTTCCCCACAGAAGATTAACTCATGGACTGACATGAGAAAAGCTATAAAGTTTCAAGGCATCTTGAAAGGAGCTGAGCAACAGCCGCAAGGATGCAAGAACCAAATCATCTGGGGCAGCTGTCATTTTGTCGTTTTTTCATGGACAAACTTCTCTTCAGCTCTTGAGCAGGACCCCAAAAAAGCATCCTCTGCCGGGCCCTGCCCTTTCTTTACGCCTCTCCTCACAGGACTCACGCTGCCTCCGCTGCCTGTACCTCTGCCTTCGCACAGCATCGTGCCCTTACCGGCTGCTCCAGCCTTGTCCTCCCCTCCTCACATCCCTTTGAAGGTTTCTTCCAGCCATCCACATCAAATTCAACGTCTCGTTTGCTCTGCTCCTGCCAGTACTTCTTCTTTTACATTCTGGTGCTTTCCTCCTTATTCCTTTTATTCCTATTACAGCTCACTTTATCCCATCTCCCACATCTGAACACTTCCTTCTACCCCACAGCCTTTTTGTAGGCTTCCCAAATTTTTCTAGCTTGCGCACCCCCATCCTCTCTTTGTCATTCCCTAGGTGAAATAATTCTTCTGAAACCATTAAGACATAAATGAAATTAAAAGATTTTTGGAACTCATACTGCAAACAAAGCTGTCTGAATAATCACTGTTATAGCTCTGCCAAGACAAAAAGATATGTCAGAATAGATATAGTTTAGGATTAACCTGAAATGAGAATACTGCTGCTCGCTCCAAAATAACAATAGAAAATCCTTTAAAACCTTCCCTTTTCTTTTTTGTGGTTGAACAAAATGTTACTTCAAAGGAAAACAAGAGGTCTAGGTCTTTCTATAAGGGGATTATCCTTTTTTTTAACCTTATTTAATATAAATGGATCAGAACTGGAAGCATTTTTGAAAACAAAAAGCCTGAAGTAAACCTGAAATGCTTCAGTTTTAAGATGTTGTAATTAAACAACCTGGTTATTTGGTTTGTTTCTAGTCCCTGGTTGTTATGTGTCAGCTGATTAAACCCAAATGGTTTCAGTTCCCTGAGAGGACAAGAGCTTTCTGCTTTGCTGTCAGCCTTGCACATCCCCGACAGCTCCAATATTTGGGCATTTCTGCCACGGAGCTCTTCAGCAGTGGGAAGAGCGTAGGGGTGGAACAAGTAGGGAAAGATAACGACGAGATCTCTCCAAGGGGTCTTGTTCATCTCACTGAGATGACAGCACGCAACACCTGAAATTAGTGGATTGTGAGACTCTTTGAACAGTCTCTCCAACATTTTAGACATTCATCTGACCACCTTCAGACAGACTCAGATCCCCATTAGCACAAAGGAGCATGGCATTTACCAGAAAAAGCTTTCTGCTGCATAATCAGCAAACACAAGACTTGGAAAAAAAAGTGCAATTCTGCTCCAAAACCTGGTCACAGAAAGGAAAATTACAGAAAGATGTAAGAAACCTTATAGCTTCGTTCATCTCCATTATGTTGTGAGCAGAGAGCAGAGTGTAGAAGCTAGCACCAAATAGGCTAAGTAGTTTTACCAGCAAGATTTTTTTTTTTTTCCTCTGCAAATGTAGACTTGTAGCAGCATTGAAATATTTTAAGCTGCTAAGCCATTTACACCTTCCATGTTGTGCAAGGAAAATTTGAGGGCCCCTCAAACACCCTCAGTGAATAACTATTTTGTATTAATATTCCTATGGTTGACTCATTTAAACTGAGTAAGTTGAACTGCTCAGGAAGGAACTTACAGAAGTTTTATGGTATGCAAAGATGGTGACAGTACTGTATTAAATATGTTTGTGAATCACTATCGCTGAAAGCTTGGTGGTTACCCAAGTTATTTTTCTAGTGGTCGCACTAATGAGCCAAAATTACAGAGAACACACACTGACACAACAGGTGAGAGCGTTACCAGGGCTTTGCTCAATGCCTTACTTGGCATCACTATGGTAGTAACCCCTCAAATTTTTATAAAACAATGGCCTTTTTCATGCTTTGAGCAACTTCCTCCCCAAGGGAGCTCTGCATATTTCCCACACCCCTCTGACCCCAAGCTCCTTGCACCAAAGAAGCTCCTGCACCTTCGAGATGCAGAAGCATCAGCCCAGGATCCGCAGGCGGGTGGGGAACGGGAACGCATCCAAACTCATTGGTGGGCTGTGGTGGATCCTGGCAGGGCTTCAAGGCACAAGAGCTGCAAACTAGATGGAAACAGGTCTCTGTCCAGAAACTTCTACAAGCTTAAGCACAAAATAACCAGACTTGGCATTAGTATGGTAGTCAAAGTTCCTACTAAGACTTACTGAAAATTAGGTAAAGTCTGGAAATTATTGGCCCATAATATGTAAGCATCACATTCTCCTTCACCACAAAACTCATCCATAGTACCAAAATGAGCATGACACAGGCTAATATGATCCTGAACTAGACACTTTATACTATTTCAAAAGAAATGTTTCTTACGCCTCTCCCAGAGTAGCTGCTCACAGACTAGATGTGCATGCAAAGGAAGATCATTAGTCACTCACAATAATAGAAGTAAATAAGAAGGATAATGAAGGTTTTCATATTTCATCTAACAGACACATAAGAAAGCCCTGATTACACTGAATAAGTCTCTTATCCCACTATCTAAATATTTATTCTGCATTAATTGAAGGAGCAGGGGATGCCCACAGAGCAGGAGGCCAAAGGCAGGTACCTGCCGAGCACTGCGGTTAATAAACAACGTGCACGCAGGCACCAGCAACCCGGGGGAGGAAAAATATGGGCACCCTTTATCAGGCAGCGGTGAGGGGAAGATGAAGAGCCTTGTAGGAAGAGTATCGATCAGTCAGGAGCGAGTGCTGCATGCTGCCTTCACCGCATTTGCAAAGGGCTGGCCAGGTATATCCCCGAACAGGCAACGGGCATAAGGGTGTAAGTAAGGGCATAATGTCTTATGAGGAGCAGCTGAGGGAACTGGGGGGGTTTAGTGTGGAGAAGAGGAGGCTGAGGGGAGACCTCATGGCCCTCTCCAACTCCCTGAAAGGAGGGTGCAGAGAGGGGGGATGAGTCTCTTGAGCCAAGGAACCAGCACCAGGACAAGAGGGAATGGCCTCAAGCTGCGCCAGGGCAGGGTCAGACTGGCTCTTAGGAAGGATTTCTTTGCAGAAGGGGTTGTTGGGTGTTGGAATGGGCTGCCCAGGGCAGGGGGGGAGTCCCCATCCCTGGAGGGGTTGAAGAGTCGGGTTGACCCAGCGCTGAGGGATCTGGTGGAGTTGGGAACGGTCAGGGTGAGGTTCATGGTTGGACTGGAGGAGCTTCAAGGGCTTTTCCAACTGAGATGATTCTGTGAAAGGGGAAGCAGTACACAGTCACCATCGCAGGTGCCGGGACGGGGAGACCTGCCCAGGGCTGACTTACTGCTTGGACATGGGAATTGGAAGATGCAACCCTGAGCTGGCCGGGCTGGGGTGGCAGGGAGGGTGCTGCACACCCACTTCTGGCCCCACAAATCCTTCCTGTCATATCCCAAACTGCATGGGTTACTCTGGGTGCCTTAACTTTAGTGAATACATCCAGGAAATGTGTCTAAAAAATACACTTTGGTGGCCTTCCCAGCCTAGATGGTGTCCATGCCCCACTGATTGGGCAGCACATGGGAGTGACAACAGGAGGCTTTGTCCTTGTTCCCAGAAATGCCTGACAATTCCAATTTTATAAAGGGTCATGCAAGGGGATCAATCCTAAACAGCTCTGGGGTGGGCACAGGGCTGCTGCTCCTCCTCTCCTACCAAGGTGCACGGGCAACTGGGGCTTTTGAAGCTCTGCATGAGCAGCAGCTTCATTTTTCCAAACTTGGTGTGCAAGCTTGAGTGCATTTTTATCAGGAAACTCAGTTCCTCCACTGAGAAATTGCTTTCTCTGCTTGGACATTAATTTTTCCTTCACTCCCAGCAAAGAAGGAATATTTATTTATTGGCCTCTTGAGCAATTTTTACATTACACTTGCCATTGTTCAACAAAAATAAATCTCGTATTTGACTACCAGTAGCCAAAGACTGCAATTGTCCGATTGCAGCAAAGCATGTGAAGGTATTTACTACAACTTGCCTAAGCCTGAATTTCCAGAGCCTTGAAATCAGATGGAAGGAGATTAGTTGCAGTTGTGTAAAAGCCCTGTAGCTCTAATGTGTTCTGTAATGGAGTAATACTGGGGTATAAGTGTGTAGTATTTGCCTTCTACCATTTTTGGAGAGCACAACTGAGAGCAAGCCTTTTCTGCAGTAATATAGATATTGAAAAATCTGTTTGGCTTCACCGCTGACCCTTTCAAAGGTCTGTTAGCACTCTCCTAAAATAAACAGATCCTGCATTAAATCGGTCCTTTTGAGATCAATTGTGGGTAGGAGCTGGTACAAATCATACTCTGTCTGAAAAGCCTCTTTCACTAAAGCTGTAAACAGAAGACCATATATTGACACTCTTCATTCAGTACTTGCACAGCCTGGCTCAAGACCATAAATTTTTTTGGCATTTCTTTGACAAAGGGTTCTTTAGAGCAAGTGCTATTAATTTCCCAAACAGAGCTATCTCTCAATTGCTCCCAAAACAAAGATTCATTTGAGACCATCAGAAGAGAAAGGATATTTGAGTTAGTCATGTCCTCTTGTTTGGCTTCTCCCACACATTTAGATAACAGAATCATCTCGTTTGGAAAAGACTTTGAAGATCCTCCAGTCCAACCATGAACCTCACACTGACCGTTCTCAACTCCACCACATCCCTCAGCGCTGGGTCAACCCGACTCTTCAACCCCTCCAGGGATGGGGACTCCCCCCCTGCCCTGGGCAGCCCATTCCAACGCCCAACAACCCCTTCTGCAAAGAAATCCTTCCTAAGAGCCAGTCTGACCCTGCCCTGGCGCAGCTTGAGGCCATTCCCTCTTGGCCTGGTGCTTGTTCCTTGGCTCAAGAGACTCATCCCCCCTCTCTGCACCCTCCTTTCAGGGAGTTGCAGAGGGCCATGAGGTCTCCCCTCAGCCTCCTCTTCTCCACACTAAACCCCCCCAGTTCCCTCAGCCGCTCCCCATCACACCTGTGCTCCAGACCCTGCACCAGCTCCGTTGCCCTTCTCTGGACACGCTCGAGTCATTCAATGGCCTTTTTGGAGGGAGGGGCCCAAAACTGAACCCACTCATCGAGGGGCGGCCTCACCAGTGCCGAGTCCAGGGGTAAGATCCCTTCCCTGTCCCTGCTGGCCACCCTAGTGCTGATACAAGCCAGGATACCATTGGCCTTTTCGGCCACCTGGGCACACTGCTGGCTCCTGTTCAGCCAGCTGGCAATCAAGCCCCTCAGCTCCCTCTCTGACTGGCAGCTCTCCAGCCACTCCTCCCCAAGCCTGTAGCGCTGCTGGGGGTTGTTGTGGCCCAAGTGCAGCACCCGGCATTTGGCCTTAGTGAAACTCCTCCAGTTGGCCTCAGCCCATCGCTCCAGCCTGGCCAGATCAAAAGATCCCTCCAAACTCTCTCTTTTCTCTCCACCTGAAGAACCAGAGAGAGCCAGACCCACTCCACATCCCTGCATAACAGAAATAAGCACTGATTGGCATGCAGGAGCTAGAGGGGTAAATAACACAGCGGTCCGAGGACCAAGATGAACAATAACCTGCAACCAGCAAGCATTAAGTCTGACGTAAAAGATATTTCTTACAGCACAGCGTGATATATACACTTCAATAGAAAGCATTGTCCCGCTTAATATTTGTATCAGAGATACCTGCTTGTCCAACAGCTTTACTCCATCTTGAGTTAAATTCTCCATCCTGGGGTGCGCCAGAGGCCAACGTGACCAGGAGTTTCTTGACCAGGGTACTACAAACCCAGAAAAACTCAACAATGAATCTCAGCAGAAAGCAAAGTGCTTCAAAGCATAAGCTGGAGGGCAGGGAAAACTTATATATGTAGCTGGGAACAGGAAAGAGATTTCAGCTGGAGGGAGAATCACTCTGGCTTGATTTCCCTACAGCTGCTGCAGTTTGTGGCCTTGCCCTGGTAAACCAGCTGTGGGGGGAACTTAATTTGCTGCCAGTTTTACATCTCCTCTGACAGGTCTGTTGGTATTAAGACCGGACCACTGAATGCCTCCATAGCATTATTAATTTTTTGGAGCCTCTGTTAAATTTGGCCTTGCCTGGGAAAAGGGTAAGAAGCAATCAGAAGTCCGTCGGTGCTAACCTTAATGCCTGAGCCAGTTTCCTTCCATGTGAATTGTTTATCAGAATCGTTTATCAGAGTGCAGAGGAGGGGAGAATGAGAGGAACAACAAAAAAAAAAAAAATCCCAATTCCTGTCAAAACAACAACCAAAAGCATGAAAAGAACCCCAAATAAAACAGCCAGAGCTGCAAAATCTGTGTCCTTTGCCCATAAAGTGAGCTACGCTCTGTGTTAGCAACAAAGGCTTGAGAAAAAGATTGAACAGCCACTGCGACCATGGCTGGAGCAGAGCAGCAGACACCTTCCCAGTGGGGCCATGGGCTCCGGCGCTGGACACGGGGCTCCCTGTAAGCCCTTGGTCCCTCTTTCTCCCCTCCATCACCCCAACTGCTGGGTCAGATGGGCTTCTGCTGGCAAACGGTGCGGGGAACCTCCCCGGCTTCTCCAGGAGTGACCCTCTTGTCTAGGCACACATTTGAAAACTCAGAAATAAAATTGGAGTCTGCAGAGAGCAGCTGCGAGGGTGTGTATAATGCATATATGTATATTTATATGTAGATAGTATCTGGGTTTCATTTCCTGCGTGGTCCTTGCTGCCCACACGTGTGTCCTGTCGCGGTGCCAGCCCCTGGCAAGGGTGACCATCTGCCTGGGCCACCTGAGGTACCTCACCAGACCTTTGAAGGTCTCCTCGATGAGCAAGGTTGACCTGACAGCACAGGGCAGAATAGCTGAAAACTTGGATCTGCTGGGAGACTGGGAAATTTAGGACAAATGGTCTATACAATAACAGTTTGTCTACCTTTCTTGGGTGATGTTTAATAGCACGATGGTTTCTGGCTCTCTGACAGGCTTTCTACCCCAGTCAGTGCCATGACAGCCCTGCTTTAGGCATGGTTAGGGTTAGGCAGGTCCTCCCAGAATCACAGAATCATCTGGGTTGGAAAAGCCCTTGAAGATCCTCCAGTCCAACCATGAACCTCACACTGACTGTTCTCAACTCCACCAGATCCCTCAGCGCTGGGTCAACCCGACTCTTCAACCCCTCCAGGGATGGGGACTTCACCCCTGCCCTGGGCAGTATCTTCCAAAGTCCCTCTCTGTGGAAGGAGGCGAAGAACCTCCCGCTCCATCATGGCACCTTGCAGGTAAGTAACACCAGAGAAGAGCTTGACTGGGATGAGTTTTGGAGTAAAGCCCAAGGGGAAAATAATAATTCTGCCCCCAGGGTCACCTTCACGGTGTCACGCTGTGATTTTGGGGTCCTTGGCTTCAAAACCTTCAGTGTTGTGTTGGCAGAGACATCACGGTCTTGGTTTGGGACTGATTTTTGCTGCTTCGGAGTCCCAACTCCCAAATTGTTTATTATGTGAAGTGACAGGTGTAATCTCCAGTGCTCAGCCCTGCAAACGAAGGTCCCCAGCACCACTAAGTCCACAGACTCAGACAAAAGCTAAAAATGTGGTGTCTTGCTATACCCAGCCTCCACGGTCCACCCATCCATGCTATAAAAATCCATGCTGAAGGCTTTCCTGGTTTTCTCAATCCCTTCTTCACAGTCTGAGGGACATTATTTATCACAGCTCAAAGAACAATGCCAACTTTTAAGGCTCTTACTGACTGTTTTGCTCTGTTACAAGCAGGCTTTTCACTTTTTCTTCCTAGCACCTTCCCCTCCGCAAGCAAATTGAATCCCGAAGCCTGGGGAAGTGACCTTACTCTTCTTCCATAAATAGCAAAGAGACAATTCACAGAGTCTTTCAGCAATATCAATTTCCTCGCTCACAACTGCCTATGTCTTCAATGCCACAAGGAGGCTTCTCCTCTTGTGTCCCCTCAAAATGTTGTCGTTTCCCCTGGGCAACTCGAGGCAAGCTTGAGCTGGGTTATAAAACTACCCCAAAGACTACAGTTTGTGAAGCCCAGTAAATATGCTGAACAGAGCAATTCCCCTAATGACACTCTGCTTGCTTTGCAGCCTTTCATCTGCTGCTGTGTATGAAGTTAAGTGGAGCCCGAGTGCTGCTGAGTGCCAGCGTTATCCTCAGCAGGCAAGCAAGCAAGATTTTACCCCCAGCACCCTACTTATTTTAAGGTGAAGATGCCTCGGTGCAGCACACCAGAGCCCCTCTCCATCCTCTGTCCCCCACATCTGTTTTGCTGATTAAGGATACCAATTAAACTCAGACACCAGCGTGACAAGAGTGGGTGTATTTCACTGGTGATAACAACAGAGTAATACAGGAAACCTGCAGTAAGAAAAGACAGAATAATGCACTTAAAGCAAACAAATAGGGAAATACAGGGTAATGCATCAACTCATTACTACATGAGAGAGAGAATAGCAATTAATAAAGATCCATCACCCCTTGCATACGTTACCAACATCCAGACCCGCAGGCGCTGGGCAGCCCCGGCTGCAGCCAGCGAGGATTTGTTGAGCCTTTCCCAGCAAGTGGGAAATCCTACACGGTGCGTCCACCCGTAGGTGAGGCACCCAAAGTCGCTGTGAGCGGGTCCAGCTTTATGTACCAAAAATCAGGAAATCAGAATAACTGGCACCTTTGTTTTGAGCAGAAAATTTCTGGTTTCATCCTCCTGTTGGATTCCACCCAAAGCCTGGCCAGGGCTTGTGTGGAGAACCAAGGGAGTGTCTAACAAGGCCAACACTTGGGTTCTCAGCCTTGAACAAGGCTGAACAAGGGAGGTTGGATACATTCTCTCAGCATTTCATCCTCACTGCTGATTATATTCTGTCCAAGCTGCATCTTTCACTAGCGAGCGTACACACTTCATTAATGATCACATACTAAGTTAGCAGCTGCGGCTCGGGGCCTGTTGTTCAGGCTTCAACATCTCAACACTTCAGCACTTTTTACATCAGCATAGGTGGTTTGTTATAACTTAGTACAATACCTACTAGCACAGTGGTTATCAGTTATAAAATATACAGGATTAATCTATAGGTCAGCTCTGGATTGGGCCTGTTGTCCAAGCCCTAGCACTTCAACGTCGCAGCGTCCGGGGCTGCTCCACCATCACCACTCTCCTGTGCAACGTCTGTGTCCTCTCCCCTGGCTCACCAAGGCTCTGATGGTCACTTCTTGCCTTTTTATGTCACCATTCCCCATAACGTACTCATTAATATTCTTTTCTTCATTACACTTTGATTCACATTAGGAAATTACTTAACATCAAGCCACCTCACCGCAGCAGCGGCTGGGCCCAGCTTGGGTGAGCGCTGTTCTTCATGCGGTTACCTCAGAGCCCCGTTACTCCTGCACCCCTTGTCCCTTTTGATTTTGGATGGTTTAAGAGGACAGTGTAAGTTCAGGTGCTCGCGGGTGCAAAGGAGCTCAGCAGCGTCGAGCGATCGGTGCCAGCTGCAGATCTGGCCCACAAGGTTTTTATTCTCTCTGGAGCTCAGGCTGCACTCCAGCACAGTGAAACAGTGAAGAGGCTTTTAAGCATCCTTGTGTACTTTGATGCCCTTCAGTTTGCTCACCAAGCAAAATAACCTTACTGCTAATGAGAGCCAGGGCTCCTTCTTTCCTCAAATATCATAAAGAGTTCTTAACCATCTCTTAAGCTCCTGAAAACATCCACCCTCAGCCTGGAGACCGTTTCCAGCCCTTCTTAAAAGCATGGAATCATTTCAGTTGGAAAAGACCTTTAAGATCATCAAGCCCAACCGTTAACCCAGCACTGCCAAGTCCACCTCTAAACCATGTCTCTAAGCGCCACGTCTACACATGTTTTAAATACCTCCAGGGAGGGTGACTCAACCCCTGCCCTGGGTAGCCTGTTCCAGTTCTTGACAACCACAGAATCCCAGAGTCATCAAGGTTGGGAAAGACCTTGAAAATCACCCAGTCCAACCATGAACCTCACCCTGACCGTTCTCAACTCCACCAGATCCCTCAGCGCTGGGTCAACCTGACTCTTCAACCTCTCCAGGGATGGGGACTCCCCCCCTGCCCTGGGCAGCCCATTCCAACACCCAACAACCCCTTCTGCAAAGAAATACTTCCTAAGAGCCAGTCTAAACCCTTTCAGGGAAGAAATTTTTCCTGATATTCAATCTAAACCTCTTGTCTCACTACAGGGACAAGCATGGAGCCGAGCACCCACAAGCCCCTCAGTAAATGCCACAAGCTCTACATTTCCATGTGGCCATCTGTTTTATTTATTTGAAGACGCTTGCACTTCCCAGTTTATGAGTTTAAATCCTTTCATTTACACACTCGTTCATCAGAGAAATTAGCTGCTCTCTAACTTTGCTTCAGTATTGCTGATTCCCCTCTCCTTTGCTTCCTTCGCGTTGCCGGTGCATCTTGCTTCTCCCTGTGCACCCCTCGGGCACCGCTTTCCCCAGGAGCATTGCCTACATATTTCCCAGATGAATCTCTACTGGCTTTGCGCAGATTGAATTTGTCACGCAATCCATTTGCAATACGGCAGAGATGTGAAATCCTTCCTTTAATAGCGCTTTGATAGAGCGATTGTTGCAAGGGGTGAGGGTTTGATGGAGCCAGCGCCGTGCAGCGCACACAAAGACAAGAATAAGGAAGCGCATCCAGAGCATTGAAGACACCGGGAGCTTTAGCAACATCCCGCAAGATGTAGTGTCTCTATTCTCTTTATTTTTTCATTCCTACAAACCCATATTTACTCACTAAAAGCTTTCCTTTATCCCAGCTCTCTAAGTCTGATTATATCTTGCTGGCACGAAACACGAGTGTCACCCAGGTCCTACACAGGGAGGTGTAGCAGCTGGAGAAGAAGTGGTTTTTCTTAACAATCATCCCTATATCACAAAAGTTTTGTCAAGATTGGGACTGGAAATTGCCAGATTGTAGTCAATAAACTGCAAAGGGAAATGAGAACAATTTTAAGGTGCATTTTTTTAAAGGAATGAAAACTTGGCAAATACAGATCTGAAAAGTGTCACTTGGGAGAGAAGTCAAACCACATCAGGAGGTGAAGGAGTGACAGGAACAGCTTCAGGTAATTTTAGATTCATGTAGCAGATCAATGAGAGTAAGGAAACCTGGTTTTCAACCAGAGGTGATTTGTGTGTAAGAAAAGAAAGTGATGATAATAGAAATAGTAGAGAGGTAGAAAAGGAAGGCTGTCATGTAAAATCCCACTCAAAAGTTACTATTTGGGGAAAAAAAGGCAATTCCCCCTCCCCACAGAGCCGGCTCTCTGCAGACCCACCTGTTGAGGTCAGCCCAAGTCAGTTTAACAGAGATGTAGATATGCTCAGAGGTAATAAGGAGTGTATCTTGCTCCGTTCAATGCTTTTATATAGTGTTTCAACCAGCTATTTTCCATTAAAACTCATAATTTAATAGGTGTACAAATCTCTTTTATGAAGTAACTTTGTGTCTTCCCAGTACCATTCAAGTTTGACCATTTTTGGTGACTCTGGAGAAGATAAACTGTGCATGGACTTAGTGGTAGTTGGTTTTGATTAAATTATTAATTAACCCTTCTAATTTTGCTATTTTCAGGTTACTTTTCATACACATTTGATACCGGATAATATTCTGACAAACATTTGGATGGTTGTTAGGAAAACTCATCCTCTCGGGCAGGCAGAGGTTTTGGGGATGCTTGGGGGTGGCGTTGCTGTGGGGAGCGGGGACGGAGGAGATGGAGGTTTGGAAATTACTGAGGATTTCAACGAACATTTTTCCAATGTGCCCATGAACAATTCTGCCCATAACCCTGGGGCTGTCTGAAGGCAGGCATCATTGCCCCAATTTTTCCTGACATTTCATCACAGAGATCCCAAGGTTGGTACATGTGATTTTACCCAAGATACCTTCACCTCGTTTGTAATTTCAATCAAATATATATATATATAAATCTGTCCTCTGAAAATGTGTCCCAAAAGATGCAGTCCCCAAGGCACGGCAAGGGGGTGAATCCTCCCACAGCACAACACCTCTGTGCAGAATTTCCCAGCTCACTTCACATTGGGTGTTCCGGTGCTTCACTTTTCCACCTGCACGTTGAAACAGGCAAAATAAAAATGCATTTTCCTTCTGTGTCCTTGGCAAAAGGCCAGTGACTCCAGCCCTCGAAACTCCCGAAGACCCACATCGTAAATCTTGTGGGCTTAATTGATTTGATTTTGTTGGCTGGTAAACTTTTCAATGTTCAGTCTGAATGCATGCTGGGCCAGTATATAAACTTAATAAAAAGATGATTCAGGGTTTTCTAATTCCTAAATGGTTTGCTAGGGAAAAGTCACGAGGTACTTCCAAAGTAATATTCTGAATAGCACCTGGTGAGCAGACCTGTAGTCTCTAAAGGTAAAAAAAATTTACCACTGCAGTAACAGTGTTGGTACTCATCAAAAATGACACTAAATATTTTGTTTTCCAACGACAGCACTTTGCCACACACCTCACGCAGCCTTGTAACCGCATTGCAGTGAAGTTGCTGGTAAGTCCACAGGAGGGGATGGTACCTCAGTTTTAACACTGCTGGGTGTTACAAGGGCAAAGATCAAAAATTATTTGGAATCTCATAAGAGTTTCCAAACCATCCAGCTGGATTTCACTGAATGGGTTGGGTTGGAAGGGACCTTTAAAGGCCATCTAGTCCAATCCCCCTGCCATGATCAGGGACATCTTCCAGTAGATCAGGTTGCTCAGAGCTCCGTCGAACCTGACCTGGAATGTTTCCAGGGATGGGCCATTGACCACCTCTCTGGGCAACCTGTGCCAGGGCCTCACCACCCTCATCGTAAACAAATTTCTGATCTAAATCCACCCTCTTTCAGTTTAAAACCGTTATCCCTTGTCTTTTCACAACAGGCAAAAAAGTCTGTCCCCAAATCTCATGTTTGATGATCCCCAGTACCTGCTTTGCAAAAGGAAACTGGGATGGGCCAGAGGCAACTCGTTCCTGTGCTGTGGCCGCCTGCAGCGGTCACCCCCTCCCCTGCATTGCCCAGGTGCAAAGGGTCCAAGGCAAAGGCATCACTTCTTATCAGGCTGTTACTCACACACAAAACCAAAGTAAAACACAAACGCCACTTCCAGCTGTTACAGCTGTGCTGTGAGGGTACCTGCACCATCAGTTACTTGAATTAAAATGATCCAAAAAGCAGAGCAAACCATCAGGAGCACCTGTGCTATCTCAAATCAATTTGTCCAATTAACAACCTGGAGAAACGTGTTAAAGCTTCCTTGCTATTTTTTCCAAGCCGTTAAGAGTCAAAATTCAGCCAGAAAAAGACTTGCACCAAGGTCACCCTGGATAGAAGTTCTCCCTGCAAAAATCAAGGGCTTTCCTACTTGGTTCAGAGCAGAGGAAACAGGTGTTATGATGTTTAATCTCTCCTGTAAGATTCATTTGAATTACTAGACAACCCAATGCCACAACAGCTAATTACCTCACAGACTTCAGTATATTCATCTTCATATCCTAGCGATGTAAGAGTGATTGAAGTCATTGTTGGACGGGGCTCTGAGCAACCTGATCTAGTGGAAGATGTCCCTGCTCATGGCAGGGGGGATTGGACTAGATGGCCTTTAAAGGTCCTTTCCAACCTCAACTATTCCATAATTCTATGATCTTTATTTTACTGATGAGAAAATGAGGTACTAGGATGTGTGCCTGAGGTCACACATGGGAAACAGAAAAAGATTCCACCTGAAATTTGAAGGGTTTTGGGGTGTCAGTCTGCTCTGCCACCTCAGCCATCCTTCCCCAGGCAGCAGTGGCACCCCCAGCCTCCCACCTGGCCCTCACCTCATCACCAGGGGATGCAGAAATGGGAAGATTGTCCTAAATTACGACCATGTGAGTGGGTCAGGTTGAGATGTAGGAAGCTGTAGACAGTTTTTTTCCCCAATTTAAATAAGGAGGTGTCTGCTGCCACCTTGGGAGACTGCTGGCGTAGGTTGCTCCATGGAGACATCGCTTTCTCACTTGTTTTTCCTTCAGGGTGTTTGTCCCCGTCGCATATAAAACACTCTGGCTGAAACTGTATAGTCATGCTTTGCAAATGAAGGAAAAATATAGCAAAAGCCATGCACTGTTAAAGGCATAACTATTTATCCTGATGTTATTACTTCAAGTAGAGAGAGAGGGAGGGAAAGATAGGGGGAGGGAGCTGAAAAAATGAATTCACATCTTTATTCCAAAGGAACATGTTCGTGTTTTACATGAGAAAACAAGAATCAGGCCCTGAAGGCACATGGATGATAAATGATGACAGTGGGTATGAAATCCAAGTGTAGGTGGCCAGATGTAGCCCTCTGGGCTGGTGGCTTCTGCCTCTGCCCCAGGGAGGGTGGGTGCCTGTGACCACCCTAAGGCAAGGAGGGTTTGCAGCTCCTGCTGGGGCTCCACACTTCTCCATCACCAGCAGATGGGGTGGCCTTCACCTCCCACAGCTCTACCACAGAATCATAGAATCATCTTGGTTGTAAAAGCCCTTGAAGCTCATCCAGTCCAACCATGAACCTCACACTGACCGTTCCCAACTCCACCAGATCCCTCAGCGCTGGGTCAACCTGACTCTTCAACCCCTCCAGGGATGGGGACTCCCCCCCTGCCCTGGGAAGCCCATTCCAACGCCCAACAACCCCTTCTGCAAAGAAATCCTTCCTAAGAGCCAGTCTGACCCTGCCCTGGTGCAGCTTGAGGCCATTCCCTCTTGTCCTGGTGCTGGTTCCTTGGCTCAAGAGACTCATCCCCCCTCTCTGCACCCTCCTTTCAGGGAGTTGGAGAGGGCCATGAGGTCTCCCCTCAGCCTCCTCTTCTCCACACTAAACCCCCCCAGTTCCCTCAGCCGCTCCTCATCACACCTGTGCTCCAGACCCTGCACCAGCTCCGTTGCCCTTCTCTGGACATGTTCGAGTCATTCAATGGCCTTTTTGGAGGGAGGGGCCCAAAACTGAACCCACTCATCGAGGTGTGGCCTCAGCAGTGCCGAGTCCAGGGGTAAGATCCCTTCCCTGTCCCTGCTGGCCACGCTATTGCTGATACAAGCCAGGATGCCATTGGCCTTCTTGGCCACCCGGGCACACTGCTGTCTCCTGTTCAGCCGGCTGGCAATCAACACCCCCAGACACAGGGCTGATCCATACCCAGCACCAGCAAGAGCATCCTCCGCAAGCACTTGGTTCCTGCAAAGGACAAGACCCTACAAAAGTTTTAGCTGATTGTCTTTTTTTTTTTCACCTCAGGGACAAAAAAGGGATTCAAATGTGGACCATCTGACCGAGTCCCGTATTTTAGTTGCCCTTCACACGGTTTCTTGTTCACAGATTTGTAGAATATGAAGCATGGTTCTCCCACAAACGCCAGCTCGGCGCTCACGCCATCGCTTATTCACATACCTTTTCAAACCTAACAAACAGAACTCGTGGTGCTATCATCAAGACAAATACTAACTGGCTAAATAAACCCCCTGGAGAGACGTACATATGGCTTAGCGAGATATTGATCTCAATTTCCAAAATATGCGTTAGCAGACTTTACCTTTAGTCGTTCTTGTAACTCTGCCAATTAGAGAGGGGAAGGAGGAACAGCGGTAACGGAGCAGATTTTGTCAGCGCTTAGCAGGATTTTCGTTTCAAGTGACAGAAGCGTGCTTATTCCTCTGACAAAATAGCAATTAAAAAAACAAAAGCAAAAACCTACATTATTGTTTCCGGCACCAACAGATGTCCTTCAAGTGTTCATCTAAACAAATATTGCCAGGGTTATTGCAAAATGTTATGAACTCATATAAGGCAGTGGAAATGTTATGCTCAGTACATTCGTCTGTGCTCACAATTAAGAAACACGGAGAAATATGGTCAATAAACCTTCTCCATGTATAAACAATTAAAAAACTAAGACTTGATTGGGATGAACCTAAAAAAAGAAATAAAAAAATCTTCTCTTATATATGCAGTGATCTCTTTCTATGCATAATAAACTGATGTTTACGCAGGATAGATAAAACCTTTTGCATAACGTTTGACTTTGGTTTGTAGTGGAGGACTATGGAGCAATCCCCAGTGCCAGGCTGGGTGCAAAGCTGAGCCCTTCTCCCAGACCCAGCTCACCAGCTGCCAGGAGACATGACACAAGGTGGTTCTGGTGCCAGGATGTGGCAGGAATAGAGCTGGACGGCATTTTTACAGCAAAATTCATCTTGTCTAAGGACTCTTGTTCATCAAAACCAAAATTAGTCATCGCAAAGAGGCGTTTTCAGCAAGTTCCTGGTTAAAAAAAAAAGCTTTGAAATGGTGAAAATCTTACACTATCCTTAAAAACAAATACTGCTTTTCAATTTAAGCTGATTATGTTGTTTTAAAAATGTTTTTCAAACGGACTGAAGGGAGACAGCCCAAATAACACAGACAAATATCATCTTTGGTTTAAATTGCCAGTTCACACAAAACTCAATTTCTTTCTGTACTTACCTAGGAAAACATTCAAAACTTGAACATTTGGAGGAATGGAAAGATTGTTCTTTAATTCTACTAACTGCTGCACTTATAACACTTTTCCTCTCAAACTCATTCCCCACCTCAAAGCCCACCCAAGATAACAGCCTCGCACAGATGTAGCATCTCCTGTTGTAGACAGATCTTAAGTCTCACAAATTAAAAACTAATTTTTGGCCGGGGTAGGGGAGCTACACTGGCCGTAAATGCTGTATCCATGGACTCTGCTGCGGCTTTCAACCCCACAGAAATCTCTCTAGTCCCCGTCTCCAAGAGTTAAATTTTTAATGTTTTATTCTCATGCCAGTTTTGGCAGGTAAACTAGTACTGATGCTTCACCTTGCGCATGGGAACTGGGACGCAGAGGCCACCTCTATCCTAGAAAATTGAGATATTTAGTTAAAAATATTAATCACCTTGCTCCAGTGCAAGAATCTGAAATAAACCCCAGATACAACATTACCAGATCATTTTCCTTTCCTCTTCTGTGCGGTGCCGTTCCCCCAAAGTGATGATTCTCTCAGGCTGGCACTGATCAGCTTCGTTAGCTTTGGCCTAGTTTACATGTTTGCCTGAAGTAGCTGCATTTTATTCCTCACTCCATAACCTCGCACAGTTTTCTGGAGAAAAAAAGTCCCGATACTCAGCCGAGCATCACCTGGGCTTCGTCTTGATGCGGGGTCAGGGTGTGCTTGAAACCTTCAGGTCCCTCCAGAAGGATGTTGGAAGAGATGCCACCAAAACCAGGCCCTTCTCCTGGGTGGTGGCAGCACACGCTGTACCCTCTTTGGAAAAAAAAAAAAAAAGCAAAAAACAAAAAACACACCAAACTTTTAAATAGTTTTGCAAGCTTGAAGGGTCTTTGGTGACATTTAGCATCCTTTGAAAATCTCTTGCATGGGAAGAGGAGTAAAGGGATTAAGGAAGAAAATGTCACCATCTGAGCTTGTCTTGGGCCTCAGTGCAAGGAGGCAGTCGAGGTGCTGCTGAATATTTAGCGACTATTTACAGCGTGCTGGGCTGAATACATCATCAAGACATTAAATTCAGCACCGTCACTGGGCAGCCACGGCAAGGCAGAAGGCTCAAAAAAGCCTTTCATGGATTTAGAGCTTTAAAACACGATGTCTGTGAAAAACTGTAGATTAACTTGAATCTGAATGAGGACACGCTCACTTAAACCTCTCAGGGAAACTTAATCAAGGGAGTTTAGACCTTTAGTGCAATTCCTGCTCTCAAGGCTTCGGCCTCCCAGGAAATGCACGTTCGTTTTATTTGTTGTTTGTTAAAATGATAGAAATTAGAGCTAAAGTCATTTTACCTTGAACAGAGGCAAAAATATATACAGAAGTTAGAGGAGAAATATAACCTTCTAAAGAGGAATTTAATAAGAAGGGGGGGAAAAAGCAGATATAAAAATCCAGTGAACGTGGAGTTTTTCAGTTCACAGAATATTTTGAGCTGAGCGTGTTCCCCACAGTGTATATTTATCCCGTACAAACAACCTGGTGGTTTTAGGTAAATACAACTAAACCTGGGGATGACTTACACTGATTTACTTCTCCAGGGTCAATGCTGATGGGGCGTCTCTACCCACATACATAATTATCCTGACACCCACCAAAAATTAGGAGTAAAAGCATCTTCCAAAGGGGAATGCAGACCCTTTGCTACACCCGTTCAACCACTCGATTTACCTGCATCCTCGGGGTGATGAGGGCACTCCAAGGTGCCTATCGTTCATTATTATTGTTATGAATGATCTCTGTCGTAATACTAAAATAATTATCGGTATTATTAATAATCTTAATAATAATAGAGCCTTGCTCATGCTGTTCATTAACTGTTATTAATTATTAACAGTCGCAAAGTGCCAGGTTTGCTCAGCTCCCATTTTCTCTACAGCCCATAGCAAAACCAAAATTGTCATGATTTATATAGGTGAATTTAGCAGCTTTTTCAGACTTGATTTGACTGCGATATAAATCAACACCCGAGCTTTCTGTTCAGGAATGAATTACTTGTTAACAGAATAAATATGCATTAGCAGAGCAGACGTGGATAAGTTGTTTGCCGCGTTGCTCGCAGGGTATGATTCATATTGCTGTGCACGGGTTGGGCTGGCTGCGTTTTTCCTCTCCGCGTGCCGGTCACAGTGAGCAGGAGGGGTTGGAGCTTGTTGCAGCTCCCACAGCCCCTGTGTGACCTGAGCTGAGCCTGCACAGATCACATTCACCTCCCGAATTTCTTGGGGGACTTCAGGGGAGAGGGAGCGAAGCTGGTGGCAAGGGACAGGGATGGCATGCAGGACATAAGGACAGAGCAGACCCAGCTCTCACCATCTGCAAAACCCCTTTTTCTCCATACTGGGAGATGACAGAAGAGTTGATAGGTGGATCCTGCAGATCCACCTCCAAGCTGATGTCTGCAACAGCCAGAATTGTGGTACAGGACATTTCTAATTCTTCTTACTTCATTATATTATTACAAAATTATACAGAGATGGTTTTAGCTGCTGCTTTTTCATTTCTAGCCCTCTAGATTACTTTTTTTAAAACACTTTTTTTCTTCTTTAGGTTACTGGAGATGGGCAGGCTGGAAGCAGCCATGGAGACACAGATGGTCAAAGGTCTGCCAGTGCCCTGTCGGACAAGCTATGGGCACAGCCAGGCTCCCACACCTCCCAGAGCAGCTTTATCTTCTCAGCTGGGTGGCCCAAGACACTTCCCCTGGGATGAAAAATCTGCTATAAAGTCAAAAATGTCTCAGAGGAGGTGCAGCCATCGCGGATGGGAACATTTCTGAACAGAATTGGTCAAAAGCTGCCATTTTCCTCCAAGGAGAAACTCTGCCTTCATGACTGGCTTTTGCTTCCTTCAAGCTTTTTTGCTTCTCTTTTGCTTTCTTCAAGCATTGGGGAATCCTCCCATCTCCATGAAAAACGTGTCCGAGATTTTCTTTCAAATCCCAGCGCGTTGGCCGCTGCACCTGGAAAGCGATAACAGATATTTGACGCCCAACGTGCTGAAAGCAGAGACAGCGTTTCAGCAGATGACACTCTAACAGGAACCCCGGTGTGAATCAGCAAGAACACATGTTTTCAATGATAACAGCTTAAATGAGTCTTTAATCTTTCACACACACAGGGGAAAAAAAAAAAAAAAAAAAACCAAACAAAACACCACAGGAAAAACCACCTCAACCCTATTCTTGCCAAGGAACAGCATTGGAAGTGCCAGCCTAAAATAATAATCCAGAGAAATCCAATGCATATTTTAAAATGTAATAATGAATTGAGTTTTCTCATTTAATCTTCTCCAAATAATGGGGAAAATTGTACATGGCAACTATGAAATGAATTATTGACTATTCACTTTCTATAAAATGGTAATTTCTTCTATTTGCCACAAAAGATCTAGGGACCGTGTCCCCATCCAGGGATGTCTGTTAAATTATAGGAAAAGTCTATACCTGACCATTTTTATAAAATAAACAGCTATTATCTGGTTTAGGGAATAAAGAGGAAACTGCATCTGCGCAAAAACAAGGTCTCAATGAAGCTCACCGTGAACATGCCGCTTGTGAGAGGTTTTACTTGAGCACAGCATAAAAACAAAGATAAAAATTAATAGCACCAATCGTCTTTCCCAAAGACACTGAATGATCAATGTCAAGAGCAAGTCTGGGTAAATGGAGCTTTTTCTAAACAGGTACTGCCCAAAAGTCCCCGATTTCATGGATACTCATGTATGGATGGGAGTTGGTGGTTTTGTGGTGAGCATTTGCTGGCATCTCAGGTGACCTCCTATCACCCAAGACACCCCCAGGTGTTGGCAGAGATGGGACTTAGAGGGGACGTCCCTGGGGTGGGAACTGGCAGCTAAGGAGGATATCCCAGCGTACCTAAACTAGGACAAAACACCTGTATTTAGACAGTTGACTCAGATTTGAAGAGCCTTTAATTTTAGGCAAAGTGTCTGAGGGATGAAGCAGCAGCATGACGCAGATATCCAACCTGGAGGACGTGCAGAAGCCAAAGAGCAAAGCACAAAGCGTTGAGCAGGTCAGCATCTGTCTCCACCCTCCCTTCTCCATAAAGGCTGTGAGAGAAATCAGTGAATCCCCATGGATTCCTCTAAAACAGCCCAACATCTCCACAGCTTTTAAAGAAAGTTGGGTTTACCCAACTTGTGCGCGATGCATTCTGCATTCAGTGTTTCAAACCCCAGAGAAGAGACACGTTAATTAATTTGCAGCTCAGGAATAATTCAAAGCAATTATTTAATTTGAGCTGGTTAAAATATTCAGATCAAACAAGGAGGGGGAGAACAGGAGAAAGAAGGATGGAAGCATCCGATACAGAGCAGCCACTGCGCCGGGGTGAGGCACCTCCGACAGAAAGGGCTTCCCCTCTCAAAAAAAAAAAAAAACAAAAACAAAAAAACTTTGAAAAAAAGTGAGAAGACCTGGGTCTTTACTTTTTTATTTTTGGTGGGGTGCAGGCTGCCGGAGATTTGCCAGAGCAGCTTCTGCTGGACGCCTTCACCTTTTCCTCCCCGTCGTAACGACTGTTCATTGGCGTCTGCTTTTTTTGAGGCTTTTGGCACAGGGAGAAAAGGGGTCAGCAAGTTAACAAATTAGACATGTTCCACCTGGACAAGCCATCAAAAAGCTAATTTTACTTGGCCACCTTGTAACCTACCCTCTATAACTTCATATGTACCTAAGTGATGGAAAGCACCACTCAGATTCATAAAATATTTTACTGAGAGTAAAACAGATCTAATAGACCTATTTCTCATTAAAAAGGTCAATGCAGTGAACATCTAATGCTGTATAACTGTCCGATTCAATTTAGCAGGTCAAGCTTCACTAATCCAATGCCCTGATTGGTCTGAATTCATTTCTGCTAGGGAAAAAAAAAAAAAAAAAAAAAAAAAAGGCAAAAAGAAAAAGCAATTTTCCAACAAACTGTCGGGATTATGTACTCTGGCCCTATATTTTTACAAGGCATCACCAGCACGTTGATCAAAGCAAATCTGCCCATTCTGCAAGACCGAGTAAAAGTTTCACGTTCGGAATTAACACTCAGAATCAATAAACAAGGAGATGTAAATCCCATCAGGAAGCAGAATATCTATTTACCTCAGCCGGGAGCAGAGGCAGCAAAAGCTTTGAGAAGCAGCTGATTCAAGTGTTGGGATTTGAAGCAGCGGATGATGTTTTGAAACACGTTGTCAGGTGTTACAGCAGCGTCTCCCATCCAGCACAAGGAATTTTAAGCGCTCTTGGGCTTTTTTTCTTATCTAAAACATGGGAGCATTTGGTGGTTTGTGGGAGTTGCTTTTACTTCATGGTTTCTGGAGCTTTTTTTGATGGGTTTGGATCGTTTTTCATTTAGTCTTCAGCAAGGAGCTGACAGCATATGCTCATGTGTTTCCCATTACAAGGAACTGGAATTCCCTGTCGTAGTGTAATTTCTCACCATTACAAGGCAGCTCTCGCTGTTGGAGGAGGATCAGGATATTCCCTTTCTTACAAAGCCTGGAGTGAGAAAAGGAGGTGACCTTCGGGGGACCCCGCAAGCCAGGATGTCCCCAGGGCTCCGGGCAGGGGAAGACCCCAGGAGCAGGAGATACTTTGGGCTCTTCTCTACGTTTATGGCACAAATGCTCATTTTCAACAAGGATAAAACCACTTAGCATAGGAACTCCATCAACGGAGCTTGGCCCAATCCAGAATTTACAACATATTAATTATTATTCCAATACAGCAAATTTTGGGGGCGGGGGGGGGGGGGGGGGGGGGGGGGGAAGCCAATTGCTGCTGTAGCTTATTGTAGTAAAACTTCATCAGCTGGTTGTCCGTGCCCAGGGATCTGAGCACAGCACAAACTGCTCTCAGTCAATTAAAAGTACTTGCAAACTTCCCTGGGAGACTGCACAGGGTGAAAGAGTTGCCGAGTTGCCGAGAGGGAAAGGGGGAGCAAGACATTTTTAAACAGCAGTAGAGAATATGTCGATAAGTATCGCACCAGATTAGAAAGACTCTAAAGGAGTCAAAGGTGCATATCTGGAGAGTTTAGAAGTAATTGCGTTGTCCCCAAGCAAGGTCTGCCCAAATTCCTGCTGGGGAGACTGAGGCAGGTTTAAATTAAAGGCTTGAAAATGAACCAGAATTCTTTGCCTCAAAATGAACTTCAATTCTCTGCTCCATCAACACTAGAGCAAAAAAGTTATATATTTACAAATCACTGATCAGATCTGCTGCATGCAGTTCAGCATCAAAACTTGTCTTGCAATGCCCACATTGCCCTGAAGGGCAACCTACCCCCGTAGGGTAGTTTATGGCCAGTTCACACCCTGCAGGTACCTCCACACCACAGCTTTTCTCCACTGAATGCAGATGACCTGCTACATTATTCCCGATGACCAGCAACGCATTTTACCTTTTTTTTTTTTTTTTGCACTGCCCTCCAAACCAACATCCCTTATTGGGTTACTTTATCTACAGAGGCCACAAAGGAGAAGTCACCATTTATAATCGATGCCATTGCACCTTGAACACCAGACTGGGAAGACCATGACCACCACCCTGCCTCACTAGGGCTTTGGTAACAGACTGGAATAAATCTATGGCAGAGCTGGATGATGGCGTGGCTCAGAAAACCACCAGTACAAATGTATCATTCCTGCAGTCATGCTGAGAGCAATGAAGAATCACAGAATCATCTCGGTTGGAAAAGCCCTTGAAGATCCTCCAAGTCCAACCATGAACCTCACACTGACCGTTCTCAACTCCACCAGATCCCTCAGCGCTGGGTCAACCCGACTCTTCAACCCCTCCAGGGATGGGGACTCCCCCCCCTGGCCTGGGCAGCCCATTCCAACACCCAACAACCCCTTCTGCAAAGAAATCCTTCCTAAGAGCCAGTCTGACCCTGCCCTGGTGCAGCTTGGGGCCATTCCCTCTTGTCCTGGCACTTGTTCCTTGGCTTAAGAGACTCATCCCCCCTCTCTGCACCCTCCTTTCAGGGAGTTGGAGAGGGCCATGAGGTCTCCCCTCAGCCTCCTCTTCTCCATACTAAACCCCCCCAGTTCCCTCAGCCGCTCCCCATCAGACCTGTCCTCCAGACCCTTCACCAGCTTCGACTCCATTCCTTCTATTCTTGCGACTCTATTCCGGATGCTTGCTTGATTTCTGTCTTTTCCTTCCATTCTGTCCTATCACTCCCCCTCTTCACTTCTAATAATAAAACCAGTTCTGGGTGTATGGCATTTGACCTTGTTTGTTTCTTAATCTTGCTCTTGGGATCATATCGAAGCCTCCTCTGACACTGGATCAGGACAAAGCGGCGTTGCAGGCTTTGGGGTGCGCACGTGTCGCGTGGAGCCTGAAGATCTGTCCTTGCGGCACGGGAGATCATTAATGAGTTCCTTAGCCACAGGTCTCTGTCTTGTCTGTCCCTGTGAGTTTGAAGTGTCTCAGTGTGCTTTGTATATTAGACTATTCTCGAGGTACTTGCTCATTAGCAGGAATTACAATTACCGCATAGTTACCTCACAGTTTCCTCATACCACACTGCTGGCTCATGTTCAGCTGGCTGGCAATCACCCCCCCCAGGTCCGTCTCTGACTGGCAGCTCTCCAGCCACTCCTCCCCAAGCCCGTAGCGCTGCTGGGGGTTGTTGTGGCCCAAGTGCAGCACCCAGCATTTGGCCTTAGTGAAACTCCTCCAGTTGGCCTCAGCCCATCGCTCCAGCCTGGCCAGGTCTCTCTGTAGAGCCTCCCTGTCCTCGAGCCGATCAACACTCCCACCCAACTGGGTGTCTTCCGCAAATTTATTGAGGGTGCACTCAATTCCCCCATCTAGATTATCAATAAAGATGTTAAAAGACATACGGGCACCTCATGTCCAAGTAATTTGTTTTTCTGGGCACCCTCAACAACTACATGAAACTGTGAAGAAGGAAAAACTACAAGCATAGAAGAAGTCCTAAAAGTTAGTGAAAGCTAACAACTCTAAGTACCGAGCGTGTTATTTAGTGTGGCAGTCCCTTCCTCAAAGCGATTCTATGCCCAAGCAATTAGGTGCGGAGCAGCTACCCTGAAGGGAAACAAAATTGCATGTAAAACTTGTTTGGGAGTGACCGACAGCCCATCAGCATGACATATTGCAGGGACAAGCCATTATGTACCTCCTTCCAAGCCTGGAGCCACAGCAAACTACACAGGGGCCATCAGCAAGCAAACAAACAAACAGGGCTTTGCTTTTCCAACCGCAGAGAGCAATGGGGCTGCTTCCCAATTCACTGCTTTTCCCACCCAGGGCTCTCTTTTTGAGGTGCAAACTCTACTACTATATGAGGTCATCCCAAGTTTGGAGTGCGGGGCAGGAGCAGGGATCATAGCCAGGCTGAAATGTTTCTATGCTGAAAGATCTAGATTTTCTTTGAAAAAATAGCAATAAAAGTCACAGTGTTGTGTTCACATGTGCATAGGGGGATGGAGGTAGGACCCCAACCAGAGAGCACTCAGCTCCATGAAGCCCCAAATACTGATTTCCTCTAACTCAGGACATCTAATAGTGCTGATAAAAGCAGCTGTTGGCACCTCACTCCCCACTGGCCCCGATCTCTCAATTCTATGCTGGGATCTAACCCACCACACACACACCAAAAAAAAAAAAAAAAAAAAAAGACTGCATTTTACCAACCCCAGCAAAGTGCTTCACTGTTTTTGGTGAGGCTGGCAAGGATATCGAGGTGGCTGGAAAACCCTCCGTAAATTCAAATTATTATTATGTATTAGTAGTATTACTAGGATTATTTATTAGATATTATTATGTATTATTAGCGTTATTTATGGTTTTCTTTCTCATTTCCATTGCAAACTCACTGTGGCTCAGCCAGCATGCATCCCAGCCAGAGCACTTCATCTTTAACATCCCCAAACTGGTGATGTGCACCATGACTTTGGTATTTGACCCCTGCAGCCCCTCACCCAGCAGGTACCTCCCAGAGGCTTTTATGTCTGTTGGCAGCTTTTTTCCAAAAAAGGATGGATTTTCTCCCTCCAGCACACCACGAGCCACTGGCTCAGAGGCCAGTAGGCAATCCCAAGCCCCAGGCATTTTGACAAACCTCTATTTCCAGGTCAGGGTTCTGTTTTTCACCCAGGCAGAACAGACCAGGAGAAAGCAATATTCCTAACACAGTCCAAACTGCAGACATACGCTAAATAAGCAGAGCAAAGGATTTCAAACCCTCTTCCCAATTACTGTTTGCCTGGTGAGTTTTTCAGGCCAAATACAAAATTTTTACAGTTCTTCCATGGCTGAACAGGGTTCACTGCTGCAAGTTAAAGTATATAGGTATATATTTATATAGGTATACGCACACACATACCTAAATATTGATGTGCATAGCCCAGCTGTGGGCAGGGGCTTTGGGGAAAGGGACCTCTGGCAGTGCCAATCCGCAACAGGTCATCGTGCCCACAGCCTCGCTGGGACAGCAGTGTGAGGGAGCAGCCTCCTCCCATGCTTTCACCATAAAAGATGTTGCCCTTTCATGTTAAGCTGGGGTTTAATATAATTATTTTCTAGTACGCATTGCAGAATAACATTTCTGAAAGGTCAACGTGGAAATGAAATGGTTCAGTTTTATCCAAGACAACTTAATCTAAGGAGTGGCTGGAGACCTGCGAGTCAGAGAGGGACCTGGGGGGGTTGATTGCCAGCTGGCTGAACAGGAGCCAGCAGTGTGCCCAGGTGGCCAAAAAGGCCAATGGCATCCTGGCTTGTATCAGCAATAGCGTGGCCAGCAGGGACAGGGAAGGGATCTTACCCCTGGGCTCGGCACTGGTGAGGCCGCCCCTCGATGAGTGGGTTCAGTTTTGGGCCCCTCACTCCAAAAAGGCCATTGAATGACTCGAGCGTGTCCAGAGAAGGGCAACGGAGCTGGTGCAGGGTCTGGAGCACAGGTGTGATGGGGAGCGGCTGAGGGAACTGGGGGGGTTTAGTGTGGAGAAGAGGAGGCTGAGGGGAGACCTCATGGCCCTCTACAACTTCCTGTAGGTGAAAGGAGGGTGCAGAGAGGGGGGATGAGTCTCTTGAACCAAGGAACCAGCGCCAGGACAAGAGGGAATGGCCTCAAGCTGCGCCAGGGCAGGGTCAGACTGGCTCTTAGGAAGGATTTCTTTGCAGAAGGGGTTGTTGGGCATTGGAATGGGCTGCCCAGGGCAGGGGGGGAGTCCCCATCCCTGGAGGGGTTGAAGAGTTGAGTTGACCCAGCGCTGAGGGGTCTGGTGGAGTTGAGAAGGGTCAGTGTGAGGTTCATGGTTGGACTGGAGGATCTTCAAGGTCTTTTCCAACCAAGATGATTCTGCGATTCTGTTAGTGAACCAAAACATCCCTTTTAGGGGGAATTTTCTGCGTTTTCTTTTCTCGCATGGCACAAAGCTGGTTTCCCAACCCCAGCTGGACTGGGGAACCCTGCCATGGGAAGGAGGCCTCCCTGTTATCTTCCAGCTCTTTACCTGAACCTAGTAATTTAACCATCAAACTCACCTTTCCACTCACTTCCTCATTAGGAATTTAAAATATAAATTAGGAAATTACAGAAATTATAGGCTATGGACACCCTTAAGGGCCTGCAGTATAGCACCTATATGTATGTGTGCACATATGCACAGGAGCATACACAGCCCCGCAGTGCAGCGTACGCTCACAAGTACATACTGTCCTTCCCCAGCGTTTGGGGGTTCACCACCCCCTCGGCTGGTTGGGTGGGAGCACCAGGTCCTGTCTCCTGGGCACTCAGAATGCCGCCCTCTGCCAGGCCATGGATCCTCTATCTCTCCTACTCCCACACCAGGTCTCCATGGCAGGACTGTCCTTTCCCTATTTTGCTGTAAAATGGTGGCATTAGAGCCTTCTCAGACCTCCCAAGGCTCATAAAAGCTCCTGGGCGAGATGCCGCTATGTGTAAGGGGTCAAAGACACAAGAACTTGAAGGGGTTTTGACAGAGCTGAAAGAAAACATTTTAAAGTCATATTTAAAGCTGCCAGCAGGACCATCCAGTCCCCCCCCCCCCCAGTTTCAGGTGGTGGGACACAGGCTGATCTGTGCTGTCCCTTAGGCACTTGTAGAACATAAGTCAGCAACGCAGCTGGATGCCGAGCAAACAGGCTCACAACGAAGCAGCCAAGATGTTTCCCGTTAAGAGAACAAAGAAGAAATGTCCTTGCCCACGGCCTGGGTGAGAGAAACCTCATCTGAGCAAATCTGTGTGGTTACTGCCATCCGTCTGCAAGAAACTTCAATCTCAGCTGGAGAAGGATTCCCAAGCGGTGATGGGGACTGAGTCCATCCTGCCAGAGGAGTCACAGTGACCCTGGTGCGTTGCTGGTCCCGATCCATGCCAGCAAGCAGGGACCAGCAGCCTCACACCGACGTGAAGACGTTCACGTGCTCATCAACATCCTAATGCTTACCGATAAATCCACGTCTTTAACCCAGCAGTAATGAAAACTAAGTTAATAAACGCTAAAAGGAACCCGGGAATTTTATGGTGACGAGCACCCAAAGAGGAACTGAGATTGCTCCTGCAAACTATCACATGATATCATACAGTAGAGTTACCATTTTTTTCTGGCACCCCAAAGCCATCTCATTACGTTGCTGAGCTCTGTCTCAGTGAACAACAGACTAAGTTAATAACATCAAGACCAGCAACAGCTGAGACAGAGGGATGCAGGGACCACAAGGATGCAATATTTACACTGACAGATGAGAAACAAGAGTTCAGCCCCAAATCCCTCTGTCACAACAGCAGTGATGCCCACAGCATCAACTGGGACCACTCACTGGTCCATGCCACCGCCGGGATCCCAACACCCCCAGCAGTGACCTGCCTTCACCAGAAACACAAAATATTTTTATTAGTGCCGTTGTTGCTGCAGTCACTGCATTGCACCCACACTCCCCGGCCCCGTTTCTCAGCACAAGCCGAGCAAAAGCTATTATCTTGCTAACAATCAATAAATGGATCAAGGGTTATAGCTAGAGGAGGGAAAACCAACACAACCTTTATAGCAGGATTTTGTAAAAAGCAGAATTCCAGGTTGCAACCACCAGGATTGCTGAGTGGGATGCATTCAGGTTCCCGACTTCCAAAGATATTTAAGCAGTGCCTTTTGCTGAGTCCACGAATGCTGCTGGAAGGAACCTCTTGTCTTTCCCATTCTGGTCCCACCTCTGAAAAGCACAGCTGGTGCCCACAGAGCCCCCCTCAGCAGAGACGTTCACCCCACAAACGTGCAATGTCTGCACATGGTCCCGCAAGCCCCCAGGCAGCAGCGAAGCTGGGCTGGGATCAGTGACAGCAAAAAAATACGCATGCCCACAGAGGGACCAAACAAAGAAGGGCCAATTTCCAGAGCCTGGCAGGGAAACAGCTTCCTTTGTGGTGATGGTGGCTAAAAAGTCCAACTCCATGCAAATTGCACAACGCAGACACAGCAAGGAAAGAAAAGGATATTCCATTTATCCTTACCCATCTATTATTTACGTAGTACTCACAATCTGCTAGGCAATTAATAATCAGCTCCAGAAAACCCAGCAAACCTGTATCCTTACCCCAAGCAGCTCAACCGAGAGCTTTGCAACGACCACTTCACTGCAGATAGGGAGATCCTGATGTGCCTTTTCTTCTAATTTGCATTGAAAACAAAAAAAAAGTTAAAACTTCCCTTGAAATACAGTTCCAGAGAGAGAAAAAGCACTGTATGAAAGGGTATTTTTTCTTTCTGAACTTTCCAGAGCTGTGCCTGGGATGCAGAGGCCAAGGATTGCGGCTGCTGCTCCACAATCATTAATATCGGATGCCCTGGCAAGCGGCTCACAGCAAACAGCAGAGAGCTGGGGCTAGCTTGAAGCATTTTGTGCTAGCTGGAGAAGAGAAGAGAAGAAATTAAACCTGATCCAGGATAAGAACTAGAGAAAAACAATACTTGAGCTAGTACAATGCTTTCTGGTGCAAAATCAGCCCCGCAAAAACAGTTTCCACCAGCAAACTGAGTTTGTGGTACATCGAGGTGGCACCAGCAAGAACCTCCTTGTGGGAAAGTCTCCGAGGAAAGGCTCAGTGCAGACAAATCCCCATCTTCACGAGAAATTCTCATCTTCTCTGCTTAAAACACAGGGTCATGTAACAGTGAGTCTTCATCGCTGCAAAATGCTTTTGACATTTTGACAACTCCACCCTTCAGGGACTGGTGCCTATTTTTGCTCTCCCTCAGTTTATGGTCTCAGATGTTTGCCTTAAAGAACCTCCTGAAGGGCTTCAAGGGGTCAAGACAGAATTGCAGACGCTTGCCCGTGATGAACGCCACATGATGTTACACAGCTGACTCTGTGGGCTGGCTCTGCCCGGCCTTGGCAATGATCACAGAATCATTCAGGTTGGAAAAGACCCTCGGGATCATTCAGTCCAACCCTCAGCCCTACTCTACAAAGTTCTCCCCTACACCACATCCCCCAACAGCTCATCCAAACGACCCTTAAACACATCCAGGGATGGGGACTCCACCCCCTCCCTGGGCAGCCTATTCCACTCTCTGACCACTCTTTCTGGGAAACATTTTTTCCTCATGTCCAGTCTGAACCTCCCCTGTTGCAGTTTAAAGCCGTTCCCTCTTGTTCTGTCACTAATCACCTGTGAGAAGAGACCAGCACCAACCTCTCTACAACGTCCTTTCAGGGAGCTGTAGAGAGTGATGAGGTCTCCCCTCAGCCTTCTCCTCCTCACACTGAACAGTCCCAGCTCCTTCAATGGCTCCTCACAGGATTTATTCTCCAGGCCCTTCCCCAGCCTCGTTGCCCTCCTCTGCACTCGCTCCAGCACCTCGAGATCTCTCTCGTATTGAGGTGCCCAAAACTGGACACAACACTCCAGGTGCGGCCTCACCAGTGCAGAGCACAGGGGGACTATCACCTCCCTGCTTCTGCTGGTCACATTATTTCTAATCCAAGCCAGGATGCCATTGGCTTTCTTGGTCACCAGTGATGCTAACACTGACATCAGGCACCTTATCTGCCCCAAAGAAATCCATGTGCATCATACCCAACAAGCTTCCTCCACTGCATCTCCTTTGTTCTCACCCCACCAAGGGCTCTGCCACCCTCCCTGCAGAAATATCCCACCCCAAACAAAACTGTAACAATGATTTTGCTAAAAACACCAAAAAGATACGTGGATGACAAGGGGTTTTGACCCAAAACTTGTCTAGGATTGATCCTTCTGAGATGGAATTAAAAAATTTAAATTATTTGGATGAAGGCCAAATTACAAGTATTAATAAATACACAAAAACTTCTGCTGCAGACTTTTTTGTACTGATTTTTCACCTTTTTGAAATAACTAAGCTCACACGTCTCAGCAATGAGAATCACTTTGAATCTGTGAGTGGAGCTTCTTTGAAATGCCTTTCGCAATAGGACATTTCTCTTCCCAAAATGCTTTAGTAATTGGAAAATTCAACAAATCTTACCCGCAACACATAAGCTCCAGCATTTTCTATTACAAAAGCGTTAGTTGAAAATGTATCGACCTGCTTGGGATAAATCCTGCTGCAGTACAAGGGTCTTCAGCAAGATGGGAGGTGCAGTCCACACCAGCCACGATCATTAAGGAGGGAGCTATTGCTAAATTAAACATTGGTGATGCACCGATTTATGCCAATTTAAGGGATGAATGCAGATCAAGGCAATTATATGATTTATCCAAATTCACTGAGTTTGCTGCTAAAACCAGACAGACCTCGAAGCTCGACCCTGCTTCTGATCATTTGACATCTCCCTGCTACCAGGCAGTGATGTGTACGGAGTTTTTGCCTTTAACTATTTAGGTTTCCATTTCACATTCTTATTTCAGCACGACATCAAAGCTGACGGACGGTCTTTAACAATAACCCAAAAGCAAAAATGCAAAGGCATCTTGAACAGCAGCAGCTGGAACACGAACCAGGAGTCCTCTACGCTTGATACAAGAGGTTGCACTCACACTTACTAAAGGTTTAGAAGGAGCTTCAAAGTTAAACACCATTTTCAGCAAAGCTGAGATGAAGCCAAATGTGATTAATCCCACTTTATTGGGGCCTCTGGAAGAAAATTGCTTTGCTATTTACTATAGATTTTGATACAGAAGCAAGCTCAAGGTTTCAGTGTGTTTTTTTTTAGAAGAAAAAACAACCAGCTGTGTTGCATCTTAAGCTCAAATAGCCATCAGGAGCAACAATTAAAATTCCTGCAGCCAGAGTCAAGCTCCACTTGCAGCCCAGGGTTCTTAGCCCACAGGGGTATTGATTGCAAGAATCAATTTTGCATATAAATTAAAAGGCTTAATCATTAAAGCATATAAGATTTAGTTATAAGGGCAGAACTACTGTGTCATGTAAAGAGACTGCGACAGGCTGAGGTTCGGGAATAGGCTGAGATTTAAGGTGGGGGAGAGCTTCGCAACGCCCGCTGGCTCTCAGTAGGGCTCAGGAGACCAATTCCAATAAATGCCTTGATAAAACAAGCCAGGACCTCTGTGGCAAAGCACTGGCATCTTAAAGGACTTAGAAAATATGGAGTATTTAAAGCCTGACCTCTCCAAGTACAGGTTTCAGTGGTCACAGCCACAATTTAAAAATGTATGTCAACACTCTAGGCATAACTGTTATACATCTGGAAGCTTTTTCTGTAACAAAAGTGGCATCAAGCTGCCTTCTGTAAACAGGAATCTTCACAGTGCTTCCACCTCCCCTTCCCAGTCTCCTTCCATGATGCTCCAGCAGCGAGAATCCCCATCAGCTCCTACAGGTCTCCTCCTCTTCCTTTTGGAAGGTCTTCACTCCCAGACCCTCCCTCCAAGAAGCCTTCAAACCTCTCACTAAAGAATGAAAACAAAATATAGGGGAGAACAGGAAAGGGAGAGGTGCCAGGCACTACTTCATCCTGCTAATTTTTGCACACTTCATTACTATCTGCATCCTGTCCAGCAGCCACCGTTGGCACGTCTGAGAGCTGCATCCTCACCCTGACCAGCCTGGAAGGTTTAGAGGTTTAATACATTTCTTGGAGGATGGGTAAGCTACAGCTGGGCATACGACAGTGTCTCAGGTCATTGGGAGGCTCCAGGATCACGTTTCCACTTTGTTCCCCTTGGAGAACTAGGAATTAGGAGGTTTTGGCCAGAAATAAGGGTAGTCTAGCTTTTTCTGACCACGCTGTTGCAGCAGATAACAAAAAATTCAAACCCAAACCCTTCATAGAAATGTTTGTGGCAATGAGGATGTTTCTGAGGTCCACTTGTGACAGCCCAGGGCCGGCACCCCAGAGGGTCCAGCAGCACGGTGGCAGTCGGAGAGGAAAGCCACAAAGCTCGCCGCAGCCTCTGCACGAGCACTAATTGCCAAGCATGGGAGATATCTGCAGCAAAGCAGCACTGCTGTCAGCACGGCTGGATGAATTAGAGAATTAAAATACAATGGTCACAGCTTCGATATTTTTAAATAAAACCTCTCCAGCAGACAGCGTAATGAAGAGAGCTACCTTATTAAAAATTAAATAGAAACAGCAAATTATCTCTAAGCCATTTTACAAACATGCATTAAACACTCCGACAAATAGTATATTAATAAAATCCACCAGCAGTCTGCAAAGTGAAAATAACGTTAACAGCAAAAGTAAATAAGACTTTTTCCCTTTTATGTAGAACGAAAAACTGATTAAATGATGGGCAAATGAGTTAAAAGCAGAGATGAGAAGCAAGACTTCAAATTATTAGATCTATAGGGCAGACATAGGCTTGGTTATTTTGGCTAGGAGGGAAGGGAGCGCTTGTGGCAAAAGCGGTGGTGGAGCCCCGGAGCTGCTATTCAGGGGACCCTGGGCAGGCTGGAGAAATGGGTCAGGAGGAACCTCGTGATGTTCAACAAGGGGAAACACCAGATCCTACCCCTGGGGAGGAACAGCCCCATACACCAGTACATGGCGGGGCTAAACTCGGTGGAGAAAGACCTAGGGTGCTGGTGGACAAGCTGAACACAAGCATCTGGGCTCCCCAGTATGAGAGAGGCAAGGACATACCAGGCACGTGCTGGATGTAGTTGATCACCCAGAGGGGTTATGGAGTCTTCATCCTTTAAGATATTAAAAAAATCCAACTGGACACAATGCTGGGCAACTGGCTGTAGCTGGTCCTGCTTGAGCAGAGGTGAGACCAGACAATCCCCAGAGGTGCCTCCAAGCTCAGCCATTCTGCAATTCCCTTAGGCTGTCCTCAGAGGTCAGCTTTGGCTTCAGCAGGAAGGATGGAGAACTGTCGCTTCGCTTGATGAACCATTTCAGGCTTTCCAGATTAAATCGTGAGATACACTGGAATGAAGAAAAAATATTTTACAGGACCCTGCACAAGGCTGGAAAAAGCCATATTTTTATTACTATGGTCAGGCTGTCAGAGAATAGATCGTTTTGGCCATGTCTATAATTATATCATTAAGGAGATCCCAGATATGATGGATGACTGTGGAAGGGCTGGGAAAGCCTGAGGGTCACCTATTTACTCAGATCAGGGAACTACCCCCAGATCTCTAGAAAAAAAAATAAGTTACACAGAGACTGGATTCATATAATCCAACTCAGGCTGTTAACTGGCACTATCTTCTCATACCACAGAGAAAATAAACTCTAAATCTAGTTTCCAGTGGTGCTACAGTCACAATCCCTTCCCCATTTCCCGACACAGACTCCTGCAGTATGGTAAGTGACAATTTCCGAGGCGGATATTAAAGCAGCCTCTCTCAGAAGCTCGCCAGCAGAAGCCGAGGAAGATTTCTTGTGCCAAATCATTTTTCCTAACAGAAGGTAATTATTAGCTAAATCTTGCCCAAACGCTGTAGTGGCAAGAAGGTCTCTGACAGAGGGAGGCTTAAAAAAGAATTAACTGGTTGAGGGAAAGGCAACTGTGATCTTCAGGGTCTGCAGAAAGGGCTGGAGCCAACAGGAACCAGCAGATATATTCCATAACATGCATAAAATATACATGCATGTAAGATATGGGAATAAAAGACAATTTATGTGTATCAGATGTATTTTCCCCAAAGCAAAAGCACTGCCCTTGCTGTGTGGTGCACACACACACACCCCCCAGCTCACCCTTCACATCAGCTTTGGGGATCACAACCCCCACAGAAAGGATCCCACCCCAGCAGCATCCCCCCACACTTAGCTCTGTTCAACTGAAAAAATCATATTAAGGAAACAAAAAAAAACCCCCACAACATTATTTCACAAGGTTTTCTGCCAGCTTCAGCAGCACCTCATCCTGCTGGAGCGCAGCAGCAGGGGCTGTTCCGAAGTTCTGAGTATAATAACTGTAATAAGTTAATGAAATAACTATGAACTCTGAAAATCCCTCTTTTGTTCCCAGCTCGCTTGGTTATGTCAGCACTGATCAAAAACTGAGTGATTGGCAGGCAGCTAATTTTGCTGTCAGCTCACATGTGCAGCTTTCAGGGAGCCAGCCCCCTTGCCACCAGTGCCTGGGCTACCACAAACTCGTGTAGATCATTCCTGGTCACCTGCTTACCACCATCCTGAAATGGTATTTGTTCAGCTGGTTTTTGAAAAAAATAATTGGGATATCAGTAATTTTCATTTCCGGACATGCTCTCGCACACACCAGCAGTAACACACAAAAAGAGCTGCCCGTGATGGAAAGGCAAAGGAGAAACAAGGGAAGTCCAGCAGGTCCTTGAGCTCAGAGGCAATTCAACATGCCACAGATTAGATCTCATGGGCTGCGAGTGTTCTGTCAACGGGAATAATCAGTAAATCAATAGCTGCCTTTTTAATTGCGTTGACACTTGGTCCTCGCTCATCCTGGCAGGGGAGCACCAGTCCCCAGGTGGTAGAAGACACCCGGGGGGACACAGCGTTCCCCTCTTTTGCTGACACAGTCAGTTGGGTTTGTTTTTGGTTTTTTTTAAACAGATTTATCTTTAATTTTTAGTCTCCACTGCTTCTGTTACCACTTTCCAGGAAGGTTTGCCACTGTAAATCCCACATGCAAAAGGCAGAAGATACTACCACTGCGTAGACAGTTAAACACTTTCTTATACCTAAGTTTACACGTAGAGTTTTATCTAGCTTTTTTTTTCCCCCCCAAAAAAAAAAATCTTTTTCCTGCTATTTCCTTTTTTCAGCATCAGAACACCACCAGTAAAACCATCCCTGTTCCTATTGGGTTTCCATTTGACTTGGGCAGCGCGAGTTACATAGCAACATTGACAAAGGGAGAGCATAAAAGCATCACCGACTTTATTCTGATAATAGCTCGGAATTTGCACAGGTGCCGAAAGGCTCGCCGGAGCAAACTGGCTGAATAGAAATGGTTTAAAATACTTGTCCTTTGTAACAGGTAATTGATCTGCTAATATTTGCAGTTTTCCAGGACCGTTGCAGTAGATAGCTCATCTGAATATTTCTAAAAGCTAAATCCTCCCATCAGATCTGCTGGGAAAGCCCTGGATCTGCAGGTTAAATGAGACATTATCCCAAGGTGAGATGCAAAAGGAGATGCCGAGGTGTCACTCAGGCTTTAAGGGGCTCAGTGACCACAACCACAGCCTGGGCTGGAGATAACGAGCATGACATTGGTCTCGGTTGAACCCTGGGAGATGAAGCAGCACAGCCAGAACTTATTTTCCAGAGGATGGGATGAAAAAACCACCTTCCCCAGCCCACATCTGATTACATTTGACAATATGAAATAGGAACAATTCTTTTGGGCAGGTCCTTTTTACCTCCCAAAGAGCAGGACAAAGCAACAAACCTGTGACCAGCCAGGGTGGCATCCTACCAGTGACCTTCGGGTTTTTCCCTCCTCGTACAGATATTGCAGCTGAGTTCACGTATCATTTTCCACTTGGAGCCTAAAACTCAGTGTCTAAGCCCAAACCAGGCAGGATGGCGCGTGATGCCACACAAACCTTATTTATTACCAATGCAGTTTGCAGTTTTGCTGTTGACATTATCAAATGCCCAACTGTGCCAGAAGCCACATATCCCAAATTCCTGTAATCATGAGGAAAAAAACCCCCAAACTTCTCCCCCGTCTCTTTTTTTCTTGAGCTACCCAAAAGACTCTGATAATACATCCCCAATGCCCCGTTTGCAGGCTCCCCAGTGAAATTTCTCTTTCAGACACATTGCAACCAGCCAAAGTGTGAAATATTGCCAGCAAACCAAATAAACCCAGCTCACTGTTCTCAAATCGTGGTATGAGAGAGCAGCGAGCGCTGGGGTGGACCACTCTGTGTCAGGGTAGCTCGGCCCTGCCAGCCTCGCTGAGAAACTCAGCAATTCGGCAGCACCAGTGACAAGCTACGGACTCAAACCAGTTTTGGCATGCCGAAGCATCCCTCTAGGTCAGAAAAAATAACAATGCTTTCCTAGGGGGAAGGAAAAATCTGTTCAGATCATACACGCAGTGAGACAGGAGCTGCTCAAGCACCACAGTCTTCATCGTGGCACATCCACGGGGCACAGGAAGCTGAGCCCGTCTCCCTCCACCACCACTCCTGGAGCAACCAGGTTCAGAGCCTTTCACCCCACGCAGGAAAGCAATGCCTACGGATACACAAGCCATCCTGCTCCATCCATATCCATGTATTAAAAGCTGTGACAAGCAATATTTCCAGCTGACACCATTGCCGAGTTATTAATCCAGCCCCTGGCACGGCTTCGTCCCAGCCCGTGGGCAATTTTCCCCAGGGATCCCAGGCTGCAGCTGCTCATGGCCTGAGGGACTAACACGTACCCCCAGGGTGGTCCACAGGGATCAGATTCAGCTCTCCCCTCCTCCTTCAGTCCTGTGTCCAGAAGCATCAGCACCATCCCCCAGGACAGGGGAAGGAGGAACCATCCTTCCAGGCCATGCATCCCATCACATTGTCTGTACAACAGGGTTTGAGAAAAGAGGTAGCCTGAGATTGTCCCAAATGATGGACTTTTGGGCTTAATATTGTATTAGAGCCTTCTGTCTCCTCAGAGACCAGAAGGAACTGGGGGAAAAAAAAAAAAACAAAAAACAAAAAACCCCTCCCCAGGCTGGGCAGGTATTTCATCTCAGTCCAAGATCCACAAAGGATCAAAACTCTTGCTGTAATAAGCTCTCCTGGGAGGAGTTTTGAGCAGGGCTGGGTGGGCAGAGACAGCTGCAATTACAGCTGGCAGTAATGTAAATCCAGTCCCTAAAGAGCCAGGGAATGGGCGAAAACAATCTCAGGGCAGTTGGCAGCCACCGGTGAAGACAGCAAAGCAATGATTTCAAAGGATGCAAGATGTTCTTGGGGTTGATAGAACTAAAAATCTTCCTTTCTCAGTCACCCCAAAATCTCTGGCTAAGCATAGCAAACCAGCGAGAGCACTTGCTTCAGCTGCCTGCAAGGACACTTCACTTTAACATAGTGGGTAGAAATAATCAAAGAACATACAAAAATCTGTTTCCTTGACTTAAAACATACCCCTTCAAAGGGGAGACCTGAGCCAGCTGGGACAGTGGAGGAGCTGCCCCTGGAGGTGCAGCACATGGTGGCTGCCATCTCCGTAAGTCTCGCTGAAGTCTTTGCCATGTCAATAGAAGCTTGTAGGCTTGTCTGGCCGCTAACAGACCTACCATCAAGGACTTGAATTTCTCTCTCTGCTCAAGAGAGATTTTACCCAGGAAATCAGCCCCTTGATTGTAGCTGAAGAACTTCAGCAGAATATAGGGGCTCCCGTATCTGCCATGCAAAGCCATGAGCTTGCAGAAGAGGTGCTTCCCTGCCCAGGGAGATCCAACTTTTTTGCTCCTTTTCTTTGAGAGCATGGTTTTAAAGACTCTTATCCTGTCTTCTAAGCCTCTGCTACAACTACAGCTCTTGATGAGAAAAAAAAATACATTAAAACTCTACCTAAGGGACTTAATACCTCCTTTGAACCCCTTCCATGGTTAGTATTAGCAAACCTGGAGCTGGGCTTTGCTTTAAGACCTGCCCTAAGATGCCCTCCTTCAGGCATAAAGGGAGTCTCTCAGAGCAGTGTGTAAGATTTGGAGGTTGGGGCATGAAACCTTGGTCTTGGAGCCTTTGAAATGAGAAACAAACCAAACAGCTCTGTAGCATGATGGGAACTGAAACATTGAGTGAGGATCCCGCAGCTGTACTGGGCATCACCACACAACCCGGAGGTGACAGGGAAATTATTTGAGGGGCTAGAGACAAGTAAAGATACTTGACCAGCCTTTTTGATACATCATTTCCTAGTGATATGGCTCCATATAAAACGCCCTAAATACAACAAACTTCACCTCCAAGCCACACTGACACTGCATTAAAAATTCAGCTAACTCTTCTTTAGTGAACAATTATCTCATTCAATGGTTTGATTCACTGATATCTTAATGACAGCCTCCCCTGTTGTTGTTTTTTTAATGTTTAAAATATGAAATAAATGAGCCTTGTCAGGCTGAAAATTCTGGGCAGGCTATAGTAGCTGTTTTCAATAAATAATGATGAGAAGTTTCAATTTACCCATCATCTGGCATATCGCGTGACGAGGTTGTCATCTCCTTTCAAGCTTAAAAATCCATTTCTAGCCATCTTGATAACGTCATTAAATATTGTGGTAGAGGCACTGAAGTTGCTTTTTTAAACTAAGTCTCACTCCATCAGTAAATAGCAGTGCTGAGAGAGAAGCACAACCACGAGAGGACGAGGCATGATGTTGGTGAAGAGCCCCACATCCCAGAGGCAGGGGCTCCCTACCCCTTGTCCAAGGATTTGACAACCTCCCTGCGCATCCTTGCTTTGACATGAAGATGCAATTATTTATTCCTCACGCCCTGTTCCAGCAGGGACTGTACAAGCTATAGAAAAGGAATATCCTGCAAAAAGGAAACTAGTCTGATGCCATGAATTGAATCACAGAATCATCTCAGTTGGAAAAGACCTTGAAGCTCCTCCAGTCCAACCATGAATCTCACACTGACCGTTCCCAACTCCACCAGATCCCTCAGCGCTGGGTCAACCCGACTCTTCAACCCCTCCAGGGATGGGGACTCCCCCTCTGCCCTGGGCAGCCCATTCCAATGCCCAACAACCCCTTCTGCAAAGAAATCCTTCCTAAGAGCCAGTCTGACCCTGCCCTGGCGCAGCTTGAGGCCATTCCCTCTTGGCCTGGTGCTTGTTCCTTGGCTCAAGAGACTCATCCCCCCTCTCTGCACCCTCCTTTCAGGGAGTTGGAGAGGGCCATGAGGTCTCCCCTCAGCCTCCTCTTCTCCACACTAAACCCCCCCAGTTCCCTCAGCCGCTCCCCATCACACCTGTGCTCCAGACCCTGCACCAGCTCCGTTGCCCTTCTCTGGACATGCTCGAGTCATTCAATGGCCTTTTTGGAGTGAGGGGCCCAAAACTGAACCCACTCATCGAGGGGCGGCCTCACCAGTGCCGAGTCCAGGGGTGAGATCCCTTCCCTGTCCCTGCTGGCCACACTATTGCTGATACAAGCCAGGATACCATTGGCCTTCTTGGCTACCTGGGCACACTGCTGGCTCCTGTTCAGCCGGCTGGCAATCAACACCCCCAGGTCCCTCTCTGATGAGCAGTTGGCAATCTGACCCTGAATTGGCCTGGACCACGGCAACAGTATAGAAGCTTGTGGGCAAATAGCTCTGCAAATGGGTGCTCCCGAGTCTGAGCATTAGTTGCTCCTTTGCAACAAAGTTTCTGCTTGTTATATGCAAAGAAAAAAAAAATATTCTTCTTCTGGTCCAATAAATAAGATCCTTTTGCTTTTCACAGAGAGTTTTTCTTCAATGAAATTTATCCACACGGCAAGTTTACCCCATCCTACTTCCAGAAAAGAGAGTTCCTGCAGGGATGGCAGTGTGCAAACCCACTGAGGACACGAGGATGAACAAGCAACCTAAAAAAAAAAGTCCTGGACATCAGGGATATGGGACATCAGCAAACCCAAGGAGGCAAACCACCCTCATCCACTTCATCTCCCATGGCAATGGGGCTCTTCCCACCACTCCCGGCATCCCTTAATATGTCCCACGCCAGCCTCTGGGAAGGCAACGAGTCATCCCGAGCTCTGATCCATATGCTCCCCTACTGTTATATTACATTTCCCCCCCTTAAAGCCATTCCCTTCCATTCACAGTACATCCCATGGCAGCAGGTTGCACGCACAGCGTTGCGCAGGCAGCTTGCAGGCATCATCTCGTGCAAATCTCTTTAGCTCTGTTTCATCCAGGCAGCTTTAAAAAAAAAATCTCAGCAGATTATATCAAAGGCTTCATCAGATTCCTATTGTCCCGGGTGCACCACGTAATCCAAATGGTTTCAAAAGAAAACTGCTACCTGCTGATAGCCGGAGTGGCTGCCAGTTACCAGATGTCTGGCTTTTGTTGTCTATAACTGGTATAATTTTTGCACAAAAATGAAAATGGTTTTGAACCTGCAGAACAAGATGCACCGTGGACCAATTCATTGCAAAAGGCCTTTTTTTAAGGATGTCTGCGTGGACGGAAATTGTTTTAGTGGGATGATTGGCTCTATTTAATTTAAACCTGTATTTATACTGAAAATTCAAATAATGCAACCTACTTTGCATTTCAAAAAGAAACTCAGTGTTTATGAAATCACTTTTGAGTTGCAATTACAGTTATTTGTCTCTGGGACACACAACATGTAATTGGGTCAACATTGTTAATGAGCTAGTAGCATTATTGTTAATGAGCTACTAGTGTTAGTTTCTGTGTTTCATCCCCAGCAGGCAGCAAATACAGTATGTTAAGATAGATAATTATGTTAATGTTACAAATATCCACAGACCAAAGAAGTCATTAAAAATATTAAACAAAGAGGTTAAGTGAGACAATTGTGTGGAGCGAGCTCTCCGCAGCAGCAGGGAGGGATGGGCACCGCTTGGACACAGAGGTGTTTTCTCCCGCCACCCTTGACCATGGGGAAGAAACCCTTTGCTCCATAGATCACGGGCTGGAGTTGCCCTGTTTCAGACAGCATGACAGGAATTTTGTGAAAATAAGACCTTTGTTGCAGGCACCCCCACAAAAGCACATAAAGAGGGGAAATACCTCCTGATCATCATCTCGTACACAGATGTACAAGCCCCACGAGGGCTCCTGAGCATCATCTTGTACTCAACGACGGTTTGATGGCAATGGTAATGTTTTAAGATGGACCCCACTAAGAACGAGACCCACTTTTATTCACATTAAGCATATCACTCATTTCATCTGCTGTCCCCTAACCCTCATGTCAAAACAGCTGGTGAGGAGCTGTTCCCCACCGATTTCAACAAACCACTTGTCATTTGGCAGGTTTTGAACCACAGAGTCGCCACAGAGTCGCCTCGGTTGGAAAAGCCCTTGAAGATCCTCCAGTCCAACCATGAACATCACACTGACCGTTCTCAACTCCACCAGATCCCTCAGCGCTGGGTCAACCCGACTCTTCAACCCCTCCAGGGATGGGGACTCCCCCCCTGCCCTGGGCAGCCCATTCCAAGGCCCAACAACCCCTTCTGCAAAGAAATACTTCCTAAGAGCCAGTCTGACCCTGCCCTGGCGCAGCTTGAGGCCATTCCCTCTTGGCCTGGCGCTGGTTCCTTGGCTCAAGAGACTCATCCCCCCTCTCTGCACCCTCCTTTCAGGGAGTTGGAGAGGGCCATGAGGTCTCCCCTCAGCCTCCTCTTCTCCACACTAAACCCCTCCAGTTCCCTCAGCCGCTCCCCATCACACCTGTGCTCCAGACCCTGCACCAGCTCCGTTGCCCTTCTCTGGACACGCTCGAGTCATTCAATGGCCTTTTTGGAGTGAGGGGCCCAAAACTGAACCCAGTCATGGAGGTACAATTTCAGGAGTCATTTTTGCCTTTAAAAAAAAGACCCAAATACTTCCGATGAAGCTCCAATACTTGCAGCTGCTGAGAAAAAAAAAAATAAATAAGAAAAGATCTGTGGCTCATTTCTCATGTCAGAAGAGGGCACCAGTGGTGGTGTAGGGAAGCAAGAGTTTCCTATGAGCAGTCTCTACAGAGTTCGAAAATGCAAAAACTTTCCTGACAGAGTCAGACTCTGAGGATTTTCTAAGCCAGACCATGCAAAGGGAAACAGGATTTAATTTGTTATCTTGGATAAAATGCATATTTGGAGGACCTTAGAATAAAGTACTGCACTGTAGTACTCCAGTTTCATTCAGTACTATAAGTGACAGTGAATGACTGAAGGAAACATGATCAGTCATGAAGAATAATTGAATTATGAAAAATGAGAAGTTATTGAGGAATTAATGAGAAATAATGAAAGTGATTGTATTTTGAAATAATTAAAAATATTAACAGAAAATAACTGGAGTGTGCAGATGGTTAGAGCAGAGAGCATCTGTGGGGAAATGCTATTTATTTGGCAATGGCTAAATACCAAGGAATTTGAACTAAACTGTTCTTCCCCTACACATTTTAGACAAAGCTTTCAACTAGGCCCCATTGGCACTAACAGAATTGTGCAGTTTTTGAGAGCCACTGCAAGGGATAGAGGTGAGCTAACACTCCCCCCTGCCCCCCCAAAAAAACCCCTCAAAATTAAAGAAATTAAAACATGTGATCTCTAAAGGAGATGCCAAAAAGGTCCCCAAAACTTTTAATTGCTGCAGAATTAAACCCTCCAGGACAACTTGGGCTCCACTGTGTTCAGATACACAGTACAGCCTCCAAGTTCTTTTTTCAAGAAAAAAAAAGCTAAATATGAAGGAGGAGAAAGGCTCCACATCACTGAGGAGGTACAAACAAGATGCAAACTCAATGTCTTTCTAGCTAGATCAGTCATTAGTAAAAATATCTGAACCTGCTTAAAACTCACCTGCAAGGGGAAGCAATGTTGCAAGCACAAGGATGTGCTGGTTTTACACAATTACTCACAAATTCAGCACGTTCAATCCCAACAACCACCATTCACCAGCCTCGTCTAAGGGGTTATCCTGGTGGGTATCACTTTGCTCACAAGACCTCTTCTCGTTAAACATGAGATTTAGTCCTGGAATAAGACACCAAAAGGCAGGATCCACCTGCCTTACTGTTTTGCAAACAGGGGTCCTTCTTTATTCTCTTCCTAGTGCCGTAAGCACATTCCCTCTTCCCAGGGCAGCAGATCCCAGATATAAACATAGCCTTTCATTTTGCTTTTCAGGAAATTCCTTGGAGCTCACATAGCAGCTTCAGCTTCCCACAGCCACATCATTAGTGCCTTCAAAAAAAGGCATTTCCTTTTTAGTTTTTTTTCCCCCAAAAAAAACCCAACAGAATAAACCTGGAGAAACAGGATCCAAGAGACCAGCTGGAGCAACAAGTCAGTTTGGGATGAAAATGCCACAGGGGGAAGGAGCCAGTCATGCTGCATCCATCGCCATGCACAGACCCCTGCTTCAGAGCCCCCCAACCCACCTGGAGGTGACTGCACTTAGCATCCCCTGAATTTCTCATCTGGAGCAAAGACACATGTGTGAGGGCCTCCTAGCAAAGAGACTTTAATTTCTCATCTGATTTAATCAACCCAGATTGAAAATTTCATTATTTGAAAGAGCAATACAGAAGACAGGCTGGTTTCAAGGTCAGAGTCAAGGTTTTCTCTCCTGAAACCTACATTCCTACTGCTTTCACCTCAGATAGCCCCTTAGCTTCCATTTTTTACTTTTCTAGGAGACCCAAGAGCTCAAGCCCTGAGGACTCCAGGAGGCAGCAGTGACCAAACACCGGCCTCAGCTGCAGTAAAACTGCATTTCAACAGGTCCCATCCCACCTCCATCACCCCAGCATTGCCCTCAGGCCTTTCCCATCCCAGCTGGACCCCAGAGCCAGGAGCACAGGCTGACCTGAAGGGTCCTGCTGCTGCTCAGATCATCAAAAAATAAGAACCAGAAGAGATGCAAAACCCAGGGCAGGAGGAGGGTGTGGAAGAGATGCTACAGCAGGTGAAGAGGAAAAGCCTTGAACTCACAAGTTTCCCATGCTGTAGTAGAAACTACATTCCTGGAGGAAGGAAAATTCAATGTATAGGACTTCCCAAATCAAGCTTTTGGAAGAAAAGGATAATCCCCACCTTCAAAAACCAAAATAGTTGTATGATACTCAGCTCTAGCAACACGCATCAGCTCTTGGGTGACATTGCTGGACTGTAAAATGGGTAATATCAGGCATATAAGTAAGGAGGAAAGTGTGATCTAGATACCCACAAATCTGATCTCTCACCAGAGCATAAGGAACAGTTAAAATCATGAAAGTATCCGGAACACAGGAGAAAATATAGTGTGGGTTTTCCCAAAGATGATCATGCCAGTCCAGCCTCATACTGTTCTTTGCTAGAATAAACTATTTCCAAGACAAAAGGAACATGGCAGATACTACCACTCAAGGCTTAAAAAAAAAATAAAGCATCTCATATGCAGTCACAGGGAAAACCATTAGTAAGACAGCAAAAACAGTGATTAAGACAGACTTTGAGAGGGACTAAACTGGACGTTTATCATGATGGGCTGTGCTGGAAGAGGGGATGGAGGCTAGAGTTAAACCTGGAGGAAAGCCAGCCTGTGACTGCTCTATTTAATGTTTGTTTTAATGAACTTAATGGGAAAAATAGAAACACGGGGATGAGTCTTAACGATTCGTTGGGAAGCATCAACAATACGGAGAAGGTTCAGAATATTAGACTCAGAATTGGAAAAAAAAAGGCACAAATTAATAGCATCATGTGCAAAACTGATGTTAACTACAGGGATTCCAGCTGTAACAGAAGAATTGAAATTAATACCTTGCCCAGCATATTTTAGGATCTCACTTGGCCTCCAGTTTTCTTGGAGACAACCCAATGGGTGCATTCCTCTGGGAAAACTGTAGACCACCAGCGTGGTGTACCTGTGAAAAGTGTCACTGTGATGCTAAGGCATACCAGAGGTAATCCACACAGGATTTCTAACCTGGGGGAAGCATCCCTGCTACGGTAGGAGACAGTGGTGGGACCCTGGTGGAAGGTTACTGGCCAAACTGGCCCTCCTGGTACAGAGGAGGTAGATCCAGGCTGGAGCAAGCCCACAAAAGATTCAGAAAAACACAGAAGACACATTGACCAGTGGATGCTGAAAAACTCAGCTTGGTCATCAACACAGAATGACATATCAGGACATACTTGCCTGATTTTTCCAATTATACTTTGAAAGAAGGTAACTGGATGGGAAAAAAAATGAGCACTTTTGGCTCAGAATTGTTGATAAGTAAAAGAGATGTAAGTTTGCTACAAATTCACTAAGGCTTCTGAGTTTAAAATAAATTTAAGTATCAAAGGACCTGGGTTCTGATTCAGTCTTCCAGTAAGATTAGTGGAGAAAAGAAACCTAATTAGCTTTAAGGAATAGCTCAATCCATTTACAAAGCAGTTTCTGCACCAGTGTTGGCCAATATAGGAGTGGACAAAAACGGTATTTTCCAATCCTATGTCTTAGGTCCCTACAACTCAATGTAAAAATATTTAATTTGGAATTGGAAGAGTAGTTCAATTGAGAGAAAAAAAGAGGGAAAGGAGTTGTCCAGTTCATAAAGATAACCCTACAACTGTGGGCTTTTCTCCCCTGTTAAGGAGAGCAGGTCTACATGGGAGCCATGTAGCAATATATGGACTTGCCTGGCTTCACTGGAGCTCATCAGAAAATGCATGTACCCACTGAAAAATGGGAGAGGGAAAAAAACACTCATCCCTTACAGAAGGGACAGCCTCGGTGCTGGGGTGATCCTCCCCCAGAACACTGCCAGCAGGGCTCAGGCACCACCTTTACTGCTGGTGGTGAGGTTGGCCCCCAGGACAACAGCCTCCCTCACGTACCTTTTAGTGGGAGACAGAAAACCTACACAGAACACGAGCAGAACAGGAAAAAAATCCCAGGATTATCCCAAGGGAGACACACAGCACAGAGACAAATCCTTGATGAGCTGCAATACACTGCAATTTTATTTATAACTTGAATTTGGGGGGAAAAAAAACCAAAAATCCCAAAGCATAAGTGATATGACCCATTCCTCACACGGCTAAAAATAGATTCTACTGAATAATTTAGTGACTCATCTTTGCCAAGTCCCAAAGCACTTTGGGGAAGAAGTCAGAAACATTCTCCCCATTAACCTCCTGCAAATGCAGGTTTACGGTTCATAATCAGACCTAAATATGTACAATTAATCAGCAGGAGATTTTAAAAGTAGTCCCCACCGCAAACATTTGTTCAGTGGCAAAAGTAGCCAGGCTATTAGGCACTAAAAAACTTTTTTTTGACCATAAGACATCCCCAGATCTGTGTCCTTCAGCATCCCCACAGCTACATGGATGAGGAGGGATGAAACGGGGGGATTTAGGGCAAAACGAGTCCTTGGTGTAAGTCACCAGTTTTATGGTGACATTTTCAGCCTCCAACCCCACTCCGCAAGATCATGCAGCTCTGCAATTAGTGATGCCCACGGCACACCTCTCATCTCCACAGCCTCAGAGAGGTTCTTAATGGACAAAGTTTCAGCTTCACAAAATCCTCTCCTATTAAATCTAATTTAAATGCATAAGTTAAGATTCCTAAATAGACGTATTACAGAGATTTTAAAAGACTGTTAATGCATGTTAAGTATAATCAATTCCAGGGGATGAATAGTAATATGTTTTAGGAATCACAGCATAACAGATTAAGATACATAGCCTATTACTGATCTAATAATTAAAAGACAATTACTGCCTGTTTAAACCTCAGTAAAACGTGTCAGAAAACAAGGCTTTCACTTTAAAATTAGATATAAAGGTATCCAGCAATTTAAGTGCTATCATTTTTGGTGCAATTCAAAGGAGTCTCATTTTCAGGAACTGCAAAGTATTCCCTTTGAGGCACCCAAGCTTTCTCAAGCAAGCAACAAGGGTACCCACGTGACCCCAAATCACTGCGAGCTCTTCAAACTTATTTAGGCTGTGAGAATAAGCTTGGTTTAAGTGTGCACCTCATCACTTCAATGCTAAAAGAAATTAATATACCCAGTATAAGCTGCTAATCAAGATTTGTTATAACGTAAAATAGCTGAATAATTGCAAGAGTTTGGCTTCAGAATGATCAAATTTACATGGTAGGGTCTCACTCGACCCAAAGCTCCAGCAATGAAGACTGTCCGACGTCATTTCTCTTCTTGGCTGCATATCTTTCCAATTTCTTTGCAATGTTTTGGTTTACCAACAGCACATAACACATTTTTCTCATCCACTGAAACTCAACCGGATTTAAGTCGGACATCTACAAATGAAGATGTTGCAATATTTGGAACAATAAATATCAGATGGAAGGGCAGAAGATGAATAGAATCAAGTTGAGCACATGGGACAGTTTGTCAAGCACTTGCGCCCAAGTCAGGTGTTGACCACACGTGTTCAGGTTTGGAGCAAGGATGAACCTTCAGCTGCGCCACCAAAACAGAGGCACAAATCCACAGATGTTGCTGTTACGAGCAGGGGAGGAGCTCCCAGCAAGAACTGGGGAACAGCCAGTTAAAATAATTTTTTGGGGAGTATTGCCATGGTTGCATCTTAAGGCAGCAACCACAGGACTTCAAAATCTTTCATTTACATCTTCAAATGGAGGGTTGTATGCTGTCTTCTATTTCAGAATTTGACAAATCTTCTGCTTTCTGCAAGTTTTGCTATTCTATAAACAAATGGCTTGTTTTAGCTTGGAGAAAATGTGTTACAAGTAACAGCCTTAATAATTCAAGTTTTCTTTGCTGTCCAATGCTCACATGGGAGAGGCCAACGAGGAAGCCAAGGGAGTGCTAAATAGAGAGTCTTTAGTCAAGATTTGCCACGTATGAGAACGAGTGACTCATGTAACATTGATTACAACATCAGCCACAAGCTTGTAGAAGACAGCCGGCAGCAGCACAGCTCTGCTCCTGGCGGGTTTGGAGGGTGCGCACATCCCTGCAATTAGGCTGAGACATGTGCCACGCAAAGAGAAAGGAAGAAAACAAGCAAGCACAAACATACAATTTCACCCGAGAGGGAACACATCATGCATCTCATTCCGTCTTCCACTCCTGTCTCAAAGTTCACAGGCTGCAAGAGAGGACCTCAACAGCCAGCCCAACCTCTCAGGGCTCCACGTGGCCCTGCCAGCTGTGCCAGAATCACCAGGTTCACAAGAAAAGGGACCCACTTTCAACAAACTCAAGTCATTGGTCAAGTAGAGAAAGACTGTGGGACCTGACCACATCCTGGTGGGGTATCCATGTCCACAGAGGAGATCTCTGCCCACTGCAGGGTTCCTCCCACCTTGTTTGTCTCCACAGCCCTGCGACACAGCAGTGGAGAAAACCCTATAATTTTTCTGCTTTTTTTTCACCCCCCTCCCTGGAAATAGCCATGAACTGACACAACCTGGAGACTCCTTGGGAGAAGAACTCAAGGGGCAGCGCCCACTCCAGAGCCATCATTGCAGCATCTCAACTCAAAACATTGATACCACACACCCCAGGTAAAATTTCACAATCTAAACATTCGGCTTTAACAAAAAAACAGCAGCAGGCAACTAAAAAACCCATTTACTTCCCACATCAGGACAAGTGCCACAGTGCAGTCCCAAGTGACCAGCTCTCCCCTGCTGCCCAGTCCTCATCTTTCTCAGCACATAGCTCCTCACAAAAGGGAAGAAAAGCTGTGAAACTGCAATTTTGGATCTTGGAGAAAGAGGGTTTTTTGCAAATGAGCCATCCTGTTGAGAACATTCACCCCAGATTTGTCAAAAGCTTTCTGCTGTTAATTGAAGGAAGCAGAAATCTGTTTGCTGAAGCTCCATGAGCAGAAAAAGATGTCAGATAAATTATTCATCGTGAATTACTCACTTGGCTCTTGTTAAGAAATTACTTGTTTTCACAAAGTTTGCATGAGATTAATTCCATATTTATTTCATTTATTTAGATGTCTTAAGCTGGCAAACAGATATGGATACTAAAGACGTAAAATGAAGAAGGTTTTTAAAGAGCTTCTACATCTAATCTGCAGGTGACCACTACTTGAGCAAATTAGCAAAACCACTCAGTTCCAAGGCAGTGCAGAAGGGAGCATTTCCAGAAAGAACGATCTTGAGCAACTTTATTATCGTTGCAATTACCTGCAAGTGGATTAAAAAGTGAATCTGAGTCCATTCCATTAGTTTGATATTAAATAAGTAAGAAGTTTCAATTTAAAAGGCATACGAATTGGTCAAAATTATAGGAATCGTGGAGCACAATATCAGAACTACCAGTGCACAGTTAATAAACCATGCTTAAAACTACCTACTACCGAGGAGGCTGCGATTCCTCTACCAGCCTGACATCCTGTTCACTGTCTCTGTTTTGGTCCAATTTATCTTAAAACAGGAAATAAATACATTTTCACACCCCCGCCCCAGGCACGGTTCCTGAACATCACGTGATTGTCTGGGAAATACATGGCATCCCATCGCCTGCTCTACCACATGCTTGCTCAGGGCTTGCCTTCAAGAGGAATTTCAATTCAACATAATAGACTTGTTGCTTCCAAAGAAGCACATGTTAAAATAGTTATTCTGAAAATTAAGATAGCAGGGTTTGCTTTCAAGGTGCAACTGCTTTCAGAGATTAGTTATGGCACCAGAAACCCACTATTTTTTCAAGATTCTCTCAATCTATCAAACTCAGACACTTCTGTCCAAAGCTTTTTTTTTTTAAAAAAAAATGATTACTAAGCCATTTTACCCACAAAGCTAGGACTTGAGTGTTGTTACAATATTCACTTGAGATTCAGAGACTGCTTTTAAGTGGCTGCCCTCCCCGGCAGTAACTCCTCTCTCTCCTCTCACCATTGCAGCTACTCTTGTGAAGAGATTTGCAGCCTGCTGCTCCCATTCCTTTCAGGCATGTGGAGGAGAGAAATTAGCTGTAATTCACTGTCAGGAGAAACCCGAGGTGCTGTAACATCACCGTTAGATAAGGAAATCTGATACAAAGACACTATAGTCTGCAGCTAAGCCTGCTATAAATATACCTGTTCAGCTGAACATTGCAGACATCTCAGTTGCACGGTGGCTGGGGACCAGTGTCATTCCCCAAGTGCCAAGGAAAGTTAGCTCTTGAGGGAACAACAGCTCCTCTTCTGCAAACAACCAGATCCTCCATGCATCTCCCCTCCATGCAAGTTTATAGCCTGCAGAAACACTTAAGATATCCTATTTTTATAGTCAAATTTCTCCTCACTGTTATCTCATAAGTCCAATGTGACTGGGAAGAACGTGGCACGCTGATGAGGTTGGGTGCAGAAAGTTGGTTCGAGCTTCCAGTTCCTCCGTGGAAACTTTGTGTGGCTGTAGACACTCCCCTAGAGCCCCTTATCCTGCCAAGCAGGAGGGCAGCAGGCACCCAGGATTAGTGGCCATGGTGTTGTAAAGAACTGAAGGAGTTCATGCCTCAAACATTCATTGACACAGAAAACCTCAAGGACAAGTTGTGGCCTTTGGTCAGTCTAAGGGATGAATTATCTGCCCAGGGAAGCGCAGGGTGTATCGAAGGGTGCACGGCTCCGCTCCCCTGCAGTTGTACAACCAAATTCCTTAGATAAGCCTCAAAGTGGGGAGACATAGACTGAGTAAAACCATACGTTTGGATTAAGGCCTACACTTTAATTTACAACTATAGCCCTGAAGAAGAGCTGAAAGATTGGTAAGAGAGAAAATCACCCAGCACCAGTTGAAGCTAGAGGCTGGATAATTGTTCAAGAAACAAAAAATGAGGAAAAGGTAAAGGTGGTAGGGGGAGATTGTGACCACCAACTCAATTAGACAAAAGGGTTAATGCACCCCATTCCCCCTCAATCCTCATGCAGAACCCCTGCTCCACCTCTTCTTCATCTCTCATGCAAATGATTTAATGGAATCCCTGCCCCTCCTCATCTAGTATGCAAATCAGCTGATAAGATGAACTTAAAAGGCAACAGAAACTTTGCTGGGTGTGCACCCACCACCCAAGATTAATGGACCTGAGACAACGCTGGATCCAGGGGTGGTGATCCAGATTCTTTGACTCTCTTTCTCTCCCTTCCTTTTCCTTCTTATAGATTTATAAGAGACACCATTGCTTATTATCCTTTTCCAAGTTTAAGTTGTTTCTATCACAAGTAAAACATTTTAACCAGTCATTTGGTGTCGTTTCACCTTAATTTAACCTGAGGGGATCATAAAACCTTTACAACTCCTTGGGTTCCCAGTCCAGGTCATAACAAGTGCCACCCAAATTAGGTGCATGCAGCCACCTTGGCTCAGGCCCAAAGGTCTTTCAAGGCTCACCAAGGCACATTTTGGGCCACCTCTAAGACAACGTTGCTCCCCAGCTCTGACCTTCCTGCCACTTTGAGTGGAGAACTCAAGGAACTAGTTCCCTGGTTAACTTGGTTTTTCATCACGGGCAGTTCTGCCTCCTGTACAGCCAGAGGTCACCTCAAGCTCAGGCACTGCCTGTAACCCAGCACTGCCCAAAGTGCTCTGACCTGGACCCCTCAGCCACCACATGGCAGAGCTGCTCTGCTTTGTGTGGTAATTAAATATTTATCAGGCCAGCAAGCAGCATTACAGCTCCACAGGCAGGACAGTCAGCTGGGATGTGGGAGAGCTGGGTTCAACACTGCAGCAATTAATATTTAATGAGCTGGGTGAGGCAGAAGGGCTTCACTAGGAGAGACAAAAGGTCACAGCCATCCACCCCTCCCACCCTCTGTTCAGAACCTCCCAGTGCCAGCAGGTCTCAACCCTGCAAAGCTGGAACCTGAATCACAACAGGAGCAAAAATTGGAGGACATACCCAGGCACCCCACCTTGCTCCCAGACAAGCACCAAGCCCAGCACCAGGATGGGATTTAGTTAATCCTGACTGAGCAGCAGTCCCGCTGGGAACATGCATGGGAACAAGGCGCACATGTGGGAAATGCTAGAGTTTACCAAGATAGCATTTAAATTTGACACAGAGAGGGGTAAAAACACCATTTCTGTGCCCCATAAATGCAAGAAATCTGCCTGACTCTGGCCTTCATGGTAGCTGTATTAAGAGAAAAATTCTTCAATTAGGTCCAGTTTGGGTTCAGCCACAACATGCTCATCCGCAGCAGACCCTGGGGGGCTGAGCAAACAGCAGCAACAGAAACATGGGTGATTCTGCCACTTACAGGCTGCATACTGGGCTCAGATGTTCAAAAGTTGGTTTTATGGATGTTTAGTAGCTCTAGTCCTAATATTGTCTCAGCTCTTTGTCAGTCCTAAAGATCTCAACATTTTTGTCAAATGTTTACCTCAGTCCCCCAAGCAGATTTCGCTGCCACTTTAATAACTAATATGCTTCTTGGCAATTAATCTTTCCTGCCCAAGTGATGAGTACCTTTCCCCAGCACTGCACGCATAACTCAAGTAGTATTTGGGGATATTCCTCAAAGAAAACATTCACATGAATATTAAGCATCATAGAGTGCAGTGAAGTTCCTTCAGATTTGCAGAGAAATAGCTCAGGGCTGACTTCTACCTGATAAAATTTAAAAGCAGTTTTCCCTCTGATCTCCCAGCTTACGGTGGAAATCGAGCTAAAATAACACTTTAATGGCTGTACAATGTTGGTTGCTGTTTGTCCTAATCTCCTGACATTCCCGGAGAGTTCGCTTTTCCTTGTTCCTTTAATACCAGGAGATTAAGGATTCTGTTTGTACAGCAGCACGAGTTGCTCGAACCACACGAGACCATACACTCGCATCGGTAAAGCTGCCCAGTCCAGCAGCAGATTCAGGAGATTTGGCCCATCTCAGAGCACTGTTTTGGCCGGTGAGGAGGGCAGTTTGGCAGCAGATGTGCTCCGAGCAGCTCTCTGCATTTTCAAGAGTGCAGCATATATTTCCACAGGCTCTGGCTGATACAGTGGACATTAATGGAATAAGCGTTAATTCTCCTCCGAGGACCATCTGCTGAGGACCAGCCTGCAAGCTCCTCTCAGAAACCAGGGCAACAGCACCATCTAGCAGAGCAGCCCAAAAAGTGCTGGAGGGACTTGCTGTCCATGAAAAAGAGGGGGTACCAGGGATGGGTGACAGCAAAGAAATAATTTTTGAGTCCAGTCAACGATGGCCTCGTACACCAGAATCCCCATTTCCATCTTCAGACACCTGACAACCCCAGCATCTGCTGTTTCTTTCTTAACTCTTCCAAACCTCTTACCGTGCTTCTATGCCAGACCATAATTTTTCAGCATCACTCCTGGAGAGGGAAACAGCCTCTGCCTTGTACAACTTGTCACATCTGGGATGTCATTGCTGCAGAACCACAGTAAGCACTTGCCTGTGGAGTAACCTTGGCTTCAAAAGACTTTCTACAGGTAGAATGTTATTTAGAAACTAAACGAGTTCTGGTCTCTCAGATCAGTGAAGCCATGAGCATGGGTGGAAATAGCCCAGGGAGCCGCAGACAAGCTAGAAGGAAAAGAAACCTTCTCACCAGTATCTTCTGCATGGCAGGGTAAAAAGGGTGTTTGCAGCCAGGCTGGAATTTCAGAGGGAATCCTTTGAAAAACCCTGTTTTCTGAACTTTTTATCCCCTCCTTAGTTTTTTCAGAAGGGAACTCCCTCTCCTTCCCCTTCAACCTCATATAAGACCCCAATCTAACATTTATTACATAATACAATAATTAGGAGCACAGAATCATCTCAGTTGGAAGAGACCTTGAAGCTCCTCCAGTCCAACCATGAACCTCACACTGACTGTTCTCAACTCCACCAGATCCCTCAGCGCTGGGTCAACCCGACTCTTCAACCCCTCCAGGGATGGGGACTCCCCCCCTGCCCTGGGCAGCCCATTCCAACGCCCAACAACCCCTTCTGCAAAGAAATCCTTCCTAAGAGCCAGTCTGACCCTGCCCTGGCGCAGCTTGACACCATTCCCTCTTGTCCTGGCGCTGGTTCCTTGGCTCAAGAGACTCATCCCCCCTCTCTGCACCCTCCTTTCAGGCAGTTGTAGAGGGAGATGAGGTCTCCCCTCAGCCTCCTCTTCTCCACACTAAACCCCCCCAGTTCCCTCAGCTGCTCCCCATCACACCTGGGCTCCAGACCCTGCATGTTAATTCTAACAGTTTTTAGACATTTTACTCTCCTGCAAAGTAACGTGAATCTGGCTTCCTCACATCATGTGGTTTTGGGGTATTGCCCAACATGACAAATTGGAAGAACAACCCTGCTGACGGATAACCCACACCATGTAACGGAGATGTGAGGAAGGCTGCTGGATCATACAATCAAAAATAGCTTTTGCATCTCTTCTTGACAGCACAACACAACCCCAAGGATGGGAGAGGGGGTTATAAAAGAGTTATCCAAATTTATTAAGAGGAATGTACTTCAATCAGCAAATTTCTTCTTTGATCCAGTCTATGCGTTCGCATTGTTTGTGCTCATGGACAGCTACAAACTTTAATGTTCATTTTCCTGTAGTATCGCCCTGAATGGAAAATTGATTCTAACATCTAAAGCTCTGCACAGGACAAATTGTATCTCAGTACTGTAATGAATGGAAATTTATACTTGCCAATCTATTTTATCGGTTTGGTTTTTACTCCCCACGCAGGGAAAATAATGGCATTCTCACATCAGGCAAACATCAGGTTCTCTTCAGTCCTTTGTAATTCCTTTTCTGATATTGCTCATGCTCCTAAGATGAAATCTTTGTTGATTTTATGCTGATAGAAACCAGTAATCACTTAAACTGACTTCCACATTTTATAGGGCTGGGCAATTCCTCTACAGCACCACAGTCTGGGATGCAGTTAGAGAATTTAAAGGAAATATTAAGATCCAGTTTTGATCAAATCCTATCACAGCCCTAGAAGAACATTCGCTGTGTTAATTACCCTCACAGCATGATACGTGCCTCCTCTGCCAAGTCTGAAATTACTGGCTTCAAGCTTTGCTTTAGTGATACTTCTGATTTTTATGATGCATTCTCCCCCTTAGAAGTTATGCCTTCCTGGGTAGATTGTAACCAGTTCATCCATCATTTTCTTTCAGGAAAACTGAACAGACTTGTTTCTGATGGAGCACAAACCACTTTTCCAGGGCTCTTTTAGGCCTTTCCCAGCTTGCTGGCACCTTTGGGAGGCACAGACACAAGAGGAGGGTGTAGTATTACTGTAATCACCTTGGCTGATCTGGTTGAATACCATAATCTGGTCAAATCTTGTTCTAACAGTGGCACCACTGAATGGGGCACCCACTCAGATCAACAAGTCTGGTCAGAACATTATTATCCTTCTACCAAAGCATCCTGAGATTCATGATGTGGAAAGATAAGCTAAGTTCTAAAGACGCAATTCGAACACAACTCAAAATATTTTGGAGAAATACATTGAAGCCTTTTTTTTTTTTTTTTAAATCTTTCATGCCAAATAAAACATCTCAGAAGTCCTCAAACTGAAATGTTTTGTCCTGGTTTGCTAGAGTGAGACAAATACAATTTGTTCCAAGTCATCTCAACACAAAATTGCTTTTCCTTAACCTTAAATGCCTTTACTCCAGGAGCCGTAGCTGCGGTTCCTCATCTGAAAGGCTCAACAGTCAGGCTCTCCCATTAAGTACCACAGGCACAGGACACTCAGGAAACCACAAACCCTGCCCTTTTGATGCTTTATGGAGGTTGTAGTCCTAGTCTTATTCTCTTCTGAACTATGCATCCCAGAATTAATCTATCCCATGCTTTACGGAAAGCCTAGTTGGTCTGCCTGCCTTCACACAAGTCATATGGTTTTATTACACCATGGGAAGTACAGCCCCATCAGGAAAACCCTGTCCTCCAAGAAGAATTGTCATGGTTTGGACTGGGATAGAGTTAATTTTTCTTCTTAGTAGCTCAAATAGTGCTGTGTTTCAGATTCAGTGTGGGATTTGGGATGAGCAGAATGCTGATAACACGCTGATGTTTACAGTTGTTGCAGAGATCAAGGACTCTCCAACTCCCCTTGTCCTGCCCATGCACGGGTGCAGAAGAAGCTGGGAGGGGGCACGGCCAGAGCCCTGGACCCAAATTAATCAGGGAAATATTCCATATCATGTAATGTCATGCTCAGGATAGAAAGAGGGGCAGCTGGGAAGGGGGTGTTCTTTCTCGCTTCCAGGATTGCAATGGCAGGATGTTGGTATTTCAGGATCACTGGCCAGGAACAGGCTGGGTATCAGTCAGTGGGTGGTGAGCGATGGCATTGTGCATTACCCATGTGTACTTTGTGTTATTGTTTTATTTTATTTCAATTATTAAACTGTTTCTATGTCAACCTACAAGTCTCCCTTTACCCTTCCAATTCCCACTCCCATCCCCAGGCTGGGAAAGGGTGTGTGAGCAGTTGTGTGGGGTTTGGCTGCTGGATGGGTTTAAACCACAAGAATGGAAGCTAGAACCATCTTCTTCATTTAGCAAGTCCCATGTGCTAAAGAAACACACCTTACCAGTGAAGGGAGTCAGGTCCCAACAGAGCTTTTCAGCAAAATAGCTGAGAACTGCATCAGAGCAGATGGAAAAAAATCAAACATTTAAGTTCTCATTAATAAAGATTTTGGAATAAGTAGGGCAAACAATTGATAAAACTGTCAAAGCTTCAGGGAAAATCCCAACAGTAAAAGGGGCCAGCACCCACCATGCAGCAACAGCTTTGGCCACCTGAATGCAGGTGGTTCCAAATCCTGCAAGGAGGGAATGCAGCACTCGAGTGGATTCATCAGCTCGGTGATCTCTACCCACCCTCAGTCCATTTCAAAATCAGGGGAAAAGACTAGTAGGGTGCTCTGGGGATCCACAGCTAAACCCCATGCAGTTCATCTCATGAAGGACCCTACTGTCCCATCAGCCATTCTGGTTTGTGGGCCAGATTCTCCATCTGTCAGCAGCAAAATCACCTATGAAGGCAACTCAGACATCCTTTTCTTCTCCACACCACCTTTTCCATGTCTTACATTAGCATGGTACCACCACACAAAAGCCACAGGTCTGTAACAGCTGAGCTGGTATTTGTTCATTTATCTCCCCTCTTTGCATTTTCCTCCAGTCTTTTGGAGGAAAATAATTTCATCTGAGGCTGGTTTTACTGAATATTGAAACTCCCTATTTGTGGAGGAGCTGTTCCCGTGACAGGAGTCCCCCCTCTTAGGGAAATGAGATAATTTCCAATAATCAGTCTGGGACAAAAAAAAAAATCAGGATAAAGTGATTTCAACAAGAATCTAATTGAGTCTTAATGACTTTAAATGTCAGGTCTATAAAATCCCTGTCTTGGGGCTCCCCTTGTTCCTCGGGGCTGGAAAAGCAGCACGATGCAAGACATCAAGGCAAAGTGTGCCTTTCCCATGCTGCCCATTACAAAGCCTACCTTTCCCACAACCCTGCTGCAATAAGAAGCTTCCCTTCTGCCTGCTGTTCAAGACCACCACACTAAGAAATGCTGCTGTTTTGGACAAATTATGGCTGGATTTTTAAAGCAGAGTCACCGAGTTCTATGGCCACATTCTTCACCACCAGTTAATAAAGATCATGTGAACTCATAGTTTAAGGTGCAAGAAGGAAAATACTCCTATCTCTACACAACTACTACATGTGTAGCAGTGTACACCAGGGTAGTAACTGTTATAAATCAGAGATTTCCTGTTGCTGGAGGATAGAAGGGCTCATGCTTCAGCCTAGAAGAGCTCGGTTAAGGAGAGGACAACCAAACCCATGCACACCCCAGTACGGGACTCAACAAGGGCTCAACACAGCAACTGCATTGATTTGGCAAGAGTCACGGACACAAGATTTGCAATTCTCACACCCCTTCTCCATTTCAAGACCCCTCTCAGGACCAAACTGCACATCTTTCATCCCAGCTGCCACCTTCCCTGGCCAGAACTGCTGTCTTGATACATCTCTGCTCACGACTATTTCAGGAATTTTTATTTCAGCTCAAGAATGAATTTATTCTTTCACAGCACAAATAGCAGAGCTATTTCCAGTCTGTCTACATCATTTTCAAGAGACCATTTTAATAGCTGAGCAGATTGCATCTGCTCTGGTGGAGGCACTAGGTTACTAGAAATAGGAGACAAAACTAGTGTTCACACACAGATTTCCACCAATTTGCCACAAAGAGCATATGGCAGGTAAGTACTGGCAGCTCCTGGAACAACAACAGAAGAGCCTAAATACAAGAAGCTTTGCAGAGATTACCCCAAAATAATTTTTCAGCTGTAGATCTGTTGCCCCATGTAGTCATCCTTGACCTGCTCTGGGGCATCACACTCTTTCTACCTGCAGATGCTCTTCTCCTGTAGAAAGTTAATGCCATAAAGCTTCACCCCTTTAGGCACCTTTCCCTTTCCAAGTACATTGGGGCCTAAAGAAGAATTAAAAGATGACCTTAAGGTTTGGCCTGCAGTCCTATTTTTCTCCTTTCCCAAGGAGAAAAGCCACCATTTGAGCTGCCTGGCCACAGAAACCACTTGAAGATCACCTGACAACATGCTCCAAGCATTAACATTCTCTGTTTTGTCAAAACCAACTCAGGCTGAGATCAATTAGCTTCTAAACCCCACCCATGCTTGGTACAAGAAAGATCAGGGCCAGAGCAAGAAGTTTTAAGGCTGCCCAAGGTGCAGATGGTCTGCGTGACAGATGCTCACATAAAAAACCTTGTCATCCTGCCACAAGACCACACATTTCTTCAGGATAAGCTCTTCTGGAGTCTTATTCCCAGACAGTACAGGCATACCCAACTTATCCAGGACAGCCCAGCTGTCTTCACAGCATATAGAAAAACCAACAAGATCCCAACAGGGGATGATGGAAGATGGCTACAAGGAGCTGTCAAGTGCCAAGCAGAAGTCTCTCGCACAGAAAACATTGGTTAAAGATCATCCTTTTCCTTTCTTATGTCAGAAACCACTCGCGCATTACACCAACATGTATTGACATTTCACTCCACTTGTATCTCATGTTAGAGCAGCACATTTAAGCTTCTGTAGGTAAGGTTGGGTTAACACTGCCATTAAAAGTTCCCTCTGCCCCTTCCCCTGAGGCAAAAGGCTTTTAGCCTTGCTCTACATACTTGCTCAAGGATGAAAGTTGACAGAAGTTGGGGGAGTTTGTTTACAAGTATTTTCCTCGATATAAATTTGACCATTTCCTCTGGTAAAAACCTAAAGAATCTTCTCAGATGTTTCATGAGTTTTATTGTGGTCTATGAAGTTCAGATCCAGTTCCAGTGAGCTGAGCCATTAGCTCTGGATTTTGTGTTATTATGGAAGCAATTCAGAGGAATTCGACTGCTGAGATAACAAGATGTAAACAGGAGAAAAAGGTGGAGGTTAGTTCATTAAGCTGAAGTCTCTCCAGTGACAGTTGTCTCTCTTTAAATGAGCAAGACCAGCCAAGTGGACCAGTATCAAACACCTGCATGTAGGGGAAGCTCTCCCTAACCAGAATGCAACTGGTGATCAATTTATGCCCTCTGGCAAAAGGGTTTATCTTTTTGTAAACTACATATTTCATGTTACTGATGCTGTAAAATAACTCAGGGAAACTCTCCTTTGCTACACAAATATCTGACTTCATCTGAATCCTCCTCACCATTTTCCATGCTTCCCATTACAATCCAGACACAGAATCATCTCAGTTGGAAAAGACCTTGAAGATCCTCCAGTCCAACCATGAACCTCACACTGACCGTTCCCAACTCCACCACATCCCTCAGCGCTGGGTCAGCCCGACTCTTCAACCCCTCCAGGGATGGGGACTCCCCCCCTGCCCTGGGCAGCCCATTCCAACGCCCAACAACCCCTTCTGCAAAGAAATCCTTCCTAAGAGCCAGTCTGACCCTGCCCTGGCGCAGCTTGAGGCCATTCCCTCTTGGCCTGGCGCTGGTTCCTTGGCTCAAGAGACTCATCCCCCCTCTCTGCACCCTCCTTTCAGGGAGTTGGAGAGGGCCATGAGGTCTCCCCTCAGCCTCCTCTTCTCCACACTAAACCCCCCCAGTTCCCTCAGCCGCTCCCCATCACACCTGTGCTTCAGACCCTGCACCAGCTCCGTTGCCCTTCTCTGGACATGTTCGAGTCATTCAGCGGCCTTGTTGGAGTGAGGGGACACAAACCAGGAGCATCCATAACTCCCATCACTTCTCAGTCCCCAGTCACTCTATACTGTCCACATGGAGCCATAGGCTTAGACCCCACAGTTATTTGTTTCATGGAGATCATACTCTATTTGCCACATCAATGCCCTTTACCTTCTCTTACATGTCAAAGATCTGAACCTATTCCCACACTCATTACCATTTATCCCACTTTCCCCTCTTTTGTTCACTTCCATAGCAGTGTTTCCATAGGTTTGCCATTAAGCTCAAGGTTTTGGGGGCACTCAGTACCATTCTCTTCCTCAGTTCAGTTTTTTCCCCAGTACGTCTCATCTAATTTCCATTCACTTACATCCACAGTGATTTAAAGCTTTGGGTAACTCAACCTTTAACAGTCCCAAAATTATGCATCCATGGTCAATGCCATTTTCTTTCCTGCACAAAGGAAGCATTGATATAACCTGACCAGTTGAGCTGATAGATTTCCAACCAGTCATCACCTCTTTGTCTATTGAAATGAGGTCAATATTCAATTATCCAGAGTTCAGTACACAGTTTCCGCATTTGGAGAGCATCATATTTCAAGATTTCTAAGGAAGCTTTGTAACTGAGGGCCTGAGAGGTCCAGCAAGCGTTCCCAGGTTTAAGTGGCATGAAAAAACTCAGATTAAGTTCCTCTATTTTAGACAGAGACTAAGAGAGTCCACCCAGTCAGCTTGCCCCACAGCTGATCCACAGATCTGTATCAATTACCCCATCCTGGGGTTATTAAAATCAACCATGATTCCAGGGTTACTAAAACCAATCAGGATTTTCTGCTCAAAAAAAAATTTTGACATGCACAATTTTTGAACAGCCTATAGCTGATGCCCATGTCTCAAAGAAATCCTTATACCCCATACAGTCCCCAAGAACAAGTTGCAGTCAGTGCATTGACTATTCCCCACCACATAACCCACCTCACCAACCACACTGTTTTTTTTCTCGGATGTGAACGTGCCCAGTCCCTCTTACTGGTCACACATGACTTTCATGTTGTTCTGGTTTTTAGGGTCGACATAGCACTGAGAGATATGGTGTAGATGGGAACTGGCAGTGCTAGGTTAATGGTTGGACTAGATGATCTTCAAGGTCCTTTCCAACCTAGTTGATTCTGTGATTCTGTGACTCAGTTTTGTGCTCAGGATCTTGAGTTTGCCTTCTCCAGTCAGACCACACCATTTTCAGGTTGCTAGTTGGGAAGCTACAACCCTGCCTCACCATAAACCCCAAGTATTTTTATTTCCACACACACCACTCACTGCTTGAGTTTTTCACCACCTCCATAGTCACCTCCCTCACTCTCTCTCCTACAAAGGGCTGGAGCTGAGCTGAAATAAGCTCCTGGGCCATCACTGTCCCCCTTTCAGCCTTGCTGTTTTCTGCAGTTCTTTTCCTCCAAGTTCTTCTTGCAATTATGTTCTACCAAACAATTACTCAGCAGCTATTTATCTTCTCCAAACTTCTACCCAAGGATGGAAAACTTTCCAAGATACTCTGCAGTTTTGTGCTTCTCAGGAAAAAGATAGACTTTCCATGCACTAGGCAGAAAGAGTAGGTTGAAAGATACTCACAGAATCATCTCAGTTGGAAAAGATCTTGAAGATCCTCCAGTCCAACTATTAACCTCACACTGACCGTTCCCAACTCCACCAGATCCCTCAGCGCTGGGTCAACCCGACTCTTCAACCCCTCCAGGGATGGGGACTCCCCCCCTGCCCTGGGCAGCCCATTCCAACACCCAACAACCCCTTCTGCAAAGAAATCCTTCCTAAGAGCCAGTCTGACCCTGCCCTGGCGCAGCTTGAGGCCATTCCCTCTTGGCCTATCGCTTGTTCCTTGGCTCAAGAGACTCATCCCCCCTCTCTGCACCCTCCTTTCAGGTAGCTGTAGAGGGCCATGAGGTCTCCCCTCAGCCTCCTCTTCTCCACACTAAACCCCCCCAGTTCCCTCAGCCGCTCCCCATCACACCTGTGCTCCAGACCCTGCACCAGCTCCGTTGCCCTTTTCTGGACACACTCAAGTCATTCAATGGCCTTTTTGGAGTGAGGGGCCCAAAACTGAACCCACTCATCGAGGGGCGGCCTCACCAGTGCCGAGTCCAGGGGTAAGATCCCTCCCCTATCCCTGCTGGCCACGCTATTGCTGATACAAGCCAGGATGCCATTGGCCTTCTTGGGAATACTGATTGCTTGTGCTAACTTGTGTGGGCCAGATCCTCAGCTCCTACACAGAGCTACACCAGACAGCAACTGGTGAGGCCCTTGCTCCTGCTCAGCAGTTTCTCCAAGCGAATAGTCTTATTTTGGACAGGTCATTTAAAATAACTTTAGATGGTATATCACTACTTTCATTATCAATCATCTTTAGAAGAAGGGTGAACAAATGGATTTTCTGCCTGGCCCACTAAGATTTAAGGAAGAGCCTATAATGGCTCAGTAACCAGGACCATGGTCTGACTCCCCCTCACACATCCAACTCCAGAACAAACCCATAGAGCTCAGGATAAACACCAGGGTACAAAACTAGCACATGAGGAAATTCAAGCCTGAAGATAATACATTACAAGGGGAAAAAAAGTCAAGTAAGCATCTGTTATAATCACCTTTGCACCCACAGGTGAACAACTCCACTAAAGCCAAGTGCTCTCTGCCTAAAACACAAACATTAATTTAGACTCATACAACCCAGACTTGGGTTGTTAATCCTTTTCCTGCAGTGGGAATATAAGATAAGAGAAAAAGCAGGAGAAAGGTGCAAAGCACCTGCAGCCTCTGCAAAGCTCTTTGCTCTCACCTTGCAAACAAAAAGCAGCTCCGCACCAACCTGGGAAAGAAATCAAACCACCACAACCTTCCAGAACACAAGAAGCTCAGGCTACCTCCCTACTCTTGTTAAATAAATTGACTTAATTAAGCCCATGTGTGCTGAGTTTGGCCCTGCCCTCATTTCCCCAGCGCAGAGCAGATCAGCTCGTTAGAAGTGTTGAGGTTAAACTGGTGGCTAAGCAGGAGCCCAGTTCCAAAGTGGGATGTCAGGTCACCCTTGTTAAGCATCACTTCCCCAAAACTGCCCATATTCTTTGTTCCCAGTGCACGCTTTGCTCAGAGAATTTTTGCTATGAGAATTTTGATGCACAAAAGAAAAAAAAAGTAGTATATTTTTTACTTTTTTTAACTGTGCATTTTGAGTTGTTCTTCTGCTCTCTATTTCAGAGCTGATAGAACACATGCTGACCCTTTTACTCCATCTTTAACTCCAAAAAACAAGTGGACAGATTTCTGAGGATCCAGATGCTAGAACTCAAGGGACACGTGGAGTTATTGCTGCAGCAACGTGATGGGGCTCCTTTCCCACCAGCTTTTAGGGTAGAAAAAGCAGTTAATGGCTTCTCCTGCCTGGTGTCCAGGGGCTGCTGGGTAAGGAGGGACAGGGGACAAGCTGCACCTCTAAAACCACCATGTCTTATAGGAAGGCAGACACCTCCCCATATGGTAAACAAGGGTTTGGGTTACACTGAGGCTGATGGAAACAACATGACCCAAAGGATGAAAAGCACTCGGGAGCTGGAGAAAAGACAAATGGAACGCCATGAAAATTAGACAGGAAAGCGCTGTTGCGCTTAATTATCCGCTAAAAAGCAATGATCACATATTTGTATTACACTTATTAATGGCTTCCTCACCTCTAAAAAATTGCACCCTGTCCAAAGAGTATTAACAGTGCAATACACATTTTTGTTGCTAAGTATGATTACTTTTAATTTAGCTTCTTTATTTTACTGAGCGCCATCTAAATCACTCTACCAAGTGCTCGCCCAGGCTGTTTTGTTACATGTGCTGTGTATTTAAGCTAGTGGTTATGGGTGGGGAAAAAAAAAAACCAAACAGCTTTTCCAGTTCCTTTCAAGTAATTCAATCCTCAGCCCCAAGTTAAATCAATTAGAGTCACGGTGCTGGGATTTGTCACACACACTCACGGAACTCCAAATGGTTTCGTTTCCCTTACGTTTGCTGGGGAAATGGGAATTGTCTTCGGAGCAGGCGTCGAAAGGAGCTTTACCTTGTCAGGAGCCTTGTGGCTGTGAAATACAAGTCAAGCCACTGTCAAGTTTTAACGTTTTTTCCTCTGGCTGGTCTCTGTCGCAGCAGGTCCCATCAGACCAGGGGCTTTTTGCCCTTTATAATTTCCAGATTTCTCCCCCAGCTGCCCAAGCTGAAATTTGGTGCCTCATTGGGGCAAATGGAAAAACAACAAAAGCCAAGTGACATTTCACCCTTGTAAAAATTGACTTTTCGCTCATTTCGGCTCCCAGGGTGAACGTTGGCCTTCCGAGTGGTCACTGATAAAATAGTTTGAGGATGTGACTCCAACCAGCCCCACAAAGATCCCTGCAGAAAAAGGGCTATTAAATGTTGGTCGTCACTTAGGATTTGGGGGAAAAACATGAAAACATTACCTCTTATAATAACAACTTTCCAGCACATTTCCATTAACAATCGCTGCTCTATGGAAGGAGATATTTAAGTGAAACGGTAAATGAATTCCGTGTATAATATATATTTCCATTAAATATTTCTGCATCACACAAGCAGTTTTAAGCAAAAGAGTAAGTAAACATTCCCTGTGCGTACAACACATTTCCATTAAGTACATCTGTAAGGTAGAGATTTTTATGATGATTATAGTGATTTTTCCTTCGTAAAAGCTCCATAAGCATTTTTAATCCATTACGGCTTGTGAAAGTGCGTATTTACATTTATGGTAATCCTGAATTTTACTTTGCAAGGGGTTCTGCCATTTGGGCAGAAATGGGGCCAAAGAACCCCTTCCTGTAAAAATATTGCTGAACTCCACGCTCGGATCCAGGCTTGCCCCAGCTGACAGTAGCAGTTTATTTTATATCAGCCACGTTTATCCACCTTCGAGTTAACGTTCGTGCAAAGCAGCAGCATCTGCTCATGGGTTTTTAGGAAGATGTCCGTGGGAATCAGGAATTTGGCCCATTATATATATTTTTGGCTGTTTTCCCACGGCGATGAGTTGTGCAGTTTGTCTGGCAGATCCCTCCTCCACCTCCCTGGTGCTTCTTCCCCTCCCTTCCTGCAGAGCTGGGTGGTTTGGGTGGGCTCAGGCGAGCACCCAGCCTACAGTGCTAAATTTAATGGTAGTATTTACTCCAAATGCCTTTTTTTATTCATTTATATGAACATGGATCAAATTACAACACCTCAGTGCCTTCTGTGCAAGGGTAATTTAACTATTCTGTGGATCCTGAAGTTAACAGGGACCTTGTGCCATCAGAATAAATAAAATATGACAAATGCTATTACTGTTATGTATGAAAATATACGTTGTGAAATGCACAGTGGGGTCCCAGCCTGCAGTTACCTCTGTTTTCTTTGCCTTTTAGTGATATCATGTAGAGCCGCTGCAGGACCTCTTTTTTTAATGGGAATTATAATTTTTTTACTGACTCTGGGAATACCCTAAAGCATTAAAAATAGGTACTTCATTATTTTGAGCTTCTGAATAATTTGTAAATGTTTTATGCTGTGGAGTTTGTCCATCTGGACGCCAGCCTGCAGCCCCGAGGAGAGCTGGGAGGGAGGGCAGAGCCAGCCCCAGCCCTGAGGACCAGAAAACAGAGAGATGCTGGCGGTTAAATGAGCGTGCAGCTATTAATGGATGTTATATTGCCGTGTAAGTTGGGATGTTTTTCAGGAATGAACGGATATCCTAGTTACAGGCTATGAAAAATCTGCACTGTTTCGGATTCCTTTCAAAATATTTGTGTATCTATAGCCTGGAGAGAGACCAAGCTTTGCTGTGCCTCCAGAAGGATTTTTGTTTCTGATGCCCTGTAGCATGCCCAGCACACAGCTCACGGCGATTATTAAGCTCTAACTATCCCAGCAAGCTGAGCTGAGCAATATTCCATGTTTCTGCTTATCAGGGCCTCCAGCATAAATCCTCCAGGGTGCCTTAGCCGTGCTTTTCCCACAGCCTAACCTCTGCTTCCCGACGTGGGCTTGGAGAGAACCCAGCAGCTCAAACAAAAACAGAGCAAAACCCTGAGAGCCTTCACCTTTTGCCATGCCAAAACTTCTCAGAGTCATGAATTTCTCATCAACAGGGGAAAATACAAAGCTTTTGCTTGAAAACCAGATCCAGGTTGGTGGCAAATTTGATCTAATATGAGCTTCTCTTAGAAAAGCAAGAATTAGCTGATCTTAGCACCAGCTTTGGGGTTTCAGCCTGAGCATTGTCCCAAGGTGGTTGCAGAAATCAGGGGTTTTTCCAGAAAACATGTGCCGGGCAGGGAGGGCAATCAGGCCGAGCTCATTAAAGAACAGCCGGATGGTCGTGAGGATCGTTGAGATGTAATTACCAATCCTGTGAATCCAATCGCCCATCAGCTTTAATCCATCAGCACACCGCGCTGGGTTACACGCCGCGTTACGGCCTCGCTCCACTGCCAAGCCTTGGGATTCGCTATCGGCATAACTTTGTTGAATGTAAAAATACTTTGAGTGCCATCTCCACCCAATACTTTAATGACAATTCATTTCTCCTGTAGATTCCTTGGTGAGGGGCTAATACACGGCTGCTACGCGCAACATGTTGTCCTCCAGCTGCCACTCGGTGCAGAAGAACGAGCAAGAAGAAATTAGGCCAAAGCAAAAATCATTGTTCTCTGGGTTTTTTTTGAAAAGCCTAACCTGTGGAAATCTTCTCGCTACTTTCCTAATCAGTCAGGGTATTTATGAAGTAAGAAAACACTCAAAACATACCTGCTCAAGGGTGTATATGTAGAAATATCCTTTTATAATATAACAAATGCTTGGTGCCACCAGGAAAGGATTTCACCACCGACTGCTTTTCTCTCCTTCATTATTATGGGAAGCGTAACCTCAGCCCTCTCCAAACCCACTACAGACAGTAATTATTTCAAAAGGAGAAGTGACTGTTAGGTACCAACAGCTGGTGGGGTGGAGGATGGGGAGGAGAGGGCGCGCACGTGTCCGTGCCCTCGCATTCGTTTGGGAAGATGGAGAGGAAAAGCTGTGGCTCAGAGGAAGTGCACCGGGGATGTCTCTGTGTGTTTGCACTCATTCTTCACATTTGTTAAAACAATAGAGAAATGTTTCCATTTGGAAAAAGTTTGTACCTCCCATTGTCTTTATTTTTTTGCAAATTCGCTTTTGTTCCTGGAAGAGGAGCAAATGATGGAGTGCTCTGTCAAAACGCAATGAATTGCTGCTTCCCTTTCTTTTCATTTCAAAACTTAAACTACCTTTTTCCTTTTTTTTAACCTCCCTCTTCTCCTTCCCCAAATCAAATAAAACAAAGAATTGCACGCATCTATAACCTTTGGTTCTGCTGTCACCGACAGCCAATGACAGATTTCTGTGCAGCAAAAGAAAAAGCTCCCACTTACCGCAAGAACACAAAAAAATCTTTGCTGTCTCAAAAAGTCTCAGCATCATCCCTGAGCAACAGGGGCTAAAACCAAGAGCACATTCAAATGGGTTAAAATTGAATAAAAGTGTGGATTTAAGAGCCTGTTAAGGGTTGAGTAGGCAATGAAATGCTGCTGGTTTATCAAATTCTCATCCTAACACTAAAAATTTCACCAGCTGGTTGCATCGCGCGGCACATCAGGGTGCAGGGGAGTAACCCTACGAGAAGGCGGAGGTGAAGAAACCCCAAATCTGCCCGAGTAGGTTAGAGCGGGGAGTGCAGAGGCTGGGGACATCCTTTTGCTCAGCAATTCGGCCCCAAAGGGGCATCTCGGAGGGAAAAGGGGCATGGCACCTCCCTGCATGAGCAATGGGCGATGCCACACAACCCTGCAGCTTCCTCCTCCGCCCCCATTTCCCCCCATTCTTCCCTCAAAATTGCCGTTCAGCACAGACGCATGCACACTGCGCCGGGGCTCGGAGGGAGCAGCTGCTGATGATGAGCTCACCTATATTTATGCAAATCGCAATAATTACCATTTGATAGCACTTGCCAATGAGTCTGATTACATGGCACGTTGGGTGATGAGTCCCAGCTCTCACGGCGGTAGCCGGGAGCAGAGCAGCGACCTGCTGCTGCCCGCTCGAGGCCGTCTAAGACCACGGGCTGCCTTAGGAAGAGCACGAAAAGCCAGGGTACGGCTGCATATCAACTCCCACCCAGCCTCCAGTAAATGCAAACAGCTCTTGCTGTGTTAAAACACAGTTACATGTGTTATTTGGGACTGATTTGTCCATTCTGGGAGCACAGGAGTCAGGCCAGGCTTTGTGGGACTTCAGGTTGTAGGTTCAGGAGCTGCTCAGGGTGGTCATTCCAGCCCGTTGCTGGCTAATAGCACTTGGATTGCTTTGAAAAGAGAGAACAGGCTTGTGATTCTGGACTGCAAAGGGCTGCGTGTTGTATCAGCTCCAGACCAGGGTGTAACTATCCTGGCAGGGTCCCACCAGAGGGGCTTCCTCATTTCCTACGGGTTTCCGAGCTGATCTTCATCACCCTTCCATGTCTGCAGTAGCTGTGAGACGCACAGCTCAGTGAGCTCCTACTTCCACCTCACTTCACCATCAGAGAAGATATTTCATGGAATTCCTGTTGAGGACATCGAGGACCAGAGCTGTGGGAAGCAGTTCCCACTGCAGGGACTTGGAGAAACTGTGGGGCCAGTCCAGAGAAGGGCCTCATCTCCCGAAGGCACCTCACCTGGGCTTGAGCACTGAGAGATGGAGGGAGAATCACCACGTTGGAGGACAACGCTTCAGTCTGGGCTACTCATTCCTCAGTGAGATTCACTGGGGTTTGTTCAGTTCTTCTAGTATTGTAGATAATAAGGCCCTGGGTGCTGTGGAAGGGAATAAAAACTCCTGTGCTTACAGTTACAGCCAAGGAAACTAATATTTTGTGTAATCTTTTAGGTAAAATACGGCTTGGGGAAGAAAATGGAAGTTTTCATAGCATCACCTTAGAAATTTCCAAGGCCTCAAGTTTAAAAAAAGATCAAAAATATGAAACATTTCAGCTGGAGAATGCTCTTTTCAGTAACGTGTGATTCCTCAGTGCTAATCTTTTCTGCTGAAACCTGAAAAAAAGCTTTAAGGTTGGTCTTTCTAAACCAGATTTGCTGTGGGTGGGAGTGTCCAAAGAGAGAATTTCAATGGGAAACTCCTCAAAGCAGTTTTCCTTTTCCATGTAAAAGAGATGACTTTACCAGGTTTAATTCTGTGTCCTGCTGGATTGCACAGGCACATGTACAAAGGTTCACGAGACGACGTGGGCTTTGCTTTCTGCCTTTCCCCAGCAATGCACCTGAATAAAGGCTCTTAGCCAACAGCTGCCTAAATAACACGGCAGGTTCAAACCTCCTTTTAGCTACCAGCAGCCTCACGGTGCCCATTCCCAACACCTTGCACACAACTGTAACACTTGCCCAGTTTACAGCCGGGATTTCCAGACCTAAGGTTTAGGTGTTATCTTCTCATCTTGGCAAGATTAGAAGTAAACTACCACAGAATTGCTAAGTATCCATTTAATTGCCAAAGATTGCATATTTTTGCAGTCTGTCTCCTTGAAGCTTGTCTCTTCTGGCCCAAGGTGGGCTCATGGAAGCTGAATATGGTTTGCACCGTGTTACATATAGATGTCCTCAACTTCACAGAATCATCTCGGTTGGAAAAGCCCTTGAAGATCCTCCAGTCCAACCATGAACCTCACACTGACCATTCCCAACTCCACCAGATCCCTCAGCGCTGGGTCAACCCGACTCTTCAACCCCTCCAGGGATGGGGACTCCCCCCCTGCCCTGGGCAGCCCATTCCAACGCCCAACAACCCCTTCTGCAAAGAAATCCTTCCTAAGAGCCAGTCTGACCCTGCCCTGGCGCAGCTTGAGGCCATTCCCTCTTGTCCTGGCGCTGGTTCCTTGGTTCAAGAGACTCATCCCCCCTCTCTGCACCCCCCTTTCAGGGAGTTGGAGAGGGCCATGAGGTCTCCCCTCAGCCTCCTCTTCTCCACACTAAACCCCCCCAGTTCCCTCAGCCGCTCCCCATCACACCTGTGCTCCAGACCCTGCACCAGCTCTGTTGCCGTTCTCTGGACACACTCAAGTAATTCCATGTCCTTTTTGTAGGACTTCAACACACCCAACGGTGCAAGAGGTGGAGATTTGTTCTCTTAGTTCTCTCCAATGAAGTCAAATTAATTCCCCTGTGCAGTGAAACGTGACTGCCACCCGGAAACTAACAGCACGGGTGCATTTAGCACCATTTAATTATATCATGTGCAGATAATTAGGAGGCTCACTCACACCGCCGTCTGTCTGGTCCACAGAGCAGGGATGCTCTGGTGCAAGGCACACTGCCAGTCTGCGGTACCCACCACAGCGGGGATACACAACTATTTGTAAGCAGTTTGTGTCACACGTTTTGCCACATCTGACCTCTTTGAGACCGGAGAAATACGCTGAAATGGCTTTTTAAAGGAATCTGTGAACAAATGTATGTGAGATCTACCATGCGGGAGTCCCTCAGCGGCCAATTGCCCAAGTCCTAGTTCCCACCAGCGAATTTCTAGGATGCAAAATCAGTCCAGAGGACGTATTTTTAGACCCCCATCACATCATAGCCAGCAGACAGCGACAGGCTATTTATAGTAGTATCCAGACATGACTTGCAATAAGCTACATCATATTTCTATACCTGTCTCATGCTATCTAAAAGGGAGCTACTACTCCGCAGCAGCAGTGGGAACCATCACCCACTGCTATTTACATAAGCTTTAGGAGATCCACAGATAGAAGCTGCTGTTGAAGTGAAAAATTCAAACCTCCACAGAACGTAAAGTAGGACTGAGCCTTTATAAATAGTCTGTCATGCAGAGAAACTTGGGAAAAGTCTCTGCAACTTGAAAGTGCATTTATTTTTGTAAGCATGCAAGAAGATGATAAATTATTTCTTTTGATCCTTTTCACTTCTGTGCTTACAGCTGTAAAAAATATGCTAAAGGCTGCTTCTGTTTTTCCCCCTCTGAATCTATTGGTGAGTGAAAAATCCTACAGCACAAAGCAAAGCGTTTTGGATAAAAGCAGGCGTCGGAGCGCTGCTCAGCCCTTAGCAGGACTGCTAGGATTTATTTCACTGCTTCCTCGCGTTAACAAATTACCCTGAACATCTCAACACATTCTCACCAACTCTTTTACAGCCCTTTGTAGTTAGACAGGAGAAATTCCTTCCCTTATTCAACTGGGGCAAAATTTGACTGTTGTTCCCAGCCCTTCCCAGTTGCACTTCCCAGGTCTTAGTGCTGGCACAGGAATAGGGCATTAGATGCTTTTACCTCTTCACTGGGTAGGAAAGATTTGCCTTTTTCCCTCAAATATTTTATTATTATTACATCCTGTTGTGAATTGAGCACAGCAACAAGAGAAAAATCCAACTTCTGGGGGTTTAAGGGTTTGCTTTGATACCTTTGCAGGGATTCACAGGGGGAAATGCTCATAACTTCACACATACGTAATAAAATCAGTGTATTAATGGAGGGAGGACCTGGAGCAGCTATATTGTGGCCAATTCTGCTGAGTGAGCAAGGAGACGATGCTTAACGTGCACAATTACACCCATTCTCACTGCAATAACCAGCGTCTGCAATTTGGCAGCAGAGGCAATCAATGTATTTTTGCATAAGATTTATTGGATCTAAGAGTAAAGAGAGTGTTGTGCCCCTGTCCCCATGTGCATGTTAATCACAGCAAACTCATTTAACAAATAAATAATGCTAAAGCAAAAATGCACAAGCCCTTTTTAATTAAAAAGCGGCTGCTGTCTTGACGTTGTTCCAATAAACTTGAAGCGGGTAGAATTAAGGTCCCAATCCTGCAACTTTGGCTCAGGAGAAATGGGAAAAGTCATAGAAGCAATTTTTTAAATCGTTTTGTTACGGTTCCTCCTGCCTCCTCCCGAAACCGCTGCCTTCTCCTGCCTGCCTCTAAGCCTAAGTGCAAGTCAGGAAAAGGCTTTAAAAGGTTCCGTGGCTGGGAGCAGGAGGTTTTCCCTGATTTTCTTCAAATGTTCACGTTCACACCTGAAAAGACAAAAAGCATTTATACTCCTACCCCATTTCTCACAATAAAAAGAGCTTTTGCCCTTAACGTGGCTTCCCAGGTGCGAATCTCTAAACCTCTCCAATGTTCGCTGTGCGTCGGGCTCAGGTAGTGGAAAGGTGATTGGAAAAGTTTTACAAATAAGAAATTTATCCCATGTGTCTCCCACATTAAAAAAAAAAATCAAGGAAAACAAAGAAAAGCTGGGGGGGGTGTTCAGACACCACCCCAAATAATTCACTCTCAGGTGGGCACCAACCATCTTATCGTTTTGCATCAGCAAGCTTCAGCCCGAAGTGTATTTCATTATAAATAAGATATAAGCCTCCAAAAATCTAAGAAGGAAAGGGAAATTTTATTAGAAATCCTGAAAATCCTTAACTCCAAGGGGGCTCGCCGGCTCGGCTATAATTAAACACCTCACTGAATAGCTGTATAGGCTTTAATCAGGTTTGTGAGGAACTCAGGGTGAGTTTGCCTCAGTAAAAGGTTATGTTTGCTTCATTAAAATCTGGATTCTGGCTTTGTCCTTGATATGCTCTTGCTCCAGTTTCTTTCATCAGTTCAGTCTTCAGGAGAGTTACAGAACATCGCCCATGAAGGATGCCAGGAAGTAGGTGCTTAAAAAAAGTTACCAATTAAATATCCCTTCCGAGCTTTGCTCTCATTTTTGCACCTTAAGCGCAAAACCTGAATAAAATTCCCTCGCTGGTGATCTTCCAGGTGTCAAAGAAGCCAGAAAAATTGGGATGCTCTCCATCCTTTCCTGGTAATCACATTACATGAATAATATAAAGCTACAGAAAGTGGCGTTTGCGGGGCAGCGATGGGGATACGGTTAAAAAACCGTCGTGCTGTCCTTTACACCATCCACGGATGCTACAGCACCGCTTCTGGTGGAGGAATCTCACTGGAAATATCACCATTTGCTGCTGATTTCCTCCTGACAGTCCCTCGCAGAGACCTGTCAGTTAGCCAGCCCTCCATCCATTTAATGTGCTCGTTATTGATAGCTTACCACGATAAATGTTAATCAGAGTGTCAGCCCGCGCTGCACTAACTGCTTTAGAGGAGTCTATTACCTCAACACAGTCACTTTTATCAACCAAATGTGTTATCTCATCAAAGAATGAAATCACATTTCTTTGACAAGATCTATTTTCCATAAAACCATTTTGACTGGCATTAATTACACTCCTGTGCTTTATTTCTTTATCTATCACATCTGATGTCACCTTTTCCATTCTTTCACCTAGAAATTGTCAGGCAGCCCAACCGATGCTCACCCGGACCCTCCCTGCCTTCACCTGCCGCTCTGGTACCCCAACGTTCCCCATCTCCTGGGATGTTCATATAGAATCCCAGAATCATCTCAGTTGGAAAAGACCTTGAAGATGATCCTCCAGTCCAACCATGAACCTCACACTGACCATTCCCAACTCCACCAGATCCCTCAGCGCTGGGTCAACCCGACTCTTCAACCCCTCCAGGGATGGGGACTCCCCCCCTGCCCTGGGCAGCCCATTCCAACGCCCAACAACCCCTTCTGCAAAGAAATCCTTCCTAAGAGCCAGTCTGACCCTGCCCTGGCGCAGCTTGAGGCCATTCCCTCTTGTCCTGGCGCTGGTTCCTTGGCTCAAGAGACTCATCCCCCCCTTCTGCACCCTCCTTTCAGGCAGTTGTAGAGGGCCATGAGGTCTCCCCTCAGCCTCCTCTACAAGGGGCACCAGCAGGTAGTCACCAAACTAGCTCTTCTGACCAGGTCAAATACCCCAGCCTTGCAGATTTAGACACATTCATCCCCACTCGATGGTGTTTAATATCCTCCACAACTGTTAACAAGTTGGAAATTTCCCTGCCATCCTCATCCAAGGCAAGAAATCACGCCGGTTCTCTCAAAATGCAGCACGTTAAAGCAATTACTGGAAGGTCCTCATGTTCATCATCACATTAATAACCCCCTGGTCACCTTTGCTGGGTCTGGGATATCTTCCCAGGACACTTGCTTGAAATTCCTTAGTGTCTTTTGCCATCCCAGTGGGGTTTTTTCACACTGATGAAAACTTTCCTTATCCATCTCTACAACTAATATCTTCTCATTATTTCCAATTCCTTTTCATGTTTTGAATGGCACTTTTTTATTTCTAACTAAGACCTTTGCTTCACTAGCGTGTCCTTCCATGATTCTAGAGGCACAATTTGTCGATTCTGTAGATTCCTCTTAAAGAACAGCCAGGATTTATTTACTCTTTTTGTTTATGTTTTCTTCCCAGGGAAAGTCATTCATCACTTTCCCCTGCTTTGGGAAATCAGAATCTTTGAAGCATGGGGTGTATCCCTCACAGCGCTGCATGCCAGGATCCATATCAGGACCAGCAGTGGCTGGAGAATTTCCAGAATCAAACCACCTATTGCAAAATAAACGATCTAAAATCATTAATCGCAGGGCAAGCTGAAATCGCTACAAGATTATCTCTCACAGCTCTTTAAGCCTGATTTTGAATGGTTACAAAAATCCATTCTTGTATAGATCTAAATTTCAAATACAGCTTCAATCCTCCTCATTTTATCACAGTTTTCGCATTCACAGTGACTGGTGCTGGGGGATGTGCAAGGCCAACTACCGTGCATCGGATATGAGGTATCGAACGACGTTTCTGGGAATGGCATGTTCCCTCTAAAGCTTTACTTTATTTCTAGTGATTGTAATTAGGTCGTGACAACTTCCAGACTTGGGAAACAAATCCCAAAGAAGTGTCGCTTCACCTTCCTCCATCACAGTCCACAAAGCAGGACAGCTGGGAGGAGCGGGGCCTTTCACTGTTAGGGATGATCATCTATCACGATCAGAAAATCTCACAGTGTTTTATTTAGTGGCTTCAGGAGTCCACAACTGTCCTGTATTTTAAAAACCTGGTGCTGCTCTTTCCTTGACTCCACATCGCCTTCATGAACCCCCAAGCGATGCAGCCCAAGGGGCACCTACTTCTGGATCTGCTCAGACCCGAATAAGCTCTACAGCTGAGTTGTCTGAGTAAGACCTACAGCTGTTTCTTGCTCTGTGTACAAAGACTGACATAGTTTTCACATATATTGAAGTCTTTAAGGCTTCAACTACTAAAAACTGGAGTCAGCAAGACACTTCCACGGGCATATTACTGTATTTTTTTCAGCAGGGGTACATTTACACTTTCAGTTCTGAAGCTTTTTGTCCTGAGCACAGATTTAGGAAAAGAAAACCCTGGGCAAATGGATTTGTTGTACCATAACTGCTGCAGGGCAACAAGTTCTCGTGTCCCTAAATGACATTATCAGTGGGCATGCGGCACACAAAAGTGCTGGAGCACTGGTAATGATGGGAAAAGATGGACCGTACACATGAAAAGAAAGATGTCTTTTGATGTGTGCTATTCACTCACCAGATTGCTGGCAGCTTACACGAGCGGTTCACGGAGCGTGGCAAGGTGTTAGAGGAAAAGATCATTCAAATCCCCATGTGGAAATTTAGTGTTTTCATCTGGTTTTAAAATACATATTTGCTTGTCTTCAAGAGACTTAGCCCTGATAGTACCTATGTACTAATTTTACTCCCCTGAGTCCTGCCCAGGGCATCCTGTGAGAATACTTTGGAAAAACAAGTTATCTGCTTGTGTCCATGCCTCAAAGTTAGACCCTTCATGAAGCACCCACATGCACCATCCATTGGTGTATTGAGCAGAGCCCTTTAAAATTTGCTTAAACCTTACTGACCACCCATGGCATTCAAGTACTGCTCTGAGACAGATATTTTAAAAACATTTAGACACCCAAAATGCATCTAGATGGATTTCTTATTGAGTTTATTGAAAATGCCTCCTTTGTGCCTATTGTTAATACTAAAAGCAATCACCTGGCTACAGGAATGCTGATAAACAGGGACAGAATTAAGCCCCAGCTTAAACACTTTGCTAGAATGAATTCAGCATATAACGAGTAGCTTACGCATGCAGGAATTTTTCAGTGCCACGTATCCACACCAGTTAAAGCAAGAGGATTTAAGGACCAGGCTAAGACATGAGCTGGGAGCCCTATGTTAGCTCTAGAGACAGGACATTTTTAACTACAGGCAGGAAAGGTGTCAACCCTTAAAAAATATTTTGCAAGATCTGCAATCTGACCATCCCTAATAGAGCTCATCTACCCTATCCACGCTAAAAGAAAAGGCAATTGGCTGTGGACAGTTTAATACAACCATAATAAAGTGTTTGAAGGAGACCTCTCACGGAGTGAGTTACTTTATTAAAAAGAGCATCTTCGTCACTGTCATTGGTTCAAGGGCAGCCCGATGTATGCCACGTCAGGGACAAGGTACAAGCACTGCAGCTTGCACAATTTATAGCCCGTGCTACAAATTAAAATCCAATAAAGCTTTTATAAAGGCTGCTTGAGGAGTATCAAGTTCTTTCCACAGTGCTCATATTTTAGGTGATAGATTTGTATAATGACTTTACAGTCGATAAAAAAATGTGTAATTCTCTAAACTTCTGTCCATATTGGTTGTATAATAGTTACATAAATCTATTGTCTGAAGGTGTAGGCAGTATGGAAGGAATACGGGGTATATCAAATGTATGTGCAGGTGCAGGCCAGCTGATGTAGCTGAAGTTCAGCCTCTTTGTTCACTTCACTTTGCTCTTTTGAGCGGCAAAACGAGCTCACAGCTTCAGGGCTGTCCCTGCCACGGCAGCAACGTGACTTCACGCACAACGAATGCTCTCTGCAAAGCCTACATTGCAACTCGGGGCAGTCTCCGGGGGACGAATCCTGCTGCTCACCCATAAGTGACCGGCTTATTTTTCTCAGAATCACAGAATCATCTCAGTTGGAAAAGACCTTGAAGATCCTCCAGTCCAACCATGAACCTCACACTGACCATTCTCAACTCCACCAGATCCCTCAGCGCTGGGTCAACCCGACTCTTCAAGCCCTCCAGGGATGGGGACTCCCCCCCTGCCCTGGGCAGCCCATTCCAACGCCCAACAACCCCTTCTGCAAAGAAATCCTTCCTAAGAGCCAGTCTGACCCTGCCCTGGTGCAGCTTGAGGACATTCCCTCTTGTTCTGGCGCTGGTTCCTTGGCTCAAGAGACTCATCCCCCCTCTCTGCACCCTCCTTTCAGGGAGTTGTAGAGGGCCATGAGGTCTCCCCTCAGCCTCCTCTTCTCCACACTAAACCCCCCCAGTTCCCTCAGCCGCTCCCCATCACACCTGTGCTCCAGACCCTGCACCAGCTCCGTTGCCCTTCTCTGGACACGCTCGAGTCATTCAATGGCCTTTTTGGAGTGAGGGGCCCAAAACTGAACCCACTCATCGAGGGGCGGCCTCACCAGTGCCGAGTCCAGGGGTGAGATCCCTTCCCTGTCCCTGCTGGCCACGCTATTGCTGATATAAGCCAGGATGCCATTGGCCTTCTTGGCCACCTGGGCACACTGCTGGCTCATGTTCAGCTGGCTGTCAATCAACCCCCCCAGGTCCCTCTCTGACTGGCAGCTCTCCAGCCACTCCTCCCCAAGCCTGTAGCGCTGCTGGGGGTTGTTGTGGCCCAAGGGCAGCACCCGGCATTTGGCCTTAGTGAAACTCCCCCAGTTGCCCTCAGCCCATCACTCCAGCCTGTCCAGGTCTCTCTGCAGAGCCTCCCTACCCTCGAGCAGATCAACACTCCCACCCAACTTGGTGTCATCTGCAAACTGACTGAGGGTGCACTCGATCCCCTCGTCTAGATCATCAATAAAGATGTTAAACAGGAGTGGCTCCAAAACCAAGCCCTGGGGGACACCACTCGTGACCGGCCGCCAACTGGATTTAACTCCAACCACCACAACTCTTTGGGCCCAGCCATCCAGCCAGGTTTTTTTTGGATCACAGATTAGCAGTGTCTGCTTTCCAGCACTATCCTGCTCAATTCCAGTTCTTTAAAGGCATTTATAACCCCCAGGAGGACCATATTTCTAACATCTGCAGGTAAAGTAAAGTGAAGTCCCAGTTTCCTTAGAGTTCTCCAGAACGATGTCTCACCAAAAATTGTTGGGAGTCATTTATTCAACTGGACTGTCATATCGGGTTGGGGAGGTAAATCCTAGACCTGGACCTATTTAATCCCATCCCAAGCCCTCCCTGACACCAGAAGTGGACCTCCTCCCAGGAGAGAAGAGGGACTCACAAGGTCCACACACACCTGAATCTCTTACTCCAGACTTACCCTTTTTTCGCTGCGTTGGTGAAACAAAGAGAAGCCACAGAGTGAGGTAGAAATATTAAAGCAAGAAGGATTATGTGCTTAAGTGTAAACTGAGATGGAAGATTAAGTCTGAAGAAAGAATTACTTATGTGGGGGCCTGTTGGGACCTGCTCCTCACAGCTCACTTCGCACCAGCTAAGCGATTTTAACCCTCTGCCTTCCCCAATTGCTTCACTCTTACCCCCATCACGGCTGAAGGAATTTACTTTAATAAAGAACATCATTAAAAGCTGAGCTGCATTTCTGTTGACCTGAGAGGGAAGATTCAGGCTTCTCACCTTTTCTTTCATAATTTAAATAATATGTGCACTCCCCATTGCAGGGACTTGAGAAGGGCCGATGTGAGCACGGGGGTGGGTCTGGGGTGAGAGCGGCTCGGCAGGACCCCAAATATCAGGAGTCACAGTCAAAGCTCTGCTGCACACCAGGCTCATCCCCATGCTGTCCCCAGCCATTCCCAGCTGTCCCCCTCTCCTGGGGACCCAAAGCACATGGATAGAGTGCCCAGGACATCACGGTCATCAATCTTTTGTTGAGTTGCAGTTCCCTCACTGATTTTTCTAATATTGTCCAGTATCCCCAGACTCCAGGAGGTGAAGCTACAGAAAAGAGCCAGATCACAGCAGATTCATAACAAAATCATAAGAATCAGGAACTCTACAACAAGTACAAGTTTTTACACTTTTGTGACTCAAAGGGAAAACCAGAAAATGTGACACAAAAACTCCCAAACCAGAAATAACACAAAAATACTTAATGAAAAATGTCAAGTTATTCTGGAATGTGACTCATGAATTTTGATGCTGATTTTGAATGCTGAATGTGTACATTGTGACCTTTCTTTGATTATTAAAGTTATTCTAGTACACCTTGAAAAGCTGCACTAATTCAAGGCAGTCCATCAGGGTTTACCTGGGCTGTCCTGGACAGCATGGTGAACCCACAACCGCAGGAAAAGGAAGGAGAGCAGTTATTTCAGAGAGGCCTAGTTCTTGGGAACTGATGTATATTTGTATATTTGCAGCTGGCATATCTTTGCTCCAAGAAATCCCAGTTTTGGGGTCAGACCAAGCAAGTGAGGACTGTCTGGCTCCAGCTCATCAACCCTACAAGCTGCACATCAGCACAGATCTCCATTTTAAGATGACTCCCAATGGATGGTTGAAGATAACTCCCAGCGGATGTCCCAGGGGATATCTGTCATAAATTGTTCATAAACGAGAAACTGTTTGTCAAGAGGATGTCTCAATTCAGAATCACAGAATCACAGAATCATCTAGGTTGGAAAAGACCTTGAAGATCATCCAGTCCAACCATTAACCTAACACTGACAGTTCCCAACTACACCATATTCCTAAGCGCTATGTTGACCCTACTCTTAAACACCTCCAGGGATGGGGACTCCACCACCTCCCTGGGCAGCCCATTCTAATGCCCATTCCAACCCCCATTCCAACTCGAGTGGGGGAGAAGCGGAGCGAGCTCTGCAGAGGTGGAGCAGTGAGCCATTTCTCTCCCTCTCCTTCCTGTTGCTGCCCAGAGACAGAACTTGACTAATTGTGCAGGTACAAGCCAGAGAAAATGAGAACCTTCTGGGACAAGCTACTGCGCATGAGTAAGAAAGACTATATAAAGGCAACGCCCCACGTGTGTCTTTGTCAAACCACCACCTACGGACCAAGCTGGCTGCTCTGCGACAACACGGGATCCAAGGGTGGTGATTCCCCTTTTCCTATACCCTCCTTCTCTCTTTTCTCTTCCCTCTTTCTGCTTGCTCTCTTTCTTACATATATTCATGTGTATAAGTTTTGTAGGAACTGAATTGCTACTGGCTGATTGTTGATGGGTTATTAGGAAAACAGTCCCATCGCCAAAGTGCCTTTATTGGTTCCCTGGACAGTTATCAGTTGATTGTTACCAAATTGTCTCCATTCACTCACTGAAGTGGTCAGTTAATAAAGTCACCAGCACAATTGTTCCTCAGAGTTATTGTGGTGACCCAGCCGCCCTGCGGCTCTGCCGAGCAGAGACCGGCTCTTCCAATGGGGAATTCAAAAGATTCACCCACCTCGTGTGGGACAAGACAATATCCCAGATAACTCCCTAACCAAAAATGGACCATAAAGAAGAAGCATGGGTCCACAGAGAGAAACCCGTGAGATGGGGCCACCTTGGGTCTTTTACACCACAGGAAAGCACCAGCAAAGACTCAGAAGATCCTACAGAATTTGCTTCAGCCACATTTTCATCCCTCCTTTGTTTGCTTTCTATGAGCACTTTTTAGGAAGTGGATTTGTTGTTGAGCATATTTACAACAGGTAATTTTAAGAGGCAATTATAAGACACAAGTCGCTGAGAATTATATGTTCAGACTAGGATCCACAACTACTTGCTGTGAAGAGCTGACTCCGAACTCCAGGTGAACCCATTCAGAAACCAGATGTGATATTGTGCAACATGGCTGCCTGCTAAGGTTAATTAACATGTCTTAAGTGCCCATAACATAGAATAGCTATAAAATAGCTATATGGGGAAGGTTTTTCATTGAAGTTATTTGGTGCTTAAAATTTCAGGTAAATAATAATTATAATTAGTTGGCTCAAAGGTTTGCAAGGCAAGAAAAATGAAGCCAAATTAACTGACTCGGTTATTCACTGTAAAATATTTGCTCCATGCTGCTATGCTATCATACTAGCAAATGCATTTAATAAAACTGTGGCACCTTGAAATACCTTTTTGCATGCGCACCTTTTTTTTAAAAAAAAAAGTGGAAATCTTTGCAGAGTGAAAGAGAATACTTGATTTCCCCTGCAGAGGACTAACAGAAATGAGCTCGTCAGGCACATTGCACAGCAAAGCTCCAGAGCGGCGAGAGGCACCGGAGTTACAAAACCTGAAACTGGGAAAAGCTTTTCAAAAGGTTGTTTGAGGGCAAAGCCACCCGCGTAGGTACCTGTGCTGGCGCCGTAGGCTGTATTGCTATTTGTATTAATTAACTAAATTAAACACATCTCCCTGTCCCTCGCAGTAAATAGACGTTACTGCTATCGCGCTGAGGCTCCGAGCGGTTGAGGGAGCTGCAGGTTTGGTCTGGCAGCAGGTGGGTATTGACAAATATTGTACCTCCAGTCAGTAAAACGTCTCGGGGATTATTTGGCAGCATTTATTGTAAAGGGAAAATCCCATCCCACACGGGGGAGCCCAAGCCATGAGCTCCCGCCGAGTCTGCAGCGATGGGCAAAACACAGCACACCACGATGTTTTACCTTCTCCTCTGCACGCCAAGTAACCCTCCTGCAGCATCGCAGGCAGAAGGATCAAGGTAAACCCTGTCCTTAAACGGGACACGTGGGATTTTCAGGGGGAAAAAGAGGTAAGCAGATTTGTCGGGTGTATTTAGGGTGACCCTGAGCAGCGCTGAGCCCTACTGCCCCAGGGTAAAAGTGGTGTCAGAGCAGATCCATAAAAGATAATTACTGCCACGTACCCAAAAATGTCTATTCCCAAATGTGGTGGTAGCACGAGCTCAGCTTCATGCCTGTAGCCACGCTCAAGCTGACACATGACTGAAGCTCTATACACATACTATATGTATTTTACCTGTGTCGGTGGTCTCACCAACTAGGCAAGCAGCCTAATCCCTTTTTCTGATTAAAGAAAGAAGAAAGAAGCAGTGAATTTATCTTTTTGATGATTTTTACCCTAAACTGAGCGTTGCTAGCTACAGCTAAAAAGGACTTGGTGCACCACAGATGTTTTCACTTCAGTCCTGAAATGTCCTGTTTTGTTTTAGGTAATGAGAGAGCAGGGTTGGAAGAGAGAGACATTAACTCTGAATAAGTCTAAAATATCTCCTCCCTCCCATCTCTTGGCCCATTCTCCTTGCATTTGTGATTTTTTAAACACCTCAGCATCCCTTGGATATTTTCTCTTGCAAAACAAGGAGTGGGTTTCGCATCCGTGGGTAGGGAGAGCCTTAAACAGCCCTTTGCAGAGCTCTTTCAGCCAGTCTAGAGGAGGAAAAGCTCCTCCCTGCAAATGCTCTTTGCATTTCTTTCCCCACCAGAAATACCTCCTCTCTGCCTGGGATGTGCTGAAGTGTGATATTGTGCAAGTTCCTTTCTGAGAAAGACAAAAACAAACACAGACAGAGGATGAAAGCCATAAGAGGTAGTTTGGAAATACGATAAAGGACAGCATTTTCTTTTTCTTCATTGACAGCCCCAAGTATTTTCAGTTTTGCTTTCATTTTCTACCTGCAGACAGTATTCTGGGATGGAGATCAGCGTCCCACCACCCACACCGCTCTAAACAAAAGCTTAAATAACCTTAAAAGGGGAAATGGAGTCAGATGGGTAATAACACTTGGTTACTGAGGAGTTCCCTGGCACACAGCTTGTTTTCCTGGAGACCTGAGGAGTCTGTCCTGTGATATATGGTCCCATGTTAGGATATAACAACCAGAAGTTGATGGGAGACCTATCACTGGTGGACCACAAGATGGTTCACTGTATGACGGGCCTCTGCGTGGTGGGGCTGAGCTGGCTCTCCCCAAAGCAGAGCTGCTGCATCCACCCATTAACCTCAAGACTGAGACTAAACTCTAAAACATCCCCTCCTCCCTTGGACTCAGGTAGCAAAACCCCTGAATTATGTAGTTTCAACCTGTTTGTACCCCCCGGCCAGGGTTCGTGGCCACAGAAAGTTATGCTAGAAACGTGAAATGAAAATGAAACTTTCACCTAACATTTTCTCTTCCCCTTCCCACCCTACACACTCAGGGAGGGTTAATCTGCCAGTAGAAGGTGTCCGTGAGTGTAAGAAAACATTCCTCACCCAGTGGTTTTATCGGAGGAGTGATGCCCATACAATAGCCGCTTGGATGTTTCCTGCTTTTTTTCAATACCATCAGGGAGAAAAATGAAATAACACAGAGATCCTTTGTGTGCAGGTCCGAGCACTGAGCCCACTCCACCTCCCCCCAGGAAAACCAGCCTCCAGGTGCTCTACAGCTCAAAAAAGCCTTTATCTTCTTATACCTTATCTTCTGCTCTGCAATACGGGCTCATGCTGGAAACTATTTGGCCCACTTGAACTGCAACAGGACTTTTTGTCCCTAAGAACATATTATTCAGAAGACATCCACTGGTTTTCTTTACTTTTAGCATGATAAAGATGAACTTCTTGAAAGTACATCTCCTGAAAAAAAAAAAAATTATATGGGAAGACTACTTAATTATTACATATATCTTTGGCATACTTGATGAGAAGCACTTTAGTGTGTAGGTGTAGCTTTAGCAGAGAAAACAGGATTAAATTTATACAGAGTGGTAAAGTTATTCTATGCAATTACAGCCTGCCTTTGAGACCCTTCCCCAGAGAGAGCTTGGAGCAGAACTGAGTACGGCCTTACCCATGACACCAGTGCTCTCTCTTCTTCCAAAAATAGCGTTCTCCACGTGTAATGCCTTTTTGAAGCTTTAAAAGGGTTATTATCAGTGGTAACTCCAAGTCCATATGTCAGCAATAACGCCCAGACCATCCCGTAGCTGTTGATAGGCATTGGGCTGAGTTGGGTTCCAGCAACACCCAGCTGGAAATTTGGGGTTACTATGGGGTTACTATGACCTTTTCTTCAGCTACATGACGTGATTCATCTCAAAATACTCCAGAGCACTGGAGCTATTCATTACTCATCTTTGCTTGGAGGGTATCTGAGCACTGCAGAAGTGCTGCAGTGCCCAAGCCTTGATTCCCAAAGCTCAGCCAACTGAAACAGTTCTCTGCTTGGCTTGGGCACTTTCACCCACCCAGCAAAACCCTTCCAAAGGGGACACAAAGCATTGCTATAACCTTTTCCCAGGAGGTGGGACTGTGTTTGCGTACCCAAGAGACAAGCCCATTGCTCAAAGAACTGGAGCACCTCGGTTGTGAGGACAGGCTGAGAGAGTTGGGGGTGTTCAGCTGGAGAAGAGAAGGCTCCAGGGAGACCTTAGAGTGGCCTTTCAATAAAGGGGGCTTAGAAGAAAGATGGGGACAGACTTTTTAGTAGGGCCTGTAGCCATAGAACAAGGGGTAATGGCTTTAAACTAAAAGAGGGGAGATTCAGTCTAGATAGAATGAAGAAATTCTTTACTGCGAGTGTGGTGAGGCCCTGGCACAGGTTGCCCAGAGAGGTGGTAGATGCCCCATCCCTGGAAACATTCCAGGCCAGGTTGGACGGGGCTCTGAGCAACCTGATCTAGTGGAAGATGTCCCTGCTCATGGCAGGGGGGGTGGACTAGATGGCCTTTAAAGGTCCCTTCCAAGCCTAACCAGTCTGTGATGCTGTGATTCTATGATATTCCGTTAGCCGAGAGCAACAAAGCTGGTGCAGGGTCTGGAGCACAGGTGTGATGGGGAGCGGCTGAAGGAACTGGGGGGGTTTAGTGCGGAGAAGAGGAGGCTGAGGGGAGACCTCATGGCCCTCTACAACTCCCTGAAAGGAGGGTGCAGAGAGGGGGGATGAGTCTCTTGAACCAAGGAACAAGCACCAGGACAAGAGGGAATGGCCTCAAGCTGCGCCAGGGCAGGGTCAGACTGGCTCTTAGGAAGGATTTCTTTGCAGAAGGGGTTGTTGGGCGTTGGAATGGGCTGCCCAGGGCAGGGGGGGAGTCCCCATCCCTGGAGGGGTTGAAGAGTCAGGTTGACCCAGTGCTGAGGGATCTGGTGGAGTTGAGAACGGTCAGATGAGGTTAATGTTGGACAGGAGGATCTTCAAGGGCTTTTCCCACCTCGATGATTCTGTGATTACGTGAAATCATCACCCCATGTGAAAACCCTTCCAGGAGCAGACGAGCCCTCCAGTGACAAAAGGGCAGCATTTGCCCCTGTGTTTTTTGCAGAAAACAGGAGCAGATCTGAGCAGCAGATGGGGAGGCACAAGGCAACAGATGCCTGCGAGGAGCATCACAAGCAGCGTGCAGCGGCCGCCCGATTATTGTTGAGCTGTCGCAGGCGGCGCAGGGGACGAGGGGACAAAGCTGGCGTCTGTGCCAGGGAATGAAGCAGTGCCAGGGGACACAAGGCACCGCAACGGGACGCTCTGTGCTGTTAAACTCCTCCAGAGGAGTCTGCTCTGAGCGCTGGGGGGACCGACACTACCCCGCTGTGGGCACCAGACCTGCCCCATGCCTCCACCCGCACCAGGAGATGCTGCAGGGATCGGTTCAACCTACAGACAGACTCTCCAAAGCAAACGGCTCGCATCAAAACCCTGTGAGATTTTTAAAACAGCCACTTAGACCTTGAAAACTGCAGAAAATGATCAAATCCACAAATTAGCACCCAGCCTCTCAGGATCCCTGAGATGAAACACAGCGTGCACCTAGTTTTTGTTGGCTTGAATATTTTTTGCTAGCATGTGTTTGTGACAACTGTATGACAGGCAAGGTGTTTCCCACCACATCAGGAACAGAAATCCTGCGGGAAACGGCTGCTTTGTGCGCATCGTACACTTGAATCCTGAAAGCCATTGTCAGAACTGTTTCAAAAAATCATGTGAAATGGTTGCATGAAAGCTTCTCAGTCTCTTCAAAACGAGGATTTTTCATCCCCAAGTCACCCCTGTTTCCCAAAGCAGAGAAGCATCTTCCCAGGATGCATCAGCAGGACTCTCCACCCTTCGGATCTTTGAGCACCTTTGGGGAAGGATGGCAAGACCAGGACATCACTTTGGGGAGGGCAGCTGAAAGGCTGATTTTCCAGGCACTGGGGTTTCAGTAAAAGCACGGAGATAGATTTAATAATAACGAGAAGGGCGGCTAAAGGGGAGATGCTCTGACTGGGGCTGCAGGAACTTGCAGGTTAGTTTGGCTGGAAGAGCACCCAGCCACAACAGCGCAGCTCAGGGATGGCTAAAACCAGGCTTAATCCTAAATCAAACTGAACTGAGAGCTGCAGCCATGGGGGAAAAAAAAAAAAAAAAGGATATATTTTTACAAATAATTTCATGTTTAGTTTTTATCTGAAGATGATACTTGAATTCTGAAGGACATGCACTTTATTGCAAATAAGGTTTCTAAAAGGCTCAGCTATGCAAAGAAGAAACACACTGAGGGTGCATACAAAGTGCAGTACGAAGAAGTATTGCACTTAGGGTTGAATGAAATGTTTCAGTTAACCAAAACAGAATTTTAAAAACTATTTTTGATCAAGATGCTGAGTCAAAAGAAGATCCACAATTATGGCAAATGCCAAATGTGTACAAAAAGAAAAGGCAGTGGGAGACACTCCACCTCCTTCCTCCCATTAGCATCTTACCAAATCTGCCCACTGAGAAACCCGACAACACAGCACGTATGAGGCTGCAAAACCCACTCACTTCAGCAGGTCAAGAGGGAAGAGAAATGAAGAAGCGAATAACCTAGGTCATGTTTTTCAGAGCAATGGGGAAACAAAACTGAGGGGAGAGGCAAAACTACGAGGCGCAAGAAGGAAGGGAGAGAGAAATTCCTTCATTACAACTGGCTACTTGGACAAAGTGACAGGTCCTCAAAAGGGAATTTGCAGACTCAGAAGGCAAGTTTTTCCGTACACAAAGGAAAATACTTGGAAAAAGACTAATAAGGCGGGCCTTATATATTATAAAAAAGAAGGTATTGCATGAAAAGCATTTGGGGGATCCTGTTTCACTTATTTTACAGCAACTGAGTGGTCTCCATTGAGTCCAGCAGCCCAAAAGGAGGCCAACGTTGAGTCAAAAGGTTGAGTTGAGGTTTTTCCTTCCAGGGGACATCGGAGGGGATGCCGGGAGGAGACTGGGCTAAGTCAGACCCCGCAGCCTCAGGTAGGGACAGGATGCTCCTCTTTGGGGACCATCACAGGGACCCCAGCCCTGAGCCATCTGCCCGGACCTCCTGGTTCCTCCTTGGTGGTAATTATCTTTTTTAGCAATTGAAATCTCCCAGCGTGGCAGAGTAACGATGTGCTCGTCGGTCACGGAGCAGTCATTGTGTCGGCTTGCCAGACCAGCACATTTCAAAGTCATACATCTTTCCCCAAAATAGGTGAATAAATTGTCAAGCCATTAAAAACACAGCAGTCAAAAGCTCAGCCAGGCCCATGTGTTGTCAAGCACCGGGGTCAACAATGCTGCGCTAACGCAAGGGAAAAAATGCCCTCATTAGAAAGAAAAATACATCTCACCATCACCCCGAGGACAGCAAAATGGAGGAAAAAAAAAACCCAAACAACCTGCAGAGGTAAACACAGAAAGTTAAAAGGAGAAATAGAAGTGATGGGATACAGCCTGTGGTGCAGGGAAGGGAGCACAGAGCAGGACTTGGGAGCTGAGCTGTAAACCCCGCTCAGCCACCGAGGTGCCTTAGGAAATCAGTTAACCCCTGTGATCCTGTTCTCTGAAAATGGGGATAATCGTTCTTACCCACCTACATCCCTTGCAGGGGTGTGGTGGGATTAGTTAGCAGCAGATATAGAAAATGCAAATTACTAAACCAGCTAACGAACCGCACACATTTCCACTCCGGCGCTGGCTCCTGGGTGGGATGAAACAAGCTCTCCTTTTGCCACTGGTGTTTTATCTTTCTTTCGTGGATGCCCAGAGGAGCCCGGCTGCTCGTGGCCATCAGAAAGCAAAGCCTCAACCCCTGCCTGGCTCATGAGGGTCAGCCCTTATCCAGGCAGCAATTCCCAACACAGCTGAGAAACCATATCCTGCGCTGATGCTCACATTACTCAGAGGTCCCAGTCACAGAAAAACCAGAAAAAAAACTTATTCCATTCCTCCAGAATCACAGAATCATCTAGATTGGAAAAGAAGGGTCTGGAGCACATGTCTTATGAGGAGCAGCTGAGGGAACTGGGGGGGTTTAGTCTGGAGAAGAGGAGACTGAGGGGAGACCTCATCGCCCTCTACAACTCCCCGGAAGGAGGGTGCAGAGAGGGGGTGATGAGACTCTTGACCCAAGGAACAAGCTCCAGGATGAGAGGGAATGGCCTCAAGCTGTGCCAGGGAAGGGTTCAAGGTCTCAGAATCACAGAATTACAGAATCATCTCGGTTGGAAAAGACCTTGAAGATCATCTAGCAACCATTAACCTCACACTGACCGTTCTCAACTCCACCAGATCCCTCAGTGCTGGGTCAATCCGACTCTTCAACCCCTCCAGGGATGGGGACTCCCCCCCTGCCCTGGGCAGCCCATTCCAACACCCAACAACTCCTTCTGCAAAGAAATACTTCCTAAGAGCCAGTCTACATCACATTGTCCATTGCAAAACCACCACCGCGTCTCTCTTCCACCTCCTCCAGAGTTACACAGGACACATACCCCCCAAGATGCTCCCTGGAGGACCCCATTTCTCTGCTCCTCCTCACTGTTCTCTTCTGGACCAGTGCTCAGCTCAGCTGGGGCTTTGCCAGCACTGAGACGAGCAGGATTGTCCCTGAGTTGTTACGGATATTTGCAATATCCCCATTTCAGCAGCCCAGGGTGATGGTCACCTCCAGCACAAAGGTTTGGCTGGGGACTACGACACCCCCAAGCTTCCACCACTCCTGTTATGTCCCATCTCACACTGGATCGCTGATCCATGTGCGTTGTATTTACCTTCATGAATAGCATCACATCATTTTTGAGAGCATTTCTCCAATTTACCAAGAGCCTTTCAAATTCTAGCCCTGTCCTGCAAAGCCCTTTTGGGCTTTTCCCAGTCTGGGATGATCTTCAAATTTGATAAGCACATTCCTGCACCACCAATATCACCTCCAAAAGCCAGAGATGAGTGCCCACCCCAGGACAGCCCTCGGTAACCCCCAAAAATACTCAAGGCTGTTTCCATTTCAACTGGGAGCCACTGGTGACTACTGTCCAATAGCAATTTCCTACCCAGCCCTTCCCTACCTTAAAAGACTTTCTTCTGGACCACGCTACCTTATTTACCTCACCAAACTGCTGGCTGACACATTATTAAATGCCTTATTACAGTTGTAGGAGACAAAAGCCAGATGCACACTCAACCACAGCAGCCTCCACCATCGCGTTAACACTTGCCAGTGGAGTAGAGACCTTAGAAATAAATCAGTTATCGCAAATGAACTATCGTTTCCCAGCGGTTTGCTTACTTGGAGCTCAGGCAAGTCGCTGAGCCAAAAGGTCAGTGGGGACCCAGGGGAAAATAAAGAGTTTATCATCAGCCAGAGCAGGATTCAGTTCCCTTGACTCAAAGGTATTTGCAGCGTAGATGTCTCCATCAGAGCTAATCACCCCTCAATTCCTTTAGTCAGCGAAGAGAAACAGGCGCTTTTAGGGAGTGATTCATTGAATCTATTTTAAATGTCTTCTGCGGGATGAGATAAATCGCACCTAGAAATCTCAGTTTCTCTCATTCGGTCAGACGGATCCTACCACTAGTGTCAAGACGACCCATTTCATGGGCTTTAAATTAATAAGGAAAGCACCTTGGAAGGGGTAACAGCTATAGCTGTTTACTTTGAAGTCAAATCCAGCCCTTCATTTCTATAATTAAATGAGAAAACAAAAAAAAAAATAGTAATAATATAAAATATAAATAATGTATACACATATGCCCTGTGAGCATCCCACTCACTTCCCGGAGCTCGGGCGCCGTCACCGCCCTCTCTGTTTTCCTTCACTCCATTCCTCTTTGTCTGCAACTAGAAAAATTATTATTTTCTGTCCCAGATGTGAGATTTAACATTTGTTACCAGCACTTAGTACATGCTTGAATTATTGTGCTGGCTGCTAACAGAAAAAGATTTAGTAGGATAAATATGGTGAAGAAATGAAAAAAATTGCTGAAGGTGATGAGGAGACGGCAAGAAAACTGCCAGAGAGTGGCTCTCCTTTCCATCCCGATGATTTATCTTTTTCATTTTAGCACTCAGTGAGAATTTTGGTATTAGCACTGGAAACAACCTCTTAACAAAAACTGAAAAGGAAAGAAGCATTTCATACCCCAAATGTCCCTATTATTGGGATGTGGAGAAAAGAATCATTAATATTGCCGGGGGCATTGCGTTGGGGTTGTTAATCGGGCTCGTGGGGTAAGACCAGGGCAGCTCCCATGGGACCACGGGGCCCTATTATGTCTCCCCACATCCAAAGAGAAGCTCTGAGAAAGGCATCAAGCAGGGACCCAGAGTCCTTCAGCCAGGCACATCCCAACATGACACCTTGATTTTAGAAGTAGCATCTAGTCTGGGGGAATTTCTCTTTTCTCTTTCATTTTAAGCATCAGATAAGGATAAAGCAAGAGCTTCAACAAGATCTAGTTGCCCCATGAGCACGCCTTGCAACGCGGATGCTGCCAGATGACAGTGCAACCACCAACCCTGTGCCTGCAAACATCAAATCCCAAATATTTCAAAGGCCAGAAAATACTATCTTTGCAAAGCTCCAAGTTTCAGAAGGGGAAAAACAAAAACAAAAAGCAAAAAGTTGATGAAAGTGGTTGTGAAATCACTGACATTTGCCATCGTCCTAGGACACTTTCCATAGACTGGCACCGAGATGATTTAAACCACACAAAGCCAAGGATGTTGCTGCTGGAGAACTGGTTTAAGAACCTCCCCAGAGATCTAAAATCCAACTGTAAGTCCACAGTCACACTCCGTTATTTTCAGGAGGGGTGTCTGGCAGCCAGCACGCCCCGGCAGAGGCTGGGGTTCATGTTGTTAACCCTGTGTGGGGGCAACGCTCTTGGGAAAATCTCCTTCGTGGGTGCCACGGCCAATCCTCAGCGCTGTTGTCCCCTCAACGGAGGTTAAACCTGTCTTAAGTTGAGGTAACCAATACAGGGAGGCAAACTCCCCCTTCCCCACACTTCCTTTGAAGATGGGGAAGAAAAAGGAGGGAGGCAGAGATGTAGGGGAGCTGGCTCAATTGCAGGCACTGACCCAGCAACTGATCTGAGACACAAACCAAAGCCTCTACGCCATCAACCTGAGGAAGTGCCAGGATGACCGTGGATGGACATAACGCTGTGAGTGAGGGCTGTGATGGTGGTCGTGCATGGCTGTGCAAGGTTTGCATGGGACCCGCAGGTTTCTTCTCATCCCAGGGACGCCAGCGTGGCACCAGGGCAGCCTCTGAACCATAAGGAGAGCAGCGAAGAATAAAAAGCCATTTTTAACACAGCTAAGCAGCTCCTGAGTGTGACAGAGGAACAGCTACACGGAGCCAGCTCGCCCTCGAAGGGAAGGCTGCAATCAGTAACACTGTTAAAAATAAAAACCTCTCTTGCTGACGCTGCAGTTACAGCTCGAAACAATCAAATCCTACACAAAGGCTTCATCTACTGAAGAATCACAAAATAGCACACAGTCCTGCCTCCGGTTTCCTCAAATAACAAGCAGCTCGATAGCCAGGGATGCAGGAAGGAGTTTATCCAGAGAGACCCTTCCCAATTAATTTTTGGAAGATCAGTGATGCTTCATGGCTAAATCAAGCCCTGGCACGGGGTCAGCAGGAGCTGAGGGGGGGCAGCCCCTTCCCCGTGAGCATCACTCATTTCTCCTTGAAGCATCACCAACCCTCCCTTCCCCTGGAGAACCTCCCAACCTGCTTTTATATTTTTAATTAAATTGGGATGATGGTCTGGTAGGGCCACCACCACCTTCAGTGTCACCCCATCACCAGCCTCAAAGCCATGTCCAGCAGCTGAATGCCACCAGCAAATGCAGCTCCAGAGACGGTGCAACAGATTTGATAAATGAAACCCTGCTGTGAAAAAAATGTCAGGTTTATTAATTCAGCTCCAGCACAAGGCAAGGCTGCTTGCAACAGCAGCAGGAGCAGTCAGGTCATCCCTGCCTACTGTACTGGCATCTACATTCAAACTGGGCACCCCAACTTGCTCCACTGCCGGTGAGAAAAAAACAGGCGCTTCTAGGAAATGAGTTTTTAGGTTTTCTCATCCCAGTGTAGACACCTGGGATCAGTCAGACAAGTCACCTGCTGTAAGCCAGAGCAGCTCCGGGGCAAACATCCAACAACTGCCAAGGGCTGAGGAAGAGAAACCTGGCACTTTGAGGTCTTGGAAGGACTGAAAAACCAGGGAACTGCCAGATTGGTGAGATTAAAGTCAGCAATTACCATCCAGGGAAATAAACCATCAGCCTCCTCAGCTGATCTGAATGCTGTCTGGGATGAGAGGCTGTCCCATAAGTCCTCAGCTAGCAGGTAAAACTGGGGAAGGGAGCAGAAGTACTGTGAAAATCAGGGGGAAGGGTAATGGTGACACATGCCTTTGCAGTCTCACACTTGCATTTTATTTATATACACTCATCTAGCTAAGCAAATGCCTGTGAAAACCCACTAAATCCATTTTAAAACACTTTCTGAAAGCAAACTGTGCTGCGAGGCTCAGCAGAGAGTTTGTCCCCTCTCTCCAGGGGACTCCCTGCTCACCGGAGGTTGCACACCTTCTTCTGATGACCATCATGGCCTACGTAAACGACCTAAGACTGGCTTTAAAGTGTTGTCCCAGCACTAAAGGGGCAGATCCAAGACCCCACAAGGTTGGTGTTCAAACCCAGATTTCTAAACCTCTGTTTTGGAAGAGCCCAGACCAAGCTTGGGCTCGGCCCACCACAGAAATGGGACTTTGTTGTTTCTCCTACTGATGTAAGAGAAGCCAGAGCAGGTAATACCTTGATATTAACTTTGGTAGTGAGAATGAGAAAAAGAAAAAAGAAGAAAAACAGGCCTAGAAATTTCAGGGAGGTTTCTTGAGCCAAAATTCATGCTGAGCATCATAGATTGAACTGTTCCTACACACAACCGTCTGCAGGAGAGTTAAAAACAGTTTCAAAGAAGGTGAAGACCCTCAGCGCAGACATCACATTTACAATCTTCTACATTATACCTCTTTTTTACAGCCGTAATTTGGAAAGGGTGAAGACATGATCTCTGTTTTCAAGCGAACAGATGACAGGGTGCCTACCCAAAACTTAAAGCCTGCTAATTGGTAGTAGGTTGTTTTGGGAGGATGAAGCCTCGCTCCTGTCCTGAGGATGTAATTACAAAAGGAAGATTGATGTTTCATACTCGGATCCGCAGAGGCCACTCCAGAGGGACGTTTATAGATCACAACACAACCACAGAAAACATGCGGGGACGTTAATGACACCCAACTGAGTTCTGCAAATACACTTCAGAGAGGTGTCCAAATACAAGGGGGAGGAATTAATCTTCCAGAAGAATTATTTAAGACTTATAATCTGTTGAGAAAGGAATTACCGGCTGAGTGTTATGCAAAGCTGTGGTAATGATGCTAACAAATTAGAAATACATTTATCTGCTTTCAAAGATGTTCATCAACATTGTATGCTTGGCTTTCCCCATACACAGTTATGGGCAGAAATCATTTTTCTTTGCAGGTTTCCATGTACCAGCCCCACATCATAACAGACTTTAGGTAATCAGCCAACATAAAATCCCACTTTTGGGTCACATAATCTCCAAGACTCACCTCAAGTGCAACCTACAGCGATCTGACTTATGATCCCTGTAACGTAAGGATGTCACTGTCACAACCTGTCCTGATGCTGAGGTCTGGCAGCAAGAAATCTCCCTGAAATGTAAGAAGTTTGATCCAGTAAAAGAGAGAATAATAAATAAATGTTTGTACAAAGTGCTCTGGATAAACATGCATGTCTGATTATAAATGGTAAAGGTCAAAGTCGTATTTTTCTTCTTCACCTTTTTCCGGAAAATTGACATATTGTTAGTCAAAGAAGGGGTTTTAAGAAAGGCAACTATATTCTCTTCCGCTCCTACGCAAAGTCCATTCTTATAGTGTTTTTAGATCGATAAAATAGTTCATTTAAGCCATCATTCCCGTGCAGCGGCGTGGGGAGGATTTCTGGTCAAACCTCATCCTGGCTGAGAACACCGTGGTGAGTCACCGGTTTAGGGCCCACGAGGAAGGTTTGAAAACATTTATTTTCCACTTGCCAAAGTATCTGTAGTTAAAGCACAACATGGGACCATACTGGCTTGGTTGAAATTCTGCCAGAAAGCCTGGCAGGTTTCTTACAGAATTTTATCTACCAAGTGGGCAGATTTGAAAAAAAAAAAAAAAAAAATCTGACTTATTTTGGGGGCTGCAGAGCATCCTGCAAAGCCTGCCACCTCATCCTTCGAGCCCACAAGCTCCGGGCAGCCTGTCTCGTGCAGCCCCCGAGCAACCGGCTCCAGCGCTCAAGCATCCCTCAAAGCAAATTTTGAAAAGAGCAATTATCTGTCAAATGTCAAATGTCAGATGTGGGGCTTGTCCCTCTGCAGGTGTCTCAGCCGGGAGGTGCTACCTTGCCCTTAGTTGTGCATCAGCACTGCTGCCGTCAGAGGTGCAGCAGCAGCTCAGGACCTGGTGCAAGCTGCTCGTTGGCCCTCAGAGCCTCCCAAGGGCAGATTTTGATGGCACCCAAGGACCCTTTCCCACCACAAGACACCACCCGATACGCTCAACGGGATGTCGCTCCCAACGTCCTTCACCTCCCAGGGACAGCACCAGGAGCAGAACTGCTGCTCCTCAAAAGCATCCTGGAGGTTGTTAGCTTCTAAATGAGCTAAACTACTAAAAAAAGCTTTTAATGCACCAGAAGAGTGGAGTTCATCTCCATGGTGCTTCCCAGAGAGCACTACAGCCCATGGAGCACGTAGGCAGCAAGAGTGAAACCTCCAGTACGCTGCAGCATGACCTTCTCCCAGCACCACCAGAGAAACACAGGCTCAGCCCCCCAACACCCTGCTCCAGAGGAGGTCCCAGCTGTGCTTTCCCAAGCAATACGAGGTCTTATCTCCTGGGAATTCACCAGGGATAAAGATCCTGGCCTGGCACACGCCATAGCTGGACTCTGCCCAAGGGTCCATCCATGCTATGACAAGGAGGAGTCTCAAAAACACCAAGAAGCCTGGTTCGGATGGCGGGTTGCCAAGCAGAGGAGCTGGAGAACTGTTGGGAAGGGATGCAGAGGGGTACACAAGACTGGGGACTTGCCTCTCCCCTCCCTTTTTCCTGTCAAAGTTCAGAAACAGGATCACTTAGAAACTTGGAGTGAGCATGTATATATTGACATCGGTGTATTGCAGAGGGAATGGCTATTTCCCCCAGAAGGCTGCCACCATTAACCGTGCATATTCATACTGGTGCCTCCCAAGGCTGCAAGGTAGGAGGTAAATGCATTTACACTTAGTAAAAACAAATCGGTTATGTGCAATGAGAAAACATGTGCACGCAATTAATCATTCCAGGAAAAGCTGGTTAAGTCTCAGCAAGTTGCTTTCGAAACACCATCTCCTCCTAAATCAGGGATGTAGGAGGCAGGAGAGGTCCCAGCTCCTGGTGAGGGCAGAATCCCAGAATCATCTGGGTTGGAAAAGCCCTTGAAGCTCCTCCAGTCCAACCATGAACCTCACACTGACCGTTCCCAACTCCACCACATCCCTCAGCGCTGGGTCAACCCGACTCTTCAACCCCTCCAGGGATGGGGACTCCCCCCCTGCCCTGGGCAGCCCATTCCAACGCCCAGCAGCCCCTTCTGCAAAGAAATACTTCCTAAGAGCCAGTGTAAAATATCCGGACGCGGCAGTCCAGCACTAACCAGCACTGCACAAGCTGGAGAGCCAACAGGGCGCAGACCAGCCAGGGTGGACCTGATGTTACTTAAACTATTGCTAAATCCAGTCTTTGCCTTCATCGCTGCCGGTTTGGTGTCATGAGCATGCCCCAAGGGCCGTGCTGGTGCGCTGACCAAAGCCCCTTTGATCTCTCCCCACACACCCAGGTTGTAATTTCCTGAGGACTGGAGCTTGCAGCAGTTTCTTTGTAGGCTTTGCCGACGAGCCTGATGTCCAAGGGGAAAGCTGGCTGCTGGATAGCGTGCAAGGACATGTTGTGACACGAAGTTTCGCTCCAGGATGGGATTATCATCCTCTTGTCAGAACTCAAACTACTTAATTACTTTGTACACAGACAGCTGCGCTGCAGCGATGGAGGAGACGAGTTGTCCCTGCAGCAAGGGAGGACGCGGGTCTGCTCACGCAGCAGCCAGAATCTTGAGGGCAGGTGGAAACCCTCGGGCATGGTCCTGGGGGTGGGACAACCACCCTCTGGGCTCTCCCTGCCCACCATCGTGCTGCCTTTGATGATGCCAACTAGCAAAAGTAAGAGGAGAGGGCAAATTTACTCCTGCTTTTCACCCAGCACGCCGTTTTGCTCACAAGAGTGTCCTCGCCCACTTCTTAAAGCTAAATTCATAGGGGAGGTGCTTCTGTTTAATTACGAAATAAGTAGTGTTGGTTTTTAATTGCCTCGCTGTTTTCCAGAGCCAACCAAGTGTTTCCTTCAACAGGCAGTGGAAAGACGTTGGGTATTTTACAAGATACCAATTTGCATGTTGCATGGTAAATATAAGCACATCATGAACACAAGCCGCAAGATGATTATAGTGCGGCGGAACAACGGAGACAGAAAATAAAATAAATTGAGGGCAAGGCCACTACCCACAATGGGTATTCTGTATTTTGGATCTAAAAATACTGTGCTCAAATAAGGAGGCTTTAACTTACCCCTGACCAAAGCAAATAAAATCAGGTTGAGGCTACATTCAAGCAGGAATAGAATATGCACAGCTTTTTTTTTAGGGTATTTATGTTTTATTTTAAATCCATCCTTTATTCACGCAGTTATCTGCAGCTGTTATGGTGTATCTTTTTTTTCCCTGTATACAGAGCAAGGATATGCAGAGGCAATTGTCTGAGGAGAGAAAGCCTGGTTTGTTGCTCAGACTTTTTAGAACTCAGATGAAGTGGTAGAAGGCACAGTTATTTCATCGTGCCAGCAAAAAAAGCGTGACTGCGTGATAAGGTATAGGAACAGAGCCCAGCCTCCAAACTACAGCCTCCCACATCCCAGATTACAGCCCCAAACCCCACTTTTTAAGACATGAGGCCTTCAGATTTTTCCAGAAAAAAAAAATCTTTTATGGAAAATCAATGTGGCCAGTGAAAACATCTGACCAAAACCCCACTTCTCCATCAAAAAAAATTTCTAAGAGAAAGCGACCTCCCCAGCTTATTACAACACCTCTTAATTCTTTTCTGCTTCCTTGCAATCAATCCATTTTTAGTGAAGCGCTTCAGTTGTCACCATAAAGAAGCAGAAGGGCTTTCTATTTCAATTAATTTTATTTATTTATGCATGTCAACCACACTTTTATACCAGCTGTCTCTGTTTGGGACCATCTTTATTGGCTGCTGTCAAAGGACTCCAAATAAGTAAAAGCCTAATAAGTGAAATAAGTAAGATTTATATTGCTATATCTGCAGCCTGGCTTCACCTGGGGGGAAGCACTACGGTACCAAGGTTGCTTTTATTTTCCTGCCCGTTCTGACACTGCAGTGTGCAGTCAAGAAGCCAGAGATGGAAAAGATGTACTGGAAAAAAAAAGTTGAAGTCAAAGATAAAAATTCCATGTTAGCACGTCAAGCGCGTAGGGAGCGTATAGAGCATCTCGCCAGTGGCTCCATCCTCGGGGTGCAGCGTGGAGAAGAGCACGCTCCGTACGCCGTCCCCCGTCCCCAGCCAGAGAGGAGCAACGGAAAATTATTATTCATTTCTGGAGCTGGAGAATTGCTTTTCACTCTTCAAACAGCTGCTTTTAAGACGGCGGCGGCCAGCCTGCTCCTCCTCCTCACTGTTATATCCGCTACCCAAAATCAGTCACCGCGCACGGCTGAATCTTCCCGTACGTGGGAGATGTTTTTACATATCTATTTTTCAGTGTTCATCCTCTGCCCTGGGAAATTCAGCGACTGAAGAAATGACATTCGCGTTGGCCAAAATATTTATGAAGAGGCTGCACATGGCAATAAAGAAAATAAATATCTCCCACTGAGGACTGGAAGACACTTAGTGACAAATGTTTGGTGTTGGTTATTAAATTTCACAGTTTACTGAAATACTGATGTCCATAAGGGTCCTGAGGGTCTTTTCCAACCTAAATGATTCTGTGATTAACGTGTGTCCTGCTAAAGGCTACTCCACCTCTGCAATGTTGGCCGCTGCTTGAGTGGAAGCTTTGTTGGATGAGAGAGGACAGTGCCCAAATGCATGATTCCTATCTCAAAACTTATTTTTCTCATGATTGTCTCCCAAAAATGAGATATCTGACCCAAACACCACGGGGTTCATGGGAACGAGTCCGATCACTTCAGTGGGTTATGCACCAAACCTCTCAGGGATGTGCAGGTCCCACGGAAGTCAAGGGGAATCTCTACACCTCCCACCACAGACCTGGCATCAGCCCCTACGAGGAGGTAAGCAGCTACCAAACTGTCCCAAAAAGCTGTCAAAGCCACAGAAATAGTTTCAGCGACGTGGGTTAATTATTTAGGGCTACAGGCTTGCTGGAAAAGAGAGTCCAGCCCCATCTCCCTGGTGGTTCTTTCCCAGGGACATCTGTTCACATCGGTTGCCACTTGATTTCTTAAAATAATTTTACACGGACAGGTCCGGGCAACAGTGTGGGGAGGAGACGTGAGCAATGAACAGGCCATCTCAGATCACAGATATCGGAGCAGTCACCACCCCGAGGGAGCTCTCCCGCAGGAACCAGCATCTCCCACGTATGGGAAATGTCCTGATCCTCTTTCTCCTATTTTTAAAACAGGATTTCAAGTGAGGTTTCCTATTCCCCGGCCTCTGACATCTCTGCTGAGCGACGCAAAACATGTAGACAGCAACACTGGACCTATGTCTGCATTAAAAATGAAATTATTTGTATAAATCCAGCATCACAAATCGCTGCTTTTACATGCATGATGATGTTATTAGTTTGCATATTCATAAGGCAGCGTAAGTTTATGCATCTTCAAAAATACTAAGAGAAGTACAAATTTTCTATTCTAAGGAGAAAAAATAAATACAGATTTGGGTAAGTGCCTTCTTAAATGAGGCTGTGAAGAAGTGCTCCCTCTTCCAGTGCTGTGCAGAGGGGGTTTGGCTCAGAAATTCTTTGAATTTCTTCATCTGGAGATGTGCTTGACTCCTCTCACAGCTACTCAAAGTGTGTCTCGGGGAGTTTCAAGCTCTCAACCCAAATAACAAGTGAACAAGTGCCAGGTCAGCTGGGACATCCCGACACCTCATGTAACAGCACAGAGGGGAGAGTTTTAGCCAGTTCCTGGGATTTTGGTGCTAATGGCAAAATCATCCTTACCTGCAACCTAGGAAAAACTGAGCAATTAGGCAAATACCAGCAATATCTCAAAAGTATATAATTACATTTGTGTTTAATTCTCAGGATTTAGCTCAGAACCCTCATTCACCCCTGCACCACAGCGTAAATTCTCCTTAGCAGGAACGAGCCACTCAACATGGGTCCCTTAAACATACTAATGAACAGCACTTGGCTCAAAACAATTCATTTATCAAAGATTTCCAATGAGGCTAAGCAAGTCAGTATTTTCTTCACAGTGCCATGGATGGAGGTTGTAAGCTTTAGTTATCTGTTGAAAAATGGGTTGATTGGCGTGTCCTGTATATGCAGTTTCCTCAATTTACAGCGGGATCCCATTAATCTTATATCTGTGTTTCCATTTACCCGCACCAGGATAAAATGTGATGCAGACGACACTGGGAAACAATATGAACGCCAGGGAGACAAGGAGGTGACTCTCCCCAGGCACGATGTCACAGGATGGGTGGCAGAGTTAGAGACTCACAGAATCATCTTGGTTGGAAAAGACCTTGAAGCTCCTCCAGTCCAACCATGAACCTCACACTGACCGTTCTCAACTCCACCACATCCCTCAGCGCTGGGTCAACCCGACTCTTCAACCCCTCCAGGGATGGGGACTCCCCCCCTGCCCTGGGCAGCCCATTCCAACGCCCAACAACCCCTTCTGCAAAGAAATCCTTCCTAAGAGCCAGTCTGACCCTGCCCTGGCGCAGCTTGAGGCCATTCCCTCTTGTCCTGGCGCTGGTTCCTTGGCTCAAGAGACTCATCCCCCCTCTCTGCACCCTCCTTTCAGGCAGTTGCAGAGGGCCATGAGGTCTCCCCTCAGCCTCCTCTTCTCCACACTAAACCCCCCCAGTTCCCTCAGCCGCTCCCCATCACACCTGTGCTCCAGACCCTGCACCAGCTCCGTTGCCCTTCTCTGGACACGCTCGAGTCATTCAATGGCCTTTTTGGAGTGAGGGGCCCAAAACTGAACCCACTCATCGAGGGGCGGCCTCACCAGTGCCGAGCCCAGGGGTAAGATCCTTTCCCTGTCCCTGCTGGCCACGCTATTGCTGATACAAGCCAGGATGCCATTGGCCTTCTTGGCCACCTGGGCACACTGCTGGCTCATTACCAATCCCCCCCAGGTCCCTCTCTGACTGGCAGCTCTCCAGCCACTCCTCCCCAAGCCTGTAGCGCTGCTGGGGGTTGTTGTGACCCAAGTGCAGCACCCGGCATTTGGCCTTAGTGAAACTCCTCCAGTTGGCCTCAGCCCATCGCTCCAGCCTGTCCAGATCTCTCTGTGGACCCTCCCTACCCTCGAGCAGATCAACACTTCCACCCAACTTGGTGTTGTCTGAGTCCTCCCGCTGTCACCTCGGGCACTGCCACTGCAGGTCTGTGTCTGCTGGGAGAAGAGACCCGATGTCACCTCCCTCTGCCATGGCATCTCTGGGTGCTGAAGATGAGGGCAGGGATCAAGAGGGACTTTGGGGAGGAGAAACAGAAATGATATATATCACAAGTCCCTGACTGCCTTTCGCTCAGACATTACCATCTATTTATCACAGACTGCACAGCCACTTCACTCCCTTGTATATATACTCCCTTAAATAGCCCATTTAAGTTCATTTTTATCCTGTTTCTAAGAGCAGACTAGAACCTCTGTTTCAAAGGTGCCAATTAAATATCAGCGCAATCAACCCCCAGCAGCCCGCTTCAGTGGAGCGCTTGATTAGCTGTGCTCTAATTAACCTCTTCACCTCCCCACGCGTTAACGGGTAAATGTGTTTACACTCACGCGTAAGCACAAATCCACGTATTGCCAGACTGAATTCCTTGATTTTAGGTTTCTCTCCCTCGATGTGGAAGCCAAGATGTGGAATCTATACACACGTAGCTTTTACCAGACCGGATACCAAAGATTCAAATCTCCCTCAGCCACCACTTGGAAATCAAAAGCTAAGCCTGAGCGTGGTTTTTTGGAGGCGAGGACTCTTCTCTGCCTAGCAGTGATGGCAGCCTAATTAAAACGGGTCGAGAAGACATCTCCATCCACATACGAGACCGGAGTTGAACTAGGGTGGTTAAAACGGCGTTGAAAAAATAAAACTAATATAGAATAAGAAATAATACAGAATAATACAGAAATAATAAGAGATAATATAGTAATATAGAATAAGAAATAGAAGCAGTGAAGTAATATTTGCTCTTAAAAAGAAGGATTTGGGGTCATTTTTCATTCGGAAGCCATTGAGTTCAACATGGACCACAGCAAGGGTGGGATGAGACCTGGATCACCGATGGTTTCTGCTGGTTGCTGGTTCAACAGGTAATGGATTGTGTCTGCCCACCAGCCCAGCTCCAAGCCAGATTTGGGAAAAAAAACCTCCAAACCTCCACATTTAGGACTTTGACTGATGAAGATACACAAGCAGATATTTTTTCAGATGTTGAAGCTTGTTATATGGCTTGACACCAGCATCTCGTGCTGGCTGGCGATAACCAGCCGTCACCACCCAAACGGCTGATGGATTGTAATGGGCTGCGCTGACACGCACGAGTGGGAGGGAAGGAAAAATTCTGTGCCATGGTTGTGTCAAGTTGATTTAACTTTTCGAGCCATCTGTAACTGTAAAAACAAGACGCCGCATCCACAAACGAAGCTGGCAGATGGTGGATTTGGGATGGCAACTATCCTGCAGGGATGCGGCAGCGTGTGTGACGGCTTCCCTTGGAATCGGCCGTCCAAGAGTGGATCAAATGCCTTCAAAAAGCGTAACTCGCTGACACCTGTGCATATCCACTCTTATATTAGCAGGATAAGCCAAAAATCCTGACTTCCTTGGCATGAAGGGCTTGTCTGGAAGCCTCTCAGCCTGAATTTCTGGCCATGACTGCACTCCCTAGAAGACAGGACAACCCATGGTCCCTTTGTCCACCTCCCGTCCTCGCTGCAGCTTCCATACAGCCTGGGGTTTTCTAACCAGCGCCAGAACTCGTCCTAGGCTGACAGGAAATACACCAAAATAAATCAATAAAACACATTCACCGCCATCACCAATGCCACGTGGTGGTGACCCTCTAAATTAAACGTCCCATGGAAATCCCCACGCTGCGGCAGAGGCTCCATCGCCAGCAGGCACAGACCCGGCTGGCGGGGGTGGGTGGCTGCGTTCCCTCCTCCTGCTTACTCCAACTTACAAAAACATCCTTCTTCATTGCAGAAGAAGCTGGACACCTACCTAGCTGACAGAGAAAGATTAGATTATTCAGGGTCACTGCTAAATAACAAGAGGAGATGAAATAGGAAAATCCACCCTAAACTAGGAGGGCAGATCTGACAGGTCAGCAGAAAGTTGAAAGGAATGAGGCAGACAGAGAATATCCCTGAAACGGAGAGGAAAAAGGCAGTCAGAGAGCTTAGCAGGTTTCAGAGACCAAGGAGAAATCCCACCTGATCAGCTTAAAAACTCCCAAGGCACTAAATATCATAAATGCAAGCCCTGGGTCTAGAAACTTTCTTTTTGAAGATAAAAGAAAACAGCTGCAATCCAGCCGTCTTCGCAGGAGCTGGGACATCACTAAAAACATCAAGTTTCACGAGCTTTGCAAAAAAAAAAAAAAAAATCCTGGGGCTTGGCGAGGTTGAGGATGCCCGGAGGGGAGGAGGCCCAGACAGCGCTGCCGAGGCCACGCGGGAGAGAGGGACCATATGGCACAGAGGGATGTTCAGGGAAGCAGGGGAGGAGAGGAGACGAGCAGATGGGAGGGGGAGCTGAAACACAAACCAAAGGAGACAGCGTGTTTGGGTTTGGGCTGCGAGAAGGGAGATGGCGACGCAGGGGAGGCGGTTTGGGAGACGGCGCTTCCATCCCCGCTCGGGCCGGAATAAAACCACAGCAAACACAAACGGGCAGGGAAAATACCAGGCGTGTCTGGAGCGTGGCCATACAAGTTACCATTAAAATCACTCCCAAATTTCCTTTTGCTATAGAGAACCTCTCCTCTGCCCTAGCTTTACCCACGCCATGTCCACGAAGGACCGTGGCAGCTTCTGGACCACATGTGGGAAGAAAAACGAGCTGATCCCTTTGGCATGACGGAGCGATGGGATGCACGGCCCCGGGGAGGATGCTCTGGTGGCGTAAGGAGCGAGCAGGTTCTCACCCAGCGCGGGGCACCTCCGACACGTGGCGTTTCGCACCCTGGCTGGCCAGAGGCCATGCCTGCAATCCACAGCAAAAAACGAATTACATAAACTTAAATTCCTGGCATGACTAGGCTGCCTTGCAAACCCCGCTGCCCTGAGAGCTGAAACAATTAGTATACTGTTTATTCATAAGATTAAACCCAGTGAGGTGTAAAACAGCAGCTGGAGTGTCAAGCACAAGGCATTATTTTGCTGCCACAAAACAGACACGAGCCCGGGCTCCTGGCTGGGTCTCCAGCAATGCTTTTTCACTCACCTGGAAGGAAGGAGCTCACTGTCTTTTTTTGTTGTTTTCAGACATGCAGGGATAAATCCTTGGCTTTAGGAAGGGAGTGGGGCGGTCCATCCTCCACAAAGCCTTCCACTGGCAATGGATTTGAAGAAATATTTCCCTTTTATAACCCCATTAAAACTCCCTCCTTATGCAACCAGATCATTATGGGACTGGTGTAAGAGAAAGGATTATAATAAAAATTACATATGTAGAGTCTGTAGCTGGCACAGCCCTGGTACACAGCTGACAAAACTGTTGATTCTGGGCTGATCTGGTTATTTATATTCACAGTACACACAGCGAACTCCCACTCCCCGGCGAGCCGGGTGGTACAGAGCTTGCCTCGTCTTCCCAGGTCACTGCTGGCAGGCCACCTCACAGCTCTGTTTTACTCTGATGATAAGAATTATGTTTCCAGAATGCCCAAGAATAAATCAAAAGGTCAGATAATACAGCCAGAATCAGTCATTTCTCAGCCTTCAGGTTAATGAAGCCAATTAGATCAACTAAACTCATCTCCCATTCCCCGTAATCCAGCCAGTTCCTCCCTGATTACATTGCAGTGACTGATTCTTGCCTGGCTGAGTTGGTTTTATTCTCCAGGAACTGAGCTTTTTCAGCCCAAAGAAGATGGGCTGAAGGGCCAGCAGTGCCTGAGCGCGGCACCGGCAAGGACGTTGCTGCACGAGCTACGCCTGGGGGACCGGATCCGGCCCCCGGTGCCACATCTTGCAGGAGGCAGCAAAAAGCCCCTTCTGATCTGATTTGGGAAAAAATGTTGTTCTGATCCCACATCTTATATGGGATTGACCCAGGTCACACGTCAATATAGCAACTGGGGGGTCAGAAATGATACCCAAAAGCTTCTCTGCTTTGCCAGCACATCAGCAGCTCCCGGAGATGTCACCACCCCAGGGGAACCAGCTTCTATGTACGTGACCGCGGGGCCTTGCCCGGCCCCATCTCCAGCCGCAACCAGCCTCGGATGCCTCCAGAAAAAACAAAACAGGAAAACAAACTCATAAACCAAACGCAGCAAATACCCACTGATTGTGCACTGGGGGGGAAAAGTCCTCCCTGACCCTCGCCGGCTGCTGGCTGCAGCCCAAAATACCACAATTGATCGTAGCAACTGTCAAGCCAGATGATTGTAACGGTCTCTTCTGACCTCAGAAATCTATTAAATATATTAGATAACAGCTGTTTCCATGCCAGGTGATGTCAAGACAACATCACTGCCCCAGGTCATTTGGATGACGAAGAAAACTGCCTGAGGTCACCGTCTCTGCTCGGACGCTCGGCCACCTGAAGGCAGAAAAAACCATTTCATCTTCCTCATTTGGCACTGATGTTGTCTCACAGCCCCAAGAAGTCTCCAAAATCGATGTTTTCATCAGTGGTGTGGGCTTAAATATATAGTCACCCCCCATGTTCTGTATCAGGATATTTTTTACATCATTTACATGGTAGACTAACACAAAGCTCGGGATAAATTAGACTACTTGAGAAATATTCTTACTGTTGGGATACTAAAACGAAGCTCAGGATACATTAGACTACCTGAAAAATATTCCTACTGGTGGGATATATTAGTCTGTTCAGGCTACACAGAAGGTGGGGGCAGCGTGGTTAATCAAGCGCTTAAAATAGGCTCAGCACTGTACAAATGCACAGGGCTGAGCTAAAACTCCATCTGAGCCTTATTTTTACCAAAACAGGGTTTAGCTCAGCTCAGCCTGTGAGGAAGAGTCTCCGCAAAGTGGCTTCAAGAAAACCTGGTGGATTTTAGCTAAAAAATCAAAAGATGTTTTTTTTAACAGGCCTCTTCCTCCCTGCCCTACCATTTTTAAGCTAGGATTGTTCTGGAGGTTGGCTGAAACGTCATGGAAAAAGAAATCTGCCTGTCCTTCTGACCCCCTGTGCCCAGGCAGGCGACGTTAAGGGATGTGACTATGGTTCTTTCACTTAAAAATCAAGAAGACAAATGCCCAGCCTGTGCATCCCCAAGACGTCAGCGACCCAGCGACAAAAAATCTGCTTCTTCTATCAGGAGGAGGAGGAGGAAAGGAGAGAGGGACATCGGGGCCCGCTGTCCCTGCAGAGAGTCTCGGGGAGACAGGCGATCGTCACCCCGCGCTGCAGCAGCCTCCCATGGTCACCACAGGGTTTCTGCTTTCCTTTCTGGGCAACAGTTCACTTCAAATCATTCCTTTTATTCCTCTTTTTATGATGCATGTGTGTTTGCACGGCTATCTGGAAAAGAGCTTTTTTTTTTTTTCACGGAAATACCTGCATTTGCAAGCATTCAAACATGCTTATTGCTTGCTACACCTTAATAAACCCTCTAAAACCTTTAGCTGTCCGATAGCGGAAAGGAAGCAATCGCGGGTGACAGAAATCACACCTACGATGAGTAATCAACCTTAATAATCCATACGCTTCATCAACGGATATTAATTTGTATATAAATAGATCTTCAGGCAAAAAAAAAAAAAAAAAAAAAAACACCGAAAGGCCTGCTGTTTATAAAAAAAAAATCCACCCTCCTCTGCGGAGACATACGCACACACAAAAACCAGGCGCAATTTTTCAACAGGTCCAAATGAGATGATGAGCTGAAACGGTGCCAGCTGACTTACACAATATAAACATTTTAGCCCTGTTTTTCCACTGAAATCAATTGCAGGCTCCGATGTTACACAATTTCTTCCCTTTTTATTTCTTTTCTTGCTTGGCTCTTTTAATACAGTTTTGGTGCTGCAGCCTTGCAGGAGGAAATCTGCAGGCTGAAGAATATGAAGCTATTTCAGCTTGCTCTTTGCTACAAGAAACCATCTGCCTCCCAGGCATAATCCCAGTCTACACTTGGTAGGAAACCAGTTTGGTTGCTGGCCGTGTAACTGGATCCACACAGAGAGGTGTTTGGCCAAATGGTTTTCATGTTGCCACCAACAGCCAGCCAGAATTATGCTTCTCTTTCCAGCGGAGCGGGTCTGGCTTTCGAGCAGGGTAATTTTAATCAGGTCACTCATTAGCATTTCCTCAGGTACCTGCTACCTGCAGTGTTGGTCTCAAAAATGGAGAAGCCATGCTGAGTTTAAAGTCTTTCCCAAATGTTCCAAAGAGCTCACCCTTCCTCATACCCACACAAGATCTCTGAGAAGGCAAAACCTCCCTGAAATTCTGCCTCTTTTCTGAAAGGAGTGAGTAGGAACAGTTTTCTCACCCTACAGGCTTCACAGCTCCTTTAAGTTCACGCAGTCCCTGAACCTTCACTGCCAAAAAGATGCTGGAAAAGTCTGTAACCCGCACCCCTCCTCTGCTTTGCCTGTAGGTACTGGGTAGCATCATTCAAACCCCCAGACATTCTCCTTTCTGTTCCCTCTAATATTGACTCCAAACAACTTCCCGGCTCCTCTGCACACCTCTTCTGGGACAGAATCACAGAATCACCTCGGTTGGAGGAGCCCTTGAAGATCCTCCAGTCCAGCCATGAACCTCACACTGACCGTACCCAACTCCACCAGATCCCTCAGCGCTGGGTCAACCCAACTCTTCAACCCCTCCAGGGATGGGGACTCCCCCCCTGCCCTGGGCAGCCCATTCCAACGCCCAACAACCCCTTCTGCAAAGAAATCCTTCCTAAGAGCCAGTCTGACCCTGCCCTGGCACAGCTTGAGGCCATTCCCTCTTGTTCTGGCGCTGGTTCCTTGGCTCAAGAGACTCATCCCCCCTCTCTGCACCCTCCTTTCAGGGAGTTGGAGAGGGCCATGAGGTCTCCCCTCAGCCTCCTCTTCTCCACACTAAACCCCCCCAGTTCCCTCAGCCGCTCCCCATCACACCTGTGCTCCAAACCCTGCACCAGCTCCGTTGCCCTTCTCTGGACACGCTCGAGTCATTCAATGGCCTTTTTGGAGTGAGGGGCCCAAAACTGAACCCACTCATCGAGGGGCAGCCTCACCAGTGCCGAGTCCAGGGGTGAGATCCCTTCCCTGTCCCTGCTGGCCACGCTAGTGCTGATACAAGCCAGGATACCATTGGCCTTCTTGGCCACCCTGAAAGGGGATGATGCTCAGAGCATCACGTGCTGGGGGCATCGCCTCTCACTCCAGAGCTCCACCGCCGTCCTGCATATCCACACCCAGAGAAACACCACACAAACACAACACAGCGCCCACGGCTTCATCCCGTTCCCCTCTCTGAGCAGGATAATGGCTCATTAGTGGGAAATATATGGATATAGAAATATGTACAATACAGGTGTATCTTCACCAGCTAGGCTGTTCGCGGTTCCACACTCATGCCCCTGACCCGTGGTCCCACTGCAGTCCTGGCACTCAGACTCCCATCTGCACAGAAGACAGTCCCTCACCCAGGAGATAATTAGTTATGGATTTTAACGAGCGCACAGGACAGACCGCACAGCTCACACGCAGGACACAGCCAAGGGTACCGACCAGCAACCTGCTTACACACAACCAGCCCTTTTCATCCTATTTTCCCACCCTTTTTCCCCCCAAAACACCTTGATCCCTGCCTTTGTTTCCTCCTCTAAACATAGAATCACAGAACCACAGACTGGTTTGGGTTGGAAGGGACCTTAAAGACCATCTAGTTCCAACCCCCCTGCCACGGGCAGACACACCTTCCACTAGCCCAGGTTGCACAAAGCCCCGTCCAACCTGGCCTTGAACCCTTCCAGGGAGGGGGCAGCCACAGCTTCTCTGGGCAACCTGTGCCAGGGCCTCACCACCCTCACAGGGAAGAATTTCTTCCTTACATCTCATCTAAATCTCCCCTCTGTCAGTTTAAAACCGTTCCCCCTCATCCTATCCCTACCCTCTGATCAAGAGTCCCTCCCACCTTTCCTGGAGCCCCTTTCAGTCTTGGGAGGCCGCTCTAAGGTCTCCCCGGAGCCTTCTCTTCTCCAGCTGAACCCCCCCAACTCTCTCAGCCTGTCCTCACAGGGGAGCTGCTCCAGCCCCCCGAGCATCTTTGTGGCCTCCTCTGGACCCACTGGAGCAGGTCCGTGTCCTTCTGCTGTTGGTGCCCCCAGAGCTGGACCCAGCACTGCAGGGGGGTCTCACCAGAGCGGAGCAGAGGCGGAGGATCCCCCCCCTCGCCCTGCTGCCCACACTGCTCTGGGTGCAGCCCAGCACACGGGTGGCTTTCTGGGCTACCAGCGCACGTTGTTCGCTCACAGACAGTTTTCCACCCCCCAACCCCCCCAAGTCCTTCTCCTTGGGGCTGCTCTCCAGCCACTCCTCGCCCAGCCTGGATTTGTGCTTGGGATTGCCCCGACCCATGGGCAGGACCTTGCCCTTGGCCTTGTTGAACTCCATGAGGTTTGCACGTGCTCCCTCTCCAGCCTGTCCAGGTCCCTCGGGATGGATCCCTTCCCTCAGCATGTCACCGCACCACACAGCTCGGTGTCAGCGGGAACTTGCTGAGGGGGCCTTGATCCCACTGTCCATTCGCCCCAACAAAGACGTTCAACAGCGCTGGTCCCAACCCCGACCCCTGAGGACGTCTCTCTCGTCACCACTCTCCCCTTGCACATCCCCATAATAAGTCTTGTGCAATCCTAAAATGCATTTTCAACCTGGATGTCCACGCAATGACAGCAGGAACAGAACAAGGTGACACCGACTTTGTAGCCTTTTCCAAGCCTTTGATGAGGATGCCATTAGGCTGCTCGAAGCACACCTGGCAGCCCGGAGCTGTGAGCTTCCCCTCCCTTTCCTACACCGCAAAAATATTTGTAGCCTCTGGCCATCTCCTCCTCCTGCTAGTGAGATCTTGCCCTTGGCAGCCAGTGGGACAGGGGTTTTCTAACCCGAGCATCCTCCCACCGCTGCCCGCCCTACGTGTGTGCTGCGGCGCTACCAAGAAAACGATCACCGGACTAGAGGAACGAAGGGGAAAAAATGGAGAAATCTGAAAAAAACATCGAGAATTCATGAGAAGAGAGCAGGGAATAGTTTGTGAAGAGCTGCCAGAGACGGCACGTCGGGGCAGGAGGTAAGAAAGTTCATAAATCCAGTCAAAAAGCAAAGTTCAGCTACACAGCCATGGGGTGAATTTCGATGCTCCACAGTAATTGGAGAAGAAACCTCTTTTCCTCGGGAGTCTCATGGCTAGGAGCCCTTGGGCACCCTGAGCACTGGTTTCAGGGAGGCAGGTACAAGTTTAATGCTGAAAAGAGCAAAATTGTTAGCGGGGCAAATAACCTACCTCAGTAAGGAGATAAACAAATCTGGGCAGATGTCACCGAGGTTAACCTTCATCTTTGGGAAAGCAACATCCTGACTTAGGGGCTGGCACCAGCGGATTTAGATCCATGAGATTTTTTTAAGTAAAAGCTTCTGGATGAGAATTAGTTTGATGCTTGAAAAATAGGTAGGTCTTGAGAGTGGAGGTGGAGGAAATGTTGCAGTGAGACATCAAAGGGTACTTTGATTCCACTTCTACTTGGTGACCTAGGATGGACAGAAAGAAAATTATTATTTAATAAGGGGAAAGCAAACCATTGTGAAACAGCCCGAGAGCCAGCTCTAACATCTGGTATATGCAATCTGGAAACAACGCAAGAAAAATACGATCAGTCCCTATCCAGAGATATTTCCAGAAAATTGGAAATACGGTCACCCCAAAGCCTTCAGCCAGTCCAAAAAACAACACTAGTGCCACGATTTGGCCAAAATCCAGGATGGGCAGAGCGCAGAGGAGGAAAGGAGAGCAAGGAAATGGTCTGGAGAGCATCCACCGCTGCACAGCCACGCTCAGCCTAACTGTAGTCTTCGCTTATTCTTCATGTGCTCCTCACTTGTTTCCCAACCAACAGCGATGGGCAGAACTGGATGAAATCATGGAAAATTTGACAGAGTTCATGGGAAAAAAGGAGCTTTCAGGCCCTCGAATCTAATCGCAGAACTTCACCTAGTTACCACGGCTGTAACCTAGTAAGTCATGTATAAATATCTTCTAGAGATCCATTATTCTTCATTTCAGGTCATCAAAAGCTGAAGACTCTACTGCTCCCCTTCAGACTCCTATTCAATCCTCAATGCTTTTGCAAATGCTGCCAGAATAAATTTTCATTTATTTATCAGCTTTAGAGGGCTTCAAAAGCTATGACCAAAGAGCAGAGCTTGTCTGCAGAAGACAACGTGACTGCTATTTACTCCCCTTAAGAACAAGTCTTTAAAGAAATACTCTATATAATGTACAGTTATGGTCCAGTTTCACTTTTTCCAACACAAAACAGGAGTTTCCTGCCATGGAGGGGACACACCGATGGATCAGGAGGAGGGTGGGGACAGAAGGGAGGCAGGGGGAGCAGCTGAACAGGTTCCTCTGGGTACCACCAAACCAAGGGACCTCTCCAGCTCCTCAGCTTGGGCGAACGCCCCGGCTGCCTTGTGATGGTATTTCAGAGCAAGACCTACGAATGCATCAACTTTTTCCCCACAGAGCTCCCCTTCCCACAGGAAGAAAACCTGGGGGAAGAGGCCAAAGGGAGCCACCGTGCACCACGGCGCGTCTGGACAACGCCGAAATCAGCACTGTCGGGCCTATCACGGGAAAAACCCACCATGTAGAGGGAGCCTCTGGTTTCTCTTTCTTCCACCCTCGTAAGGAAGTTGTCCCGTCTTGCCCTGCTTGTCCCCCCGCACTGTCGGACACCTCCCAGGCACCTGCAGGGAGTGTTTGAAAATACAACGTGGAAACCCCAGAACCCCCCCAAAAAGGTCCCTGCAGGTGTCGTTGCTATCAGCATGTTAATGCACGGGGCCGGAGGAAGAGGCATCACTTTGATGCCGCGAGATCTGCAGCTCAAGGCAAGCTGAAGCTGCTGAGTTCTTCTGCTCACGTGTACCTGAAACCCCTGCCCTTCTCACCCAGAGAAACATCAAAAATACATATTTATTTCACCATTCCCTTCCTTTCACATCACCTCCCTGCTTCACAAATAGTTTTGGGGGTTTTTTTTAATTAGATCTGAAGTCACCTCGAGCAGACAACGCCAGGAATGGAGGATTTGACGTGGCACGGAAGAGGAGTTCCAGCCACAAGGTCACCCCAGGACAACAGGTCAACCAAGGCTGGGTGCACCCCTGAACCCCACAACTCTATGCCTGTAAATACTTGTCCAAGTGGGAGAGTTCCCACCGAGCCTGATTTTTGATTTTAAAATGAATGCTACAGAACACCAGATTTAACCTATAATGAAATAGAAGAGGGAAGCATTTGAATTTGAGTGGGATTTGTTAAGAAAAGCGTAAGTGGTGGCATTGCACAACATGTTCCACAGAGTATAAAGGTCCAACTGAGCCTTTCTCTACATCTGATTTTATCAAGAAAGAGGAAAAAAAAAAAGCAGCAAGAACATAAAAGCCTGTGTGAGCCTTATCAACAGCCTGGGGAGGATTCATCCCCACAGCAATCTCTCTGTGCTCTCTCTTCCTCAGCCCTACTTTCACCTCCCTCATAGCACAAGAACCCCTTCTTATCATAATTAACAATTTTAATGTATGGATTGTTTCAAGCCAATTACATCAGCCCGTTATAGGCGGTTTCACAAAGTTGCATTTATAATTCCAGTAATTTACACTTGGAAACAAAGACTTACAAAGGGAAAAGGTTACTGGAGGTTTTCAAAATAATCAGGAGCTTTGGTTATTAGTGACGCTTTCGAAATACAACCTGAAGTCTAACGGTGGTGTCGGGAAAGTCTCTACCGAGTATTTGCGTAGACTAACGGAGGAAACGTGAGAAGGGGGAGTAAAAGCCTCTCTCACTGCATCCAGGGTTTTCGGCTGTCACCTCTGACCTGAGGTAGGAATGATGTTTTCAGCCCCCGTTGCTTGAAAAATATTTCCGAGAAGACTTTTTGTCTTGCCTACGGGCTCCAGCAGGCCATTATCTAATCCTCGTTTTTACAAGTATTTTCCACAGGTAAACATAGGGGCTGTTGTTTTTCTATTTGCTAGTTGAAAAGGGGAAACAAAGGCTCGTCCGGAGCCCAGTGTGGGTGATGTGCCCCCGGCACGGTGACCTAGAAAGCATCTCCAGGAGCTCAGCTCAGACCTGGAAGGAAGGAACTCTGAGGACAAGCATCAGCTCCCACCGACGGAGCGGTGGCAGCAAGGCAATTTGGACTTCGGTCTCGCTGCGAGCAGCACCCACCCGGGTGCTAATTAACACCCCCGGTGATTGCAATGACGTGGACATCTGGCTGCTGAGAACAACATGAGCCGAGTCCAACTGCTGCTGTCTGGTGAGCTCTTCCTCTGGTTCAGACCTCATTTCTTTTCCAAAGTCTTCCACCCTGGCACCCTACGGGCTTTGCCACGCTTGCCAGACCCATCCGCCTTCTCCCGGACCCATCAGCCACCTGTGGCACAGTAAATCATGCTCCTCTCTTGGCAATCTCCCCTTCCCTTGCCGACGGTGCACAGACTGATCCTTGTGCTCCAGCCCTCTGCCTTTCTACCCCAGCTAAAGATCTGCTCTCCCTCTCGCATCTCGTGGCTGGCTGCCAGCTCACAGCTACACAGTGAATATAGAACTTTTCATCTCTGCCAGCCCATGCTCCCACCCCGACACCTCCCTCTGCCAGCACTGGGGACGACACTGGCATCTCTAACCTAGACTTGGACTTTTCCCCAGAACCTTTTCTCAGCAGAACATCCTCAGGGAGCTGCTACGCAACCCCAGTTCTTGCTTTGATATTCGTCTTTCAACCACTTTCACGTGGCTTTACTTGATTATATCAAGAACAACCCTGCTCCACTCACACCGACCCCGAGGGCCGCTGTTGAAGCCCATTTTCCAACCTGGTTTTGTGGAGGACCGTGTCACCCTCTGCTTTGCGTTCCTCTCTGGGCTCTCTCCCCTGGCACATCAAACAGGAGATAGCGGTCTTCTCTCCCTGCTCCTCATTTCACTTTGAGTTGAGAAGTCCTTTCTCATTTCTGACTCGCGTAACCGCATTTTTAAACATGTTTCTTCACCTTTTGCCTGAGCGCTTTCACCTGTGAGGTGAACACACGTACACTAAGGGGCTGGTATGAAAAACTGCAGAGCTCTAACCCACCCGAGTTCCTGCATCCTTGAGGGAACGGCCTCAAGCTGCGCCAGGGCAGGGTCAGACTGGCTCTTAGGAAGGATTTCTTTGCAGAAGGGGTTGTTGGGCGTTGGAATGGGCTGCCCAGGGCAGGGGGGGAGTCCCCATCCCTGGAGGGGTTGAAGAGTCGGGTTGACCCAGCGCTGAGGGATCTGGTGGAGTTGGGAACGGTCAGTGTGAGGTTCATGGTTGGACTGGAGGAGCTTCAAGGGCTTTTCCAACCAAGATGATTCTGGGAATCTGATTCTGTGATCCTGCCTTCACCTCAGAGCTGAAGCACCTGACAAAGTCTGAGGGGAAAGAAGGCAGCAATCAAAGGCTTCTGATTTTTTAATTTTTTTTTTTTATCGGGGCTCACCCCGTTTCACCGGTGTGGGGGGAGATGTGTGAATTTAAACCCAGGACGACCAGCCCGGCCTTGCCCAGGGCGGCCTGAGGGCGGACTCCCCGCCGCCCGCCTTCCCGCCCAGCACGCCCCTGCCCCTCAGCCCCACAGGCCCCGCCCCCTCCCGGGGCCCCGCCCAGGAACCGGCTCCGCCGCCCAATAGCGCGGCGGCGAGCGGGGGGCGTGGCCGCACCGCCTCCTCCTCCGCGCCTCCCCCCCGCCTCCTTCCCCGCCGCCGCCGCCCCCCCCCGCCCCTCCGCCGCCGCCGCCGCCCGCGGCCGCCGCCGAGGGGAGCTGCCATGGGACAAAAGGCGCGCTGAGGAGCGCGGCCCCAGCGCCCAGGCCGCGCCCGCCACGCTCGGTGCCCGCCGCGGCATGGCGGCCCCGCGCCGCTAGGCCCGGTTCGGCTCGGCCCGGCCCGGCCCGCAGCGCCTCCCCCCCTCCCCTTACCCCCCCCCGCCATGCCGAGCGGCAGCACCGCCGCGGCCTCCCCCGCCGCCGCCGAGCCCGCCGAGCCGCCGCGCCTCCCCCCCCCTCCCCACCCGCCGCCGCCGCCGCTGCTGCTGCTCCAGCAGCGCCTCGCCGGCCTCGGCCTCCGCCACCGCGGAGGGGCGGCCCGGCGGCAAAGCCGGCGGCGGCAGGCGGGCTTGGCGCCGCCGCCCGACCCCCCCGGAGAGCCGGGGCCTGGCGGGGCGGAGGAGGAGGAGGAGGAGGAGGAGGAGGAGGCGGCGGCGGCGGCGGCGGCGGCGGGGGACGAGGGAGACCTGGAGGAGGAGGAGGAGGAGCTGCTGGCGGGGGAGGACGAGGAGGAGGAGGAGGACCCGGCCGCGCTGCTGCTGCTCTCCTCGTCCTCCTCGCCCTCCCAGCCGCTCCCGCTGCTGCCGGCGCTGGGCTCCGTCCTGCTCTCGCCCTCCTTCGATGCGCAGGAGGCGGCGGCGGCGGCGGCCGGGGCGCTCTGCGGGGCGGACGATCCTCAGGGCATGATGGCGGCGATGCTGTCCCACGCCTACGGCGGCGGCCTGGGCGGCGGCGGCGGCGGAGGGGGGGGGGCGGCGGCGGGCCTGAACGGCGAGCAGGCGGCACTGCTCCGCCGAAAGAGCGTCAACACCACCGAGTGCGTGCCCGTGCCCAGCTCCGAGCATGTGGCCGAGATCGTGGGTCGTCAGGGTGAGTGGGGGACCGGCGCGGGGGGACACCCCCAGTCCCCGGGTGTGGAGGAGGGAGGCGGCGGCGGGGAGGGGGAGGGGGAGCGGTGGCCTTAGGCCTGGGCCTGCTGCTCGTTCCCCGGGGGTTCGTGGCAAGGTTTACCCGTGGGGTGCCGGCTGGAGGAGCCCCTCGCCCCGGTAGTAGCTTTGTGCCCCGTAGGGCCTACCTCACCTCTCCCACCCCCCGGCCTCCCCACGGGGGAACGGCAGCAGGCCGGCCCCGCTTGAGAAGGCGAGAGCCAGCGCTGGGCTCGCTCAGACCTTGGCTTAGTTTGAGCTGTAAAACACAGGATATAGCCTGGCCCTGTACAGGTAAGTGTTGGCACAGGCTTCGGGCTTCAGTGACACTCGGCTTGTGGTTTTCAGTAAGAAGCTGCCTTTCGCCGTAAGAACTTTGGACCGTGTTTTCCAAAGACTTTCGGGTTAACTTGCTTGCCTTGCAGAGCAGGGTATGGGCTGACACCCTTCCTCCAGCTTTCCACAGCGCTCGCCGAGACAAAGTGGGACCTCAGGAGCCAGCGAGATGGAGAAAGGAGCCACGTGCAGCCTTCTTCTGTGTGAAAGCCCTTGTCTTTCTGCTCGGGTTGTGGCTTCCTGTTGATCGCTATTGCTACACTCCGTGGGTCTCTGTTACGCCGTTAGGATAAGGTCATATCAGTGATGTCACGTTCGTTGCTGGCCTTTCATGTGGTCTCATGGGAGCGGTGCTTGGAGGAGGCAGAAAGATGATGCTTCACGCCAGCTTTCTGGCGGTGAACCTAATTTTAAAAGCACTTTTTATATCGCAAGAGAAGCGCTGTCAAGTGTGTGGGTCTGGAAATGCAGACAATGAAGTTGCCGCTCTCTTCCTGTTCCCTTTCAGTGTTATTCTTTATTGGTCTGGGGGTGGTGTGTCTTGTTTGCTGATCGACTCCGATAACGAGCGGTTATGCTGTCTGGTCTCTCTACATCAATGTGGCTTTTGTTTCTTTTTCTCCTTGAGTATGGAAGAAATGGTAAAATTATTTTAAACCAGTGTGGTGCGATAAGAAATACCCGCTGAGCACCGATGCTTAGGCAGACTTTGGTTTTATCTTCCTACATTTATTTTAGGCAGCAGTCAAGGGTGGGTTTTTGTGCTGGGTGTGTCAAAGGAGAACGAAAGGCTGTGCTGCAAAAATTGGCAGGTAGCTTCCTCTGATGCAGACAAGTCCGTTCTGTTCAAGCAGAAAATATCTTTGAAGATGTTCAAACGCTATTTCTTGGAAGACTTTGCTCATGTGTCATTGGGGATGACAGGCGGCTGGGGGGGGGAATGGAAAACAGAACTGAAAATGGTTATTGCTACAGTCCTCTGAAAGAGAAATACAAACTAGTGGGCTTCAAGGACCAATTAGGCTGCCGTGTTTATTCTCCACCAGATCAGGATTGTTCTCTGTAGTACATTTTTCAGTACTTTGGGTCACTTAAAAACAAGATAATGGAGTTTGCATAGAAATAGGATCGTTGTTCCTGAAGAGCTCATTTGCTGCTTTTGCTTTTATTTCTTATCTGATGTCACGCTGTTTGGCTTGTGATAAAATATTTAGCCTCAGTGGGGAGGGATTGTATCATAAAAAGAATTAGGGCTATGAAAGAGGAAGGAGCAGAAGGAGAGCTAAAAAAACTGTTACCAAATATACTTGCATGAAAGCTTTGCGTAAGGAGGTCCTTCAAAATTCTCATTCAGGGGAGACTTATGCTTAGAGACTGACTTATGTAAGTTGTATTAGTTCCACTAAATATTTGTCAAATTTCTTAGAAATACTAGTCCTTGCGTCTCCTTTTATGGCCCAGATTGCATGGGCTAGAGGCTCCTGCTCTCCCATCCACCTGCCCTGCATGTGTCTGTGCTCTAGCCCAGCAGCTTGGTCTGCCTCGAGCAAGCCTGGCCAGAGCTGCATCCTTCACCGATCCTTCTGCTCTCTCTAAAAATGAAGATGCTGCACATTCTCTTCCTAGCACACATCGTAACCAGCTGGGTGCGTTATCTTGAACGAATTCAGCTGAAGTTTGATGCCAGACTCCTCTGTGCTGTGATACTTTAGTATCTAATTATGTAAGGGCAATGCAATTGGAATGTTACTGCTGATGGATTTTCACGAAGATTAAGTTGATATTCTTTCTTTTGCTGTCTTTGTGAGGTATAAAAAGAACTTGAAATGTCTGCAGCCTGAAAACATCAGCTCTGAAATACCAGGAATGCTGAGTTTGATTTAGGCTTTGCTGGAGGCCTCACTGCTGTGTCTGAAAGCATGTTTATTGTAAGTCCTAACCCCCTAACTGAAAGAGTAATGATAACCGGAATTCCACGGTATTTTTTTATCTAAATTTAATTTTTTGCACAGAGGAGGAGAATTTCCAGTCACTGTTTAGCAGACCAAAGGACCCCACGATTCCTAAGAGAGCTGTAAACAAACAAAAACCTTACGGTGCTTGCATTTACTTTATTTTTTTTTCAATTACGTGCAAATTTCAGAAATAAATATAGCCCTTCAGGCAGTGAAGTGGCGCTCCCACAGCCCTGCTCTGGGTCGCTGTGTTGCAGGTTCCCACGTGGGTAGCTGCGCTTGCTGAATCTCTGCTGGGAGCTGGGCACAGATGTGGGATGTCACAGCTATAGGAGGTGTTGGAGGGCCTGAAATGTACCTTGTGGTTGATGGTTTTCTTGTGAAGTACGTTGGAGGCGGCAGGGTTACTGTGACAGGAGTTTAATGTGTTGCTGCTAGAAGCATTTACATCAGCGGAAGAGGCTTAAGTAAGATTTTCTTTTAATGAATAGTAGGTGTTACTTTAAAAAAAAATTCTGTAGTATTTCTGAAACCTGACAGGTTTTGTGCTTTTTTTTGTTGTTGTTGCTTTTTTTAAATCTTAAATGTTCTCAACCTTTTCTTACTCCCCTTGTACCCCCCTGAAAATGAAGCTGACAGATACTGGTTAGAGTAGTGTAATGTAATTCTTTGTAGTCTTTGAAGTGGAAGAATCTCAAAGGTGAACAACAAAGGAAAAGATATTTGTATCCTTTTATTCTTGTTAAGGCATGTGACTAGGAGCCAGGAAAACTAGATTCCATTCATGGCATTGTACAGGCTTCCTGTATGAATTTGAACTAGCTGTTGAATCCAACCTTCGGTAAGTTGGCTGGTCGTCACGCTGATCAGAAAAGTGACTTCCTTTGCTGTCAGCAGCTAAAAATCCTGCATGTGCAAAGTTGCGTTGGTTTAAAAAAAAAAAAAAAAAGTTGGAGAAAGTGCTCTTCAGAAGTGGTAGCAAGAAAGCTGCATTGCTGAGGAGGTGGCCTTGTTTGCCTGAGAAGAGCTGGCATAGGGCGTATACCCAAAATTATATAAGCATGTATCCAGACTTAAAAAAAAAAAAAAACTTCTGGAGAGTTAACTTGGGAGGTTCTGGTTTAATCTCTAAATCATGTGAAGGACTTGTCAAAGTCTGCTGCGGATCACCTGAAAACTGTTTCTTCTAAGTAAAGCTGGTGGTGGTAACTCTGTGGCAGTTCTGCCCTGGTCTGGAGGGTCTTGAGAAGGATTTGCTAAGTGTAAGGGGAGTTTTCAGTGCCTGCTGCTACTTTCTTTACACTAAAAACCAAAAAAGTCATGTTTGAACACTAAAAGCTCTTTTGAATAGGGGAAAAAAAAAAAGGGATGGTGTCTGAAGACATGAACAGAAAGCCTGAAAGATGCTGGAAGGGACAAAAGTGTCCTGTAGAGAGATGCTTCATCCTTGAATGTATTAACCATCTTCTGATAATGATTGTTGGAATGTATTTGCTAATGCATTCCAGTGTTGTGGCTGTCCAAGTAACGTGATTTTTCCAAGTGTTTATATCCTCAATAAATCTGACAATAGTGGTTTTCTTCCCTAAGACATCACTGGAGTTGGAGCTACTTAACTCTAAAGCCTGATGCTTCTCTTTCTTCAGTAAGGATAGTTTGGATGGTGGCTGCAGAGCTTGAAACGGGCAGGGCAGCCTCCAAACCCCAGATGAGTAAGAGGAGGAGGAATGATATCATCCCATTTCACTGATTAAATCGATAATGACAAATCTGCTTTGCATGAGACGGCCTTGCAACTAAAATAACATTTTTATGCATATTTAATGATCTTGGGCTCCGTCTTTGCTCTTTGATTTTTGAATGTGGGCTCTTGAGCAAAATATTACTTTGCTTAAAATAGTCCTGTAACTTGAAACAAAAAAATCATTCTGATAAGTTGGTAGCTGATAACTATCTAGCCAAATAAAAACAATAGCTATCACTCTTGGGGAGTGGGAACAGTGCTAAAACAATCCTGGAGCAAGTACTTGTGTTAGCGAGTACAGTAGATAGATGTCCTCTAGTAGAATAATTATAGTCTTTTCAAGAACTATATGTCTGGTTTTATGTCTCGATATGTTGTGATGATAATGTTACCGAGTTGCTGACAATACTTTACATAGCCTCGACTTAATTGTTAACCTGTAAGAAGTAGTCAGAAAAAGCATAGCTAACTAGTATGAATTCCTTTTTTTTTTTTAAACTGAGTGCTTAAGATTTCCACTCAAGAATAAGTTTAATTTGCATGACTGAAGTCATCACATATCTCTCTGTCAGTTGATTGCCACAGACAACAAAGACCACAGGTTCAGCTAAATTATTTTCAGTGAAAGCTGAAAAGGCAGTTACACCTCAGATTTTTTTTTTTTTGCATCTTCTATAACAAGCAGGTTATTAAATGCTATATTAAATGGCTTGTTCTAAAGACTGAAAGAAAACTTGAGCTTTAAAATCCAATATAAAAGCTCTTTTTCTGACAAGTTGAAGGCTCATCACTTTTAGAGCCTGGATCTCCAGGAACTGAAACACGTGAGCGTGCTGTGGCCTGGCAGAGTCTGAAATCGCTGCTGAAGTTTCTGCGGCCTTTTGCTCCGGTGCTGTGTAACAAACATCATTTCAGTTCTGCCGTTTGTCACTTGTGCTATGCAAAGATCCAACTCAAGTTGCAAAGTGTGTCAGAAGGGTGCAAGTTCTCCAGCTGGGATCATCAATCCTCAAGTCATAAATGCTGCTCTTGTCTGGCTTGTTGGGTGGGAAGCACACCAAATACAGTGCACACTCAGGAGATTTTTCTCTTTGTGTAGTCTGCCAGAAATTCTGTAGATTTTCGTTTCTGGTATTCATACGTTAATACCTGCATCAGTAAGATTTTTGGATGAAGCTGAAATTAAAATAATCAAAATCTTGTGATGTAAAATGCCAATTCCTACTCCTCTGGTCCTTTTGTTTTTCTTGTAGAATTGCCGTGTTCTAAAAGAGCATGTGTTTTTAAGTTTATAACATACACATACAAAAGAAATCCTGATTAATGTGCTCCTGAACTGCACTGGATTAACCTTTCTGTGGCATGAGAAAAGGGTGATGATTTTTTTTTAAGCTGTTGGTAAAGTCAGCAGATGTTGTGTGTTTCCCTGTCTTAGCCCCTCTTACCCTCTCTTCTAGTACACTGTGGTCTGAATTTCTGGAAGAGAAACTTTGTTCTAAACAAAGTGTTGGATCTCAAAGATCTTAAATTTGTTTTTGATGCAATACCTCCACCCCACAGGGCCAATTCCCTATTGCAGGCAAAAAATGTAACAGGGATAGGGTTGCAAACTTGCTGTAGCAAAAAAAAAAAAAAGGCTGCTGAGAACTAGAACATTTTTGTTTAATCAAAAGAAAAGGCCAAAAAGCCCTACATCAAGCATTTGTTTCCAATTTCAGTTGCTCTTTAAGAATGTCTTCTTTTTCTCTCTCTTTCAGGTATTCCTTTAAGTTCATGAGATCTTGCCAGCATCCGAGATCTCAGTTTCCTTCACTGGTGTGAGTCAGTAATTCTGCGGTCTGCACCAAGTTCTCTGCTGCTCCTTTGAACAAAGACACAGTATCTCTTTTTACCCTCTAGTTCGTTTTACATTTGACAATATACTGCGGAATTTTGTGTATAAAACCACCGCTCTAGCAGCATTTTTGAATCGGGGCTTTGGTGTCGGTGAAGATTTGCACATTTTTTTGCAATCTTCCTTTTTTTGGCCCTCTTGGCGTGCTGCGTGGCATGCTGAATGGTGATCCCTTTTAATATCCTCCTTGTGCAGGTCGGGTTTCCCCCCGCTGTTGCTCACACCGATCTGCTTCATTCACTAGATCAACGTTCTTCATGAAAACAACTTTTTTTCCTGTAGCAGTTTTATTTATTGGACATACTCCCTCTCTTATTTTCTACTACCGTATCTGTCTAATTTTGCTCAGCAGCTGCTACCTTAGTCCTGGTGCTGCAGTAGTGCAAGTAATTAATAATACAAGTTGCTGCCCTCTGGCTCTTTTGCTGCGTGTAACTTGTTTACTGAGTTGCCATCTGTCTTGGGAATTGGAGTATTCCTCTGCCTCTGAGATTGCTGATGTGATAGATTGTCCCAGCCTGACATAAAGAAGGAAACAGTGTGCAGGCTGACTGCTTCATAAATTGATTGATAAATTGATACACACTTAAGAAATCTCTAATAAAGAGTTTGTACACAGTTCTTGAACAAGGGCTTTTGGTTTCCAAAAGAGGGAAACATCCCTGAGAGCTTCTGAGCAGCCTTCCTTTGGGAAAATTTCTCAGCATTGTCAGAGACTCTTAAAGCTCCCCTCTTTTCCCATCTGTTAGCTTGGCAGCCAAACGAAGTCCTGCTCCCTGTGGTCTGGCACCACCGAGGGGCTGACTGATTCCTTGGCTTTTGGTTAAAGTGCTTGGGATCTCCAGGTTGTCCTTCTGGTGCCTCAAGCTTCAAGTGCTGGTCTGGAAAGTACCACGTCTAAAACTCCTTCTGCAGTCCTAGCTGAATACTGACAGGTAGGAAAGTTGTGTATCATCTTAGCATTCGTACACGTAAAAAATACAAAGCAAAAGAAGTGGTCAGTTGCTCCTCAGAAATGGGTAAGTGTGATGGAATTATAATGGGAGCAGTCTCAGTCGCTATATATAGCGTGAGTCATATTGAAATGTTCCACAGGCAGGCACAGGGGTTTGGGAACTGCCGTGTAACTAAAAGCCTTTGATTGCAGCGGTAAGTTAATGAGGGGGTCAGGAGGCAGGGAAAAATGTCTTTGGTAGAAAATGCTCCAATTTTTATTTTTCTTGACTTGTATGCCATCATTCCTTCTCTTGGAGTAACTTTATCAGAGTGGCTGTCAGTTGAGTTTTTCTTTCTCCTCTACGCTACTCACTAGTTAACCTACTTGTAGCATTGCTTATTGTAGTGTTGTATTAGCTATTACCCGTGTACAGCACTTCTGAGGTACAGTTGTTGTCTAAAACCATTAATACAGCCACACTCCAGAGCAGAGAGCCAGAACTTTGTTCCCAGGTTTTAGATCATAATGATATCAGTATCGTGTTTGGATCATAAATTTGAGAAGAAGCTCTGGTGGGTTCCCACGAAGCATCCCTACTGTGATAAGTGGAAAAATTCTTGTAGAAAATACAACCTGCTGAAGGGCAGGAGCACAACTAGCCTGTGGGGAAAAGCCTTTGCCCAGGGGACATTAATCTCACAACTCTGTGTGTGTGTGTTTCAGGTGGCCACCTCCAAGGAAACCGCAGCTTGGGTAGCACCCGGGAGGAGATTGCTTTGGTTTGCTAGGTGAACAAAATGGCTGTTGCTTAAAATCTGTGTGCATCCATGTCCCCATTTAAGCAGTTAGCTGCTCTCCTTTGGGGACTGCCTTCTGTTCCCAAACCTGCCAGCGACCTGCCCCGCGAGCTTGAGCAAATCCCAGCTGCAAGCTGCGCCTGTCTCTTGGTGTATCCACATTTGTTAGCTCTCTGGCATGTATCATGTCTAGTTGTCACACGGGAGCCCTAATCTTACCACCTAATTAACCCAAATAGTGATCAGACTATTATCTGTACTATATAATGCTAATGGAGAGCTGTTAAAGCTGTTGGTGGTTGGTCTAGTCCTGTATTTGGAAGGGATGCTGCGCTCTGCAATGAGGTATCTCTCAGCTTACCTCTGGCTGGAGAGAAAGCTGCATAAAAATAAATGGAAACTTGCTTTCAGAAAAATCGGTTTGATAATTATTATCCAAGTTTAGGCTCTTAAAATTGTTTTAAAAAAAATTAAAAGCTTTATTTTTACAGCCTTCCTTGCTAAAATCAAAATGCCACAGGGGCCATAGCTGCCTGAGTAAAGGGTTTTGTGCAAATTGGTATCTTTTGCAAGTGCAGAGAAATTACTTTATCTTCCTTGAACCAACTAACTATATTCAACAGTCAGTTGAAAAAAAAAAAAATTGTCAGGAGTTGAATTTTCTCCAGTCCATGAATTAAAACAAAGTGTGAGATGAATTAATTGATCTTAGGTGAAAGCAGATGGTAACCTGAGTCAGTCCCTCAACTGGCCAGACAACAGGTAGTATTTTGTATGACTTTAATAACCCAGAGAAGTACCAAAAATGTTCTGGTCTTGTGTAGCCAGCCTGCTTGAGGAGTATTAACCATTAAACAGTGTAGAATAGGATTTTTGTTTTCTGTCTCAATGCAGCTTCATCTCTGCTTAATAAATGGGGCATAAATCAGTTTTCTACTGTATAATCACAAACTGGATAGATGTTTTTAGCCATGTCACAACTGAAGGGATGCACTGTGTTTAAGCAAAAGAATGCAGCTTGTACCACCAGCTCTTCTGAAAAATAGGTAGAGCAGTCATTCTTAATGAAGTAGATGAATTTTGGGTTGTTAATCAGGTGGGCAGTGTTATGCTCTGCAGCCCCAGCAGCTGTTGGCCTTCTGGTACATCCAGTGCTTCAGTCTCTGCAAATCCTTCCTTACCTTAGCTGCAGGAGTTCCCACTTCCCAATTAAAAGCTTGTGGCAACCTAGCAATGAAATAAGGGCTGTGCCAGCTTGACAGACTCCACTTTTAAAGCTGTGTCTGCACCCAACAGTCACAGGTTCATCAAAAACAAAGAGCCCTGTGCAGTCCCTTTGCTCCTTGGCATGCCCGGTGGTGCTGTGCCAGCCCCTGCGGATCTGCAGGGACTTCCCAGACTCTGCCTTTACTTTCTAGGTAAGGAATTAGCCACAGCTTTACTCGCAGCTCATGGTTCCAGGTTGACATGACTAATTACTCTGTCGCCACCTCCTTACTGGGTGTCAGTGTATTACCAAAGCTGTGGCCTGAGTGCTAAAGACTGTATTCAGAGTGGAGGCTGTAATACAGTATTGCCTTTCATCAGATAACGGCAAACCTACTGAAAAATATATTCCTGTGAACTACAGCTTTCTCTTTGGTGCTAACAAGCTGCGGAGGCCAATCTGTGAGATCTGCCCTTTGCCCGCGGTTGCTCTGGGGCTGATTTGGAGGACGCCAGGTTTGTCTTGCCTCCTGTGGAAGAGAGGAGTTGGTGCTAATGCAGCTTCACCCGGCTCGCTGCTCTCGCAGCCCGGGTGTCTTCCCACAGGATTTGTGTGTCTCAAGAGCTGGAGGAGGTTCTCAGGTTTGATCCCCTTAGCTCAGTACTCCTCAGGAGCAGGGAAGGAGAACAAGCTGCTATTGTCACTTGATGGAGGTTCACAGGGGCTGCTCACTGAATTTTTACCCACTGTGACTTCCAGGTTTCTACTTAAATAAACTTTCACCTTTTTTTTTTCCTAACAACTGGGGAGGCAAGGTTAAACAGCCATGATGCTAAGAAAGTTTGGGTTCCCCTGCATGCCTGGACCCCAATTTCACAGCACTTGGCAGGAGGACTGTGGTGGGTACGAGGCGTGTGTCCCTGCGTTGCTGAGCTGCATTTTACTTTTTTGGGTGGTTCTTGGCTGCCAGCCCCAGGCTGACTGGTGTGGTGCGAGGCAGGCGTGCACAGGGTTGCCGCTGCGGTCGCTTGGCTCTGCTGGCTCCCTTGGGGAGTTTCCCTTGTCGAGTAAATGGCCTGAGATTGGGTTTGACCTCTCTCGAACTGCTTGTGATGATGAAAGGTGAAAGTTGGAGTGATGGGTGAGGACTGTGGGTGCTGTGGCTGTGATGCTTAACCCTCGCTTCAAGGGGAAAAAAAAAATAATCTGTCTTCCTATCACCTTTTTTTTAATAAGGAAGTATTTGATCATTTTAAATTGGTAGTGTATGAGGTAAACAATTCCTTCAGAGCTACCCTTAAGTTTCTTGGGGACTATAATGTTCACAGTGTGTTTAAAACGTTCAGTCAAATAATCCTCTTGAGGGAAAATGGGGAGGAGGCTTGAGAATGATACAAGTCAGCCGGCACAGGATGAGCGCTGCCTGCAGGGCTTGGTGTGGGCTCAGCTCCTCGTCGGGTGCCTGGGCAGGCAAGTACTAAATCTTTGCCTAAATAAAAGCAAAACTAAAGGATTTTTGCTTTAACCATGTCAGTTGTGGCTGAGTGTGCTGCGTAGGAATGCCTATAGTGCTGGACCAAGTGTGGTAACCTTGTATTGTATTGACTTCCTTTATCATAACAAAACTAAAATTAGTTTGAAGGGCTTGATTAAACTGAATTTTCAGTCTAGAAGTCCCCTCTTCAGGCTTTTTTTTAATCTCTGGACTTCAAAATCTTCGATGCAATGATCTGATGATTTACAGCAAAAATGTGGGGCGGTGTTATTTTTATTTTTCCTTTGTCTTTCTGTGTCTAAGCTCGGGAGATTGGGAAACTTCTTGATTCATCCTTCGGCCACATGACTTCATAGCTGGCCGACCTTGTGTCATCGTGGCCACAGCTGCCTCTGGATGCCCTGAATTGTCGGAGAGGGGATGGGATCAGCCATGCTTCGTATCATCGCCTCGGTAGTGACTAAGGGAGGAGGGTGGGAAGCCAGAGCAGCTGAGTAAAAGCAAATAGAAAAATCATCCTGCTGGAGTGGTAATAATGGGCTACTGACCTTGTGTTTTGCCTTGACTTTGTCTGTTGAGGGGTTTTCCAGCACTCCTTGCGGACAAAACCCAGCGGGTATTGACTGACTCATTCAGAAATGTTGGGTTTCATATGTGGTGACTTTCTTCAGTTCTTTCTGACTTTTCAGATAAAGTTTTGAGGTTGACCTTGACGATCTGTGGAGTCAGCTTTCCATTGAAGCCAGCTTTCTGATGTTTAAAAGTCTTGTTCTGTCGCTGCAGGGAGTTGAGGCAGCGTTTGGCCTCTGCTTTCTAGGTATGTGATTTGTACCTTAAAAGAAATTTCTGCCCACCTTGGCCTGTGCCATTCTGCAGCCTGAGGAAGAAAGGCAAGAAGGCTTTTTTTTTCACACCAGTGTGGTTTGGAAATGTGGCTTTGGCAAAGCAATCTTGGAGTTTGCAGCTGAAATGGCAAACGGAGCTGAAGGTGCAAACTTCTAATTTGATTTGAGCTTCTAAAACACCAAGAAAAGCTTTTTTTAAAATATAAACTGTAAGAATTGGTAAGGCGCTTTGGGATCTAGGATTAAGCAGGCTCTGAACTGTGGTATATAATAAAGAATTATATAGCTATTTATATATGTGTATGTCTTGTATTAGATGCTCCTAGTGTTCTTTAAATGCTGCCTCTAATTTTTGGGAAATAAGGTTATATGCTTGGGTGGAATGGAGTGAATGAAAGTAATCTGTAAATTGGAGAATAATTGCTACCCATCTGACTTTAGTTTTAGGTGTTCCAGTAAAAAGGGCTCGACTGGTGTGAAAACTTCAGCAGCACCATTTTAGGGATTCTCGTGGGTTTAAGGTGTGAGCCCACCATCTTTTCTGAGTAACTGTGAAGGAATGGGAAGCGGAGCGGGCGAGCAGATTTACTTCCAGGGAGAAAGGCAAACAAAGAGATGGGGGGAGTAAAGGCAAATTGCCAAAGAGGGCTGCTGCTGTCTGTTACGAGCTGGGAAATGGCATGGCTTCAAAGGATGTGTGTTCTGCTTCCTTAGGGCACCTCACGCCTGTGTTTTCCTTTTTTTTTTTTTAATCTGGTAGCACGCTCATGCCCTTCTCGGTGGGCTGTGGTGGGAGGTTGAGGCTTCTGGGTTTGTTCTCTCCTACAGACACTTGCTGCTCTTGCAGAACTTCTAGTTTGGCTCTCGAGATCTCCATCCCCCTCCTTTGCACAGCTCTGCCTGTGCCTCCCTCCTTCCCTTGCTGGGAGCCCTCCCGTGTGCTTTCGGGTGGAGGTAGGGCCTCCCAGAGCCCTCCAGACGAGCTGTTGAAGATAATGAACTTCCTCTCCAGCTGTGTCCTGGAAACAAAGGCCTGTTGTGTTCAGCCTTTGTCCTTGCTGTGAGCAGGGGCCCTGCAAGAAGCAGCTTTTCCTTCCCTCTATTCCCAACCAGCATCTGCATATTTGCGCTTTTTTTTTTTCCATTAGCAGATAGTCCTGAATAAGTGTGTCTTTGAGTGGCTTTCGAACTGTAAAATTACCACTAGTGGTACCTTGGGTGCAAGGGACTGACAAAACACTCTTTCAAGAGACTACCCAGACAGTTAGGAGATACTTAACGAGGAAAATGGGAACAAATTTCACTCTGCAAGTGGAGTGATGCTTAAAACACTTGGTCTGCAAATGTTGCTTGTAGTTGTTTCAAGATGAAGTTTGCTATAAAACGGCATTTAGTGTGCCATGCTTTTGAATTTGTGTTAAAATAGGTTAAATTCAGGTCAGACTGAATCCAGTAGACTGTCACGGACCTACTCGTGTCTCTTAATTTTGGTTTGTGTCTTTTGGTTTTGCCCTGCCTGCTTTTCTGGTCCTGCGAAGGTGCTTCTGCGTGCACCATGCCAAAATGCCTTTAGCATCTTAGGAAAGAGCCTGCTGCCACTGTGTCCTAGCAAACGTTATATTTCAGTCCCCCAAAATCAAAGACAAACGTTCCATTAGCTTTTTGCTTCTCTTTCAGACTATTTTTACCCAGTTAACGAGAGAAATTCCACGTAGGCACAGAATATTACGTAGTAAGCCTTATTTGCATGCAACAAACTGCTTGAAGTCCTACTTGATAGTTCAAGGAGTGGCTCCTTCACCCCCCAGGGAAGAGTAAGGTTTAAATAACACTTATCGATAACAGGAGGCAAATGAAGAGTTCTCAGTAAATCAATAATTTTATCTATATCCTACACAGGTTGTGATACAGACCCTTCTCTCACTTGTAAATGTTTAATTTGCTTTTAGGGCACGCTTGTCGTGAAGGGCTGGTGTATCAGCACGCAAGTATGAGTAAAACTGCTTTTGCTGGAGCTTAGAAATAACTGCAGGGTACCCAATCAATAGGAAAAACTTAAACCCGCCGCTATTCCTGCGATAATCATGAACGTGGCTGTTGGTAGGAAAAAGCCATCCACGTTTATTCACGGTCTAATAGCAGTTGAGGAGATGGCAGGTTAAACCAGCCCAAGAAACGCTGCTAAAATAGTTTGTGGCCGTGTCAGAGGTCTGTTTGGAAATAATAGGTAGAAGTTGGGACTGCTTTCTCTAATGTGGCTTGCAGAGATAAAAATGGCAGCTTCTGGTTTCACCCTAGGGTTTCTTGAAACTCTCAAACAGCTTAAAATAGATGGCTTTCTTGTGGCTTTCTAAACTTAGATTCAACTTGCATGTGTTTCCTTTAAACAGGTTGCAAAATCAAAGCACTAAGGGCCAAGACAAATACTTACATTAAGACCCCCGTTCGTGGAGAAGAACCCATCTTCGTTGTCACGGGACGAAAAGAGGACGTAGCCATGGCCAAAAGGGAAATTCTCTCAGCTGCTGAACACTTCTCCATGATCAGAGCGTCACGCAACAAGAACGGTCCTGCCCTGGGAGGTTTGCCCTGTACCCCCAACCTGCCGGGCCAGACGACGGTCCAAGTCAGGGTGCCTTACCGTGTAGTTGGGCTGGTGGTGGGACCGAAAGGAGCAACAATCAAAAGAATTCAACAGCAGACCCACACCTACATAGTCACACCCAGCAGAGACAAGGAGCCCGTCTTCGAAGTCACGGGAATGCCCGAAAACGTCGACCGTGCGCGCGAGGAGATCGAGATGCACATAGCCATGAGGACCGGGAACTACATCGAGCTGAACGAAGAGAACGATTTCCACTACAACGGTACGGATGTCAGCTTTGAAGGAGGCACTCTCGGCTCCGCCTGGCTCGCTTCTAATCCTGTCCCTCCGAGCCGCACCAGAATGATTTCTAATTATAGAAATGACAGCTCCAGCTCCTTGGGAAGTGGCTCCACCGATTCCTATTTTGGAAGCAATAGATTGGCTGACTTCAGCCCGACGAGTCCGTTCAGCACAGGCAACTTCTGGTTTGGAGAAACGCTGCCTTCGGTGGGCACGGAAGACCTCGCGGTCGACTCTCCGGCGTATGACTCCTTACCGACTCCTTCCCAAACCATTTGGACCCCTTTTGAACCTGTAAACCCGCTCTCTGGCTTCGGTAACGACCCGACTACTAACGCCAAGCCTCAGCGCCGAGGGAGCCAACCATCTACTCCTCGCCTGTCACCCACTTTTCCAGAAAGTCTGGATCACCCGTTGGCTAGGAGAGTGAGGAGCGACCCACCGAGCGCCGGCCACCAAACCGGCCTTCCCATCTACATCCCTGCTTTCTCCAACGGTACCAACAGCTATTCCTCTTCCAACGGTGGCTCCACGTCCAGCTCGCCCCCCGAGTCGAGACGGAAGCACGACTGCGTCATCTGCTTCGAGAGCGAAGTCATTGCGGCCCTGGTCCCCTGCGGCCACAATCTCTTCTGCATGGAGTGTGCCAACAAAATCTGTGAAAAGGAAACGCCATCGTGTCCCGTTTGCCAGACAGCTGTTACTCAGGCAATCCAAATTCACTCTTAAATATATATAGATAGTATTATATGTGGACTTTTAAAACTCTTAAAGGCATGGGTGTAATGGTACCCTCTAGTAAACTTCCTAATGAATTCTGACTGTTGGGCTTTCTTGGGATTAGGCTGAAGTTGTTAATAAAATTTCTACTTTCTCAAAAGGCTGCTACGGTAACACTAAACCTAGGTGGTCTCTGTCTGGTTCAGTGTAAGCAGATGGCACGTTTAGCAGAGATACATCTGGTGTGATGCTATGGCACAGCGAGGGGAAGTTTTCATCAATTACACAACTTTTAAAAAAAACAAATTTGACAGGTTTTTCTAAAGGATCTCTGTGAAGCGTTGGGACTTCTGTGCGCTGGCAGCAATGAACCTCGTCGCCTAAACGCAGAAGTACTCGTCCGCCATGGAGGGTTTGTGGCATTATCAATATATCAAACAACACTTCCAATGCTGCCTTCTTTACACTGCCAGTTTTGAAAAAAAAAAAAAAAAAAAAAAAAACAAAAAAAAAAACCAACAACAACAAAAAACAGGTTTGGGGAAATTATTTTTGCTTTGTGCAACAACTTATGCCTAATTCTTCAGCATTGCAAATACCTTTATTTTAAAGCATAGTTTGATTTATTGAAATGGGTGATGTTATTGGCAGGTTCAGCAAATAAATTATGGTGAGGCGGGGCTGGCGGGGGGGAGAGAAGCTGCCCGACACACCTCTCTTTCACCCGACGTGTGAGGGGCAGCGTGTTCAGAGGATCAGGAAGGTCTCAAGTTGTGAATTCCTACCCACTGCTTTTTCTTAATGTAATGTGGAAAAGTCTGGCTGGCTTCATCCCATTTCAGTAAGGGCTTTGGGATGCACATACTTCGACTAATAGTGAGGATGCTGACATTCCGTTCATTAGTCCGATCAAGCTGTTCTTAAATTACATTTTTAGAGAGTATCTAGTTCAAAATGTGAAGCATTTTTATGTTCAATCCATATTTGTCTTGCACATATATAAATATATATTTTATTTTTAGTAAGGAAAAGGAAAAAGGGGGAGTTGCGTACGTGCCCGTGTATTATTCATGACAGCAGCTGTGACAGTGGCCCTGCAATCAGTTTACTTCATTTCAAAACTGTCTTTCCAATCATAAAGAGGAGGGAAAAAAAAAAAAAATGTCTTTTGAATGCGCTTCTTACATTTCAACCTGTGGATGTTTCTAGCTCTTTCATCCTCAGTACGTTCCCAAATCTGTGCTGGCATATATTAAAACAACAAAAAAAAAAAAAAAAAAGACACAAAGTGGAGTTCTGGTGGATTTTTCTATTTTTTTTGAAGCATTATTTTCCCAAGACAAGACAAAGCTTTTTTCTCAGTATAACGAAAAGAAATTATATGTGTATTGAACTAGTAAATATACAGAAAATTTTATTTTTTATTTCCACTTGAAGAGTTACATTTCGTATAAAAGTTTACAAATAACGGTTTTTATTTTATGATTTTCAGTATAAGAGTTGCCTTGACGGCATATTACGTACTGCATAACTTTAATGCTATAATTGCTTGTAGAATAGTTCCATGTCAGTATTGAAACCTAATCTCTAGCTGCAGTCTTGTAGATATGAACAAATGTTCACTGAGCATGTATTTTGTATTTTATTGCATCGTACACCGCAACTAATAAGCCAAGGAATCGACAGACATTAGGTGCGTGTACCATTTCTATAAACCACAAACTAAGAATGATAAACTATCAATATAGTTTAGTATTTGCTAATTTTACTACACTTTTTGTTATGTATATGTAGGGAGGTCATAGGGATTATGAATTCAATTTGAGTAAAGTTTAAAAACCATATATTTTATGATAAAGGGCCTTTAACTTATGATGGCCAAAGCACTGATATTATATATTTGCTGTAAAGAGAATTATAAGAGTTTTATTTTTCTGATATTAAAAGTTACTTAATAAAGACTTGTTTCCATTAACTTGAATGTTTTGCTGTCTTCATGGTTGTCACTGGTGGAGGCTGGGGCTGCCTGACCCACCTTGGGGGGAGGGTTTCCCTGTGCTTAAAACACCGTGGCCCTGATTTTGGTGTGGCTGGGTGACTTCATGGGTGGAAAAATCTTGTTTTCTATTAATTTCTGACTTTAAAAAGCAACTTGTGCTCTTCCGGAGGGCCCAGCTCAGGGACTTGCAGCTCAGAGTTATGTTGGTGTAGCAGCATGGTGAACTATAATGAAGTATTTCATTGAATCAGAAAATCCCAGACTGGTTTGGGTTGGAAGGGAGCTTAAAGATCACCTAGTTCCAACCCCCTGTCGTGGGCAGACACACCTTCCACTAGCCCAGGTTGCCCAAAGCCCCGTCCAACCTGGCCTTGAACCCTTCCAGGGAGGGGGCAGCCACAGCTTCTCTGGGCAACCTGTGCCAGGGCCTCACCACCCTCACAGGGAAGAATTTCTTCCTTAGGTCTAATCTAAATCTCCCCTCTTTCAGCTTAAAACCCTTGTCCTATCCCTATGCCCCTGACCAAGAGTCCCTCCCCCCTTTCCTGTAGCCCCTTTCAGTCCTGGGAGGCCGCTCTAAGGTCTCCCCAGAGCTTTCTCTTCTCCAGCTGAACCCCCCCAACTCTCTCAGCCTGTCCTCACAGGGGGGTGCTCCAGCCCCCCAAGCATCTTCGTGGCCTCCTCTGGCCCCACTCCAGCTCACAGTTGCAAAAGAACCACCTGAGAGCAGGTTGTGCAGGTCTCCTGCTGCGTTTCCTCCCTGTCTGATGGAGGTTTGCACCCCACGCCTGCTGCAAGGTGCCTTAACGCTTCCTCCTGAAGCCATCGTGTCACTTCTTTCCCACGAGCCACCTTCTCTCTTCTCTTTAAACTCAGGTTTTGCTGTCGCAGGAGCCCCGCGCTGTCTCCTTAGTCTGGCTGTGGCACTGCCCGGTGTTGCAGTGTCCTGAGATACTTCAGTGGTGGTCACACAAATCCGTTCTTACTCCCTGTCGAAGCATCTTTCCCTATTTCTCACCCACTGAGCCAGTGAGAGGAAGCAATTCCACTCCGGGGAGGAGGTTTGCAGCAAATCAGAGCACCTCAACCACTGAGACTCTTCCCTGGGCTGGAGAGCAACAGCACTTTAAAATAAAAAAAAAAAAAAAAAAAAGCCATTTTAAGGCTATTTGGCTTCAAAGGTGTTTCCTGCAGCTTGGTGGTATTGAAGGGGACCCTTGTTGGGTCTCGGTGGGGTAGATACAATGGGGTATTGCTGGGGTTTTTTGCCAGACCCTATTTCTTACTATTCTTTTTTTTGAAAGGGAGCGGAATAAAAAAGCTGCTCCTTCCTGGCAGTACACATAAATTATTAATTTCTCCTGCTTGGCCAAAGATTTTAGATGTCCGAGGGTCACTTTGCCTGGATGTTTCACCCGTCCTTCATCACCTACTGTTCAAACAGCCCTGGGGAGGTGCTGGAGCTTCTACATCTGCCCGTGGTCCTCAAAGCCACCACCCTGGAGCTCGTGTCCTCAAACCTAAACCTGTTCTGTTTCTTCAGCAGGACCGAGAGGAGAATATCTCGTTTTAACCATCTTTTTAGTAGTAAGACTTGGGAAGAGCTCAAAGAGTGTTTAAATTCACTTCACTCGGGTCTTTGGGTGGTTTTAGTGTTGCAGCAAGAGGCTCCAGACACAAAACCTCAGGCGGTGGGGAGATGTAACCTCGTTATTTCTAGATGTGCATCAACCATCGTAAACCCCAACCCCGCCACCAGGTTTTACTTAGCAGAGCAAGTAGCAGTTCCTTCGGAGTTGCATAAGACAGGCACGAGCTTTAAAAACTCCACTTCTCAATTTTCTGTCGGGAATTTATTTTTCCATGCTCAGGAGCACTTGTGATGAGTGAGTAACCCGCCCGGAATTTTAAAGCTTGTTCATGGAAAGGGAAGCACTCGCCACGGGGCATCGGCATGAGCCCGTCTGCCTTGCTGCCAGCCAGGCTGGTTAGGAGAGCTAAACCATTTTAATTTTTTTTTCTTTCAAGGTGAAGTTTTAAGGAAGTATTCAGCTTGAAGTTTTGGTTTTTTTTCCTTTCAGCCCCTGAAGCACCCAGCTGCTTTCCCAGCTGGGCTCTACGCTGGCCTGGAAGCTCCTGCGGCGGCTTTTCCCCGGGAACAAGGGGGGAAATAGGGATGGGAAACCTCTCCCAGCTGCTGGGGAGGGAACTCAGGGTTGTTTTCTGCTCCGTGTGGCACATATTGCTTGCTAGCAGTCGTATGAACCTCGAGGGGGGGGAAGGAGTGCAGGCTGTACCTGGAACACCACGTCCCCGGGCTCAGCATCTCCCCGGGCTCAGCATCTCCCGGTGGGTCCTGAAAACCAGCCAGGCTTTGGCTGTTCCTGCTCAGCTATCCACGGGGATCAAACTCGCTGCTGGGACAGTCGGTACAGCACAGGAGCTGGCAACAAAAAATGCTTTCAGTTTAAAACAAAAATAAAAATAAATCCCTTTGCCGTTTCATGCTGTTCTGTCGTTTCTGCGAGCGCTCGGGCTGGTGCACCGGGGCAGGGAGCTGCGCTCAGATCTTCTCCCCCTCCTTGGAACCAAAACTCCCTTCTCCATGCGAGTGAGGCTGCTGATGTAGCTCTGACAGAGGGAGCCGCGTGATGCTTCCCTTGGGATGAGACCCCCAACGCATCAAGACTCAGGAGCGGAGATGGCTGTTGGGGTTAGAATGGAGAGTACCTCGAGGGTAGGGAGGCTCTGCAGAGAGATCTGGCCAGGCTGGAGCGATGGGCTGAGGCCAACTGGGGGGGTTTCACTAAGGCCAAATGCCGGGTGCTGCACTTGGGCCACAACAACCCCCAGCAGCGCTACAGGCTTGGGGAGGAGTGGCTGGAGAGCTGCCAGTCAGAGAGGGACCTGGGGGGGTGATTGATAATGAGCCAGCAGTGTGCCCAGGTGGCCAAGCAGGCCAATGGCATCCTGGCTTGTATCAGCACTAGCATGGCCAGCAGGGACAGGGAAGGGATCTTACCCCTGGACTCGGCACTGGTGAGGCCGCCCCTCGATGAGTGGGTTCAGTTTTGGGCCCCTCACTCCAAAAAGGCCATTGAATGACTCGAGCGTGTCCAGAGAAGGGCAACGGAGCTGGTGCAGGGTCTGGAGCACAGGTGTGATGGGGAGCGGCTGAGGGAACTGGGGGGGTTTAGTGTGGAGAAGAGGAGGCTGAGGGGAGACCTCATGGCCCTCTCCAACTCCCTGAAAGGAGGGTGCAGAGAGGGGGGATGAGTCTCTTGAGCCAAGGAACCAGCGCCAGGACAAGAGGGAATGGCCTCAAGCTGCGCCAGGGCAGGGTCAGACTGGCTCTTAGGAAGGATTTCTTTGCAGAAGGGGTAGTTGGGCGTTGGAATGGGCTGCCCAGGGCAGGGGGGGAGTCCCCATCCCTGGAGGGGTTGAAGAGTCGGGTGGACCCAGCGCTGAGGGATGTGGTGGAGTTGAGAACAGTCAGTGTGAGGTTCATGGTTGGACTGGAGGAGCTTCAAGGGCTTTTCCAACCAGATGATTCTGTGACATCCCAGAGCTGGTGAGGGCCATGTCCCTTTTCAGGCATTTTCTTCACAGCCACAGAATGGGGACAACCAAGGTCAGCCCCTGAAAATTTGGGGTGGTTTTGTTGATTTGAGGAGTCAGCGTGAAGCTTTTTCTCTCTGTAAATACAGACAAAGCAGCTCAGGACAGGCATGGTTTTCCTGCAGGCCCAAAGCTGACAAGTTTGGGTGCTGGGACTGGCACCGCAACACTGGGGGTGAGGCTGCCCCTTCCCCCCCCCCAGATGCAGGGATGAGACCAAGGCCACCCAGTGTGGCAGTGGCAGAGGTGGGAAGGGCAGCTGTGGGTGGGGACACCCGGGCAGCTGGTGGCAGTGGCAGGCAGAGGGGGGGGGGTGGGACACCGAAACACCACGCTCAAATTAGCATGGGTGGGTGGAACAGACCCCAAGGAGGGAGCACCCTAAGTAACAAGTGACAGGATGAAAGGAAATGGCCTCAAGTTGCCCCAGGGGAGGTTTAGATTGGATATCAGGAAACATTTTTTCACTGAAAGGGTCGTCTACATTGGAACAGGCTGCCCAGGGCAGTGGTGGAGTCACCATCCCTGGAGGTATTTAAAAGATGTGGTGGGTTTGGCAGTGTTACGTTAATGGTTGGACTCGATCTTAAAGTCTTTTCCAACATAAATGATTCTATGATCCTTCTTGAGTGCTCCCGGGCAGCTGCCACGATCAACTCAATCCATGGGGTTTCTTTTGGTTGGTTATTTTTTTGTTTTGTTCCTTGAATTACGGACACATACTTGCTTGAGGAACCGATTTCCCTCTTTCCCTGATTTCAGGTAGCCTGACCTGCCCAGCTGGGCTGAAACTCAGCCTCCACCTGCACCTGCACCTCGCTCCTCCTCAAAGCATCGCGTTCAGAGACCAAAGCTTAGACTTTCCTTTTGCAGATCCCTCCCCCCCCCCCCCCCATCCCTAACACTCCTGTGCTGCATTTGATGCCACGGAGGAGTCACCTGCTGGCTGCAGTGTGGGGGATTTCCTACAGCCCCTTGGTGCACCTCATTTACCCCAAACCCATTTATTTTCTTTGCAACAACCTGCACGCCCACCTCCTTCAGCTCCTTTGATATTCATTTATTTTAAACTTTACCCAAGCAGCTCCTGAAAATATGCTGCAACTTTGGAAAAAATTGGGCCAACAGTATTTTGGGGGGGGGGGGGGGGGGGGGGGGGGGGGAACAACACAAAAAAACCCCCAAAACAACCCTTTTTTTTTTTTTTTTTTTTTGTTTATATCAGTTATGCTTCTCTCCAGAACTGGAGCTCTGTAGCACTGGTGTGGGATCCCACCAGGCTGAGCCGGGGCCGGGAACTGGGTGTCACCAGCTGCCTGCACCTTGCCGGCATGACCCACCCTGCCCACAGCTCCCAGCTGCTGAGGAGGGCTCAAGCCTTTCCTGCAGCATCTTCCACCAAAAGTGCTCCTCACCTTACCAGCACTGGCTGTCCTGGCAGCTCCAGTGAGCTGAGGAGCAGAAATGCTGTGGCGGGGGGGGGGGACGTGGGCGTGAATTAGGAGGTGCCTGTGGGCTGGGAGCTACTTCTTGGGACACTGAGGCAGGAGCTCACTCACTTACAGGTGAATTTTTCTCCAAACAGAATCATCTGGGTTGGAAAAGCCCTTGAAGCTCCTCCAGCCCAACCATGAACCTCACACTGACCGTTCCCAACTCCACCAGATCCCTCAGCGCTGGGTCAACCCGACTCTTCAACCCCTCCAGGGATGGGGACTCCCCCCCTGCCCTGGGCAGCCCATTCCAACGCCCAACAACCCCTTCTGCAAAGAAATCCTTCCTAAGAGCCAGTCTGACCCTGCCCTGGCGCAGCTTGAGGCCATTCCCTCTTGTCCTGGCGCTGGTTCCTTGGCTCAAGAGACTCATCCCCCCTCTCTGCACCCTCCTTTCAGGGAGTTGGAGAGGGCCATGAGGTCTCCCCTCAGCCTCCTCTTCTCCACACTAAACCCCCCCAGTTCCCTCAGCCGCTCCCCATCACACCTGTGCTCCAGACCCTGCACCAGCTCCGTTGCCCTTCTCTGGACACGCTCGAGAAAGGTGATAACTCCCGACGCCAAAAATCCATTTAATATGAAGTTCTCTCATCAAGGATGTATCACATATTAAACTGATAAGAACAGACACTACATTTGTCCCCGCTCCCAAAAGTTCTGGGTCCCTCGAACGCTGCCCCCCCCGTGACCCCCCCTTGGCCAGGCCCAAGGGGCTGTCATGGCCCCAGGTGGGCTTCAGCCCCTTTCCCCACCCGCAGCCGACATCTCCCGCGCCGGCAGACGGAGCACTACGGACATCTAGTGGCACCCACCCTGGAGGCCCTGAGATGTCCGGCACCACACAGCAGCCCCCAATCCCCCCCCCACTGGGGTACAGCCATGGCCCTGTGGCAGCACCCCAGCCAGACTCCCTTGGGGGGTGGCCTTGAGCCCTGTGGGTCACCCCAGTGCTCCCAAACAGCACCGGTGGGTGGGCAGGGGGCTGCCACGGGGACCCATCGGGTGTTGCAGAGGCCGTCTTGACCCAGATGTGAGGCATAAAAGCGAGGCGGGACGGTGCTGTGGCCAGTGGGATGGTGCTGTGGCCAGCGGGATGGGTGCTGTGGCCAGCGGGACGTCACTGCTGCGCTCACCAGCCTGGGACGGCTTCAGCAGCGCTTGTCCCCAGTCCATCCGTGCCAGGGGAGCCCCAGGACCCCCAATCCCTGTGTCCTAAAAGGCCTCTCAGGGCACACGGTGTGACACCATCTCCGCACCACCACTACCACCCCCCACCACCCCCCCAGGAGCAGCTATGGAGCAACACCCCCCCCCCCAAAAAAAAAAACCCCAAACCCCTTTGTTTTTGCAGGATTTCAAACACTGCAGCTCGCAGTGCCAGGCTGGCACCATCCTGTCCAAACCCAGGGTGGGGTTTGGGGTCCCCCCTCCAGCAGCCAGACGCGCTCGTGGGCCCCAGCTGCTGCTCAAGAGCTGTTGAACACCAGGGACAGGGCAGGGGCCTCACATCGACCCACAGCAAGGCTACGGATGAGGCTGAAAGAGGGATTTTGCCATGGGCATACACTGTACCAGCAGCTGGCAACAGGGGGTGGTCAGTGCTGCACCCCCCCACCCTGTACAGCATCTCCCCCATCCTTTTCGGCGTGCGCGCCGTCAAAAAAAATACATGTTTGTACACGTAGGCCAAGGAAAGATGAAAAAAAATACACCCCAGACTCGTGATCTTTTTGCCCAGAACGGGAAGCCCACACTCCACTCGCGGGTGAGGAGGAGCTGGTGCTCAGACTAAGACTTTCTGGTCCTGCTTTAGCTTTGTGGCATGGATTTAGGCCGAGCCTACAGCCGTGTGGTCGCGTCAGGGTGGGGGTTAAATGCGCGGCATCATGTGCCGGCAGGGTTGTTCGGTGCTTTAGAGGGTAATACCAGTGTGAGATCCAACGGTTTGGCCACGACCAGTTGCAAAAGGGTTGCTAACAGCACCGGGAGGGGGTCTGGAAAGATTTCTGGAGGGCTAAGGAGCTAAAACTGGCTTAAAGTGATGGTTGATGAGTTTAGGGAGGGACTGTGCAGCTGAACGGGAAGAGTTTTAGTTTCGGTACCTCCAGGAAGATGTTTTTTTGGGGGAAATTATCACCATTTGTATTACAGTTGTTAATCTGGCACCTCAGGACACGCGATGACATCGGTGCCCTCCATCCCGGTGCAGACAGCGCGCTGACGTTTCTGCTCAGAGTTAAACAGGCTCTGTGATTTAAAAAGGCATTTTCTCACGCTCGTAAATCATTGGGCTTCAGAGAGTTGTTTTGCCTTTTTTTCCCTTTCTCTAACCATGGGATGTGGTTGCTCACGGAGCCCAGCAGAGCCCCAGAGCACTGCAAGCGCGTTGCCCGCCTCCTGCTTTAGTCCTGGATCCCGTGACTGGTGGCGGTTTTATTTAGTTACTGAGAGGAGTTTTGCAGCCTGGTGACCTCAGCAGCGGATGGAACGGAGCTCCCGGGCACTTTTTTATCACAGGATCCCACTCACTCACCGACACATATGGCTGCAGAGACCTGATACTCGCTCTGGTCCTTGCTCCAAGACCCAGAGCTGGGCCGGTGGTTTAAAACTAATTTCCATTAATATGAGCACCCACAAAATGGTTTAAAACACCCCCTCCCCAGAGCTCGGCCGGTGGTTTAAAAATAATTTCCATTAATATGAACACCCACAAAACGGTTCTGCCCCACCAGCGTGGGGTAGAGGGGTACCTGTGAGCCTTCAGCTGCCCCGTGTGCCACGCTGGATGTGGCTTTGGGGGGGTTGCACCCAAATATTTGACACGTGGGACTAAGTCACAGTCCTGCCCCGGCGAGCTCTACGACACGGTTGGAGGCCGCAGCGAGCAGTGTGGATAGCCACAAACAGGGTGAAAGCTCTCCATGAAATTAAATAAAGAGGCCAAAGACTTGAATCTTTACCTTTTTTAATCAAAAACATACTCTGTTACAGAATTTCAGGAAAGTTAACTACAGTATATTATCCACAAACTAGGTCTAATGAAAAACATACAGTAAGCTACAAAGGAACTACTGGGAATTCCGTTGACCGCTTATCAAAAGGCAATGGCTAAAAGAAGAAATGCTTAACTAGGCTTTCATGCTCAAAAAACCCTCTCACGGTGAGTTTTGGGTTACGGGTACTTCGCAGCTCTCAATCCAGCTGAATCACAACTTAGTAGCGCTACCAAATTTCACCAAAAAGCCACAGAAAAAGGTACTGGAGCAAGAAAGCGCTAGGTGATTTTGGTGAGCTTGAAAGAATGAAATCCTGGGGAATTTAGGAGCGATGCGTCGCTCACAAGGCACAACAGCAGCCAACAGTGCTGAAAACTCTCTGAGATTTTTGTCGGCAGCAGTTCCGCTTTCCCCCAGGTGGCCCCAAGGGAAATTTTCACTCAGGGCAGCTCTCGGGGAGGCGGGAGGGGACCTCAGCAGCGTCACACGCGGCAGCTTTGGCGTCTTCCAGATCATTTTCAGGACCAGCCCCTTGAGATAAAAGCGTTTCGGGAGGGGGATGACACAACGGAAGGATACGTTGGGCATCCAGCTCCTACGTGAGCAGTGGAGAAGTGTTTCCCTTGGTTGTGTTTCAGGAGAACTTGGTGCTCACGGCTCACGCAACTGCCCGATGATGACAGGCAACCTGCAAATCTCAGCCCTGAGAAGTCCCCAAAAACCTGTCACCAGTCATGGAAACGCTCCCGTTATCAGCAGGACCAGGCAAAACCATTAATGTTTCAGTCTTTAAAAAAAAATAACCTCTCAACAATTGTGTTCTTAACAATACCTGACAATGAAGAATCTTATGATTTTATAGAGCAGATGTTACATAGCGTGGGGCCTGCCAGGAGAAGGAGGGGGAGGAAAGAGGATTTCAAATAAAAAAGTCTGAATCCCACTTAGAGGAAGACCCATCTGGCTGTCTTTAACGGGTTGCATCAAAGAAGTGACCAGCCATCCCAGTCACTCTGCTGTCGCAGAGTAAAAAAAAAAAAAGGCAAATCAAGGAGACAGTCCTTTCTAAAGCGCTTTACTCTTCAAAAGAAGAGATTAAAGATGTCTCAAAGACCACCATCAAGACGTAAACAACACTGGAAGGGTTCAGAGGCAGAAGCCTCCCCTATATACACTGGCATAGGAATTTTTTTAATGGTTCCTAGGAAAAGAATTGAGGCAGTCGTTCCTGAGCTACGCAGAGAGGACACTGTCGTCTTTTAGAAGTGTCACAAGAAAGATGGTTCTAAGGTAAGGCACAGGAGTTGGACACAAGTTCAATGACTACTGCTGCTACAGCCCTGTTCCGTGACTGGGGGAGAGCGTTGTCTCCTTTGTGCTTTAGGTCCATCTACTCTGTAAAGCAGCCAGATAATCTCCCAGGTCTTCAGGACGTTAGAGCTGTTAACGAAGTGATTTTTATCGGGGCCAAGTCCCCATCATTCTCATCATCTGCCCCAAAAAGCAGCGTAAAGAACAATTTCTAACCAGCACCGCTTAGCGGTTACAGCTCCTTCCGAGGGATTCCCGTTAGAATTAAAATACTTTTAAACCATCCCAGGGAAAAATTTTCCTCTCCTACATCTCTTCCGGGTTCATTTTAAATGCCCTCGCTTTCAAAACTTAACACGGCTAAAGCTGTCTAAACCTTCCGGTGCTAATCCCAGCTCTCCAGCACACAAAGTGAAATTACCAAGTACTCCAGCACAATGCTCGTTTTGAGGAGGGCCTAATTGAGGGTGAGAAACAAGAGGGGTAATTACTTCATGGAAAGAAGCGCAGCACCCACGGGAACTGGATTGCAAGCAAGAGAGCGCTAGCTGAAAAAAAAAAAAAAAATAAAAATACTTGTTGAATTCTATGTTTTGGAGACATTCAGAGCTGAAGAGGAGACGTGATTCTGGCATTGGTGACATCCCTGCCTACAGCGCATACGGGGATCGTCAGGGCTGTCAAGTAGCTGCAGCTCTTTTTTGAAGACATAAAGGCAAGACTGTCAAAGATTCAATGTGCTGCCGCTGAAGGGTTTCCAATCCATTATGCGCTGCCTTTTAGGCCTTGTCATAAGAAATAAAAAGTACAGAATTTAAGTTAAAGGCCTATTAAAAACTAAGAATGATATTCTCTCATTTTGCCCTTTAAGTTATGATCGTATCTTATCAGTAACTGCCTGGTGGAGAAGATGAATTCCACCTCAGGATTTTTCCTGCCTCGCGCAACGTTCACATCCCTCCTGACGCGGAGCTTGTGATTTCTTGGCTCTGATAAACTCAGCTGACATCATTGTGTGGTTCTATTCAGAATGGTTTTGGCCATTTAAATACTAGCGTTCACTGTAGGTAGAGACTTAAGGAGACTCGTCAAATATCTGCAAAAAAAACCCTGGTTTTAACAGCTGAATTCTTTCAGGCTGCAATACAGGCACCACCACCAATAGGCGGAAGCAATCTTCCACTATTTCATCAAAATTTGGCACAATCAAAACGTAACAACCGCTACAGAGGGTTTTCTGTGAAGCATAAACAGACCAGTCACCCACCAAGATCAGCACCCTGCAAACCTGCAAATTAAACCGGGAGTAAACACGTGGATTCCTGATCAAATTAACAGTCTGTGATAAGCAATTAATCAGTCAGAAGGCCAGATGCTTCCCAAAAGCCGAGGCACCTCGAACCCAGCAGTAAGACAACTCAAAAGGGAGGTTGGCAAGAAGAACGTGTAGTCGGTTTTTTCATTTCTTCCCCCAAATCGCGTTTTCTGTTGCGGATGAAGCGTAGCTGAGCTGCTGGTTAATCAGCTTCTCTGAGGATGTAGTCAGAATCCTCTAAAGTGTTCCTCAAGAATCTGAAGCAGCTTGCTTTTGGGACAAACTAGATCATTAGGAGAGAAAGGAAAATGAAAAAAAAAAAAAGTTTTAAACTAAAAGGCTTGAGAAAAGCAAACACTGTTTTTTCAAATATCAAGAAACCGCCGTGTAAGAGGCGGGGGGGGGGGGGGGGGAAGTGATCTCAGTAGAAGGGAGTCTGAAGAAGGCAACACTGTTAATGAAAATTGGGAGAAAACTCATCCCTTTGTGGCCATCGCTCCCCAAATCACCTGTCTTTTCTGCTTCCACAGCCAAGAGCGAAACAATAACTGCTGACTTCTTTCCCCCAGAGCACGGGGGAAGCAACACCTAAACGCTGTGCCTCGTAGCCCTCTGCAGATGGCTGAAACTATGCAAGAAATTTGGCAAAAAGCTTCAGAATAAGCTTTTCCAAGACTTCTACTTCTGTTAACCGCTACAACTGCGCTGCCAGGTCGGCTCGGCGCAGCACGAACTGGCAGCGCTTGAAGGACTTCACCAGGCTTAGAAATCTGTAGGTTCCAACTTAACTAAGCTCCAACTCCCTGCACACGTGCTGAAAAATGAGGAATTCCTGTTCCTCGTATCCCATCAAATAGCCAAAAAGAGATATCCTCAGGACATTTTACCGAAGAATAAAGGGAAGAAAAATTGGGACTTGCTTTCCTGGCATGTTTAAACCGACTAAAATTCCTACCACTATTGGCTGCTGCTGCTGGTCTTGCAAAGGAAAATAATCCATCACTCAAGATCAATGGTTTCAAGGTGCAGAATTACAGAATAGAAGCAAACTAAATTTATAAAAAAAAAAAAAATAATCAGGGTTTTCATGATTTTATTTATACTATTAACTAGAGAGAAAGCATACATATTGTATCTGTCATACAGTCAATACATTTGAATTTTTTTCTACTATAAATTCTCTATACAAAGTCATTGCCAATTGATACGGTCGTTGATGGCATAGGGCTGAAAAGAACCAAGAGGTATAAAAACAAGTTTGCCATCTTGCCCTGAGTGGAAATGGTGAACAGATACAAAAACTGGATCCTAAATATCGATGTCATATTCTACAGGATTTAATGGTATATGCAAGTAAAAAGAGTCATGCAACTTTTGAAAATACCTGCCAAGTTTTACTTGAGTAAAATCATAAAGTCAGTAGTAGTTATGAAAATATGTTCCTGCCATTACGTCCTCATCATGCAATTTCAGTGGCAACTTTGCAGACTGGGTATTTCCTGTTATATTTAAATTGAGTGCCAGCACTGAAAGTATCCGTTTCCTTTAGTGTTTTAAAACTCACGTGTCTATATAAATAAAAATCTAAGATATCTTTTTTTTAAAAACTAGTGAAGGGAAAAGCCCCATTTCTTTTCCTCGCTATTTTTAATCAATGCCAACAACGTATGTCTCATCCCTCACTTTTTGGCAGCTTCTACGTTTTAATCTGGAAAAATCATAACAAGATAGTCAACAAAATAAAGGAAGTCGTCTGTTAACTATTGTTCCCTAAAAAGAACATCACAAATCAGTTGGAATTTTAAAGTTGCTATAAGGTAAATGTTTATAACTATTAGAAGGAATTTTCAGATATAAATATATATATAATATATATTCTGCATACAAAAGGCTCCTGTGAGGCTTATCACCAAGATGCCAGAATAGAGAAGGAAAGTTTCAACGGGAACAACCCAATACTGTAAAGTCTCTATAAGGCGTTTACCTTTCACTTTAAGCCCTGAGCCATGTATTATGACAATTAAGTTCTGAAAATAACCAAAATCCAAATTCTGCATGTTCAGTTTCTTTCTAAGAGCAAGGCGGCAAACACATTTTTAAAACCCGGTTTTAGAAGATTAAGCAGAACAAAAGTAAAATATATCTTCAGGTTATAAACAGAATTGTATTTTACAATCCACCATCCTCACAAGATAACGGCCCACAGCAGTGCAGCAGAGGGATCTCAGTCTAAAGGTTGTGGGTCTGCAATAGGCATGGTATGAAGTACTTCATCTAGAAGCTGGAGGGCACGGTGTAAGTGAATTTCGATCCAGCACGGCGTCTCTTTGATGCTCTGTCTCGGGTAATCAGGTCCCCAACCTTTTACAAAACTCATCCTGAGTATGCATAAGCGGCGAAGGTCATCTACACCGATTCCGGCAGCAGCTGACAAACCTAAACAGGAGAGGTTTCACGTGAGTGTTCACAGACATGTTCTTTTGCCTGGCTCTTTCTTCACGTACAGTTCCCTCTCGGCACAGCCAAGGCCAACCCACATTTCTAGATCTCTGCTATCAAATAAAACACAACGATTATTTCGCGTTTCCTCCAATTAAATTTTTTTTTCACCGTTCTGCAATCTTGAAAGGGTGCTGAAATAAAGCTCCCTAGAATAAAGCAGATGTGACAAAACAATGTCTTACATGATACAACGCCTGTAAACCTTATTTAGGAAATACAGTCAAAAAATATTCAATTCAAAATATTCAAAAAAATAAGAACTCAGACCGACCACCTGCAGGATGCTGGAATGGCAAATCACACTACTTACTTCTAATAAAATAAAAAGATGAATACAGCTGACAAGCTTCAAAGTGCAAGTGTGGCTAAGACAGAAGTAAAATATATTCCTGAAAATGCCTTCAGCAGTTTGTAGGATGGCTGGGAAGTGCCACGTGGCAACACAAGGAATCCACAAAATACTACGGCACATAAAGCAGCCCAAGACACATAAGTACTTACACTTTTAAAAGTGCTTAGGTACAATCTCAAGGAATTCAGTAACTGAGAAAACTCTAGCCCAGAATAACAAGGGGAGAGAGGAAGGGGAGAGAGGAAGGGGAGAGAGGAAAGGGAGAGAGGAAAGGGAGAGAGGAAAGGGAGAGAGGAAAGGGAGAGAGGAAAGGGAGAGAGGAAAGGGAGAGAGGAAAGGGAGAGAGGAAAGGGAGAGAGGAAAGGGAGAGAGGAAAGGGAGAGAGGAAAGGGAGAGAGGAAAGGGAGAGAGGAAAGGGAGAGAGGAAAGGGAGAGAGGAAAGGGAGAGAGGAAAGGGAGAGAGGAAAGGGAGAGAGGAAAGGGAGAGAGGAAAGGGAGAGAGGAAAGGGAGAGAGGAAAGGGAGAGAGGAAAGGGAGAGAGGAAAGGGAGAGAGGAAAGGGAGAGAGGAAAGGGAGAGAGGAAAGGGAGAGAGGAAAGGGAGAGAGGAAAGGGAGAGAGGAAAGGGAGAGAGGAAAGGGAGAGAGGAAAGGGAGAGAGGAAAGGGAGAGAGGAAAGGGAGAGAGGAAAGGGAGAGAGGAAAGGGAGAGAGGAAAGGGAGAGAGGAAAGGGAGAGAGGAAAGGGAGAGAGGAAAGGGAGAGAGGAAAGGGAGAGAGGAAAGGGAGAGAGGAAAGGGAGAGAGGAAAGGGAGAGAGGAAAGGGAGAGAGGAAAGGGAGAGAGGAAAGGGAGAGAGGAAAGGGAGAGAGGAAAGGGAGAGAGGAAAGGGAGAGAGGAAAGGGAGAGAGGAAAGGGAGAGAGGAAAGGGAGAGAGGAAAGGGAGAGAGGAAAGGGAGAGAGGAAAGGGAGAGAGGAAAGGGAGAGAGGAAAGGGAGAGAGGAAAGGGAGAGAGGAAAGGGAGAGAGGAAAGGGAGAGAGGAAAGGGAGAGAGGAAAGGGAGAGAGGAAAGGGAGAGAGGAAAGGGAGAGAGGAAAGGGAGAGAGGAAAGGGAGAGAGGAAAGGGAGAGAGGAAAGGGAGAGAGGAAAGGGAGAGAGGAAAGGGAGAGAGGAAAGGGAGAGAGGAAAGGGAGAGAGGAAAGGGAGAAAAAAGAGCCTCACACTCTCTTCTTCCTCTTCTCAAGAATCTCAAGTTTTCCTAAACCTAGTCAAGGACTTTGTTGCTCAGTAATCCCCATTGTTTTGAATAACATTTTTTTGAGCTCAGACCTCAAAGATAATTTTTCAAGGTCAGGTCTAAGCAGCCAGAAGTATCTCTGTTTAAAGGAAGAGAGTTATGTTATTTGACCTTGTATATAAATGTTTTCTCTACTGCATTTCCAACGTCCCCTGAAGAGCACAGAGCGAGACCTGGTGTGTGGAGCAGGTACTCAGGGAATAAATACAGACTTACCAGGGTGCCAGCCCAGCCCCAGCTCCCCCCAATCCTCCTACTCCATTCCATGTTCATCTGCCCTGTCGCAGGGGCAGGGGGTGGCTGGGGGGGTGCTGTTAGGAGGCGGAGCTGTGGAATTTGTTTGCAGGTTAAGGAAAAAAAGGAGAGCAAGCAGTTAATTTACTTACTGATGGCTGGGGCTATTCCACCTACTGATCCTGGTCCAGGGATGTTTCCAGCTACTGCTGCAGCTTGAGCAGCAGCAGCAGCTTGGGCAGTGGCAGCCTGCTGTTGCATCTGACGGTGACACTGGCGTAAATCAAACACCTTTAAAGAAAAAAAAAAATAAGTATCAGACTGTGTAGACTTCCCAAAATCAATGAAGGAAAGAATTCCTCAACTCCCACCCCCGATAATCTGGACCTCTCTGCTCTCCCAAAGCAACTCCTACAGTCTCACCATCCACTTGGGTAAAAGCAAATCTTCCCCGACTAGTTTAATTTTTAACAGAAATAATCCACTAAAGCTGATTCTTAAAGACTCTTCTCATATGATGTCACCACCACTGGCAATACCAGAACCTGGCTGAGCTGAGCAGGCTAAAGCAGCACCCCGTGCAGAATCGACTGCAGGATCAGAGTCTGAAGGATGCTACAGGGCTGATAAAATCCCAACTTTTTAGTTAAATCCCAGGATTTCCAAAAAATAGGCATATAAATTAAAATGGAAGCCAACAAGTCCTGCTTAACTTTTCAGGTTTTATTCTTCTTTGCTGCTTTAGCGAAATGTGTTAAGTCTCTTTAAAAGAAATACCAATAATTGATAGGCCTGAAGTTTCAGCAGCTACGTTTGAGGTTGTTGGCATTTTATATCTTTGTGATCAGGCTTGGCACTAATATACACAGGAACTCTGTTCTCATGCTACAAGGCTTGTACGTTGAGGTTGCTGGGGTTTCTTTCACCTTCATTACACAACCTGCCTGCAAAACTGTGGATTTAAAAATAAAAAAAAAAAAAACTTTGCAAACTTCAGGCAGGTTCTCTCTCCTTCAAGAATGGTTTTTTACAAGTGCCCTAAATAAAGTTGTAAGTCTGGCAGAGGAACGTCCGAGTAAGAATCTCCTGAAAATCATTTGTTTCCACGCAACTTTCAGTGACCTCTGGATCACTTCATGTCCATAACACTTTAACACACACTTTACACTTCTGTGTTTACACACGCTTTCCCAACTTTTCTTGTTTTGGAGAGAGAGAGTGAAAAAAGAGATAAGCTATGCTACAAATTTTAGTAGCAGGTAATTTAAAAAACGGTAAGGCTAAAAATACAAAAAGCTGCTATCGATTGTTTGCAATGAAATCAAAAGTTATTTTTGCAGTATCTAGATGATACTTTCAGTTAAGTTGATTTTTTTAAATGACTCTAAAGTGACTTGGTCAGGTTTTAGGGTTTTTTAAAGGAGAATCAAAAGCAAAGTTACATTTATTTCAGTGTCTCATAGCTTCCCTAACATTTACAAGAACTAAATGTATGCTATTTCCCCCCCAGTTTTCATCCAGGAACATCAAACCCACCTTTATATATGCACTTGGGTAAATCTTGTGCACAGCATCCCCTGGTGCACGCCCTGCTTCTCTATCCAGGTAGTAACTCTGAACGAAGACCGCGTGGTCACTGAGGCATCTGACCCACACGTCTCCTTCGCCTTTGCACTCCAACTGCACCCCTTTACCTATGTGCAACCTTAAAAAGATAAACAGTTCCAATGCACCTGTGTGTACATACTATAAATCAGACCTAAGTAAGGCAGAAATAATTCTCCCAGCTCTCAGTCATCTGTGATACCTTAATTCACACTCGGCTCACACAAGGACTTGAAATTGTAATTATTATCTGAGGTATAAGTTAGTATGTAGTAACACAAAATCTGCAAAAGAAAAAAACGTCTGTAATAGCACGTCAAGATCGATGGCAAACACAGAATGTAGAAGCAATGATGTCTGAATAGCAACTAACACACTCCCTGACAATACAGAGCTGGGATACCAAACGCATTCAGTTCTTGCTCCGAAGTGTAAAATCCCACAAGGATTCTAATACAGAAAGTCACTCAAGTACACACACAAAGCCACATTTTAATGCAGAACTGTATGTTCATTTGGATCAAGTTACAGCAATCTAGCGTTTTGATTGTCACAGTGCAACATTTCTGAAGACGTGGAATCGGTTTTATTCCTTTTCAAAGAAATAAAAAAAAAAATAAAAAAAAGCTGCAAGATTGCTTCGGTTCTCTGTGCTTCCGCATCAAAGCCTAGCACATGCATGGTGAGAATGAATGAAAATCCAACCAGCTCTCCATCAACCTTTCTCCACTCCTTTGACAAATCTATATATTGCAGTTATTCTCACGTCGCTCTGTGGTGCGGAGAGCCAATATTCAGCTTGCATACATAATGGCACGAGTTGCTAATTTTATCCTGGAAGGCACAGCCTTTGAAAGCAATGAAAAGCAACGCGCTACGGCAAAGCACTGAAGGTCTTTGTCACCCTGTTCACATTTTGAATGCGTTACAGGACTGGCCTAGAAAGATATATTCTGCTAGAGTTAATGCAGTTAAAACCACACCATACTTGGAATTTTAAAAGGGAGGCACACACTGCAGGTAAAACGAAAATATTATCAAATACCACAGACAGCTGGAGTGTTTGGGATCTGCAGAATACCTTGCTCTCTCAATGGCTTCTGTTCTATGCACGTTGGAAAGCTGGCCCAGGCAGAAACGGTCTCCTCCAGAAGGATCCACATATCCATCAACAGTAACAATTGGACAGCTCGAAGGGACTTTAAATGTTTCCCCAACTTGCACGTCCATTTCAAAATATGCGATTGAACACCAATATTCTGGAGCTAAAGAACATATACAATTAACTGACCGAAGGGCACAAAAAACCCCCCTATAAACCCATTCCAGACAATCAATTAAGCCCTTCTGCAACTGCATCTGGCATTCAGAGTAAGAGCACACAATCACATAAGTTCAGATAGACAAAGGCATGTCTGCTAGCACAGAAAAATACTGCCTGCTGCAACGGACACGGGCTTGTTGTTTTTATTTGAGCACCCATCAATGCGGGGGGCTTTTGTAGTCACCATCTTACAAGTCTTTGTACAGTTTTTAATTCAGTTAGATTCTGTAAACCTGCACCTTAGGGCTATAGCTTGATTTTGCCCTCCTTCAGCATAAAGAACTAATACATATATGCCTGTTCATGACTAGGCTGAGAGAAACTAACTCTGAAACAGGTCTGGCTTAAGATATAGGAGTAACTACCTCCTAGGTGAAACCACTTTGCTCTATCCTCCCTGCAAAGCAAACTGGATTGGGAAAGCAGGGCAACGGGGCAAAAACATCAAAGATCACATAGTGATCTTGTCTGCACACAAGAACGACAGGCATGGGATAAAACAAGGAAGTATTAAGCAAGGGAGCAGAACAAAATGGCGTGTTTTAACAGCAAAGAGGTGCCTTTTAACTCATATTGTTTTAAAAACTGGCTACAAAGGGAAGATGGTACTTGGAAGAAGCTACCATGTGAGGAAGGGGAAACCCTGACTCCCTAAGAGGATGCTACTGAAATCCAAACACTTAAGTAAGCTGGTAAACCTGGCAAAGCACACAAAGTGATTTTGTGTGTGTGTACCAGCTGCTCACGTGCTACCTGGGAGCAACTGGCTTATCAAACTTTCAGCAGTTTGCTGTGTGTGCTCTGAAGTGTTAAGAGTTTCCCTCTTCAGATGCATTAAAACCCAAAGTTGCCATAAGCTCAAGTCACTGGGGATTTTGGGGACTCTTTGCCGGCCGTCCCATTTAACACGCAGCTTGTTGGGGAGGACAAAAGAAAAATCAGCCCTACAGGGTACTCAAAATAGGGGAAGCTGAAGAGTTAATGTGACAGCAGCTAAACACAGGCTGGAAAAGCCAACAGGAAAAAGAGCTCTCCCAGTGCCGTAAGCGGTACTTGTTCATTACGAACCACAGCACCCAACAGCACGCCTACTTATCTTAAGAAACTGTTCTGGTTTTATTAGAAAAGAGTAAAATAAGGTGCCTGAATGCCTTTTTAAACCTTCAAATAAATACTCGTGTCCCTGAGGACTGAATAGGATGAAATCAATGGGTGAATCAATAAGGTGAAAAAGACATACTCAATAATACGTAATACAATTTAGCTACAGGTAAGTTCACCCAACAATTATCAACAGTTTTGTTTCTGGTACTGATTTAGTCACTGGCCAATGAATAAACACGTTAAACTTTTAGGTTTTTCAACTATGCAGCTCCCCCCGTGCAGGCAACAGCTTTGCTGTTGTTAGAAAGAGAATATATCACCTTGCACGGAGCTAGCCTGTACTGCAAGACAAGACTTTTTTGGTTCCACAAACTTCTACAATTAATGAAGACTCTTGGAAAGAATGGAGAGGTCCAACAAGGCACCTCAGCACCAAAATTCTAAGGGCAACACCTATCTTTCAGGGTATCTGGCTGCAATGAGGAACTCATAGATTATGGATCCAAGAGGGCTTTGGCATGACCTAAGCTCCATGATGTTTCTAAGCAGGCAAGAAGTACAAATTCAGGCACCCTGTAAAGTTTAGGATGGAGGACATTCAGAGTTCAGACACCTCTAGGGTAGGAACCAGCTCAGTGTGGGTTTGAGGACTGCAATTTTTGACTTGGGCAGCTAAATTAAATTCACAGAGTACGCCACTATTTCAAAACAGAGGTCCGAACTCAAAAAGAAGACTTATCACAAAATGGTTCCTCTCCTCCTTTCCTGCACTTTTGAATATATGTCTCACAAATTTCAGAGCACTTGATACAGGGAAAAAAAAAAAAAAGACTCAAACCATAAAGTTTTCATAACATTTAGCATTACATGTTAGATTTTACTCACCAGGATGATTTGATATAGGAGGCTGGAATGCAAGTTCATTGTGAACTGGCCCTTTAAAAGAAAACATGCATTTTGTTTTACACAAGGAAAAAATAAAGTTTTCTTTCTTAACTTGTTTTCCTAAGAAAAAAGACTTATGAGGATGCCAGATGTTATAAATCCCAGTCATTTCTGAATCAATTGGCCAAATCTGATAGGGGAGGAAAATGCCCACAGAGGAATTACACTGTTAGAGGTTTCCTAAAAATTCAGAAGTCGAGCAAAGAGCTCCATTAGTATCCCAGGAGGAAAGGCTGCATGCTGCTCAAGCCAGACCCAGCTCCAGGAGAGAGCACAAACCAGATGTAGCATGGAAATGTAATAAAAATAGGACTTAGGCTTCACATCTGCCCTCAAGTCGGGCAAGGAGAGAATCACTGTAGAGAGACATGTGATATATGTGATATAAATCTGTCAGAAACCACACTTCATTAGTTTCATCAATCGCAAAACAAGTTGCCCAGCAGGCTGTGGACTTGACCACAAGAAACAGTCCCTGAAGATGGAAAAAGCCCTGGAGAAAAGGGCCTACAGAAAAAAAAATACTGACTGTGGTCTTGGTATCGGTCAGTTTATTCTCTCCACTTTTATAAAGTAACTAGGTCCCTTAGAAGCAGCAGAGAACAAGAAGGAAAGACTTAAACATAGTATTATAAGTAACAGCAGCTTTTGCAACAAGATGTCAAAACAGGCACAACGTTGGTAGGTGTCAAAACATGCAACTTTGTGAAGTGAGAAAAGGCAGCAGCCAAGAAAAGCTTTGTGTGGTACCACCAGCCAGTTACAAATATTAATTATGGAAAGATACATGCACTGAGAAACATTTATAGAGTTTCTACAGCACCACTGAAGTTTTTACATCCTATATTTCTGACAAATAAGATGAGAAATGAAGTAGGAACCTAACAGAACAAAATAATGAAACTTTAGATACTTGTGGTATCTAAACCACAATTTTCTGGATAGAAACAAGCTGAAAAGTCATTCTAACATTAACTCACAGTATATTCTCCTCTCCACTAACAATGACTGCTGGAAACAGGTGTTCTGGTTAAGTACTGTACCAGAAAATAAAGAACTGTTCTACCTTTTTGCCACAAAATTTCAAAAAACTTTAATTTGGGTGGGGCTTTTTTGCACTATACTCTTATAATGCATACGCTGTGCTAGACACACTGCAAGTTTGATCACTTTTTTTTCCCCCTTCCCATCTCCTGTACCTTAAAACAAAGAGGCTGTGGTCCTATTTTGTAGATTTAAAAGATTTTCAAGTTTGTGTGTCAAATGTACTCATGAATCAGGCTGTGGCAAGACCACTTTATTGACAATATTACTGCACGAGCTTTCACAAAGTTCTTATAAAGTGGTTCGTGTACATGGACACACGTCTTCCAAAGCTTAATGTAGGTTGTTACATCATTAAGAGACGTCTTCAAAATTTCTAGAAAATAAAAACAGCCAGGAACTTCCAAGTTTTGAAAGAAAAATATCCAAACAACACATGCCGAATCAACTTCCTTTTCCACAAAGGAAATATTTACTATAGGATTGCAAAGCTTTAAAAACAGAGGTTTAGAAAGGAGATGCTAGTTTTGCTAGGTATAGTAAGACAACTGTAATACAGATGGCATCACTATAGCTATCAGAATTTCTAATCTCTGCTGCTTTAATGAAGAAAAGTCCTTCAAGCTCATATGTAACTGTCAGAATATACTAAACACGGTAGTTCTATAATGAGGAAAAAAAAAAAAAAAGGATTTGGGGGTAAAGAATAACCACAAACGAGCACCCAACGTTCAAGAAAACTGAAAATAAAGTGATTCCTTACAGTAATGTCCAGGATGCATAGGTGGATGATGCTGAAGATGGCCATTCTGGTGGTGAGGTATGGTAGGTGTGTAGGCTGCTGTCCGACTTCCAGTCCAAGTTGTAGTACTATCTAGAAAAAGAAAGGAGTGGTTGGTTTTTAAGGGAGTTTTTCCGCATCTCCCTTCTAATCCTCTATTTCTCCTGAACATTTGGAAACTGGTTTTTAGAAAACTAAGAAGAGTGCACATATGTATATACTCACTGTGATGGTAAGTGGCTGGCTGAGCTGTAAACCCATTCTGCTGAGTTCCTGGCTGAGGCCCTGAAGCAATCTGTAAGAGTCCATCACTATGGCTACCTGTCAATATACTGGTAGGTTGACCTGGTAAAAAAACACACTACCTATTCATGAACGTTCCAAAATTTTAATTAAGAAGAGCTCAGCACTACTGGGGAGGAAAATACACCCAACTAAGGGCACTGCAATACACAGTTCCTACAAGTTTGGTTTCAGTATTTTTTTTCCACCCCCCAGAGCGTCTTAGGAAACGTGAAGCAAGATGCTCTGCAGCAGCTAATTTTGACTCGGACACCCTTAATATTTTAGGAGTAGAAGTATGCAGAGAACTCTGGTTATCAACCGCATCTTTTGCTTTGTTCACATCTCATTTTGGAGTTTGAAAGGAAAGAAGAGGAGATGTCACAGTTTTTATTGAACGACAGAGCTGGAGTAGATTTGGTATGAATCCAAACAGGCCAACAGTAAGTCCAATAAATTGCTTATTTTCAGCATGTTATAACTACTGTTCCTAAGGAGGACACTGGCTTAAATTTACGTTCCTCCAAAACGTACTGAACAGTGGTTTATTTTTAAAAATAGTGCTTGAATAGAGCTGCATACATCACTGGACTCCTTCCTGAGAAAGTTGCTGGGGTTTTTTTCTCCCAAATAAATATTTCAAGAATTGTCTAAGCTTTAAAGGAAAACTACAGATATTTCAGAACAGGTTAACAGAATTTGATTTTAAAAGGCTTCAGCTCAGCCATTAACACTAAACTGATCAGCAGGTTCACAAGTACACTTGCACTCTCAAACTGGTGTGGCTAGCAGAATTTAACACATTGAAAACTTGAACTAAGACCTGAAAATGAGCTTTTTTTCCCTGTCCACTTGGCTCCAACAATTACAGCACCGAGGAGAAGTTGTTATTGACTGTTAACTGTTGTGCAAAGGCAATACAATTAAACTGCCCTTCCCTTTTTTCTCTGCTGGAGACAAATAGAGACACTGTATCTCAGCTTGGCAAAACCATCGTTAATTTTAGCCAAAAAGTCGCGAGCTGGAATTAAAGAACATTATCAAAACACCACGCCACCGTAATTCAGATTTGATACCACGAAATGCATGATAAGCACACATCTTTGATGTTAAAGTGACGAAGAGTATGTGAAACCCCTCCAAACTTCATGGCTTCCCTACGTTAGGGCTGCAGGACGCTGCATACGTAACTGCTTTACCGTCCTGCTGGAGTGAAGTGTGAGGTTTGATGTGGGTCAACCACGCTCTTCCACTTGGACCAAATACAGATGGAAAAGAAAGAAAAACTTCAGCGCAGCACTCCAACGGACTCGTGAAAATATTAATTAGGGCTGTCACTCTGCTAGTACGGTGGGCCATTATAAAAATAATCAAAACTGGAAGATTCATTTTGTCAGCTGTGGAACACTAAAGAGTTGTCTGAAAATCTCTCGATGCTGCCACCTTACAGTAGAGCTGTTTGTTGTCCTGCTTGCTGCTCTTAATAAAATAATAAAATTCTTCCATTCCTACAGCAATTATTTCAATAGCCATGATGTTTTGTCAGTGGTCAATTATTTTAAACATCGTATCACTGAACCTTTGGCATATCCAAAGCAGTCTTGTGACACTCACGTAGCGTCACTCTCACTGAAAAAAGACTGAGTCACCAGGAAAAGTTACTCAAATTATGCTCCAAGTTAAAACCTTACGTTAACGCTTACGAGACAGCCTAGATCATATCACCACCCCCTGTGTTTGCGTGGCGTGGTAACACCACAGTTCCAACACAAGGTCTACTTTGGCAAAAAACCAGTGGTCAGCTTTACGCTTTCACGTTTTTAGTTTAGTACTTCATATAATCTCGATGATCTTACTTGTTGAAGCCACAGGAATGTTGGGAAAATTAGTGGTGCTGGTAGTGCTAGCCTCAGTAGGAGCTAACATGGCTGGGGTGCTATAAGGCTCTGTAGATGCCCTGTTACTTGGTGGGTGCTGGATGGTTTGGACCGAATGGCCTTCGGCAGAAGACAACGACGGCTGCCCCTCGTAGTCATGAACGTATTCGTCTTTCACCAACATGCTTGATGGAGCTGTGAAGAAGCAAAGGGTTAAACACGCAAAGCAAGCCTATTTTCTGAGTTTAGCTACAAATTGCACCGCTACTTTCAAGCCATAGCGATGCTATGAAAACTACTGGGGGGAGGATTTAACCTATATCAACATTGCCAAAGCACAAATTACAAATAAACGCTTCGAGTCAGCAGCAGGAAATTTTAAAGCAGAACTGGATGGAAAAGCAAACTGTTTATTTTGCTTACTGCTATCAACCAAGGGGTTTAGTCCAACAGTAGTAGACTCCAACGGCGTTTTGGTTTCATCGTGTGATTGGACATGGTTAATAAAAGGGAAAAAGGTGCTTTTTGTCAAGCACCTAACTCTCTATTAATGCAGCAGCTAACAAACCAATTCTAGTATATGAATACAAACATACATAAAGCTCCTGTGAAAAATGTAATTCATGAACACAGCACATAAAGAACTTCACGCATCCCTTAGGTAATTTTAAACGACTCCCATCCAAATTGACTAGAAACATCAAATTCACATTCAAAACCAACGTAACACCACTCTGTGTTTAACAACGTAGCCACTAATTCAGAATATCGCACACAGAGCGTAAGGAAATTACTACCTTCGCCACCACAAGAGTTTATTTCTCTATCTCCTACGGAGCATGTTCAAGTTAAAACCCTTACACTACATTAGCTCCCATGCTCATTTTTAAAGCAGCCTTAAATACATTAAAATCTGACAGTAATTTTCTGGTTCCTGCTGCAAAAACAGCAGCACGACAAGGAAACACTTATTATGTATTTAGAGTAAGCTTTGAGTCTGTAAAAAAGGATCATTTTTCAGGAGACACCGGTAACAATACAAATTAGAAGAGGTGAGCTCACGAGTTAAAGCTTGGGAAGTTAACAGTTTGTTGGGTTGTTTGGGGGTTTTTTAAAGTCATTTTTGCTTGAATTCTTCTAATAATGTGCTAAAAAAATTGGATTTACCCAGATTTCCTTCTCTATGAATTCCTTCTGGAAGGAAAACCAAAAAACACCTGAGTTTTGAGATAAAGCAGTTACCAGCTGCACAATGTCAGATTTCTGAATAATGTTCACTGGACATTTAATGTCCAATTTCTCTCAAGTTTCACGGAGAGCAAGAATATTAGACTGCTTCATTCAACTGCATAATAAATACAGAATTTCTGTAATTTTCTTGTTAAACTACTTATTAAATCAGAAGCATCTATTATTCCTGATTCAATTAATTAGTATATCATACAGATGCACTCATTCTTGGGTGTTTTTTTGATGGGTTTTGGGGTTTCTTTTCCAATTAACTGCATCCAACAGCGAGGTTTTGGGGGTTTGTTGGGGTTTGAAAGTTGCAGACAATGTAAACAGAACTCACCTACAAGCTGAGCTGAAGCCTCAGTTTAAAGAATTTATCAATACTTGCCTCTCATATGTTATTTAGCTGATTTTTGAAACCAGAGAGACAAACGCATTTCCATCTGCTCTCTATACTCCCTCCCAAGGAGACACACAGGAATAAACTCTGCACGTACTGAAGAGTTTTAACACAGTTTGTGCCCGTAGAAATGCAAGAGTAAACAGAACTACTCACCAGAACTCTGTAGTGTCAGTCCTGAGAGATCTTTAAAAAGAAGAAAAAAAAAAGGGGGGGTGGAGGATTATATACACAGAGATCTTCAACAATATTGAACATTAAGTTTATAAACCTTTACAAATTAGTACTACAGACTCTACATATTATACCCCCTCCATCACAACACAAGTCTCAATGTTAAGTTATTCCTAGGACACACATCAACTGTAAGAACGGGGTGCAAAGCCAACAGAAAGGCTTAAAGAGAAGCCACAAACTATTCTTTCAAATTTGGAATAAAGGTAAAAGAATAATTCCATTAAGAAGACGGACAAGAGCACATGAGAGCAATTTATAATTAGATCATTAAAAGTTAATGTTTCTAATTTAGGCCTGTATTTTCTACACTCAAAAGGAAAACATTTTACATTCCATTCCCACTGTTCCATTTTAAATCAAGAGTCTACTTACCGATGCCAGGCGATACTACACGCTCATAATGGTAAGGATTTACACAGACACTGTCACATTTTAAGTCAAAAGCATACTGACAATATTTAACATGCTTGAGTTCATTTTTATGAAGATCAGGCCACCTCCAAAGACGAGCGTAAATCACATGAGGGAATCCCTTGCGACCAGCCACCTAAAAAGTCAGACACAAAAGTTGATTGGGAAAGTAGCAAGACATATCACTTTACTTAGTGAGGAGCAAAGCTGGAAGAGGACAAACAACAACACAACCTCTCTCCATCATCAAAATATGAAAAAAAAAAGGTGATGTACAGTTTACCCAAGTTCTGTACTCAACAGAAATAAACTTCTATTAGGGTTTTGCTACGGTTAAGTCAACACTGTGATTCTTAAGAAAAAATACTGGATACAAAATGGCAGAAGCAGAATTTGTGCTTAATGTAGTATGTATGGTCACCTTCCCCACCATGGATGATGAAGGAGCTTTGCCCCAGAAGAAGAGGAACGAGGCACTAAGCTACACTATAAGGAATTTACAAGTAGAAGAATGCCAATCCATTATACTGAAAAAAAAAAAAAATAATAAATGCTTCTAGGGTAGACAGAAAGCTAGCCAGCAAACATGACATCTGTCCTGGAACAAGGAAGTCGCAACCCAAGCTATACAGGTACTGAGTACTGACGATGTAAGGCTAACATAAATCCTCAGTGCAGACTCCTTGGAGTACCTTAGCAAGGGATCACAGGTCTTTCTTCACACTGCTGACCAACACAGAGCTAACAGAAGCTTGTAGTGAAAATACCAGGATAAACAGCCGAATTTGTTACGTGACCCTGCTTTTTACTGCCACACACACACTCGTTTAGAACGGCTGATCCAACGCCTTCTGCTCCTCGTGAAAAAAAATAATCAACTACTGCAGCAGTCCAGAGCTCCAGCCACAAAACATGCCTACAAATGGGGGCGAGGAGGGATGCAAGAGAAGAGCTACTCTTCCTCAACACTCTAGGATCCTGCGTCACTCACTTTCGCTCCAGCTTCACTAGGAGGAAAACATCTGATTTTCACTTGTACTAACCTGAAGCCTCCCATCCAGCGTTCTCTGTATTGTAACACACTTGCTAGGATGAGCTCCATTTGTGGTTATAGCTGTAATCAAAGAATCCAATTCATCTTTTTTCTCCTTTAGCTTTTTAACTAAACTTTCAATTGCGCGTTTTGCAAAAGTTTCACTCTCTCCACCTTGTCGATGGCACATCAAGCTGTGAACAATGCTCAGACAAGCATCATTACTTGTTGGCGTGTTAGTAATAGACATATTGTCCATTTGTCACAGCTTTTTCTTTCAGATCAAATGTCAGTTTTGGGGGCTGTTATGATTTTCAAGCTGATGAACAAGAGATGATCCAAGTTAAGTGTTAGATGTACTGTCTCTTGGTAAAACCTAGGAGGAAAAAATATCTACATTAGAATTGTTTTTAACAAATTGCAGATCATGTTTCTAAGGAAGTCTGTGGCTTTTTGCTTCTTTTATTTTCAAGCTAAGTGCAGGATATTAAAAGCACATGAAAAAACTGCATTGCTTGTCCCATGATAGCTAAAACATGCTTAAGACACTGCTTGCACAGTTTTAGATATAAGATTATTTTTTTTCCCCTAGTAACAATATTTAAATAAAGATTATAGTTTATATACATGTACACATAGTATGTACATATAGAAAGGTAGGGATTATTAGATGAACAGGCTCTGAATGAGGAAAAGGAGAACAGTGACAATAATTTCCTATGTTTTATACTGGTAGGATGAAACCAAGTGAAAATACTGACTGGGAATCAAGGGGCATTGACTTAAACCAAATTTGAATAGTGAAGAAGCATGAATGCACACCAGAATCATCTGTCATCTTTATGTAATAATCCTGTTCAAATAGTTTCAGCTATGTTCTGACCTCAGACTAACTCTATTTCTCTCTGCTGATCAGAAAGGCACAAATTGTACCTGGCCATTAGCTTAATACACATTTATGTAAATTAGTATCGTATGTATCTTCGTATCTGAAAACCCCAACTGGCACATTTGTCTTTCCCTGTTTGGATCCAGCTTCTTCTGGATCAAGATGAAGCAACTGAAGTCACTAAAAAAGCACTTCCAAATAGTCTCAAACAGAGCTGCCTTAATTACACTGAATATAAGATAAGGAGTAAGCCCCTCCTAACACATTTGGCCTTTAAACTCCATTTGTTAAGAACCTGCAGCGGTTTCTGGTCGTGAAGTCATCCTTCTCAAAGCCAGCAAACCTCACCCTTTTGAAGTTTCCTTTAATTCACAAATCAGAAGAAGAGCTGGCCTGATTTTCTCAGTTCTGAGCAAGCTAATTACTACGTTTTATCCAGAAACATAGGACAGCAGGTTTTGTGCACTCACAGAAAAGGAGTCTAATGTCAAAAAGCTGCTTTGGTTCTTCAAGTAGTCACCCACGAACACCATTCTACCAACTCTGGGGTCTGACTTTCTTAAGACACTGGCAGCATATATACGTAAGTGATTTTACTACATTTACATTTTCTGAGTAAGCTTAAAATATAAGCCTTTCCAAAACTAACGTGTTCTCAGCAATTTCAATAAAATATATCTGAGTTCAATAGTTAAGGGGAAAAAGTTTGTTCGCATTGTCTGAGGAACACATCCAGTCAAAGACCTGTTACTGCACTGGAATTTTCCATGTTATCAGAGGTACAGTAGCAGCAGCTATTTATTGGAAACAAATGCGTTGCACAAAATTAAGAGTGGGATGTTAATTTACAAAGGTAACGCATCACACAAATTACAGTGTGAATGCAGGGCTTCCCCTCCTGTAAAGGAATACAGTAACACAAATCCAGCACTACTATAAAAGGAAACAAAGTCTTCCCTATTTAATATTTTCTCCAATTTCAACTTTAATACAGCATGCTTTGGTATACTTGGAAAATAAAAAACCACATTGCAAAGCCTTCCCCCCCCCCCCCTCCATTTTCTTCTTTTGTAAGGATGCTTCTGGACCTAATTTCTCCCAAAGGAAAACAATTACCTCAAAGTTTGACTACGATAATTTTACCTAGATATTAAAGTTTTTCCCTCAATGTTAGTTTTTTTTACGCTTCAACTCCGTAAGCCTCTTTGGAAAGTCAAGCTTAACCTGCCAGTCATTCTCCATGGCAACTCGCACTCGCATTAAATCCGTAAAAGCTTGCCAGATAAAACAGAATAGAACATCATTTTTCTTAAATATGAAACAGCATCCCAGATAGATATGCATAAGTAATCATAAATAAGTGACTTGATAAAACTATTAGCCAAAAGACCTTTAAATAAAGAGATGCTTAAAATGAGACATGGAGCTCTATCTTCTACACCCCTAAAACCATGAATGAGAATTTTGCTTGCTGACTTTCAGAAGACTAAGATCAAGCAAATAAATCCTTATTTAAGTGGAATGATCTTCAGAAATGTTGAGTCACCCCTCAGCTGCCACTGCGCTCAATAGGAGCTTCTGACTGTTCAGCACTTTTGAAAGCCGGGCCACTTGTTTAGGATTTTGAATCCTGTTACACACTGCTGGTGCGTAATTGCACGGTAATTCAGGAGCCTCCCTGTAGAAGTTCCTTCTACAGAAATCTGCTATTTAATCTTGTCGTTTTGATCCCCAGAAAAAGGGGGCGAGGTCAGTGGCTATCAATCTGATTGATAGTATTGATAAAACGCTGTGACGTTGTTTCTCCTGCAGCACCAGAAGCATCAGTATATTGTGCAGAGAAGCCAATTTTTTACGTTCCACAAATTTAGTTTCTCACAAAATAACTCTACAAGCCTATCTTTGACTGAGTCACACATTCAAGAAGTGCCTTAACACCTTCTTACTATATTACTTTCATGTGTGCAAATAAAAGCAAAATGCAATCTTAATGAGTTTTATTTTTAGAAGATAGCCTTTGAAGATAAGGTTCCAGCATGCCCTCAGCCGTGGAGAGCTAGATGTTCTGCAAAACAACAGCACGCTCGTGTGATTTAACTTGTACTTGATGAGAGAATGAAACTTCAAAACCGCTCCTTAGCACGTCCACCCCCCCCCCCTCAAGTAGGTGATCCCACACTACAGCTCAAGCTTAAATTTACAGTGGAATAGGTAGGGCCAAATATACTGAGCAAAGATCTTTTTACTTCCCTCTATCCAGGAATTTCCTGGAAAAAGAAATGGGTGAGAGTGTGCTTTGGGGGAAAAGGGGCAGAGAGAAGAGACAGGGAACATGAGAAAAGCAGCAGCAGGAGACAGCGCTTGGAGTGGAGCTCTCAGCTTCGCCTCCCAAGGAACAAAAAGGTATTTCTCTCCCTTTTGCTATGGTGTGATGCGAGCAGAACACAGAAGAAATAAAAAAAAAATAGGGTAAGATGATGTGAAACACTAACAAGTTACAAAGTTATCGAGAAGTTACCTCTACGTTATAGAAAGTCATTTATTTCAGTAACAGGTACGTTACAAAACAAGGGAACAACAACTAGTGTTCTGCCATAGTCTGAAATATTGGAACAAGAATAAGATCCTCTGAAGAGGAGACAAATCTGAAAGACAAAAGAAGTTAAGATTGCCAGGCAATTAAAACCACTTTTGATGATCTGTAGCCAACACGCCGCTATCTCAGAGAACTGATAAGTGACCATGAGCTGAAACTCTTCCTCCAAGACTGATGCAGACTTGAGCAAACAACCGTAATTCTGCCGTACATCCTACCTCCCCGCGGCTGCCTCGCTGAAGGGTGATGTATCTTTTTAGCCCGTGCAATGAAATTCAAAACATGAAGCAGCTGTCTAAAATTAAAAATGCAACACTGGTGCCACATGCCTCATTTTCACGTCTGTGGATAATTCTGCCAGAAATGGTTACCTGAACAATATAAATAGATTCTAAAAACACAGGCATCTATAACAGCATGCTACCTCATATAACTAAAATCAAATATATTATTGACTTATCTACGTGGAAGTAACATTACTGAGCTCTCACACTAGTGCTTTGATTGCACTTACATTTATCTTATGGGCAGAAAAGAAAAATAAGCACCGTACTGACTCAAACTGTTCTCAGATCAACTGCTACATTCTCCCTCTCAAAGCAGCGATCATTTTACTAGCGTGACTAGAAAACAGGGTTTAATGTTCAGCATCTTCTCCTCCTCAGAGCTCCAGGAGAGCATTTCCCATTTGTGGCAGCAAGGTGCTCCTGATCAACTAGAAAAAACAGAGCAAAGTACAAAAAGCCAACGAGATCTCACCCAGAGGGATAATCAATGCATTTATGGAACAGAAAATTACTACTCCACCTTGTTTGCCAGTATCTCTCTTCAGCTGCACCAGCAAGAGAATATTATAAGCTAGCACGGTGCTTTTACATGCCAAAAAACAAGGGTAACAAAACCAGCATGAGCCATGACTTCCAAATATTTGCAGCAACTCTTCAGGCAGCAAACTAGGTATTTAAGAGATCTGATCATTTGGAAGGCCTCACGCGAGGCCCGAGACTTGCTGAGGTGTATTTCAGTTTGAAATTCTTCATCTAAAAAGCACGCAGACGCACAGACACACACGCACGGTCTGAAGAAGGAGCAAGGGGTTTAGAAAAAGAAAAGTTTTTCTGCTTTTCGCGGTTAGAAAAAAAAAAAAAAACAACACACAGACTTGATTTCCCTGCTTTTACAGTCGAACAGAAGTTCAACTGAGACCTAAGGGTAGGGGCTGCTAAAAAAAATACGAAGACTTCACCTAAACCCCCATCAAATTTTGAAACTTATCTGAACAATTTCTTCCTCCAAACAATTCCCATTTCCAGTACTCTAACGCGGTTGAAATTTGCCGAGGAGTTACAGATTTCTTAAAAAGAACTCCCATTCTTTCTACATATTAAGAACAGCCTTAAATGAAGACTTTTTACACTCACAAGTCACTTATCTTCCCCCTCTCCTCCCACAAAAGCCACACTTTGTGATTTGGGGAGAACGATCAACCCCAAACAAGAAAAGGAAATAATACGCTTACGCAGACAAACCAGGCGGTTATGGATGGAGCTGGAAGTCAGGGAATATGATCCAGGCAATCAGCAATCCAACAGCTTGGGCAAGATGGTTAATCCAGGCTCGACGCTGATATGATACGCCACCCTATTCATTTACAGTAGGGTTTAAGCCAATCGCAGCTGCGGAGGGATCAAATTCACCAAGAAACTCGGTCTAAAAATGTGACAGTCCAAATGCCACTCGATAATTACTTTAAGATATGGGCAAAAGGCCAAAACCCCCTCCATGTCACTTTGTTAGCATATATTTTATTCGTTACGTTTCTACAGCAAACTAAGTATTTTCCAGAGACAACGTGAGACTCTTGGAGACTTCATTGTTTGCAGAACAAATTACAGAAGTAATACGATTGGGAGCGATCAAGTAACACTTAGTTTTAAAAACTAAGATGCTAAGAATTAAGATGCTAAGACGCCAAGAATTAGATACAGAAAAATATACAGTGAAGTGCTGTATTTAAAGAAAAAAAGTTTAAAAATATAGTACAGCCTTAGCACAACTGGAAAAACAGTTCCTGCAGGTGTCAGGGCAGCAACGGCCCTTTGAAAAGTTTTTGATGGAGAAAGGGAAGCGGTCTTGCAGATCAGCTCAGAAAAGCCACGATGCTGAAGGTCCAGAGATGCTGGTGAGGAAGGCTGATAGCGATGCCCAACGGGGGAGGCAGGGGAAGAGGCAGCACATGCTGCCAGATCAGCGAAGAATGCAAGCTAGGTTTGCAACCGCGTGCACAAGAAGCCTGAAATAAACAGTTGTGATGGAAATCCAACCAGGCTGCAAAGTTAAAATCAAAGAAAAAAAAAAAAAAAGATTCTACATGTGCTAAGGATCAGATGACACATTTGGGGCTCAGGAAGCCTTTAAACGGCAAGACTGAGGCAGATTTGCCACCTTTTTGTACAAACTGATCAGGTAACAGTCCTGTGTCACCTCAGAGCGCTTCAGATGATCGCTGGAGGTCCCTTCCAACCCAACTATTCTATTCTAAAGAATACGAACACAGATTTTTAGCAGCAGTTACGCAAAAATGCTCTACGATGCCTGTAAATATACAGGCCTGAGAATTTTTAATACCAGTATAAGGGCTGGTGTTACAACCATGTTGATGCTAAAGATAATAACATAAGGCAAATAAGTGTGTTTAATGGCATTCACCAGGTACAACTCAGCATTTTGATCTATGCTACGAATCTTAAGATAACTTGGCCACCATCCATCATAACATACTGTAGAAGGGTCTAAGCAAGTCAGCAAATTTGCAGGCAGAATATCCTTTGTGATGAGCCACGACTCAAGTATTACCACTACAGTCTTCAAAAAGGAAAAAAAAAAAAAAAAAAACTCCTAAGGTCTGAGCTTCCAAGTAAAAAAGAAATTAAAACATGTATATTGCAGTAACAAAGAAAAACCACAGCCAGATCAAGGCCTGTGGTGCCCGTATGATGTCGAAGGGAAAGATGCACTGCCTGCAATTCATATACTGGGGCGAGGAGGGAAATGAATTAATGTAAAAAATATCTTAATGACCAAAAGCCTATTTCCAAGTTGCAAATACAAAGGTAATTTTGGGAAAAATATATCTAAGAAAAAAGACGAATTCTTTGCTTGAAGCTGCCACCGGTGCTCCGGGAGCATGATTTACCAGTAACAGCCATCCCAGTCACAGATTTCCAGCATTTTGATACCAGGCAGTAATGTAATGCTAACGAACTGGCTAATTAGAATAGCGTACAAATTGACATCTTGCTAGAACATTTCACACGAATAAAGGACAAGAAAGGCTCTTGCATAAGCTGTTGCCTCCAAAATTAGACAACCACAAAGATGTCAGAAAAGCAGCACATACATTTGATAGCTTTTAACCACCAAAACATTACTACAGAGTTTTGCTGTTTAATAATGCAGTGGTAGCAGTTTTATGATAAACATGATAAAGAAAAATCCATAAACCAATAAAACAAAAGGCAGCTCGTGATTTGATGAAGATATGAATAAGTGATTAAACTGCAGATACTTTCCAGCACATTAGACTATTATCTACTTGCCCAAAGGGTGAACAGGAACAAAATGTTTGTAGACATAAGAACAATTAGCATTAAAGAGCAAGAGAAAGAGGACTAAGAAGATACTACACTCGCACTGTTCCCTGTACAGTAAGAGCTAACATTCCCCAGAATACTATTTTTGTGCGTGCATCTGAATCATCAGTATCAATTCTGCTCATCTCACTGTCAGTAGCTACAAAAAATTTAAGACACATGACAGCATAAAAGGAACTGGAGAAGAGTTTTTAAGACAACTCTGAGTGGCAACTCTTTCATCTTAACATAAATCCGCAGTTAAAAAGCACGAGCAGCCATTTCTTTGTGGAAGAAACTGATGTGATGTAGCTGCCCAACTGCAGCTCTCAGCATCTTTACTCCTCTCAGCTTCCACCTGTGCACTTCAGCTGCTTTCAAGAGCTCTTTACAAATGCAACAGACTGATCCTGTAAAGAGAGCAAACATTTCTGCTGCACAAGGTTCCAGGTTTTTTTTTTTTTTAATCTCGTTCAGTAAAAAACACATCTAAATCCTTATCTTGTCTGGGAATGCGTGGGGAGGGGGGGCAGGACACGATGAGAAAGGTAGCGCTACTATGCTGATGTGACTACTTAAGCACTAGATTTAAATCTCCTAGAAAGTTGTATTTTTCATTTTAGTTCCCCTTTCCCTCTACTTTTTCTTTTTGAGAAAGCATACAGCTGAAAAAAACCCTCCTCTTTTCAATACAGGCTTCTGTATGGTCAGAGAAGGAAGACTAACGCACGTTACACCACAGGAGTGGCGAGGGCAGCAAACTCTACACCTGGATCTGTTTCCACAACACAGATCTGGGTCCCCCCAAGCTACCTCACCTCCAAGAAGGCACCCTTGGGTGTCCAACCAAGCAAGAGGTCATCTCCTCCTCATCCCAGCACCCGGGGGTAAGGAGGGGATGAAAACCTGGCAACGGGCAGGAGTGACCCTGTTCAGAAAGCAGAAGGTGGTGGAGTCCTCGCCACAGAACGACAGAGCAAACCTGAACTCTTCCTTCAGAGTTATCCTGCAAGACCCATCTTCTCGCAGAAGGCTTCCTTCAACAAGGACAAATAGTAATTTGTCAAAACCTCACAAACAGAAGAAACAATTGTGGCTATGCCAAGCAATAAAAGGAAGAGCCAAACCTTGCTCAGGCAGAAGCGGTGTGATTTTTCACTTGTACGTAATGTTTCGATACCCTAGCAATAGGTGTATTAGATAACATCTGTTCTTTATTGTAATCTGCACAGGGATAATGTTCTCTGCATTTGTTCGAGCTTACAAAATAAAAAAATAAAAAAAAAAAAAATCACCTCTGGGCAAAGCGAGCATGGAAAATTCCAGTCCCAACCAAAAGCCGAGTTTTTCACAAGGTTAACAACGTAGGAAAACAGAGTCCTAAAATTCCAGCAGGACCTTAACAACAGCACGGCGACCGATCTGCTCTCAGCACCTTTGTTCTCCACTAAATCTGTTGATACCTCTCAAAACTCACATCCCTATTGTGTTAGCTGCGCCTGCACGCATTATGTAAAGAGCCATCTACTTAAAAAAGGAATTCTAATCAGTTTGAGACACTTACTGCTTCTCTTTAGGCTTCAGCTCTTTGAAATAAAGTTTCTATATCAATATTAAACACGCATGCTTATGCAACAAGCAAATCAAAAGAGGTTCATGAATGCAAAGTGAGAAGAAACTCCTTCCAGTAACAATCCGGCCAAGATAAGAGGAGGGCCAGAAGGACAAGTTGCCTACTTATCATGACGCTGGAGTACAAAAACAGGTTTAGTTTTATAGGGCAGTACAGCTATTTCAGCAGCCTCGCGTGGAATTACCTCCATTACTGAACGAAGTACCAACAGTCCAAGAGTCTCACAATTTAAAAGATGACAGCTATCACCGAGCCTGAAATCGCTCTCGCCTGTTGACAGTGGCAACACCATTCTTAACCAAGATCCTTGGAGAAGTGGTGGTAAAAGACACCACGATCCTACTCCGACCGTATGTATTTGACAACAATTGGTTTGCAGTCGTACAATTTAGGCTCTAAGTAATGACACACCTAACCCACAACTAGATTACCCCATAAATTAACCAGCCTTCCGTGGTAAAACCTACGAGACCGAACTACGCAGCACATCACAAACCTCCCCCAAACCCCCCCCCCCCACACCCCCAAAAAGGGGGATGGGAAGGAAAAACACTAAAGAAGGACTAATCTTTAATTAACACCCCTTGTGCTGAGCGGCCCCGCGCTGTCTGAACCTCGGCTAAAAGCACCGTTCTCTGTTATTTGACAAAGAAGATGGCAGATTTGGAAGAACTAAACGCGAAGCGGCTCACACAAAACCATCCCCGGGCATTTTTCAGCGTGCGGGAATAGAGCCCCGAAGAGAGCGAAGAAGCACCGGAGGAAAGTTTAACTGGGGACAGGCCGGCTGGAGAGCCTTTAGGAGAAGGCACCGAGATTTTTAAAAAATAATACTAAAAGTTTGGCGGGGGTGAGAAGGAGGATCGTATTTTTTTCTCGCTGAGGGCAAGCGGGGGAGGTGGGGAAGGAGCCGGGGAGGGGAACCCAGCGCAGCGAGGCCGAGGAGAAGCCCCCGGGCAGCGGGTGAGGCGGGGGGGGGGGGGGAGCTGCCCCGGCTCCCCGGAGCGGCAGCCGAGGCGGGAGAGGGGGGGGGAAGCGGGCGGGAGGAGGGGGCGCGCTGCGGGCGGCCTCGGCGGGCGGGCGGGAGCCGAGAGCGGATGTTACCTGGGCCGCGGGCGGCGGCGGAGCGGCCGCTCTCCGGGCGCGGCCTGCGGCTGTGGTGAGGGGCGGCGGCGGCAGTGGCGGGAGCTGGGGGAAGGGGAGGGGGGGGGGGAGCCTTCCCTCAGCCTCAGCCGGCCCCGGTGCGACGGAGCGGGCCAGGCCTCCGCCCCCCCGCCCTCCCCTCCCCGGGCTGCGGCCGGGCCGGCGGGGCGGTGCTCACAGGCCCGCGGCGCGGGGGAAGGGAGGACCCGGCCGCCCTGGGACGGCCACCCCGGTCGCCGTCGCCTTGTTGTTGTTTTGTTGTTGTTGTTGTTGTTGTTGTTGCCGCGGCTCCGGCCGCTCGCGCTCCGCGGCCGCCGCCGACACGTCCAGCCGCCACCGCGCATGCGCGACATCCGGGGAACACACCCCCCACACCCCCCCCGCCGCCACGGCCGAGCGCCGCCGCCACTGCGCCTGCGCGCCCGCCGGCTCGCGGTTGCCGCGCCGCCGGCGGCCTGAGAGCGGGGCGGGCGGGCGCGTTCGGGGGTTTATTTATGTGGTTGGCGTCCGGCGGCGGCGCGGAGGATCGGGGTAAGCAGCGCTGCTGGGACCTCCAAAAAAAAAAAAAAAAAAAAAAAAAAAAGGCACAGCTCTAAAACTGCAACCCCAAGAAAGGCACAGGTCCGCAAACGCGACCCCTGTAAGTGCAAAAACCCGAAAATGCAATCCCCATAAATGCACAGCCCCACGAACGCAAACCACATCGGCGTAAAACCCCACAAATGCAACCCCCAGATGTTGGAAGCCCCCCAGATATAACCCCAACAAACTCACAGCCCTGCAAATGTAACCCCCATCAGTGTAAAACCCCCCAAATGCATCCCCCCGAGTTGGAAGCCCTAGAAATGTGACCCAAACAAACTCACGGCCCCACAAATGCAACCCCCAGAAGTTGAAAGCCCCACAAATGTGACCCCAACAAACAGCCTCACAATGCAACACCCATCAGTGTAAAACCCACCAAATGCATCCCCCAGAAGTTGGAAGCCCCCCAAATGCAACCCCAACAAATGCACAGCCCCTCAAATGCAACCCCCAAAAGTTGAAAGCCCTACAAATGTGACCCCAACAAACTCACAGCCCCACAAATGCAACCCCCATCAGTGTAAAACCCACCAAATGCAACCCCCAGAAGTTGAAAGCCCCCCAAAGGCAACCCCAACCAATGCACAGCCTCACAAATGCAACCCCCATCAGTGTAAAACCCCCAAATGCAACCCCCAGAAGTTGGAAGCCCCCCAAATGCAACCCCAACAAACTCACAGCCCCACAAATGCAACCCCCATCAGTGTAAACCCCCCAAAAGCAACCCCCAGAAGTTGAAAGCCCTACAGATGTGACCCCAACAAACTCACAGCCCCACAAATGCAACCCCCATCAGTGTAAACCCCCCAAAAGCAACCCCCAGAAGTTGGAAGCCCCCCAAAGGCAACCCCAACTAACGCACAGCCCCACAAATGCAAGCCCCATCAGTGTAAAACCCCCAAATGCAACCCCCAGAAGTTGGAGGCCCCCCAAATGTGACCCCAACAAATGCACAACCCCCCCAAATGCAACCTCCAAAAGCGCAAAGCCCCACAAATCCAACCCTAAACAAACGCACCGGGCCGCAAACTGCTTTTCCCATTCCTCATCACCTCGTCAAGCAAAAGCAAACTCTGCAAGGGAATTCAGCTGAAAAGCAAAAGATTAATTTTTTTTTAAACTAGAAGGTTATATCTTTCTACCTTTGTGGTGTCGGGCCACGGTTAGAATACAAAACAGAAGGGAAACGGTGCATGAAATACCATATCCACTGCAAAACGCGCTGTATTTTTGCTAAGTAAGCAGGGTGTTTGGCAAGGTGTTGGTGTGCTATCACAGCTACTCTGATAAGAACTAAGAATGATGGAAATTTAAAAAAAAATTGTTATATTGCCATACCAAAATTTCCTGCTCACACTATCAAGTCATTTATAGTCGCTTCCACATCCTTAGGAAGATCTTAGTGATGAAAAGCAATGTAAAATGCTGCTATATTTGTCATCTTTTCCTGGGTAGATGTAATCGAAGCCTCTCTGCACCAGGATTTGCTGAGTAGGTTGCAAATTATCTACTTTTAGAGTTTTTGATGCGTTACGGCTGGGAGATGAGAGCTCCAGTTCAACAGGGAGCATGTCCCATGCAGGACTCCTGGACCATGGGTGCAGCAAATCCACGTGCTCACAGGCTGCCTACACCAGCCTCCGGGCTGGCAAGTCACGCACCACAGCTTCCCCTCCCTCTCCGAGGTATATAATTAAAAAAAAAAAAAAAAAAAATCATTCAATAATTTGCAGTTTCTAAGCACGGTCTCTACCGCCTTGTGCTTGCAGAACCAGCTGCAGCCCCTCATCCAGGGAAAGGATTTGCTCAAATACGGGGAGGAAAGATGCAAAATGTTAATGCTGAACACCAAGCAGTATGATTTTTCAGATTTCCCATTGGTTGTATAATGGCAAATAATAAGTCTAAATATAATATATTACATTTCCTTCCATTGGCAATAGCCCTAGGTTTTTTTTTTTTCAAGGCATACCACGAACCAGAGCTCCACTTAGACCCTTGGGATGCAGCAAACTGCCATTACTGCCATCTTTTTATTTTTATAAGCAAAAATTTCGGGTTTAAGAGGCGAGATGAAAGGGTGTTGGGAAATTCGATGCAATCCTTCACCTTATTTCACAAGCAAGTGTGAACAAGCTGCAAATTCAACAAGGAAATCACCGAGAGACTCTTGAGGAAAGGGCTGACCTGGAGCTGCAAAGGGACTGGGGGGGGCCACAGGTAGGTGCTTCACCAGGGAAAATGCTGAGCTGCTGCCTCATATTTATCCAAAGCCAAACAGCTCCAGCAACAATTAGTCCTGGGAAGGACCTTTGTAGGTCATTAAGGTGATTTTGAAAGGCTGCAGAGATAGCCTGTCCAATAAAATGGTACTTTTTCCAACCACCTAAACGCCTTTGAACTCAAACATTTCTTCAACTATCAAATGCTGGTACTAGCAGGATCAATTTAACATGTTGTGGTTTAGCATCTGTCCCCGCCCCCATCCCCGAAACGTTACTTTGATCAAATTTCTGCAACTCGTTCTACCTCAAGATCCCAATCAATATGTTTTTATTATTAATAAAAAATGCATTAAGTTGTTCTAGTGACTATGTGCCAAACCACTGATTTCAGTGAGACCTGGATCCATCCTACCACCTCGCCAGAAATTAGATTTCTAGAATGAAACTATCCGAGGTAAATAATTAATATCCTTTTCCTTATAAAGGAACATAATTCAGTAAGAGCAAATTATTTTAAAAGTCTGTTTAAAAAACATTTAAAATGCTCCTAAACGAAGATCGTGTTTTTCTACAGAGACAGATGAAGACTCCTACTGTGGGGCCATGGGGAGAGGCTGACAGCAAAGGCTGAACCCCCTCTAGCATCAAGGTGGATTTAGAGCTGGCTTTAGAGCCCAGACTTGATCTTGGGCTCTCCATCCTCGGCACGGACTGCACTACGCTCAGAGCACGTGGGTAACTTATTTCTCAACCTCTTTTGCAAGCTCATGTGGATCTCAGCAGAAGGAAGATTTACCCTCACTCCTTTTGATCAATGTTCATCAGCTACACGTAAAACTCAGGAACATCTACGCTGTTACAAAACTCTTCATGTCTTATTTCCTCCCTCCTCTTTCCCGTAACATAAAAAGCTTCTTTCGCAGTTTATCAAGTCCCTCTGCTGGTACCAGCTAAAAAAGGAACCAAACTTAGAGGAACTCTTCCAGGAAAGCAGAAGAATGTTTAAAATACGTTATTCAAAGTTTAAAAAAAAAATAATCTTCATTTACATACCCAGCATTTGTTAAAACACCCTCCTGGTCCCTATGGGACCAGACCACAGTCCTTTACCTGTGTCTCAGGCAAATATATTTTAACGCAGAGGAATTTTGTTCTCTAGTAATTAAAAAATGGTTAATGGAAAGATAAACTCATTGTGAAAATAGACAATTTGTGGTCCAAATTTTTCTGTCCTTACTGGCACACATGTTCCCATTAATTTAATTCAAGTCTCACTAGCAGCCAGATTTATGAAGTAATTTCATAACCAGACTTAGACAGAGAGAGGAGCGGACCATGGTACGCAAAGACACATGGGTCTGCAAGAAAGAAACAACTTGATTACAAATACTAAAAGCCATTCAATTGAAAATAGAGGCATTTCACATAACTCCAGCACTAAATGTACCCTCATTCACCAACAAACCAAAAAGAAACCATTTTAAAAAATGACAGTCCTATAGTTAATCTGGCCTTCAATATAGACCAGGCAGCTTGCAGATTTTTTTTTCTTGGCTTAGATGAAATGAGCATTTCCTCCCTTGACTGTCCATACAGAATAAATTGCCATTAAAAAATGCACTAAGACACCAGCTCTGTGTAACAAAGTCACAGAATCACAGAATCATCCAGGTTGGAAGGCACCTTGAAGATCATCTAGTCCAACCGTTAACCTAGCACTGACAGATCCCAACTACACCAGATCCCTCAGTGCTATGTCAACCCGCCTCTTGAACACCTCCAGGGATGGGGACTCCCCCCCTGCCCTGGGCAGCCCATTCCAACGCCCAACAACCCCTTCTGCAAAGAAATCCTTCCTAAGAGCCAGTCTGACCCTGCCCTGGCGCAGCTTGAGGCCATTCCCTCTTGTTCTATCGCTTATTACTTGGCTCAAGAGACTCATCCCCCCTCTCTGCACCCTCCTTTCAGGGAGTTGTAGAGGGCCATGAGGTCTCCCCTCAGCCTCCTCTTCTCCAGACTAAACCCCCCCAGTTCCCTCAGCCGCTCCCCATCACACCTGTGCTCCAGACCCTGCACCAGCTCCGTTGCCCTTCTCTGGACACGCTCGAGTCATTCAATGGCCTTTTTGGAGTGAGGGGCCCAAAACTGAACCCACTCATCGAGGGGCGGCCTCACCAGTGCCGAGTCCAGGGGTAAGATCCCTTCCCTGTCCCTGCTGGCCACACTAGTGCTGATACAAGCCAGGATGCCATTGGCCTTCTTGGCCACCTGGGCACACTGCTGGCTCATGTTCAGCCAGCTGGCAATCAACCCCCCCAGGTCCCTCTCTGACTGGCAGCTCTCCAGCCACTCCTCCCCAAGCCTGTAGCGCTGCTGGGGGTTGTTGTGGCCCAAGTGCAGCACCCGGCATTTGGCCTTAGTGAAACTCCTCCAGTTGGCCTCAGCCCATCGCTCCAGCCTGGCCAGGTCTCTCTGCAGAGCCTCCCTACCCTCGAGCAGATCAACACTCCCACCCAACTTGGTGTCATCTGCAAACTGACTGAGGGTGCACTCGATCCCCTCGTCTAGATCATCAATAAAGATGTTAAACAGGAGTGGCCCCAAAACCGAGCCCTGGGGGACACCACTCATGACCGGCCGCCAACTGGATTTAACTCCATTCACCACAACTCTTTGGGCCCGGCCATCAGCCAGTTTTTTACCCAGAAAAGCGTTCAATCATCCAAGCCTCGAGCAGCCAGTTTTGCCAGCAGAATGTTGTGGGAAACAGTGTCAAAGGCCTTACTGAAGTCGAGGTAAACAACACCCACAACCTTTCTCTCATCCAATAAGCAGGTCACTCTGTCGTAGAAGGAGATCAGGTTTGTCAAGCAGGACCTGCCTTTCATAAACCCATGCTGTCCCCAGACCGAATACTTGAAGAGGACCTTGCCCGCTGCTTCGATTTGATACACTCTTCCCCTTGGTCTTCTTTATCCAAAATAGACCCGTTCTTATTTAGGATTTAGATCCTAAACTCTATTTAGGGTGTAGTTACGCGATGGGACTGACCCAATGGATCAGCTCGCTACTGCTAAAAGAGGGGGGTCCCAAGCAGCTCTGTCATTTGAATGGGAACTGAAGATATACCCGAGTTCACAGCAATTATCTAATCACACGAACGCAAAAATGGATTTACCGCTGGGATGGATAACCCGGTTCTGGAGCAGCACGATCCAGCAGCGCGGGGAGATGAGCTGCAGCAGCGGGTGCACGCATTTCAGGTTGCGTAGGCTTCTGGATTATCCCTTGGTTTTATTTCCATCCTTTGGTTTTGTCATTTGCAGGTGGTAGGTATCCAGTGAATCTGAAGTTTCCTAAGCTTCGTATCGCAACTGTGAACGGGTTAGAAATAGGAATTTTTGGTTGTGGAAGCAGACGTAGCAGAGCAGGTCAGAACAACGAAGAAAGTTATTCTTTCACTGTCTGAAACACAGAATAGCTGGAGACCGCTCAGCTTTTGACTACGTAAAGCAGAGAGTGATATCAAGATCCCTGCACCTGCCATTAATTTTTATCTTACAAACAAAAAACAATTTAGGGGGGGGAAAAGAACGTGCCACTGCATGATCCACAACCTCTGCCCGCTTTACGGCATTTTAAAGAGAGAAGTTGTAGAGATCAGTGAGTTTCTGCTCCAGAAGTCACGTTCTTCAAGTTTGCAACTCTTCCCAATATTTATTTTTTAAAGAAATCTTCCTCTACATTTCATAGAATCATAGAATGGTCTGGGTTGGAAGGGATCTTGAAGATCATCTAGTTCCAAGATGATAGTTTAAAACACAGAATATTAATGTTGGTGTAATTAATTTCAGAGTTACCGTGACCGCAGGTGAGTCTGTTTGAAGGGTGGGGATAAGACGTTGGATTCAAGTCCATCCCTTTAGTCAAACACTAGGAAATCACACTGCTTTCCTTTTTCTTTGAAGACTGTTGCTTAATTACAGCCAAGTACACTCTTCGAGAAGAAGATGTGAAGAGTATAGAAAAATTATCTGCAGGATTTAAATTGATCTCACCAGCTTGGTCTGGGTGAGGGTTACCACTGCACCCAAACCACCCCGGAGCGGTGCACCATTTACAAGATCTTTAGTGGGAGTGCTTTTGGAGCTTTGTTATTCCACGTTTAGAGCAGGGAGGGAAATTGTGTATTAAAACCGATTCATTTTCCCTCTGTATTACCATCAACAAAAGTACAAGCACGAACTCTCGCAGTTGTACTTAAACCTGCCGGAGTTTTCTGTGTTTATTAGAGCGCTACGAAGTGTTTCAGCTTTCAGGAATCCATGCTAGGGGTAACATATTTAGGGTAGATTTTTCAAACCTGCTGATTTTACTTTTGACCAGAAAATTGAGCTAAAATTTGGGAAACTCTAACTTCTAGTTTTGAGGTGGGAAGAAAAGGACATAAAGTTGGTCGACATGTCCCTTAACTGAAAGAATAAAGTCACTGCAGAAACAGACTGAGCTATACGTCGGTGAAACTCCTCCCGTAGAGGTAGTTCTACAAACACAAATATGCTTTTATCACTATAATATGTCTTTAAAAATGCACTTGGAGGAACAGGCTACTTGTCATCTGCCTAAAGACTTCTAGAGCACACTTCCAAAACTTTACTGATGCAGGGAACAAGTAGGCAAACTTCGGGCTCACGCGTCAAGAGCTTTAAGTGAATCAAATTGTTGAGTGATTCACTTTTGACAGGAAGCCTAAACTGTATTTATTTATGAGAAAACTTCAGATGCGAAGGGAGAATTATAAGAGCTCCTCAACTTGAGCGTAGCAGAGTTATAAATACTTTATTAATAGCCCTCTTGCAGAGAAATCGGGTAACAGTTACAAAACACTGTACACAAGTTTGAAATTGATGTTATTCAAAAGCTTGTAACAGGCAAAATATTTTCAATTCTGGTGCAGAACACAAACTTTCCAAAGGGCTGTGAAGCCAAACGATCCAGTGCTCTGCTCCAGGAATCTGCGGTCCAAGAAAAACCCCTGGGCTGTGAAGGCTTGTGCCAGCCTACACGTTCGGTTTCTGAGGAGGGTAGGTGTCTGAAACCATCACTTATGAATTTATTCCCAATTCCAGATGTCTGACTATCCTTTTTTGTTGCTTTACAAAAGCAACACTAACTGTACCTGGTACTCTCTCCAGCTTGCAACGGAGAAGAGAAGTAATTTGGATACCAGAATCCCTACCATTATTTTTACAGGCTATCCAACACCATCCTAATTTAGGTCTTCATACAGAGCTTGCTAACGCTACTATTTTTACTTTTTCATTGGAATTTCTATTGTCATAAAATCCTCAGCCAGTGTTACTTCTTGACCACCTAACACAGACTCTGCCTGTCTCTTCAGTTCGGTGATGTCCGACTCTCCCTCCCCTCTCTGAGCAGCTGGTTTATACCTCTGACTGAAGTGAGTCAAAACCAGTTTTTTAACTTTACACAATTTTGCAAAATCCGCTGCCATTTTTGGAGTGCTATGACCATGCTCTCTGGCTTTTTCCTCTTGGGTGTCGTCCAGCGTGGCTTCATGTATCAGTACATCTGCCTCACAGCAAAGCTTCACGGCCGCATCTCCGACCACCCCTGAACAGTCCCCCAAAATGCAAATTTTTCTTCCAGGAATTGGAGCTTCTAAGACATCAGAAGGAGAAATTGTTACTCCATTTTCTAGAACAACCGCAGTTCCATTCTTCAGTTTTCCATATAAAGGACCTGGTTGAACTCCTGGTAAATAAAGGCAAAAGAACCCATAAGCATTATGATGAATGTCAGGTTTAAAAAAAAAAAAAAAATCACTTAAGAAGAGATACACTATATATTGAGCTGTCTCACTGAAAAAATACCACCTCGATATAAAGAGTAATTGATATTTCAAATATTTCATACAAATAAAGAGCTCGTAATGTTAGCAGGAAGTGTGTTTGAAGAAAAACTGTTCTTCATATTAAAGTCAATGAAGTCATGCAAATACACTGGCCATACATTTCCCTGAAAGCCACGTTGTGCTTCTTGAACTTCAACATCTGAATTTGTTTGCTCTTCCCAGTACGAGAATAGTCTGCAACAGTCTGCTCGTGTTCTGCACCAATTCAGACTGCTGCATTGGCATGAAGTATTAAAATGTCTTTAATAGCAAATGGAAAATTGAATTAAAATGGATTACGGAGAGAGACAGCAGCTCTAATTCGCTAGAACCCCTAGAAAGGTGGTCATAAAAAGATTTCAACTGCCTGCGAACCCCATTTTGTTATATTTGCTGAAAATCAGAGTCACTACTCAGCTTGAACACGGGCATTTAGGCATTTCAAAAGAGGAAAAATAAGTCAAAGTAGTTACCAAGGTCTTTCAGTTTCTGTACATTGAGTTTACCGGTCCGGGGCTTCTCTTCCACCACGAAGCCAAAGGAAGGAATGCGGTGAAATAGGCGAAATGCTTTCAGAACCAGCTGCTCATCCTCAACCAGTAAGTAAGAGTTCTCTACTGGATCCATGTGGAGTATTCTCCCTTGTGCTCCCTCATCTCTGTCCAAGTCAGAAAACTCTTTAAATTCTTCTGCGGGGCACTGGTCCCGTGTAGGTACCAGCTCATGAACAACGTAGGGAAAGAGAAGTTGGGAGTGGGAGAGCTCCATACTCCTCCATATGAAGTTTCGCAGTCCGAATGGTCCATAAATATCAACGGGTGGTTTGTTTGGGTCAGGGCTACTTTGGAGGCTAAGTGTACACAGCAGACCAGGAAGTCCAAAAAAGTGGTCACCGTGAAGATGAGTTATGAAAATCTTGGTAATTCTACCTATTGATCAGAACATCAGGGAAAAAAAAAAAAAAAAACCAAACAAACTAGAAGACAGGAAAATAAATGAATACCGTTAACAACTCAGAAATAATCACTTTTTGCCAAGAAGCAGGAAATAAGGAGGGAGGGAAATTATAAACCAGTGTTTAAGAAATAAATCCCAAAGGGTGTTTCTTCCACAGTAGCGTTAAGTTTCCACACAAGGTTTGTTTTGGCTTGATTGGTGAAGACGAGACTGCCGAGCCAGAAGCTTTAGTTGCTTCTAAGCAAAACGTGCTACAAGCACAGAACAGAATCGACTGGTGACATCTGCCATATTAAAACGCAAAGAAGTGCTGGAAAGTGGTTGCGTTTCCATATATTACATGGCAACTGTAGACTCATGAGAAACAGAAAGTGGAATTTGTGTTGTTCCTAGTTTTGAATTCCGCACACGAAGTGATTGTAAATAAAAAAGAAAAAGCATCCAGGTTTGATTTCAAAGTTCTTTAAGAACCAAGAACCCCACGGTTCCTGACTGGTTTGTTTCAAACAGATGAAAAATTGCACTTAAAAGATTTGGGCTTTGCTTGGTGTCTCACTGCAGCTCTCAGGCACTGGGCCCTGCCCTTGCTGGATTAAAAAACCCCACAATTTTCTCTCCCTAGAGACACTTTAATCAGGCTGCCTCAGTCTTCTCTGCTAGCTGAGTTCCCACTTCCTCGCAGCAAGGCATCTGTTAGGACTGAGCAATAGGAAGGACAGAACCCCTTTAAGAACAATTTAATAAAAACCAGTAAATTTAGTAAAAATTAGTCTATTCGCTTGGTCACTAAATCCCCTGATAAGATTCAGATTTTGAGGGAGCAGGTTGGTTTTCTGTTTGTAACTGATAATTCCATCTTTATAACTTGAGAGCAATGTCTGCTCTTGCCGCTGTAGACTGCAAAAGCGACTGAAGGCAAAGTCTGTTTTCTACTACATCTGCCAAAACGTAAAAGTTACCGCTAATGCACGCAACTTTAACACAAAAGCACAATATTTATTGGCAGGAAGACTCCCAGCAGGTATTGTCTAGAGCTGTCTTCAGACAAATACAAACTGGGCCAGTTTAAAGCTGGTCTCTGGTCCACGTTTGAAATTAGAAAGCCCAAGAAATTAATTCAGGAGAGTTTGGTTCTTGAACGCAATTCTTTACCAAAGGGCAATCAAGGATTATTGCACAGCAGGTTCAGCAGCTGCCACCCATACGCAGATGCTCATGCATGTTTAGTATGTATTCAAATACCATGAGCACCAGGACGAAGTATTTTGTTTAGATCTCATGAAATTTTTCCCCTTCCCTCATCACAATCCCTCTCAACAGCACAAACCTGCTTTGAGATGGCTCTTCATGAACTGCGTTTGAGTCCCCTCCCCGCAGTCGAAGAGCCAGCACTCTCCTTCCCTGCGGAGCACTAACGCCGACGCTCCTCTCGTTGGAGAGGGATACGCTGAGCCTGTGCCGAGGAAAGTTATATCCATCGACATTTTGAATGTGTCGGTATCCACCTGAAAGAGAGATTTTGAGCCGCTGAACATACGTATTTATGCTGGGACAGAAACAAACGTTTTTGCTTTAAATGAAGGCATCCTTTGTACTTTAGTGTGAGGATCAAATTCCCTTTCCCTTAAAACATAAAACTTCCCTGGAGTAGGATATGACTTTCAGACAACACAATTTTCACAAGCAGGTTTCCTTTTCATGGCAGTGGAAGGTTGTGAACACGCAGCCCAAACATAAGACATGACCTTTGTTCATTATCTAAAGAAATAGCCCTAGCCTGTTGAAAATGCTCTAATCTATAAACCCACTATTCTTTTCTTCTTTGCTTTATTTAAACTTTGAATTTCCCTGCGTGCGCTTTCCTCTAAAAGCCGTTTCTGAATGACAAACACCAAACAGCCACCGCTGACATTTAAACGCTGTGAGCGAGCAGCACAGCACCGCAGAGGGGACAGATTTGCTCCCCTCAAGAGAGACCCCCAGAGGTAGGAGCGACCTGATTTACTTCACCTTTTCACCCTTAAAAGCTTGTTTGACTTCTCATCGGCGCTAAGTGAAGAACTAACCACCACCACCAAACTTTGACGTCGCCTGAAGGCTGCGTGACAGATCACAGAATGCCTATTGCTGCTGAAGGATCTATAAAACCAGCTGCCATACCCCAGGTGTTTATGTATCCGCAATATTGTCCGGATGAGGAGCGTGGTGGGTCTGCAGGACCTTCCAAAAGCTGCGTTAAAATTCCCAAGTGCACGGCTCTGCCGCCATCTCGCCTCACGGGTGGTGCTTTCCAGTCTTCCCAGACTTGGTTCTTACCTCGTTTTCAGACGTATTTCTGCCTCGTTTCAAACTCCACGCGCCTCAACAGCTGCAGATACCTTTCAAGCAAAAGAATTAGCGTTTTCTCAGGTTTAGCTGCTTTTCGAGGAGCTGCCTCAACTTTAGACGGGATTGCTGCCCTCTTCCCTGGCGCCCTCCCAAGCACATCGAGGTGCATCATTACCTGAGCTTGGGGGGGGAAGATAAACACCCATCACCCCCCCCCCCCCCCCCCCCGCAAAGGCAGAAATAAAACATTTTTCTTCCTTTTCCTCAGTCTAAGAGCAGATTAACAACCTCTCATCTGAACTAGCCTCGGGCTTTACACCCTGAGTTTTGTGTCCCTGAGGCCGAGACCTACCGAGGCCCAAGCTCTCCCACAGCGCTTCACCGGCCCCCGCCGGGCCTGTGGGGACCGGCCATGAGGCGGGGGGGGACCCACGGGGGACGGGACTACTTGAGGCCGAGGCCGCTCCGCCGCGGCGCGGGCCGGCAGCTTTCCCTCAGAAAAGGCGGAACGCGCAGGCCCGGCCCCGCGCCCCGGCCTCTCCCAGCCCGCCCTGCCGGCCTACCTCCCCCGGGCGGCGGCAGGCGGAGCCCGCCCAACCCCGCTGACTCCGCGGCCTCCCCGGAGGGAAGCGGTCGAGAGCGGGCCCGGCCCGGCCCCCTCAGGGCAGCGGCGGGGCCCTGCGCTGCCGCGGGAGGCCACAGGCCGCTGTCGGCCTCCCGTTATTTGTTTTTTGGTTGGGTTTTTTTGTTTGTTTTGTTTTGTTTTGTTTTTTTTTTTTTGTGTGTGTGTGTGTGTCTGTGAAACTACAGATGTAAATCCTCAAATCCCTTCACAAAGAGCCTCTAAAAGCGCTGTCAAACAGCCAAGCGTTCTAGAAAGCCAGTTTTGAGGTAAAACTTTTAATTGCTTTACCTCCAGCCTAAATACCTGTTTTCTTTGCTGACCATCTGCAAGGAAAGGAAAAAAGGTCAATACCGCGGGTGCTTGGCGTGGCAATTCTGTAGAGGTCAAGCGTTGTTTCAAAATAAACAAAATCGAATGTAATTGAGGAGTTTCTATCCTCTCACAGGTGTTCTGGACATCCAGAATAGTATCCTCACAGAAGAGACTTTTATACCATTCGCAGGGCAAAAGCCACCAGGGCTGCGTGAAGAGCTAGAAAACTAGGTGATACATTTTTTAAAATAACAGTATAAGCTTAATTTATACTATGTAGCATTACAAAATGCATCCCAGTGACACTTTTTTCCCTTTGCATACATGTAACAGAATTTTCTGTGTAGATTAAGATTGGTAAATCCTTTTGAATAAGCAGGCAAATAGAAAAAAACAGGTTAAGTAGAATATGAACAAGGATACTGCGGTTCCTTACTAAGTGACAAGATTAATAGTAATTAATTTTGGGGGGGGGGGGGGGTGAAACTACAGATGTAAATCCTCAAGTCCCTTCACAAAGAGCCTCTAAAAGCGCTGTCAAACAGGCCAAGTGTTCTAGAAAGCCAGTTTTGAGGTAAAACTTTTAATTGCTTTACCTCCAGCCTAAGTACCTGTTTTGTTTGCTGACCATCTGCAGGGAAAGGAAAAAAGTAAATACCGTGGGTGCTTGGCGTGGTCAAGCGTTGTTGTTTCAGAATAAACAAAATCGAATGTAATTTAGGAAAAGGGAATGTATTTTACTAAGAAAATAGAAGACCAGAACACACATTTCAATAGAGTTACAACATAATAAAGGAGGGAAAAACCCCAACGAGTTCACATTTAAATACAATTTTAGTGTCAGCTGAGCAGTGACCCTCCCAGGTAAAGTCAACCCCAGACAGATTAGGCTAGAACTGTTCTCACAAGCACTCCAGTAGACTTAGGTTTATTTGCGTAAGATCATGTTTAAGACAGAAATAAATGTAAATTATGTTGACATTTTATTTCTTGACAAACTGGCCATCTTACTATGTTTGTGTAGTCCTAAAAGTATTTTTATTTCCATTTTCATGAGACAGGAACTACTTAAAGGATGGGTAAGTCAAAGGTACTCAGAGAGTTAAGTTCAATCCAGTGCTGACTTTGTGTGCGGGGAATATAAACACACGCCGTAGGGTTCCTGCACCCCCAGGAAAACGTCTGATGTGAGAGAGCTTTTCACATGAGCCGTAGCCGTGGTGCACCGTGCCACCAGGTACCGGATTCCCCACGTACGACGTAGCTGTTCCCACATCTCCCTCTGCAAGCTGCATCCTCACCGAGCGCTGCGATTCGGGGAGCGACGGGAGGAAGCCGAGGTGTAAAGCGTGCTGGATTTGCCTTGTGGTTCACCCAGAACATCTGCAGGCTTTCCGATACCATGGTGATGTGTATTTTGGGAGTAGGTAGGTAGGTCAAGGTAGATTGATACAGAATTAGATGTCCCTTCACCAGCGGCAGCTGAATTAGATTGCTCAAATTCAGCTGTCAAGTGGGTACAATTAGAGCTCTGCTCTAGATTTTCTCCTTGCTCCAGTGCTCAATGTAACACCAGTCCCTGCCCATTACGTACGGCTGTTATGAAACGGGATAGGAGTATGCGTCATCTTAAAAGGAGTCCAAAAGCGACAGTGGTTTCCTTAAACTCAGGATTAGCACTTATAGCCGAGACAGAACTGGAGTCCAAACTGTCCTGGTCTTACAGTCCGACCTCAGAGTCTCGTAGATACCTTGATCCGAACGACAGAGATGCTCAAATCTGCACCTTTGAAGTCAAGAAGACCCGGAGCAAACAAAAGACAACTTGGATTTACTTAGGCCCAGAGTCAAGCTGAACTAAAATTCACAGTTGTAGCTGTACAATAGTGATCCCCGCTCTCCGACAGGAGTTGTCACCAAATAGGGCTGCTAACGAAGAACTAAAAGGTGTATCAATAATCTTTTGCAGTCACTACCAGAGGAGTGTCACAAGGAGTTACTTTACCCCCTCCCACAAAACAGCGTGCTGGAACAACAGTACAGAGAAGACATGCACCTACCACAGGAAACCTGTTAAAACACCATCTGCATGTAAAGCGTTGCTTTGTTTTAAGCTTGGAAAACAAACACAACGTCATGAAACGTCACTGTTCACAAACAAAACCAAGAATTTAGGCGAGGAGTCACATTTTTAAATCTATCGGGTTTTAAAAAAAATCTATCGGACACAATATTTTAATAGTCTTCCTCTACACGTCAGTCGTTGGCACGTGGGCACGTGCTTCAGGAATGTACAAACCTTTGTAACATCTTTGAACAAGAACGCACGTATTTAATAAAAAAAAGGCTGCGCTCCCTTAGCTACCTTTCTTCTCCTCCCCTAGCTGTTTCTATACATTGCTGCCAAGAGGCTCAGCCCTGCTCCTGTTGATTTTAAGGAAGCAAATCTTAGACCAGTCCTGGAAAAGACTGAGCTACTGACCTCAGCGGGAGTTTCTATCCTCTCACAGGTGTTCTGGACATCCAGAATAGTATCCTCACAGAAGAGATTTTTATACCATTCGCAGGGCAAAAGTCACCAGGGCTGCGTGAAGAGCTAGAACACCAGGTGATACATTTTTTTAAATAACAGTATAAGCTTAACTTACGCCATGTAGCATTACAAATTGCATCCTGGTGACAATTTTTTCCCTCTGCATATGTGTAAGAGAGTTTTCTGTATAGATCAAGATCGGTAAATGCTTTTGAATAAGTCAGCAAATAGAAAAAAACAGGTTAAGTAGAATATGAACAAGGATACTGCAGTTCCTTACTAAGCGGCAAGATTAGCAGTAATTAATTCAAAGATTAATTATATCTGAAGAATACACAAACCTGAAGATGAATCTATATATTTCAAAAAAAAAAATAATCTGAAAAAAGATGAAAAGGAGTATGAAATGAACTTAAAACTTCATAAGCTGACACGTTACCCACTGCTAACAGAAAACAGTGGCTGTATGTTAAAGGTAAAATTCTGCTGTGGCTGTTTACAAGTTACAGACGCACAGAACCTGATTAAATGGTGTCCACAGGTTCGTATACCTAGATAAAATCTAACAGGTACCACTTTGCTGCCCTAACTGGGCCAGGTTAGAGACACAGTCAGGCCTTCTGTAGAGCTCTGACCCATCTGCAGCCCCATCAGGGCAGGGCTGTTTGTAACTGGAACCTCCCAGTTGGTTAAAGACTTGTTTTTTCCTCACCTGAGCAGTGGGATTTGCTGAAAAATTACACAGGAACATCTGTACTTGGGAAAATCTCACTGCTGGCCAGTTCTGAGCAAACCCTCTCGGCATCTGCTTAAAGGCAGCGGGGAGGTGCCAGGAAGGGAAAGGCCCAAACCTCACGAAACAGGCACCTTCCCTCGGCTTGGCAGCGGCCGCTGCGCGTTTCCTGCGCGGGAGCTCCCGTTGGGAACCAAAAATCACTCTTGCCCAAAGCAAAACTCCTGCTGTGCCCATGTGACACTCTTTTCCTATCAGTGCCCCACTGATGAGGGACCACGACTGCACTTCTTGCCTGAAAAAAAATCATCAGACTGAACGGATGGATGTAGATCTTTATTTTGTAAGACAAGAGTTATATTTATGGACCGACTGCCCTGCCCTCTGTGATCACTCTCAGCCAGGCCACAAAATCAGTGCACGGGATATTTTTGTTACTCGTTCTGCCTAATGAGTGTGTTGGCAGCGCTGAGGAAATGTGCGTTCCCAAGATACTCGAATCCAATGATGCAGAACTCCGCTGACACACCGCCACAGGCTTCAGCTAGAGTTAAATTTTCTGAAGGTAAAAATAATTTGTACACTAAATAAATATTTTTTTCAGGAAGATCACAAATTTAAATACAATAAAAACCAGGCATAGCAAAAATAGATGAAAAAAGCATTCTTTGTAAAAACATCCTATGTGTGTGTTGGTCTTTTTTTTCTACATATACTTACATACACAAGTTGCAAACCACGTACGTCGCCCAACTTGGCAATGGAGCATTTTGAGCCCCACCAGACAGCACTTTACCACAGTTTGAATACTCAGTCTTTTCCCCACAGCTTTTCTGTGTTTATATAATCAGCCTTCTCACTTAGGTAAAAGCCTTCCCAAAGTTTCCTGTCCTTTCTATCTAATACATCATTTGCAATTCAGAGGCTAGGCAGTACGCGACAGAGACCATGTCTAAGGGGGTACAGAGATTATTTTCCTTGTTCTATTTTGCACCTATTCTGTGGAGACTGCATTTTCCAATATAAATGAGGATATGAGAGAGGTGCTTGCCACGAGTAAATCCTGAGCAAGCTTTACTTCACCTCTTTGGATTCCGGCTTCAAGTTTGCCAGTATAGCCCTTTTACATCTATTTATTTATTTTTGTCCTTTCTTTGCCTTGATGCAGCAAACTGTGGAACAGCACGCTTGTTATCTTTATTATTTCTGCTCCTGACATACCATTGTTCTTGTTACAGAGACCAGATTTAGAGAAGTCACAGACTGTAACTACCCCTGCGTGTCCTTGTCTGCTAACACAAAGTAATGGAGGGCACTCAAACCTGATATGACCAGAATGAAAAGGAATGCCCATTGTGGTGTCCAAAGGGAAAATTCAACTTGCAATTTTTGTTTTCACGCAAAACCCCTGACAAATTAAACCTGTAAACGGAGCGAGGAAGAGAAAGTGATCGACTTAAGAGCTTCTAAGCATTAGATCTTTCGAGTCCTGTATTCAAACTGAAATAAATATACTGGACTGAGACCACAAGAAACAATTCAAACTTGTGTAAATGTGGGTGTCAATAGCTGCCTGTAACACTTCCTCTTTCAGCTTCATCAGCTGCCTGCGGGGGGGTTGTTCGAAGTGGCAAGTGAGTCCACTTAGGAGTTTTTGAGTCAGCGATGTCACGAAGACATCACACACAAGTCTTTTTGTAAGAACAAGGGTATGCAAGGGAGAAAACAATTTAGCGTAAAAGAAACAGAACCCTGGACAAATTAATGGAACAAAAATCCTTTGGTACATCACCTTGGAGTCCACTGCAGAAAATGTCCTTGTAAAATCTCTAAAAGATTTCCGTAAATTACTTTAGATCCTGCCTTTACATGATAGCATTCATTAGGCAACAGCGTAGCTTTGTTTTTAAAAGCTATTAAGTGATTAATATTATTTTCAGGCTTTCCAAGGATAATTTTCACTAGTTCACATTTTTCCTGATAACAGATCTCACACAACGATGAAAACACGGAATACAAACATTGCTGTAGATCCCACGTGTGCACACCACGCTGCTCCTCAAAGCACATTCAAAGAAACAGAGCAGCCAATGCCACAAGAAAGTCTGGACACGGGCATCTTTAAATATCAGACAAAACAGAAAGCCCATTAGACTGTAAAATTTGTCTTAAGCTGTCCTTTTTTTTTTTTTTTTAGACCAATGCTCTCTGGTGATGTCACGGATAATGCAGTGTGACAACACAAGGACAATTAGAAGACTGATTATTAAAAGCAGAAATAAATCATTTTGGAAATCAGCAGTGATGAGAGAGCTATAGTTCATCATCAAACGCACGTAGCTAAAACATTAATGGAATTTTTTAGTGGTGCCAGCTCCAAGCTAGAAATGCAATGGCATTATTTAAATTGATTTTGGAGAGCTCTCTCATTCCTGTGACGGATGCCAACATCCATACAGTTTATCAGGTACTTGGGAGAGTGGGGAGGAATCTGTGTCAAGTGAAAAACTGGGTAGAAGGGAAGAAAAGACAACAAAATGAGCGAAAATAAATTACAGGACTCAAAGATCATGATTTAAATAGGTCTGAAAAAGGGATCCCTGCAGAGTAGAAGATACCGCCTGAGGAGAGCGATCTTCTGATGCATCAGTGAACCTTAGATTCAGGCCAGTCATACACATCTGGCATGAAGGATTCGTATTCGTAGGTCCAAACCTTTGATCGAATGTAACGGTTCTTGTCTGCAGGTTCAGGGTAATGGAAAGCCATGTTGTTTGCATACAAAAATTCCATAACCTGAAAAGTTAAATCACCAAGCGGTTTGTGCCTTTTACTGCACATATATGCTAAAGACTCACAAATTGGGTAAAGACAAACACCAAAGTCTTTTTACAGAATCATTCAGGTTGGAAAAGCCCCTTGGGATCATCGAGTCCAACCCTCAGCCCGACTCTACAAAGTTCTCCCCTACACCACATCCCCCAACAGCTCATCCAAACGACCCTTAAACACACCCAGGGATGGGGACTCCACCCCCTCCCTGGGCAGCCTATTCCACTCTCTGACCACTCTTTCTGGGAAACATTTTTTCCTCATGTCCAGTCTGAACCTCCCCTGTTGCAGTTTAAAGCCGTTCCCTCTTGTTCTGTCACTAATCCCCTGTGAGAAGAGACCAGCACCAACCTCTCTACAATGTCCTTTCAGGGAGCTGTAGAGAGTGATGAGGTCTCCCCTCAGCCTTCTCCTCCTCACACTAAACAGTCCCAGCTCCTTCAATGGCTCCTCACAGGATTTATTCTCCAGGCCCTTCCCCAGCCTCGTTGCCCTCCTCTGCCCTCGCTCAGCCCCTCGAGATCTCTCTCGTATTGAGGTGCCCAAAACTGGACACAACACTCCAGGTGTGGCCTCACCAGTGCAGAGCACAGGGGGACTATCACCTCCCTGCTTCTGCTGGTCACACTATTTCTAATCCAAGCCAGGATGCCGTTGGCTTTCTTGGCCACCTGGGCACACTGCTGGCTCGTGTTCAGCTGCTTGTCAGTTAGAACCCCCAGATCCTTCTCTTCCAGACAGCTCCAGCCACCCCTCCCCGAGCCTGTAGCCATGCAGGGGGTTGTTGTGGCCCAAGTGCAGGACGTGGCACTTGGCCTTGTTGAAGCTCATCCCACATTACAATTCCTGAATGCCTTACCAGGGATCTGAAAACTTAATTTCAGAAATCAAAGGAGCATAACTTTGGCCCATTATCACTGCCAAATGGAAGCATCCAACAAACCCAAGATTTTGATAAGTGTCTCTTATTAAATGCACAAAGAACCGGGTGGTTTGTGCCCAAGCACCTCGTGTTCAAGGGTCATACTGTGCAATTCAGCAGGTTAATATACACATAAAATATTTTTAGTACGGTCCACTTTTATGCTTCATACTCACCTTGACAGCAATATAAATAGAAACTTCCCTGATATTAGACAGTGGAGGATAAAGTCTTCCTTGTGCAAGCTCCTCATCGGTCAGCTGTTCTGTCAATGCCTGAGTTAGAAAAACAAAATTCTATTTACTGCATCCTGAATGGGATCAGTAACACGCTAAAACACCCGAGAGAAACAGGTTGCAGTGTTCTCACTACTAGAGAGCTCCCAAAGCACTAGAATATGGCAGTCAAAAATCTCAAAATTCTCAAAGGTCAACTCTCCAATCTGTGCCCATAGCAGCAAATCCTACTTGTAAGCATTTAGCAAAATAAGAACCTATTTTTTCTGGAGGCTGAACTACCCATAACCGTGGAAGTTGTAAGAGTGCAACTTGCCTGCAGGACTGCCCATGTGTTTGGCCAGTTGATTCACTGGCTGCTCTGATGTGGTGGGTGCTCCTACCACAGGAGAGGATGGGAGCCTGGGGGCCACGTGCATCCCTGACCCCACACCAGCTGTGGAACCCAGAGCGGGGCGGGAGGAGGAGGAGGAGGAGGAGGAGGAGCAGGAGGCGGAGGAGGAGGCGGAGGAGGAGGAGGAGGAGGAGGAGGCAGGCCTGAGAGGCTGGGAGTTACGCAGGGACAGATTTCCTATCTGGGTGTTTGGTTTCTGGATGAAAAAAATTAAAATTGCAATGGAAGCTGATACTTTTCACAATTCTGTTTGATCAAAATCCATTTGTTTTCCATTGGGGAGGGATAAACCCAACAGAAATCAAACAGGAAACCATCGAGTTTCAGCAAGATTTGAGAAATTTTCCATCGTGGCATCCACCATCATGCCAGAAGCCACAGCCTACTCTGCTTCCACACTTACCTTAGCAGCCTCTAGGAAAACCTTATCACTAATATGTCGAACACTGCTGAGGATCACAGCGAGAGCCACGCCTACAATAAAATTATTGCCAATTAGGGCCACATCATTTTAAAATACGCAGCCTGCTGCTGAGAAGCTGCGAGTCATCTAGAATGTTATTTTTAAAAATCTTCCCATTGCTTTCTACGCACATTCGCAAAACTATTACTATGTGTGCTAGTCATTTACCAAAATGGGTGGCTTTTGAGAAGGGGCTGGGGCTGAGCAGCTCTGGGTGGAAAGGGAGAGAAAGGGGAAGGCAGAGAAATATCCCCAGTGTTTCCTCTGTACCCTCCCTTGTGCAGACATAACTTCAAAAGGAGCACACACACTTCGTTTTCTCCTTCCCCCCCCAAACAAGCAGAAGAACCATAATGCAACAGCTTTCAAAGCCTTTTGTTTTCTTAGAAATGTCCTGTTGGGTGAGCTCACTGTGTGCACGTTGCATATGTAGCTGCACATGCCTAACAACCACCCTTAACTGATTTTCTTTGATTCATTCTTCTGATTCAGTTCTCAGCTTCAAGTGCTGGTGACACCTCTTCACGCTGCTTCGCTAACTGTGCCTAGTGTTGCAAGGGGACCCAAGAAGTGCTAATAAGTCTAGTCTTAAAGATTCAAAGAAGACAACTGTATTTATTACCTGGGAAAATATAAGCATTGTTTCCTTGGCCTGGTTTGAAGGTTCTTCCATCTTTCAGCGTCACCAGCTCGAAGGGACTGCCACTGGCAAACAAGCAACGGCCCTGTTTAAACAGAGGAATAACCACAGTCAGGCAGCTTCTAAAGAGCAAGAGAGTCATGAAATCCAGGGACACCAGAGTCCTACAGCTCCCCAGCAGCTCCAGGACTGCATCAGGAGGATACTCAGGGGACTGGATTATGCAGGGACTTGATGATCTTCAAGGTCTTATCCAACCTAGATGATTCTGTGATACCCGAGCACGCAGCCAAATGCAAAAAGGCAAACGGCCCTACTGAACGCAGCTGCATTCTAGCACATAAATCTCTTGCTGACTCAATTCCTACAATCCCAGAATGACACAGTAGGGCCTGGAAGAGATAACAGAATCAGTAAGCATCTGCCTGTTTCTGCAGCAAACAGCTGGAAAGCAAGAGGCAAGCACACACACTGAATTGTGCAGCTTTCTAAGGAGTGGGAGCAATCTGTTTTATCATTCATTGTTCCTTAAGACAGCAATGACTCAGAGGAACTACTCACACGCAAAATAAAGTACTTGTGTGTTAACTGTGATTATAACCATAACCATTTATCAGGACCCATGGCCACAAGCCAGGACCCACCACCGTAAGGACTGTGCAGAGACAGCTGAATAATGTCCACTTCCAAAAGGAGACTGAAACAGCAGTACAGGAACAAAAAGTCACTTGTTTACTGAGGGGTGGGAGGGTGAAGGGAGGGACTGCTCCATCATACTTGTATCGCTGAGAGCTCTGAGTGAGTAACACAGTTTGCTTATCCTTCCTTTGAAAAGGATTTTAATCAGCACAAATTATTAAAACAAAGCCGGAGTTTGGAGCGTGAAATACAGCCTCCAGATAAATGACCCCTTCCTCAAGCAGTCAAACCCTTAAAAGCAAAAAATCTTGACTTTCTTTTGAGTAACAGGTTTAATAACATAACATTAAAATACTCAAGGCTCCCCACGACCACCACATTTGAGAACAAATTACTAAAGAAGCTAAAGACTCGGGAACGATGTTTGAATAATACCCAAAACTCCTTGTGTAAGGAGCAAAACACACGGATGCATTTGAGAGCAATGAAAAATTAAAACAGAACAAAAAGCCCACGCAATACACAGTAACAGAGGGCACTAAAGCTTCTTCAGGCTTTTACAGGTGCCATCTAGTGGAAAAACAATAAGGAAGGTATCATCACTAACCTTTCATTCGTTTCCTTACTTAGTTCAGCCTAAGATTTCACACCAGCCAGGATTAGGCTGTTCCTGAGGCCAGGAGACACATCGGGCCGACAGCTCGGATCCCTAATTGCCTGACAAACTTTGTTAGTTAAATGACTAAGTAAAATCAGAGGGTATTTCCTAAGTAATTACTGTGTCTTGAAGGGGAAAATATACATTAGGAAGGGCAAACTGAGGACATTTCAGAGCACTGGGAAAACCAACGTTAGATAAGGAGGAAAGTCTAAATACAATATTTATTAATAAGGACTGGGACAAAATTACACCCGTTCATTTACTGACCAGTAATATTTAATTGTCCAAATAACCCGTGTCTATAATTAATAACTTATGGTGAATCATGAATAAAAGGACACATGGATCCAATACAGGAAAACCACCAAAGATCCTCTCTCCATTGAGCACAAACTTTTTAAATAGCACTATGCTCACACAACTGCTTCAGTGAAGACATGTTACCCCACCTGAATCTAACCAGCAATCTCTTTTTTCTGCATCTAATACCCTGAGGTCCAACCCCTTGGGACTCAACAAACAGCCACGGGGAATGAGTGAGCCTCTTCCCTTAAAACCTCTATTGCTCTGTTGATATTCTGTAAAAAGTGCAAGCAAAAATTAGGCTGGTTTTCCCTCTAGTAGTGCTGCCGGCCTCCTTCAGGCATCAGAGATGCTAGTAGTTTTTACATTTATTTATGCCAGTTAAAGGCTTGGCTGTATAACTAACTCTTGTTTTATAACTTACTCTTGTTTTTGATAATGGAATTTAATTTGATATACTGAAACACTGCCCAACTTGCTATTCTGGCTAATGCAAGATATCTGAGAGATATTAAACCATCTTCACTTAAAAGCGTTCTCATTTACTATTAAAAGCTAAGGTCTACATTTTGTCCAGAGGCTTGTTATTCCTGCCTAAGGCTCTCTCTGGACCTGCAGATCTCTGCAGCAAGAGCTCCCTCCGAGCTGACGGGCCCAGTAACAGGGAAGAGAATCTGGGTGCCAACTGGAGACGATGCCCTTGCCGGTGTGAAGCGAACACCGGCCGAGGTTGTAACGCTGGGAACTGAGCCACGCTAACAGTGGCAAGAAGGAGTTCAGAGTTCTGCATCAAGAACCAAGGATCTCCACCCACTCATTTTCACATGAGTCACTTGATTTGGAACTGTATTAAAAAAAAAAAAAAAAACAAAAAAGGAAAAGGGAAAAAAAGAGGTCTTTTCACGAGCCCCACCCCTGAAGTCTGCAGGCGGGCCCTGTGGACAGGGCAGAGATCACAGTGATGTAAAGGAAAGGCATTACCAGCCAGTTCAAAGAGTTAACTGGGTCTGCTTGAGGCTCCCTTGCCCCCAGCTCCTTCCCCTCAGGCTCTCTTCAAAGATGATTAATTTTCTATAAAAAACTGTGCAGAAGGATAAAAGACTTGCTTCATTAAAGGCAAACCCACGGTCTGGATGCACTGGTGAGCGTTAGGAAAAAAACCAACCTCAGAACCCCAACCTCCAACCCCCCCGTAAGCACCCCACGGTGTTGATGGTTTTGGAGGTAACGGTGCAGAACGAGGTGTGTTTATTCTGGGTTCAGTGTTTAGTGGTGCCAGTGTCTGAGAGACAAGACCTTGCGAGAGGGGAACACGAGGACAGAGAGCCACCGCTGACTCCTGAGCTGGAAGCATAAATCCTCTCAGAACACTGTTAACGATACGAATTGTGGCCTGCAGGCACTAGGAAATGAGTACAAAGCAGAATTCTTGGGTTGGTGCAAGAATATTACCTGCTTTAAGGGCTTTACTCAGCCATTACATTTTAAAGGTTCCACCTAGTCTCTCAATGTTAACAGAAGATGTTTCTTTAAAACCCCAAAATAATTAAAAAGCATGGTGGGAAACAGTTAATCCACCAAAGCTATGAAACAGTACCTAGTGGTCATTCTTTTAAATGAAACAGTACCTAGTGGTACTAGTGGTCATTTTTTTACAAAGTAATAACAAGAATTAGGCTATTTTCAGCTTTGCAAAATGTACTAGTGGTCATTTTTTTACCAAGTAATAACAAGAATTAGGCTATTTTCAGCTTCGCAAAACGTACTAGTGGTCATTTTTTTACAAAGTAATAACAAGAATTAGGCTATTTTCACCTTTGCAAAATGTACTAGTGGTCATTTTTTTACCAAGTAATAACAAGATTTAGGCTATTTTCAGCTTTGTCAAATGTCATTATTTAAAATTCAAGACTTCTTGTCAAATCCCCTCCATTTACTTTTGCCAGAAGCCAAGATCTCTATTATGATGTCAGTAAATCCAAGTGATAATAAAATAACTGGAGTTCTTGCACCCTCATCCTCACAGTTCTATCCCAAAGCGCCAAGGTCAACATTTCTAAACATTACATACCTCTGTTAACGTATATGCTTCCTCTGCTGTGCATTCAGCTTTCGCCGTCGGGTTACTTAGTGCAAATATTATGGGTCGCTCATTGATAGAGGCCATTGCTCTGATCACGTCCTGAGAGAAGAGCCGCCCAGCTCCTGCAACTCCTGAAGGAAATGGAAACACATAAAAAGAGAATCAATACTTGACTGCCTCAGGGCAGATGACAGTGACTGTAGATTAAGTTCGTGTCACCCCTGAAGTCTCCCACTCAGAGCAGGCTCTTCTAGCAGCAGGAGACAGAAACCAGGCACTGCTTTGTTAGTGGCTGCTTAAAAATTCTCATTTTCACAGGAACATCTAATTAATGTGTTCCAAAAGCCTATTTTACATGATTTTTTGTATTGATCTGTGTAAAGAACACTTATTGCTGCCCTGGATAAGCAAGTGGGAACTCCAGGTTCTTCACAGATGATTTATCCTAGCTGGGTGTTAACTCTGCAGCGCACATTCCCTTGATACAGGTATCTCTGACCACACACATAGGTGGAAATACATTAAAAAAGTGGCTACAAACTTCAGGGTTTTGGCTACTCAGAAAAAAACTTTCCTTTTCCAAAGAAACCACGCGCAAAGGAAATTGCAGAGTTGTACCAGGAAACACCTGTAATCCCACCTGATCTGCAGACAGCCACAGTTATAAATCAATAAGTACATATTGATTTATATGTAAATATAAAAAATGTCAGTGACCTAACAGGTATTGGGGATGTGCAGCATGAAACAGCTCTTTCAAGCCATGCTGCTGGCAGATTCTAGCCAGAGAAGCTGACTAGAGGAAGAAAGGTCAGAAAAAAGAAAATTATCCAAGTTAGGGAACTCTTGTAAAGCAGAAAATGCGGTGTTTGTGACCGCTCTCTGTAGGGAATGTGTCTGGGAAAAAGGTTTTATTTTTGTCTTAGTGCCCTTCATTACAGTTTCAGTTCATTGTGGCCACGCAGGCCCTGAGAACATGCTCAGAGTTTTCTAAGAAAGGGCCAACACCAGCTGGACAAGGACTGGAGGAAACATTTAACAAGGACACAAGGTGCAGAGGAGCACCACAGCTGCAGCGAAGGATGCACTGAGAGCTAACCTGCAGCTCAGTATATTTTCAAGCAGCAAATTGACCTCGTTTTCATCTTATTTACACCGGCAGAAATGCAGATGGCTGTCACCGACCTCCTTGGAGCCACACGAGCAAATTAAACGCAGCAAATAACTAAATGATGGAAACAAAAATAACCTTACTTACCAATGATGGCTGAAGGCCTAAGTACGTTCACTGCCTCTACAAATGTCTTTGGTATCTGCTCTGGAGCCTGATGTGTAAATGGTTCTTGATTGGAATCGACCTTTTGTTCTCGGCCCTATAGATAAAAAGTTGATATTTTTTTTTTTTCGTGAGGGGGACACAGAAAGCACTGGCCATCTGTACTGTGGTATTTCAAGGAGGGTGCACCCCTACCTGAATTAATAAACCATATTTGTCAAACATCCATATTCTCCTGTAGGCTTCCTCAGCAGAAACACCGCTTTCCATCATAGCCATAACGATGAGGTTTGCAATTCCCAGGGCGGCCTTGTGGGTAAAAGGACTTTTGATTTTTAACAAGTCACAAAAGAGGTCCGTCACCACAAACACCACCCTGTTCAAGAACCCCACAAAAATCATTTAGTAAGTCAGCTCTGAAACACAAGCAGTGTTTGCCTCGATGGGGGCAGACTCCAGGGATCAACAGTGTCACACCTTCACAGAATGACAGAATCATCTGGGTTGGAAAAGACCTTGAAGAACCTCCAGTCCAACCATGAACCTCACACTGACCGTTCCCAACTCCACCACATCCCTCAGCGCTGGGTCAACCCAACTCTTCAACCCCTCCAGGGATGGGGACTCCCCCCCTGCCCTGGGCAGCCCATTCCAACGCCCAACAACCCCTTCTGCAAAGAAATCCTTCCTAAGAGCCAGTCTGACCCTGCCCTGGCGCAGCTTGAGGCCATTCCCTCTTGTCCTGGCGCTTGTTCCTTGGTTAAAGAGACTCATCCCCCCTCTCTGCACCCTCCTTTCAGGGAGTTGGAGAGGGCCATGAGGTCTCCCCTCAGCCTCCTCTTCTCCACACTAAACCCCCCCAGTTCCCTCAGCCGCTCCCCATCACACCTGTGCTCCAGACCCTGCACCAGCTCCGTTGCCCTTCTCTGGACACGCTCGAGTCATTCAATGGCCTTTTTGGAGTGAGCAAAAGAGAGCAGGCAGCTTTTGTGGGTACTGTGCCCCCACGCCTGTACCAGTTCAGCAGCCACGACTGGACAATATGAACAAATCTGTGCTGCAGCCCTCCTGTCAAGAAACCACGGTGTAGTGTTTTGTGCCCAACTGCTTTCTGAAGTGCTAAGGCTTAGAGAACAGGCCCAAGCCAGAGCTGACCTATAGATTAATCCTGTATATTTTATAACTGATAACCACTGTGCTAGTAGGCATTGTGCTGGGTTATAACAAACCACCTATGCTGATGTAAAAAGTGCTGAAGTGTTGAAGTGTTGAAGCCTGAACAACAGGCCCCGAGCTGCAGCTGCTAACTTAGTATGTGATCATTAATGAAGTGTGTACGCTCGCTAGTGAAAGATGCAGCTTGGACAGAATATAATCAGCAGTGAGGATGAAATGCTGAGAGAATGTATCCAACCTCCCTTGTTCAGCCTTGTTCAAGGTTGAGAACCCAAGTGTTGGACACTCCCTTGGTTCTCCACACAAGCCCTGGCCAGGCTTTGGGTGGAATCCAACAGGAGGATGAAACCAGAAATTTTCTGCTCAAATCAAAGGTGCCAGTTATTCTGATTTCCTGATTTTTGGTACATAAAGCTGGACCCGCTCACAGCGACTTTGGGTGCCTCACCTACGGGTGGACGCACCGCGTAGGATTTCCCACTTGCTGGGAAAGGCTCAACAAATCCTCGCTGCAGCCGGGGCTGCCCAGCGCCTGCGGGTCTGGATGTTGGTAACGTATGCAAGGGGTGATGGATCTTTATTAATTGCTGTTCTCTCTCTCATGTAGTAATGAGTTGATGCATTACCCTGTATTTTCCTATTTGTTTGCTTTAAGTGCATTATTCTGTCTTTTCTTACTGCATGTTTCCTGTATTACTCTGTTGTTATCACCAGTAAAATACACCTACTCTTGTCACTCTGCTGTCCGAGTTTAATTGCTATCCTTAATCAGCAAAACACTTTCCAAACCTCTCCCTGCTCCTGCTGCCTGCGATAAAGGCCTTGCAGGCAGAGGGCAGAAGGTAGATGCTGGCAGTGTTTCACTCCACGTCCCTTTTCTTGGCTCCCTGCACGCGCTGCTCAGGCTGGCAGAAGAAATAACAGAGAGGGAAGTGCAGAGCAGGGCTCAGTGCTCCGGCAACAACACAACACTGGCCAATTACTGCAATCAGGACCTTCCCCCGCTGGAGAAATTTTCAGCTAATTCAGTTATTTTGTCAGCACCACAGAAGCAATTTTGCTGATATATCCAGAAGCACGGTGCTGGTCCTGACACTGCTGTCCCCGTAAATAACTACTGTGTGCTGCAAACAGCCACTGATTTAACTGATTTAAGAAAACCACTGTGTACTTCTCTCCAATGTTATAAAAATTAACAAGATGTTCTTACCCTCTTTCTTACTTAATCATAATTTTTTGGTAAATTCCCCTTTAACTACACACAAGGCCCTGATGCTTTTTTCAAGTCTATGTAAGGAAGTGAGTCCTCGCAAAAGTTAAACACCTTTCAAATAATTATCTTTAAGCAGCTAGTCCCTTCTGTTAATGTATTTCAGCTGGCCTTATATAAAAAGTTCAGCAATGGGATTCAGAGAATGTGAATCTCCCCAAGTCCTACAGAACCAGAAAATATACAGTTAAATCTCTTGTTGCTCTAGAGCCTGTAAGAGAACTCACCTCTCCTGCTCCAAGGAACAGCACTTTCTGCTCTGCAAGTGGTCTACCAGTGGCTTTCTGTGCTGCCAGCAGTCCTGCCAAGGCCACTGAAGCTGTCCCTGTAAAAGCAGTACAAATCTAAGGTGAGCTGAACAGACCTACGTGGCAGACTATCAGTTTAGGCAAAGTTTCTGCGTATACATTAAGGAACATAAACAAAGGGCATACCTTGAATATCATCATTGAAGGTACAATATTTCTCTCTGTATTTTCTTAAAAACCGAAAAGCATTGTGGTTTCCAAAGTCTTCAAATTGGATAAGTGTGTTCTGGCCATACCTACAGAACAGGGCAAATATTCCTATCACTAAACACATAAAGAAATACCATCCTTTTAAAATAAATCCTGCAGGTGATCAGTTATCTTTGGGAAGAGGACGCCCTCACTGCCTAAACCAGTTTCATCTCTGTTCTGTGTATATTTAACAGACAACTACAAGCAGCATGTTGCAGGTGACAGAGAAAATCACTCCAGAGCCAGAAATACAGCCACGTCTCTTAAGTTCTAGTCCTGTCTTTATTCTTTAAATGACTGTTTCAAGGACAGTGTGTTACATGGGTTTTTTGCCAGCAGTTTTGGCCATACTTCCGTAGAGAATATTCAGTGTCATACCTGTCTGTAATGGCTTCCATAAATTCATCAATTAGGTCATCATAGACCTGGGAGCGATCCCTTTTTTGGTATAGGCCCATATAAAATGGATCTTTTAAGAGTGTCTGAAAAAGAATAAATCAGAGACAGCAGCAGGATGAATCACTTCCTCAATATACACTTTCCAGAGTTCACAGTAACACACTTCACACCGAAGATACTGCATTTATACAGCCAGTCTATATCAATGTTCAGTAATTTCAGCTGGCACTTGAGGTTGCTGATGGCTGCTTTTAAAATGGAACAAATCAATACTGTGAACAATAAACTGCTTTAATAAATCTGATTCACATTTCCAGCTTCTTAAAGTCAGGTCAACCTGACTGTCTATTTTACAGTGTTCCAGCATTCAAATTACTTCCAAATGCACCATTTCACTGACAAATTAACTGGCGTTTTTCCATCACTCATATGTGACTGTATAGTGAATTCCAAATCGTTTACCCTTCCATAAAATCTTTGGTTTTATCTTAAATAAGTGCTCAAACAAAAATCTTCTCTAATAGTACTAAATACTCCTACATAATAGGGATAACTTATGGCAGGTAAAGTTCAATCAAACTCACTGTATTATCAGTTCCAACGTCGATGCACACAGGTAAGCATTTATCTGGATGTATTCCTGCACAGGCTGTATACAAACACAGTTTTCCTACTGGAATTCCCATCCCATACACACCCAGGTCTCCAAGACCCAATATTCTTTCTCCATCAGTGACGACAACAGCCTGAAAACAAAAGCAAGTGAAATTATATATCATCACTGAAATTTGTAAAGTTTAGAGTAATACCAGTTGTGGTTTTTTTCCAGGCAAAAATTCAGGTATGTTTGCACAAACAAACAAAGAACGGGTGACAAGGAATATTTTACTTGAAGCAATAATGTTTAATGTCAGAATCTGCTGTGCTCCTTTTTCTTTGCTGAAATCCACTGCCCAAACCCTTGAAAGCTACGTGGGAAGGATCCAAGCTGCCGTGTGGAACTGCAGCTTGTAACTTGGGTTTATGGTTTCCACTTGTAAATCCAGACATCAAAAAGTTTGTATAAGTATCATTCACCTCATCTCCCCTTGTGGTTCTCGACCCAGCTGGGTCAGACCGGATTTAATGGCAAAATCTGGGCCTCCCAACTACCACGTCTGTGTCCTAAACTGAGGACAAGATCATTTCTCCTACTGCTACATAACACAGTAAGACCCAGAGGTTCATCCCCCAACACCTACCCAAAAGGTGGAATAATGAAGTAAAATAAGTTTGACAAGAACAGTTCGCATCATCACTGTTTACTCAAACCATAAACCTCATATTTAGGATAAAACACTGTTCTTCAAAATAGACATTATCTTCACTGGCTGTATTTCACCATCATCGTCAAATAGCTAAGGATCAACTATTTAGTATTTACATTTCCATCAAATACTAACAAATCTTGAAAAGCTCAACTGAGATTAAATAAGAACCAGAAAAAAAATTATACAGTGGCAGTACCTTAACGTCATTCTCTGGCCAGTTGTTCACAATTGACCTTATATGGCCTCTGTCTGAGATAGAAATAAATAATCCTCTGAAAGAAGAAAACAAAGCAGATATATTTTGTAGGTGGCAATTAGAAATTTCACCTTGCTTTGTAAAACTAAATGTCAAACAGTACAATTTTCTTAAAATTTAAAGCGCTGCAATCACTGCTATGAATCACCCGAAGGACAATTTCTAATACACAAGTTTATTTGGCTGCTTTGACACTTTAAAATAAGAACACAGAGAAAATACTTTTCATGATGCTACATGGGTTTTACACTACTGCAGATAATTCACCTTTAATACTCCTCTAGGGCAAAACACCTCTGGTGTTAACGTCAGACATGACAGGATCTACACTCTCCTGTAAGGCTATGAGAAGCGAACACGATCTTAAGCCTGGCTTTACCTTAGTGAGTCTCCGTTCATCACATTACACAAGGTGAAGGGAGGGAAAAGAACGGAAAGAGAAAGACAGGGACTGAGCATACTGTCTTCTCCAAGACCAGGAGGAGAACAGCATTTCCCACTGCTGAGGGCTCCTCCACGGGAACACAAGGAGGGGAGCAAAGGTGAAGAGAAATGTCTGTATTTCTTCTGCTTGAGCAAGAGCAGTTGTTAGGAGGAAAGGGGGCAGGAAAGACTCAGTGAAGGTGGGAACAGGTAAATCACCAACACTTGGAAAGTGCTGGTTCTTGGAAAGAAAAGGGCACAACCTGAGTTCCAGATCATGCTGCTGTTCCTTGTACAGACAACTTCTAGAGGGGGACACTTTTCAAACTGGTCTGTAATACATATGGAGACGTGGAAGGGGAAAGAAAGCCTGTTAGAACTAAGAGTCCATCTTTACAGAGTCACAGAATCATCTTGGTTGGAAAAGCCCTTGAAGATCCTCCAGACCAACCATGAACCTCACACTAACCGTTCCCAACTCCACCAGATCCCTCAGCGCTGGGTCAACCCGACTCTTCAACCCCTCCAGGGATGGGGACTCCCCCCCTGCCCTGGGCAGCCCATTCCAACGCCCAACAACCCCTTCTGCAAAGAAATCCTTCCTAAGAGCCAGTCTGACCCTGCCCTGGTGCAGCTTGAGGCCATTCCCTCTTGTCCTGGCGCTGGTTCCTTGGCTCAAGAGGCTCATCTCCCCTCTCTGCACCCTCCTTTCAGGGAGTTGGAGAGGGCCATGAGGTCTCCCCTCAGCCTCCTCTTCTCCAGACTGACCAACCCCAGTTTCTTTCACAACCCCTGCCCCAGATCAGGAGCAAAATCATGAGTTTCTTACTGTCTTTATCACAGCAGTTGCACTACACAGCCGAGTCCTCACAGCAGTGAAGGATTAGCCCTTCCTCCACACAGCATTAAAGTCTTCAAGTGAGAGGGCTCTAGAAGTACACTGAGAGTATCATGGAAATGAGCTGAAATGACTGCCAGTCTGAACTGGTTTCCTCAACACGAAATAACCTGAACAGTTGTTTTGAAGTCACTGCTGAAGCCAAACCAGATCCCAGCCAAGCTGGGGCAGAATAACTGAAAGCTGACTCCTAGTATCACAGCTTTAATGATCTCCAGAAATTTCCTCCCAATGCTCTGTCCCGATACAGATCCTCAGACTCCCAGATGTGATTCTGAGAGTTGGAGAAAGCCACAGCACTCTCCTCGGAATTAAAGAGCTGCATGGCATCTAGGAAGAGCTGGAAATGAGGCTGAAGCCCTGCACGTGTGCTATTTACATGACACATTACCACTTCTGTTTTCAAATGTTGTGTTTTCCAATATAAACTGGGTCTTGAGATATTATCTAATGGACTTTCACTGCCCTGAATTGACACCAAGTCTTGTGTAGCTGAATCCAAATGAAAATGAAATAAAACATTTCCAAACCTCAGGCAAGTATACGGAAAAAATGATACTAAGAGTAGCAGCAATATGTATCTATTGTTCTTACTTTGGTCTCCTGAAGATGTGTCCATACTGGGAGCAGGCAAGGCCTACTGTTGGTGTGTATACAATTGGCATTAACCGCTCAATATCATCTTGTAACACCCTATAGAATAATTTTTCATTTCTCTCTTGGATTCCCATTATGTAAATATACCTGAAATTAAGCAAAAGAAAAAAAAAAAAAAACCACCACTTATTGTTTCACATTTACGCTTATTTAAAACACCGTGCAAAATCTCAAAGCAAAAACCAAACTTGCTTCGTAATAATTCTCCATGAAATTCCTGCTTCCACTTGAGTTGGGCTTTGAGCATTAAACAAAAGTTGGAAAAGAGAGAGTAGCAGTACTAAAAAGCTGAAATAAAAATACTGACACACCATGCACGCTAACAAGTCAATGTGCAAACGTGCATTGTGATAAAAGATAACCCATGGATTGATTACAGCATGCAGCTGGGAGTCTCGTTACTGTTAAAAATTATCAGTGAAAGAATTTTTCATCCCAAAAAAGGAAGATCTTGACAGTAAGGTCTTGTTAATCCTAACATTTAACACAGTTATAAACCAAATTAACTCCTAACAGAAAGTTCATTTAAGGACCTACCTAGGTGTGTAAATTAAACCTGCATTTTTGCAAATTTACCTACAATCTACCATGCATCAATTTACAGTCAGTCTTGCTGACCCAACAACATAAAGATAATGAATTAGTGGCTCATCTCAGGCTACAGCAACCAGGCACTTTGCCAATACGGATGACATGACTGTTGCAGATCAGCAAGTGACATGATGTGGATTCAAAAGTCATCTTTCAGTTTTCATGAGAACAAAAGAGGTTTGATGTGGTCCAGTAAGCTTCAAACCATTCCAGTGCTCCTCCTGCCTTTAGGAGACTGTGTATTTTTACATGCAGATATACACAGGCTTATATGACAACAGTAACAGGATGCTAAAAACATGCCAGTCTAAAAAACCAAATCAAAATCCTTCACATTTTTTTCACCAAACCAGTGGGCTAAACAACAAAAAAATTGATATAAAAAAATTACACATTATGAGACTCAAAATTCTAACCCCGTAATTCCTTTCTAGCAGGAACTACTGTATATGATAAACACTGGTTTTCATGCCTAATCATCAAACCCTCAATTTACCTTCATTCTCACAGTTTTTTCTAGCATGCGCTAGCTGCCCCCTCCTCTCCCCCAACAGTTCTGTCCTCTAACAACCTGCCACCTAAATCTTACAGAATATTACAGAAATGCATATTACATATTACAGCAAGGTTTGCAGCTTTCTCACTGGCTAATTTGTCCACATTCTTTTTCATTACCATATGACTATGGAATATAAAAAAAAAAAAAGCTCCCCAACCTCATTCAGCCACATGATGGATGAAAGCAGTTTTCTGGGCAAAAGTAAAAATAACCAACAACTGAAAAACCCAGTGGAGGCACAAAAACCTCGTGTGGTCATCCCCGTGCAATATTTTACAGCAATTTGCATTTACTTGAGTGACACAACAAGGCCAGAGGAGCGCTTACTTTTCCAAGGGGTCGGTCATTTTTGCCAAATTCTTATGGAAACGTAAGGCTTGGATGTCTTGTGTCTCTATTTTAGGAGGTAGAAGTCCTTGCAACCCAAGCATTTGTCGTTCATGTAACGTAAATGCCATACCCTGAAAACAAGAGAGGTGAGAAATAATTAGCTGTTCTTCCTCGAGCATTTCTGTTTACAATCTATTTCTATTTGCCATTTCTGACTACCCCCTGCATCCTTTTCTCACGGCAGGTGCCACAGCGGGCAGGGTTTGGATATATTTGCCTCTGCTGGGGTTCTCCTCATCCTTTGTGGGTATCCCCTTTGCCCACAGCTTTTCCACATCTCCGAGTCCTCGTGCCTTTTGCCACCTTTCATTTTCCTCTGTGAAACTGGAGAACAACTAAGAGATCCCCCCCCAGACAGGCTAAGGTTTAAAAGTGAACTAACAGCTGCTTCTTGAATTGTTTCATAGGAACATAAGGTGGACCAAGAACATGTGGGTCACCCAGTCTGGGCCCTACAACCACAGACAGTAACATTTAGTCCTCAGAGGTTTATCTGAATCGCTCCATTTGCTGCTTTTCTCTCCAAATTTTCAGTAATCCAGCCAGATCCCAAAGTTACTGAATCACCCTAACGTTTCTATTGAGATCACAATTCAACCCAAATCCTTCATTTTTATTTAGGGCTAGAACTAATCTATTCATCTTCAACCGTAGTTGTCTACTACTAAAAAGCCTCATTTGTAACAAATTAAGCCTCAGAAGAGTTAAACTGCGAAAACAGTCCACCACTTCCATTCTTCTCTGTTTCAAGGTGGATGAAGAGTTTTAATTTTTGTCATTTAAATACTAATTTGAATTATTTCACAGTAACATTCAATAAAACTGGCTTTTCACTTAGTACACAGAACAAGTGTAAGTGGAGACTGACAGGCATCTTCTCGGGGCAACTAACTTTAAGTTTGCTACTTCCAAAACAGCAATGATAAACTTTCCTTATTTCAGTTTATCCAACGGGGTCAGTTCAGTGAACGATCAAATCAATATTTGCGAGTGCAGGAGCTGAAAAGCCAAGAAAGCCTTTGTTGGGCCAAAGCTGTGCATCAATCTGTGAGCAAAAGCAGAATTGGGAAGGGAAAGGTCTACTAGCTGTAATGTTTTGAAAGAGATGGAAACAAGAAACATGAGTTCTGCTCACAAACAACACTTCCTTTGTTTACTAAAGCAGCTAGATTAAAAACCAAGAGCACATTTTCTCAGATTTCCCCACGCTGGAAGCAGATTCTTACTGCCAAGTGAAAAAACAAAAAGGTTTAAAAACGCTTTATAAGGTTTGTTTTATCCCTTGTAATTACACTCCAAATTCCTCCTGCAATCGGAAAAACCACAAGAAAAAAATTAATATTTTCCCACACTTGAATGGTTTACAACGAATATAACTACTCCTTAGGAAAAAAACATAATTAAAATAATTAGTATTTTTGTATAATATTTCTCTTTGCTTATTTAAATCACATTTATCATCAGTTGTTTTGACTACACTGATTTAAGCAGCTCACCTGCTTTTCTGTACTAATTCTAGAATATGTTCTAAAGTAATAAAATATTTGAAGAGTTAGCAAGAAGAAAAGAACAAAACCAAAAAACTTCAGTTTTGCAAAAAATACTTGCAAATATTTTCTTACAAAAAACTGTAAGTTTTAACCCTAAACTAGATCAATGCTTTGGATTTCTGACAACCTTCCATGTAGTAGATTTGACCTTAAATACTGAACTCAATTTATCCTTTTCCTGCTATCTGAGTCATTCACAAAGCATTGTTTTCTTTCCTCATGTAATTGTTATTCTTAAGTATTCTTCCAAGATGGTCTGTAGATAAATTTCAGATTATGGTTTATCCCTGAACTTTTTACCCTTGTTGCTGGTCTTTTGCTGGGTGTAACAGTCACTTTAGCCACATGATATTTTTTTTCTGAAAAATGATTTGAAGAATCCAAAATTTCCACTGAGAACACAACCAGCAAGCAGCACTGGCTTGAGAAAAAAGCACCAGGAACACACACTGAATCCCATATTTTTTTTCCTATATTGCAAAGGATCTGCTTTAGTTTCACTTCTGCATATTTCATGAGAAATACTGAAAAATTCTCTAGGAATGTAAATGCATCTTCCGAAGTTGCACGGCGCAAACACATCTCGGCTATCCTTAACGACCCCCTAAGTTGTCATCATCAGCAGTTTATGGCTATTTAAAACAACCTATTTCCCAAGACAAACTGTACTTGCAGTGCAAGTGATTTAGGACACAAAGCTGAGAACAGCTGGTAAACATCTGTAATATTTTGACTGTTACTTTAGGCACTACAAAACCAAAAATGATGCCAAACGATTTATGATATTAAGAAGCAAAAAAAAAAAAAAAAAAAAAAGCTTAGTCTCTTTTCAGAAGATATATAAACACTGCCCAGTAAAACCACTAATGTCACTAGTTTAAGGCATGTCAAAGGCCAGAATCCCTTCAGTGGTACCATACTACTGACATTTTACACTAAACTAGCTGAAATATCTCACTAGTAAAACCTACGTCCTCCCCATCAGCAACTCTCAAGTCCCTTAAAACTAAAATCTACCTAATTTCTAATTTCCACTATTAGCATGACACTGGGACATGGCTGTTTCTTAATTTCCCTGTACAGCGAAACCAGTGACCTTAAACTACCAGGATCCTTAATAATATCAAATTAGTACTAAGCAGAACAGCCACCCATCTTTATTCAGTTTATTCACTTTTTTTTCAGTCTATAGGCAACCTGGTTTTTCAGTGTATCTGGAGTTACAGTAACATTAAACACAGTGAATTCTTTAAGTGGTACTAAGTACTTCCAGCTGTTTATTTACATGAAAATTAGATTTTACCACATTAAAAAACGCTTTAATTTTTGCCCAGGCCTAACTCAGGAACCCAAATGCCGTCAGCCTCCATACAGAAATTTAATCCTCGTTCCAACTAGGACAGAACAAGTTTAGTCCAGAGCAGCACTATAAAAAACCCAGAGCCCTTCCAACACTTGCTGTATTCCCATTCAATATCTTGGTCCATGACCATCAGCTGCCTCCTGTTTTGGATTTGGGATTGCAGCTCGTTTGCACCTCTCAAGACAGAGATTTTTCTTAAACTAGTGTGCCTAGGAGCTGCAGTATTACAAATTTCCTAACCTTTTCCCTCCTTTTCTAAACCCCAGTACAGTTTGCCAGAACCAGCGATCAGGCCCCAGTGAATGAGGAGGCTCTCAGCAATTTGCAGCAGCAGGATTGATGGTCTCAAAAGCACTTAAGACCCCAGCACTTACTTAAGGGGCAAATTCCCTCTGGTTTCCACTGGGATTAAATGTCTAAATACGGTAATGATCCCAAAAAGGGATCACTTTTTGGTTTCTTTTGACCCACAGTGCTAGGTGTCTTTTCTCCGAGTGTTACGCGCTGATTTACACTTAGATTAGTTTCCTTAATCCTCCTTACAGCTCCGAAAAAAAAAGGTGTCCTTTCTATGATAAAGCAGGGAACACATCTAGGAGAAAACCCAGCACACTTCAAAGACCACAAACGAATTAATTAATACTCACGGATAAATTTATTGCAACAAAACCAACATACTGCCATGGGGGGGGGGGGGGGAAAAAAAGCAAGTAAAATGAAACGTTGACAGTTTTTTAGTCAAGACAAGCTCACACTGAATCACCACATACTGTGCCTTTAATCCACAAACGATCTGGGACGGGGATCTCACTTCGGCCCTAACAACTGGGCTCTACCACACAAAGCGAGTGGTGCTATAAATACCAGCATATAAAAATTCTAGTTGCCAACTTTGGATGAAGGTGAACAGGAGACCTGAATCCTGCAAGTGTGACTTTTATAGCACCGCTGAGTAAGTAATACTGAGAGGTTTCTAAGCAGAGAAGTACTAGTGGTGATAATTTTTTCCCCACTTGCAAAGTTTTGCAGGCATGCGTGTATCGGAGGGGATACTTTTACCTGATACTCTCAAGCATTCTGAAAACCTGTAGAGTTTACAACAAATAACCCATTCAAAGCCCCTGATAAAGATGTAAATGCAGAATATATCCAAACATGCCACTGTTTGGAAAATGAGTTAGCCTACTTCACAGATTTAATCAAACGGTTTTCGTGTAATTTCTAGTCCTTATTATATTCAGCAGCACACAGGAGGCTTTGAAGTAGCATCATAAACATTTTTAAAATAGATTTTACATTGGATTGTGGGCTGCTGCTTCTCTTAACTCTGCTTCCTTTTGCTAAATCACAAAGTTCACTGTTGCACAACGTCTCCCCTGCAAATTAAAAAAGTTCACTCATACGAATCAAAGGTGTATCTGCTATCTCAACCATAGATTCAAAGTTTCTCTGTGTTTATGAGAACAGTGTAGAATATGGAAATCTCCTTTGATTTCTTTCCTCCTTCATTTTTTTAAACTCAATCTCATATCTTTATTCTTCCCGAAACAGCATAGGATATACACCAGAGGGTGTGGCTGATCGAGCACAGCGATCTGCTGAACTGTGGAAGGATCCAGACCTTCCCCAGGTTATCCAGCCTTTAAAGACCTCGGTCTCTCAGCAGGCAAAGCTGCCACGAGCTCTTGTACCGCCTCTGTTCTGTGTGAAACCAGATGTAAATAAATCACTTTGGTTGCTGAACCAGACTTAGCAAACCCGCAGTAGCTCTCATTTACTAATGATGAGGCTTCAACTAAAAGCATTCCCCTGAAGAAAATGGGGAAAAAGTCAGGATCAGAAAGCCTTTATACACCAGCAAGGAAGTCATCCAGCCCTCTCCAGGGTTTGTTTCCAAGCACCAATGGTTATGGTAAAGCTGTACATATTGTAAATCATGAGTATGACGACTGAAATGGTTCAGCCACACCCTATGGCATCACTGAACGCCTCAGAGACATTTTATTAAACTGCTGTTTTTCTAACTGAGCATGCCATTGCTTTTGCTCCCCTTTAATGGCATCAGTCGTGCAATAAAAAAAAAAAAACAATTTCAAAACCAAGACAGCTTCCTTTCTCCACCCACCATCCCAGCAGTGCACGAGCCCCGAGCAGAATAGCTGATCTAAGTTAAATGTGGTGCAATGCCACCTATCACCTTTGGCACTTACAGCACCTTTTCAGCCAGATGATAAAAGCTGGTTACAGATTAAACAGTTCCATCTTTCCACATTTAATTCCCTTGAGAATCACACAGATCTCAAGGAAGCTGAGAAAAGCTGCAGAAGCTGCAGAGGCACGGCCGTGCAACCTCCATCCAACAAACCCGCCATCTCCAAACCAGTTGGGCAGGAGATTAAACTTGTGGTGGGACTTTTGGGCTGGGTGTGTGCGTGCACAAAGAAACCAGCAGTTTCTATCAGTTTCCTGCCTTCTAGGATCTTTCTTTACGACTGATCAGAAAGTGGTGGTAGTATTTCAAGCACTGAGCAACATGGCAATTACCATTTGCAGTACGTCTCCACATCCTGTTTATCCTGGTTTCCCCAGGAAGGCAGACAGGCCTTGCATATTCTACACCCTGGCTGCTCAACCCAACTGACACAGCCTAAAAAAATATTAAAATGAAATTAAATGTGTCAAACACCACCACGGTGAAGAAGGACGGGGGAAGGGGAAAGGCAGCACCTGCTTTTAGATCTTAGAAGTTCATACAATCTTTCTTCACATTCTCTTGTCCTATCCTATTTATTCTGACCAACTAGCTTTAATTTTGGGTTGTCTTTTTTTTTGTTTGCTTTTTATTCTGTATTGGAAACACAGTGTTTGGATATTTGCCAGAAGTCAGTGAGGTCACCTACATCTTTGTTAAGAAAACTGATTCTTTAAACAAATGTAATATCACAGTATCTGAAGTATTCAGTAAGGCATAGGTGAAAATAAATCGGGCTGAAAAAGTTGGGAATTAATACAGATGAAACTGTGATTAGTGGTCTTGCTAAATAGAACTTCTGAGAACATATGGAAGACAGACACTGGGCCAGTTTCTCAGCAATCGGTCTGGGATTAAACTGCCACTTGTGACACCATCAGTGATTTTTTTTTTTTTAATTTATCATGTATTCCCACGCACACATGCCCAGGCATATACATACATACAAATATGTGTGTGTTTAATGCAATGTCCTAAAGATATTTGCTGAAGCTACAAATCTGAGAGGCACTGTCAATACATGAGAATTGATATTAAAAAATGAAATAACCAAACAATATTGGGGAACAGAGTAACAGAAAAAGGAGTAATGGAACCAACTGTACAAAATACCCTTAGAGAGTAACAAGAATTGATGCCACAAGGTAGAAAAATCACCAACTAAAATACAGAAAGTGTCACAAATTATTCAGAGTCAAAAATTTGCTGCAAGCACACGGAAAGCAAACACAGGAATAATGTTACAGGTCACGTATTTCCAGTGAAGATAAAGGCCTGCTGATACCACTCTACGCCAAGGTCAGGGATCATCTCCTCATGCATCATCTGTTCTGTGCTGGAAGAAGAAATCCTGGCCCTTGAGTGAGAATCCAAAGCATTACCACCATATAAATAACAATTTAATTGCCAGTACTAAACAAATGAGACTGCCCTAACAGCGTTCTAAGCACCCAACAAGCTTAAAATGCTGCCTTGGCACAACAGGGATCTCCAGCAGAATAAAAGGTCCTGAAACCAATTAACTGTAATTTGAATCCCTGTCACAGAGCAGAAACCAAACATCATGGAAGATCGTAAATACGCACGGATGCCAGCAACGGAGTTACAGTATGTTCTGCAATTGTTTGGCTGCAACAGCAAGGGCATTACTGATATAGCTCGTGACCTTTTCTGAGCCACCCTTCAAACAAAAAAACCCCAAACCAGTTGATATAGGTGTAGCATGCACCTGCAAAAGACAGGTAAGGATGGGAAAGAAAAGAAAAAAACCCACATGGTAAGAGAAAAACCTGCTCCAGCGGCAAAGAACAAGAGCAGATTAATCTGCACAAGGGGAAGGGGTGGTTTTGTGTTACTGATGCTGCCATCTTGCAGTTATTTTTGGGCCCACGTATATTAAAAGAGATCAAATATTCTGTAGAGTTGAGAGGGACTGTAAAAACTAAACATAAGCAACTAAAACACGAGCCATAGAATGATGATCTCAACAAGCTGCCAGCGAGAGATAAAGCCCTTTTTCTGTGCCTGTACGTATATGATATATGTTATAACATGCACGAGGCACTGTGGGCAAGAAAAACACAAAGGGTAAAGTACTTTGCATATTTAGTCAATCATTTATTTCTCTGCTGCATTCCCAAAATACATTTCTGTACAGATACGGTATCCAATATCAAGCAGTAGCACTTCCCTAGCTTACAGATCCATTCATACAGGTGTCAGCCTTAACACCAAACAGAGCCAAACAAATGTGGAAAGTTTTTTTCCCCTCTCACAAGTATCATTTCGTGGAGATACTCAAAAATTTAAAAAAAAAATAAAAAATCAATGGCTATTAATAAGCAGCTCTCTGCTCTTCCCTCCTCAAAAAAAAAAAATCATAAAAAATATTGCATTATGCTCAGTCCACCAGAGAACTCCAGGCTTAAAAAAAAAAAAAAGTTAGATATTACCACTAGAAAAACAGTAAGAAATGACCTATTGTTTTTGTTTCTGAATACTGTTGCATAATCAGCACTTGGAAAAGCTTACGGGGCTTGAAATAATTTCCACTGGCATGTCAAAGCATTTATAGCTCAGGAAAGTCTCGAGATAATCTGATCCTGACAAATCACACCAATCCACTCTTTTCTCCTTCCCTGACACAGCAATCCCAATTTTACTTTTGCAGTCAGCCAGTAACTTCTACATTTCTCTCTCCATACACAACCTGCATTCATGCAGTATCAAGGCATCTCGTGCTATACTATACTGTACAAGAAACAGTAAGAAACATGGCTGCAGGTCTGTATTTTGTCATCTTCCTTTCTTTTCAGGACACTTAGGAGTCACACTTGCCAAAAGACACACTGGAGCAATTCTCCCTGTAGTAACAGGGAGAACACAAGGAGATGCAGCTTGCAGTTCCTACCCTGACAGCCTCGCCAGATATTCTGAGCCCACCGGCCAACTTCTGACAAAAAGAGAGGGGCAAAGAAAATCAGAAAAAAAAAAAAAAAAGGTTTTGCCATGCTGAGGAAAGAACCAGCCTAGTCTTTCTGCTGAGAGAAAGGCTCAGGATTATGCATCTGGCTTCTCTCTGGGGGAGAGAAGGAGTCAGGGCCATGGGCAGAAAAAGAAGGGAAGGAAATTTAAAGTGAAGGGGAAATACAAGGCATTACAGAAAGGGGGAAAAAATAAAATGATAGAATGGGGAAGAGGAGAAAAGCCAGACATTAAAAACGTAGGATAAAACTATGCAAGTCCAGCTTCCATAGCTCCATTGCTCATGAAATACCCTGTCAGAGGCAGCTAGATTTGTCACCTTTCTTGGCTACTTTAAACATCTTGGATTAGCTAACAAAAGCCCTTATCTCATTTCTTACTAGTTTTAGTTTACACGTTGTTTCGATATTCCTGAAGGCTGCTACTACTGTAGGAAAAAAAAAGAGATTGGGGATGGGGAGGTGGAGAATAGGAAAAAAAATAGGAACATTTTTCTGGAGGGGTAAAAAAAAAAAAGCTACTTTCTTAGGAGAAATTCCTCCCACTACATGGAAATAATAATGTCTCTACCTCCCAGCTAGCTCCATTCAAGGCTTATTTTTAGATGCTCTCTGTCCAGCTCTGCACAGGGATGTTTCTTACTGATATGGCTCGGTCCCAATTCAGTCTTGCAGGAAAAAGCCAGGACTAGGACAAAGAGGCTAACACGTATTAGCAAGACTGAATTAACTTTTGCAAGCTATGAAATAAGAGTCTTTACCTGCTAAAGCTTTACTTCAATTTAACCAGCCCAAAAACTAAACCAGTAATCAGGAAGAAGCAGCGATTCTTCATCTGGCACAAGGAGGCAGCAGTACTGATCGTGTAAACCACAGCAAAGCAGGGGAAGCGCAGGCTGACAGAAGCAGAATCACAGAATCATCTTGGTTGGAAAAGCCCTTGAAGATCCTCCAGTCCAACCATGAACCTCACACTGACCGTTCCCAATTCCACCAGATCCCTCAGCGCTGGGTCAACCCGACTCTTCAACCCCTCCAGGGATGGGGACTCCCCCCCTGCCCTGGGCAGCCCATTCCAACGCCCAACAGCCCCTTCTGCAAAGAAATCCTTCCTAAGAGCCAGTCTGACCCTGCCCTGGCGCAGCTTGAGGCCATTCCCTCTTGTCCTGGTGCTTGTTCCTTGGCTCAAGAGACTCATCCCCCCTCTCTGCACCCTCCTTTCAGGGAGTTCACAGAATCACAGAATCCTTCAGGTTGGAAAAGACCCTTGGGATCATCGAGTCCAACCCTCAGCCCGACTCTACAAAGTTCTCCCCTACACCACATCCCCCAACAGCTCATCCAAACGACCCTTAAACACACCCAGGGATGGGGACTCCACCCCCTCCCTGGGCAGCCTATTCCACTCTCTGACCACTCTTTCTGGGAAACATTTTTTCCTCATGTCCAGTCTGAACCTCCCCTGTTGCAGTTTAAAGCAGTTCCCTCTTGTTCTGTCACTAATCACCTGTGAGAAGAGACCAGCACCAACCTCTCTACAATGTCCTTTCAGGTAGTTGTAGAGAGTGATGAGGTCTCCCCTTCATAAACTTGAAATGATCACTGAGTCCTCCATCATCTGCACCCTTTTTTGGCTGTGGCCCAGTACACCTTCTGGAGGTGGTTTAACCCTGGAACAAGGTCCACTGGATGATTACCGGATGAAGATAAGATATTTGATGATCACACACACTACCAACCTTGTTTGTTCGGGGGTTTAACATCAGTGGCTTGCCTTTTTCTTTCGTATGTGCACCGCGACATGCCATCGCACAGGGAGTGGCAGCTACTCGTAGTCGGGAGAACATTTTTTTTTTTTTATATTGCACCTGGGAATAAGAAAAGAAAATCATTATTTCAGATGCAGAGGCAGTAGAACTAATGTTCATATTTGTAGGCCATCTGTTGTAAAAGAAATACATACATGCTGGATAAGACTCTGCGCTCAAACATGGTGATAACAACCCAAAATTGCCTTGTGGCTGCCAGGAGGAAGAAAAAGAAGGAAGGCTTTACAACGAGAGTGCATGAATGAGTGGAGAGAACATACAGGGATCCTAACGTGAGCTAGCACTATGCTGTGGGTTGCAGCCAGCCAGCATTCACTAGGTGTTGTCTTATAACTGCACCATAAACTCAGAGCAGAATTGCCATTAGCAAATATTAACCTTCTGTGGTGACCCATGCGACTGGCACCAGTGCAAACACCAGGGAGGACAGAATGACTTGGGCTAGTGCAGCAAAACAATTTAAGCTGAGTTTCTCCAATAGCTTTCTGCCAATGAAATCTTGTGGCCTGGACAACTGAAAGGAAAGAAACTCTGCGTATTAAAACTAGATTAGAACAAAATGTAGAATTCGAATGGTCAAAATTTCACTGAACTCTGGATGCCGTGCTTAGATTTTTTGAATTCCAGACCTAAAAAGAAGTTATTTTCAGAGAGAATATATCCTTTTCAATAAAGGATATACTTCCCTAACAAAATAAAAAAAATATTAGCAGCACTCAAGAGCTTAGTTCTTAATTTCACCAGGTGATAACCCCTCTCAAACCCATTTTAGTCAACTATTGATGTCAAGCTCTTTGGAGGCGGAAATTAATCATTTCTTACATGCTTGTACAATGCACTACCACCAGGGAATGTGAACTGGACTCATCTCTAAACATCATTTCACCAACACAGAGAGCCCTTACACAGGACCTCGGCCTGTAGGAAGACACATTAAGATGGCAGACATGGCTCGCATGCAGTATCCTGCAGAATCCTGACATGGGAGAGGGAAAAACAGATCCCTTTTGCCTACACAGTGAGTGGAGGAAGGCAGAGATCCAGGATCAGCGTGGCAGGGAAGTCCTTTCCCTCTCCGTTGCTACTGGTGTGGGTGGGGGATCCCTACAGCCCGTGCTCCATCAGCCCCCGGCCCAGCAGTGTGTTCACATCCAAGACACACACAAGGAACAGTAAAGCAGGTATGAGACATTTTTAAGGAATGAAATGATGCATGGCTTGGATTTTTAATTTCTTCCAGATGGAAGCCAAAATTAGATTAAGGAACAAAACTTCATTATCTTAAATATAGCCTGAATACTTTAGAAGACCTTTCTGTAATCAAATTTACACATAATCAGCTTTTAAGATGGCAGACCGATCTTACAAGTTGCAATCCCAGGATTTTCTTCAAAATCTTTCCAAAAGAACGTGCAAACATTGAATATTTTGCAGCATCAGTTATACCCAAGTTTCTCTTCTATAAAGCCTAGAGGAAAGCAGCGCTGACATTCAGCGGGATCCCTTTCTCTCATCCTTTGTTTGTTTGTTTAAGCCTTGCAATTGGAAAAAGTTCCACTCAAAACCCATGTGTTTAGTTGTTTCGTGGTAAAGAACATAAATTTACTGTGTGGAGACAGGAGGAATGGAAGCCTTGCCAGCACTACAAACAAATGTTGCTTTTAACATGATAATTCCTCCCTAAACCAGCTAGCGGTGGACTAAACACAGCTGGTCTGCCAGAACTCAGGGCAGCTGAAAATCAGGAATAGCTGAGTGAAATTAAATTTGTGCTGCAGAACAACCAGCCCTTAGGAATGACAAATTCAGTCTTAACTGTTTTGAATTGTGATTGCTCATCTGCCATCGTTACACGATTGCAAGTCCATCTCCTCCTGCACGTGAGGCTAAAACCGATCTGTGATTACAGTGTAGCAGCAAACCTCGGCCTGCATCCCTCAGGCTGGTGTCAGGGTGGCTTCAGTCTGTCATGAGCAAATACCTTTAACATGGAATTAAAAAGCAGGCCAAACACCACACCTTATCTTACTCTAATTAAATTGAAATTACTTTGTGGCAATTAATGAGCAGTTAAGAACCAAACAAGATTGTGGCCCAGATTTCTCTTAACTTGATCAAGTAACTCTCTAATCAACGAGAGAGAAAGACTTTTCAGGGTGTGATTCAAATCTTACTTTCTTCTCTCCCCTGAGGTGCCACAGAGGCACCTAAAATGATTCTCTTGGTGGAGGGATCGCAGATGCATACAGCATATGGGAGGAATCAGGCTTCGTTTTCCACTCAGTCCCTCTGTTTAGATCCAAGAGATATGATCCCAGTTAATTTATATCCAGCATAAACCTGACTGGTTACTTAGTCCTGAGCTCTCCTTCCCCTGCTCTTCTAATTGTTTCCTATTTCACAGAACCATCAAGGTTGGAAAAGCCCTTGAAGCTCCTCCAGTCCAACCATGAACCTCACACTGACCGTTCCCAACTCCACCAGATCCCTCAGCGCTGGGTCAACCCGACTCTTCAACCCCTCCAGGGATGGGGACTCCCCCCCTGCCCTGGGCAGCCCATTCCAACGCCCAACAACCCCTTCTGCAAAGAAATCCTTCCTAAGAGCCAGTCTGACCCTGCCCTGGCGCAGCTTGAGGCCATTCCCTCTTGGCCTGGCGCTTGTTCCTTGGCTCAAGAGACTCATCCCCCCTCTCTGCACCCTCCTTTCAGGGAGTTGTAGAGGGCCATGAGGTCTCCCCTCAGCCTCCTCTTCTCCAGACTAAACCCCCCCAGTTCCCTCAGCCGCTCCCCATCACACCTGTGCTCCAGACCCTGCACCAGCTCCGTTGCCCTTCTCTGGACACGCTCGAGTCATTCAATGGCCTTTTTGGAGTGAGGGGCCCAAAACTGAACCCACTCATCGAGGGGCGGCCTCACCAGTGCCGAGTCCAGGGGTAAGATCCCTTCCCTGTCCCTGCTGGCCACGCTAGTGCTGATACAAGCCAGGATGCCATTGGCCTTCTTGGCCATCTCTTTCATCTCCCATCTTGCACATCTTTAACTCTTTTTGCCACAGACTTTTAAACCTTTTTTAGCAAGAATCTGCCTCCAGAACTCACCATAACTTACCCTGAAGCCACAAAGCAGGCATCCTTCCCCATCCCCTGTCCATGCTCCTATAGAAGGGCCAAGGGCTCTGTGCTTTGCCCTCATGGCTGTAGCAAACCTGCCCTCTCCTCCCAGCTCTGCTGGCCATCGACCTGGCAAGAACAAGCCACCCACCTGCCCAGGTCCTTCTTTCTAAATCCTAATTCTTCCTCAAAAATATGTGGACAATCCAGTAACCCTTACAATTAAAAATCAAGGCTATGTCTATACATGCCACCAGTAGTTGAATTCTTTTTAAAACAGAGCTCCCAGGCTCACCCCCAGCCGAGCCGGATGCAGCACTGGGGTAGCCATAAAACCAGCTCACACCAGGAGTTTGGGATTACACTTAACAGCTTCTCAGATGACAGATACCACCAGACAATAAAAATATTTCAGCTGCAGCACGGTCCAACCGACAGCAAATAAGCTGCTACTTCTCTTCTGGTGTCATGAGAAAGGAAGAAGGGACACGAAGCCTTGTGCCTGGTGGCTTGTATTTGCCAGCCCTGTTTCTGGGGAAGCACTTGGGGCAGGCAGCAAGGACAGGTCACAGAATCACAGAATCCTTCAGGTTGGAAAAGACCCTTGGGATCATCGAGTCCAACCCTCAGCCTGACTCTACAAAGTTCTCCCCTACACCACATCCCCCAACAGCTCATCCAAACGACCCTTAAACACATCCAGGGATGGGGACTCCACCCCCTCCCTGGGCAGCCTATTCCACTCTCTGACCACTCTTTCTGGGAAACATTTTTTCCTCATGTCCAGTCTGAACGTCCCCTGTTGCAGTTTAAAAAGGTCTGGAAGAAAGGTCCCAAGGTCCCCAAACCGATACCTGGTTTCAAGGAGATGAAAGGGCTGGGTCATGCTGCTTTGTGGGAAGGTTTTTAAATGGTTTATGATGGGTTTTGTGGAAGAGAAGCCAGGCTTGAGCCGGTGGTACTTTAACCGTAAGAAAAAGGAGAGATAATTTTGAGAGTAGAAGCTGATAGAGAAGGGGGAAGGATGTTGACTGAGGGAAAGACGGGGGGTTGCAATGATGTGAGAACATACACAGAGCGGTGAGCTCATGCAATGTCCTGTGAGGAGGAATTCGGAAGAAAGCAAAGGAATTGAAAGAGGAATAAAATTCCTGCTAAAACATTTGTCAGCATAACTAGAACAAGGATTTCTTTTCTTCTTTCAGTACCTGACAATGGTAAGGACTAAAGACTGCAGTGCACCACTAGACTTAATCCAATACAACTGGTAATTTTTGACTTATTACCACGTACATGCTGTGTCACAATTTAAGAGAATTAAATTCTTCAGCAGAGCAGATGACAGCTCTTCTCTGTGCCTTATCAGGAGGCATCTGGCCAGGTCAAACTAATTACCAATACTGCACAAGTGCTCTTATCTAGGAGCAAATGTTTTGCTGCTGCAATTATGGATTTGTTAAATTGCAAAAGCTACTTTTAAGGGAAAGGTTCATCATACTTTTGAAAGGTACAATTACATTGCTCAGAGAGTCAGGAAGCTCAGTGTCAATTAAAGCAAGATCTGCTTCAATTACTGCACAGGCTGCCTGACTTGTGGATCATACCTAAATACTGAGGAGTATTTCTCAGCGGACGGCAACTTGCGCTTGATGACTTTGCAGTCTTCCTTCAGTCTGAAGGATGGCTAAGCATAAATATTCTTCAAGTATTCCTGAAATCCTGTGTAAACGACACTTCCAGTCTTTTGTGTACAGAAATTACCAAGAGCTGGGTGTTAACAGGAGCTTGTTCTTGATAAACACAAGCTGGAATTATTAATTCAAGACCACACAGGCCTCACAGAGTTTCCAATCTTTCTGGCCTCGATCGCTTTTGGGTTTTTTGCTCTAATGCCAACAAACATTTTCTCTTATGTACCCACAGCAAAGCAGCCAGTGAGTCTGCACTACCCCGAGTCTGGTGTGGATGCACCCTTGCACTCTATTCTTTTTTTTTATTTTAATAAACAGACAAGCCTTGCCTACCCAAGCATGACACAAACCAGGCACACGCTAGCTGGCTTCATCACTTCAGGAATGATAAAGCAGTCTAAATTATTACATTAGGCAGGTACCAACTATAAATGTGTCTCCCAATGAGACTTTTACTTAAAGAAAGCAGCTTTCCCTGCACCCACCACCCACCAGCACTGCAGTGGGTGCTCTGTGGATCAAGGGAGAAGGAGGCACTTCCATTTTACAGCGGGAGCACCCCAGCACGTACAAAGGAGCAGAGGGATGAGGCTGGGCGATGCAGTTCTGCACAGAAACTCAGCATCTCCAGCTCCCTGAGCTGACCAGATGCTGTTGGGGGATGTTAGCAGAAAATGGTGGTAATAATATTTCAGGTTCCTTCCAGCAAAGTCCTGAGCCGTCATTTTAAATGACATTTCTAAGGTACCTTGAGCTCTGCAAATTAAAAGGAACAATCACATGGGGGGGTGTTACTAATAAAATGTCAGGCAGTGGTGAGTGGGTCATTTTGAAAGCAGATCTTGAAACTACTTTTCTTCCCTCTTACTCTGAGGCAACCAACTGAACAAGGAGAAAAGTCAGATATAAAGTACTTGAGTAAGGAAGTTCACAACCTGAGGCTTGCAACATTCAGCAAATAAAGCACGCTCAGGCGAATTCAAACGAGAATAATTTCAGAACACCGTTGTAAAGAGAGCATGTGTTCTCTACATTAACTTACAATATTGGCAAACCTCTCACAGCACAACTAGAAAGGAGGACTAAATTGTTTGGTATTGGAGTCTTGATTCATAAAAGCTCCTACCACAGAACATCAGAGCACTGGTTTTTTATACATTAATGGATCTGACCTACATTTTTTTTTTTTTAAGCATCAGAAAGTCCATGACCTTGTACTGTGGAAATTGCAGCAGCTGTATTTTTGGCCCAATCTGGTAAGAAGATGTATTCACATTCTTGATTTTATTCCATTTGTCTAACTGGGAGGGCTACCGGTAGTAACGGTAACTGCATCTATGTATGTGGGATAAAGGCTTTATCCTGCAGAATCCTCAGAAAGATTGCAGAAATAAACAGAAAGCCACTATTGCTTCATTCTGGAGAACCGGTACATCTCTACTAAAGCTGTTTTCTTCAGTTCAAAAATACAGATTTTTGGGGATATAAGTTGAAAGAGAAACAAGGATGTTCTCAACTGCTGCACACTTATGAAAGGGAATTCTTCCTGGGAGAAATAAGTACAGAGAAACTGAGCTGCTTACTAATTCAGTGTCAATCAGGTGAAGCACAAACCTGCCAACCACTTACAAACCTTAGTGTGCCCTACAATTACAACTAGTTACCAGCCCAAGTAACAGCGAGTGCTCCTTCTGTTGCAATAAAGGTGCTGCCACCAGCAGTAAAGATGAACACTCAATTAGTACTCACTCAAGTACGGCAGCTACCACGCATTTTGACAGCTTCTTAGTTTGCAAAAGAAAAAGCTTCAAATTTTGTCTGTGCTTACGCTGCTGACGCAGGATTATCAGCAATTTCATCCTGGGACTGTAACAAAGACTTTCCCTTAAAATACAGGCTCAGACTAAGTTTCTACAGACTTTACCACGTCTAATAGAGGCAACATCATGTTAGACACTGCTGGCTACACACACACACACACAGATTACTTGCAGTTTCATATTCTGCCTAGCTCTATTACCCATGCGTATACACACATATATAGAAAATTTCCCTTTCCTGTTCACTACTAACATTTTGGAACGAAGGACACAAAGATACCAAATAATAATTAGCTCGCTTGGCTGCAAGATCGTCCTTTTTTATCAGCCTTTTATCAACATGGTGTAAGTTTTCAGTTTCCTCAATTAGTTAAGAGATTCGTGCCATGACAAACACACCAAGTTGCTCAGAGACCAGCACTTATCTAGGACCATTTAACGTGACGGTGCGGCGAGGCCAAGAGGAACGTGGGGACCTGCGACGGTGGCATTTCAAACAGCCACTTCTTTTAACAAATAGCCAAGAGGCAAAACCCAAGGACCGCAGAAACTAGATCTAAAAATACCAGGCAGCCGGCCGGCGTTTCCTCTTCCAACACCGCACCAGCAGCTCTGCTAGTTCCCAACTTTTACTCTCTAGCTTTTAGGGCCGTGCCATAAAAGTTCACCGCAGGTTGAAAGTCGGCGTGGGGACCGTCGGCCGACGCTGAGGTGATGCAGAAGCAGCCGTGTCCTGAATTTGGCCAGTTTGGGGGAGCGTCCTCTCAAGCTTGACCCGAGGAGCTGCTACCAAAGGAAAGGGGGTTGTTCTCAGAGGGTGGCAGCTGAATTTGTCACCCATTTTGACAGCTGGTAAACACGCACCCTGCAAGCTTAGGCAGCGCCTTGTCCTCTTTCCTCTGAGGCCAAACAGCCGCCTTTGGCGTTTGCCACCTGCCGCAGGGCCGAGGGCTGTGGGCCGCGGCGGGCGGGGGGGTTCCGCTGTCCCTGGAGGGGGGCTCCCAGCAGCAGGCCGAGCCTCGGGGCCTCCCAAAAAAAAAAGGGGGAAGGGACGAGCTGCGGCTTTGGGACGACTTCAATCAGCCCCCGAGCACAGGGAGCTCCCTCCATCACCCTCCCCGCTCCCGGGCGGGCCCTCGTGTGCCCCCCCACGCCCGGGCCCTCCCGGCCCCCGGGTCCTGCCCAGCGCACACCTCGGGCAGGGCACGGAGCGAAAGTCCCCTCCTCACCCTGGCTACACGCAGGCGGCAGGGCCGGGGGAGAGGTTTTAAAGGGCGGGGGAAGGGGGGGGAGGGAAGGCACTCGAGGAGGAAAGGCAACAAGGGTCGAGGCTCTGGAGAAAACGCCCCCAAAATACGGGTTTGCCAAGAGACAGAGGCCTCTCGCACGCCATTGAAACTGTAAAATTGTTACCAGAACGGGATCTACCTCCTCCTGCGGCTGCTGCCCTCTGAGTGATGCTGGCCGAGGACCTGTGTCTATTGTGCAACAGCAGCTCCCATCCGCCCGAGCTCCGGCCGCCTCGATACCCGCCACTGAATGGAGCAAACAAGGAGGCAACAGGGAGGGACACCCCGGAGGGCGGGGCGCTGTCGTGACTGACAAGCAACGCGGTCAATGAAAGGGAAGGCGGCTGGCCGGCCGACGGCGGCGCTCGACCAATGAGACGCCTCCCCCGCGGCTCCCCGCCCTGACGGCGGGGAAAAGGGGGTGGGCGGCCCCGTAGATGTTAATTAGGCCGGGAGCGGTGGCCAATCAGCGCGGGTGGGGGGGCGGGGCCAGGATCCGCGGGCGGGGAGGGGCCGGGGCCGGGGCCGTGTGGGGATGTGAAGGACTGTGAGGGGACATGAGGGGTCATGAGGGGACAAGGACGTGAGGGGTCTGGAGCACAGGTGTGATGGGGAGCGGCTGAGGGAACTGGGGGGGTTTAGTGTGGAGAAGAGGAGGCTGAGGGGAGACCTCATGGCCCTCTGCAACTCCCTGAAAGGAGGGTGCAGAGAGGGGGGATGAGTCTCTTGAGCCAAGGAACCAGCACCAGGACAAGAGGGAATGGCCTCAAGCTGCGCCAGGGCAGGGTCAGACTGGCTCTTAGGAAGGATTTCTTTGCAGAAGGGGTTGTTGGGCGTTGGAATGGGCTGCCCAGGGCAGGGGGGGAGTCCCCATCCCTGGAGGGGTTGAAGAGTCGGGTTGACCCAGCGCTGAGGGATGTGGTGGAGTTGAGAACGGTCAGTGTGAGGTTCATGGTTGGACTGGAGGATCTTCAAGGGCTTTTCCAACCGAGATGATTCTGGGATTCTGTAAGGGGACGAGGACGTGAGGGGTCTGGGGACATGAGGGGACTGGGGCTGTGAGGACAGGGACTGTGAGGCAATGGGGATGTGAGGAGACAGGGACCATGAGGGGAGGCTGAGGGGAGACCTCATCGCCCTCTACAACTACCTGAAAGGAGGTTGCAGAGAGCTGGGGATGAGCCTCTTTAATCAAGTAATAAGTGATAGGACAAGAGATAACGGCCTCAAGTTGCGCCAGGGAAGGTTTAGACTAGATATTAGGAAGTATTTCTTCACAGAACGGGTTGTTGGGCATTGGAATGGGCTGCCCAGGGAGGTGGTGGAGTCCCCATCCCTGGAGGTGTTCAAGAGGCGGGTTGACATAGCACTGAGGGATCTGGTGTAGTTGGGATCTGTCAGTGCTTGGTTAACGGTTGGACTAGATGATCTTCAAGGTCCCTTCCCAACTAGATGATTCTGTGATTCTGTGGCATGGGGCCATGAGGGGACTAGAACAATGAGGAGACATGAGAGCACCAGGGCCATGAGGGGACTGGGGATCTGAGGGGACACTGTGAGGAGACAGGGGACATGAGGGATCCAGGGCTGTGAGGGGATGGGGACGTAAGGGGGCTGGGGATGTGAGGGGCCAAGAGGGAACAGGGACTGTGAGGAGATGGGACCATGAGGGGATCTGGGCTGTGAGGGGACAGGGACCATGAGGAGATGGGGCTGTGAGGGGACTGGGGACATGAGGGGACAGGGGCTGTGAGGGGACCAGGGCTGTGAGGCGACAGGGACCATGAGGAGATGAGGACATGGGGGGACTGGGGCTGTGAGGGGACAGGGACTGTAAGGGGATGTGAGGGGATGGGGATCATGAGGAGATGGGGCTGTGAGGGGACATGAGGGGACAGGGGCCGTGAGAGGATGAGGCCATGAGGGGACTTGGACAATGAGGAAATGTGAGGGACCAGGGCTGTGAGGGGACAGGGACTGTGAGGGCAGCCAGGTGGCACCCAGTATGGTGGGGGACCATGGCCCCTGAGGGGCACGCTGAGGAGGACGGCGAGGCAAGAAAGGCAAAGCAGAAGGTAGCAGAGAGCAGGTCTCTTGGTGGCGGGGAAACGGGGTCCCCCCTGGGTATAGTTACTTGGAGCAAGAGGGTCACCACCTCCCAATGGCTGGGGCCACAGTGCTGGATCCCCTACACCGATTAGGGCTCCTCCAAACACGCAGAGCAACGGCACCGAGGAGTTACCCTCTGCCTTGTGTGGTGCCTTATAGAGCCCGGCGGGCTGGAACACCCTTGGATTAAAACGGAAGACTTGACGGAAGATGGTGAGGTCAACACTAAAATTGCCAAGGCCCAGGAAAGAATTGCGGTCTGAAAAAGCATCACTTTTCCTAATAACATCGGGCTGTTTGTCCTAACACTGGTCTCACCTTCTTCATAGGAATGATACTCTTCCCCAGATAAACTTTCACAGGGTTTGGAGAGGGAAGGTACGTCAGTATGAAACGTGACCGCTCAGCTCATCTGAGACTTTGTCCGTCTCCTCTCGAGCCCAAACTCTCAGATGTTTTCCAGTGTCACAAATTTTGAGGCTGTTAATTCTCTTCTGGCATGAACGTGATTTAAACTGTTAGATGTATAAATGAGCAGTTAAAAGCAGCAGAGTTGCTATAGTAACCGTAACAATAAATATATAAACGCACTTAATCAAAACCTCCTCTTCTAATCATGATTTTGAGGCCTGTCATGAAGTGCATATTCTGCTGCTTTCCCCCCATCAGCACGACTGCGACGGCTTTGAAACATTTCTGAATGATGTGGTGCTGCACCTAGATACAAAGGAGATTGCTAAAACAACGTGCAAGGTCATGACTTTGTGTCTGGCTAAAAATAGCCCCAATTAAAGGCATTTTAAAATGCCAGACTTCACACCCGAAGAGCAGAAATCAGTATTGCTGTAAACCCGTGCCATTTTAGACCGGTTGAGGATCTGGTTGAACGTATCTAATGAAGAGTTAACGCCTTGCTGAGGTGTAGTGCGTAACGCTTCCTTGTGAAAGATTGGCTGTCTTGAAAGCTCTGGTGTAATTCCTCCCACAAAAGAAAAACCTGCACCCCAGGGAACAGGATTCAGCAGGGCTGCAGGGGCTGAAACTCCCAGCGATAATTTTTCATGGGAGGGAGAGTTTTCCCTTCCTTTTGCACCAGCGTTTTCTCCCAGCAGCTCTTTGGTGTCAGTTAAATTCCTTCTCAAATCCAGACTCCAGCCCACCAAACTGTTTTTAAGCTCCAGTCGTTGTGGAGAGGAGGGCTGGAGCATTGCCTCAACACAACCCTGGTCTTGCACAGGTGGGCAGCAGCAACCTGGAGTGATGGGTCATGCTACAGCTCAGCCTACTACCTGATCATGTAAACTTGGCTTAACCTAAGCCAACTGGGGGGTTTTATGTCTGATCTATGGGGATAGCAATCCCATATGGAGTGGGATCCTGCCTTCTCAAGCCTGTTCTTCATCTCATGCTACATGTTGATTGCCAGCCAGCTGAACAGGAGCCAGCAGTGTGCCCAGGTGGCCAAGAAGGCCAATGGCATCCTGGCTTGTATCAGCAATAGCGTGGCCAGCAGGGACAGGGAAGGGATCTTACCCCTGGACTCGGCACTGGTGAGGCCGCCCCTCGATGAGTGGGTTCAGTTTTGGGCCCCTCACTCCAAAAAGGCCATTGAATGACTCGAGCGTGTCCAGAGAAGGGCAACGGAGCTGGTGCAGGGTCTGGAGCACAGGTGTGATGGGGAGCGGCTGAGGGAACTGGGGGGGTTTAGTGTGGAGAAGAGGAGGCTGAGGGGAGACCTCATGGCCCTCTCCAACTCCCTGAAAGGAGGGTGCAGAGAGGGGGGATGAGTCTCTTGAGCCAAGGAACCAGCACCAGGACAAGAGGGAATGGCCTCAAGCTGCGCCAGGGCAGGGTCAGACTGGCTCTTAGGAAGTATTTCTTTGCAGAAGGGGTTGTTGGGCGTTGGAATGGGCTGCCCAGGGCAGGGGGGGAGTCCCCATCCCTGGAGGGGTTGAAGAGTCGGGTTGACCCAGCGCTGAGGGATCTGGTGGAGTTGAGAACGGTCAGTGTGAGGTTCATGGTTGGACTGGAGGATCTTCAAGGGCTTTTCCAACTGAGATGATTCTGTCATTCTGTGATACTACACAGTCACCAAGTGCCTGTTGTATTTATAGCTAATTCATGCAACTGCCTGAGCGATAGTACAAGAGAAACCGTCGTTTCTTCTTCCTCCCGAGGACTTTTAGCACCATATTTGGTGCTCAACACAGAAGAGTTTCTTTTGGCGCACATGATGTTGTTGCTTTGCTGTTGCCAGGAGAGCAACTGGGAGCCCCTGGCACTGCTCCGCTCGGTAAAGCCAACTGCCACGGCTCTGCTGTCTCTCTTGGCTGTACAGGGCCGGCCTCAGGCAGTGTCACTGCTCACTCACTACAGGGCGCGAATTCATTCAGAAATTTTTAATACAACAGGAGACTATTTGATTAGAATAGCAGATTTCCCATGTGCGCAGGCTGTTGTGTTTTCGTGGGGTTCCTCTCTGGAGGAAGCCAGGGGGTTTGTGCTGAAGTAAAATGCCTCTCCCAAAAGTCATCCGATGGCAGTTTGAAGATATACATCAAGGTGGTTTTCTTAAATCACTTCCACTCTCCTAAAACGATCCTGTATTTCCCATTTGAGTTTTCCTGGACTTTTGATCGTTTACCCCTATTCTGTCCCTCTTTGCTAAATCACAGTTGGATACTTCCTGTTTCATTTTTCTCGTGATAAACCGTACTGATTGTAACCACGTCTGCCCGATAAATTCAACAGAAGACTCTTGTTTCCCATCCTTGAGTTAATTTTGTCTCTCCTTTCTGTAACGTTTCCAGTTTTTTCAAGTATCCTATTTAAAGCAACATCAGCAGAGCCGGACTCGGTGTTCTTGGTTTTTATGTCACTGATTCTTAATGGAAATTTAAAAAAAAAAAAACTAAAAGACACTTTGCTGTTCTACTCACCTAGATCCAGGGTTCTTTTTCTTCCCTTCATATCGCTGCCTACACCTACACTGTCACTCCCATAAATGCGTTGATAATGTAGCTCTATATACACAGCTACTGAACAAATAATTATTTAAGCAGTTGTCTTAGTTTTTATCTACCTTCCAGCTCAGAAATTTTTACAGTACAGACCAGCAGACAAGCCCTCTCTTCAGAAAAAAAGTTTCTGTGGCTTGATAAAACCTGGCATCTTCACCTTCCTCTCTTTCTTTCTGTTTAAAAGTGCTGAGGGTTAACTACATGTTGAGACTAATCCTCAGATGGAGAGATGACACTAATGACTCTTCTCATTTACATTATGAGCAGGAACTAGTAAAGACGATCGTTACCTCCAGGCAAGGTTTGTGAAGAAAAATAATCTTTTATTAGACCGATTCCACTAAATGATACTACTTCTCGTCACAAACCTCGCCTCTTTTACATCTTCAGATTAACAACACTGCTAATTACCTTTACACCGTTGTCATTATTTTGATTCTGCTTCTACCTAGTAATTCTCTTCTATCTTTTAAAGTTATTCTGCTTAAAATCGCTCATGTAGCGTTTTTGCAATCCGATGTATCCAGACTATTCTCTGGCCGTGAGACCAGCTCGCATGGGAACTGCCCACATCCGTGCTGTTAAAATGTTTTACCATCCAAACCACCGTCTGCATGTGGACTGTATTTTGGGAATAGTGTGCTAATTCCCACACTGTCTCCAGCGATTGTTTGGGAAAATGCTAGCTGGCCTGATGCAGAATTCTGCCTGGGATTGTGCTAACAGTGTAGATGACAAAGCTGGGGATGTTTTGTGGCACTGTTAAATCTGTCTTGATTAGGGATGATGTTAATTAAACATATATCCGTATGTGTCTGTAAATCTTCCCAGTTAGGGAGCTTTGGTGTGTGTGGATACCAGTCCCTCCCCTCCCCTGTTCTGATGAATTCCTCTGCCAGTGACTTATATAACTGTCATCGCAGGTTAACAGGTCTGGCCTTCACTGCTTTTTAATTTATATTTTACTTTCTCTGCTTTTGATCTGGAGCCTCTTTTTAGGCTGGTGACCCGTTTGACCTCAGATCACCAGTTGCTTCTACCCTGCTGCGCTCCCGAACAGCCAGGGACATGGTGACAAACCCTGGGATGGTCTAACCAGGTGGTATTTCATCTTTTTTTTCCTGCTCTTCCTCCGCTTCCTTCAATATTCACTTTCTTCAGTCCACCTTCAACACTGCCCCATGCTACTTTACTTATCCTGACCAGCGACCGGCTCCTCCCTCCTCATTTTTGCTCCGTTAGCAGAGGATTCGCACAGACTTATCCATACTGGAGCTAAACTGGCCGCCACGGTGGGGCCAGAAGCAAGCGCACTGCGAAGGAAAGGCTGCCCAGTTCTGCCTCACCCCCGGGCAGAGACCACAGGTACCACACAGAGCAGCCTTCGCAGCCTTTTTGCTGCCTTCATCCCCTAATAAATCTACTTTTCTGCTGGGAATGGGGGTAAACCCCTTCCTCTTCTCCACTGCTGCTGGTTTTATTAGTTGCATTAAGTGCTGTGGTCACAGCTCCCGGTTCTGGTGCAGACACACAGTGACCTTTTCTTACGCCACCCTCCTAAGTGGGAGCTTTCTTCCAGAGATCATCTACAGCACCCGACCTCTGCCCGTCTGAATCATCTTCCCTGACATCACGTTTCTTATCTTTCCTCTCAAATGACTGAGTTCCTTAACTATCTTGATGGAAGGACACAAGGACATGGAGCCTGAATTGAGGGGGGCAATTTCACCCCAGGAGAGAAAACTTCTGTCTTTAATGTGCCTCCTTTAACCATAGACATAACCAATTAATTTTCATCGTGAGGCTTGAACGGTTTAGTCATGACCTGGACTGGGAGCCCAGAGAGTCACAACAGTTCTGTGATCCCTTCAGGTTAAATTAAGGTGAAATGACACCAGATGACCAGTTAAAATGTTTTACTTGTGGTAAAAAAGAACTTAAACTTGGAAAAGGATAATAAGCAATGGGGTGTCTTATAAATCTGTAAGAAGGGAGGGGAAGGGAAGGGAAGGGAAGGGAAGGGAAGGGAAGGGAAGGGAAGGGAAGGGAAGGGAAGGGAAGGGAAGGGAAGGGAAGGGAAGGGAAGGGAAGGGAAGGGAAGGGAAGGGAAGGGAAGGGAAGGGAAGGGAAGGGAAGGGAAGGGAAGGGAAGGGAAGGGAAGGGAAGGGAAGGGAAGGGAAGGGAAGGGAAGGGAAGGGAAGGGAAGGGAAAGGAAAGGAAAGGAAAGGAAAGGAAAGGAAAGGAAAGGAAAGGAAAGGAAAGGAAAGGAAAGGAAAGGAAAGGAAAGGAAAGGAAAGGAAAGGAAAGGAAAGGAAAGGAAAGGAAAGGAAAGGAAAGGAAAGGAAAGGAAAGGAAAGGAAAGGAAAGGAAAGGAAAGGAAAGGAAAGGAAAGGAAAGGAAAGGAAAGGAAAGGAAAGGAAAGGAAAGGAAAGGAAAGGAAGGGAAAGGAGGGGAAAGGAGGGGAAAGGAGGGGAAAGGAGGGGAAAGGAGGGGAAAGGAGGGGAAAGGAGGGGAAAGGAGGGGAAAGGAGGGGAAAGGAGGGGAAAGGAGAAAGGGGAGGGGAAAGGAGAAAGGGAGGGGAAAGGAAGGAGAGAGTCAAAGAATCTGGATCACTACCCTGGATCCAGCGTTGTCTCAGGTCTGATAATCTTGGGTGGTGGGTGCACACCCAGCAAAGTTTTCTGTCGCCTTTTAAGTTCATCTTATCAGCTGATTTGCATACTAGATGAGGAGGGGCAGGGATTCCACCAACTCATTTGCATGAAAGACGAGGAAAAGGTGGAGCAGGGGTTCTGCAGGTGGTGGTACACACCCTGCCCACCTTTGGTTCTTGCCCTGTTCCCACAGATTTTTGCTGACTTCCTGCTTCTTGAGCAATCATCCTGCTCCTGGGGCAGAAATGCTCACCTCTTACCAGTTCTTGTCACCTCTTCAGTGGTGAAGGATCGAAGTCATTAGCAAGGCCTGCATGGTGTCTGGCTTGCACAGCAGAGCCACAAAGTATCAGGCTTAAACAATAGAGCCAGCGATCAGCCGTTCTTGTGCTTGAGGGGAAACGTTTGGTTCCACTCAGTCTGTGTCTCCCCCTTTGAGGTTTATCCAAGGAGTTTGACGATACAACTGCAAGGAAGTGGGGACGTGCACCCTTCGATACATTCTGCGCTTCCTTGGGTGACGTTCCGTAGACTAATCCAAAGGCCACAGCTTGTCTTTGAGGTTTTCTGTGTCGATCAATGTTTGAGGCATTACTTCTTTTGGTTCCTTACACTCCCTTCTGTGTCATTATCCGGGAGGGGGCTGAGAACTAACGTAATCCTCACAGATGCTCCATACCAAGGTGACAGAGCAGCTTTGTTGATAGAGTCGATAGAATTGCGTTGGCGTGGGCCCTACTCCAGCGCAGCGATGTTGTTCAGGCCTTGCATCCAACCAGCATAACCGTATCAGCACAAACCTACAGCCTCAACTTGGGCCTTTGAGACTGTTAATTCAAGCATAGAGTAAGTACAGAGGGGGAGGACTGCCCTCTTCTGATCGCTCAGCATATACCAAGTGGGGATTGTCATGTCTTTATTTGACCAAAGCTTTTATAAAAAGCACCAAAAACTTAACACAATGAGTTTAGAAGTCCTAAAGTCCTGCTGACTTCTGTTAAACTGGGAAGAGCTGTTACTTGGACACCTCAGGGGAGAGTCCAACCCCACCACTAAGGGTTTGGTGATATTGCATCTGGGTTTAAGATCTTGAAATCGGCACACAGCGCTTTTCTGTCTCTCTCTTATCTCATACGGGGGGGTTGTGTGTGCTGCAGGAGAACAGACCTCGCAGGGACTCGCAGAGCCAGGGAGGAGACTTGAAAGTTTGAGGATGAGTCCCACCAGCACATGCACACTCGATGACTCTTGCTTCTGCCTTGAAACCGATGGCCACCACGCTCTCCACCTGGGCTCCCAGGCAATTACACGGGTGTCTCAGGCTTCAAACTCTCATGAGAACAGCATTCTTTTGTCTCCATATGGCAGCGACGAGCAACAATAGGAGAGAAACCTGCCAAAAAAGATCCATTAACCTTCACAGGTCTCCAAAATGTACTGGCTTGAGAGGCCAAAGAGTGAATTTTCTATACTTGTTAGCACAATATCATCATCTCCACACTGACTTCTCTGTAAGGCCTGAAAATGGTCCTAACCAGTGCAAATCAACTTTAGTTTTCTATGAAAGAAGTGAGAAAAGAGACTAGTGTTAGTGTAAATTTGGTCTCAAAAGAACCCTCTAAGAGTTAGTTTGAAGTTCTAGAGGCAGGCATTCTTTATTGCAGGGCTGGATGCTGTCACGTCCCGCTCAGACGAGGGGGACAAGTGACTCAGATTCGCAAATCCCCAATGGAGCGGACAACAAGTCTCCAAGTCTAAACATTTATTAACTACTCACAATGTACTAATTGAACACACGATAGTTGGCTAAGTATATAGCAAGTTGTGGCAAGCAATATAATATGCCTTGCATTTCTTAATAGGAAAGGGAAAAGAGGGAGATAGAGGGAATGGGGAAATACAGATCACCGGTCTGGGTTTCTGCGCTGATCCTGCCGACGAGGGTTCCGAGAGGCACAGGAGACATCCGTCTTTTTCACTGGCATCCGTCTTCTTCGCTTCACTGCACTCTCTCTCCTCGGGGCCGCGCCACCCCCCCCACCCCCCCTTCTTGATTTATACCCGCTTTCCTTGGGTCCATCCCCTAGGTCGACCCACATACCTACGTATCCCATGTACGGGGAGGGGTGAGGTGTTTCATGGGATGATGTAATTAGCATGATCATGTTAGCCCTCGTTAGCATATTGAGGGGTGTTAACTTTAATATGCATTTCGTGGATAATGAAGCAAAGGTCATTCACCGGACAGATGGCCCTTGAAGTTTTGGCCAGGTGCACCAGAGCAGAGCCGTCCTGTCTTCACAGGGCTCCCTCCTCCAGTCCCATCTTGTGTTATTCGGGCAGCCTTATCAGCTTCGACCTCCACAGAATGCACCCTGTGACTCATAGTTTTGTCTTGCGAGTGTTTGAGGCATTTCTTCGATCAGCCTCAACTTTTGCTTTCTCAGGCTGTTTTTCTTAGTTTCTCACAGGCCTGGTTTCTCGTCTCTCACATCCCACCCCGTGACTCAAACACTCCAAGTTCTTCTTTGACCATTGTGATCCCAAAAGGTATAGGGAAAAGGAAGACAGAAGGTGAGAGAGCATATAGCTAATTGCTGCAAGGCATACCATTAAAAGCAAAAATTTACATAATATCACAATACTAATATTTACAAGCCATCTTCCCCACCCCGTGAGTCCTGAGGATCCCAGTGATGTGATCCATGACCCAGGGTTCCATCCATCAAACTAGTCCATCAGTCAATAAAAAGGTTCTCACTTCCCATTGTTGATCATCTTCATCATGGCACGGTCTCCTCTGTAGAGGTGGTGGCATTGTGGATGGTGATGCAGCATTCTCCCTCAGTTAGATTCAGCACACTGCACAGTCCATGTTCCTTCAGCAATGCTAGCCAGATTCTGCAACGTCATCTTAGATGCTTGTTGGGTCTGCACCTTTAATTCCTTAAAGGCATATCTTGTTAGTACATATAATTGCTAAGTTAAATTTTCTAAAACTATTTGAGGTTACACAATGACATTATCAGGTCTATAAGGATTTAAATGGGAATACAATTTAATATTCAGGTACAATTCATTAATGCTTAATTTGTGGGATCAGACCCCTTCAACTAGTCTTTGATGACTGCATCTTGCTGTTGATGGATGTGGTGTTGTAAGGACCACATACAGTTATATGAGCTAGCATTGTGATCTGTTTGGTATTTGCAAGCACCAGTTTGCAGTCACAGGTGGCTCACAGGCTTCCTTTATTTTGGAGGTGATTCCCAATAAGGTAACTTAAGGCACAACTCCAGGTTAACCTTCTAATAAGTGAACTCATTAAATGTACCTGTAAAATTTCCTGGATCGTTGATTGTAATTGATTGGCAATGATTTATTCCACACTCAGCAGGTATGATTCCACAAATTATATAATAATGTAAGCAGATTACAAATAATAACTAGCCAATAATGCCTACAACCATTGAAAGTGCTAAAAGTAACATAGGTCTCCTGTTGTCCAGGATCAATGCTCTGTAAAACACATATATACATGACAAAACAATGGTGGTTAGAAAGAAGGGACAATCCACCTGGTATTGATGCGGTATTCTTTCCCATGGGCATCAGTAGCCACCCATGAACAAATATTGATGGGAGTTTTTAGGGTTAGGGGTACTTGCCCCACAGTGGGCAAGTCTACTAGAACAGGTTGTCCAGGATAATGGAGCGGGTTTGCAGGGTCTTTAGTCTCTTTTTTCCTGGCAAGTATGGACAGAGGCTTAGGACAGAACGCGGTAAGTCGTGGGCACCCATTAATTCCCCACCGGCTGTTTATCTTCATTACTGCGTCTGACACCCGTTGTGGCCATCCTGGTTCGAGGGGTTTTAGGGCCTGCTTTAACAGTCCATTGGTGCGTTCCACAATTCCATTTGCTTGGGGATAGTATGGAGTATGGAAAATCCACTGAATTCCTTCATCTTGAGCCCACTCCTGAACCACCCCGGCAGTAAAGTGACTACCGTTGTCTGATTGGATCGATTTGGGCTTAGGCAAGTAGCTAAACCAACGTTTTAACCCCTTCACCGTATTTTCTGCAGTTGCTCGAGATACAGCTTCTGCTTGAGTTAGGCCTGATACTATTTCCACCCCCACCAATACATAACGTTTTCCCTCAGAGAGCCGGAAAGGGCCAATATAATCCACCTGCCAGGTGTCCCATAGTCCCTTGTTGTCCCTTAGGTGTAGGGGTTGGTCCTTAAGAGGGTTGCGCTCTCCCAGCCGAGTACGACATAGACTACACGCTGAAATAATGGTATTGCACAATTCCCTGGTTACGGACCATCCCCTGCTTATCGCTTCTTTAAACAAATCTTTGCTTCCTGAATGACCCCGCTTTACATGCAGCCATTCCAGTAAGTGTTCCCATTTCTCCTCCTCACCTTCTGTAGCAGTTCTCATCAAACGAGTCATTGAATCCACCTGGTTGTTTAGCAGGTGGGCAGGGTGATTTCCTGACTGGTGTGCAGCAACCCATCCTACTAAAAAGGACTTCCGTTTTGCAATGTTTAAGATTTCCTCCCACTTTTCACGCTGCCACACTGGTACCCGATTTACTTCCCAGTGGTTTTGTTCCCAAAATGTAAGCCATTCGGTACATCCCTTGAATATGGCATAGGAGTCTGTGTAAATAAATACTGGTTCTGTAGTCTCAGCTTCTTTAACAATCACGCTCTATACCTCTGTTAACTCTCCCACCTGAGCACTTCCCTCACCCTCTGTTATGATTCGGTCCCCCGAGTCAACATGCAGTGCTACTGCTCGGTATTTCCATACCTTTCCCTCTCTTCTAGAAGATGCATCGGTGAACCATACATTCTTTAGATGGGTTTCAAATGGGGGAGCAGGTTTTATGTATGAGGGAGGAGGTTCAGGGTGGTCAGAAGGTGGATCTTGTATTTTGAGCACTTTAGGTGCCCCCTCCTCTATCTGATATGTGTGGCAGTAATGATCTAATTGTGCATACCACTTCCTCACTGTGTCTCGCTGCGCAACCCCCACAGGAGGGGGGGTTCCGGCCAGTACTGGTTTCAGGACCTTAAAGGGTCCTCGTAGAATGATTAGTTGCTGCCTTATGATTTTTTCAGCTTCCTGCAAAGCTAGGGTAACCACAAAAAGACCCTTCTCCCAGATCGAGTAACGCTTTTCTGCATCTTTGAAACTGCGCGAATGAAACCCTATAGGGCGAGTGGTACCCTCCGGCCCACGTTGCCACATATGTATGGATAGTCCATGAATTGCAAAACCCCACTCAATTTGGAATGGATCTGTTGGATGTATCGGCCCTAAAGCCTGATATACTCCAGCCTCAAAGATTAACAGCTTTAAGGCTTCTTCATGGACAGGAGTCCAGTCCCAAGTAGCCCTTTTGCGTGTTAAATCATATAAAGGACGAGCTATGATGGAAAAATCGGGAATATGTTTCCTCCAAAATACCAGCAAGCCTAAGGCATGTTGTAGCTCCTTCTTATTTTCAGGGCTCTTTACTTCTTCCAGGGTAGTTAAAGTTTCTGGGGGAATACATACTGTTCCTCCCCGCCACCAAATACCCAGAAACTTTACCTCAGAGGATGGGAGTTGTACCTTTTCAGCTGGAATTTGGAGCCCTAAATTTTCTAGGTGGGTGATTATCTCTGTCTGGGTCTGTCCCACTGCAGCAGCATCAGAGCCACCAATCAGAATATCGTCAATATATTGATATATCCTGACCCCTTCCCTTGGAGGGATTTGAGCAAGCTCCTGTGCTAGTGCATAATGAGCGATGGTCGGCGAATGGCAGTATCCCTGGGGGAGACGTGTAAAAGTAAATTGCACGCCTTCCCATGTAAAGGCAAAGCGATCTCTGTCTGCCTCCTGTATGGGGACCATAAAGAACATATCTTTCACATCAATAGTTGCTAAGATCTGGTGGGCTTGTTCCTGTATGGTTGCAATCAGTTCAGCTATGTTAGGTACTGCAGCTGTTAGAGGACCTGTATTGGCATTTAATCGCCGATAGTCAATTGTCAGTCGCCACTTTCCGTTAGGTTTACGGACTGGCCACACTGGGGAATTATAGGGTGAGTGAGTTGGAACGATTATCCCTTGCTCCCGCAGCTCTGCTATTACCGGAGTGATCCCCTCCCTTGCACCTAACGGTAAGGCGTAAGGTTTCACATTAACAGTTTTAGAAGGAGGAAGCGCAGGCGCTTGCTGTAGAAGTCTTATAGAGGCAGTTGGGGACCCAAATTTCCATTCCCTTCCTTTTGAATCCACCCAAGCTTGTCCCTTCAATAGGTCAAGTCCCAGGATATTTGTGGGGAAATTTCCCAGGATCATCATAGCCTCTGTTGCAGTTTCATTCCCAGGTAACCAGCATTTCACCCGAGCAGTCGGCTGTGGCTTAGAGTCCCCGAAAACATCTGTAACCCAGATCTGCTTTTTGTCAGCAATTATGCCATTCCGCTTGGCAACCTCAGTTTGGAGTGCTGAAATCTGAGCACCCGTATCTACTAGAAATGTAACTGGAGTTTTAAAGGGACCGAGCGGAAAGGTAATCAACAAGTCTCCTTTAGTATTCTCTGTGAGCCTCCTTAAGTGGACCCACCCGCCATCCCCCGGCTCACTTACTGGGGATGGCGCATCCAGTTTCCCGACCCTAAATCAATCAAGTCTTCTTCAGGGGCAGTTGGTGTTTGAGAAGCAATTACCACCATCTCGTTAGTTTCCAGCTCTGTCCCTCCTTTTGCTCGAAAGGTTCGCTCGGTTGGGGGGGGCAGCTTTCTTTTGTCTTTCCAGGCTCGAATGAGCTTTTCTAAAACTGTAGTACGCATACCATCCATTAACTCTCGGGGAATCCCCTGTCCAATTCCCTCAGTCCACAAAAGGTTTCTCTTTGCTCTTAAAACTTGCGGAGGGGAAGGAGGCGGATTTTCCTGCTGTTCCACTCTGCGTACCGAGGGCTTAGGTTTACCCGTTCCCCTGGTAAGGCCCATTCTCCGGCCATAATTTATTAAGTCCTGAGCTATCTCTCCCCAGGTCATGGCTTCTCCCCCCACCCGTCTCCCCCCTCGCGGGGCTAATGCATTCCGCAAACGATCTTGTAATTGTACTGCATGTGATTTCAAAGAGTCCGGCAAACCCCGAATCAGGGGAGTCATTTGATCAGGGTTAGCAATTAATAGCATTGGGGAAGGCTGCTGCGGAACCAAACGCCTGTCATGCATTAATTGGAGACAAGCAGCCTTCTGCAGACTTTCAGTCAAATGATTTACGGTTGGGGTCTCAATACATACTGGATCCCCCCTTTCCAAGGGGTCCAGACCCCCAGCCCAATAAGCAGCTCGTTGAGTTAACGACCACGGCTCTCTCTGGTCATCAGTAACTAAGAAAACCCCTGGCCCCCAGTATCCCTGGGCCTCATCTTCTGATAACAAAATTCGGTCGCCACCAGTCAAAGATACCCTCCACACGTATTCAGTCTCAGTTTCCTGAGCTTGTCTGGTATATTTCTCCTGAATTTTTGCAAGCTCAGTTGCTGGATATGGTGTAGTTCGAATGGTGACCTGTGGAGCTCTTCCACCCTGACCCTCGGTGGTCTCCGTTTTAATTAATGGTCTTAAATTTGCCCCCTCATTTTCGGGGTAAAAAATTTCTTGGCTTATCTCTAAATCCTTTGTTGGATACAAGGGTCTGGCTGCTGCTTTTGCCAGACTCGTAACTCCCTGTTCACTATCCGGAACAGAGCCGAAACCTGTCCGGTTGCAGGTTTCTTGTTCATTCCTCTCTTTTTCGGACCGTGAGATTTTTTCTCGGTCCAAGGCATCTAACAGAGCCATGTGAAATCGCTGAGAGGTGTTACGCTCATCAGCTAATTGGCTTTTCAGAACTTCAGTTTGCTCTTGCCAGAGTTTAGCTTTTTGTTCAGTAACTTTACGTTCCTCAACCAATTGATCCTGGAGAGCTTTTACCAGATCTTGTAAGGATTTGATCATTTCCCCTTCTAATTGTTTCTTAACATGTTTATCTTTTTGGGCTGCAGTCAGTGCTGCCCCTAATACAGCGCACACTACAGCTTTTCCTTTGCCTGGTCGCGACCCTTGCACCCCCGCAAGTGCACTGATATAGCTTGCCACTGCTTCTGGATTATGCCAATTATCGTGGGCCCAAACCTCTACTAAATGAGGAGGACAAGCCTTATACTCCTTCAGTTTCTCAAAAATAGGGGAGCAGTCAAGCACCGACATTTCCTGGCCAGTCATGGCTTGCCACTGCTCGAACCTCTCCTGGCTTAGAGCTGAGAGGTCACTTCCCGATTCTCCCTGTCCTTATCGGATAGAGAATCGGTATCCCTCCGACCCTTTCCCAGCGTAGAGCTGAGGGGCCAATTCCCAGTTCTCCCTGTCCGAGTTGGTCGGATAGAGAACCAGTATCTCATAAGACTTTCCGACACCGAAGGGGATCCTGCCGACTACGCCAATTTTAATGTCACGTCCCGCTCAGACGAGGGGGACAAGTGACTCAGATTCGCAAATCCCCAATGGAGCGGACAACAAGTCTCCAAGTCTAAACATTTATTAACTACTCACAATGTACTAATTGAACACACGATAGTTGGCTAAGTATATAGCAAGTTGTGGCAAGCAATATAATATGCCTTGCATTTCTTAATAGGAAAGGGAAAAGAGGGAGATAGAGGGAATGGGGAAATACAGATCACCGGTCTGGGTTTCTGCGCTGATCCTGCCGACGAGGGTTCCGAGAGGCACAGGAGACATCCGTCTTTTTCACTGGCATCCGTCTTCTTCGCTTCACTGCACTCTCTCTCCTCGGGGCCGCGCCACCCCCCCCACCCCCCCTTCTTGATTTATACCCGCTTTCCTTGGGTCCATCCCCTAGGTCGACCCACATACCTACGTATCCCATGTACGGGGAGGGGTGAGGTGTTTCATGGGATGATGTAATTAGCATGATCATGTTAGCCCTCGTTAGCATATTGAGGGGTGTTAACTTTAATATGCATTTCGTGGATAATGAAGCAAAGGTCATTCACCGGACAGATGGCCCTTGAAGTTTTGGCCAGGTGCACCAGAGCAGAGCCGTCCTGTCTTCACAGGGCTCCCTCCTCCAGTCCCATCTTGTGTTATTCGGGCAGCCTTATCAGCTTCGACCTCCACAGAATGCACCCTGTGACTCATAGTTTTGTCTTGCGAGTGTTTGAGGCATTTCTTCGATCAGCCTCAACTTTTGCTTTCTCAGGCTGTTTTTCTTAGTTTCTCACAGGCCTGGTTTCTCGTCTCTCACAGATGCACAGGGGATCACTCCACCTAACGTGCACACCCTAAAACAAAAGTTCATCCTTTCTATACCTTAAAGACATGAATATTCATACATTTTCCAAGAAGTCTCCACCTTTCTGCCTGTCTACTACATTTACATAATGCTGGTGTTGCAAAACTACACTACGCATGTGCCGGGTCTCGGGTGGTCGTCGGTGGTTGTTTGGGGAGTTAGCCCCCTACTCCTTTTTCCCTTTCATGGTCACAAGTCTTTTGAGGACAATTTCTCCTCCTTGGATGTTTCCCAGCTCCGTTGACAGGCCAATCTCTTCGTTCTTCTCCAACTTGTTTGAACATTTCTGCCAGGGTGTATCTATTCTCCAGGTTAGGATATCTTCTCTGTAGGCTTTAATCACTCACGCCTTGTTAAATACAAAGTTAAACATTGTTTGGTAGAAGAATTTCTTAATATTTAAGGTATAACGGATCACTAATTGTTACAGGCCTCAACTTGCAGGCACCAACTGCTCGCAGGCATCACTATAAGCTGCTAAGCAGAGCACCAGCTTGGCACTAAAGAGAAACCTTTGCTTTTGGAGCTACCACTTGCCTGCTGACCGGTGTTGAGGGCAAAGCAATCAGGGGACTCTGGTAAAGCAGCCTTGGAGCTGCTGCCCTACAATGTTACATTTATGTCCTGCTTGGACTCCTTTGCATTTTAAATCATCTGATATATTCTCACTGGCCACATGTCGCTAGCTGCATCATAAAATCTAACTGCTCCTGCAGCAGAAGGTTGATATTAGAAACGTGATCAAGGAGAAACAATTACAGGATGAGTTTTTACAACTCGTACAAACAAATCAAAGCCATAAATCCTTCACCTCGATTGCTCATTGTATCACTTTCCAGAATGCTCAGACATCTGGATTTGGAGCAGTGTCAGACATCTTAGTTAGGAGATACCTGGCTAGAGGGTTATGAGCCAGCTACAAAACCTCTGCTATAAAGCGAGCTTTGGCACTTATTCAGAAGCTCTTCTGTAGTTTAAATTACAGAGAACCTAACTCCACCAAGATTTCATCAGCGCCGCTGTGAATGGAAACCTCCGACTCTTCACAGCTTCCACAAACAAGATTTTTCTCTTTTCTGAGAGCGGAGGAACTTGAGTCTCTTGAACATTCAGACCTATTTAGCTAGTGAGGTTTTTTCCAGCTTAGGCTTATGTGGGAATACAACGGAAGACTGGCGAGGAGGATTGTAAACACACTCAAGTGACTTGCAGCTGGGGTGCTGAAAACCACATATATCTCACTAATTGTTGTTTAGTTTTGTGTGCTTGATGGGTAGAATGTCTGCGTTTAGATAACACAGGCCTGGGAGAGGCTCAGGGGCACCTTATCGAGCATCCTTGAGATTCCTGCTCTGCTGTGGGAAAGATCAAAGCACAGTGGAAAAGTACGTGTGTGAAAATCCCCGATATCTACAGGCGAAAGCAGCAGGTTCAAGATCTTGTCTTTCTTCTCTCTTTCCTGGCAAGGACCGAGCTCTGCGTTGCCACCATCCCCGCTTGCATCCCTCTGCCCGGGCGCTGCTGCGGAGATCCCCCAGGTTGTGAAGTAACGAGGATAAATTTACTCTTTGCTTTTCATCCGTGGTTTTTTGGCTCTTCCTGCATCCTGCTCGTGCTGCCTCACACAGCTGATTTTCCTCAATCCAACTATTGCGTGGGCTGAGGCTGAATGAAACCACCGCGAAAGGCGTTTGAGGATAAAAGTCGGCATGGCCCAGCGCTGCAGAAGCTGCAGCTCTCACCTCTGCTCTGAGCCTGCCGGTCAGAGATCTAACAGCAGCGTGCTGGAAGAAGGAAGCCATCAGGCAGCCATCACGAAAGCTCTTCGGAACGATTCACCCTCGGTAAATCTATGCTGGTTCTTCCCCACCACCTTTATCCACTTCAGGTGCTCGGAAATGGCTTCCAGGAGGATTTACTACTCCCTTCTCTTGGCAGGAGCTCAGCTTAGGCTGCCTGACCTGCAGGCTCGAGCAATCCCTTCTATCCTGAGGAGGGTTTTGGGGTCCATTTGCACCCCTGTTTTTTGTTTAACACTCTCATTTAATGCCCTCCCAGGGCTGCTCCAGGAGTCAGCTGAAGACTGGCTTGTCCTAACCAGAAAACCACCCACAGAAACTGTTAAGACACTGTCAGAAGCAAAAGCCTCCAGCGCCAGCCCTCCTCGCAGCCCTCCCCAGGGAAAGCGCGTGCCCAGACCTGGAAGCGAGCGCGTGGCACCGCAGTCAGTGTGTGTTTTCTGCATGACTGAGCCCAGCAGAATCAGTTCATCACTCTCCCTCAGCCTCAGTCGTTCCCCGCAGCTCCTGCAGCCTGCAAATACCAGCCATCGGAGAATACTCACAGGGACAGCGGCTGTACAGGTGGCTTTTTTTGGATATTTTACTTCCCAGCAGCGCACACAAAGGCCTGAACCCCAAGACGTTGTATGTTTTCAACCGCTGATAAACTCGCAGGAGTGTGAGCTGTACGTTATCCCTGTCCCAAATATTTGCAGGGTACAAAGTTTATCAGCAAACTGGTGGCAGCACCAGCTTACTGTTCAGAAAGGTTCAGACTTCTTAGTTCGAGCTCCCCCCAGTGTTGCCATAAATTTGGTCTCAAAAGAACCCTCTAAGACTTAGTTTGAAGTTTTAGAGGCAGGCATTCTTTATTGCAGGGCAGGATGCACAGGGGATCACTCCACCTAACGTGCACACCCTAAAACAAAAGTTCATCCTTTCTATACCTTAAAGACACGAATATTCATACATTTTCCAAGAAGTCTCCACCTTTCTGCCCATCTACTACATTTACATAATGCTGGTGTTGCAAAACTACACTACGCATGCGCAGGGTGGTCGTCGGTGGTTGTTTGGGGAGTTAGCCCCCTACTCCTTTTTCCCTTTTATGGTCACGAGTCTTTTGAGGACAATTTCTCCTCCTTGGATGTTTCCCAGCTCCGTTGCCCGGCCAAGCTCTTCGTTCTTTTCCACCTTGTTTGAACATTTCTGCCAGGGTGTATCTATTCTCCAGGTTAGGATATTTTCTCTGTAATTTTAATCACTCAGGCTTTGTTAAATACAAAGTTAAACATTGTTTGGTGGAAGAATTTCTTAATATTTAAAGTATAACGGATCACTAATTGTTACAGGCCTCAACTTGCAGGCACCAACTGCTCGTGGGCATCACCAGCAGATCACACGCTTCTCTCTGTGACAGGAAAAAAGGAGCCTTCAACATAATTTTGGAAATATTGCTACAAGCATGAGCCTCGTAGGTTTTAAAAGCCACCGAATTTAGCAGGTACACCGATCAGTTCAGTGCCACGTGGGAAGAGTTTCCTCCTTTCTGCCTTGTCAGAGGGCGCAGTGAACGCAGGGTCAAAGCTGAAGATGGGAATTTCTGGTTTTTAGACACATTGGTACAACCCAGGTGACCTCAGGTCTCCAGTCACCAGGAACATCATCGTTTCCTTTTCTGTTCTAACCTGTTAAACACCACCCACAGGAGAACAAAGTGCCTAACCACAGCGTGCCCGCAGCAAAGCACGAGACTAATCCCCGCTGATTTAAAGGACTCTGCTCACCTGCTTGATGATGACGTGCTTGAATTCTTCGCTGAAGAAAACCTACCAACCACAATTCAGCCAGACAAAGCACCTCTCAGCTTCATTCACCGGAGTGGGGAACACTCACCACCCTGCAAGCCCAGACCTAAGGCCACTCCTCATTGCTCACACATACTCCAAAGAGGTGTGAGCCCATTATTTCTCCCTCTGGAGGGAAAAGCTTGATGTCAAATCACCAACCCTCGCCCTGCAGCTCTTCTGCACCTCCCGGGTCCTAAAAATGGAAGCATGCTGGAGGACGGAGGGTCATGACTGGGCTTTTGCTCTGTGTGGTGACATCAGTTTGAGTCCCCTGAGGGGTCCATCTGTAGGGTTTGATCCAGGCAGTGAATTAGCAAGGCCAGGAACCCCACTTTTATCAGCTCCCCTGCAGAGGGCGATCCGCCCTCGCCTAAGACAGCTCACAGCTCCAAGAGCTGCACAACTCTGAAGTCAAAGAGACTTTTAACCAGGAAACACAATTTTCCCCAGTGACTAGGAAAGAGCTGCCCTTCAGAGCGACAGCCCTGGCTTGGGGACATCCTCCCGAAGGAGACCTTTGCCTCCAACCCCTCTTTTCTTGATCCATCTCCTCAAAGAGCAGATCCTGACTCTTTGAGGTCCATCAGGAACCTCAGCCAGAAACGGAGCGGCTCTATCTGGGGCGTGAGGGCTCGGTGTCCGCCCTTCCCCTGGATGAGCTGGTGCATGAGGTGGGTTCCCCACAGGCTCAGCCCGCTCATGGCAACTTCACTGCCCTAAACTAGAAGATTTTTAAAGGTGGGGAAATCAGGGCTGGCTAATGGAAACTGGGTATGTGCACGGTGACAATGCAGCAGCACAGAGAGGCCACAGCTCCTCGGGGAACAACTCAAAGTGGCAGGCTGATGCCTGCGTGCAGTTGGTGCCTGCAAGTTGAGGCCTGTAGCAGTTAGTGATCCGTTATGCCTTAAATATTAAGAAATTCTTTGTGTGAGTGATTAAAGCCTACAGAGAAAATATCCTAACCTGGAGAATAGATACACCCTGGCAGAAATGTTCAAACAAGGCGGAGAAGAACAAAGAGCTTGGCTGGGCAATGGAGCTGGGAAACATCCAAGGAGGAGAAATTGCCCTCAAAAGACTCGTGACCATAAAAGGGAAAAAGGAGTAGGGGGAACTCCCCAAATAACCACCAACGACCACCTGAGACCCGGCACATGTGTAGTGTAGTTTTGCAACACCAGCATTATGTAAATGTAGTAGACAGGCAGAAAGGTGCAGACTTCTTGGAAAATGTATGAATATTCGTGTCTTTAAGGTATAGAAAGGATGAACTTTTGTTTTAGGGTGTGCACGTTAGGTGGAGTGATCCCCTGTGCATCCAGCCCTGCAATAAAGAATGCCTGCCTCTAAAACATCAAACTAAGTCTTAGAGGGTTCTTTTGAGACTGGATTTATGGTAACAAGGTGAGAGGATGGAAGATCTTAGCATTTACTGGCAGCTGCTGTCTTTGTGAGTTTGAGGAACATCCTTTAGAGCAGCAAAGTACCTCCTGCAGGCACAGCTCCTCGCCTGGTGGGGAGAGGACGAACAGGTCTCGCCCACGTCTGGTTTTTAATGAGCCAGTTCTGCCGGTGTGAAGTGTTTGTCTGTGACTCTGGAGACAGAGAAGTCACAGAAACTAAGGCTCCTGCTGTTCAGCCCCTCTGTAAATGCTTCTGTGATTAAATATTTGTTGCTCAGCAGTTGACGGGCTGACATTTTTGCTGCCATTGCCTTTAGTTTCCCGTTTGTATTTTCCATCAGAGCCCGAGCGGAGGCATGGCCTGGCTGAGGATTAAGAGGGGACACACAAAGAAACTGCCACTGCCAGCTCTCTGCAGCCGCACGACTCCATGTGCCAGCACCGACTCTGTTCCCAGCCAGGCCTGTCCCTCTGCCGTGGGAGGGTGAAGAAGCTCACCCAGGTCAGGCAAAGCCCGTCCGGCTCCGGTGGCACTCGGAAGGTGGTGGGGTGCAGCTCCCGCAGCCAAGAGACAGCGTGGGCCACGCATGGGCAACGTGAGCCCCTGATTTGCTGCTCATTTTGCCCAGAAAAGCTAATTTCTCTGCATCCTTTTGTAAGAAGAGAATAACGAGCTATCATCTCGGTTGGTGGGACCACAGAGGGCTCCCAGCTGCTCAGCACACGGAATTAGCGGCAGAAGCACTCTAATGGGAGGCCGTGTTTTGCTGCAGCCTTTTCAGCCTCCAATAAATAACCATCGTACACCATCTTCTCTGCAGAGAGAGGCTTTTCTTCTGCCTTCCCTGCACAGCTGACAGTTGCATGGGATTACACAAGAAAAATCTGGACGCCCCTCCAAATAGTCTTTAACTATTTCCAGGAGGGTTGTCTCTTGTTTCTAGACCTCCCTGGAGACTGTTTATCTACACTGGACTGACATCAGGAGTCTGCACGTCCATCTTGCCTTGCGTAGCCTCCCGCACACCCAGCCGTGCCAAACCATTGCCCCTGAGGAGACATTCTCAGTTCAAGGTCTCCTCCTCCCCAGTAGTGACTGCGTTGGGGACTGATGGGTCTTCCAGGGTAGGTTGTGAATGCTGCCCATCCACAAACATCATTAGGCTCATCAAACTCCTAAAAATACAGGCTACTCACTCAGGGGTGGAATAACCGAAGTGTCAAACACCTCCAGTGAGCTGAAAAAGCAGATGGTTTGTAAGAGGACAGCTCTGATCTGGGGGGGGTGATTGCCAGCCGGCTGAACAGGAGCCAGCAGTGTGCCCAGGTGGCCAAAAAGGCCAATGGCATCCTGGCTTGTATCAGCACTAGCGTGGCCAGCAGGGACAGGGAAGGGATCTTACCCCTGGACTCGGCACTGGTGAGGCCGCCCCTCGATGAGTGGGTTCAGTTTTGGGCCCCTCACTCCAAAAAGGCCATTGAATGACTCGAGCGTGTCCAGAGAAGGGCAACGGAGCTGGTGCAGGGTCTGGAGCACAGGTCTGATGGGGAGCGGCTGAGGGAACTGGGGGGGTTTAGTGTGGAGAAGAGGAGGCTGAGGGGAGACCTCATGGCCCTCTACAACTCCCTGAGAGGAGGGTGCAGAGAGGGGGGATGAGTCTCTTGACCCAAGGAACATGCACCAGGACAAGAGGGAATGGCCTCAAGCTGCGCCAGGGCAGGGTCAGACTGGCTCTTAGGAAGGATTTCTTTGCAGAAGGGGTTGTTGGGCGTTGGAATGGGCTGCCCAGGGCAGGGGTGGAGTCTGATTGATTCTGTCATTCTGTGATTTTGGATCCTCTTTACATTTCCTTTGTGGTACCCGAGGTTCCTGGTGTTTTTATTCCTACAACAGTGTCAAGAAGCCCTCATCATGGAGAAGGAAATCACATCTCCAGAGGCGAAGGAGGCTGAAGGGATGTGGCTGAGCTTTGTGATAAGAGGGAAAGATGGAACTATAAGGATGGAAACAAACCTTTCCCATCCAGAGACCTGATCCAGAGGCTCCCCCAAGCACTCAGCCCATGGAACAATGCACATTTCTATATGTGCACATGCGCACAGAAGATCTGCTGGGCCTGGCCGAGCCCAGGTCATGCACAAGGCATGTTTCCTTTCACCTTGCACCTCTTGCAACGCTGTTGAGTGTTTTAGAGAAGGACTTACCTGGATGACCACTGGCTTCACAGAATCACAGAATCATCTGGGTTGGAAAAGCCCTTGAAGCTCCTCCAGTCCAACCATGAACCTCACACTGACCGTTCTCAACTCCACCAGATCCCTCAGCGCTGGGTCAACCCGACTCTTCAACCCCTCCAGGGATGGGGACTCCCCCCCTGCCCTGGGCAGCCCATTCCAACGCCCAACAACCCCTTCTGCAAAGAAATCCTTCCTAAGAGCCAGTCTAAGTATATCCAATATCTAATATCCAGTGGCACCCAGCCGCTCATGAGCACAGGTCCTTTGTAGAACAGAGCAAAAATGCTTCGGGGTGAAACCATTTTCTTCCCTCACTGCTCGTTAGTGCTCAGCAGGGGAATTTCATCCCCTCTGTATGTTCACGTGCTCTCCTCCCCATCCCATCTCCCATCAGCAGTGTGTTTTCTCTGTCCTCACCTGGGGAGCTGCAGCACTGAGCTTGTGTAGGGCAAGAGGCTTTTTACTGTGGCTCTGTCATGGGCGCTGAAGCAGTTAACAGTGGTCGGGATTTGGGGGCAGACAGCCTATTTTTTTAAAGGGATTTTTTCTTTCTTAAATTGTCATTCCAAAACCATTTCACCCCATCCATCTGACATTAACCCACCCTATTCTTGCTCCAAGAGCAGCAGGGTGACCGCATGGAAACACGGCGGTGCTGCTTCAACAAGGCCAAGTGCCAGGTCCTGCACTTGGGCCACAACAACCCCCTGCATGGCTACAGGCTCGGGGAGGGGTGGCTGGAGCTGTCTGGAAGAGAAGGATCTGGGGGTTCTAATTGACAAGCAGCTGAACACGAGCCAGCAGTGTGCCCAGGTGGCCAAGAAAGCCAACGGCATCCTGGCTTGGATTAGAAATAGTGTGACCAGCAGAAGCAGGGAGGTGATAGTCCCCCTGTGCTCTGCACTGGTGAGGCCACACCTGGAGTGTTGTGTCCAGTTTTGGGCACCTCAATACGAGAGAGATCTCGAGGGGCTGGAGCGAGTGCAGAGGAGGGCAACGAGGCTGGGGAAGGGCCTGGAGAATAAATCCTGTGAGGAGCCATTGAAGGAGCTGGGACTGTTCAGTGTGAGGAGGAGAAGGCTGAGGGGAGACCTCATCACTCTCTACAGCTCCCTGAAAGGACGTTGTAGAGAGGTTGGTGCTGGTCTCTTCTCACAGGGGATTAGTGACAGAACAAGAGGGAACGGCTTTAAACTGCAACAGGGGAGGTTCAGACTGGACATGAGGAAAAAAATTTTCCCAGAAAGAGTGGTCAGAGAGTGGAATAGGCTGCCCAGGGAGGGGGTGGAGTCCCCATCCCTGGATGTGTTTAAGGGTCGTTTGGATGAGCTGTTGGGGGATGTGGTGTAGGGGAGAACTTTGTAGAGTCGGGCTGAGGGTTGGACTCGATGATCCCAAGGGTCTTTTCCAACCTCAATGATTCTGTGCTTGTCCCATCACCCAGCCCCGTTCGCAGCCAGATGTTTACTCATCCCAGAGCCCAACCTCCTTTTACAACTGGACCTGACTGAGCTCAAGCTGTTCCGTTGATCTCTACGTCCCTCCTGAAGTGCCAGCGGGATGACAGAAGTGTCCCAGGATTTTGAAATAGTTGCTGCAATAACCACGGAGAAGCAGCCAGCCTGGCACTGCCTGCTCCGTCCGGAGGCGCGGCGTTCCCAGGGTGTTTGTAACCCAGCGTTGCCCTTCTTGCACTGAAACGTCAATATGCAGCAGAGGAGAAATAGCAGGATAAAAATAAAAAAATATGAACACAGACAGCATCGCACACGCATTTGTTGAGTCCAAACCCAAAGTACTTGGTGTCTACAGTGCTGCGGACGAGGGGGTGGCAGCCCCAGGTGCCCAAGCAGCCCCTGCCAATGGGGGATGTGGGGCAGGGGTGAAGGCTCTGCAGAGCTGGAGAATTTTGCATTTTTTAGCAGCTGGTTTGTGATGGTGGTTTTAGCCAAGCTGTGAGGTTCAGGCTGCTCCACTGTGGACTGTTTTTGTTAGACTTGGCACTAGATTTAGGCTGTTCAAATCAATTTTTATAAAGTGTCCTTCTAGGGCAGAGCTATATAAAAATAGAATATCATGAGAAACTGCTGATTCTTAAAAAAAATAAAAAGCAGATAAATCACAGTTCTTCCCTCTGCTATCCCCGATCACAGAGTCAATCCCACACACCGGTTATTCTTCCCCACTCCATTCTGCAGACTGGACTATCAAAGTTTTGTTTAATTACCCCAGATTTTTCCCCAGATTATTTATGACACCACCAGTACGACCTTAGTAGGAATTCCCAGGGCCACGAGGACAGAGGTAGCACCCAAGCACCAAGAGGTCATCAGACGCACCCCGGGTGGTTCTCACCCACGGACACTGAAGCACGGAGGGTAAGCAGAAAATTCAAATTATACCTTGAAGCACGTTTACCTACACCTCTTGCCATTTTCTGGGAGGAATATTATCAATTGTTGAAACTTAAAACAATAAATCATCTGTGTGTACACACAAACACTTCACACAGTGACACATCACAGGAATTAATTATATTTTTAGGTGTAGTCTGTCCTGTCAAAGATGTACTTGGGTATATTCTCTCCAAAGCTTAATAAAAATTTATAGAGACTTCCTGAAACACCTTATTTTCACTGTGAGATTAATCAAAGCAATCTTTTTGTTGCAATCTACTCTGCTGCAGCCTGAGCCGACCGAGAAGCCCCTGTGAGAAAAGGTCTTTTTGAGACAGATTCTCCTTTTTTTGATAAATAAAAGCCTACTCTTTAGTTATAAACCAGCTCTGACAGCGGCCAGATGGCAGTTCAAAATGAGCACGGTCTTGGAAAGTGAAGAGGCACTTTGAGAGGACTACATTCATCCGAGTATTGTACTATTTCAAAATCAAACTCGGCCTTTGAAAATGTCAAAGGCAACTGTTCACCAGCAAACACCATACGGTGTATTTGTCCTCTTCAATTCCTCTTACAACGGGGAAAAAAAAAGAACATTTCAGACCTGAAATGGCTACATGCCACGTTATATGGTGTTCTCACCGCAAGCTCTCCAAAATGTTAGATGGGGGCATGCAAATTGCTCAAAATACAGCACGTCTTGGGTTAAAAGGAACGGAAATGATCATTAGCAGTCCAGTCTCCAATAGCTCCGCTTGTAACATTCACTGACACTTATGTTGTGGTTTTACTGTGGGATCCAGGTGTGATTTCCCCAGGAAACACTGCCCAGGATGTCCCTAAAATCATATTTAAAAGTAAGCTGATTTTTTCATTATCGTAATGGTAAAGCTCAGATCTGGTTAATGCAGCTCTGCGATGGTGTAACAGCCGCTGAATCGCAACACGATTGAAAATAAACTGCAGTAAAAATAGTCACGTTATTTGTGACTGGTGATGAACAACCACTGGGTCAGCAACTGAACCGTCGGAGGCATCGTTTAGACATTTAAAGGTGTGTTTAAGAGCAGCTGAGCAGGCAACCGCACCCTCCTCTCCCTCTTGGCTGCCAGCCCCTAACTTGAGGCCACGGGTGGATGTAGTAGAAGGACAGGCCCTTGCATTGAGGCCACCATGAGCAGCTCCTGCAGGTTCTGGGCATGGGGCTGCTGCTCCCTCTGCTCTTCTTCAAATAAAACCATGGAAAAGGCCGGCCACAGCGGCTGGGACCCATGAGGGCATTTATGTACCTGATGTATCAGCACTAGCGTGGCCAGTAGGGACAGGGAAGGGATCTTACCCCTGGACTCGGCACTGGTGAGGCCACCGCTCGATGAGTGGGTTCAGTTTTGGGCCCCTCACTCCAAAAAGGCCATTGAATGACTCGAGAGTGGCCAGAGAAGGGCAACGGAGCTGGTGCAGGGTCTGGAGCACAGGTGTGATGGGGAGCGGCTGAGGGAACTGGGGGGGTTTAGTGTGGAGAAGAGGAGGCTGAGGGGAGACCTCATGGCCCTCTCCAACTCCCTGAAAGGAGGGTGCAGAGAGGGGGGATGAGTCTCTTGAGCCAAGGAACCAGCGCCAGGACAAGAGGGAATGGCCTCAAGCTGCGCCAGGGCAGGGTCAGACTGGCTCTTAGGAAGGATTTCTTTGCAGAAGGGGTTGTTGGGCGTTGGAATGGGCTGCCCAGGGCAGGGGGGGAGTCCCCATCCCTGGAGGGGTTGAAGAGTCGGGTTGACCCAGCGCTGAGGGATCTGGTGGAGTTGGGAACGGTCAGGGTGAGGTTCATGGTTGGACTGGAGGAGCTTCAAGGGCTTTTCCAACCCAGATGATTCTGTGATGATGGGCTTAAACACCAGCCTCTAAACTTGAGTCCCTCCTGAGCTGGAGACATCAGCAGTCCCTCTGCTTCTGTCGAAGTCCCCTGCATTGGCACGGCGGTGCCTCTCCAGGTCACCAAACAGGACCACATCGCTCACTCCTGAGCTGTGGAGATCCCAATGAGCAGCTTCTGTCCCTCCTGCCTGCGCTCAGCACAGCCATGCCTCACCTCTAAACCCAGGGCGTCAACCCATCCCAGGGCCATGTGGCCTCAGAGGCCCAACAGGCCATCTGCATTATTAACCACAGCAGTGCCCCTTTTTTCTCTTTTGCAAATAAGTAACATACTCACAGACTGGTTTGGGTTGGAAGGGACCTTAAAGCCCATCCAGTCCCACCCCCTGCCCCAGGCAGACACACCTTCCACTAGCCCAGGTTGCCCAAAGCCCCGTCCAACCTGGCCTTGAACTCTTCCAGGGAGGGGGCAGCCACAGCTTCTCTGGGCAACCTGTGCCAGGGCCTCACCACCCTCACAGGGAAGAATTTCTTCCTTACATCTCATCTAAATCTGCCCTCTGTCAGTTTAAAACTGTTCCCCCTTGTCCTATCCCAACATGCCCTTGTAAAAACTCCCTCCCCAGCTTTCTTGTAGACCCCCTTAAGGCACTGGGAGGCTGCTAAAAAATTTATTGCAATACCTGATGGTTAACCTTGCACTGAAATGATTCTTCAGACAACTGCAAAAAGCAGCAGTTTGCAGAAGTCACCGTGTTGATGACGAGGTTTAAATTCCCTCCCCATGACCACAAGCACTCAGATGGGCTGCACCAGCCAAAGCAAAGCTCGGTTTAAAGCCACCAGATAACCCCAGAGTGCAAATATTCATGCGACGCACGCGCTAATCCAGGTGTTCATGATCATTTGCAGAGATGTGAGTACTGGAATAAACATTTCAAGTCTCTCAATAAAGCAAAATAATTACACGCTACCAAGCAAAGAAGGGTCAGGCCTTAAATTTTATTGTTGCAGATGAGAAATAAATCTGGCTTGTGATCGGCTGAGCACACTCAGGTAACAAATTAAAGCCGCCCCTCTAGTTTGCCCCCTTAACACATGACGCTGAGGTTTTGGAACGTTAAATAACAGCTCATGAACCGAGATGGAAAATCCGGAACAGCGGCAACACGCTCTGTTTGCTTGTTGTGAAGTGAATATTACATTTTAACAGTGGGCCCTCAAGCTCCCACTCCTCCTTAGAAGATAATATTCAAAAGCAAAACTGTTATTTTCATGGCCATAATAAATAGTCCCGTACGCCTCCCATGAAGACATTCAGCCCGAATGTGACAACCCACAGAAAATGGCTTCTGGTTTCATAGGACTGATGGCCGCCGAGGAAAACGCCGGCGTGGTTTGATCTCACATGTCATTTCACATGTCAAATAGCTGTTGAATCTGTCAGAAGAGAGTTTTAAAAGTCACATCTCACATTGCTGATTGTATCCTTCAGGTTGAAACTCCGTTGGCTCCCAAACGTTTCATTTTCAGCTGGTGCCTCCAGTTGCAGTGTTTGCGCGTCTCCCATCGGAGGCTGCATGTTACCGGCTCCTCTTCTCCCAGGTGGCACCCGGGAGTGATGGGACACACCCGTGGGTGCTGCTGTCCCCTCCTCTCTCGGCATGCGCTCACTGGAGCGCTGGCAATCCCATCCCCAGCCTTGGCTGGCCGCTGCCGGGCACACAGCGAAGCTGAGCAGGACCACAGGCGCCGAGTCGCGGGCTGCCGAGGCCGGATGTGGATCCGCTCTGCTGCAGGGGCGGCTGCTTCTTGGGCGTCTGAATTTCTCCCACCACCAGTGAAAGTGCTGAGCTTTAGTTGAGGTATATCAATAATCTGCAACACACTGGAAACCAACCCCCTGGTTCTCCTTTGTTTCCCCTTTCTAAACCACGGTGGGGGACATCCAAACGCTCGAAGCAAAGACCAGAGCCCAACAGCTTTGCCTTCCAGATGATCACTTCTCCAATGGCTTTGCCTTCCAGATGATCTCTTCTCCAACAGCTTTGCCTTCCAGGTGATCCCTTCTCCAATGGCTTTGCCTTCCAGATGCCTTCTCCAATGGCTTTGCCTTCCAGATGATCCCTTCTCCAACAGCTTTGCCTTCCAGATGATCTCTTCTCCAATGGCTTTGCCTTCCAGATGATCTCTTCTCCAACAGCTTTGCCTTCCAGATGATCCCTTCTCCAATGGCTTTGCCTTCCAGATGCCTTCTCCAATGGCTTTGCCTTCCAGATGATCCCTTCTCCAACAGCTTTGCCTTCCAGATGATCCCTTCTCCAATGGCTTTGCCTTCCAGATGATCTCTTCTCCAATGGCTTTGCCTTCCAGATGATCCCTTCTCCAACAGCTTTGCCTTCCAGATGATCTCTTCTCCAATGGCTTTGCCTTCCAGATGATCTCTTCTCCAATGGCTTTGCCTTCCAGATGATCCCTTCTCCAACAGCTTTGCCTTCCAGATGATCTCTTCTCCAATGGCTTTGCCTTCCAGATGATCTCTTCTCCAATGGCTTTGCCTTCCAGATGCCTCCTCCAATGGCTTTGCCTTCCAGATGATCCCTTCTCCAACAGCTTTGCCTTCCAGATGATCTCTTCTCCAATGGCTTTGCCTTCCAGATGATCCCTTCTCCAACGGCTTTGCCTTCCAGATGATCCCTTCTCCAACGGCTTTGCCTTCCAGATGCCTCCTCCAATGGCTTTGCCTTCCAGATGCCTCCTCCAATGGCTTTGCCTTCCAGATGTCTCCTCCAATGGCTTTGCCTTCCAGATGTCTCCTCCAATGGCTTTGCCTTCCAGATGCCTCCTTCAACAGCTTTGCCTTCCAGATGCCTTCTCCCCCCCTGCCCCAGGACTCCCATCCCATCCCCGCAGCCGGCAGCCTATACCACTAATCAGCTGGAGTAACGGCATTTCCATCAGCCAAAGAGAGATCTTCACAATAAGAACAAGTTTTTGGCCTAGCACAAGCTCTCCTACAGCTAAACCTGTACCTAATCCCACCGAGAACAGAAACCAGGGTTAATACAGTAAATGCTGCTGTTAGTTACCATCCGAGTCTCACATGAGTTTTCTTCACGTCTCAGAACATTTAGTAGATTGCTTGTTAAGAGGGGAGAAATAATTCATACAGGAACAATAGTTAAATACGGACCTTGGAGTTACTAAGTACAGTAGTTTCTCTTTTACAAATTATAGTAGTGCCACCGTGCTGGAGAGCACAGTGACACGACGGCAAGGAAAGCAGAGACTGGCTTTTATGACACTATTTACAGATTTTCCATTTAAAAAACTGCCGAGTTGGATTAAATATAAGTATAGAACATTTCTCCCATATACAAACTCTTGTTAGCTGATTAATTATTAAGGTGCTCAGAAGTGTGGATGAAAACAGAAGTTACAGTAGATCAGTTGTGTTCGTGTCTATTTACAAACCGCGCTCAGTTGCCTGCTGACACCAGCATCTTCCAAAGAAGCAGAGTGGCCAGTTACGTGTCTAACGCCACAGCAACTGCTGTTTTCTTCACAGCATCTTTGTCAGAAGGTAAAATAGTAGCATTTCATTCCTTTTTTAATTAGCAAAGGTGGGTGCCCTTGCTGAGTCTGCGTAGCTGGTGGTGCCAGGCAGCATCACACCGTGAGACACCCTGTTTCTAGCTCTCGACAGAATTTGCTGATCTGCTGGGCCTCAGACAGGACCCGCAGCACCGGGTTCTTCCACTGAAACGCATCATGCGGGGCCTCCTAAGCCCTTGGAGAGCTCCGGTCTACCCCGTGCAACAGGAGGGAGAATTTACGCGCAAGGAACCAAACAAGAATGCGCTTAGCACAAATTTTGTCTTCCAATCAGAAAAAATAAAACAAAATCCCAAGTGGCCCGTATTTTGTAGGTCGAATTCTTGCCCCATTAACATTCTTGAAGAGTTCTTTTCTGTCTGATGGCCAAACTCTACCTCTAGTTCCATTCTCTGCTGACTCCGTACCGCCTGTACTCACACAGGTGCCTCAGAGGAGCTCAAAGTTTGGCGTTTTGGGAACCCGTCAAACCAGGAGGGTATCTGACCATAATGAAAATGCTGATTTTGTCCTCGTCATTTTAAGATGCTATAGAAAAAGAAAGGAAAAGAAGTTGATTTGACTTCTGTTTGTAAACTTACCATGTACTGTCAACTTTCCCTCGTACATTTAAGTTTCAAACAGGTCCCAGAGATTGCAAGGCAAGAGTGTTAAGGCAGTATAAGAAACTCAGTATTTCATTCACACCTCTTGATTCCCTTAAAGGTATTTCTAAGGCATCAAAAGGGGCATGTGGTTTGTGCTTGCCTTTTCAGAAAAAGGCATTCGGTATAGCATAAAAAACAGATGCTCAATGACAGACAGAAGCCACTTGGCCCCGGGCAATGGCCACACCATCAGAGAGAGGAACAGGGAGATACAGCGGGGTTTCCCGGGTCTGGGTTCCTCACCATCGCTCTTTCTGGTACACCTCTGTTTGTACAATCTCACTGGGGTGCTCAGATATGCAGGCCCCGTTGATGTCACTGAGCTTGTTGTCTGGAAGATCCTCGGGTTTTGTGCAAAGTTTCAGTGCCCTGGAGATGAAGACATCCAAGTCAAACTCAGGGTCTGTTTCAGTGTTCACCTCCGTGGGTTCTTTGTGGAGATGGTGAGGAGAAGATGGCAGGCTCCGTTCCTGAATCTCCGGAAGAGGACTGGCACACTCGAGACCCACCTGCGTGCTCTTCACCCACTGAGCAATCTCCAGAAAGAGGTTGGATGGTTCTTCTTCCAGAGAGAGCTCAGCTGCGGGTGCTATGGTTGCTCTTTTCCAGTGGGATAAATCTAAAATCAGCTTGGGCTCTGAGTAATGATGGGGCTTATTGTCTCTCCACAGCAATTTGTCCAAGTAGGAAGGTGACCCCACTTTGTAATCACATGATTTCCCACAATCGGCATCAAATACTCGGTCCATGGATGAGTGGGAGAGCTCCAAGAACCTCTCCGAGCTGCTCTGGGAGTATTTCCGTGGATCAACTTGTGCTTCTTCAGCGATGGATTCTGACCCCGCCCGGGGATCCCGCTGAACCTCATCCATGTCGTGATATTTATCGTGTCTCCATTCCAAATCGGAGGAGAGGCTCACGTGATACCTGTGAAAGACACGCTGCTATTAGACATGGCTTCGTTACAAACAGCGGTGCTCAAACACATACACACGCTGCTGCTGCTATTTTTACCTTTTTCTTGCTAATATGCCGCTTACCTACAGATCTTTATGTTCTTATTCCTATTAGGGACCTTTTTTGTGTGTGTTAAAAAAGGCAGGGGGAGTGAGTAATTTATCAAGAGTCAGAAAGGACCGGTAGTGGGAATAAAAACCCAACAACCAAACCAACTGGCCCCTTTATTTAGCCCTTCATCACCTTCCCTCCACTTGGGTTTAAAATGTGATTAATACTATTAATAATCAAACTGTCCTTCAGCCCACAGACAAGCACCCGCAGTGTGAGCGCTCCTTGTTTGTCGCCATAAAAGTAAAAAAAGATGAGTTTAAATCCCCACTGAGATGGGACAGCACTAGTTTACTCTCATGTCGTGGACCAAGAGCATCCCTGAAGGGTCACCTTGGTAAGTAACAGTTTCTCAAGCCAGTTGAACTCCCTTGATTGCAATTACCCCAACAACACCCATTTTTAGCCATGGTTGTCAAAGTGACATCTAATTTACTGCCTCCTAACCAAGCTGCCTTTAAAAGCTGTGTTACCCCAGGTATTGGGATATGTCCCAGTATTGGAAGTGTGGGAAAAGCAAAACGACAAAAAATCTGCAAAACACCTGTTTCCTTAACACGTGGTGCCCAGAACAAACACAGAACGGGATGAAGATCCAGTGATTTGTGTTGCCGTGGCACCAAGGAGGAAGGCGAAGTGAGGTGGAGGCCGCGTGGTCCCGTTCTTCCCCTTTTCTCAAGGAACATTTGACACAACTACGCAGATTTATCTCCTGCTCTTCCCCTTCTCTCAAAAACTGTTTTGCACAACTCTGCGGACCTTATCTCTCACTCTTCCTCTTCTCCCACAAAACCAGCACACACCTTGCACCGAGCAATGTGCTGTGTCATTACTCAAGAAACAATGGCTTGACCACAGTCCCACCCTCTCACACATAAACACTTAGATAAATACTACCCTGAGTTTGTATTTAACTTGGAGGGATGATAATCTGATACCAAATTGGAGGGACAGATCGATGGGTTTGTGCTCCTCCCCCCAACAAGGGACACCTTTTGGTAAGATTTGGGCCTTTGGCTACGCCAAGAGATTACCCGGCAATTAAGTGTGTGTGATTGCAATTTTTTTTTCTGTGTAGAGCTATAGAGCCAACCTGCAGTTTGTGCATTTATCGTAGGCAATCTCAAAGAATCTGTAGATGTTGCATAAGAATAAACCGTATTATTCATGACCCTGATTGCTTCTCTTGAATGCAACCAGATCTACAGCACATGGACTGTTTGTGCATCTGGTGTCAGGCCTATAGTCACGGCCATAATTGGCATAACTCTTAAAAGATAAGTCCAACCACCCCCAGCCCCTCTAATCTGAAGGGGTGGAGAGTTTGGAGGACATGTCTTATGAGGAGCAGCTGAGGGAACTGGGGGGGTTTAGTGTGGAGAAGAGGAGGCTGAGGGGAGACCTCATGGCCCTCTACAACTCCCTGAAAGGGGGGTGCAGAGAGGGGGGATGAGTCTCTTGAGCCAAGGAACCAGCGCCAGGCCAAGAGGGAATGGCCTCAAGCTGCGCCAGGGCAGGGTCAGACTGGCTCTTAGGAAGGATTTCTTTGCAGAAGGGGTTGTTGGGCGTTGGAATGGGCTGCCCAGGGCAGGGGGGGAGTCCCCATCCCTGGAGGGGTTGAAGAGTCGGGTTGACCCAGCGCTGAGGGATGTGGTGGAGTTGGGAACGGTCAGTGTGAGGTTCATGGTTGGACTGGAGGAGCTTCAAGGGCTTTTCCAACCCAGATGATTCTGGGATTCTGTAATCTATGAGGACTGGCTAGAATGCAAGGGGATTCATCTCTTACCAAATTATTACCTTAAATGCAACACCCAGCAATGAAATGCTCTTCAGGTGTCCCACAACACCCAGACAAAATCATTTCCTGTCTCTAAAACACTCGGTTTGTGTTGCAAAATTTACAGCCCTATTGCAAATGTCCCCAGCTGGGCAGCAGGACCGAGAGTCTAGGTCCCACCTCTTGTGTCACACCAAGAAATGTAAAAGCCATGAGATCAAAGGGTGACAAGGTGACCTCCAGCAACTGATTTGCTGCTTTGGGGACTTTAACCAGCAGGGATACACTGAAGATAAATATCCTGAGAAAAGCCTCCAGCTTTCCTCTTTACCTAATTCACCTTGTTGTCCCACCTAGGCTCCACCCTGCTACTTGTTCACCCAAGAGTTTAATAGTAGTGAAGAGGAGGGATTTCTTTAGATTATTTTTTCAATGCTGGTGAAATATAGCAGATAAGAAGGCGAGGGGATTTAACTGCTATGCAGCGAGGGACAATGTTGCAGATATCCTCAGCCAGCTCACCCTGCTCAGCTAGAAGGAGCTCTATAGAAAAGTGAACCTAGTTAATTCTTATCTACTTATTTCGTCCTATCTGCTCCGGTACTGGGACTGGCCTTCCAGATGCCTCCTCACTGGGGTGATCCTCTAGGACATGAGACCTCAGCTCAAGGCTTTGATCTGCTCTAAACTTCCTCTATGGCTTTCAGCAACCCATTTAAAAGTCAACATAATTATGGATTTTTTAAAGACCCTAGATCTGTTACCTCTGGGGCTTATGCACCTTGAGAAGTGATAAATATAGAGCTCCAAATCAGGCCCAGGCCCTAAAAGGTACAAGAATTACATTATTTTATAACTTGTATTATAGGGACAGAAGGAAGAACTGTAGCGTCACTTAAATAGATGTAACTCAGCTGAAGACAATATAGGCTGTGAATAAAACCAAGAGCAGAAAGATACTTGGTAACTGGAACGTGCAGACTCAACATCTACTCCCTGTGGAAAACAATGATGAACCTCTCGTTGGTTTCAGCAAGGTGCCAGCTTGGGCTAGAATTACAATATGGCATAAAAAAGGAAAAGCAGGTGTGTTTTGTGGGTCTGGAACATGTGTGACTGAACCCAATCACGAGCAGGTCAGAGACTCAGCAGTCAAGCTCTGCCTAAAGAATTTAAGCCGTAGCTGGTCTCTGGCCCAGCCTCGGGTACCGTACCTGTCCCAGTTAGACATCTGGCTCTGATTGGCTTCCATCAGTAAAATATCATCAATCTCATCCTCAATCCGGAACGGATGCTGAGACACCGGTTCATCCTCGGGGCAGGAATAGGGACTCATGTAAGGATGCTGCAGACCCATCTCAGCCGTTAATCGATCCATAGGGTTAAATGTCAGTATTTTCTCTAGAAAATCAATAGCTGTGAAGCAGAGAGAAACAAGCTCATTAATTCCTCAAAAGCAATACCAGCTTCCTTTCCAGGATGAGCTTCGTGAACCACAGAATCATCTGGGTTGGAAAAGCCCTTGAAGCTCCTCCAGCCCAACCATGAACCTCACACTGACCGTTCCCAACTCCACCAGATCCCTCAGCGCTGGGTCAACCCGACTCTTCAACCCCTCCAGGGATGGGGACTCCCCCCCTGCCCTGGGCAGCCCATTCCAACGCCCAACAGCCCCTTCTGCAAAGAAATCCTTCCTAAGAGCCAGTCTGACCCTGCCCTGGCGCAGCTTGAGGCCATTCCCTCTTGGCCTGGCGCTGGTTCCTTGGCTCAAGAGACTCATCCCCCTTCTCTGCACCCTCCTTTCAGGGAGTTGTAGAGGGCCATGAGGTCTCCCCTCAGCCTCCTCTTCTCCACACTAAACCCCCCCAGTTCCCTCAGCCGCTCCCCATCACACCTGTGCTCCAGACCCTGCACCAGCTCCGTTGCCCTTCTCTGGACACGCTCGAGCCATTCAGTGCCCCCATCACAAATCCCCCATCACAAATCCTGTCAAAGTGAGGAATGAATTAAAGGTCACATCCCGTTTGCACCTAAAACGGGCACTTTGTGTCCTTGCTGCATCCATCTTACCCCCCCGCCCCGGGAGCTGTGTGCTTGCAGCAGAGCAATCCTGCAGCCCGCAGGTGTCGCATCATCTCGCACAGCAGGAGAACTGACGGCGAGAGCATCACCCTCTCCCCGCAGCAGCGTATACGTGTTATACCCAGTGCTGCGATCCCTGGCCGGACACTAAGCTCGTACCCCCAAAAAGACCTTTGGACAGTGTCGGGATTTGATTCCACGCTCTCAGATCCCTTCGACCAGCACTTTGTGTTTCAGATAACTGATTTCACATCTTCACGCGCAACTAAGCGGGATTAGATTTAAAGTGCAGTTTTTAAATTTTTCATCGTGACCAACACAATGAAATAATTTTACCCGTTAATATTTAAAGAATTCCGAGTGCCTAAAATTATTTTAGAGAGGCTGTGGTGCGTGAACTCTTTCTACAATGACAAAGGAGGAAATTAAGTGCAAATAAAGTGATTAGAATTAAATTTAAACGTAGAGGGATTGTTGCGATTTCTTTGATGATTCTTTTTACTGAGGTTATGTGAAAAGACCAAATCCTGTCATTGAAAATGTTGCTTATTCAGTTGATTCTTGGTGCGTGGAAGAATCCCTTAGAGATTAAATAATACAAATAGGAATATGCCTTTCTTCAGTTACAACGTTCGCATCATACCTTCAGAAATATCCCCATGAAAGATGTAATTGTGTGAATGGAACAAAATCTTTAGGGGCAAAAATCACTCAGCAGAAAGGGCGGGCCATACCTATTGCCTCAGTGCTTAAACATTAACCAATATCCAATTGTCTCCCGCGAGATTATTTCGTTGCTTGGACCAATTAAGTAGGAAGGAATCAATAGCTTCATAAGGTCACTGACTATGGGCAAGAAGCATGGTGGAAGGATGTATTACGAGTTATATATTATGATATATTATGGGTCAGAGCAGCAGGAAAATGTCGATGAATTATGTGAGGGGTGCAGGTGACCTTTCTTCCCACAGTATCAACAGGGAATAAATCCATTCCTGCTTGCCAGAGACTGACGTAGTCCCTGGGTAACCCAGGCTGACGGGTATCGCACTGCCAAGCCCACGTAGTGGATGTTTTATAACAAAGATTTACACCAGCGAACATAAAGCCGGGCTCAGTCTTGATGTCTTCCCAAAGGCCAGGCCCACCAGCCTGGTTTAAGCCTTGGAAGGAGCTCAGAAGAGCTGATGTGCCCTGGTCCACGCCGCTCAGCTCTGGCTGCTGCCCTGCAAGCTCTCACTGCCTATAGAGCGGCTCTGGGCAGTTCAGGTCCAAAAGCCTGTGGTTTGCAGCCCCCTCGCAACAACACACTGCTGATTTTTTTTTTTTAAGCCAAAGAAGGGAAGTGGCTGAAGTGGAATTCAAGCTGTGACAGCCCGATGTGAGCAATGTCCAAGCCTCAGAGCACTTGGACAACGTTTCTGCCTGTAGCGACCATCTCACAGCGTTCAGATATTTGTGAAGTAAAAGCACTGATTTTGTTGTACTATACAATTGCGTTCATGCAAAAAGCACAGCAAGAAAATAAATGAAAATAAAGAAAATTAAAAAGAAATAAAGAAAATAAAAAGGCTCGAAAATAACCTCTGGGCTGAACTCTCACTTCCAGCTCAAGAAGAGGCACAGGAAGGCAGGGATGCACCTTGAAAGTGTCTTGGAATATTCTTGGAAGATTATTTCACCCTTATTTCTGTATGAGCTTGTAAGGAACTGAAGGAATTGATCCCTCAAACATTCATCGACACAGAAAACCTCAAGGACCAGCTGTGGCCTTTGGATTAGTCTAAGGAAGGTCACCCAAGGAAGAGGGAGTGTATGGAAGGATGCACCCCCCACTCCCTTGTGGTTGCATCGACAGACTCCTGAGATAAACCTCAAAGGGGGGAAAACTGGACTGAGTGAAACCAAATGATTCCCTCAAGCACAAGGACCGCGAATCACTGGCTCTGTTGTTTAAGCTCAATACTTTGTGGCTCTGCTGTGCAAGCCAGACACCATGCAGGCCTTGCTAATGACTTCGCCCCTTCGCCACTGAAGAGGTAACAAGAACTGGTAAGAGGTGAGCATTTCTGGGATGACTGATAAGAAGCATGAAGTCAGCAAAAATCTTTGGGAACAGAGGAAAGACCAAAGGTGGGCAGGGTGAGTACAACCACCAACTCAATTGGAAGCCCTGCTCCACCTTTTTCCTTGTCTTTCATGCAAATGAGTTGGTGGAATCCCTGCCCCTCCTTGTCTAATATGCAGATCAGCTGATAAAATGAACTTAAAAGGGGACAGAAACTTTGCTGGGTGTGCACCCACCACCCGGGATTACCCAACCTGAGACAACGCTGGATCCAGGGGTGGTGATCCAGATCTTTGACTCTTTCTCTTCTTCCTTTTTCTCTCCTTTCCTCTCTTTTCTTTCTTATAGATTTATAAGAGACCCCATTGCTTATTATCCTTTTCCAAGTTTAAATTATTTTCTACCTCAAATAAAACACTTTAACCGGTCGTTTGGTGTCGTTTCACCTTAATTTAACCCGAGGGGATCACAGAACTGTTGAGATTCTCTGGGCTCCCACTCCGGGTGGTGCCACGTGAGCTACCGATGGGACCACACAGTGCAAACCCCCAGATATCTGAATCCCCTTCACCAGCATTCGTGCACTTGGCTTTAGAGGCTAATTCCTGAGACCCCCCGGGGGAAAATAGGCGTGAGAACACGGCAGCTGAGGGATGTTCCAGGAGAAGGACGTTGACGAAGCCGACGGGCACTACGGTACCTTCGCTGTCCACTTCGGGGAGCAGCTTGCGCAGCGGTTTCCTCACTTCCCAGGTGCTGTTGATGAAGGTGGGCATCACTTTGAGCAGCTCCTCTTTGTCTTCCTCGTGGATAACGGGGATTGTCTCCAGAATAAGTTGCATCTGTTCCAGCTCGTGACCCCCTAAACGGGCAGAAAACAGGCAACGAGATGAGATCCATGCCCTGGGTGGAGCCCCCACCACCCCCAATCCCCCTTTTTATAAACTAAGTTAAATTTAGTAAAATTTAACTCAGTTAAATCGGGGTGGGGGTAGTATTATCAGCCACCCCTCTGAAATGAGCACAGCAGCACACGGAGTGACCGCTCCGGCGTGTCCGAGGCAGAGCTGAAGGTGAGGTGCCTCCACCTGCACCCACACAGGCTGGGCAGCCCCCCAAGCCCCCATCCCTCCCTCTGCCGCTCATGTCAGTGGGACTCCCAGTTGGGTCACTTCATTTTAAGGGTGAAAAGAGTTAATCTAGATGATTTGTCCTCCTGGGATATCACCCTGAGGCTGTCAGGGTGAGCAGAAACTGCACCCAGCTGAAATTATGGAGGTGGGGGTTATTACCCATCGGTGGGCTCCATCCTGCGTGATGGAAGGTGATGAATATCAGCTCTAACGGTCCCAAAACCAACAGCTCTCTTTAAGCAACACTTAAAGCTGGGTTTATTCACAACCCCAAAAGAAACATCCCAGCTCACGTGGCTGCAGCCGGGCAGGGCAGTGCCCGATGCCGTCACCACGTGTCCCTGCCCCACGCTGTGCCGAGAAGCAAAGCTCCCCCTGTGCAGCGGTGACAAAAAGCTCTGCCACAAGGCCAACGATAACAAGAAGATCTTGAACCCAGCTCCAAGGGTTCCAAAGCTTCAGCTTTAAATGAATGCAAGTGCTCAAACTCTGCGTTCGCCCGATGGGAAAGGCTGGGCACCAAGCTGGCTTGGTGGGCATCAAGTCAAGGCTCTGATGGTGACACTCACAACCACTACGAGCAATCATATATTTTTAATCCTTTTCCTTCAGGCCATATTTATCTACTCATCCCTAAGCCCCAGCTCAGGACTGGCTACCTGTCAGTGAGAAGAGAGAAGCGTCAGTGGAGCGGAGCCAACCGCCTCATTAATGAACATTAATCTCATTCTTTAGTGCACTATTGGATGTGACCAAGAGCTCCATGGCTGATTTCCAGCTTCCTACATGTACAGAGAAGGAGACTGGCAGAAATACCGAGTTGTGCTATTGATTTTCTGTCTGCCAGAAGCACTGGTTATAAATATTCTGTCATTAGAGGCAGGACTATCCATTAAGACAATGAGCTGGCTGGGGCAGACAAACCAATGGGGATTTTTGGGCTACCAAGTCCCTGCTGTCCAAGTCATGGAATTCTGGCTGCTCCACTGGCAAGCAGCACCCAGCTGATCCACGGCAAGAAGAGTGAACCTCATTTATGGGAGGGAGGGTGGCGAAGTCAACTCGTAGGGGGATGGTGGAGACCACTGCTGGCTTCACGCCCTCACAGAATCACAGAATCACAATCTAGGTTGGAAAAGACCTTGAAGCTCCTCCAGTCCAACCATGAACCTCACCCTGACCGTTCCCAACTCCACCAGATCCCTCAGCGCTGGGTCAACCCGACTCTTCAACCCCTCCAGGGATGGGGACTCCCCCCCTGCCCTGGGCAGCCCATTCCAACGCCCAACAACCCCTTCTGCAAAGAAATCCTTCCTAAGAGCCAGTCTGACCCTGCCCTGGCACAGCTTGAGGCCATTCCCTCTTGTCCTGGTGCATGTTCCTTGGCTCAAGAGACTCATCCCCCCTCTCTGCACCCTCCTTTCAGGGAGTTGGAGAGGGCCATGAGGTCTCCCCTCAGCCTCCTCTTCTCCACACTAAACCCCCCCAGTTCCCTCAGCCGCTCCTCTTTGTTGTTTTTTTTTTTTTTTAATCCCTTTGGAGGTCCCTGCCACCTTGCAGGGGCTGTCCTCCCCCAGTCTAGAGCTCCCTGTGGGTCTGTGTGAGGTTTCCAGACTCCCATTCAAGGAGCTGACCCTAAACACACCCCTGCTGGGCAAAGGGTATGTCCAAACGTTGAGGTTGGGAAAGAGTCTCCATCCATCATGGGCTCATCACTCCAACAAGGTTTGGTTCAATGCAGTCGTGGCCACTTTCACCCCAAATGGCAGAGGTCCGAGCCACGACACGGCAATGAACTTAACCGCAAAGCAACACTGCCATTAGCACAGCTGGTCACCTTCACACCACGTATCCGCTCAGAGAAAAGCCTCAGAAGAAGATAAAGCAATAAGAAAAGCAAAGAAGACAAAGGAACACCCTCCCAATACCAATCCAGGTCATCTAGAGGTTCGCAGCATGGCTCCAGGAGAAACTAAAAATGACCATTGGGAAGCAAACACCTTGTTAGAGAGGTTAATTCCCAAATTATGATAAAAATTTCAGGGTATTGGAAGTCACAAAGGCTTCGTGGCTGTTCTACTCTCAGTGCAGCTCCAGCCACTGCTCCCTGAAGGTACCTGGCAGCTGAAAAGCACCGTGTTTAGTCACACAAAGAAGCTGCTAATGCAACGCTGGAAGCCTTGAATTACAGCTCTCAGGAACCCAATTCTCCACCATTATCCTCTATTTATGTAATTCCTAGGGACCTTCTGAAGGCATTAATTCCTGAAAAGGAAAACAGACAGAATAAACGCAACGTGCTGTTGTTACCCGAGGAGAGAATGAGGAGCTCTGCGTCCTGTCTTGGAAAAGGGAACCCTTCCCCAGGTCCTGGGTGAGCACCCAAGCCCTGCCAGTGAAATCCTCTGGGAGGAAGCACTGATCCCGTGGGAAAAACCACCGCCCCACTTCCTAGCTCTTGGTGATGGGCACAGTCCCACCAGTGAACCCCACAGACAGCTTTTCTTTTTCTATTTTCTCTTGCTTCCACTGGCGATGCTTTCGGACACACTTCGGCGGCAGAAGGTGGAAAAGTCACCAAGTGGGGAGCTTCAGTTAAGGCTGCTCCTCTCTTTTTTCCATGCTGCTTCTGGTGGGGAGCTCTCTAAAGGTCTATGACGCAGATTTTAGCTGTTGGAGACGTGCTACGCTCCTGTGAGCTTTGGGTTAGTCAAATTTCATGTGCCCTCCCGAGGCTTTGCCAAACCCAAAGCCTCTCCTGCCACCGGGGCTGTGGGCAGGGCAGGGGGGCTGGGGATCCTTCTCTGCTGGGTGTTCACAGAATCACAGAATCATCTTGGTTGGAAAAGCCCTTGAAGATCCTCCAGTCCAACCATGAACCTCACACTGACCGTTCCCAACTCCACCAGATCCCTCAGCGCTGGGTCAACCTGACTCTTCAACCCCTCCAGGGATGGGGACTCCCCCCCTGCCCTGGGCAGCCCATTCCAACGCCCAACAACCCCTTCTGCAAAGAAATCCTTCCTAAGAGCCAGTCTGACCCTGCCCTGGCGCAGCTTGAGGCCATTCCCTCCTGGCCTGGCGCTTGTTCCTTGGCTCAAGAGACTCATCCCCCCTCTCTGCACCCTCCTTTCAGGTAGCTGTAGAGGGCCATGAGGTCTCCCCTCAGCCTCCTCTTCTCCACACTAAACCCCCCCAGTTCCCTCAGCCGCTCCCCATCACACCTGTGCTCCAGACCCTGCACCAGCTCCGTTGCCCTTCTCTGGACACGCTCGAGTCATTCAATGGCCTTTTTGGAGTGAGGGGCCCAAAACTGAACCCACTCATCGAGGGGCGGCCTCACCAGTGCCGAGTCCAGGGGTAAGATCCCTTCCCTGTCCCTGCTGGCCACACTAGTGCTGATTCAAGCCAGGATGCCACTGGCCTTCTTGGCCACCTGGGCACACTGCTGGCTCCTGTTCAGCCGGCTGGCATTCAACCCCCCCAGGTCCCTCTCTGACTGGCAGCTCTCCAGCCACTCCTCCCCAAGCCTGTAGCGCTGCTGGGGGTTCATTAACGTGTGTAGGAGAATGAAAGCGGCGAGTGACATCTATTCCTAATAACCGATCACCTTAATTTAACCGCGTTAAATAAACCCAGATACGACTACTGAGTTAATTATATTGACTTATGCTAAGCACTCCAATTGTGCTGCTGACGCGTACTCAAACAACAATTTATCCAGCGTAAGGCAATTACTGGTGGTTTGCAATTTTCTGGGAACGACGTGGCTGTTATTTCCCACGGGGTGTTTGCTGGTGACCCAGGACTCTCTGAAAGTCTTGTGACAGGGGCTGCAGCTGACCGGGGGACAAAGCCCTTCTCCCAAGGAAAATAAAAGCAAAAGCAAAGATGAACCCGTGCTGTCACGCAAGTGTTTGCCAGTTTTAGCTGTTCTGAGTGGTTGGGTTTTATTCTCCTTCTCTTTGGACACCAGCAGAGGAAAGATGGTACGTGGTGTGGGACACCACGGGCACCACTGCCAGGCTCCCACCCTGGTTCTTCTTTACTTACTGGTATAGGAGGAGGCCAGGAAAATGAGGCACAGGGCCAGAACCTTCCTGGAACAACTCCACAGGCTATTTTTAAAGCAACCCGAAAGGAATATATATTTTGAGCTTTGCTTTTGATCCCCACCCATTAACTAAGTATTCTGCCAGCATCTGGGGGTTTATTAAGCGACCACACAGGACTGCAAAGCAGAGAAATAGGGATGTTTGCAGCACTTGCCCAGCTGAGCCCAGTCTGTGACTTCCCAACTCCCAGATCCTGATCTTTAATCTGCTGTGGACTCTCAGGAACCAACCTGCAAAGCAGGTTCTTCAATGGCTGCTCTGGGGCATCTCACCTGGGCGGCCTGGATGGAACTAATCTCACCCAGAGCCACGTGCAACACCAGCACGGGCACTTGGGCTTGTCCTCCAGATGCTGTTTATGAGCAGTAGTGGAAGAATAAATGTTTTAAAGCACAATCTCAGCTGAAGGCAGACAGCTAACTGAGGCCAGACAAATGGTGGAGTTGAGAAAGGTCAGTGTTAGGTTAACCCCTAGCAGCGCTACAGGCTTGGGGAGGAGTGGCTAGAGAGCTGCCAGTCAGAGAGGGACCTGGGGGGGTTGATTGACAGCCAGCTGAACAGGAGCCAGCAGTGTGCCCAGGTGGCCAAGAAGGCCAACGGCATCCTGGCTTGTATCAGCAATAGCGTGGCCAGCAGGGACAGGGAAGGGATCTTACCCCTGGACTCGGCACTGGTGAGGCCGCCCCTCGATGAGTGGGTTCAGTTTTGGGCCCCTCACTCCAAAAAGGACATTGAATGACTTGAGCGTGTCCAGAGAAGGGCAACGGAGCTGGTGCAGGGTCTGGAGCACAGGTGTGATGGGGAGTGGCTGAGGGAACTGGGGGGGTTTAGTGTGGAGAAGAGGAGGCTGAGGGGAGACCTCATGGCCCTCTGCAACTGCCTGAAAGGAGGGTGCAGAGAGGGGGGAGGAGTCTCTTGACCCAAGGAACAAGCGCCAGGACAAGAGGGAATGGCCTCAAGCTGTGCCAGGGCAGGGTCAGACTGGCTCTTAGGAAGGATTTCTTTGCAGAAGGGGTTGTTGGGCGTTGGAATGGGCTGCCCAGGGCAGGGGGGGAGTCCCCATCCCTGGAGGGGTTGAAGAGTCGGGTTGACCCAGCGCTGAGGGATCTGGTGGAGTTGAGAACGGTCAGTGTGAGGTTCATGGTTGGACTGGAGGATCTTCAAGGGCTTTTCCAACCTACATTGTGATTCTGTGATTCTGTAATGACATCCTGGAGCTGCCTTTGCCTTGACCATGAAGGGGTCTTAAGAGTCCAAAAGGATTTCCCTGGGCCTCCAGCTACACCCAGTTTAATATGAGGCTGGGAGTTGCTCTGGTCTGGCACAAATCCTGCAGGACCAGGACCCTGCCATCTGTGCTGGGGTTTGCTTCTGCTGCTCTAGTTTAGCTGGGGCTAGTTCAGATCCTGGAAAGGCATCATCCAGTTTGCTTCCACCCAAAAAGCTCAGAGACTCTTCCACAGTGCGAACCACAGCTCGGCAAGGGGAGGGGTCTGGCAGAGCTGCCTCGGGAGCTCACTCAGCATCTCCCAGCAAGATGAGAAAATGCCCAGTGCCCGCAGAGACAAGCAGCACGTGGAGACATCCCTGCTCCTGGAATAAATCCCAAGGTGGCGGCCGGAGCAGCTAGGTCTGATGAAGAATTTTCAGAGCTGAAGTCCCTGGACTTGAAAATTTTGGGGAGGGGAGACCGAGGATGAGTGGAAGGAAGGAAAAGGAGGCAACTTTAATGATCTCTTTGAAATGACACCGACTGCTTCATTTTCAGCTTTCACAAAAGAAATATGGAAGCTGCAAGCGGGAGCGGGAGTGACAGAGCAGCTGCGATCAAGCGCCAGCTGCGGAACTCTGCGGTGCACTGAAATATTTGTGAAGAAAATGTCCTTCTCCATTATTAATGGGTCTAATTATTTATTTACACAACTCTGCAAACAGCTGCTCACGTTAAACCTTGTCATTCAAAACACTAATGGGTGATGGAGAGACAACCAAGGAGGAGGATTGCCACAGACCTTGGGCAGGGAGGCAACTTGTTTCAACAGGCAGAGAGCTTTGCTTCTGACAGTAGCATTTTTGGAACTGGATTAAATAAAGCTTTGCTGTTTAAATAAAAATTTGATGGCCCAAGAACATCAGAGTTGAGCTTCAAATGCTGCGCTGACCTTGCCAGTGCTTTTTTTGTCTTCCTTCCTTGCACTGGACCTTTACAACTCCAATACCTGCTTATAGGAAAATGCTGAAAATGGCTGAAAATGGCTAGTGGCATTCAAATATATTCCCTCAAAGAAAAGAAATACCTTGAAGGCACCAATCACAACTCAATCCACGGCACAAACTTCTTGGGACAAGGACACATTGACTCCCGTCCTTATATTCCACCCTATGATATTTTTTTAGCATCCTTCCTCCCAACAAAAAAGCTCTTATTTTCTGTTGGAAACCCAGAAACAGAAAAAGGTTTTGTTGTTTCATCAGCACTGTTCTTTGTTTGGGGTTCTGCTTTTGGCAGCAGACCATCCCTGCCCGGCAAGGCTCGGCACAGAGGCATCGTCGACCCCAGTCGGTGGCTTCCCACTGGGTGCCATCACACCCACACCACCACGTGTCCTTCCCAGGCAAGCACAAGAAAGCTGAGTTAAAATCAAAACGCTGACTTTTCTCTGTCCCCAAGGGCCTTCCTGTATCAGGTTAGTTTGCACCAACCAAAGGACCCTCTAATAGCTGAGGTTGTGCAAGTGAAGTTTGCTCTGGAGACATCTCTTGTGTCTAATAACCAACCACAGGATCCCCGGAGAGATGCTACAAGCGTTGCCTTGACTGGCAAGGAGAGGGGAATTCCCTCTGCCATGCTAAAACCCATTTGAATTGGGTAGCAAGGAAGGAGGGAAGGAGAAAAAAAATTAATCAATGGGAGCTAGAAACCTACCAGCGAAGAGCATCCTTCCCGTCAGCATCTCGGCCAGGATGCAGCCGGCCGCCCACATATCGATGGCTTTGGTGTAGTTGTTTGGTGAGAGGAGGAGGCGGGGGGACCGGTACCATTTTGTTACTAAGCCTTCGGAAAGGTAACCCTGAAAAAACAGAGACAGAGACATCAGCAACCTTGCAAAAGAGCTCCTGGGTTCCTCCCAGGTCAGGCCTCACTGCCCTCCACGGCCCCACCATCGGATCCTGCGGAGAAACCTGCTCGTGCTGCATCACTGGCAGGTTGCGGTTCTGTATCTTGCAGGAAGCAAAGAGGTGAGGCCTACACTCCTGGAAACAGAGATGCTTCGGTGCTCCAGGAGGCAAAGCACTTGCTGCTCCCCAAAAACTTATTTGCTGTTTGTCACTGTGGTATTGAAGCATCTTCTGCGAAGGACAGATGGCTTTAACAGCACAGATTTGCAGATGGTACCTGCAAAAGTTATTACAGGTCACTGTTAGAGGACTTAGGTGTGTTATATAAATTCCAGTGTGACCATCTGAGGCATTTTGGAAGTTGAGCACATTATTTAAGTTCTTTGCTGGGTCTCAGCTACAACCCAGCAGTGTGTGAAGGAAGACTTTCCCAGCTCAAGTACAGCGCTTGGATTTCCACACGTTACCAGTTTGCAACATTCTGCTGATTCCATCCCTAGCTAATCCTGTATCTACAGTCCCTCCTGTAAGGAACTGAAGGAAGAAACACCTCAAACATTCATCGACACAGAAAACAGAATCACAGAATCATCTCGGTTGGAAAAGCCCTTGAAGCTCCTCCAGCCTCACCATGAACCTCACCCTGACCGTTCCCAACTCCACCAGATCCCTCAGCGCTGGGTCAACCCGACTCTTCAACCCCTCCAGGGATGGGGACTCCCCCCCTGCCCCGGGCAGCCCATTCCAACGCCCAACAACCCCTTCTGCAAAGAAATCCTTCCTAAGAGCCAGTCTGACCCTGCCCTGGTGCAGCTTGAGGCCATTCCCTCTTGTCCTGGCGCTTGTTCCTTGGCTCAAGAGACTCATCCCCATCAAGGACCAGCTGTGACCTTTGGATTAGTCTAAGAAATGTCACCCAAAGAAGCGGGAGTGTATGGATGGATGCACCCCCTCTCCCTTGGGGTTGCATTGTCAAACTCCTGAGATAAAGCTCAAAGGGGGAGACATGGACTGAGAGAAACTAGGTTGATTCCCCTCAAGAACAAGGGCCGCTAAACCCAATACTTTGTGGCTCTATTGTGCAAGCCAGACACCCTGCAGGCCTTGCTAATGACTTGTTAATGACTAATGGGCCTTCGCCATTGAAGTGGTAACAAGAACTGATAAAATGTGATCATTTCTGGGATGACTGATAAGATGTCTGGGAAGGAGGGAAAACCAAAGCTGGGCAACAACTACCGACTCAACTGGAACCCCTGCTCCACCTTTTTCCTCGTCTCTCACGGAAATGAATTAGTGGAATACCTGCCCCTCCTCGTCCAGTATGCAAATCAGCTGATAAGAAAACTTTGCTGGGTGTGCACCCACCACTCAGGATTACTGGACCTGAGACAATGCTGGATCCAGGGGTGGTGATCCGGATTGCTTTGACTCTCTTTCTCTCCTTTCTTTTTCTTTTCTTTTCTTTTCTTTCCTTTTCTTTCTTTTCTTTCTTACAGATTTTTTAAGAGACCACATCACTTATTATCCTTTTCCAAGTTTAAATTGTTTCTACCGCAAGTAAAACATTTTAACCGGTCGTTTGGTGTCGTTTCACCTTAATTTAACCCGAGGGGATCACAGAACCATTGAGATTCTCTGGGCTTCCAGTCTGGGTTGAGACACCTCCATAGCTGCCTAAACCACTGGTAACAGCAGGCTACATACTGCTGAATTCCCACAGATCCAACTTCCTGGCCCTGACGCTGAAAATTAATTTTTAAAGGGTAGGAGCACCCAGGGGAGCCCACACAAGAGCAGCCGCCCGTGGGTCAGCCCAGCAAGTGCCAGCGGGGACACCAGAGCAGAGCCGAGGTGGCCCAGGGAGCATGTTGGGGCTCCCAAGTGGGCAGCACCCAGAGGATGTGCTCAGCAGGATCCAGCCTCGCACAGAAAGCGGGTGAATTCTCCCCGGGATGCTGCTTCAGCTTGGGGCACGTGCTGGGGGCTGCGGACGAACGGACACAGCATCGCGCAGGACTGAGACGTGGGATCTCGTAATAAAGAGGAGAACAACAGAATGGGCAGAAAAACTGATAGATTGGATCGGTGGGCCAACGTCAATGGGATGAGCTTCAACAAGGCCAAGTGCCAGGTCCTGCACTTGGGCCACAACAACCCCCTGCATGGCTACAGGCTTGGGGAGGTGTGGCTGGAGCTGTCTGGAAGAGAAGGATCTGGGGGTTCTAACTGACAAGCAGCTGAACACGAGCCAGCAGTGTGCCCAGGTGGCCAAGAAAGCCAACGGCATCCTGGCTTGTATTAGAAATAGTGTGACCAGCAGAAGCAGGGAGGTGATAGTCCCCCTGTGCTCTGCACGGGTGAGGCCACACCTGGAGTGTTGTGTCCAGTTTTGGGCACCTCAATACGAGAGAGATCTCGAGGGGCTGGAGCGAGTGCAGAGGAGGGCAACGAGGCTGGGGAAGGGCCTGGAGAATAAATCCTGTGAGGAGCCATTGAAGGAGCTGGGGCTGTTTAGTGTGAGGAGGAGAAGGTGAGGGGAGACCTCATCACTCTCTACAGCTCCCTGAAAGGACATTGTAGAGAGGTTGGTGCTGGTCTCTTCTCACAGGTGATTAGTGACAGAACAAGAGGGAACGGCTTTAAACTGCAACAGGGGAGGTTCAGACTGGGCATGAGGAAAAAATGTTCCCCAGAAAGAGTGGTCAGAGAGTGGAATAGGCTGCCCAGGGAGGGGGTGGAGTCCCCATCCCTGGATGTGTTTAAGGGTCGTTTGGATGAGCTGTTGGGGGATGTGGTGTAGGGGAGAACTTTGTAGAGTCGGGCTGATGGTTGGACTCGATGATCCCAAGGGTCTTTTCCAACCTGAATGATTCTGTGAAAAACAGATTTATGGAGGAAAATCACTACTGCCTGGAAAGAAAGTCTCCTGGACCTGTCTTAAAGCATCGCCGAGCGTGTGACACAGCCCTGCGAGGGCTCCTAGCCGAGAATCTTGAAATTAAGGTGCCATGGTTTAAGTGGGAAAGCCGTTTTGGGGATTAACTGGCTGCTGCAGAACTAGGAAACCCTGCCCTTTCTGCACTGAGCCTGAGTCTCACCTAATAACTGGTCTCCCTCCCTCCTCGCCCAGCTGCTGGGGCCCCAGCGTCGCTTCTGGCAGCGGGGTGGCATGGGGCAGATCCTTGTCCTCCGTCCTACTTTGCTTATAGTGAAGACGGCAGGTTGGGATGTTTGAGCTGGTTTTAAAGGAGATGCCCTTGGGACAAAGACCGAGCAGCAGCGTTTCTTTGGATCACAGCCCTCACCATTCCTGAACTCACCCGGGAGATTTAACACGAGTGCCAAGCGCTCAGCAGCTCCCGCTGAAATCAAGGGGATGCGTTCAAGCCTGTAAATAACGTTGGCATCGTAAGGGATGTCCCAGCACCCCTGGCTTTGCTCACTGGCCAAGCTCCGGATGCGCGGGTGCCACGCCAGGGTTGGACATGAATGGTTATTTCACCAGAATAACGTTGGAATATTTATAAGTGGTATTTTCTATATTAAATATAATGCATTGACAGAACGAGGTAGGTTGAAGCACAGCAGAACAGTAGAACGAGGTAAATTGAACATAGAAAAGATGAAATAAAATTAAACGATAAAGTCGAACTGCGTTTAAATGCCGTGAAACATTTGGAGGGTATCAAAATGCAATAAAAGTGTAAAAACTCAGTCAAAAACTCCATCCTAACTGCTATCGTTTCATAAACTGTTTTCAATTGCAATATAACTTCAATTCTCCCATCAGAAATGATGCAACCAGGTCAATTTTTACTTACGTTTCACTCCTAATTCCTTTTTTTTGGCTCTTTATTGCTCACGATGGAAAGGACTGGAGCAGAGGTGCTAACAGGACTCTTTACCCTCCCAGTTTCCCAAGGCACACGGGCCGATGTCATCCCTCCACAGCGGTGGATGTGCCACCCACCCCCTCTCCTCCCGCGGCACCGGGGGAATTTCTTTGTGCACCATCACAAAGTTTTTAATGCTCCTCTTTCCCCAATGCTGGTTTTTGTTCCAATTTGCAAAGGTTTAAGTTGTCAGGTTTTTAATCATAAAGGGTTTGCTTTTAAAAGAACATTTTAATTTTGGTCTTCTGAAGAGAAGTTGTAATGGAGACTGATTAGCTGAGAAGTTTCAGTTAATGCTGTTATAGTTTTGCTAATGCTGCTGAATCAGAACCAGCACAAAAGCCCCCAGGCGTTATCCGATCAGACCGCAGCTTTTCAGCTACTGCAATTGTTCCCAACAATGGAGACGCTGGTATTTATTGGAAAACCCTAAGAAAATAAACTTTGGGGATAGTGATCCTGGGCAATTCATGGTTGGAGGAATTTCCTCCCTTTCCCAGCAAAGGAATGCCCCTCTCCTTACAGATTTAACGCTGAGTTCATACGTTTCTCCTCTCTGACAGCAAGATGGATTTGAGTTCTCGGGGGTGTGTGCACCATGAAAAATGTATAAGCAATATACTGCAAATATCTGTATGTTGGAACAAGCCAAACCTTTTCTTCCCCAGGCACGTATTGGAGAAAATTCCCTGAAAAAACTCACTGAATATTTTGGATGTCGCTTCAACCCCTCCCCAGACACGTGAGGTTCGTGGTGGTAATTAATTAGCAGAGCTTCTCATTGTGCTTCCCTCTTCTGTTACCCATCACCGTGTATTTGACTGTCATCTCCCTGCTTTCATCTGCTGAATAAATAACCCAGACCATTGGGTCACCCACCGCCAAGCCCAAGAAGGACCCGTGGAGAGGAGTAACCTACAGCTTCTCCCCATCCCACCAACACGTTGACCATCCAAACTGAACCCCCCTTTGCTTCGCACGGCATTCTGCTGCTGGGCTTGGGGTTATCCCTCCTCTTTCTCAAGAGGAAAATACTGGAAAGGGCTGATGGGAGGTTTGAAAATCAAGATTTTTTCCAACCTGGCCCAAGGTCCTCTGGTGGGAGCAGCTGGGAAGCATGGCACCCTAGTCCTCAGCGGCTTATACAACCCTAACACCTACATCTGCTCTGCCTCCACAGAGGCTAAAAACACAGGCTAGATCTTTCTTTTTATAAAATACATCAGATAAATTCTTGTCCTACCACCTGGAGGAAGTAACTACAGTTGTGTGCACTATCAAGTGCTCTGGAGAAATACGACGACAGCTTCAGGAGGTGGGATCACGCAGTCACTGGCTCAGCCACACAACGCTTGAGTAAGGACCCACCAAAACCTGGGTCAAGTCCGGGCTCTGCTCTTACCCCGGGTGCCAAGACTTTCTGTCTGGTTGAACCTCCATAAGTGGTGAAATTCTTGTAAAGCCCGTGCCTTGCGTAGGCGATGGCTGGAAGCGCACAAGAATTTCACCATTTACATAGATTCAACCAGATAAAAAGACCAAGACCAGAAGCATATTAATTAGTTCGAATTAAGATGGAACATACATCTACATGACAATATTCTGTGGATTCAGCACAGCCCTTTCTGAACTGATGAATCACTAGAATCCCTTTAAAAACCAATATAACTGCGTTATTTAAAAACAGAAATACTTTCAAGTCCAAGGCTTGCTCTCAAGCCCTCCCATGCTGTTTTTTTTTTTAATTTTAAAGTAGCATTTTCTGGCTTCTCCTCTGCTCCTGTGGCATGTGCAGGAAGAGCTCAGGCAATCTATAAAAGTGATGAATTCACTACAGGTAGGATAAGCATCAAGCCGTATCAAACAGCACAGCGAGGGAACTGAAAAGCCAAGAAAAATGAATGCTTTTTCTAATCTTTACACAACATGGCATTTTTTGGTGTTGCTTGGAACACCAGAAGGAGAAACCATTTAGGGCAGGTCATGCTGCATCCTGTGTCACACATACTGGACCGTTTGCATCCCGAGCATGCCGAGGGGAGCCGGCACGGCAGCACATGGGGAATGTGGCAAGACCCACTGGTGCTCTGAAACAACCATCACCCAAGCCTGGAGCTTCTCCTTGGGAGGTGGAGGGACTAAGGGCAGGTTTCCTCAAGGCAGACGCCGAAATTCAGGATCCTCCCTCCTGCAAACCAAGCAGGCCCTGATGACACAACCCAAAGCCTCTCCTGAGCGTATTTCACACTAAAATTCATCTTTCTGCACTCAAAAAGCCACAGAGGTGCAGACCAGGCGCCCACAAACTGGAAATCCAGCAGGATGAAGCCACAGCCTGCATATCTGTGCCTCCAGCCCCAGCCAGGAGCAGGATTCCTGCTGCTGCACCCGCAGGAGCCGGGTTGGTTCCTGCTGCAGGTGGCTGCAGAGCCAAGGGGGGGACTCAAAATAGCAACAACACCAAGCTTCTGGAAAAATCCTGGGGCAGCAGCAGGCTGGTGGCTCTTCACAGCATGTTTTTTAAGCTTTCTTTTGAAAAAAAAAGGCAGGTAGGGCAGTTCTAGGAGAGGCTGGGAAAGACACCAGGTCTGCAGGGACCTTAATAAAATAATAAAACTGCTGTTGCACATGGCTCCAGCAACGTGACGTGTGTTCTCATCGTTTTAGGATGACAGAGTGCATTTATTTCAAGCCCACAGACTATTACGTGCTTCATCAGAGGACAGAGAAGGAGCAGAATTGAGTCGGGGTCACAACAGGGAGGCTCAGTGCTGGCTGCGTGGGGCCACAGGCAGCTGCCCCAGGGTTCAACGTGGAGGGTGGTCCCCTCCGGGGCAAGCACGGAGCAACATCCAACATCCTCATCGCCTTTGAAGACCTCCTCATGATGACCCACCTGGGGATTTTATTCTTTTACTGGATGAATTGGAAGCTATTATGTTTGCACTGATCAGCAAGTACAAAAAGGGAGGACTTCAAAGGTTTGAAGATGTTCTGGAAACTATTCACCATGAGATCTCCCTGTAAAAGGGCTGCTGCACCCTCCTCAGCATGGAATTTCTGCCAATTAATTCAGTAATCAATGTTGCCAATAGGCAAAGGGAGAGAGGGTCTCCTGGCAGCCCCATGCAGATGCCCCCAAGCACTTTGGGGCACCAGGCAGAGCCCCCAGACCCCCAGAAGAGGTAATCTGACTGTCTTGTCAGGCTAAGGAGGGTCCTGCTTCGCTGTCTAATCACCCAAAAAAGACATTCAGCAAGCCTCCGTACCCCCGAATACCAGGCGATGTTGTTGTCCTCTCCAGACAGGACCACCCAACCCAACGGCTTCTCTCTGACCAGCACCGGGCGACACGCCACATGAGATGCCCTCTAAAACACTTTAAGTCTAGACATTCACTGGCATTTATCCCAATTTTTAATGCTTGACTTTGCTACCTCCCTGCTGTCTCATCCCTCCTGTCCACCACAAGCTGAGGGTGCTCAAGGGGAGGACAGCATCTCACTTTTACACCCCCTTTCCCCCCAAACTTGGGGCAGATCACATCTAGGCTCTCATTTGGAGCCTAAGATATTTATTAGGGTGTAAGAGTGGGGATGGATGGATAGATGGGCAGCTAAACACCCCCAGGCAGCCTCTGAAAAATTACAGAAACATCCAAGTTGGAAAAGATCTCGAAGCTCCTCCAGTCCAACCATGAACCTCACACTGACCGTTCTCAACTCCACCAGATCCCTCAGCGCTGGGTCAACCCGACTCTTCAACCCCTCCAGGGATGGGGACTCCCCCCCTGCCCTGGGCAGCCCATTCCAACGCCCAACAACCCCTTCTGCAAAGAAATCCTTCCTAAGAGCCAGTCTGACCCTGCCCTGGCACAGCTTGAGGCCATTCCCTCTTGGCCTGGCGCTTGTTCCTTGGCTCAAGAGACTCATCCCCCCTCTCTGCACCCTCCTTTCAGGGAGTTGCAGAGGGCCATGAGGTCTCCCCTCAGCCTCCTCTTCTCCAGACTAAACCCCCCCAGTTCCCTCAGCCGCTCCCCATCACACCTGTGCTCCAGACCCTGCACCAGCTCCATTGCCCTTCTCTGGACACGCTCGAGTCATTCAATATATATATAATTATGTATATATAAAATAAATATATAATTATATAACAAGAAATGCAAGCAGGGGCTGGACTGTGGGGGGAAGGCACGAACACAAGGCTGCAGATGGAGGGGGCACTGCAGAGCACTCCAATGGTGAAGGCGAGACACTTGAATTCAGCAAAAAGGTGGTTTATGAAACAAGAAACGCTCGGCTTTGACTGTTTTGCATAAGATAAGGAGCTCACAGAGGCCTGAGCTGCCCCATATCTTCATCTCCAACACTCCCACACTCCCCATTTGGGCACCAAGTCGCATGGCAAAGCGTTCAGACCACAAACAGCAGCGACTGAGGAAAAAGGGATTAATGTGGAGATGTTCTAAAGGGATAAACAGCGGGATTAGTGACTCCTGGGGATAAAAAGAGTAGTAAGAAGGAAGAGAAAGGAGCCTGCACAGCTGGATGGAGAAAGCATCGGGGTAGAGACAGGGTGACAGAGAGAGGGGGATGCACTGAATCATCTCCTGAGGGTCCTCCCCTGCTAAATATGATATTCTTTCCCCTAAAGAGATGTTTGCAAGTAAGCGAGCACCCAGGGAGCTTAGAAGTGTGTTTATCTGAGACAGGGCTAAAATTTAAGCCGTCAGGTCTAAGCAGCCTGTGAAAGCGCAGACCCAGATCTGGCCGTGACCTTGGCAGCTTGAAATTCATCTCATTTGTTCCGGGGAAGTTTCAAACAAACAGATGCCCCTGTGCTGCTCTTACCACATGGAGAAAGGGATTTGAGCAGCAAACACCGGGCAAATGGTGGGAGAAATGCAGGCGAAGCTGCTCTGCTTCAAAGCTGGTGAAGGCCAGCACCCCGCTGTGGTCTAGAGCATCTCCCAGAGTTGGAGAGCTCCCCCTTTCCCACCAAATTATCCTAATTAAATGGTTGCCTGCTGCAAGCTGTGCAAACAAGACACATTGCCAAGTAAGGGCTATTATTTAGGTACTATATGTATTTCTAAACTGTGTTTAAAACTCTGCTCACAATCTACGGCAGTTATTATTTGCCATTTTCACACTCAGCAGGATGATTTGGGATTTGAGAAACATGGGGTCAGAAGAGCTGTGACCTTTTAGATGAATAGCAACACACAACCTGCAATTTTTCGCCATCAGACTAAGCATATTCCAGCTATAAATCATTGTAAGGGAAAAAAAAATCCAAGCGATTAAGACGACCCTTCCTCACCACAAAGGCTTGCAAGGAAACATTATGCTAGAGGTGTAGCTCTGCACTGCCTTTAGAGGTTTGGATCTACTGGGTCTTTACAGCAATTAATTAGCCAGTGACCAGGATTTCATCTGCTTTTGGGCAGCTCTGCATTAAGACTAAGATTTGGGACTAAGATTAGGACTAAGATTAGGACTAAGATCCCTGTTCTTCTCGACGCCGGTCGGCAGCAGGGTGGAGGCTCAGCAGCTTCAGACACGGTGACGCTCCGGTCCTCTCCCTCTTGCTGATGTTTTCTGCAAGAGCACAGACCAAGGAGCTTATAAATCTTTATGAGCCCTTGAGGAAAGAGAGGTTGAAAGAGAAATATGGAAAGGAATTGATTTTTCTGAGTCAGCTGAGAAGAACTGGAAATCAAAGGTGGGACTGACCCCAAGCCCCACCCAAGCCCTCCTGTCGTACCTTTGCAGCGTTTGTCACCCAGTTTCGGCAAACACAGCCCTCCCCCTCGCCAGAATTTACAAATAACTGACATGATTTGCAGTGCGGGCTGCTCCCCACAGCGCTGCTATTTTTGGCTCTGCTCTGGAGTGGTATCCAGGTCTCTCTGCACAGTGGGGATCTGACATTTTTTGGCACTGATGCTCCAGCCTCCCAAACCTGGGAGGGATCGGAGGATGCTCGTGCAATGGCATCTTGCAAAGTTACGTCCTACCACGAAGCCGCAGCCCTGACCATCCTCCTGACAGCTCTTTCCCGCTGCACTGGCTGTTATTAAGGCGACAAAGAATTGCTTAGAAATAATAATTCTGCAGCAGACACGGAGAGATGACTCCTACCTTGATCCTGCAGTCCCTGACAAGATGATGCTCCTCAAATCAGTGACCTCCTGCATTCACATAGCGCTACCATCTTTGCAGGGGGTTTCTCCAGGAGTTACCCTCCTTGGGAAAAGCTTCTGAATGCACCTGGCTTAAAAAACCCAAAACCCACACACTTAAAAAGCCGGGAGCCTCTTCCTGAGTTGGGTAATAAATAATTGGTGAGGAAGGGAGCACAGGAGGGGGAGGCAGCAGTGACAAGGACCCCACGCTCACTCCCCGATGTCCCTTGTAACCTTCTTCCTTTTCCCCAGCCTTTCTTTCTCCCCAAACCCCAGACTTGAAACCAGAACAGATCAACGCTCAGCTTCAGGATCACAAGATCATCTTTTCACCATCCTTTTCCCTCTCATCTTCCCTGTCTCCCTGTGCAAATCAAAGCTGTGCTGGGCAGAAACCCCCTGGTAAACGCAAAGAGAATTTAAACCTCGGCACAGGCCCAACGGCAGGTCCATGGGGGCCACTGAACTCATCCACATGAACATCCAGCTCAAGAAAACAGATTTATATCTTATCTTACAATAACAAATAGTAACTTTAAGCAGAAACCAGCTGCTGCATCATGTCTACTGGTGCAGACCACACGATACTTTGCTTTCTCCTGGGACCACGTGGATCTGCGAGCTGATGAAGCCTCCGCCACGCTCCTCCTCTGCTCAAAAACTCCAGCCTGGATGGCAACCCGCATTAAACATCTGCAACTCCCTTCAAAACCCATTAGCGTCGGGACTGCGTGTTCCAGAGACTTCTCACCCATTTTCCTTGCCTCCCTCCCTCCCTCCCACGCTGCCTGCCCACTGTCAGCACAGCCACCTCTCCCACTTTGAGCTGCTCCCAGCTCCAACCTCCCTTTCTTGAGGGTGCAGGAGAGCCCGGGGCAGCCCAGCCGTGGTGGCCGTGGGATGCTGGGACCCTCCCCAGCCCCATCTCAACACACCCAGGGCTATCCCACCACGTGGGCTTCGTTGCACGAGACTGCCATGCTGAATTCAATTTCTTAGAGGAAAAATGCAGTTCCTTTCATAGCTGCATTTTTGCCTGAGTATAGAACTGTTTTCAGTACCTTAAATCATTCTGCGGGGTTTGGCAGCTGCCTGGGAACGTGGCCCTTCGCAGACGAGCCAACAGCCCGTGGCTCACTAATTTGTTGTCAGAAAGTACCACTTTGGGGGAGTTTCAGCCCTCTTTGGGCAGACAGAGGGGAGCTGGCAACAGCAGCAGCAGAGGAAAACAAAGTCAGCCCCAAGGAACCCCCAAGGAGGGGACGGATTTCCCTTACTCAAGGGCAGGTATTTGTTTTTCTGTATTTTGCTTCATTCTCCTTTCCCTCCTCCTCCATCCCAGCCAGAGCACCGCAAGAAAGCGTGCACAGACCAACGGGTGGGATCACAGGGGCTGCACCCAGCCACTCACAATTATTATTGCATAATAATACAGTATGTAAGTACCACAGAGCAAAAAGATTTTATACGTTCTTTGGATCTTGACCTTGGATGAAAGAATATGACTGGATCTCAAAGACCCATCCCTCTTGCCCTACGAATAATTCAGACAGAGTTGGGTTTTTTGAAAATCAGGTTGGTACAGAAGTGAGGATAAAGATAAGCAGAGTGGCTGTGGATGAGCCAGGTACCCTTTCGACATGCTTCCACTGCGGGGATGAACAGCAGCTTGTGTTTTATAAAAACAGCAAAGAAAGAAATACAGAGCTTAGTCATTTAAGTAAAGCGAGCAAACACACGCCCCCCCACTGTCCGTTGCTGGGATGGAATAAAATATGTAAGTATATATTTGATATATATGATATAAAGCCACAAAAGACACCTGAAGGGCACTTGAACCCTTCCTGTGCCCTGCTTGCTGCTTTGCAGTGCTGTAGAGCCCTGGGATGAGCCTGGCAGAGCCCAACCCACAGGCTTTGCTCAGGAAACACGTCCTGGCTTGGAGCAGGGAGGGCAACCACCACCCCAGCAGTGCTTACAGCTGTCCAAACAGCCTCAAGAACCAGTTTCTCCCAAGAATTTCAGAATCATCTCGGTTGGAAAAGACCTTGAAGATCCTCCAGTCCAACCATGAACCTCACACTGACCGTTCCCAACTCCACCAGATCCCTCAGCGCTGGGTCAACCCGACTCTTCAACCCCTCCAGGGATGGGGACTCCCCCCCTGCCCTGGGCAGCCCATTCCAACGCCCAACAACCCCTTCTGCAAAGAAATCCTTCCTAAGAGCCAGTCTGACCCTGCCCTGGCACAGCTTGAGGCCATTCCCTCTTGTCCTGGCGCTGGTTCCTTGGCTCAAGAGACTCATCCCCCCTCTCTGCACCCTCCTTTCAGGCAGTTGCAGAGGGCCATGAGGTCTCCCCTCAGCCTCCTCTTCTCCACACTAAACCCCCCCAGTTCCCTCAGCCGCTCCCCATCACACCTGTGCTCCAGACCCTGCACCAGCTCCGTTGCCCTTCTCTGGACACGCTCGAGTCATTCAATGGCCTTTTTGGAGTGAGGGGCCCAAAACTGAACCCACTCATCGAGGGGCGGCCTCACCAGTGCCGAGTACAGGGGTGAGATCCCTTCCCTGTCCCTGCTGGCCACGCTAGTGCTGATACAAGCCAGGATGCCATTGGCCTTCTTGGCCACCTGGGCACACTGCTGGCTCCTGTTCAGTCAACTGGCAATCAACTCCCCCAGGTCCCTCTGACTGGCAGCTCTCCAGCCACTCCTCCCCAAGCCTGTAGCGCTGCTGGGGGTTGTTGTGGCCAAAGTGCAGAAAAGAAGAAGAACCACCACGGTCCGATCGCTTCACCCTACATGCATTCAATGCCTCCCCATGCCGGCTGGCGGTTTGCTGAGACAGCACCAGCCTCGTTGATTCGGCATCACCTACCTTGTGTGAGTAATGTTGATCCACGATTCTGGCCAGCCCGAAGTCACCAATTTTCAGCACTAAGTCCTCTGTACTGATAAAAATATTGGCTGGCTTGAGGTCACGGTGGAGGACGTTGGCCGAGTGGATGTATTTCAGCCCCCGCAGCAGCTGGTACATGAAGAGCTTGGCATGCTCCTCAGCGAGCTTCCCCTGCTCCAGCAGCCGCGCCAGGTCTGTCTCCATGTACTCCTGGACGATGTATACCATGTTAAACTTGAAAAAATCCCCCCGCAGGTTGGTCCCCTTCGGTCCCAACACCTCGTACACTTTCACAATGTTATCGTGGTCCAGGCGGCGGATGATTTTGATCTCCCGGAACGCGTGTTTCATGCTCCGCGCGTCGCCGATGGTGATCTTCTTCACTGCTACTTTGCGGCAGCTCTTGCTGTCGAGGGCTGACAGCACCAGCCCGTTGGCCCCAAAGCCCAAGGGGCGAAAATTAATGAAGCGACAGCCCAGGTCGTACCCGTACATGCTGGCGATACAGTCGCACTTCTCTGCCATCGCGGGCTCCCTCCTCTTTCAGTTTTTTCTCCTTCGTCACTTGAAAAGCTGAGAGAGTTGAAGGGCTTCCAGATCCCAAATGTGGTTGGAAATCAAGCGCCTCATTATTACTTACAGATGCTTGGGGGGGTCTTGCTCTGAGCCCATCGCTTCAAGATGACACACGGACGCAGTGAAAATAGATGCGAGCGCACACACACGCGTAAAATGTTTCAAACTGAGTGAGAAATCAAGGGGTAGAAGAGAATTTCCAAGCAGCGTGGATAAACGCAGCCCAGAGAGCTCTAACAAAACAGAAAGGTTATTTTTCTTGAGATTAAAAGATCAGCGCTGCTAGATTTTTCAGCCACTTTCTTGTTTTCCTCCTCCGATGTCCCCGAGATGATGCTGAAGCGCAGGGCTGGTGGCGGGGGCACGTCCCCAGTGTCTCAGTGCCGGGGCAGCCGGCTGGCCCCGCCGTGGGGCAGAGCCCAGAGCAGCCCCATGGCCCCTCCACTGCCCCAAACCCTCCCTGCCCACAAGTTTTGACAGTGTTTTCCCCACCAGTGAAGCGCATCCAGCCACTGGTCGGGCTCCCCAGCGGTCAGCAAAGCTTCACCCTTCTCGTCACTCCTTTTTTGATACGGGCAGACTCCATCTTCCCCATCAGCAGATAGAAATCTCGATGGCAGCAAATGTTTTGCAAACCAAAACTCACTTCAGCGGCTGCGTTCAGCACAGCAAGTTGCCACATTTGCAGTTCCAACACCTTCCCCTTGTACTTTTTTTGCTTGCGAAGTCAAGCACCATCTGATTTTTACGGCTCGACAGAAGCGTTCCCTGCGCTGCACAGCCCCGTTATCCCTCAGCAGGTCTCAGCCCCGCTCCTGGAAGAAAAGAGGAGATGGATTCATTTAATACCAGCACTGCCTATGTAATGGCTTCCTGAAAGTTAACCATGAGCAAAACTGTGACCTTTCAGAGACTCATTAATTATCCCCTCCAAAAGCATGCATCATTACCAGCATTTTTCAGATGGTTAATTTTTTCCTTTTCGATTCGTAATATGCAGAAAATTGTAACCCTTCCTTTCCCCTTTGTTGTTTCTTCTTTTTAAAATTTTAATCCGTCTGAAAATGTTACAGAGCAATTTGCAGAAGGCAAAGGTTCAACAAGGCACTACATCTCTGACTGCCCGTTTAAAATACATCACAAGGAAAGCTCGGTAGTGGCCCACAAGGGGATGAATCCTCTCAGCTGAGCAGCTGAGAGCAGAGAGCCACTGACTTTTTCAGATTGTAAAGCCCAAAATTTCTTGGGCAAATGAGGTGGTGCCACCGGGCCAGTTTTGTGAAGAGCCTTAAAAAATGGCTGCGAGGGTGGGCCACTCCCTGAATTCGGAGTTCCGCAGCAAAGCTCAGCAGCAGGCTGGGGATGCTGCTGGCTCGTGCTGCTGGTTCGTGGTCGCAGGGAGCTGCCGACTCACAGAATCACAGAATCATCGAGGTTGGAAAAGCCCTTGAAGATCCTCCAGTCCAACCATGAACCTCACACTGACCATTCCCAACTTCACCAGATCCCTCACCACTGGGTCAACCTGACTCTTCAACCCCTCCAGGGATGGGGACTCCCCCCCTGCCCTGGGCAGCCCATTCCAACGCCCAACAACCCCTTCTGCAAAGAAATCCTTCCTAAGAGCCAGTCTGACCCTGCCCTGGCGCAGCTTGAGGCCATTCCCTCTTGTCCTGGCGCTTGTTCCTTGGGTCAAGAGACTCATCTCCCCTCTCTGCACCCTCCTTTCAGGGAGTTGTAGAGGGCCATGAGGTCTCCCCTCAGCCTCCTCTTCTCCACACTAAACCCCCCCAGTTCCCTCAGCCGCTCCCCATCACACCTGTGCTCCAGACCCTGCACCAGCTCCGTTGCCCTTCTCTGGACACGCTCGAGTCATTCAATGTCCTTTTTGGAGGGAGGGGCCCAAAACTGAACCCACTCATCGAGGGGCGGCCTCACCAGTGCTGAGTCCAGGTGTAAGATCCCTTCCCTGTCCCTGCTGGCCACGCTAGTGCTGATACAAGCCAGGATGCCATTGGCCTTCTTGGCCACCTGGGCACACTGCTGGCTCATGTTCTGCCAGCTGGCAATCACCCCCCCCAGGTCCCTCTCTGACTGGCAGCTCTCCAGCCACTCCTCCCCAAGCCTGTAGCGCTGCTGGGGGTTGTTGTGGCCCAAGTGCAGCACCCGGCATTTGGCCTTAGTGAAACTCCTCCAGTTGGCCTCAGCCCATCGCTCCAGCCTGGCCAGGTCTCTCTGCAGAGCCTCCCTACCCTCGAGCAGATCAACACTCCCACCCAACTTGGTGTCATCTGCAAACTGACTGAGGGTGCACTCGATCCCCTCGTCTAGATCATCAATAAAGATGTTAAACAGGAGTGGCCCCAAAACCCAGCCCTGGGGGACACCACTCGTGACCGGCCGCCAACCGGATTTAACTCCATTCACCACAACTCTTTGGGCCCGGCCATCAGCCAGTTTTTTACCCAGCAAAGCGTGTGCCCATCCAAGCCACAAGCAGCCAGTTTCACCAGAATGTTGTGGTAAACGGTTTCAAAGGCCTTACTAAAGTCAATGCTCCAGGCCTGCACAGAGAAGCTATTTGAAGAGGGTTAAGGGTTAAAGTGAAGACGTATGGACCATATGACGGCAGGGAGGGGTGGAGGCAGGGCAGGGATACCCTCTGAAGAGCATCAGCCAGCAGTTACCAAGTAGTTTGGCAAACACTGCTCGCTTCTGTAGTTGGAAGCAAAAATAATTACAGCCTCTCTTCAATCCAGCAATTATCTAACGCCTGGTTTTGGATGCAAGGATTGAATAGAGAAAGCTACTCTTGCTGTTAGGAAGGGGGGCAATGCACAGCCAGAGAGATGCCTTGATCCATGGTCAAAGAAAGGAAAAAACAAAAAAGGATGAGAAACAAGGAATGAAGGTGAAAAGGAAGGTAAATAAATCCTGAGGCTCTGCAAGGACAGCAGGAAAGAGCACCCCATGCAGGAAGGTTACTCCTGCGTTGCAACCCAGCTGTGTGGCCATGCAAAGGGAGTTTAAACTTCAAGAAGGTGGTGCTGGGGGGTCTGAGGACCATGGGAAGGTTTAAGGGCAGGCTGGGACCTGATGAGCAAGCAAGGGGCTGCAAGAGGTACATCTGGCTGCAGCAAAACCGGGGTCTTTCCACTTGTGGTGATTAACTTGAGTTTCTTAAGCCTGCGCTGAAGACCTCGGTCTCTGCAGGGGTCTCCTGGATGTCTAAAGTTAAAAAAAAGCAAGAAAAGTAACAAAAATTTCCTACTGGCAAAGGGAACTCTGTGAAATAGGGCTTGAGCCAACATCCTTCAATAAGGTGAGGTTTGAGATCCGTCTCTATAACCCATCTCTCAGCCCCATCACCCAGAACCCACCACATTTCTCAGCTTTTTGGTTCTACGAGCCAAACTCCACAGGGTTTGCTGAGACCAGGTAGGACTGGATGGGATGCAGCGCTAGCTCCCACGCCGAGCTTCTTGGCTTATTCTAGATGCAATGGAAGGAAACCAAGTTTTGCCTCGTCAGCTTAATTATTAACAATTAGTACAGTTCTAGAAGCACTGAAAAGGAAAACACAACACACGAGACTAAAAGGGAAGGAAGAGCCCCATTTTATCTCATGAGCAAAGCCATGGGCTTCAGAGTGGCCCTGGTTACATCTCAGTCCCTGGCTGAGTGATGACCCCGCAGAATCTTCTGCACTTAGAGGGGTTGAGGGCAGAATCACCCCTAAAAGGATGGCAAACCATGCTCCTGTCCTTGCTTTTGTGGCTGGGTCCCTCCCGCTGAACCAACCAGGGAAGAGGTGCTTCAGAATATGAGGAGACCCCTGTGTCTTGCCCCTATACTCGGCACTGGGGAGGCCGCCCCTCGATGAGTGGGTTCAGTTTTGGGCCCCTCACTCCAATAAGGCCATTGAATGACTCGAGCGTGTCCAGAGAAGGGCAACGGAGCTGGTGCAGGGTCTGGAGCACAGGTGTGATGGGGAGCGGCTGAGGGAACTGGGGGGGTTTAGTGTGGAGAAGAGGAGGCTGAGGGGAGACCTCATGGCCCTCTCCAACTCCCTGAAAGGAGGGTGCAGAGAGGGGGGATGAGTCTCTTGAGCCAAGGAACATGCACCAGGACAAGAGGGAATGGCCTCAAGCTGCGCCAGGGCAGGGTCAGACTGGCTCTTAGGAAGGATTTCTTTGCAGAAGGGGTTGTTGGGCGTTGGAATGGGCTGCCCAGGGCAGGGGGGGAGTCCCCATCCCTGGAGGGGTTGAAGAGTCGGGTTGACCCAGCGCTGAGGGATCTGGTGGAGTTGGGAACGGTCAGTGTGAGGTTCATGGTTGGACTGGAGGAGCTTCAAGGGCTTTTCCAACCTTGATGATTCTGTGATTCTGTAACTTTCCAGTAAAAAGCCCCATTTGATATTCAGGTGTCAACAACTGCACAAAAGTCAGAGCTTTAGATGTGGGCCAAGGTTTCAAACTATTTTCAAGGGAGTGCTGCCAGTCACAGAAGGGGATGGGGTCACCTCTCCTTTCTCTCACTGTTCAGACAGATCAGCACAAAGATACAGCTCGCTTTGCTAAACCCTGATGACGGGATGACCTGGCTCCTGGAGCTTGATCTGCCTTAAGAATGGTCAGGGTGAGGTTCATGGTTGGACTGGAGGATCTTCAAGGTCTTTTCCAACTGAGATGATTCTGAGACGCGCCATGGCCGAGGGACCAGCAAGCAACATGCTCCCACAGGACTGATGGCTGTCTCCGTTTGTCCTTATCTCTGCCTCCTCCAAGCAAGACAGCAGCAAACCCAAAGGATCAGGCTGAGCAGCCTTCCCTGAAAGGTTACAGGAGTTCTTCTTACAGTGCTCTCTATTATCCAAATCAGACATCACTTCTGACCGGTTATTCCATTCAAGAAATTAAATAAAGCCTGCACGCAGCCTGGGTGCTGCTCCCAAGTTATCCGAGCAGCTGATGCCTGGAAATTGCAGCGGGGGGAATAACTATTTAAATGTGTATTTCCAACAAAGGGCTGGATCCTGGAGCAATACAGCTGCTAATCAAGAGGGAGTTGGGGGATGCTGGCCCCAGCATCAGCAATCCCATTTTTTTTTTCCCTCTCTTCTTGGTTCTCCGAGTCTATTGTAATGCAAAAGTATTGAAAATGAAGAAGTCTATTGTCATGAAAAAGTATTATTTCAGTGGCCTAATGAAAATAGCTGCCGAGTCCAACAGCAGTCATAAAACCAGCAGCGATGCTATTTGGCTGCAGATGACAGAAAACGTGGCTTGTTTTCATGGAACTACGAAGCAGAGTCCCAGGGGTTTTTCAAGATGATGAGGCCAAGATCTGCCATCCACTTGAAAAACCAAATTCAATGGGAGCTTCAGGGCAAACTGCAGCAGAATACAGCCAACAGGTCCTGAAGCACAACAAAGGGTCAGGAGCAGAGAGTAATAAAAATTGGCGGTTACACCAAGACGACATGCCAGGAAAATACATCTAACTTGTTTATATTGCTGGAGTAACCCCAATTTTTTGCTCATGTGCTCGACAGCGGGTTTTGCTGGGGTGCTGGAAATCAGTAAAACACAAAGGGCCACTAGTTTTAAGGGATTTGAGAGTTAAGTTTATTCCCACCCCCTTTCCCACCCGTTATCTATCCTAGTTTAAAGCTAGGCAAGCTTTGGGGTACTTTCAGAAAGCACATATCAAAAGTTTTCTCTGTTGGAAAACTCTCCTGTTCTGCAGACCATAAATCCCATCGATTTAATAAATCATGTGAGGTCAAAAATCATCATTCAAACCTACAGCACAGCCGGAGGGAAAGGTCAGGAGCTGCCACGATTCCTGTGCTTCCACCAGCTGCCTGGGCACGGAAGGGCGATGGAGGAAGGGATACGGTTGCTTATACAGAGAATTATACAATCAAATTCCCAAGAAACATTGTGCATGTAAGAATAATGGAGGAAATGTAGAGACACGTTCCTTCTTAATGAACACGGAACTATTTTACAGTTTCAATTTACCTCTCACTCGCTTTTTCACTGAGAGCAGCTGCAGCAGCTGCCTCTGCACAGATGCAAACAGAGATTTTTATCATCGGGACCCCTCGTGCCATAAAACACAAAGATGAGGGAATTAAGAAGTTTTCTTTTATTCTTCCATTCTTCCTCTCTCTCTTCCCCCCCACCACTCTGCACAAGGAAAGCATTTGCCCTCACATTGCTGCTGGGATTTGCGCTGAACTTTCTGCTCCCTTCGCTCCTCTGAAGGCTTGGGGGGGCTCTGGGTGCCCTCGCACGGGCTCGGGGTGGGGCTCTGGGTGCCCTCACATGGACTTGGGGCTCTGGGTGCCCTCGCACGGGCTCGGAGAGGGGACTCTGGGTGCCCTCGCATAGGCTTGGGGCTCTGGGTGCCCTTGCACGGGCTCAGGGTTGGGGCTCTGGGTGCCCTTGCACGGGCTCAGGGTTGGGGCTCTGGGTGCCCTCGCGCAGGCTCGGGGTGGGGCTCTGGGTGCCCTCGCACGGGCTCGGGGCCTCTGGGTGCCCTCGTATAGGCTTGGGGCTCTGGGTGCCCTTGCACAGGCTCAGGGTTGGGGCTCTGGGTGCCCTCACACGGGCTCGGGGTGCACCTCTGGGTGCCCTCGCATGGGCTTGGGGAGGGGACTCTGGGTGCCCTCACACGCGCTCGGGGTGCGGGCTCAGGGTGCAGCTCTGGGTGCCCTCGCACAGGCTTGGGGAGGGGACTCTGGGCGTCCTCGCATGGGCTCAGGGTGGGGCTCTGGGTGCCCTCGCACGGGCTCAGGGTGGGGGCTCTGGGTGCCCTCACAGGGGCTTGGGGTGGGCTCTGGGTACCCTCACACGGGCTCAGGGTGGGGCTCTGGGTGCCCTCACATGGGCTCTCGGCTGCCACCTCCCAGCATTTCCCCGCACAAGACCCATGACAATGTGATGAGCTTTTCCTTTTCACCGAACCCCCTCCGAGTGGCGGCGATCCCTCTAACTGGCTGAATTCATTAAAGCTCAAGTGTCCTAACAAGATGTCTGTTATTAACAGAGCACCACAGGTGCTAATTAAAGGAGGATAACAGCAATCTCTCACTTAAACACCTTGTAAGGGGCCGGATCCTGCAAACCGTTATACCTGAACCACCTTTTCAACTGGGCCCAAGATTAAACAATGTGCTGCAAAAGCAGGAGGGGTCTAGCAGGGGCTGTGCTCATCATATAGGCTTAGCTTATCGATTCCTGTATCAGCTGGATCTGGCAGGAGCACAACGAGATTCATTTGTTCATCCCCTCTCTTCACCCCAGCATCCCTCTCTGCCTCAGCAAAAGCCTTTCAAACGTCCTTTATCTCTGCCTCAGCGCTCCCCGCGCCACAGCGTTCCCGCCGGGGCCGGTGGAGGCCATCTCCGACCCGGAGGAGCCGAGCAGCAGCGACCCTGCGGCGGAGGCTGCAGCGGACCGAGACTGGGGAGTTTGGTGCCCGCTGCTCCTGTGATGGACTCGTATGTCTTTAGGAAATCTCTCCAAGCTTTAGTCACAGTAACGGAGTTACTAAAGCAGAGGGAAATACGGGCAAGACTCCTGCAGCTCTTAGCTCCCGGGCCAGCAACTGCTTCAAGGCTGAAACTTAATTAGTCCTTTCCATCAATAAACACGGGCTCCCGGTGCTCAGTTACAGAATCACAGAACCATCTCGGTTGGAAAAGACCTTGAAGATCCTCCAGTCCAACCAGGAACCTCACACTGACCGTTCCCAACTCCACCAGATCCCTCAGCCCTGGGTCAACCCGACTCTTCAACCCCTCCAGGGATGGGGACTCCCCCCCTGCCCTGGGCAGCCCATTCCAACGCCCAACAACCCCTTCTGCAAAGAAATCCTTCCTAAGAGCCAGTCTGACCCTGCCCTGGTGCAGCTTGAGGCCATTCCCTCTTGTCCTGGCGCTGGTTCCTTGGCTCAAGAGACTCATCCCCCCTCTCTGCACCCTCCTTTCAGGTAGCTGGAGAGGGCCATGAGGTGTCCCCTCAGCCTCCTCTTCTCCACACTAAACCCCCCCAGTTCCCTCAGCCGCTCCCCATCACACCTGTGCTCCAGACCCTGCACCAGCTCCGTTGCCCTTCTCTGGACACGCTCGAGTCATTCAATGGCCTTTTTGGAGTGAGGGGCCCAAAACTGAACCCACTCATCGAGGGGCGGCCTCCCCAGTGCCGAGTCCAGGGGTAAGATCCCTTCCCTGTCCCTGCTGGCCGCGCTAGTGCTGATACAAGCCAGGATGCCATTGGCCTTCTTGGCCACCTGGGCACACTGCTGGCTCCTGTTCAGCTGGCTGGCAATCACCCCCCCCAGGTCCCTCTCTGACTGACAGCTCTCCAGCCACTCCTCCCCAAGCCTGTAGTGCTGTTGGGGGTTGTTGTGGCCCAAGTGCAGCACCTGGCATTTGGCCTTAGTGAAACTCCTACACTTCTGCAGGAATATCCCACAGAGAGCCCTGGGGAGGGTGACTCTTCAGGGCTGAACGCAGGTAAATGCAACGCTTCTGCTCTTGTCTTGGCAAACAGCCTCTTCCCTTCCCTCCTGCAGCCCAAACGATCTACTATGGGATCTGGTTCCCTGCTTCGCAACTTCCTGCACCTCCCAGCAATACGAGGTTTCTATCATGGAGTTTGGGGGCCCCACACTGAGACCCTCCACACACTCCAATGCCTACTGGCTGGGCTCTGGTCCAGCCCCACACCGGGCACCCCAGGAGAAACAATAAACCAGATCTGCCCAACAGAATTTCAAGGAAACAGGAAAATGGGGGGGACAAGAACCCACCCCAGCAAAACCTCAGTTTGATCTGAGAGGAACAAGCTGTTCCCCAAACCTGCTGATGAACACAGCCAATGACAGGAACCACTCAGCCTTTGAAGGACACTGAAGAACAAGCGATGCTCTTGCACTGTGTGGCCTCAGCTACCTCGGTGTTGGGGTCTCCACCAAAGACATCCTGCCCCAGTACCCCAGAAAGCACCACTGCGCACAGATATGGGTGAGCACTTGGACCTGTCTAAAAGCAAACTGCCAAGTCAGAGGACTGCTGTTGAGAGCTCCTCTGAGTGAAGCTTCTTGCTAATTATCACCAGCAGAGTCCTCCCCCTGTGCAGAATCAGACCCTCTTACGCCAGAGCTACTTATACCAAAGAGTCAGAGATTACTACAGTCAAATTGATGAGTGTACTCCAGGTTTCTGAACCCGGGTTTTATCCTCCCAGCTTCGCTAGAGCTGCTGATGCACATCAGGTACCCCGGGTGATCTGAAGTAACCTGTTTTTCATGAAGAATTTTTTTACCTTTGGGATCTACCACGTCCTGACAAGCCGGCTGTAGCAAACAACAGCCCTGTAACCTGCTCAAGAGTGGATCATATACTTATTTCTCCAAAAATAGTACTTATCAGATGCCTTTAATACCCAGATCCAAATGGAAACCCACTGAGAAGGAAATGAGCAGAGCTGCCACCAGCTTAAAGGCCAGAAGGCACCAAATAGCGCTGCCCCAGATGGAAGTTGAAATCTCTGTGAGCCTGTGGGAAAAGCCAGAGAGAGAAGGCAAAACCAAAGGGAAGCAGCACAAAAATGACTCCAGAGTTCTGGCTTGAATGGTAGTAACACACACACACGATTTTCCAGGCATACCACTGTACCGTAAGCGAGCGGAGCAGCATCACTCAGCACTGCAAAGCCACCTCTGCTGCCCAAACCTCTTGCAGGAAAATGGGAATTTTCCTCTTTAATGGCTAGGGCATTTGTGGCCAGGCCAAATTACACTCAGGGGAAAAAAAAAAAAAAAAAAAGAAAAAAGAAAAATCAGACAACGCTCATTAGTTCACAGAAAGAACAGAAAACAATGAAGAACTTGCTGACACTCGCAGGGATTTTAAGCGGTGCAGGAAAGCCACCCGGCTGCCCCCGGCCAGACGGGTGGTTTTTAGTAAATCAGCCGTGGCAGAGGCCTGTGAGCGGCTGAACTCAGGCGAGATGTGGGGAAAGGTCTCATTTCCCAGCAGGACCCAGCATGTGAAACCGCTCCAGGCTCGGTGCTCTGCAGCCAGACAGCAACCAGACAGTGCCTTGAACAAACACAGCTCAGTACGCGCGCCCCGCAGCCAACGTGCCCTCTCCCACCAGCCTAGGTACATGTGTTTGAGATGGAATTAAGCTGCAAAAACCCAGCTCCATCTCTAGGAAGGCATCGACCTCTGTCAAGCCATCCCTGAGAGACAGACAGCACCTGCAGTCTCCATCCTGCTCCCTCTTCAGCCCTAGTCCTGCCAGCTGCGGTTTTCATGCCGCACAGGCTTTTAATGGCTGACAACACATCAATTTAAAACTATTTCCGTTACCTAAATAAAGTAATTCCTAGAATGGATGACTCAGAAGCCTCTCCCAGAGCCAGAAATCAGAGCAGAAACACGATACCTTATCGGGGCAAATCACTTTGCCCTTTTGGTTTGGCACTTCAAAGTCTTTTCTTCTAAAAAAGAGATGAGGAGATCTGCTCTCTGCTGGCGCTTCGTCGGAGAGCTGAGCCTTCACTCCCCAGGACACCACAGGTCAGGACTTCGCCTGTGTTATCACTGGTGGGGCTGGACCAAGATAAGCAAAAGCAGGATGGTTATTAAAAAAACCCAATATTTAAAAAAACCATAGAAACGGCCCTAGAGGATTTTTTTTTTTTACTGTGACTGAGGAGCCCACACCAGGAATTTGCCCCAAAGGAGGTATGTGTAACATGTGCCAGCAAGCAGAGAGGTGGCAGAGCGACTCCTCAACTCGCCCCTACCCTCCATGGGCCCCAAGAGGTACCTCTGCGAGCAAAGCGCCTGATGTCCTCTCAAAACACTGCACTGGGATCTCACAAAAGTGCTTGCACTTGTGTCTCGTGGAGATTAACCTCCCCTTTAATCCCTCTGCTCACTGACAAATCTCATCCAGTTTAGTTTGGGGGACAGGCCTGGATCGCTTGCAGATCTGCATGCTCAGCTTGGGAAAACAACGAAGACAGGCTTTATGGAGAGGGGAAAAAAAAAAAAACCAACAAACCAAACCTGCATTTGTCTGCAGAAACCACTTGGTAAAAGGTTTCCACCCCCACTCCTCCCATTGCAGTCCCACAGCCATGGCCCCATGCTGCTGCAGCCCCAACTCAGCAAGAGAGATGCTCCCCCCGCGACAGAGAGAGGAAAGGGGGTAAAACTATGTGGTGTGGAGACTTGCCCAGTGCCCCAGTCAGAAAACCCCCTCCCCGATGTCCCTTTTTCCTCCCAGGCCACACCGCCGGGGGCTCGGGGGAGCTGAACCTCCAGCCACGTGCTCTTGCCTCCCTCGTCCTCGAGAGGAGCGAGTGATCAGAGCCATCCATCTACCAACAACCCTCTGGGAGGGCGACAGCAGCCTTCACCAAAATGATGCTCCCCGAGGCGTCGGAGGCACGGCCGGACCGAGTAGGTGGAAAACATGACCTGTAAGCCATCATAAACAGCACAGGAATAGGTTCAAACCTCCAGGAGAATTAATTGTATGTCCAGGAGACTGTCCAGACGTGGTACTTCACCATAAACTCTGTGATATTTGGCCACCTCGATCCAAGTCTACGTGGCTTTAAGCAGCAGCGTCTACTGGAAGATGTTCTACTTCAAGCCGCCGTTCAAGCCCAAACTGCTTCACCACTTCATCCTTCACTGCTTCATCCCAAACTTTTCCTTGGTCTGACTCCCTAAAGAACGAGGCCACAAGGTCTCACACCTGCAAACGTTTTGGAAACCGGGAATCTCACGCTAAACAACTTCACACGGCCAAATTCTCCCTCTTCTACTCTGGGGGAAAAAAAGTCTCCGCTGTTTTAATGCTTCCCAGTCTCATGATTTTGGGAGACTGTGGTGTGGAGTCATGGGATGGCAGCAGCCAGCAAAGCTGAAAGCCAGCGACAGAAATCACGCCGGCATCATCAAAAATAACGCGGGAGATTTTCTAGAGAATTAAAACAAAAATGTTGTAAGTCCTGGTCCTAAAATAGCCCGACCAAAACCGAAACACACTCCCAGTGACTTTTAGCCATCCAGATAATAGATGGGGAATAAAAAGCTTTGCTGGACCACTGCTAAAGCTTGCTCTCAGTATAATCACCTACTACTATAATGAGATTACGTGGATTAGCTGCATTTTAAGGGAACGTTAATGAACTGGACAGCCTTTCTAGGTAGGTTTTTAGTGCTACACAGAATAATACTGGAAAGACATCAAACCAGGCAGCTATTTTTAGAAAGCATTCCTCTAAACAACCTAGGTGGAGAGAGATCGCAAGGTGCCTTAATGCAGGCAGTAGCTGAATGAATGCATGTCGCAGAGAAAAACAGATTCATCCCTGGATTCTCTTGGCCATGTTACACAAGGAATTAATTCAGCCGGACCTGAGCTTGCATTCCTCCAACGCTGTGTTGTGAAACGGACTCAAAAGGTTGGAGGGAACGAGTAACTCAGGAGGACACACTCTGCTAAGAGAGGAAAACGTGAGGCCGGGATGATCCAGGATGAACATGCTGGGGTTTGTGGCCTGGTGCCCTCAGAGGACCTGCACCCCCCACATCCCACAGTCCTACAGAGGTGACGAACCCCAGGTCCTCTCCCCGGCTGCAGACAGGACATGTGTCCCCCAGGGAAGGTGTCCCCCAAAATGAGTCTGAAATTAGATTTCATCATCATCACAGCAGCCTTCACCACATGGGGTGCAGCAGCTACGTCCCATGCAGACAGTGGGGGTAGCAGTTCCTCCTTCCTAATTAGCCTCAGGATTTAAGAGGAACTCTCAGAGAATCCATTTTTTTCATTGATTTTTGATCCTGGAGCTTACTCCTACAAAACACCCAGCAACTTCCAAATAAACTGGATGCTGCACTATCCAAAGTCTTTTCTTTTCCAGGATGGATCCAAGCTGGAGCCCAGATATTTTGCTCCCCATGTTCCGTCCAGCCACATTCTGCACCTTTCTTCTCATTGTGACTCAGCCAGGGCTCAAGAATAAAAGCTAATTAGGGATTAAGCATCAGAGCAGCACAGCAAAAGGATGGCCCCTACCCAGGCAGCTCAACAGCCTGGGATCTTGTAGCTCCCACCCCAGTGAAGGTACAAAAATAACCCATTAAAAAGACACTTTAATTGCCTTGCCAGTGGTTTGCACAAACTCCAGCTAATGCTTGAGGTTAAAAATGAATTAAGGCTTAAATAGCAAGTTCTCTTCCATTCCTCCTACTTTTACCCTTAAATTTTAATGGGGTCATGGTGAGCGAGGGAGGAAAACAGATCCAGCCAGTGCTCCAGCTCTTGTATCCAGCTCCTCTGCAACAAGGACCAGGCTCAGTTCTCCTGAGTTTGCTCCACCACAGGCTCCCATTGCAGGTACCCAGTCTGTTTTGGGACACGCCACTCAGGCTGCTGCCTAGATGCAATTAAGACAGTCACAAAAATTTAGAGAGGGACCTGGGGGGGCTGATTGCCAGCTGGCTGAACAGGAGCCAGCAGTGTGCCCAGGTGGCCAAGAAGGCCAATGGCATCCTGGCTTGTATCAGCACTAGCGTGGCCAGCAGGGACAGGGAAGGGATCTTACCCCTGTGCTCGGCACTGGGGAGGCCGCCCCTCGATGAGTGGGTTCAGTTTTGGGCCCCTCACTCCAAAAAGGCCATTGAATGACTCGAGCGTGTCCAGAGAAGGGCAACGGAGCTGGTGCAGGGTCTGGAGCACAGGTGTGATGGGGAGCGGCTGAGGGAACTGGGGGGGTTTAGTGTGGAGAAGAGGAGGCTGAGGGGAGACCTCATGGCCCTCTACAACTCCCTGAAAGGAGGGTGCAGAGAGGGGGGATGAGTCTCTTGAGCCAAGGAACCAGCGCCAGGCCAAGAGGGAATGGCCTCAAGCTGCGCCAGGGCAGGGTCAGACTGGCTCTTAGGAAGGATTTCTTTGCAGAAGGGGTTGTTGGGCGTTGGAATGGGCTGCCCAGGGCAGGGGGGGAGTCCCCATCCCTGGAGGGGTTGAAGAGTCGGGCTGACCCAGCGCTGAGGGATCTGGTGGAGTTGAGAACGGTCAGTGTGAGGTTAATGGCTGGACTGCAGGATCTTCAAGGGCTTTTCCAACCCAGATGATTCTGGGATTCTGTGAAATGACAATTCTTCATGCCAGGAGTAGTCTTCACCAGGATGAGAAATTGAGGGGGTGCAACCATGCACCGTGGTCCTCCAGAGCCCTGGAAAGATCCACTCTGTCCTACATGGGGCTTGTGCTTCTTAGACATTGCCCAGCACTTCGTGTCCAAGTTGATCGCTACTCAGGAGAAGAAATGTTCCACCACCACACTTTTCAACAAAAGAAGATGCAAACGGGAGGGGAACATAAGTAGCAAAGCTCAAACAGCACCTCACAGGAGCACGAATGAAGCATTGCCTGCCCACTGCCGGGTTATCACTGCCTGCTAAACTGGGCACAATCCTGCTTCCCATCAAGATCTGGGTGCCCGAATGGAGGAGGGAGGGAGACAGCAGCTCCACAGCAAAACGGTGAGGTTGCTGAAGGTTTGGGTTGGTTTGCTCTGTTTTCAAATCTGATTCTTTTAAACATAGGGCGAGAGCATCAGCCTGCCCTATGCGTCGTTGAGAGCAATGCAATTAAGGTCCTCTGCACCAGCTTGGGCTCCAGACCACCATGGCCCAGCATTTAGCCAAATATTGCTCTGAAACATCCCTCCTGCTCTGCACGGGGCCGTAAAAGAGCGATCAGGATGGAGCAATTTCACAGCCTTAAGCCGTTTCTTGACTTTTGGCTCCAGCGGGCGGTAAGATACCCATTTTGCAAAAGGAATCATGCCAAGAAAAAACCTGGCTGAGTGGTTTGGTTTGCAAGACTCAAGTCTCAGAGACTTTTTTTTTTTTTTTTTTCCCCTTTCAATATTGCTCAAAAAATGTTTATGTTTCTAAAGCATTTTGCAGGTCTTACAGTACTTTGCTGGGATAAAGGAAAACTGACAAGCATATTACTGCAATAAAGATTATTTTTTCTGTCTGAGTAGTAGCAGGCAGATGATATTTATTCAGATAAAAGAGGGCAGCGTAGGAGATGAGCTTATATTCCACGATATAAACCTAAATCATGGGGAGATGTGGGGACTCCACGGGGGACAGGCATCCCCATCCCCTTCCCAGGGTCTGTCCTCCTCAGTCTCATGGCGCCGGCAAAATGAAACGGGTGAGATGAGCAAAAATACTAACCCAAGCTCCTCCGTAGGGAAAAAAAAAAAAAAAAGGAATTTGCCAAACTTTGCAGTCATAGTTTTTCCCCTAGCTGCTCCGCTACTGCGTTAACCCCACAGCTGCTCCTGGGATCTGCTGAAACACACATTTTTCAGGTACTGAAAAGATGCTGCAAGTATCAGAATCGGAATTTCCTTCAAACTTCTTCCGAAACGCACTCTGCCCATTTTGCTGCGTTTGAAGAGCAGACAGCAATTAGCTTTCCAGCTCGGAGATAAAATATTTTTCCATCCTCAGAGCCATCTTTCTGTGGCATTTCTAATGACTTGAGGAGACAAAGACTGTAAAAGCCTTTCCCGCATGCACAACTGCCTCCACGCTCTCCAAACACACAATAATGAGGCCCTTCAAGTGCCGTGATCAAACTCCTTTCTACCAGCCCGATTAGCGCTGCTAACAATCCTCCTCGCGTCTCCCTCATCCTCAGCCAGTTGAGCAAAGTGCTCTCTGCAGCATTTACACTTTGTTAATCAATCGGTATTTACCAGAAACTTGAAGTCGCGTGCGCTGAGCTGTTCCACCTGCTCACCTGCCTTAACATCAGGGGACGTGGTGATGCGATTGCTAACGCCGGGCAAAACCCGGCGCCGAAGAAGCAGGCAGATGGCATGGACGTCTGTCGTGCCTAAAATCCAGCAGGTATTTTGGGAGCGGGGGTGGCCATTTGATGACTTTCAGAATGTTTGTTTTCTTTTTAAATAAGCAGAATGAGCCCCTGTCTAATAAGACTCAGGTGAAGCTGGAACATGAGACAAGTTGAAAAGTCAATAATATCAACCACAGATATTGTTTGGCAAATGTAAAGCCCATCAAGATGCCACCTGAATCACAGAATCCTTCAGGTTGGAAAAGACCCTTGGGATCATCGAGTCCAACCCTCAGCCCTACTCTACAAAGTTCTCCCCTACACCACATCCCCCAACAACTCATCCAAACCACCCTTAAACACATCCAGGGATGGGGACTCCACCCCCTCCCTGGGCAGCCTATTCCACTCTGACCACTCTTTCTGGGAAACATTTTTTCCTCATGTCCAGTCTGAACCTCCCCTGTTGCAGTTTAAAGCCGTTCCCTCTTGTTCTGTCACTAATCACCTGTGAGAAGAGACCAGCACCAACCTCTCTACAATGTCCTTTCAGGGAGCTGTAGAGAGTGATGAGGTCTCCCCTCAGCCTTCTCCTCCTCACACTAAACAGTCCCAGCTCCTTCAATGGCTCCTCACAGGATTTGTTCTCCAGGCCCTTCCCCAGCCTCGTTGCCCTCCTCTGCACTCGCTCCAGCCCCTCGAGATCTCTCTCGTATTGAGGTGCCCAAAACTGGACACAACACTCCAGGTGTGGCCTCACCAGTGCAGAGCACAGGGGGACTATCACCTCCCTGCTTCTGCTGGTCACACTATTTCTAATCCAAGCCAGGATGCCGTTGGCTTTCTTGGCCACCTGGGCACACTGCTGGCTCGTGTTCAGCTGCTTGTCAGTTAGAACCCCCAGATCCTTCTCTTCCAGACAGCTCCAGCCACCCCTCCCCGAGCCTGTAGCCATGCAGGGGGTTGTTGTGGCCCAAGTGCAGGACCTGGCACTTGGCCTTGTTGAAGCTCATCCTGTTAACGTTGGCCCACCGATCCAATCTATCCAACCTGAGATTTCCCTGCCCCTTATTTAAGCAAGAAAGGAGAGGACTCGCTGATGATACCATGTGCATTGCGATCCCTTCACACCACCGGTTACGAACGGAGCTTTATTTTCCTAAAAGAGTCTTATCAAATTTCACATTTCCTTGTTTGCCTCTTGCACTGAAGAACCCAAAACCAACCTCAAGAGTAAAGCAAAAACAGGACGAGAGAAACGTGAGTATGAAATTTCAACTTTGCATTAAAATTTCTCTCACTGAGGAGGCACGGGCGTGCAAGAGCGAGGAACACAGGTCAGCTGTTGTTGCTAGCACAGCTGTATGCACATCTGGCCCCAGTCCTGCAGCATCCCCTTCAACCTAGCAGCAACCCCAGGAGCAACGAGAGCTGCCCCTTTCCACCCTGTAAACATTTTTTTGCTGCTTCACGAGGCTTCCCTTTTCAGCTCTCCCATAAACCCGCTTCCCCGCCAGCTCCCTGGCCACCCATTCCCCGCTCCCAACAAGCCTTGCCTTCACAGAAACAGCAGCACTCTGCTCCCGTGCTTACCACCTTACTAAAAGCACAAAATTATTGCTAATTTATGGCATTTCTGACCACAGTCAGCCTGGGAGGTATGCTGTAGGAAACTAAGGCTGGCCTGCTTATTTCAGGCTCCGAGGAAAGGCTTTCTTAAGTTGATACAACCTCAAATTACAAAAAAAAGGGAGAAAGAATTCCCAGAGAGCAGAAGAATTCTTAAAAGAAATTATCTGAAATACTCTCTGGGTCAGCTTCATTGTTTGTAGAAGAGATGCAAACCAGTCTCAATGTTTCAATACTGACAGAAATGCAAAGGAACAATTTTTTTTTTTTTTTAATCTTCCCATTCTCCTTGATCTCATTTTAATTGGAACCGGTCCCAGCTGAATCAGATCCCAAGAAGCCCAGCACCTACCCTCTGTCCTTGAAGTCATTTTAAGCCAGGACCTATTTCCACATTCACATTTCCAGCCCTGCCTCCTCACAGCAGGCAAGGGTTTAATTTCCCTTTACCCAAAGGCACTTTCTAATAGCTCAAAACTTTCCGTATTTCACAGGACGGGGCCGGGGGAGTTAATGGAGCACACAACCCCGGCGAGGGGCCGGGTACAACCGGTGCTGTGACGGCAGACATGGAATGATATTCCACCTTGATTGCAAACGTGATCCAGCCTGCATTTTCTTCTGCCTCCTTTCCTCCATAAAACCCCAGACCACGAGCACGCAGTTTGGGGCTGGGATACCCCCAGCTCCTTCCAGAGGGATCAGCAGCATCACAGCCACAAAAGAGATAGGGAAGGGGGAACAACTCCTTGCAGAAAGGCTCACGCCTCCGCAGCCGATACGCTGCCTTCCCCCTGCCCCGCTTCACCGACGCGTAGGAACAAGCCTCTCTCAGGGTCTGGAGATGATCTGCAGAGTTTCCTTTAGGAAGGGATTTCAGGAGGAGGGCTTAGGAAGCGGCCTGTACGCTGAAACATGAAATTTGATTAAGCTTTTTATCTTGGTTTACGTAGCTAATTGTTGCAGGTGTATCAGTTACCATGTAATTAATCCTGTTGTAAAATCAGATGTAGCCAAGAACTGACTTGTGCAAACAATCTGAGCAGCTGGAACAGATGGACACTGGACAGGTATCTGCCTGGGGGGTTGTTTGCTTTTCCCTGATCCTAACATGAAGCTGAGACACAGCCGAGCCGCTTCCCTGGTACGGACTCGGAAAGTCTCCCATCACTCAGCCAAGACAACGGCTCAGGACAGCAGCGGGTAACTTTTTATCCGTGGCAGGTCATGGATGGTGAGGAAGGCGAGAGCAGACGCAAGACAAAAGGCACAAGAGCAGGATGAAGGTTTCCCACCTGCACATGATGGATCTACATCGGGTCTCAGGAGGGGACCACCCAGAAAAACCCCGTGAACATCCCTGCCAGTGACCCCCCGGACACACGTGTAGCCAGGGCACTGCTTCTCACAGCACTGGGGATGCTCGCATCAGCGACTGGGAAAGCTTTTCCCTGGAGTTTCCCTGCTCCTTCTCTTCCTCCCAGGAACGCCCCGAGGATAAGCATGCTAAGAGCCATGTAGCACTGGGCTGCTGCAGCGGCGTGGGCTGGCCAGCTTCCTACAGAGATGACTGTTGTGTATAATATAGAAACTGAGCTGCTTGTTCCAAGCACAACCACGCCGGCTGCTTTTTAAAGACAGGCTTAGCTCAGACGTAAAGTGCTGCAGGAAGAAGCAGCGCTAATTCCCCCTGCAACTTCCAAGCCAGGAGACGGTGTTGGTAGGGAGATTTAGGAGCTTGTCCCACTCCTGAGCCAGCCCCAGGGACAAGGAGCGCCTGCAAGGTCATCCTAGCACTTTTCAGCAGGGCTGAAATCAGCTCCTGCGAATCCTGCTGTGCAGTTCTGCCTGGAAAGCCTTGGAACGGATCATTGTTTAACCTCACCCTAGCACAGATCCCGGGAAACACACAGGGGCTTCCCAGTGCCAAGCACCTGCCTGGGAAGTGCAGCTGGTGAGATTTGCAAGGTGCAGCAGTCGGTTAGGTGAGGAGTATGAAGACATCAAGACACAAAAGAGGAGATTCGGTGCAGCAAAAGTAATTCAAATCCTATGAAGTATGTGATTTTCTTCAGAAATCACAGAATCACAGAAATCCCAGAATCATCTGGGTTGGAAAAGCCCTTGAAGCTCCTCCAGTCCAACCATGAACCTCACACTGACCGTTCCCAACTCCACCACATCCCTCAGCGCTGGGTCAACCCGACTCTTCAACCCCTCCAGGGATGGGGACTCCCCCCCTGCCCTGGGCAGCCCATTCCAACGCCCAACAACCCCTTCTGCAAAGAAATCCTTCCTAAGAGCCAGTCTGACCCTGCCCTGGCACAGCTTGAGGCCATTCCCTCTTGGCCTGGCGCTTGTTCCTTGGCTCAAGAGACTCATCCCCCCTCTCTGCACCCTCCTTTCAGGGAGTTGTAGAGGGCCATGAGGTCTCCCCTCAGCCTCCTCTTCTCCACACTAAACCCCCCCAGTTCCCTCAGCTGCTCCCCATCACACCTGTGCTCCAGACCCTGCATCAGCTCCGTTGCCCTTCTCTGGACACGCTCGAGTCATTCAATGGCCTTTTTGGAGTGAGGGGCCCAAAACTGAACCCACTCATCGAGGGGCGGCCTCACCAGTGCCGAGTCCAAGGGGAAGATCCCTTCCCTGTCCCTGCTGGCCACGCTAGTGCTGATACAAGCCAGGATGCCATTGGCCTTCTTGGCCACCTGGGCACACTGCTGGCTCCTGTTCAGTCAACTGGCAATCAGCCCCCCTAGGTCCCTCTCTGACTGGCAGCTCTCCAGCCACTCCTCCCCAAGCCTGTAGTGCTGCTGGGGGTTGTTGTGGCCCAAGTGCAGCACCCGGCATTTGGCCTTAGTGAAACTCCTCCAGTTGGCCTCAGCCCATCGCTCCAGCCTGGCCAGGTCTCTCTGCAGAGCCTCCCTACCCTCGAGCAGATCAACACTCCCACCCAACTTGGTGTCATCTGCAAACTGACTGAGGGTGCACTCGATCCCCTCGTCTAGATCATCAATAAAGATGTTAAACAGGAGTGGCCCCAAAACCCAGCCCTGGGGACACCACTCGTGACCGGCCGCCAATTGGATTTAACTCCATTCACCACAACTCTTTGGGCCCGGCCATCAGCCAGTTTTTTACCCAGCAAAGCGTGTGCCCATCCAAGCCACAAGCAGACAGTTTCACCAGGAGAATGCTGTGGGAAATGGTGTCAAAGGCCTTACTGAAGTCAAGGTAAACAACATCCACAGCCTTTCCCTCATCCAATAAGCAGGTCGCCCTGTTGTAGAATATCAGGTTTGATCCACAGAGGTGTCAAAGACACTCAAAACGATTTGCTGGGCATTCTCAAGGCCATAAACACAGAATTTCACTGTCTTCTATTCGTTCAGCTGCACTGGTGCAAGGAGGACAACATCTTGCCGCTATTCATCGCATGCCTACAACCCAGAGAGGTAAATAAAAATACCACAATGCAATCAACTAATGAATAATCAATACCACGCCCAAGGAACACACCAGTAAGTCTTTCAGATGAAAAGACACTGCTGGCACATGGAGTAGCTCACGTTTCATCGTTAATTGGCCACGGAGCAGGAGCAGACCTATGTGACGAGGGTGAAGCCAAAATGAACTGCCATGTCTAATGCAAGTCCTCTTCTGTCATAGCTTCTTTCTGTTTCTGTGCTAGTCACAGGAACTACAAGCCCAAAATAATTGCAGCAGCATCTAAATTTAAAAGGGCATTTTTACAAAGCTGAAAGTAATTCTTAGCAGAACTGAGAGTACGGGACTCACTTGAAGCATCTACCAAAGACCCCAAAAGTTACAAACCCAGAAAAGCAGCAAGAGTTAAATTGGGGAATAACCATTCCAGCAAACATAAGATGTGGAAAATGCACAGAAACACGATCTTTCTAAAAGGTAAAGAAGGGGAAAAAGATATGGCACTGAAAGAGAAACATCCAGGGACAGTGACTGATGAGGACCTCTAAAGGAATCCAATAAATGTGAACAGCCAACAGAATTAATTGTGAAGTAAGGCACTTTTAAAGCATGCTAGGAATAGAGAATTAGATACCTGCTAGATTCACTATTAGGTACCATCAGTAAAATTAAAATTGAGTACTGTGCTGCCAATGGGATAAAACAGTTACCAAAGAGGACGAGAGAATCTTGTTGCACCCCGCTGCACAAAAGCGGGGTCTTTCCCAACAATCTCCTGCATAACCTCCCTTAAAACCCCTAATGACAAAGATTTCGGTATGGCCAAACATCTGCTGAAATAAAGCATTTAAAAATCAACCAGTGAAACACAAGGAAATTTTGTGTAGTCGCAATATTTTAAGGACAAAAGGTGAAAGGCAGAAGCAGCGGGCAACTGGGGTCAGCTCCAGCTAAAATGGGACAGAAATTTCAGGTAAATAAATGAAGACTAAAAATACAATTCCAATCAGCCAGCTGAGTCTCCTGGAATTAGATCTGTTTAAAAGACTTTTTTTTTTTTTTTTTGACAGCCAACGGGGCTGCATGATGCAGGCAACTGCCTCGACACAGTGTTTGCCTGCATTTCTCCAAAGCACATAATATTTTGAGGATGAATTTCACACAAGGTGTAAGGAAACCCCCCCCCCCCACATTAGGTGTGTGCCAGCACAGCCCCAAGCAGGGTGTTGACGGGGCAAGACCAGGGAGGGAAGCCAGCACCCATGCACAGTCCTCGGGGATTTTTGTCACTCCTCAGTCTCATCTGTGATTCCTTCTGGGGAATTATATTAAATGTAATCCTGTAACACACAAAAAAATGAGAAACTAATGGATGGTTGGTTGATGACACAGTTGCATGGAGACCCAAATCACCTCAGTGGAAGTCACAGTCCAACAGACCATGTCTTCACGTGGCAAAGTAACACACAAGGCCAGAAAAGGGATCTCTGCCTGAGCCAGAAAAGGATTTGGGATGAGTGTGGGGCGTCTCTTCTGCGTACGGCATCAGAGCAAAGCCAGAGCAAAAGGAGGTGGTGGGGTCCGTGGAGGTGCAATGGGAAATGTGTCCGTTAGAAGTTGGAAAAAAGCTCAAACCGACACACGGCATTGCCAAGGTCACGGCTGCATCCAGACCAGCACCTGGATGATGTGGGCACGCCAGCAAAGTCCCAGGGGTGGCCACAAAAACTGTACCCGGTGGAGCAGGAGCTTTTCAGCATGAGGTTGTAGCACCTCAAATACTTCAGGGTCCTGAGGAGTAGGTAAAGTGGTGACCCGATCACTGCGGGCAAGGAGCTGCGAGTGACACGTCACCTCTGTGACAAGGACACAACAACATCCCCCTTCTGCAAGTCAGAGCTAGGTAAGTTCAACCTTGAAATGAGATAGTATCTCCTCAGAGTGAGAGCAATTAAATGTTGGCACAAGGTATGGGAGGAAAGGGAGGGGAGGGGGGAATTGCTTAGAGCCATTAGAACAAAATTAACAGGCTGGTTTTTAACTCAGCCTTCTGTGTCTGCAGGAGGATGAGCTGCAAACGCTTCCCTGCAGTTGCATTTCTGCAACACCTCCCACCTGGGGACGTGGAAAGTTTCAGAAGCATTATTTATGCCTCAAAAAAAAAGGCCTGAGTGGTAGGAGAACAGCAGGGTCATGCTAAAAAAAAAAAAAAGAAAAAGGAAAGATGAAGGCAGAAGGACTAAAAACCGAGGTTTGCAAGCATTGGGTGAGATTTTTCTCACTTAAATGTAGATATCCAAGCCTGAACCAGCAAGTCTGAAAGGCATTCGCCTGCCCTCCATTTGGGGTTCACCGTGGGGAGAAACAAATCCCGTTCAGGAGGTGCCTGTCCCCTCCATTTGGGGGAGGGGGGGTCAGTTTAGACCAGAGACTTTCAGATGCCCAAGTGAGAGCAAACGACTCACATCCACCAAAACAGCTTCAACTGCAAGGGAGCTGCCTCACGCCACCTAGAAAATCGAGAGGTAATTTCAACTCATGCTAATTCTGGTGATTTTGCCTTGCTGAGCTGCCCAGCACCCAGGAGGCAGAAGCAGGATGAGAAGCTACTCCAGCACCTAGAGGTAGGTCTTCGTATTTCTGTTCTAGGTATAAAAAAAAAAAAAAAAAAAGAGATAAACAGAGACCATCTGCATGAAGCACTCAACCTGGAGAGCCTGAGGTTGGCCAAGACATTTGCAGTCCAGTGTCTTTTCTGAACACGGGTTATTTGATTGGGATTTCAGGCCTTATCAGTTCTCATTAACAGGCTGGGCTCAGCTTGAGGAGGGGAAGGACTGCGGTGAGCCTGGCTTTTCTCTGCTTTGGCTCCAAGGCCTGGCAGAGGCTCACAGCAGTGGTCTCCCACGCACAGGAGAATCGATGGTACGTGGGTTATCATGTCCCTTTACCCTCTTCTCCTTCACAGGGAGGGGGAATGCTGATGCTCACCTGCTGGGTGTGAGATTTATCCTCAAAATATTACGTGCAACTCCAGCCCTGGCTCCTGTGATATCCTCGCTACGATCCTGGTCTCCTTTTCCCTGCAATCTTTTACCCACACACCTCTACGGGGCTTTTTTGTCACCTTCAACCTGACGGATGTCCGTCCATCCAAAAGGAGGCAAGTGCACTGCAAATCTGAGTCTCAGGTGCATTCTTTAATCATGTCCAAGGTGGTGGAAAAGATGTCACCGTCCCCATACCTCGTTCTGCAGGAGGCTGGGCTCCTGCTGCAGACCAGGAGAGGGAAAAGCACTCTGCATTTCCTGGGAATTTCCCAGCACCAGGTAGGATTAGACCTGTCTAATTACCCGTGAGGAACAAGCAACGCAGAGCTGAACGCAGGGACCAAAACCCCTCTCAGCAGTATCCAAGCATTGCGTCTCCAAAACCAAACCAGCTGCTTCGTCAAAAGAAACTCTTGAAACAGCGAGTCACCTTCTCCAGCCACGACATCCCTGAAGCACGCGGCCACGAGACAGACTCAAGAGACAGGTTCGAGAAGTACCTACACCCCGTCGACCCCCAGAAAAGGTTGAGCTCTGGATGGACACCACACCTGGGAGGGGGGATCCCACTCCCCTAACCCACACCTCGGGGCTGGAGGATGAAGCTGGGTTGTGTGGGGAGAGCTTGGCAGAGCTGCTGGGACATCGGGAGGGGGTTTTTTCCCCCCTTTTTTGGTACTCACACTACACCAATCCAGGATGAATCCTCCCGAAGTGCCGGGCCTCCCGTTCACCATGTTTGATGCCATTAAAGCCCGGACCATCGCCAACCTGCCATCTCCAGCGCACGCTCGCAGATCTGAGGGTCTAGTTCAGGCGAGGAGTAAATAAATAAGACCGAGAGCAACCGCAGCCTGTCTTGGAGGGGCGAAAGAGGGAGAAAAGCCGCTTTCCCTCCTGGGACACGGGGCTGGGGACCTGCCGGACACGTTGACACCAGCTCGGTGATGCATGGGTGTAGGGGTGTGAGCCCACAGCGCTGTGTGTATAGGCACGTCAAGCAGGTAGATGCCCATCAAGCAGGTATATAACCGGAGAGAAGCAAATGCATATGCGCGTCCTATCACGGTTTTTAAGCCCACGGCTCCGGGGAAAAAGGGGGGGGGGGGGGTGGTGGTCCCCGCCAGGCCCGTTGGTGGCAGCGGGGCCGGGCCGAGCCCCCCGGGGAAGGGCGAGGTCTAAGGGACCGGCGGGGTCCCCCCTCCGCGGCTGCCGGCTCCGAGCTCTGGTCCCGCACCGGGCAGGAGCGGGCGAAGCCGCTCACCGAGCCCCGCCGTAACCACCACTACCACCGGCGGCGGCGGCGGCTCACCCCGCCCCGAACCCCCTCAACCACCGGCCCCCCGGCGGGCTCAGCCCGCAGCAGCGGCGCGGAGCGGGGGGAGCGCCCGGGCGCGGCCCGGCCGAGGGAAGAGGGAGAGGGTGGGGGGGTTGGTGATACCGCACTTACCGGCTCCGCTCCGCTCCGCCATGGCCCGGCCCGGCGCACCGGCACCGCGCGCCCGCCCCCGCCGCTGACGTCACCCACCGGCCTCAGCCGCCGCGCGGGGGCCATCTGCCGGGGGAGGGGGCGAGCCCCGGGAGGAGCCGACCGAGGGGATCCGGTGGCCCTGCACCGGCCCCGGGAGGAGCCGACCGAGCGGATCCCGGGGGTGGGGTGTGGGGATGTGTGTGTCCCGCGCCTCGGCCAGCCTCTGTCAGGAGCCGCCTGAGGGGATCTGGTCATGTCCCCCCACCCCCGCGCCATAGTCCTGTGAGGCGACGCCTGAGGGGATCATGTTCCTTCCCCGTCCCTGTGAGGAAACGCCTGAGGGGATCTGGTTCCCCCCACTCTTGTGGAGAGCTGCCTCGAGGAGCTGCTTGAGGGGATCTGGGGGGTGTGTGTCCCTCACCGCCATGGTCCCTGTGAGGAGCCACCTGAGGGGGATCTGGGGGGTGTGTGTCCCTCACCGCCATGGTCCCCGTGAGGAGCCACCTGAGGGGGATCTGGGGGGTGTGTGTCCCTCACCGCCATGGTCCCTGTGAGGAGCCACCTGAGGGGGATCTGGGGGGTGTGTGTCCCTCACCGCCATGGTCCCTGTGAGGAGCCGACTGAGGGGATCTGGTCATGATCCCCCCCAGCCCTGCGCCATAGTCCCTGTCAGGAGCTGCCTGAGGGGATCATGTTCCTCCCCCGTCTCTGTGAGGAGCCGCCTGAGGGTATCTGATGTGTGTGTGTCCCGCCATAGTCCCTGTGAGGAGCCGCCTGAGGGGATCTCTTGGGGGGGGGGGGGGGGGGGTGTCCCACCATAGTCCCTGTGAGGAGCCAACTGAGGGGATCTGGTCATGTCCCTCCACCCCTGCGCCATAGTCCCTGTCAGGAGCTGCCTGAGGGGTTCCTGTTCCTCCCCATCTCTGTGAGGAGCTGCCTGAGTGGGATCTGGGGGGTGTGTGTCCCTCAGCGCCATAGTCCCTGTCAGGAGCTGCCTGAGGGGTTCCTGTTCCTCCCCATCCCTGTGAGGAGCTGCCTGAGGGGGATCTGGTTCCCTCCCCACCCTGGGCCTGTGAAGAGCCACCTGAGGAGATCTGGGGGGTGTGTGTGTCCCACCATAGTCCCTGCAAGGAGCCGACTGAGGGGATCTGGTCATATCCCCCAACCCCTGCGCCATAGTCCCTGTGAGGAACCACCTGAGGGGATCTGGTTCCCCCCACGCTGTCCCCATGAGGAGCTGCTTGAGGGGATTTGGGGTGTGTCTGTGTTCCTCACTGCCATAGTCTCTGTGAGGAGCCATCTGAGGGGATCGGGGGGGGGGGGGGGGGGGTGTAGCCCCCACCATAGTCCCTGTGAGGGGATCCTGCCTGGCCCCCACCTCAAGGCATCCCTCGCAGCGGGAGGGTGGTGGGCCTGAGGTGAACCCCCCTTGCTCTGAACACTGAGACAATCCCAGCTGGGTTTTCTGCCCTTTTCCCCTCCCCGTAGCCAATGTGTATTTGTGTATCGGTATTAACGGGTGGATTTCCAGGCCTGCACCAAGCCAGCGTCCCAGCAGCCTGTGACACCATGCCGGGGGCCGCGTTAGCCCCGGTGAGCCCTGGAGCAGGGCAGTGTCCTTGTGTCTGTCCACTCCTGAGGTCTAGTCCCTGCTGAAGAGGGGCCTTTCCCGAGGAGAAAGATGTAACGGATTTTGGTTAGTGGCCCAAGGGGCTGAGGGTTACGACGGGTGGCATGACCCGCTGAGCAGCCTTAATGGAAAAAAATTCACCGTGTGCTGTATTCTGTATTTACAGTGTGAAAAAACAATTAAAGGAAGCTGCTTCAACAATCTAAGTGGAGGAAGCGCGATAGTTCGATAGTTATTGATCCCTTCCAGACAAGTGTGCTGCTTTGTTAGAGCTGGAGGAACCGAGCAGGGGAAACGGTGAGAAAAAATAAAAGAGAAAACGGTCCGGTAAATTAAACTCCCAGGGAATTACACAGGAGGAAATGATGGTGTATAAACAATTTTTGGTGGTATAGTAATCTGTAACAAGACACTTCACTGTTTCACGTCAAAGATTAAAATGAACGTTCCCAACTGGTTACCCTGCGAGCAGGAAGGTATTGAATTGGCCTGTGAATGCAAGTGGAAAAAAATCAAGAGAAAAGAAAGAGGAATAGGAGCCTTAACAGTTATTGTTAAAACCTCCCAGGGGAATTACAGAATCACAGAATCATCTCGGTTGGAAAAGCCCTTGAAGATCATCTAGTCCAACCATTAACCTAGCACTGACAGATCCCAACTCCACCAGATCCCTCAGCGCTGGGTCAACCCGACTCTTCAACCCCTCCAGGGATGGGGACTCCCCCCCTGCCCTGGGCAGCCCATTCCAACGCCCAACAACCCCTTCTGCAAAGAAATCCTTCCTAAGAGCCAGTCTGACCCTGCCCTGGCGCAGCTTCAGGCCATTCCCTCTTGGCCTGGCGCTGGTTCCTTGGCTCAAGAGACTCATCCCCCCTCTCTGCACCCTCCTTTCAGGGAGTTGTAGAGGGCCATGAGGTCTCCCTCAGCCTCCTCTTCTCCAGACTAAACAACCCCAATTCCCTCAGCCGCTCCTCGTACGACATGTGCTCCAGACCCTGCACCAGCTCCGTTGCCCTTCTCTGGACACGCTCGAGTCATTCAATGGCCTTTTTGGAGTGAGGGGCCCAAAACTGAACCCACTCATCGAGGGGCGGCCTCACCAGTGCCGAGTCCAGGGGTAAGATCCCTTCCCTGTCCCTGCTGGCCATGCTAGTGCTGATACAAGCCAGGATGCCATTGGCCTTCTTGGCCACCTGGGCACACTGCCGGCTCATTATCAATCACCCCCCCCAGGTCCCTCTCTGACTGGCAGCTCTCCAGCCACTCCTCCCCAAGCCTGTAGCCCTGCTGGGGGTTGTTGTGGCCCAAGGGCAGCACCCGGCATTTGGCCTTAGTGAAACTCCCCCAGTTGGCCTCAGCCCATCGCTCCAGCCTGGCCAGGTCTCTCTGCAGAGCCTCCCTACCCTCGAGCAGATCAACACTCCCACCCAACTTGGTGTCATCTGCAAACTGACTGAGGGTGCACTCGATCCCCTCGTCTAGATCATCAATAAAGATGTTAAACAGGAGTGGCCCCAAAACCGAGCCCTGGGGGACACCACTCGTGACCGGCCGCCAATTGGATTTAACTCCATTCAAATTGATTTTGTGTGCTCCACATCACTGTGAGCTTGGGTGCCACTTCCCGGTGCCCTTCAAAGCTGAGTGTGGAGATTGTTTCCCTGGTTGACGCCAGCAACAAACATCCAGCCAGGGCGAGTGAAGGGTGTCCTGGGACCCTCCGGGGAAGAGCTCGATGGGGCAAAATGTCGGGGCAAAATGTCAGGGCAAAATTGTTCTCAAATGTGACTGTTGGCTGGTTTTATCACAGCGAACCGTGATACCCTCGGCCATGACTCGGTGGTCCTGGCCCTGCGTTCAGCGGAGAGGTTTCCAGCACCGGAGCGGCTGTCAGCTCTGCTCAGCTCCAGTGCCAGGTGCCGCGTGGGAATGGAAAATAAATTGCCATCCCGGCCGTGGGGTGAGGCTGAAGCACCCAAACCCTGTGCTGCAGGAGCATCCGCGCTGGCTGGGAGTGATCCAGGGATTTGAGGACTTTTTTTCCACAGCTTGAACCCTTCAGATGGTGGCACTGCCGTACACCCAGCCGTTTTATTTTAACAAGCAGGCCAGCGATCTCCCTCTTGCAATTAAGCAATAAGTGTACACCCACACGCATATATTTTCTTTTAAAGGGCGGACACTGGTTTGGTTGATACAGGTCTGGTTTTGGCTGGCCTGAGACCCTCCCACTATGCTGCACATCTTCCCTGACGCGTCATGACGTGAACCAGCGGAGAAAAAGGAATGTTGACAGGTCGTATCGCCTTCCCTACATGCATTAGTTATTATCTATGTGATTGTATTTCATGAAATAGTTAAAACAAGCTTGTGGTAGGGGCTTTGGCCTGTTTAATAAACTGTCACCGATAAACATCCACCTGGGTCCGACTCCAGTGTAACCGGAGCACGACAGCGGTGTTGGTGCGATTCAAACTGCGTGCGGTAAACTGCAGGTTTTGGCACCTGTGGGTGTGTAATGGTGCCGTTACACACACAGACACACACGCAGAGACAGGAGTTTCTGCTCCCTGGTGTGAGGTGGGTGCAAGGGTGCGTGTTTCCAAGCAGGATGAAGAGAGATGGGATGATATGAGTCTCTTGAGCCAAGGAACCAGCGCCAGGACAAGAGGGAATGGCCTCAAGCTGCGCCAGGGCAGGGTCAGACTGGCTCTTAGGAAGGATTTCTTTGCAGAAGGGGTTGTTGGGCGTTGGAATGGGCTGCCCAGGGCAGGGGGGGAGTCCCCATCCCTGGAGGGGTTGAAGAGTCGGGTTGACCCAGCGCTGAGGGATCTGGTGGAGTTGGGAACGGTCAGTGTGAGGTTCATGGTTGGACTGGAGGATCTTCAAGGGCTTTTCCAACCGAGATGATTCCGTGATAACATGATAAGCAACTTAATTAAACACTGTGGAGCCTGACTAGATAATCACGGGCCTGTGCTGCATCTTCATGCACAAGGAATTGTGTCTCTTTTTAAGCGGGGAGAAGCAAAGCTCTTAAAAACCTGCCTGAGTGTTTACATCAATTTCCTGGTGATTGGTGAGGAGGGACCCGGCGCACTTGATCAAAGCAGGCAGCGCCGTTGCCTGCAGCATGTGCCAATAACGGGAGCTATAAGAATCTCTTTTTTTTCCACCCTGCCGTAATGTGGTTTGTAATCCAGGCTCTCTCCCCTCCCTGTGTGAGAGAAGCCGAAAGCACAGGTAAGGCAAATGCAGAAAGGCTTAGCGTTAGTCCTGCCTAAAACCCAGCGCTTGAGCCTTCCCGCTGCAGGCTCGGACTATCAGATGCCTTCAGGAAGAAGGTGCTTTTTTCTGCTGTTGCCTTTTCCAATGCTTCTTATTTTCATGGTGAGAGGGGGCATTTTTATTGTCCGATCACAGCATGTGCAGCATTTTATTCAGAGCCTGAGGAGCTGAAACTCACTGGGGTGACGTTCAGACTGTACTGGGGGGCTCATACCCTGTCCAGGTGTAGATTTCACCCCAGTTGCATAATGACGCCGTTACACCCACTGCAAAATGTTTGTCTTGCATAATATTATTCTGTCTCCGCTTACAGGACTTACCCAAAATATTTAGGAAGTTAAATTGTTAGCTGCTGAAATAAATGGGACCTCAGTGGCTACAGCACGAAAGCTTTTCAGAAATCCCCTGCCAGATCTGACCTCGGCGACGTCAGTGAAGCGCTCCAAGTCAGCCCGGCGCCGTCGTTTCCCGCTGGATACAGCACATTCAGCACATCCTTTTGAAAACACATAATGCCGCCTTTTCCAGTCGCATCCCCGATATTTTATCAGCCCTTAGAACAAGGTGCAAAACGATGGCAGTTGCTCTGTTGGTGACCTGCAGTAGCACACCCTGGGATGAATCGTCAACACTTTCACAGGCCCATACACAACAGGCAGAGAATAAAGACTTTTTTTCCTAATAAATTCCTTAAAATGAAGAACCGGTGTAAAAGTGGCCACATTTCCAGAGGTTCTAAGACTGGCTACCGGACTTTGGGGGCATCTCAGGACCCATGGACAAAAAAAAAAATCATGCTTTTATTCATCAACACTTTGTAGGTTCCCTTCTGTCAACACTGATGGGGAATACTGTTCGGAATTGCTCTGTATCAGAAGAATTTCTCATCTTACAGTCGCTGTTGTGTGCTTGTGGGGAACCACAGGATAATTTATGTGGGAAGGGACCTCCAGAGTCCCCTACTCCAGCCCCCAGCACGTCTCCTCGCAGAGTTTTCCAGCTGAGTCTTGACTGTCTCCGAGGATGGAAGGTTGTACAGAGGGGTAGGGCGAAGGGAATTTCACAGAATCAGTATTTGTGTGTGAGGCAGCAAAAAACAGCGTTTCTTGCCTCGGCAATCTCCTCTCCAGGCTGCAGGCTGCCTTCCCCACGTGTATACGCTGCTCACCAAATTTTAGCTTTCCTCAGCACTTTGAGCTTGCAGCCCAATTTCATTCCCTCAGCTGCATTATTAATCAGCAGGCTGCAAATTATGTTGCTATAACCCACGTACTTTTTGTATTTGAAACGGGAAATAAAATAAATTGGTGCTTAGTAAACAAATCCCAGCTTGCCGGGAGAAGCACGCAACTGGTGCGGCAGAGTGAGGGGAGCTGAGGGTGCAACGGGACTGGGACAGCCGGGAGCTCGCGGGGAATGACCACACAGAATCACAGAATCATCCAGGTTGGAAAAGCCCTTGAAGATCCTCCAGTCCAACCATGAACCTCACACTGACCGTTCCCAACTCCACCAGATCCCTCAGCGCTGGGTCAACCCGACTCTTCAACCCCTCCAGGGATGGGGACTCCCCCCCTGCCCTGGGCAGCCCATTCCAACGCCCAACAACCCCTTCTGCAAAGAAATCCTTCCTAAGAGCCAGTCTGACCCTGCCCTGGCGCAGCTTGAGGCCATTCCCTCTTGGCCTGGCGCTGGTTCCTTGGCTCAAGAGACTCATCCCCCCTCTCTGCACCCTCCTTTCAGGCTGGACCCCCTTGTCGGCAGATTGGAGCTCGTTAGCAGAGTGCTCATCAGGACAGGCTCTGTGCAGCTCCCGGGGTCACAAATGCACCTGCAAGAGCTTCTCCCTCCTGCTTTTCACCCAAGGTGCCACTTGGTTTGCTCGGCAGGGGAGGATGAACCCAAATCCGTGGGATTTCAGCCCAGCTGAGCAGCCACGCAGAACGAGCCGGGTACAACACTTGCCTCAGCCACTGCCTCAACCCCAAACTGTACTAAGTGAATAGCTCTTTAAACAGAGGCCAAAAAAAGAAATGGACAATATAAAATATTTTAAAAGTGCTTTGACTTCTTAACCTTTCATGCAGAAAAAGGACATACAAAAATACCGAAAAAAGAGAAGCTGATTAATGGCTGGGCCAGAGCTATTCTCCCACGTCCACATTTCCTATTCAAACTAAGTTTGCCTTCTTAAAGGTCAGTTCATATTTCTTCATTCAGTGCAGCACACGCGAGCTGGGCTTGGGGCAAGGAAAAAAAAAGTCATTTAATAATGCATATGCTTTTTTTCTCCCGCTTAGAGCTCTGAAGCAGCTCGTGGGATGCACTTTGGTGATGATATAAACTTGGTAAAGCACTGCTCGAGCACTGCATTAGCCATGGCTGGATATTCCACCCTCTAAATGTCAAAGTCCTGGACAAAAAATTAAATTTTTAGGAGCTTGGTGGGTGGCTGGAGCAGTTGCAGTACCCGATGATATTTTATCAGTTATTGAAAAGGGACAAATTCCAGATAATAAGGCAGAACTACTGCAGCTGCTACGTATGTTGGGTTATTGGAGAAAGCATATACCAGGGTTTTTGGTGATTGCTCGTCCTTTATATGATTTGCTTCAGAAAAATATGGAGCGGGATTGGACTTTTCAGCATAGAGGCCCTGAGTATTTTAAAGGATGAACCTAAGACCTATCAGAAGTTGGGGTCCTTAAACCCCAGGATCTGTTGAGGGCAGAGTGGGGATTTGCAGAACACGCCTCCTATTGTGGCGTGTTTCAGAGGGGACCGCGGGGACCAGCTAGACCTCTGCCATTTTCTTCTACTTCATTTCTGTGTTCAGTTTTGGGCCCCTCACTCCAAAAAGGCCATTGAATGACTCGAGCGTGTCCAGAGAAGGGCAACGGAGCTGGTGCAGGGTCTGGAGCACAGGTGTGATGGGGAGCGGCTGAGGGAACTGGGGGGGTTTAGTGTGGAGAAGAGGAGGCTGAGGGGAGACCTCATGGCCCTCTCCAACTCCCTGAAAGGAGGGTGCAGAGAGGGGGGATGAGTCTCCTGACCCAAGGAACAAGTGACAGGCCAAGAGGGAATGGCCTCAAGCTGCGCCAGGGCAGGGTCAGACTGGCTCTTAGGAAGGATTTCTTTGCAAAAGGGGTTGTTGGGCGTTGGAATGGGCTGCCCAGGGCAGGGGGGGAGTCCCCATCCCTGGAGGGGTTGAAGAGTCGGGTTGACCCAGCGCTGAGGGATCTGGTGGAGTTGGGAACGGTCAGGGTGAGGTTCATGGTTGGACTGGAGGATCTTCAAGGGCTTTTCCAACCGAGATGATTCTGGGATTCTGTAATTCTGTGATACTTAACAATCACAAGGGCCAGTTCCCTCTGAAAATATACACAGGCCAACCTGTCATGGTGAAGTTACCTTCCACCGGTGTTGTGCCTATGACCTTAGTAAAACCTGGGGGTTTATATGCTTGGGAGGCCTTGGATAAAGGTAGAAAAACTCACTTACTGCCCGATGGATAATCCCTGACTTTTAGCTTGATGCCCGGGTTCTAATCCGAGGCCTAGTTCTGGGGTTTTTTTAGGATCTTGGATAAACAGATGCCTTCAGCATCCTGATTGACAATGGTGATGGTGAACCATATGGACAATCAAGACTTGGACGCCAACGTGGTGGTGAATGAATCTCATGAACTTGGCATCTTTCAGAAGAACGTGATTGAACTTGGTGCTGTTGAGGGAGGAAAGTATATTTATGTCCAGATTGTGTAACGCCACTTTAGGTCAAAAAATTAAGAAAGTGGCAAGAGACTAGAGGCAATTGTTGCTGTATTAAGCATTAATTGGTTGATTGGATATGTTTGAATCTTCCTTGTTAAAATGGTTAATTAGCTTCCTTCAGTTTTGATTGTAATAGATTGTATTAGTGTGTGAGTCTGTGTTAGAGTTTGGGTTTTTTTGAGATGTGTGTGTATAATTATCTAGGAATGATGATCCACAACGAGTATGGAGACTCACCGGGACTGTGCTCTCTTTTAACGTCACCGAGAGGTGACTGCACCACCACTTTGAGTAAATCATCTGAATCATGACCGTGGTCACGGGGTGGATTGTGTGGCAGGTGCACCCGCCCAATGAAAATAGGGCTTCTTGGCTTTGATTTCCTTCTTCTTTGTCCTTGTTCTCAGGGCTTCACAGTAGTTGGGGCCTTTGGCCAATGGGAGCCACTATTGAGCACAGATCAGATTCAGCCTGGGTATAAATGGAGTCCCCTGGGGAGCCATTTTGAGTTCGTCCCCTGGAGCAGCACGCGGTGGTCGAGAACTCTTCCCTTGGGTGGGGACGACGCCCATAGAAACTCCTTGAGGTGACTTGGGTTGGGATGCTGACCTGAGAAGGTCCTTGAGGTTGAGAGCCCTCACTTGTTGGGTGAGTGATAGAGCGTTTTGGGTTGTTATTAAACCCTGGGAAGTGATAGAGCATTTTGAGTTGTCATTAAACCCTAAATTGTTCTGTGATAGAGTGTTTTGGGTTGATGTTAAACCCTAGGAAGTGGTGCTTTGTTCTCCTCTCACAAGCATTCAAACCTGCTGTTGAATGGTTGCGGAGGGCTAGTTAATTGTGTCGATAATAAATTTTAAATTTTCGGTTGTTTTTTGTTTATTTGAGAGCCTCTGTAACAGCTCCACTGCAATGACTCTGCATTTGCACTGGTGCCATCAGGAAAAGATGAATTCCTCAGGGCCACGTCTGACAGTAATGTGTGATCAGTTGCCCGGGAGTAGTATTAATGTACAAAAATAAAGTGGAAATTAAAACCAGCAGGACAGGAAGGTGCTGCGAGTGTCAAGCTGAGGAAATTAAACCACTCTAACTCCCCATGTGCACAGTTTGCTCCTCCACGCACGCTCTGATTTCTCCCCAAAGCGCTATAAATCAAATAGATACTTCAATGTCGGTGTCTACAAAGCAGCCGGGCAGGTCAGTGCTGGCTGTCGGGGACACGGCGGTGGAGCACAGCAGCTCTCCACGCCGCTCGCTCGGCAGCACCTGCCCGCACCCCCATCACGAAGCTGCCTGGTTGCCCACCACGCCCTGCCCACAGCGGCAGCGAGAGCCTGGCTTTGGGCACAGACCGTTGTCACGGCCTGGAGTGGGAGCCCAGAGAGTCACAACGGTTCTGTGATCCCCTCGGGTTCAATTAAGGTGAAATGATGACACCAAATGACCGGTTAAAATGTTTTACCTGCAGTGGAAAATAATTTAAACTTAGAAAAGAATAATAAGCAATGGGGTGTGTTATAAAGGGAAGGGAAGGGAAGGGAAGGGAAGGGAAGGGAAGGGAAGGGAAGGGAAGGGAAGGGAAGGGAAGGGAAGGGAAGGGAAGGGAAGGGAAGGGAAGGGAAGGGAAGGGAAGGGAAGGGAAGGGAAGGGAAGGGAAGGGAAGGGAAGGGAAGGGAAGGGAAGGGAAGGGAAGGGAAGGGAAGGGAAGGGAAGGGAAGGGAAGGGAAGGGAAGGGAAGGGAAGGGAAGGGAAGGGAAGGGAAGGGAAGGGAAGGGAAGGGAAGGGAAGGGGAGTCAAAGAATCTGGATCACCACCCCTGGATCCAGCGTTGTCTCAGGTCCATTAATCTTGGGTGGTGGGTGCACACCCAGCAAAGTTTTCTGTCACCTTTTAAGTTCATCTTATCAGCTGATTTGCATACTAGATGAGGAGGGGCAGGGATTCCACCAACTCATTTGCATGAGAGATGAGGAAAAGGTGGAGCAGGGGTTCTGTGCATGAGTTGAGGGGGAATGGGGTGCATTAACCCTTTTGATCAACTGAGTTGGTGGTCACAATCTCCCCCCACCACCTTTACCTTTTCCTCAGGTTTTGTTCCTTGGGCCATTATAGCTCCATCTGGTGTTGGTTGTTTATCTCTCTTATCAATCTTTTAGCTCTTCTTCAAGGCTATAGTTGTAAATTAAAGTGTAGGCCTTAAGCTGAACATTTGGTTTTACTCAGTCTACGTCTCCTTCCTTCAAGGCTTATCTAAGGAATTTGGTTGTACAACTGCAGGGGAGCGGAGCCGTGCACCCTTCGATACACCCTGCGCTTCCCTGGGCAGATAATTCATCCCTTAGACTGACCACAAAGGCCACAACTTGTCGTTGAGGTTCTCCATGTTGATGAATGTTTGAGGCCTGAACTCCTTCAGTTCCTTACAACTGTTGCTGGACACCAGAACAGCAGCCAAGCTGTGTGGGGAGTTTTCTGCTGAGGAAACAGCTCGTAACAGCGTCTGCCTCCTCAAAACAGGAACGGAAATCTCAGAGCATGAGATCTATCAGGCAGAAGTGTTACCCTCAGCGCCTGCAGGTCTGCAAGGAATGAAGAATTAAATGGAGGAGGAAGGGTCTGAGATACTTGGGAGCAGCACCGAGTCCAGGGCTGGACAATGTAGCAGAGGATGGCGCAGAGTGGCCGGTTGTTCGAAGAATAATCGAGCGGCTGAGGAGACGTGATGCTCCTGGGGGAGTCCATCAACAGCACCACAAGCCTTTTACTTTCTACTTATTGCAAATAAAGAGGCTGATGCTTGTTCGCCACCTTGTGCCTGCAGATCCTGTCCCTGCTGCTTCCCCACCCCGCCGCAGCAGCACCCAGGCCTCAGCACCCTCCCTGCAGCCTGAAATAACACTGTTTAGTCAACTCTTCCTCTGTTTTCCCACATGACGTTTGATTTAATGCTGGTGTCAGAGCAGCGACCCACCAAACCGGGGCAAGAGCAGCGACCGCTGTCACTCCCCGGCTGTGAGGGATCCCAGCCTGCTCCTTCCATCGCACAAAACTGATCGAGAACAAAGCTTTTGATTTCCCAAACTGTCACCCATTTGGCATCAACTTCCTGGAAGGTTACCTTTTTTTTTCTTTAGTCTTATTAAACTGATCTAAAACTGCCAAAGCAAAGAAAAAAGGTGATGTCTATCTCACGTTGTAGGCAGCCACCTTTGTAAATCACAGAATCATCTGGGTTAGAAAAGCCCTTGATCCTCCAGTACAACCATGAACCTCACACTGACCGTTCCCAACTCCACCAGATCCCTCAGCGCTGGGTCAACCCGACTCTTCAACCCCTCCAGGGATGGGGACTCCCCCCCTGCCCTGGGCAGCCCATTCCAACGCCCAACAACCCCTTCTGCAAAGAAATCCTTCCTAAGAGCCAGTCTGACCCTGCCCTGGCGCAGCTTGAGGCCATTCCCTCTTGTCCTGGTGCTTGTTCCTTGGGTCAAGAGACTCATCCCCCCTCTCTGCACCCTCCTTTCAGGGAGTTGCAGAGGGCCATGAGGTCTCCCCTCAGCCTCCTCTTCTCCACACTAAACCCCCCCAGTTCCCTCAGCCGCTCCCCATCACACCTGTGCTCCAGACCCTGCACCAGCTCCGTTGCCCTTCTCTGGACACGCTCGAGTCATTCAACGGCCTTTTTGGAGTGAGGGGCCCAAAACTGAACCCACTCATCGAGGGGCGGCCTCACCAGTGCCAAGTCCAAGGGTAAGATCTCTTCCCTGTCCCTGCTGGCCATGCTATTGCTGATACAAGCCAGGATGCCATTGGCCTTCTTGGCCACCTGGGCATGCTGCTGGCTCCTGTTCAGCCAGCTGTCAATCAACCCCCCCAGGTCCCTCTCTGATTGGCAGCTCTCCAGCCACTCCTCCCCAAGCCTGTAGCGCTGCTGGGGGTTGTTGTGGCCCAAGTGCAGAAAAGAACAGCAATGCAGGGAAACGGCCGGTCTTGGGGGGGAGAAAAAAAGAAATTCCCTTGCTGTGCGCTTGGCGTCGGCTATTTCTCACGTGGAAACATTCCCAAGATGTTGGATCTAAAATACAAAGGGCTGGATGATGCCTCAGCTGGGATGTTCTTGGAGGAGATAGAATCTCCTGGTGCAGACAGCGCAGCTTGCCCAAACCGGGTGGTTTCAGGTCATTTGAGAACTTCGCTTGCGCGTGTTGAAACAGCTCCTTCGTTATCAGCCATCAATCCCTCTGTCCTCGCCCAGTCCCTCGGATACCCGCTGTGGCTGGTGCAAAGCCATCCCACTTAATTGGGACCTCGGGGCGGCTGTTCCCATTCTAAAGCCTGCTCTGCTTTAATTAACAGATAAAATAATCTACAAGTAGAAAGACCTTGACTTACTCCCATTTTTATTTCCCTTCTGCTTCTCGTGCTTCTCCCAGGGAATTTGGAGCAATGCTTTGTGAAGGACCTTGTGAAAAATAACCTGGCTGCTTGTTTTCTGCAGGCTCAGTCCTGCTAATGAGCAGGAATGTAAATGCTGGGAGCTGGTAAGACACTTAAAAACCCATGTGAGGAGGTGAGTTGTTCCTGGGGTAGCTCCTTTGTTAAAACTAAGCTTGGATCCAAGCACTGCAAAGGATTTGCCCCAAAGGGGGGAGAAAGGGCAGTTTTGAGGTGATGCTGCTTAATCCAGGCATCGTCTAGATTTGGCATGCTGGGGACAGTCACTGCAAAAGAAAGGCATCTACTTTTTGAAAGAAAAACATGAGTTTTAAAATAATTCTGTTGGTTTTCTTCCTTGTGGCTGGGTTTCTGTTACGGGTGCAAAATGCTCAGAGCAATCAGGGATGCAGGTGAGTGTCCAAAATGGCGTCGCAGCGCTGTAGGCCCTGTGTGGTCCCTTCCCGCTGTGCCTGGGTTCCCCTTGTGACATCAGGGGTTATGGGCAGGCAGAGACCGTGCTCTTAATTACAATGAATTTTTTTTAACTAATGGTCTTGATGCTAGGATAAATGGCTCATATGGTGAGCAGGTAGGTGGGGAAGGATGCTGGGCAGGGAAAGGGAGGTGATGCTGTGGTGTGTGGGAGCTCTGTCCGGACATGCTGGAGCCAGCGCTAACTGCTGACAACAGACTGAGTCTGGGGAGGAAACTGGGAAGCACCGTGGCAAAATTTGGGCTCTAATTCCCAAAGATTTGCCAGTCAGAGAGGGACCTGGGGGTGCTGATTGCCAGCCAGCTGAACAGGAGCCAGCAGTGTGCCCAGGTGGCCAAGAAGGCCAATGGCATCCTGGCTTGTATCAGCACTAGCGTGGCCAGCAGGGACAGGGAAGGGATCTCACCCCTGGGCTCGGCACTGGTGAGGCCGCCCCTCGATGAGTGGGTTCAGTTTTGGGCCCCTCACTCCAAAAAGGCCATTGAATGACTCGAGCGTGTCCAGAGAAGGGCAACGGAGCTGGTGCAGGGTCTGGAGCACAGGTGTGATGGGGAGCGGCTGAGGGAACTGGGGGGGTTTAGTGTGGAGAAGAGGAGGCTGAGGGGAGACCTCATGGCCCTCTCCAACTCCCTGAAAGGAGGGTGCAGAGAGGGGGGATGAGTCTCTTGAGCCAAGGAACCAGCGCCAGGCCAAGAGGGAATGGCCTCAAGCTGCGCCAGGGCAGGGTCAGACTGGCTCTTAGGAAGGATTTCTTTGCAGAAGGGGTTGTTGGGCGTTGGAATGGGCTGCCCAGGGCAGGGGGGGAGTCCCCATCCCTGGAGGGGTTGAAGAGTCGGGTTGACCCAGCGCTGAGGGATCTGGTGGAGTTGGGAACGGTCAGTGTGAGGTTCATGGTTGGACTGGAGGAGCTTCAAGTGCTTTTCCAACCAAGATGATTCTGTGATTCTATTCTAATTGTAAATAGTGTTTTTAAGCTTAAAAAGGTGTTTTGGAAGTGATGCAAACTGTGCAACCTCCCAACCTCTCAGATCCCACGACATGCTGAAGCCGAGCAGCATTTAGCTGAGTCAGCCTTTTAAGAGGGGCTCAACTTGAATTTACAACTCAACCCCAAACACCCCAAAGCTGTGAACACAAAGGGGTTGAGGAGCTGATGCTGACAATAACCGCCCTCCAGAGAAATCTCACGGCCCAACACAGTTTGGCTGGGAACAACATCTGGATGTCGCATAGGGAGGACATTTAAGATAATGCCCACGGTAGTTTGGGAAACGAGCTTTTAATTAATACTACTGTGCCTTTTCTAGAGGTTCCCAGCTGGGAGTTCAGCAGGGTGATGTTGGCAGCGACGCAGAGCTCCTTTCTTCCACCCCATGATGAGAAGATGCAAAATACCCAGCATCTGATATGTTTATGATGGCAGCATGGCTGTTTGGGGAAGAATCGCTCCTAAGACACTCGTTTAGCCCAAGATTGCTTAAACCTTCCCTCTGACAGCACCCGCGTTATCACACACCGGCTGCGACACTCCAGGTTTCAGCGTGTCACCAACCCGAGGCCGGGATGCGGGAAGCCACCCAGCATCGCAGGCTCCAGGTAACCAGCTGTGAGGAACTCAAGGAGTTAATACCTCAAACATTCATCGACACAGAAAACCTCAAGGACAAGCTGTGGCCTTTGGATTAGTCTAAGGAATGGCCCCCAAGGAAGCGGGAGTGTATGGAAGGATGCACCCCCCACTCCCTTGCGGTTGTATCATCAAACTCCTGAGATAAACCTCAAAGGGGGGAAACGTGGACTGAGTGAAGCCAAATGTTTCTCATCAAGCACAAGGACCACTAATCACTGGCTCTATTGTTTAAGCCCGATACTTTGTGGCTTTAATGTCTAAGCCTGACACCATGCAGGCCTTGCTAAACTAGCGAGAGGCAAGCACGACCACTGACTGATTGGACAAGGGGGTTGGTGAACCCCATTCCCCCTCAACACATGCACAGAACCCCTGCTCCACCTTTTCCTTGTCTTTCATGCAAATGAGTTCATGGAATCCCTGCCCCTCCTCGTCTAATATGCAAATCAGCTTATAAGATGAACTTAAAAAGGCGACAGAAAACTTTGCTGGGTGTGCACCCACCACCCAAGATTACCAGACCTGAGACAACGCTGGATACAGGGGTGGTGATCTGGATTTCTTTGACTCTCTTTTTCTCCTTTATTTTCTTTTCTTTCCTTTCTTTTCTTCCTTATAGATTTATAAGAGACCTCATTGGTTATTTTCCTTTCCCAAGTTTAAATTATTTTCTACTGCAAGTAAAACATTTTAACCATCATTTGGTGTCGTTTCACCTTAATTTAACCAGAAGGGATCACAGAAACTTTACAACTCCCTGGGCTCCCAATCAGGGTTGTGACAGTGGGAGAATTTGGCTGCCGACGAGGTGCTAATGATGACAGAGCTGTGAGCTTGCTCTTCCCCACCAGCCCTTCTCCTCCACCATATGGTGCTGGACAAGTCTGGCAAGGCCCGGCCATCGCTGGAGATGTGCAGATGGGGCTTGAGCCCCAAACCCAGGAGTGGTCCAGGATCACAGAATCCTTCAGGTTGGAAAAGACCCTTGGGATCATCGAGTCCAACCCTCAGCCCGACTCTACAAAGTTCTCCCCTACACCACATCCCCCAACAGCTCATCCAAATGGCCCTTAAACACATCCAGGGATGGGGACTCCACCCCCTCCCTGGGCAGCCTATTCCACTCTCTGACCACTCTTTCTGGGAAACATTTTTTCCTCATGTCCAGTCTGAACCTCCCCTGTTGCAGTTTAAAGCCGTTCCCTCTTGTTCTGTCACTAATCACCTGTGGGAAGAGACCAGCACCAACCTCTCTACAATATATAAAATAAACCAATAAAAGTCTATGAATACTCCCATGAGCAAGATGACTGGAACGGGCTGAGGAGTTTTGTGCCTGGGCTCTGCCATTAATCAAGCTAATTCAGCTAATTGAGCCCTTCAAGTGATATTAGGCCCAGCAAGAAGAGCCAGAGCAAAACAATCACGGCTTTAGAATGGAGAAGTCACTTGAAAACACAGACCAGATTTTGGATGGCTGCTGTGAGCACATGTAGGAGCCAGAAAACCAGAGGGGCCAAGGGCCTGGAAGCCCAGGACATGCTTTTGAGTCAGAACACTGAGGATTTGGTGGCCGCACTGAGCAAGAAAGAGCCTTCAGTGGCCGGAGCTGGGTGAAGTTTGGTGCAACATTGCGCCCCATCAGGCCAGTTAAGAAAATGAACTGGTTGAGCTGGAGACTTGGTCGTTGGGGATTCGCTTGCCTGCCTCTGAGTTCAGAAAACAGGAATGAAAGTTATGAGTCACCATTTCTGAAGCACCTTTGCAAGAAACCCCCTTCGCAGTGTAAGGAACTGAAGGAGTTAATGCCTCAAACATTGATCGACACAGAAAACCTCGAGGACAAGCTGTGGTCTTTGGATTAGTCTACGGAACGTCACCCAAGGAAGCGCAGAATGTATCGAAGGGTGCACGTCCCCACTTCCTCGCAGTTGTATCATCAAACTCCTTGGATAAACCTCAAAGGGGGAGACACAGACTGAGTGAAACCAAAGGTTTCCCCTCAAGCACAAGGACCGCTAATCCCTGGCTCTATTGTTTAAGCCTGATACTTTGTGGCTCTGCTGTGCAAGCCAGACACCATGCAGGCCTTGCTAATGACTTCGATCCTTCACCACTGAAGAGGTGACAAGAACTGGTAAGAGGTGAGCATTTCTGCCCCAGGAGCAGGATGATTGCTCAAGAAGCAGGAAGTCAGCAAAATTCTGGGAACTGAGAAAAAAAACCGACCCTTAAGTATGCTGATCAGCTTATAAGATGAATTTAAAAGGCGACAGAAACTTTGCTGGGTGTGCACCCACCACCCAAGATTACCGGACCTGGGACAACGCTGGATCCAGGGGTGGTGATCTGGATCCTTTCCTCCCCCTTCCTCCCCTTCCCCCTCCTTCCCTTTCCTTCCCCCTCTCCCCTCTCCTTCTTATAGATTTAGAACACACCCCATTGCCTATTATCCTTTTCCAAGTTTAAATTATTTTCTACCACAAGTGAAACATTTTAACCAGTCGTTTGGTGTTGTTTCACCTTAATTTAACCCGAGGGGATCACAGAACTGTTGTGACTCTCTGGGCTCCCAGTCTGGGTTGTGACAGGCAGCCAGCGCTGCCGCCACCACCTGCATCCCCTTCCAGGCATCGTCCCCCAGACGTGGGTGCCAAGAGGAACCGATGTTTCAGCTCATTCCCTCACTGGTGGGAAGTTTGGTAGAACTTTTGTATCACCCCGCAGCAGGGTTAGATGATCAGGGATCAAACCAGGAGAAAGCAAAGTATAAGAGGTGCTGCTCAAGCCAGCTTGAGGTCCCTCTGTCACCTCCCTCTGTGCTCTTTGGGCCTTGAAATGGTGTTTTGTAGAGTTGGAAAAAATAGGAAACATCTTCCCCAGCCACTTTCACACAGCCCAGCTTCTCCCTGCACTGCCAAAAAGCTTTGACAGGATGAAAATATCCCAACCAAAGGCAGATGAAATATTGAAACCGGTATCAAAAAACCTGCGCTACCATCGCAGCAGCGGGCTGAGCAAAGCCTTCAAAAACCTGCATTTTAATCTTGATCTGCTCCAAAAGTCAGCTCTGCAAAGCCCAGCAGCTTTGTATTCCCCACCACCCCCACACAGCATGCTTCCACCTTGGAACAAAAGGGTGTTTTGCAGCATTTTCTGCTTTTTCTAATATTATTTTGTAGAGCATCTCTCCTACGCTCTATGTTTTCAGGTGAGCTTCCCAGGATTAATAAATAATATGGTCACGGGGCTGAAAAATAACACACAGGGGAGTAAAGCTGATGTGCAGGTGGGAGAAACATGGACACACGTGGCTTCCCATGGGGAATGGCTCCTGCACGGGATTCCTGAACAGAATCTTCAGGGGATTTGGATGTGGGGAGCCATGGAGACAGTGAAGTTTCCCATTTCTTCCCTGTTTCCGATTTCTTCCCTGCTTCTGGGCACAGACAACCACAACCAGAAGTGTCCCAACATGGAGAAAACCCCAGAATCACAGAAAATGCACATCCCCTGTGCTTAGATAAAGACCCCAATAAAAAGCTGCAAACCGTTGCTAACAGAAGGATGCTGGTGGGAGATTCAATGCTTTCAGCCTGGTGTCTGTGAGCAGGAGTTGAGGCTGTAATGTTTGGCCCTAGAATGGTGTCACCAAACCTTGTGGAGCAGAGTGGGAAAGGCAGATTCCTGGCAGTTTCTGGCAGCAGCATCGCCAGCTGAGGAGATGCCAGGACAGGGAAGGAGACTGGGATTGGCTTAAAGAGGGCAAAATGCAGGGTGAGAGCTTGGACTAAGCACATCCCAAGGCCAGGCACAAGGACAAGAGATTTTTCTCAGCCATGACTGGAATTAAGCTGGATATTAGGAGAGGTTTCTTTCTGTTAAGGGAGAAAAGATCGAGAATTCCAAAGTCAGAGGGGCGAAGATGAAGCCGAGTGGGTTTAGCACGGAGCTCAGCAAGTCAACAAGCAAAAGGCATCGCTCCTTAGAAAGGGATTTGTAAGGTGAGAGCTGGGGGGAGCGTGGAGAGGTGGTGGCCAGGAATGAAGAACTTTGCCATCTCCACCTTCAGCTCATGGAAGTAAGTTAAGGCCCTAAGGACTCATTTTCCTTCTGTACAATAGGGATAATAATACTAATCCATGCTTAGGAACCACGCCAGACGTTAAGATTAAGGCATAATTACAACCAAAGCCCTCCTGGTTCACATCACAGCACAAAATGTTAATAACTTCAAGGCATTTATGACAATTTGCTAGTGGGAAACATTGAGAATCTCATATAAGTGATTGACAAAGAGAGCTCAGCCCAGGCCAAAGCAGGAAGAAGCCCCATGAGCACATCACTGCGGGTGATGGAGCAGCCAAAGTATCTCAAAACCTTTAAAACCCCTCCAGGAGGGAGGGATGAGCAGCCCAGGGGCCAGGCAGGGATGGAGGAGCCCTAGAGCCAGCCCAGCCCCAGGCACCCTCCACCACAGAGACATCCCTTCGCTGCTTTTATACTTTATTAATAAACCACAGGTCCCAGGCCTGGGCCTGGGCTCGCTCTCCGCAGCGCAGGCTGTTTAAATTTTAATTTATTCATTCATACCCAACCAGCTCCTGCCAGAGATGTTGCCATGGCACCTCCCAGCCCCAAAGCACCCGGCATTCGGCTGCCAGATTATTTGCTCTCAGCCCCACGGAGCGAGAGCAGGGTGGGTCCACCAGGGCAATGCACCAGGGCGAGGAAAAACTAAGCTGTTTTTTTACATTCATGGAGCTTTAAAGAATGGGTGGAATCACCACCGTTTTGCCTAATTACCCACTTCATTATCAGCGGGGGAAAGCAACGCTGCAAGTCCAGCAATTTCCAAATTTCCCAGTTGCTGGGAGAAGCGAGGAGCTGGGTGAGGCTCGGTGGAAACCTCATTAGCAGATGACATAACGGACACGGCCCACGCCCCGAATTTCTCTCACTCTGTGGCAGTGACGTAGGACAGTGAGGATGGCGTGGAAGCGCTTGTCCACTTTCAGTTGGGTGAACTCACCAATATCAGCTTCCACAACAAAAAAAGTACCTGGAAAACAAATAGAGAAGCAGCAAAGTTGCAGGATACAATTAACATCTCACAAGTAACAACACAACTTCTTCACCATTCCACACACTGAGGAAAAAACACAATCAGCAGTAGGACGGCCTCATACTACCTCAGGAATTTTGTTTTATTTTTCAAATTTGTCACCTGAAAGAAGAATTACCAGCTTCCCCATGAAGTTCAACTGCCCTGCATTGTCCTCAGGCCCCATTCAACGAGCTCCGTCCGTTCTCAGCGCTATCTACTAACATCTCTCACCCCGCCCCCCATGCTCCTCTATCACTATAGAAAGTCTGTAGCAGTCCCAAAACCATCCAGGGCCAGACATGAGACATTCCACAGGCGTGCCAGAAGATGTGGCTAGTAGAAAAATCACCTCACAGCACACCTTGACAAGTCTTGGTGCCTAACAGTCAACTTCCCTTTGAGGAAGAACGTTCTTCCTCCCACAAAATGTCCTTCCATGTGTCCTTCCACCCATAGGTGTTCTGCTCTTAGCAACACTGACCTGAGCAAAACCAGAGAGATGCTCAGGGTCTGCTTAAAGATGGTAGCACAGCTTTATGGAGGAAAGGCATCATGCTTCAGTGGTTCAATCACAGAACACAGCTGAGTAGCAGCATAATTTGAATCCTAAGTAATTGTTTTGCAGTGCCTGAAATAAGCTGTTGGACTGGCAGCAGGCACTCGAGTTCTGGAATTGGCCTTTTGCAAACAAAAGGATGGAGCCTTGCATACCCCAGAGCTATGCAGCCCACCATTCCCTTGACTTCCATCAGATATAGAAAAGAATAATTCTTCACTAATTAAGAAAATGCAAGAAAAAGATTAACCACTTGGAACAGCATCCTCCCCGTGTCTCTCAGAAAACGACGTAGGAAGGTCCTGCGTTGGAGCTGGCAGCCCATCCCTTCTTGCAGTTGATTAACTACTTCTAAAAGGAAATTCTCATTATCAAGTGTTTCTAAGAAACCAAGGCCTTCACTGGAGTCGAAAGTATTTCAAATACCTGTGACAAAATGCCAAGAGAAAGTCACCACAAGCCAATAGTATCACAGAATCATCTCAGTTGGAAGAGACCTTGAAGCTCCTCCAGTCCAACCATGAACCTCACACTGACCGTTCCCAACTCCACCAGATCCCTCAGCCCTGGGTCAACCCGACTCTTCAACCCCTCCAGGGATGGGGACTCCCCCCCTGCCCCGGGCAGCCCATTCCAACGCCCAACAACCCCTTCTGCAAAGAAATCCTTCCTAAGAGCCAGTCTGACCCTGCCCTGGCGCAGCTTGAGGCCATTCCCTCTTGGCCTGGCGCTGGTTCCTTGGCTCAAGAGACTCATCCCCCCTCTCTGCACCCTCCTTTCAGGGAGTTGCAGAGGGCCATGAGGTCTCCCCTCAGCCTCCTCTTCTCCACACTAAACCCCCCCAGTTCCCTCAGCCGCTCCCCATCACACCTGTGCTCCAGACCCTGCACCAGCTCCGTTGCCCTTCTCTGGACACGCTCGAGTCATTCAATGGCCTTTTTGGAGTGAGGGGCCCAAAACTGAACCCACTCATCGAGGGGCGGCCTCACCAGTGCCGAGCCCAGGGGTAAGATCCCTTCCCTATCCCTGCTGGCCACACTATTGCTGATACAAGCCGGTAGCAGACACGAGGAAGGAAGGAGTTATTTTAAGTGCTCCGTAGCTGTATTCCTGAGCTGTGATTTCATATTCAGTCTCTATAGACTGCTCAGATAGGAGATAATTATAGATCTAGTAGAATGACTGTACATTTAATACTTCCTGTAACATGGCATAAGGTTTTAACCACGCATCTTCACAGAGCTGTAAGAAAGAAAAGCGATCTGAAACCAGGAACATGTTAATTAAGGTATAAGAAAGAAATGTCCAATTACCTTTAAGGAGAGGAAGTAGAAATAATATTCTTCTGGAGTGTCATGCTCCCACGTCTTATGAGAAAGAAGTCGCAAGGCTAGGGATGTTCTAGCTTGGAAAAAGAGGACAGAATTCTCCCTCCTCCTTTTACCCTTAGAGTAAGGCAGAGGCAGCGTCATCTTTGACAAGATGGAGCTTCTCTTCTTTCTATTAAATTCTTGGATAGTCCTTCTAGTTTAAGTGAGAAAGCAGCTGATGCTAGCTGGAAAGCCAAAGCTGCCAGAAAAGCTTTTATTTACTTGTTAAATAAGTACAACTGTAGTTTTACACAGGCAAATCTGTGTTGTTCTGTAAAAATCTTCAAATTTTATCTTCAGTGTGATCTAACAGGACACACGCTCCACTCCAGGGGAGCATCCAAGGATGTGATGGCCATTAGAAACAAGGTCCCAGAGTGCTGTTTATAAGCATACTGTTCCCCAAAATAGTGCTTAGCCAGGGCTGAAGAATAACAGATTATGTTTTCTCACAGACTGGGCTATTTTGAGAGTTGGTAACACCGATGTCTAATAAGCAGTAGAATCTTCCAGGGACAGTAACTGTCAAAAGCTGGAGGTCTTTCCCCACCTGGGAACTACTCTGGAATCTCAGAGCTCGCAACGCTGCTGAATTCGCATACAGACAAGAAGTGGAAAATTTATTTACTAGAAAAAGACAAAAACCTGTCTGACTGCTTAAAATACAACTACAGTTGGAGAGAGACCATTCGCAGTTTCCAGTAATAGGGCAGAAATAGGGTTTTGCAGTCTGTTATATCTGGGAGAGCATCAGAAAGTCCTAAATCTGTGCAGAACAAGATTTCTTCCTCTATTTATCCAGAATTCAGGGCAGCAACATTCAGATCTTTTTTGTTAAGAAACCAGAACTGGATAAAGGGTGGTTGGTTTGGTTGGAAACAGATCCATGCACTAAATAACTTGCTAAACTAAAAGTTACCTCACTGGCTGGAAGGTTACCCTGATAAACCAGGCAGCATCTTTTTCTCATCTTGAAATCAGAGGAAGAGGTCAGCTGGCAATCAGCCCAGGCTGAGAAACTGTGGGAATTCTAAGCAGAGACACACTCACGGTAGAAATTTAAGCAAACAAATCAATGAATGCACAACCTTACCCTAAAAAATGCAATGGATAAAGACATTTAATCATTTTGTGCTGGCCAGACAAGAACTGTCTGACAGCCTGCCAGACCTTTTCTCCAGACTTTCTAGATGATTAGTCACAACAAACAAAAACAAAACAAATCTACCACATACACACACGCTCTCATACGCTGAATGTCCTAGTTTCCTAACTGCACTTTCCAACACAAACAAGAAAATAAAAGACTCACAGGTACCTGAAGAAATTAAAAGCCTCCATTTTTCAGACTTCGAAAACCAACTTTCTGGGACAAAATTATCTCTGAGTAGCTGTAGATTTCTCAAGTTGCTAGAATGGCTCCTTCACTGCAGCAGAGGCTGCCATGATCAGGGCCCTTCTAGCGTTTAATGCCTCTTCTATAGCCATGGGCTCAAACTCTTGACTATCATCCTGAGGACGTGGTTTGAGCCCAGAGGGTAGCTGAGAGCCATGAGCAGTTCACTCCTCCCTTCCCCCTCAGCACTGGGAAGGAGAAAAATGAATCCAAAGGCTCAGGGATGGAGATAAGGATGGGGGGTGTGTGTGTGTGTGACTCACCCATTATGGTCATGGGCAAAAGACAAACTCATTAGGGGAAGAAAGAGAACATCACTAATTCAAAACACTAACGATAACGACACTTCACAGACAGAATGAGACAGTGAGAAGCATTACAACAGCTTAAAACCACCTCCCCCCACCCCTCCCTTCTTCTGGGACTCAGTTTTGTCCCCAATATCTCTACCTCCTACCCCAGGGGAGGGGGGTGCAGTCAGTGCTGCTGTTCCTTCCCCCAAGGCTGGGGGGAAGCACTCTTCTGCATTCCTCCCCCTGCTCCACGTCACGTCCCTCTCACAGCAGACAGTCCCCCACAAACTCTTTCCACCGTGAGTCCTCCCCACGGGATGATTCTTCCCGAGATGCTGCGCCATGGGTCACCCCCACGTGTTGCACCTCCCAGCGCTGAACTACAACAGTGGGGGCTGCTTCTCCCCACAGAGTCCCAGGGGTCCCCCACAGGCGAATCTCTGCTCCTCCAATGACCCCCATGGGTGATGGGGGGGGCCCTGCCCTCTCACCACAGGGTACAGGGGGGCTCCATGCTCTGGTGCATCTCCCCCTCTTCCTCCTCCTTCCTCACACTGACCTCGGTGTTCACAGAGGCGTCCTTCTCCTAACTCCTCCTCAAAGTCCTCCCAACCTCTCTCAGGTTTCCCTTCTTAAATACATTATCGCAGAGGCTCACCACCATCACTGATTGGCCTTGGCCAGAGGTGGGTCTGCCTTGGAGCTGGGGGAGCTTCAAGCTGCTTCTCACAGGGGCCACCGCTGTAGCCCCCTCCCCTGCTACCAAAACCCCACTACATAAACCCAGCACACAGTTAAATCAAAAAACCCCCTGCGAATTAAAAGTGATGAAGCAGGTATTTTAAGAAATCCCAGATTAAAATGAGTCGTTGTTAGACTGAAGCAGAAGTTCCAGGTTGACCCAGCGCTGAGAGATCTGGTGGAGTTGAGAACGGTCAGCGTGAGGTTAACGGTTGGACTGGAGGATCTTCAAGGTCTTTTCCAACCGAGATGATTCTGTGAACTTGTCTAGAAAAAAACAAAACTATCCGAGCCCAAATCAGAAGTTAGTCCCGTGAAGCAGTCTAGCTGTACACCTTTTCATTAAAGTCCTTTACAACTTGTTTATCCTATAGGTCTCCAAATAAAGTGCCAGGCATGTCCATCATATCAGAATTCCTTCCCTACAGAAGAGGGCATTTAGCATCTAGAAGTTAGTGACATTGTCACCACACCTTAAATATTGAGAGAGCCTTGATCAGTGACAAATCCAAAGGAAGGAAGAAAAAGTTGTAGTTTGTCATAAGGTGAACTCCTGAGTACCCAGGGAATGTGCTTAAGGCAGAATATTCTTACATTCTGTCCAGGGCAAAAAAAATTAAAGAGGCAGGTGCCAAGGTGTTGTCAGAAAAAAGAGCTCGCTCTGAGACAGGAGAGAGTTTGCTCCACGCTTTATGCCTCAACTTGGAAATATGAGGACATTCCAAGGACATCACCAAGCCTGATACGTGCAGTACACCCCTCCAGGAATAATTACATACTTGTTCTCCAAAGGAATGTCAAAAAGGAGATTTTAATATTAGAGATTTACTGTGCCACATATCTTTGGGAAAACTAATCTGTAAGTAAAACTTGCTTTTAAATTGGGACACGGACATTTTGGTGCATTTTCACTCCCCCTATGCTTTTAGGAGGAGAAAACTTATGGTTATCAGACAGCCCTGTCTCTGCAGTGGCTGATTAGTCAGATTTCCCAACTTTAGAACAAGTTTTTAAATAGCTCATGTCCATTCTAACTTTAAAACTGAAAACACAGTTTATACAGTTTGGTTATCAAACTAGGAGCTTCCAGAACTTGTAGTGATTTCAAATTAAATCTTTGTGCCCTCAAATTTTTTGCTAAAACACACCATGAAAGTCACGTTTTCAGTGAATAACATATAAAAAGTAACCAAATCAGTTATGGGAAAAACTCTTCAGTCACAACAATAACCCTTGTTGCTACTTTCTATGACTTTATCCAGAAGAGGTGATGGGGTTTTATACTGACTACCCAGTTCTGTGTAGTAATAAGATATTTATTTTCCTTATGGCCTAGAATTTGATCTGAAGATGAATCTCATTTCTGTTCTCCTTCCCTTAGATCAAGGGAGAACCAGACCTTTCATCGCTCCAGACTGCTAAAGCACTGTTCGTCCCCCGTAGCAGGAATTTTTCAGGTCCAAATCTGATTTAGACTGTGGCACCCCATGCTGGAAAGGGAGGGAAAGCCCTGCTAAGTCTACTGATCTTTTTTTTTTTTTTTTTTTTTTTTTCCTTTCTCCCCCTCCTCTCTGTCTGAGAATAAGCAATAGCAGGTTTTCTAAAATTTTTCAGGACTGATGGTTTTAAAGACTCCCACAGGTTAGACCATTCCACCAACTACCAGAGTGCCTCAACGGACTATTTTCTGAGAATAAAAGGCTGTAAGTTACACTATAACACGAAAAGCACATGCTGTCATTAGTCATTCAATATTTTGTCCAGTATTTTTATACTTGTGCTGCCATATCCAAGTGCTACGAGTTTAGTACTAACAAAGGAAAAAAATAAAATACCTTTTGTTTCCGCAGTTTCTTCCTCCAGGAACCTGTGGTAGAGTTTCCTCGCTGCTGGTTTCATAGATTTCAAAGGCTGATGCAGGATCTTGTACTTGTCTGCCACAGCCTTGTTTATACCTTTAACCACTGCATTAATCTGATCACATGTTAAACGACCTTTCATATACCTACAAATAAAAATAAAAATCAGTAACCAGAAAGTCACAAAGTTCCGTGTTTATTCTTCTCTTTCAGCCTTAATTGAACACGCTATTCCTAGTTAGAAGCTGTTTCTTCTGCTTTGTGTTAATAAATAAAGGTGTAGTTAATTTTGTTCATTTCCTTGGTGGTTTAATCATCTTGAAGGTGAAGAAGCCATGATAAAACCTAAACCAGAAAGACAAAAAACATTAGAAAGCTAAATTAAGAAGTAAAAAAGAATCCAGTGCTTAAAACTGTAAAGAGCCTTCCAAAATGGAATAGAAGTTGCTTTTATTGCATACCACAAACTACAAATGCAGAAAAACCTAGCAGCTTTGCAGAAAACAGAGCACGAGCCAAAACTGAAATGAAATGTTTCTGCCTAAAAGAGTGCAATTTAGTTCTTATTATAATCATAAATAACCTGTGCTTGATCTTACAGCCATTCCTTTGGTTCTTTTGAAGAAAAACCAGTTTTGTGTTGTTTCTTATATTTTATTGTGCAGCCTACTGAGCTCTACAGACACAGCTCTGCACTACCAACATCTGCTACTGAACTTTCAGAGGATTTCATAAAGCTAGTACTAAAATAATAAGATCTGTTGATAACAGCCTGGAGGTACAGGAAGCACAGAAGATAAAAACAAAGTGATGCGGAAATATTAGAACACTGGAATACTTGCAAGTAAGGCTACCCAGTATTTATAGATGTAAAGGCATGCATTCAAAGAAAAGGAAATGTGCTACAAATTGAGAAGCTGTTACACAAAAAAGAAATCCAAAACTTGTATGACAAGCAGTAAGCTAAAACCAAAACAAAAGCTCAGAAAACACTGCAGTAAAAGCCAGGGCAACCTTCCAACTGGAATTATCCTGAATTATCACTGAAGGGTGATCACAGGTTAAACCTGGCGGGTTGTGTTTGGTTGCAGCTGTGTGGAATTGAGAAAAAATTGTTACATTTTTAGGAATGAAGGGGGTTCTTGAGGTTAGTACAGCTAAAAGCTGTAGGACAATAAGCTTGAAAATATCAATGAACAGGAAATTCTTCCCTCATTTTAATCCAAAGAGAAAAACTCAATCTTTGGAAAAAGTACAAAAAATTTAAAGTGCAATCGATTACAAATTCAATATTCCAAACCAGAATGTGGGCAGGCATTCTACAGCTGCCAAATAAAAATAAGTGCTTGCTGTAGATTTTAAGAATAGGCAAGCTCTGCTGGGGGACCTGTCTGCACAGGGTGTGTCAAAACCTCCAGAATTCAAAGCAATCGCTCTAATTTCAGATAAAATTGCCACCAAGTTATTTGCAGCCAGTTTTCAACTTCATTGATACTTTGCTTAATCCAGATTCAAAGGCGGAGGTGCAGCCATTTTTATAAAAACCACTCTGCTTTGCACACATCACATCTTTTCAAATAAAAGCAGCATGACCACCCCTTGAAATGCAGTCACGGTCAGTGTAAACAAGTAACACAGGCTACAAGTGCAGAAGGGCTTTGCCTGTGTCACAGAATCATTTGGGTTGGAAAAGCCCTTGAGGATCCTCCAGTCCAGCCATGAACCTCACACTGACCGTTCCCAACTCCACCAGATCCCTCAGCGCTGGGTCAACCCGACTCTTCAACCCCTCCAGGGATGGGGACTCCCCCCCTGCCCTGGGCAGCCCATTCCAACGCCCAACAACCCCTTCTGCAAAGAAATCCTTCCTAAGAGCCAGTCTGACCCTGCCCTGGCACAGCTTGAGGCCATTCCCTCTTGTCCTGGCGCTTGTTCCTTGGCTCAAGAGACTCATCTCCCCTCTCTGCACCCTCCTTTCAGGGAGTTGGAAAGGGCCATGAGGTCTCCCCTCAGCCTCCTCTTCTCCACACTAAACCCCCCCAGTTCCCTCAGCCGCTCCCCATCACACCTGTGCTCCAGACCCTGCACCAGCTCCGTTGCCCTTCTCTGGACACGCTCGAGTCATTCAATGGCCTTTTTGGAGTGAGGGGCCCAAAACTGAACCCACTCATCGAGGGGCGGCCTCACCAGTGCCGAGTCCAGGGGTAAGATCCCTTCCCTGTCCCTGCTGGCCATGCTAGTGCTGATACAAGCCAGGATGCCATTGGCCTTCTTGGCCACCTGGGCACACTGCTGACTCCTGTTCAGTCAACTGGCAATCAACCCCCCCAGGTCCCTCTCTGACTGGCAGCTCTCCAGCCACTCCTCCCCCAGCCCATAGCGCTGCTGGGGGTTGTTGTGGCCCAAGGGCAGAACGCATTAACTGCTATTTATTGCTCTATCTGCCTCCTTTACCTGACTTAAAGTCAGGGGGAATGTGCAGAGCAATGAAGACTAAGTCCAGAGGTATCAAATAGCCATGTTTGAGTTTCTATGCTCCCGTTACCAGCTGACATACAGTGAAGACACTTAATAAAGCCAAGAGAACGAAGCAGAAACAGAAAAACAGGATGCATTTGCATAAACCAAAGTACAAGTGGTCTCCGAGAGGCCCTCAGGCATCCAAGATGCTCACAAGGAGCTAGCAGATATGCTGGCATTTACAGAAAATTCAGTAACTAAAGACCTGCCAGTACTCGCTGAGGCATCTGCAATGGCACCAGACAGCTCTGCGCAGGCAACTGAAACACGCCACGAGCAGCGAGGCACCAGGGATGTTTTCTGGTTTCGCCAATGCAAAGAACTGAAGGAGTTCATGCCTCAAACATTCATTGACACAGAAAACCTCAAGGACAAGTTGTGCCCTTTGTGGTCAGTCTAAGGGATGAATTATCTGCCCAGGGAAGCGCAGGGTGTATCGAAGGGTGCACGGCTCCGCTCCCCTGCAGTTGTACAACCAAATTCCTTAGACAAGCCTTGAAGGAAGGAGACGTAGACCGAGTAAAGCCAAGTGTTCAGCTTAAGGCCTACACTTTAATTTACAACTATATCCTTGAAGAAGAGATTGATAAGAGAGATTGATAAGAGAGATAAACAACCAACACCGGATGGAGCTATAATGGCCCAAGGAACAAAACCTGAGGAAAAAGGTAAAGGTGGTGGGGGGAGATTGTGACCACCAACTCAGTTGATCAAAAGGGTTAATGCACCCCATTCCCCCTCAACTCATGCACAGAACCCCTGCTCCACCTTTTCCTCATCTCTCATGCAAATGAGTTGGTGGAATCCCTGCCCCTCCTCGTCTAGTATGCAAATCAGCTCATAAGATGAACTTAAAAGGCAACAGAAACTTTGCTGGGTGTGCACCCACCACCCAAGATTATCGGACCTGAGACAACGCTGGATCCAGGGGTGGTGATCCAGATTCTTTGACTCTCTTCCTCTCCTTTATTTTTCTTTCCTTTCCTTTCTTTCTTACAGATTTATAAGAGACCCCATTGCCTATTATCCTTTTCCAAGTTTAAATTATTTTCACTGCAAGCAAAACATTTTAACCTGTCGTTTGGTGTCGTTTCACCTTAATTTAACCCGAGGGGATCACAGAACCGTTACGAGTCCCTGGGCTCCCAGTCCGGGTCGTGCCAGCCGACTGCGCTAACCAGGTGTTCAGCAACAAGAGCGGGAGTGGGGGCACACGGTGAGCGTGGAGACACCCGTGTCACAGACACTGAAACGTAGACGCCTTAATCTGAAACTAAATTCTGTCAAAACTAACCACAATTTTTCTTCAGTGCATAACCGTAAGGATCATAAAACCTTCAGCTGTTCCACAGTCTTCTCATGTTTCTACCCAGCCATGGCCAGCAAACCCATAAATGCTGACATTTATTCCACTCCATACATACACTAATATAAAAATACAAATTTGAGAAGTTCCAAAGTAATCCATTTAATTTAGATTTAAAATAACTTTAAAATCTGCTTCACTACACCAAAAGCAAAAACATTCAGAACTATTTTTTTTAAATAAATGAGTGACCCAATTTCTTTTTTTAATCCACAGAAGCCCTTTCCAAAATTTTTTTCCATAGGTGTGAAAACCAAAGCACAGTGCTGTGTTCTTCAGAGAAAACATCAATTTATCTCTTTTCCAGTGGTCTATACGTGATAAATCTCCTAAAGGCCAACCCTGCTCCCTCAAAAACCTTTAGGATAAAAGAAACATCTATTCCCCTCCGAGTTACCATCTTCTGAGACTTTAGAGTTATAATGAACGTGCAGATTCTAAAAATATCTTAAGTGGCAAGAATTCTAGAGACAGGATAAAGCAAGCATTTTCTTTTGCTTTGAATTCAAAGTTAACCAAGACATCTACTGTGCAATTTCTTCCTTCTTCCTCCAAAAAATGGTCTTTTCGCAATGGATTTGAAGACTAAGATAATTTGCAAGTTTAACTGCACAAGAGCGTTCTATTTGATCAAGGTGCTCCGTATCTGCACCTTAACACAGCACGTACCTTTGTTAAAAACCTGCTGCAGAGTTCTAAAAAAAAAAAAAAAAAAAATAGGAAGACTATATATCCCTTTTTGTGCCCCAACGGTGTTAGGGACAGATTCTCCTCCACGCCCAGCACAAAGCAGGTGAAACCACCTAAATTTTTCAGTTACAGGCTGCCACAGCTGCAGTAGGAAGGGAGAGAGGAGTGAGACTCTCAGATGCAAAACCCACCGTACCCAGCTGGTGTGGGATTTAGACACATACGCGATGCGTATGCGCAGTTGTGCTTTATTAAGTCCCTCAGACAAGCTTAGGATAGGCACAGTCCTGTATTAGCAGAGCCAGGCAGCTCCAGGAGCAGAGCTGCATCCAAACACAGTCCTTTCCCTCGTTACTATTGCCAGCAGGTATAAAGGGATCCCACATCAGAACCAGCGTGGACCTAGAGAACTGGGACATGAACCTAATTCTCATTCTTCTAAGAGAATACGTTAAGCCTGAGAAAATCTGGGTCACAAACATTTGCTGCTTTGACTCGGTTCAATAGCATGTGAAATCACAAGCTTTGCAGCCTCCGCCAATCTTGTATTACAACACTGCCAGGCAACAGGAAAAAAAAAAAACCTGGAAGATTTATAGAGCTATTTAAATTTGTGTAAGTCTTCCTCCACGGAACAAACATGCTTTTCTCATCTCAATAAAAATATTTCTATAGCCCCACAAGCACAGTCTAAGACACAACCTTTTTATAAACCAGCAATGAATATAAGAGAATCCAGCCAGCCATGAACAGCAGTGGAAAAACCTTCCACTCTCAAGGATAATGCAACACTTTAAGGGGCTATTGGGGAAGATGAGAGCTTTAACTGGAGGTTAAAACAGGCAGCTGGAATGGTCTAGGTTTACTTCTCTTGTCTTAGCAGAGATAAAGACCAAAAACTCGCATGCTCCAGCTTTAACTTTCCAAAATTTTAACAGGAGAAGTACTGAAGGCAGTAAATCCACCAAATGCTAGTGATCTGCAGAATAAAAATATCAGGTGCACACACTTTTAAGAAGTAACTAAAAGAGTCATTAGCTCGACAATCAGGCTCCTTGAGCAATTTGGGAGAAGAAAACGAATGTTGTTCACCTGAAAATTTTGAAAGCTATAGGAAAGATGAATGTGTTTTACTTGAGGCTTTCAAATAATAATAAAAAAAAAATCTCAGTGAAACAAGCGTTGTCAGGGAACACACTGAATCTAGAGTTCAGATAACAATTCAGCACTAGGCATCAAGAACATTTTCTCCTCTTTACAGAAATATTTGTCCTTGTCCCCAAAATGTCATTCCTACATGACAGGCTTCAGACAAGGATATCTATTAATCAGGTCCTGATGGCAGGGGACAAAACCCCACAGCTTTCTATTCCAGAAATTTGGGATATTTCAGTGGGCGGTGGTGTTTTTTTTTTTTTTTTGCTTTTAACAAGTCTGATTTCTTTTCCTGTCTCAAAACAGATAAGTCAAGACTTGAAGTTTTCAGAAACCAATAGTTGGGTGAAATAAAACCAGCATTTAGAATTAGTTTTCCTTTTAAGTGTAACCATAGCTTTTATCTTATGAGATGATGGGGTTTTTTTTTTTTAAATGCCAGTTCTCAAAACAAGAAGAGAACCCATCTAATTAGCCAATATATTTCTGTTCATACAATTAAAGTGACTTTTGAGATAAGAGGTCTGGGGTTTAACTGATTAGTTCTGATCTTCCCAACAGATACATAAAAAAGAACCCGATTAGCTCTATTCAGTTCATTTTCAGGTTTGCCAGTAGCAGATATAAACTATTTGGAGCTATCATCTCATGATGTTTCACCCTGTGGAACATTTAAAATTTCAAAACATCGCTGTCAGTCTCAGTTCTGCAAGAGCTTCCTTTCCCAAACCTACATTTTCCCCCCAACCTGGCACAACAGGGGCTCGGAAAAGCCATTATTTACTTACGCAGGAAGACTTTCAAATTCTTCTGCAGTTATTAAGGATGCTTCTTTAATAAGTCTTGACTCTTTTGTAGGTTTCTTCGCAGGTTTGGGTTCTACAACTTCTGTTTGTTCTTCACATTTCACAGTTAGCCCAGCAACGCTGTAAAATGAATGAATATTAAATTTATAAGTAGCAGATAAGTAGTAAGGAGAACACCATTACATTATTGAGCCTGCTTACTCACAGACTTACGTTCCAACCCGTCTGTTAGGCTGGATCAACATAATTCACCATCTTTCAGGATAGATAAATAAATAAAGAAGGCCAATTCCATTTCAAATTGCCTACTGTAGCTGACTTCATTACAGCTCCTTATTTCTCTGCTAAGAGAGGCTGCTAGCAGGTGAATTGGAAGCAGTCCAAACGCAGCACCGAGCCGTTAAGAATTCAACGTACCGTTACATCTCGCGGAACACGAGGCCTCGCTTTTTATCTGATGAACCACAGCCCAGAGCTGCAGCCTAACAGGCAGATTTGAAATACTTCACAGCTCTTTGAAAAAAGTTCAAATCTTGGGAAGCTTGACTCATCCATTAATCTTTTGAAGCAGAAGAAATTCAACATCAACCAGCAGGCTGGGATTTTTTTTTTTTCCTTTTTAGGCAAGATCCCAAAACCTGAGGAATTTCCTGCTTTGAGTGATTATTAGTGTTATTTTTATAACTTCACCCTTCCTCCAAACACTCAGCTATAGAGCCTCAAGCCCTGAGTTATCTGCCAGCCACCCACCTAGCTGCTCTCCTACTCAGCAGTAGGAGGACAGCAAAGAGGATGCACTTGGCCAAATTCACCAGCATCTGACTACAAGGACATTATCGGGCTGAGATGTGCAACAGAAATAACTAAAGCGGTACGGAGCTGACCTGTCACAAAGAACCCACCCTCTGCTTTGATCTAACCTCCCCACAAGAAGAGATTGTTGCTTGGTGCGGGGCCCTACATCAGTGGGTGGCCTGAGGGCTGGGATCTGATGCGTCACTTGATGTGTCACCCCCAAAGCCAGTGGCTCATTTTTCAGGGAAGGTGGCTGCAGCCTCCCCAACTGTCTTGGTCTGTGACGCAGCGACAGGGGAAGCTCTGCTCCCTGCCACGCCACAATGCAGAGCCCTTCTGAAATCCAGGACACCAACAGTGAAGCTAATCCAGGTGGAAACATCTAAAAAACTAATGTGAGGCCCAGCACAAAACTAATCCCAGCACCAAATGTCAGCAAGGAAGAGGGAAAGGGAAGGGTGTGGATTTTTGATGGTGTTGGAGGTGGGTTTGGAATAGAAGGATAAACACAAGGATTGAGAACGGTGAGTTTGCATTTTAAACTTCACTCCTCCCGTACACTCCAGTCCTGCCATCCTCCTCTTCCTCACTACAACAAACCTCTTATCTCTCTAGATGCTTCCCCACCCCAGGTACTTCTGATTTGAGCTCCTGCCCACTGCCTTGCTGCGGTGATTGCTGCTGGCCTGGACCATGAAAAGAAAAGAACCAAAGCTTCAAAATCTGGCTTTGACGTAGTGAGAAATGGCTCAGTAAACCCCAGGAATACAAAGGGCTTAAGATACATTGAGCCCACTTTTTATTTCAGTGATAATCCTCCAGTAAATAAGAACATCAAGACCAAGAACCCAGGAGAGAAACATTAGCTTAAAGCCACGAATTGTTCAATTCTTCTGTGTGGGCGTTTTCACAGAATCACAAAATCATCTTGGTTGGAAAAGCCCTTGAAGCTCCTCCAGTCCAACCATGAACCTCACACTGACCGTTCCCAACTCCACCAGATCCCTCAGCGCTGGGTCAACCCGACTCTTCAACCCCTCCAGGGATGGGGACTCCCCCCCTGCCCTGGGCAGCCCATTCCAACGCCCAACAACCCCTTCTGCAAAGAAATCCTTCCTAAGAGCCAGTCTGACCCTGCCCTGGCGCAGCTTGAGGCCATTCCCTCTTGGCCTGGTGCTGGTTCCTTGGCTCAAGAGACTCATCCCCCCTCTCTGCACCCTCCTTTCAGGGAGTTGGAGAGGGCCATGAGGTCTCCCCTCAGCCTCCTCTTCTCCACACTAAACCCCCCCAGTTCCCTCAGCCGCTCCCCATCACACCTGTGCTCCAGACCCTGCACCAGCTCCGTTGCCCTTCTCTGGACACGCTCGAGTCATTCAATGGCCTTTTTGGAGTGAGGGGCCCTAAACTGAACCCACTCATCGAGGGGCGGCCTCACCAGTGCCGAGTCCAGGGGTAAGATCCCTTCCCTGTCCCTGCTGGCCACGCTAGTGCTGAGATGTGAAGTCCTGTCGCACCAGCGTTCATGTGCACACTCTGCTTTCTGCAGTACTTATCTCATGACAGTCACTCAACAGACAATTAGCACTCAGCTTCCCAAGCATTTTGGGATGTAGAGGAACAAAAGTGGAGAAGGCTAACAGAGGAGGGTTTAGGGAAGAGGACTGAAGACCTGTTTCCAGTGACACAGATGGATTCTGACTAATTATGGTCCGTCTTGCACTTTGATCCTCTGCTGCACAACACAGTGGACACCAGGAAGTTCCAACATGGGGACAAAAGAAGAAAGTGTGCTTCAACAGACAGTATTAACATATAATGTGTTATTCCTCTGGAAAAACCAACACCACAAACTGACACCGACAAGACAGCAGCTGTGGGCTGGCAGAGCACAATCTGTAGAAAATTATTAGAAAAACACCTAGTTTTACATGTGTGGCTCTCTCTAGAAAGGGAAGGACTGGCTAAAGCCGTATCACAATTAACTTCTTGATCAAAAGCAGGACAAGATTGGAAGGGAAACCAACATCCCAAAGAACCTGTTTGATATCAGAGGTGATACAATCATTAAACAGGCCTCATTTGCATCTAAACAATTTCCAGGTGCTAACAAACCTAAGACAAAGGGTTTTCCTAAATTAAGAAAGTTATGACAGGAAGGCAGAGCCACTGTGATAATTTCTAAAGAACTTCCATTCTTTCATACGCACACACAAAAAAAGCAATGTCTAGCTTGAAAAGGAAATTGAAAAGGAAGACATGGCAACATATTTTAGGAGGCTGTTTCCTAAACTGAGGGTTTGTGTCTAAAGGGTCGCATCCAGAAAAAAAAGCTTCTACACAAGTCATCATTCTGCACAAATTATCAGCTAAGACTAGCCCAAGTTGCAATACAAGCAGTACCTACACAGATGAGAATATTGCTACACACTTATCTAAAATTACAGTTCATTTTTCTCTTCTGCAACCTTATTTCCACATCCCTAACCTTTTACTTTGCTGGAATATGCCTGTAATGTTTTCAGCCTGAGGCTTGTCTGTCATTAAGAGCAAGACCAGGTAAAGCTGATAGATTCAGGGCACATATTGGAAATACTGAATTCAAAGAGACTGATATGTTGCCTTCTGACAAGCTACAAAGGTGGAAACACGTCCTGGGATCTCTAGATGTTAGACTGTAGAAGAGATCCCCTTCTGGCATACACTAACATCACTCAAAATTAAAAAGTAATTCCAACAAGCCAGAGAAAGAGCTGGCCACTCTGAGAAACCTCATCAGAATTATAATGTCTTCAAAGCCTTCTGAGTAATAGCCCATTGTTTCACATACTTGTTCCTACTACTTTATTCTGAACAGCTTCTCAGCCCTCAAAGGCAGGTGGATGTCACTGCTAGCTAAATTAAATGCCAGGCTGCTACAGGGAAATGAGAATAAAAATATCACAACCATAAGTCAAATCGCCACAGAAAGATGATTGAGTTAGAGGATTTTTTTTTTTTAAAAGAACAATGATATTTGGAAGGGCAGTGTTTAACTTCAGTCCTAGTGAGCCAGCATTTGGCTCACTAACCCACCCTTCAATCCTTAAGCACCGCAGCTATCAAATCGGTGTGTTTGCAATTCTAAAGGAACACTCAGAGTTATCAAAGACCTGGCTTTCTGCAATAATGTCACACCTGCCACTGGAAGCTTCCATCTGAACAACATGGTATTTTATAGGTTTTACCTGCAGGGTTTGTTAGGGTGCTCACAGAAGCGAGCAGTCAAAAGCAAACTCCAGAATTAATACATGTAACAACCTCAGCTCACAGAAATTCAGAGTTAATATACAGTAAAAGGAGTGGAGCTGTGCAGGGCTGCAGCTGGACGCTGCTGGGAGCAGGGTGGTGTCTCTGTGCCCATGTACCACATACCAGCTCTGTGTTGGTTTAGGCAGATGGGGAGGAATGTTTTCACTGAGGTGCCGTGCTTCGCTTTCATCTCTCTCAGCAGACTTCTGGAGCTCCTGAAATTAATGTTAGACTTCATCAGAAATCTGAAACTATTAACGTCAAGCAAGTAAAAATTAGCTTACCAGTAGGGCGATGCTAAAATAATTTTTAGCTTTATTAAGAGGTGTTCTTTGCTCTCTCCCTTTCCCAAGAGCAAATAGTAAAGCTCACAAAAACAAAATATAAGAGCAAGAAAACATGAGCCTCTCTGTGTCAGGGCATCAAAGAAATCTGAGTGGGCAAGTAGCAAATCTTTAACGATATACTCTAGCAGGTTTGGGCAGGGGGAAGGTGATGGTGGTGACGGCATACTGCAGGAAACTCCTCCCCAGACCCCAAAGAGCCCTTTCGCAAAAGACTTGACACGTGAAGGCACTGCAAACACACACCGAAACAACAGATAAATATTCTAATTAAATCACTTTCATAGCTATTACAAGGATGTAAAAATAGAACTGCTCTTTAGATCACAGTATCTATTGTGATAAAGCCATGCTTGCAATGTATAAAAATGTTATTTTTCAAGGCTTAATGCTCACTATGCTGGAGAGCTGCTTAATAAACTATCAGTAAGCCTGTTCCAAGTCCCAGTTCCGCTTGTAAGCGGCCTCATGCATCCAAACATATCGCTTAGGATCTAGAAAAGAACAACTACGCACTTATCAGTGATTTCTTTGAATCTTTCAGTATTTTATGAACAGGAAAAAAAGATTACTTTTAGCAAATCCTTCAGTTCTTTGTGATGCTTAACTTCCATTTCCATTTTATTCAGGAGATCATTCACAAGAAGTACCTCGTGCTTTATTTCACAGAGCACGGATTTGAGGGATGGTTCTTCACCTGTCAAAGGGAGAACGTTAAGCCAAAAAAAACCTCCAACACAAAACCAAAATCCCATTTCCCTCCTCTCCACAAGCAGTGATTTTCAGCTAATTATGCTCCTCAACCACCACATCTTCCCAGGAGAAGCAGCAATATTCGCTAGTCAAACTGCCAACCTCCTACTCCATACAGCCAACAGAATTCAGAGCTGCTGCAGGATTAGAGGCCTCCCTCCAGCGTGAGAAAGCTTAGCTGGAAAGCACTAAACTGTACCCACTAAGGTCGCAGACACAGGTCTTAAACACAGCCTGGTTTTTGCACCCGCTTGGCTGCGGCAGCGCCCTGTTCTCCTTCACGATCTCCCTCTGTTTAGGGTTATAGTTCCTCATCAAACAGGAGGTTAGCCTAGATGACCCTCCCAACCATCCTGTGTAACCTCTATTTGTGCCTAGGAAAGGAGAAGAGAGGAATCTAAAACATTCAGAGCGATTTCAGGACGTCGGTTTAAATAAGTTTGTTACCCCACGGCCTGTTTTGCATCGCAGACAGGCACTCCTGGGATGCAAGGACAAGACACCTGTGTAAACCTCCATCTACACCTTTGCACATTTTTGTAATTAGGCTTAACATACTTACCAAAATGTTTTTTCTTCTATTTGGAGCTTTCCTCACCAAGTATATAGAATATAGGGTACATTAACCACCAGCCTTCAAGTCCCTCAGGGGAACATATTTTCACTTCACCCATATTCTCTGCTTGGCACCTAATTCCCTGATAAGGCTCCCATTTTGCCATCCTTGCTCACTTTGTTGTAGTTCTCTATATTTTACTTGTTTTCCATCTCATGTTACACTCCTTGCCTCATTACAGCATCCCCATTTTCTGCAAGGAGGTACAAACCAAACCCCACTCGTGATTTCTTTTACCTGCATTTCTTAACTGAAGAGTCCTTTTAACATTTGAAATCTTCATGTTGATGTGAAAAGCTAAATCTTGCAGGTCTGAGGACACCATTTCTGCCATTATCGTACTGGAGGGAAATAAAAAAGAATGTGGTGATTTAAGAAAGACCTAAGTTGCAAACACTGGGCACACGAGTAGAATTTTAAGAAGGACCCTGATCTGTCAAAGAAGCAAAGAGAACTTAAAGGAAGCAACAAATTTAAGAACTACCTTTTATTTTACTAGACTGAAAGCAGAAGAGGCAGCACAAAATGACTGAAATTAGACAAAACAAAGCAATTTCCCTGAACTCTCGAGATAAACACAATGTAATCAGTGCAACAATTCCTCATGAAACTGGTTGTCTTTATTATATTAAAGTGTTCACTACTAAAGGAGTTGTTAATTTACTACAATAAACAAGAAATACCTGGTTTATATAAAGTAGTTCTGTAAGGCGCTCTCAGGGAGATCCCACGAGATGATCAATATTTAAAGAGTTGAGTTTTTTTTTTAAAAAAAAGAGCAGTAATTAAAAGAAAATGTGCATTTGCTTTCTAGCAGACTGTGGAGGCACAAAAAGTAGTATTATATATCGGTAACCCTTATGTAAGTATACTGATTAACACTCTTACAGAAAATAATTGCTAAGAAAACGTTGCTGCAACGCATCTTCCCCAATCGCCCTGGAACAAACCTCCATTTAACGCTCCTGCCCGGCGGGCCCTTGTGTTTACAGCGCTCGCACGGCTCCCTCTGATGGTTACTTCACACCCGACAGCGAAGCTCTTTGCTTTAAAATACTACGAGCTACCCCGCTTGCTGAAACAGCTGCTAGAGATTTACCGATTTCCACAGAGAAACAGTTACAACCCGCAGCGGCGCGCGCCTACCCGCCCGCCCTTTTACCTCACGCCCTGAGACAGTATTTCCTCCCCCCGCCCCGCTCTCACCGCAGCGATGACCGGAGGCAGTTCGCTGGGAGTGGTGAGGCGGGAAGTAGCGGCTCCCGGTGATCCGTAGCGGCTCCCGGTGATCCCCGCCAGCCCCTCAGCGGTGCCGCCGATTCAAACCCGCCGCGCCCGGGCGGCCCTTGAAGAGCGCAGGCGGCTGCGCAGCGCATGCGCGGGAGGCGCCAGCGAGGCCGCTGCCGGGAAAGGCGGGAAGAGGCGGTGCTGAGGGGAAGTTGCTCCCCCCCCTCCCCCCCCAATTGGGCTGTCACCAACTAAATAAACCCCCTCACAGCGTTTATTAATTAGTTCTAGAAATTCAGTTTATTTCAGCATTCAGCAGAAAACAAAGCCCTCAATGAAGTAACTTTTCAGCATATACATACCGGTGTGTCTCTGTGGGAGCACAACGGAAGGTTGGTGTGGAGGATTGTGAACGCGCTCAAGGGATTTGCAGCTGAGGTGGTGAAAAACACATATATCTCACTAATTGTTGTTTAGTTTTGGGTGGTTGATGGGTAGAATATCTGTGTTTAGGTAACACAGGCCTGGGAGAGGCTCAGGGGCACCTCATTGAGCATCTGATCCCACAGACTTAATAGAGTTAGTATATAAATGACATATGTATGTTTATATATATAACTTTATATGCATATTTATGTATATTTATAACTTTGTATAAACTTTGTACAGTCAAGATAAGTGAGGCTGCGTGCCAATCCAAACCGGGACTTACCGTACGTGGGCAACCTGAGCGAAGGTCTGTACCTCAAAACGACCTCCAGAGACCCTTCCCCAGTTTCAGTACGCTTGCACAATGTATTAATGTGCATTTAATTTCCTGGAAATAGGTGACTACTTCTTGGAAATGTATATAATGAGTGTGCTTTTGTCCCTCAGTGTGCATGTGAGGAGGAGAAATCCCCCATGCACCCAGCGCTGCGGTAAACCCATGTTGGCTTTCTAAACTGTCACTTGGTTTGGAGAGTTTTCTTGGTTATGATTTTTGGTAACAGGATTTGGTGACGCAGGTGGGATCAACTCTCTGGAGTCTTGACAGACCAGAGGAATTGTGAGGACTCCAGCACGCACCGGAGTATTTTCGTGGAAGCCTTCCGATTCCTTAGTCGGGTGTTTCCGTGACAGCTATCTGGGAGATTAATGACACTGGTCGTAAGTATTGGCTGCTTACAACTAAGTTGCATCTGAATTAAGTACACATTGTTGTATTGGTATTGGAACTCATAGTGCAGAATTGTGTAATCCGTACGCTACTATGGGGATGCCCAGAGTCTGGATTTTGTTTGGGTATTAGTGGTAATTTTGAACTTTGTAAAATGGGAGCTGGACAGGCTACTGAAGGGGGAATCCTTAAGTGCTCTCCCTTGGCTTGTGTATTAAAACATTAGAGCAAGTTTGGGGGTGACCCCCTCACTTGGAAAAAGTTGGTAGAATATTGTAATCAGTGTATATTTTAGATGATCGGGAGAAATGGCCTAAGAACGGAAGTATAAACTATACTACAGTGCTGCAATTAATGTTATTTTGTAGACACGAAGGAAAATGGGATGAGATGCCGTATGTGAATTTGTTCTTTGCATTACGGGACAATTACGATATGTGTAAGGAATGTGATTTGATTGCAAGTGGAAGTGGTGTATTAGCACTAGAGGCAGAAAATAAGGAATCGCCTAAGTGGTGTTGTTCAGCATGTAGGATCGGCAGGTGATACAACAAATATAAAGGAAATTGGAAGAAGAAGAAGAGGACGTTGCGATGTTGGTTGGACCAAGAAGGGGCAATGGGGCAAGGGGAAATGAGCAGGAAATAGCAGGGCAGGGCGAAAGAGGGGCGAACGGAAGGCAGGAACAAAGGGATAGTGACTGGGATAGTTCTGACGAGGAGGGAGGTTTCAGTCCGGTGGCAGGTAGGACTTGGCAGGGAAATGCTCAGAACATACCAGCTCCTCTTGGGTAGGAATGGATGGACCAGTTTGGGTAAAGATGCCATTTTTGGTATGAGATTTAAGGGCTTGGAAGGAGATGGCAGGCATATATAGGGAGGACCCTGAACAGGTAGCAGGGGTTATGGAAACTATAGTTCAGAATCAGGATCCAGATTGCAAAGATCTGCAAGTTATCTTAAACAACTTAGTAAAGAAAAATTATTATGGCCAAGGCTAAAGAGGAGGAGGAACGGGTGGATGTTAAAGCCACACATGCAGGATGGATAGAGGATCATTTTCTTCCCAACAACCCTAACTGCGATCCCAACGTCCCTGCTCAAAGGTTAATCTTAACCGAATACCAGTGACTGATTTTGTATGGTATTCAGAATGCTATTCCAAAGTCAAATAATTGGTCTAAATTGTATCAGGTCATCCAAGGCAAGAATGAGGATCCCTCTTCTTTCTTTGAAGGACTAATGGAGACTGCAAGAAACTAGCCCAGGAAACTGGTAGGGTCAGAGGGTGGGACTATTGGGGCCCGAGGGGAAGAAGGTTTCCTGGTGGAGCACAAAGGGCCAGAATACCATTAGAGAAGGATCAGTGTGCCTTCTGCAAGCAGAAAGGACACTGGAAAAGGGAGTGTCCACAACTAAGCCGGCAGGGCCTTGAGGAAATGCTGAGGCAGGCTGTTAACATGATGACGTTAGGTTCAGACTGAGGAGGTCTGGGGGAAGAATCAAAACCCTTCCCAGCAGGACCTCTGGTTTGGGGAATGAGAAAGTAAAATTTTTAATAGATACAGGGACTACTTATTCAGTATTAAATACATGTAAGGGTAATTCGAGTAATCAAAGTACATCAATTATTGGTACTACAGGGCATAAAGAAAATCAGCTGTTTTTCCAGCCTTTGAAGTTTGGAATTGGGAAAAGGGTGTTAACCCATTGATTTCTCTATATACCAGTTTGCCCTATGCTGCTATTAGGATGGGATATATTAAGTAAATTGAATGCACAGATCACTTTTGAAAAAGGAAAAATTCATATTCCTGAAAATGAAGCTTTGGATGCCCGAGTCTTTATGCTACAGAAGGAAGCTGAGTTACAGGAGATGCCAGAAGAAGTTGAAAACGCTGTGTGGGAATACAACGGAAGGTTGGCAAGGAGGATTGTAAACACGCTCAAGTGACTTGCAGTTGGGGTGTCAAAAACCACATATATTATACTAATTGTTTAGTTTTGTGTGCTTGATGGGTAGAATGTCTGCGTTTAGGTAACACAGGCCTGGGAGAGGCTCAGGGGCACCTTATCGAGCATCCTTGAGATTCCTGCTCTGCTGTGGGAAAGATCAAAGCACAGTGGAAGAGTACGTGTGTGAAAATCCCTGATATCTACAGGCAAAAGCAGCAGGTTCAAGATCTTTTTCTTTCTTCTCCGTTTCCTGGCTGGCAAGGACCGAGCTCTGCGGTGCCGCCGTCCCCGCTTGCATCCCTCTGCCCAGGCGCTGCTGCGGAGATCCACCAGGTCACGAGGTAACGAGGATAAATTTACTCTTTGCATTTCATCCGTGGTTTTGGGGTTGTTCCTGTCTCCTGCCTGTGCTGGCTCACACATGCTGTTACACCTCTTGTATGGGCTTGAGGATCACCAGGACAACCCCGAGCAGCAGAACCAGTAATCATCCAGTTGAAACTGGACGCCAGACCAGTAAGATGAAAGCAGTACCCAGTTAAACTAGAGGCAAGAAAAGGATCAGAACCATTAATAGAACAATTCATAAATTTTGAGTTATTAAGAGAATGCCAATCAAACTACAATACCTTGATATTGCCAATTAAAAACCTGCATTCTGAAGAATATAGATTGGTTCAGGACTTAAGGGCTATAAATCAAATCGCGCAGGATGTCCACCCGGTAGTGGCACACCTGTACGCTCTCTTGACCACCCTCAAGGAAACAGATAAATGGTTTATGGTGTTGGATCTGAAAGGTGCATTCTTTTGCCTCCTGCTAGCAGATGAGAGTCAAGAACTGTTTGCTTTCGAACAGGAAAGCCCTAAGACCAGTAGAAAAACTCAATTGTGCTGGACAAGGATTTAAGAATAGTCCTACAATTTTTGGAAATCAGCCAAAGAATTAGAAGACTGGCAAAAGACGCATGAAAATATCACCTTGCTGCAGTACGTAGATGGCATACTGCTGGCAGCAAGTAAAAAGGAGGATTCCATACAAAGGACAATAGACCTCCTAATCTTTTTGGGGTTGGTGGGGTACAAGGTGTCCCGGACAAAGGCACAGATCACCCTTCAGGAAGTAACATATTTGGGGTTCGTAATTTCCCAGGGCCAGCGTGGTCTTGGAACTGAAAGGAAAGAGGCTCTTTGTCAAATTCCAGAACCCAAATCGAAACAAGAGCTTCGAGCATTTCTCGGAATGGCCAGATGGTGTCGTCTATGGATAATGAAACCCCTGTATGAAGCTGTAGAAGGGGAAGGAAACCTCCTGGTTTGGACTGAGAAGTGCAGAGATGCGTTTACAAAATTGAAACAGGCCTTAATGAGTGCTCTGACTCTAGGCCTCCCGAATTTAGAAAAACTCTTTGAACTATTCGTACATGAGAGACTGCACATTGCCTCAGGAGTGTTGGCCCAGAGGCTGGGATCATGGAAAAGACCCGTGGGGTACTTCTCAAAACAACTAGACATCAGCAAAGGATGGCCAGCATGTCTCTGAGCAGTGGCACCTACAGTACCGCTGATCCAAGAGGCCTGAAAACTGATGCTCGGGCAAAAGCTGAGTGTATTTGTGCCCCGTGCAGTTCTGGAACAAAAAGGACACTGGCTGTCACCAAGCTGGATGCTGAAATATCAAGCTGTTCTTTTGCAACAAGACAATGTGGAGCTGAAAGTAACTCCGATCCGGAATCCAGTGACCTTTCTAGCCACTGATCTTGGTGGAGAAGAATTAACTCAGGACTGTTTGCAAACGATGGAGCAGATATACTCCAACAGAACAGGCTTGAAAGACATGCCAGTGGAAAAGTGCGGACTGGGACCTGTTTATAGACGGTAGCAGCTTTTTGTGGGATGGAACATGGAAAGCAGGATACACAGGGATAATTACTAAGGAAGTAATTGAGGCCAAAGCTCTGTCATCTAACCCTTCGGCCCAGAAAGCAGAGCTTGTAGCCTTACTAAGAGCATTAGAGCTGTCAAAGGACAAAGCTGTTAATATATGGACACATTCAAAGTTTGCCTTTGGGGTAGTCCATGCTCATGGGGTCATTTGGAAAGAAAGGAGACTCAACATCTCAAGGATCCCCAGTCAAATACAGGCCAACGATCCAACAATTATTACAAGCAATTAATGTGTGTAGACTAGTGGCAATCATGCGCTGTAAGGCGCATCAATTCGGACGTAGTACGGCAGATAAAGCTGCAAAAGAAGCAGCTGAAAGTCAAATATTGCTAGTTTTGCCAGAAAAGGTCCAGAGGTTGGGACCTAAGAGTCTGCAGTAAACACCAGAAGACAACCAATTGGCTAATCGATAGAAGGCAAATAAAAATCAAGAAGGGTGGTGGGTGACTCCTTCACATCAAGTACTAGTTACACAGGAAATTATGCGTGAATTGGCTAATAGGCAACACCACAAAACTCACTGGGGAATTGAGACAATGGTAGAGGCATTGAAAACACAAGTACTAAGTGAACAAATGACTGGAAAAACCAAAAGCATAGTGAAGAAATGCGAATTATGCTTGAAGAACAATCCTCACTTACCCCGAACACCTTTACCAGGGGTGACAAAGAGAGGAAACAGTCCAGGAGACAACTGGCAAATAGATTTTTCCAAATTACCATGGCAAAATGGATACCGGTATCTTTTGGTAATGATTGACACTTTTTCAGGCTGGCTAGAAGCTTTCCCTTGTCACACCAACAAGGCAAAAGAGTAGCAAAAGTGTTACTTAAGGAAGTAATACTGAGATTTGGGGTACCTATAGGACTATCTTCGGATAGAGGTCTGCACTTCACAGGAGAAGCCGGTCGAAGTTTAGCAAAAGCATTAAAATGGGATCTCCACACCCCATGGAGACCTCAGTCAAGTGGGAAAGTTGAACGAATGAATCAAAGCCTAAAAAGACAGGTAAGTAAAATTTGCCAAGAGGCTCAGATAAAATGGCTGGATGCTCTACTCTTAGCTTTGCTATGAACACGCGTCCAGCCTAGAACTAAAGAAAAGGTTAGTCCTTTTGAAATCATATACGGTAAACCTTATCAGGTGACAGAAACAGGAGTTAGTCCTGAAATCATAGGGAAACATTACCTGAAAGAGTATGTGTAAGGAACTGAAGGAGTTCATGCCTCAAACATTCATTGACACAGAAAACCTCAAGGACAAGTTGTGGCCTTTGGTCAGTCTAAGGGATGAATTATCTGCCCAGGGAAGCGCAGGGTGTATCGAAGGGTGCACGGCTCCGCTCCCCTGCAGTTGTACAACCAAATTCCTTAGATAAGCCTTGAAGGAAGGAGACGTAGACTGAGTAAAACCAAGTGTTCGGGTTAAGGCCTACACCTTCATTTATGACTATAGCCTTGAAGAAGAGCTAAAAGATTGGTAAGAGAGATAAACAACCAACACCGGATGGAGCTATAATGGCCCAAGGAACAAAACCTGAGGAAAAGGTAAAGGTGGTGGGGGGGAGATTGTGACCACCAACTCAGTTGGACAAAAGGGTTAACGCACCCCATTCCCCCTCAACTCACACACAGAACCCCTGCTCCACCTTTAGCCCGTCTCTCATGGAAATGAGTTCATGGAATACCTGCCTCTCTTTATCTAGTATGCTGATCAGCTCATAAGATGAATTTAAAAAGGCGACAGAAGACTTTGCTGGGTGTGCACCCGCCACCCAAGATTATCGGACCTGAGACAACGCTGGATCCAGGGGTGGTGATCCAGATTCTTTGACTCTCTTTCTCTCCTTTATTTTTCTTTTCTTTCCTTTCTTTTCTTTCTTACAGATTTATAAGAGACCCCATTGCCTATTATCCTTTTCCAAGTTTAAATTATTTTTTACTGCAAGCAAAACATTTTAACCTGTCGTTTGTTGTCGTTTCACCTTAATTTAACCCGAGGGGATCACAGAACTGTTGCGACTCTCTGGGCTTCCAGTCCAGGTCGTGCCAGTACGTTCTCTTTCTAGAAAAGGTTCTGTCCTCTCTCCACAGGTGTGTCACTGTGAGCACAGCGCTATCCCTGGACGTGCCTGTGCATCCAGACCAACCCGGAGACTGGGTGTATCTGAGGACATGGTCAGAAGAAGCGTTGAAGGAGAAGTGGAAAGGACATTTCCAGATTTTACTCACCACCTCCACAACTGTCAAGCTTAAAGGAGTCACTCCGTGGATATATCACAGCAGGATCAAGCCAGCCACATCATCAGGATGGACTGTCACATAAGAAGGACCATTACGCTTAAAATTAACCCAGGAATCATGAAGTTCTGGGTTATATCTCTTGAGGTGATGTCAGGAAGTGCAGAAGTTGATACAGACAGAGGGGTCAAAGCAGGCTTAAATGAAAACTTAATTCTAACTTTAATACAAGGAACATGTAGTTTTATCAGCATTACAGCACGTATCCCAATTCCTCACTCGGCTAGTCACGGGGTGTTATACCAATGAATTAATCGTTATTAGAGGAACGTGATAACATCAGAGAAGCCTTTAAACAGCTAATGTTTCCTATTATTTAGATAAAGAGAATAAGTGTAGACAAAGAGGTAGTGATTTACGCAACGCTACTCCTTGGAGATCAGGAGATAATAGGACAGTATGCAGGAGGATTCAGTGGAACAATGTCCCGAAGATCACAACCCTTAAACACCCAGTTTTTGCAAATAGCATCATCAGCCTCCGGCAGACAGGCTGCAGGATTATTGAGACTATTGAGGCAGTACCTAATGTGACCACCGCTCCGGAATGTACTAACCTTAGGAAAAAAACCCTCAAAAGTTGGACCAGACCTTTGGAAGGGTATTGGAAGTATATAGGAAAGGTAGATTGGTGCTTTAATTGGGGCACAAAGCCTATTTATAACATCAGCAGAGCCAACTGGAGGTACCCCAGTGTCTTAAATCATAGTAAAATATCGATCCGAAATTCTACTTTGATGATGATGGAATATTGCAAGAAACAAAATTTCTCAAATGCAGATTGTAGACAAGAAATTCCATCTCCAGATTACACGACATGGGTCACGTCGGATGGATATTGGACTACCTGACTACAGCTGAGTACAGTAACTAGAAAAGTCACTTTAGGATTATTGACCCTATGTCCTACACGGAAAAAGAGTCCAACTGAAGCCCGATATTGGGGATGAATTAAAAAGGATATTGAAACAGAAAGAGACCCTGATACTTGGACAGGGCCTTCCGCAGCAGTACAACTTGCTTGGGGACTCCATAGTTTCCTATTGCCAGGACTAATGGCTTTAGAAAATCGAGTATTGATACAAAATTTGACTTGGCAAGTTGAAACTTTGTCAAGAGCCACTCAAAAAGGATTCCAAATTCTTAATAAACAGGTCCAAGCTAATACTAAAATGACTTTACAAAATAGTCTAGCCTTAGACTTGCTGTTATTTAAAGAAGAAGGGGTCTGTGAATATCTCAAATTAGACAAGGATCACTGCTGTATCCACATCCCAAACATCACCGATGACCTGCAAGAACAACTGGACAGAAAGAGAAAAGTAGCAGAAGACAGCAGAGCGATCAGGGATGCAGCGGAAAATAATTAGCTCAACAAAATCCTCCAAGGATTAGGGGGATGGTCTCCAAAAGGATGGTTAGCCACGTTGTTGAAGGAATAATTTTATGTAGTGATAATTATAGTTGTTACTGGAATCTGCATAGGTTGTGCTAAGAGAACCATTGAGAAAAATATGTGGAAGTAGTAAGAAAATCTAACTACTTCCAAAGGGGGGATTGATACCAAAGACTTCAACAATTTAGTTAGTATAACGATAGAGTTAGTAGATAAATGACATATGTATGTTTATATATATGTTTATGTATATTTTTATATATATTTATGTATATTTATAACTTTGTATAAACTTTGTACAGTCAAGATAAGTGAGGCTGCGTGCCAATCCAAACCGGGAGTTACCGTACGTGGGCAACCTGAGCGAAGGTCTGTACCTCAAAACGACCTCCAGAGACCCTTGTCCGGTTTCAGTACGCTTGCACAATGTATTAATGTGCATTTAATTTCCGGGAAATAGGTGACTACTTCTTGGAAATGTATATAATGAGTGTGCTTTTGTCACCTGGTGTGCATGTGAGGAGGAGAAATCCCCCATGCACCCAGCGCTGCGGTAAACCCATGTCGGCTTTCTAAACTGTCACTTGGTTTGGAGAGTTTTCTTGGTTATGATTTTTGGTAACACATCCTTGAGATTCCTGCCCTGCTGTGGGAAAGATCAAAGCACAGTGGAAAAGTACGTGTGTGAAAATCCCTGATATCTACAGGCGAAAGCAGCAGGTTCGAGATCTTTTTTGTTCTTCTCTGTTTTCTGGCTGGCAAGGACCGAGCTCTGCGGTCCCGCCGTCCCCGCTTGCGTCCCTCTGCCCGGGCGCTGCTGCGCAGATCCCCCGGGTCCCAAGGTAACGAGGATAAATTTACTCTTTGCATTTCATCTGTGGTTTTGGGGTTGTTCCTGTGTCCTGCCTGTGCCGGCTCACACAGTCTCCTATAGAACATCGTCATCACCCATTGCTTTTTCCTTGGGGTGGGGGGAGATAAATAAACAGTTTACACTTACCCCAAACACCTTTTTTCTAATTAGCTATGAATACAAAGGTTTATTGCTAAGGATAGACTGCTTATCTCGACAAAGAAAAAATAAGCAAAAACTCTTGTTGCTTTTCCACTATCCCCTAATAAAGAATAGCTCATAGTTCTCTCCTTCCCCAACTCCAAAACCAACCCAAAAACCCCTAAATAACCGCGAAAGAGATTAACGTGCAAAGGAGTTAAAGAAGGACCATTTTTAAAGCAGTGATGCAATCCAAGAAGTGACTGCATTCAACAGACCTTTAAGGAGAAAGGAAAACTACCAAAGAAGGGGTCGCATGACACCACCAGACAACAGATTATTGAAATTTCTCAGTACAAAACTGCATCATCTTAACTTTTTTAGCAGTGAAAAGTGGTCACCCTTCCAGCAGGGCTGGCTACACAACCACACTCCTGTGACTCCCATCTTCCAGCCTGTTTTCATCTCAGTAACTCTTGCAGCTTCTACGTTAAATGGAAAGACACAGTCTGTCTTTTAGACAAACCACAAAAGCATCAGTAAAAGGAGAAAAAAAAGTTTTCAAAAGCCCTGCTTCATAAGCAACTTTTAATGTCACAGAATCACAGAATCATTCAGGTTGGAAAAGACCCTTGGGATCATCGAGTCCAACCCTCAGCCCAACTCTACAAAGTTCTCCCCTACACCACATCCCCCAACAGCTCATCCAAACCACCCTTAAACACACCCAGGGATGGGGACTCCACCCCCTCCCTGGGCAGCCTATTCCACTCTCTGACCACTCTTTCTGGGAAACATTTTTTCCTCATGTCCAGTCTGAACCTCCCCTGTTGCAGTTTAAAGCCGTTCCCTCTTGTTCTGTCACTAATCCCCTGTGAGAAGAGACCAGCACCAACCTCTCTACAACGTCCTTTCAGGGAGCTGTAGAGAGTGATGAGGTCTCCCCTCACCTTCTCCTCCTCACACTAAACAGTCCCAGCTCCTTCAATGGCTCCTCACAGGATTTGTTCTCCAGGCCCTTCCCCAGCCTCGTTGCCCTCCTCTGCACTCGCTCAGCCCCTCGAGATCTCTCTCGTATTGAGGTGCCCAAAACTGGACACAACACTCCAGGTGTGGCCTCACCCGTGCAGAGCACAGGGGGACTATCACCTCCCTGCTTCTGCTGGTCACACTATTTCTAATCCAAGCCAGGATGCCGTTGGCTTTCTTGGCCACCTGGGCACACTGCTGGCTAAATAATATATGTCAAATAATAATAATTTTAAAAAAAGACAAAACAAGCCAAAGAAAGGTGTCCTGAGCACAAAAACTCAAATCACACATCCCCTCCTAACCTGGGATTGTTCACATTTACTAGCTGCTCAAAAAAACCAACTCAAAAGTCTGCTGTAGGCTTTAAATACGGGGTTGTCTTGCGCTAAGAAACTCTGCAGTAAACTGAATTACAACATACGACCACAAGAAGGAGAAGAAAAAAATAAATATAAACACCACTGGATATGAAGAAAACGTATTCTAACTCCCCGTGCTTATGAAGAATACTTGAACCTGGCATTCAAAAGTTTCTTTTGCTGTTTAACCACGCCATGGGAAGCATGTGATATTTGTGCAGAGAGCTGAAACCCCTCCTGTGGTCTCGATCAGTTTAGTGATTACAAATAACGTTTCTTCTGCATGTTTTAAGGGTAGAGGAAAGAACTGCAGTAGAAAGATTCTTTCTGCGAGTCTATGACACCATCTGGTGCTATCAAAAGTCACAAATCCAAATCTACAATAAGCTGACAGAAAGCTGTGGTGTGCAAGATCAGGGCACGTGATTGTAGGGCGCTGAATATTGAAACTGCCATTTGACGTCACCCGTGAGAAACTTTCCCAAGCGAATACACAATGTTCTTTCTGTTCCACGTACATAAAATAAAATATTTAGCAGGAAGGTCATGAATTGTCCTTTAGCGTTCACCTTTACAAGTCTATTTTATCATTGGGAAGCTAAAAAAAAGGTGATCTTTGCGTTTTTATTAAGCAAACACCCCTGAGTAAAGAGGCTGATATCCGCTGTCTTCTCTCTTGCAAGTAAGCACGCAGACGCTCAGCATGCCAAAGAACTGAAAAAGAGAGAGAGTGCACAAGAGATTTAGTTTTGCTGCATTTTGTTTCAGTCATCAGACTCAACACCTATATGTTAATTAGACTCCCTCATCATAGAATTAATTTCACATTAAAAAACACCTAGAAAATACATCTACAGGAAGTGATTTTTTTTTTTTTTTTTGCATCTCAACTTCCAATAATAGTTGTAGCTCAGCTTTTTCCTCCCTGATTTCTCCCATTAATTTACAGATCCACATTAATTCCTTGTTATCTTGCTGTGGGAAAAAGTCCAGTGAAAGCATGGGATTATTCTGGACTTAAAACGAGTTTTGTAAAATATTTAAGCTATAAAATATGCAAATAAAGATAGTGCAGAATACGCTAAGGCAATCTTTAGAGATGATCACAGGAGAGAGATCCCGATGGGGGGATTCATCACAAATATTAATGGGACGTGTAATGGGAGTGTAGAACTCATCACTTTTATAGAGGGAAAGGAAATGGTGGAAACGACGTCGCGGAGCAACTTAAGCTCATGAGATCAAATGCTGTAAACAATCCTCTCCCTGCTAGGCCCAAAATGAAGAAAGTTTAACTAAGTCAAGCCCTAGTCCTGAGATGACATCTGGACAGACTTTTGCTTCTGCATTGAGTCCAGGAGTCGGGTATTAAACCGTAAGTGTTCTGCACTGGCTCAACTTACAGCCACTCTTTTGTAGACAGCAGATAGTCGAAGAAAAAACACTTTGCTGTTATTAAATAGTTCAAATCTTTGTCAATAAGGCAAAGGTTACTAATCTTGGAGAACAGGTACAGGGAACAATGACAGACCACCAGGGTAAAATCTATGGGTCAAATCTTCACAAAGCTGCGTAGGCATTTCTTGGATGCGCCAATTGCAAGGAGTTTTCCACCAGGGTTTTCAAATCTAGTTTTCACCCAACAAGACGATCTGTTTTCACATTTAATTTAATTCAATCTTTGAAGTCTATAAATAGCCCCACTGGTTTCATTCCTAGTCATATTTCTAGTCCATTTTGATTCCAGGTCTCCAAGCACAGGACTATTCACAGAATCACAGAATCATCTAGGTTGGAAAAGACCTTGAAGATCATCAAGTCCAACCATTAAATTATTCATCAGATTATATCTAAAACCAAAGTTTGATAAGGGATTTTGAAAACCCCAGTTAAATATAGAAAAGCTGGTTGTTTTAATAAAGAATTCTAAAGGCCTTTTAGCACACCGAGCTTTTTGTACTTCCTACCAAATGACCAAGATGGATTCTCCATTGACTTGCCACCCCAAATCCCCTCCTCGCTTTTGGGATCCCTCCCCTTATCGGCAGGCAGACAAAATGGAGACAGCTGGAAGAAAACAAGTGAGGAACACAGGACTGGGTCTACTTCAGAGCCAGAAAAAGGCTGTAGGCTAATAGGACATGGTAGAAAAAAAAGCCCCAGGATCCAAGGGCAAACAGTATTATTTTCTATGAGGGAAGAGATAGAAACATTCACCTTTACAATGGCAAACCCCAGGATTACAAGCATGGCGTAGCTGATAACGCTCTGCAGCCCAGACTCCAGCTCCTCTGCACAGCCCTGCCATGAAAGAGAGGTGAAAACAAGTTAAAAGACATTAATTCAGCTGGACTCTTTAACTTTTTTCTCCCCAACCCTTCAAAGGAAGCAGGACCTTGTCAAGCCTGTCTAACCAACAACTGCAGACCTGAAGGCTTCCGTTCTTGTCTTCCAGACCTGATGGCTTGTCATTCTCCTCCTTCTTGAGGAGAGGCACTGACAAACTGCAATTCACTGACATTTGCTGCTTCTCAATCTCCTCTAGCTCAGGTCACTTAGAGAAGTGCATAAACCTCCAAGCCAGGAAGACCAGCAATGGTATCTTTAAAAGTCAATTTATGGGCTTGTGCCTCATGCCTCAATGTATACAGTTCTCCAGGTTCAGCATGGTCAGTCCTAAAAGAATCTCCTCCCCTTCTCCAGACCAGTTTGAACAACTATGAGCCCATAGCTACGTTCAGGCTTTCACATGTTGCTTCTGTAGCAACACAAAATGGAGGAGTTCCCAGCAGACAGAAAAGACCAAACATCCAGATTGGTGCCCCTCCTTCGTCAGGTGGCCAGGTGTCCAAGAAGGCCAATGGCATCCTGGCCTGTATCAGCACTAGCGTGGCCAGCAGGGACAGGGAAGGGATCTTACCCCTGGACTCGGCACTGGTGAGGCCGCCCCTCGATGAGTGGGTTCAGTTTTGGGCCCCTCACTCCAAAAAGGCCATTGAATGACTCGAGCGTGTCCAGAGAAGGGCAACGGAGCTGGTGCAGGGTCTGGAGCACAGGTGTGATGTGGAGCGGCTGAGGGAACTGGGGGGGTTTAGTGTGGAGAAGAGGAGGCTGAGGGGAGACCTCATGGCCCTCTGCAACTCCCTGAAAGGAGGGTGCAGAGAGGGGAGATGAGTCTCTTGAGCCAAGGAACAAGCGCCAGGACAAGAGGGAATGGCCTCAAGCTGCGCCAGGGCAGGGTCAGACTGGCTCTTAGGAAGGATTTCTTTGCAGAAGGGGTTGTTGGGCGTTGGAATGGGCTGCCCAGGGCAGGGGGGGAGTCCCCATCCCTGGAGGGGTTGAAGAGTCGGGTTGACCCAGCGCTGAGGGATCTGGTGGAGTTGAGAACGGTCAGTGTGAGGTTAATGGCTGGACTGGAGGATCTTCAAGGGCTTTTCCAACCTCGATGATTCTGTGATTCTGTCATTTAGGAGCTTTTATAGAATGATACGAGAAGGAAGTTAGCTAGAGGAAAACCATGGGGAGAAAAAGGCTTGGGGGACAAATTGCTGAAAAGAATTGGACAAAGTTATCCTTAAACCCTGCCTGAAGTGCTTTCTGGCTGAGAATGGTCATGGGACAGCTGTGAAACTGTGCTCTTTAACCTCACCTGCGTATTGAGCTCCTGTGGCTGATCCAGCCACCCCGTGCAGTTCTTCACATCTTGCCTGCAGCAGCTCAGAGGGACGCTGTTGTTACCGGTGGAGTTAAACCACTGTGTGGTTGTCCAGTCACTGTAGTTCTTTACCCCACAACAATGAAGCTGCCAAACACAGGACAGTCACAGGGATATATGAATATATATGAATGTGAACGCTAATGTCGAGTTAAACCTCTCTTAGGCCGACTGGGCAAGAGCTGCCCACAGTACAGCTTTACAAGTAGCAGTATTTCAGGAAAACAGCAGTAGATCAACCTCCCTTCATTCATTATTTCCTCCTTATTGGTTTATTCTTTGTGAAAGCTCTGATATTCAAGTGGCAGGTTGCAGGATAGGGTCTTCTGTCATCTTTCTATTTTATGGTACAGGATCCTCAGCAGCAGTTACTCATACATACTCATTTGGTCTGACCTAAAGGCCACTCGTGTCAACAAGGTCATTCATTTACATGAACTTCACACCAGAAGCCTGAAAAGGCCAACTCTGCGCCCTCATTGCCTTGGAGAATCAGATGCTAAACACTGCTGCAGACCTGAGTTGCAGGGTACGACCATACTGACCCTCTCCCCCCCCCCAAATTCTTTGGTTAGGACCCAACTGTTCCTTTCTAAATAATTCTCAGAGCAATTTAAATATTTTCTTACCTGTTCTTGCAAGTAATCCACAACACTAGACTCTGGATTTTTCCCATCATATTTCTCAAAGACTGAGTGCATTGTGCCTTGCACGTCAGTTTTTACCTATTCAGAGGGGAAAAAAATCAGTATTGTTTCAACAAGAAAGCTCAGAATTTTATCTAGTGGAAACTGCAAAAGATCTGTATCCCAACAAAGTAATGAAAAAAAAAAAAAACCTAACAAAAATCAAACAACAAAAAGCCCAAGCAATGTTTTAGATAAAATGCAGGTAGCACTTCACGAGAATCACATTCCTGGATAGAAACTTCCCTCCCCTAACAGAAGAGCCTTCCTTTGTGACCATCAACTGCTGTTTAATCCAACTCAAGAGACTGGTGCAATTTCTGCCAGGTACTTTATGTATGCACCATGTTCCTAAAAAAGACTGACCCACATACCAGATGGTGGCATCCCCAATCACACCTGCCCTGCACACTGCAGGATATGGGATGAAGTGCAAAAAGCTGAATATGTTGGAATGCTCTAACAGTGCAAGATCTATTCTTTACAGAATCACAGAATCGTCTGGGTTGGAAAAGTCCTTGAAGCTCCTCCAGTCCAACCATGAACCTCACACTGACCGTTCCCAACTCCACCAGATCCCTCAGCGCTGGGTCAACCCGACTCTTCAACCCCTCCAGGGATGGGGACTCCCCCCCTGCCCTGGGCAGCCCATTCCAACGCCCAACAACCCCTTCTGCAAAGAAATCCTTCCTAAGAGCCAGTCTGACCCTGCCCTGGCGCAGCTTGAGGCCATTCCCTCTTGTCCTGGCGCTGGTTCCTTGGCTCAAGAGACTCATCCCCCCTCTCTGCACCCTCCTTTCAGGGAGTTGTAGAGGGCCATGAGGTCTCCCCTCAGCCTCCTCTTCTCCACACTAAACCCCCCCAGTTCCCTCAGCCGCTCCCCATCACACCTGTGCTCCAGACCCTGCACCAGCTCCGTTGCCCTTCTCTGGACACGCTCGAGTCATTCAATGGCCTTTTTGGAGTGAGGGAACTTTTCGGTTAGTACAAGAGATGCTAATTCTTTGCTTACCTTTTCCCTGTAAACAAATCCCAGGACAAAAGCGGATACTTCTGCAATAAAGATAACCAGGATAATGGCCAAGAACTGAAATTAAAAAAGAGAGACTGTAAGGAAGAATTCCACAGCATTTGAATTCAACTGCACATTACCCATCACGTTTATTTATAGTGGTAAGTTATTGTTACCTGTTGTTGCCTCTCAATCAAAATAATTTCCCCAAAATAATTTAGAATAGGAGATTACTGTGTGTAATGTGTACTGTGGCTGGGACTACAACTGTGGCTGCACAGGATCTGTGCCCAATGCAGGCAGTCTCCTGAACACCACCACGACACGATCCATGTGAAGAGCCTATGAAACACTGTAAATCTGTGTAAAGAGCCTTTAACGGTCAGGGTGAGGTTCATGGTTGGACTGGAGGATCTTCAAGGTCTTTTCCAACCGAGATGATTCTGTGATTTTGGTGAAACACTTCACAAGGCAGCTGTTGAACAGGAGACTGCCCAGATAAATGAGCAGCTGTGTTAGGTACGCTGGGCACTGCTTGGTGAGCTCACATCACCTTCAAGGAATGAGTTGGGGGCCCAAAGTTACTCAACACAAACCTTTCTGGCTTTTTAAAAATTCATTCTAGAAGTTGAGGCATACTTTCAGGATTCAGAGCATTAAAGTCAGCAGAAAAAACAGATATCTGTTGGAAATTCACAGAATCATCTAGATTGGAAAAGACCTTGAAGATTTATCCAGTCCAACCATGAACCTCACACTGACAGTTCTCAACTCCACCAGATCCCTCAGTGCTGGGTCAACCCGACTCTTCAACCCCTCCAGGGATGGGGACTCCCCCCCTGCCCTGGGCAGCCCATTCCAACGCCCAACAACCCCTTCTGCAAAGAAATCCTTCCTAAGAGCCAGTCTGACCCTGCCCTGGCGCAGCTTGAGGCCATTCCCTCTTGGCCTGGCGCTGATTCCTTGGCTCAAGAGACTCATCCCCCCTCTCTGCACCCTCCTTTCAGGGAGTTGGAGAGGGCCATGAGGTCTCCCCTCAGCCTCCTCTTCTCCACACTAAACCCCCCCAGTTCCCTCAGCCGCTCCCCATCACACCTGTGCTCCAGACCCTGCACCAGCTCCGTTGCCCTTCTCTGGACACGCTCGAGTCATTCAATGGCCTTTTTATAGTGAGGGGCAAAAGATCTGTATCCCAACATCACATCTCCTTCTGCTCGCTCACCACCACCATGCTTCTCAAAGCTTGCTACTCTCCACACTCATTTCCAGCAAGCTGCGGCAGAGCCACGAAACTGTGGACATTTGTCTGTACAAGGCAGCACGACTAATAATTTAGCCTGCACCTCACTCGCCACCACTCAGTGCGTCACAGCGTAGATAACTCCTACAAAGGAGCAGTGCTTCAGCCATATATTTCAGAATAATCTTTGACTTTCTGTTCTGTGCATCCCAAGAAGGTCCTGCCTAGCACCTCCCATACCACGCAACAGGATGAAGAAGAGGACATACAAGAATGTGCAACACTCACCAGCCCTAGACCAACTCGAGACTCCCGGCAGGTGGCACAGCAGCCGATCAACCCAATGATGAACATCACCACAGCAATGCACATAATGATTACGGCTGGCAACAGAGCGTACTTGTCCTGCAGAAAGTTGTCGTAGCTCTTGTAGGTGTTAATGACATAGGCCCCGACATAGCTGAGACCTGCTGCTGCTGCCTGAAATGCAATAAAGCAGTTATTTATGAAGCATCTACCCAGGAAAGTTGACATGGACCTTTTTGTAACAGTGCAATTTCAACTTTAGAAGTAATGACTACAGTATGCAAAGATCTAAAAGAAGAAAATGCTGCATCTGATCCTAGCTACCCATTTAACCTTTAACACAGAGAATAGAGAATTAAATTCCTGTGAATCTCTCTGTTTTGCTGATTAAGGATAGCAATTAAACTTGGACAGCAGAGTGACGAGAGTAGGTGTATTTTACTGGTGATAACAACAGAGTAATACAGGAAACATGCAGTAAGAAAAGACAGAATAATGCACTTAAACAAGTAGGGAAATACAGGGTAATGCATCAACTCATTACTACATGAGAGAGAGAACAGCAATTAAGAAGGATCCATCACCCCTTGCATACGTTACCAACATCCAGACCCGCAGGCGCTGGGCAGCCCCGGCTGCAGCCAGCGAGGATTTGTTGAGCCTTTCCCAGCAAGTGGGAAATCCTACGCGGTGCGTCCACCCGTAGGTGAGGCACCCAAAGTCGCTGTGAGCGGGTCCAGCTTTATGTACCAAAAATCAGGAAATCAGAATAACTGGCACCTTTGATTTGAGCAGAAAATTTCTGGTTTCATCCTCCTGTTGGATTCCACCCAAAGCCTGGCCAGGGCTCGTGGCGGGGGGAGAACCAAGGGAGTGTCTAACAAGGCCAACACTTGGGTTCTCAGCCTTGAACAAGGCTGAACAAGGGAGGTTGGATACATTCTCTCAGCATTTCATCCTCACTGCTGATTATATTCTGTCCAAGCTGCATCTTTCACTAGCGAGCGTACACACTTCATTAATGATCACATACTAAGTTAGCAGCTGCAGCTCGGGGCCTGTTGTTCAGGCTTCAACACTTCAACACTTCAGCACTTTTTACATCAGCATAGGTGGTTTGTTATAACCCAGCACAATGCCTACTAGCACAGTGGTTATCAGTTATAAAATATACAGGATTAATCTATAGGTCAGCTCTGGCTTGGGCCTGTTGTCCAAGCCCTAGCACTTCACTCTCCTCTACAAACGAAGCACCACTTCAGCCGAGCTGAAACACTGAAGCCTATTGACGTGCATCAACCAGTCTCTCTGCAGGAGGTCAAGCTCACACTTCCCACCCAAGATCACCTACATCCCACCCAACACTGCGTTTGGAAGAATCGACTTTTAAGATGATCACCAGAGAGGTGGGTTGTTGGGTTTGGGTTGGGTTTTTTTTTTTTTTTTTGAGAAAAAACTCACCCTTTCCACTCTTACAAGAGCATTAAGCACTAAGACAGGCACAGATGTTCTTAAACTGAGCAAAACACAGTCCCTCCTTTTCCTGGAGGAAACAGATTTCCTCTAAAATAAGACTTTCCTCCAAAAGGATATTTTGCTGATGGAGCAGTGACAGCTGCCCAACTAGCAGCCCTAGAGACCGAAGGCTTTCATCCGCAGAACTGCGTAGAGCCCTGAAAACAACATCAGAAGACTCAGCCTTGGCATAATACTTCATGCATGGCATAAAAAAAATTCTCTCAAGGATTACAACAGTTCATCCACCCTCTATAATCCTGCATCACTGTCCGTACTCACGTTCTGGAAACTTGAGGGAAACCAGCGTGTTTGTTTTCAATAGGCCACAGCTGAATTTCATCATGCAGCTTACGAGCAGTTCATTACTTCCCTCGGTGCTGTAGGTTTTAATTAAATCAAACCCTCCTCGTACTGAAGCTAGGACTTACTAATTCCTTTAAGTTGTTCAGCTCCTTCCCCTCCAGCCAGGTCTGGTGCCTGCCCTTCAATTACCTCCAAGTGCAGGGCACATCCTTCATTTCAGACAGCTCTCATCCCACGCATTCCTGGACGCTGCCTCTACCTCAAAATTACCGGGATCAGATGCTCCAAGTAATGAAACCAGAATCAAACTAACCCTTAGAGACATCCTTTGCCCAGGGAGGTGGTGGAGTCCCCATCCCTGGGTGTGTTTAAGGGTCGTTTGGATGAGCTGTTGGGGGTTGTGGTGTAGGGGAGAACTTTGTAGAGTAGGGCTGAGGGTTGGACTCGATGATCCCAAGGGTCTTTTCCAACCTGAATGATTCTGTGATTTAGCACATGTCATGCAAGATCTTGCTGTGTTGGGGCTCAGATACACAGCGAGATGTCAGGAAAAGGAATATCATCAGCAGTTCTCAAGAGATTTTATTTCCTCTCCACATGCATTGGGTTTTCAGGTGGTGCTAATGATTAAAGCAGTTCCTAAAACTTCCTTTAACTTCTCCTCTCATTGAGGAAAAAATCTCTTTCCCAATTCTCTGTCTGCAGGCGTACAGCGACTAGGTTTTCTTCCTCCCACCCCTTTTTAGGGATGCAGGGAAAGGATGAGCCCACATCAGCTCAAAGGGCACCACTGCCTTCTCATTTCATCACCGTGAGCAACCTCACCTCTTCCTCCTCCAACACTATGTTCTTGTACTGAAAGTGGGACAGAAAAAGTCCCTGGAGTGGCAGCAGCACTAAAGGTGGGGCTGGGGACACTGCACCTCCATCCTGCCTTGCCTTCAATTGCATAAAAAAAGTGAGGTGTATGACTCAAAAAGCGCATCCCATAATTCTGACCGGGAGAGCTGGATGCACGTGCAACTGTCCACCTATTTCTTCCTTCTGGAGCAGCATCATCTGGGCAAGGGCAGACACGGAGAAGGCAACAACACTCCTGGGCTAACTCCATCATCGTGGAGAAAAGGCCATGATGGGATTTGCCCAATATATCCTTTATTTCAAATATTTTCTAGGACTATCAAGGCCCCAAACCCAGTGAAAACAACGCAGATTCAAGACGGGATGCAGGGACTTTTATTAACCCCAGAAATGCTCTGCTCAGCTGGGCCAGCCCCAGCTCAGAAACCAGCTCATAGAGTTCCCAAAAGGGTTCAGTTTGGCCCCTGCTCCCTTGGTGGAAAACAACCAAGTGACCAGAGCAGGAAAAGTGTGATGCTCTGGGTTGACTTAAAAACTTCTCCCTACATTTGCATGACAAAAACTACATAAATAATGCCACAGTTACGGTCACAGTCATCCCATCCTGGCTGTAACCCCTGACTGCATTTGTTGCTGGATTTCAAAGCCTTGGTAAACATGGGTATGGCTGGAAAGTAACAGTATTCTGGTTTCTCAGGTTTTTGGGGAAATTTCAGGCAGGTGACCATGTACCAAGTGATAAACCTCCACCCTGAATACAGACACAACACGGTGGTGCTCCCAGCTATCACGCTTGTACCCCAAAAATCATCTCATCCTTGGTCTCTCTGCTGCCGCCACCACCACAAACCTAACGCAGAGCTGAGTTATGGCTTTAAAAATTCCAGGCTAGAGAAAGCACTGCCAGGTAGTCACCTCAAACCAAAGGCAGAGCTGGCTACCAGCAGCACGAAACCTCCTGCACACACTCGCATCTGGGCGCAGCCACTAAAGAGAATGTTTTTCCTGAGTCCATCAGCCTTTGGTTACAACTCAGCACCCAGGTTGGGATGTCCCACCACAGTTGTCATCCACCGCCGAGGGCCCACAGCCTCAGGAGAAAACCAGAAGGACTGCGAGACCCTCAGAAAGGTTCATGATAAGAGGAATAACCGGAGTACAAAAAGCCATAAACCATGGTTTTGGCATGTAAATCAGTCATCCGTATTCAGCAGCAATGTCATGTCAAAACATGCACAACAGAACAGCCTGGTGACTTCGTTAATGTGTAAAAGTTAATGCGCAAAGTGCAAAATTAATCATTTGCCATCTTCAGAGAACGTAAAGCCCTGCTCTTTTGTGTAACTCTAGTCCCAACACTTGCAAGTAGTTCTGTACTTCTAAAGACAGTCTAAAGGCAGTCTGCTTCATAATTTAATCTTCCTACATCATGTTTTACACAAAAGAATCCTCCAATATTTCTATTATACTTCTGCAAGCAATTAAGACAACAGACACGTTCTTCATAGTCCCCCTGTGCTCTGCACTGGTGAGGCCACACCTGGAGTGTTGTGTCCAGTTTTGGGCACCTCAATACGAGAGAGATCTCGAGGGGCTGGAGCGAGTGCAGAGGAGGGCAACGAAGCTGGGGAAGGGCCTGGAGAATAAATCCTGTGAGGAGCCATTGAAGGAGCTGGGACTGTTTAGTGTGAGGAGGAGAAGGCTGAGGGGAGACCTCATCACTCTCTACAGCTCCCTGAAAGGACATTGTAGAGAGGTTGGTGCTGGTCTCTTCTCACAGGTGATTAGTGACAGAACAAGAGGGAACGGCTTTAAACTGCAACAGGGGAGGTTCAGACTGGACATGAGGAAAAAATGTTTCCCAGAAAGAGTGGTCAGAGAGTGGAATAGGCTGCCCAGGGAGGGGGTGGAGTCCCCATCCCTGGATGTGTTTAAGGGTCGTTTGGATGAGCTGTTGGGGGATGTGGTGTAGGGGAGAACTTTGTAGAATAGGGCTGAGGGTTGGACTCGATGATCCCAAGGGTCTTTTCCAACCTGAAGGATTCTGTGATTCATCCCTCCTCTCTGCGCCTGGTTTTTTACCTGTTTTCAGCATGCTCAATGCACAACGCAAGGGAAGAACACACAGAAAACGCTAAAGATGAACCAGCTGCGGAGAACTAAGAAAAACCTTGTTGCTAGGAAAGGGTTACCACAAATACGAAACCACATTGTGAAGCCAATTCACAGAAGTCCTATAAAGCCAGGACTAGCAAAACTCCATGACAATAAGCCAACATTGGAGGGTCCAGTGTTTACTTCAAGGAGATTCTTGCCCAAACTTTATGCAAATACAGACCGGCACTTTCACAGTAGATTTTATTGTGATATTCAGGATTGTCCTAGTTCTGGTCAGAGATAGACCTCTTGCTGGCTGTGTTCTATTATAATTTCCGAACTTCTGCTTTCAAGCAGAAAAAGGAAGTGTAATGAGGTAAAAATAAAAGAGTTTGGGTTAAGAACTGGCTTAAAGAAATTTCACATTTCTCCCCACAAACTGAGATACAGCCACAGCTTCCCCCATGGTTTTTAATTCAAAGTGAAGATTTTGAAGCCTGAAGAGCAGGGCCATTCAGGAGTGGAAGGCATTTCAGTTAACGATCTGTTCCCCATCTTATTTTTGCAGATGAGTCCCAGAGCCAAACTTCAAAAGCAAAGATGAAAAATATTTCTCAACATCAATCTGAGCTCTCCCCTGAAGCCTTCCCAGTGCTGAACGCAAGTTCAAAATCTGGTGGAGGGGTTTTCCCCCTGACATTGCAAAACCTTCAGCCCATTCCTAGATCTATGATGAAACTTCCGTAGAGGAGAAGTACAAGGACTGTCCTTTGCGCTGCTGAAGATAGACCTTAAGTCAAAAGTGTAAAGTAACCTGATTAAACAGGTTTCTGGTGGGTCGCAAAAAAAAGCATCCTTTCACAAATACAAAGGCTAGTTTAAGCAATTAATTTTGGGGAGGAAGAGATCAAGTAATTCCTTCTTCATGATTAGTCAAACACCTTTTCAAAACATACCTAATAGTATATACAAGGTTGCCAAGATTATTCCAAGAAATTCACCCTAGAAATTGTTATTGTTCTTCACAATTTTTTTATTCTCCTGCTTGGAAGTTTTCTTTCAGAAAAATTCAATGCAGAATAGGATCACGCGATGCATGGAGAAGCTTGGCCCAATGCAGCTGGCAGCCAAGGAGTGATGCAAGGCCGCTCCGGGAGAACCAGTTCCCCCAGTCCCTGGGGCTGCATGGCTGCCTGCACGTTGTTGTGTTCTGCCAGCAAGCGCTGCACCTCCAGCAAGCAGAACATCCTAACCTTACCCCTTCCTCCCCAAACATCCCCGGCTGACTCACCGGGGCTCCAGGAAACACTGCTGGTAATTCTTTACACCGCCGACGATTCCCATAAGACAAGCTGAAGAGATGAGGCAAATGGAAATTTTGCCAAAAAAGCCCCTTTCTGAAGCTGAGTGACAAAGCTGTGACCGTCTCTGCTGTCTCACCCACAACAACTTGCATCATTCAAGGACCTAAGCATTGCCCCTGACAGACAGCAGCGATCTTAAATTGTTTGAGTGTGAACAATAAACAAATTGTTGGGGTTGTGTCCTGTTGCGGGGGTATATCGGACTTGCACAACTCTATGGGAGTTACAACAAGCAAAGCCCTTTATTTTTCCAATAGTACATACTTACGCTCTCACCAAAGCTCTTACTTCATAATTAGCAAGTCAGCAATTAAACAGCTATCTACCTTTTCTCCTACCAGCATCAGACCACTCTAACACGCGCTGTGCAGACCAATCACCTTCTTGTTCACGCAGTGGTAACTTCTCACAGTTCAGTACTTTCCCACAGCTCAGTGTTGCAGCTGGCCGTTATTTTTCCCTGCCACCTTGGCACAACTCAGCAGTTTCTTATCTTTCTCCCAAGGCCTGTTTCTCATCAAAGCCTGGCTGTTGATTCAGAGGCCGTGCAGGCTGATGCCTCCCACATCTCCCCCTTCTTTGTTTTACAGCTGCACCTGCAAAGCTTTATCAATCAAGGCTTAGACAAACTTCAAAAAACACAGTATCATAGACAAAATTCAGAAAACACAATATACATAAAATAATTACAACATAAAGAAGATAACTCCTTGAGGGGCTTATCACTCCAGTCCTTGCAGTCTCTGCTGGTTACACACTTTATTGACATCTGTACATTGTCCACTTCTGCACTTAAATTTGCCAGGTCCAGAGCACTGAATAGCACTATTAGAAGTTGCTTCATCAGAGCCATCCAGACAGTCTCTCACAGCATTACACTGCCTACTCCCATGGATGCAGTTCCCATCTGAACTGGTCTGGTCTGCAAATCCGAGAAGGGCAGTTGACTTCATCACTTCCATCCTTGCAGTCAGGATGTCCATCACAGCACCACTTTCTGTGGATGCATTCACCTGAGCTGCATTGCATCTCCATCACACTGCCATCTGTTAGGCACACTCTCATCACTGCCATCACGCTGACCACTGATGCACGCAAAATCAGATTCAGCACACGTCTTCAGCACACAAGCAGTCTCATCACTGCCATCGTCTCCACCCCACGTACTGCCACGGTGATGATCTCTGTACCTTTTCAGGTGCTGTTTGTAACTCCATTTGAGATACTGAGTCTTTGGTTAAAGCAAGAGCCTTTTCCATCATCTCCTGTGTCTCTGCTGCTATAAGGCTGTCATCCATATAATGATATATAACAGCCTGGGGAACCTGCGTTCTAACAGGGCTCAAAGCCTTTGCAACAAACCACTGACACATTGTGGGAGTATTGTTTATGCCTTATGGTAAAACAACCCACTGGTACCGTCTTGCAGGTTCACTAACATTAATACTGGGAACAGAAAAGGCAAATTTAGGTGCATCATCCGGATGCAAGGGTATGGAAAAAAACCCAATCCTTTAGATCAATTATTACAAGATGCCAGTTTGGGGGAATCATTGTTGGGGAGGGCATTCCTGGCTGTAACGTACCCATACCCTCCATGGCATCATTAATGTGTCGGAGATCATGTAAAAGTCACCGTTTCCCACTTTTCCTTAAAATAACAAACACCAGGGGGTTCCAAGGACTGGTGGTAGGTACGATACGTCCTGCACTTAATTGTTCCTGAACTAAATCATTAAGGTGGTGCAACTGTTCCATTGGCAAGGGCCACTGACCCACCCACACAGGTGATTCTGTTTTCCAGGTTAGTTTCAGGGTGGCTTTAGGGGTGGGTTGTGCTAAGGTGGCAATTAAGACAAATTTGATCCAATTTGAGTTCCCCATCCAGCCGTACAGTCACGACCCCATGATGTAAGAGGGGTTTCCAATATAAATGGACAAATATTTGCTACCCGGTTTTCTGGGCCCCTTGCATGAATGAGATCTTTGCTTTGAAACGTTACAGCATGACCACCAACCCCAAAAAGCACTCGAGTTACCCGAGCTAACGGCCAATCTGCTCACAGATATGACGGTCACACCCGCACCAGTATCTAAAATGCCCGTCAGTGCAACAGATTCCTCTGCTTTAGTCAGGGTACATGTTACCAGAGGTCGACCTTGTGTCACTGTCTGAGCCCAGAATATTTGAGGAGAACCTGCTGATCCAAATCCTGAGTCACCCCGGCTTCTCAGCATACTATTAGGGGGAGCCGCAGTAAAATAAACAAGCTGAGCAATTTGTGACCCTTTTGTTACTGAACACGGGGGTACAGGGGTCCAGGCCATAATTTTGATTTCCCCTTCATAATCGGCATCTATGACCCCTGGTAAAACGAACAACCCCTGTAAGGTTGTGGATGATCTTCCCAGTAATAATGCACTCTTTTTTTTCTTTTTTTTTTTTTTCTTTCTTCTGCCTGTTTGTTCGGGCTCAGTGTTTTAAGTGTCACAGGTGAAATATCTCCTCTAGCGGGAGGCAGTAATTCTGTGTTCATTGTTGTCTTGAATTTAGGTGCATACGCTGTGGGGAGAGTGCACCCTTGTACCATCTGCCTGAGGGGGATATTGTCAGCTTATCGGGTAGCGTTTTAAGGTAAAGTAGATGAGATGGGAAGCGGCCAGAGTGGGGGAATAGTCAAAAAGAGTCCCCTAGGCTGTATTTGAAAACGCTGGAAGAAGATAGGGGGACCTCCAGGCACAAGGGTGAATAAAAAGACACTAATAACATATTGCAACCAGTGGTGGCCCCTATAGAAATTGGATGAGGGGGAAAATGGCCCCTTAATGGGTCCTTGAATTATAACAGCCTGCCACAAGTGATGCTGTTTTAAGGAGGGATGAAGTCTCCCACGCAGACGTGTTTTTCACCCTCCGAGACCATCCTGAATATCAAACAGACTGTGGCCTGGCACCCCCACGAGATCCACTAGTGCTGGCACCAGAAAAAGAAAATAAGGAAGGGAAAGAGAAAGGGGCCGAAATAAAGGATTGACCAGAGTACTATAAACCACTGGTAGGAAGCCGGCAGGAGGAAAGTGAAAGTTTGGAGGAGCCAGAGCCAGGCTGCCTGCCTCACAGCCCCGTATCAGAGACGGAGACGGGGACAGGAGAAGCGAGCGGTGGTGCCGGCTGCTCTGAGAGAGGCCGTAGGGCCGGATGGAGGGGCCCTGCCAGAATAAAAGTGCCGTTCACTTCCTTTGATCTTGCAACTTGGAAAAGTGCAGTGAAGGGGTATCGAAGCGACTCTGTTGGGGTGACCAAGCATTTTCAGTTTCTAATAAAACACCCGCGCTGGGACCCCAACAGAGGAGCCCATATGAGATTGCTAAATGCACACAGAGATTGGATTGTAAGGGGCATGGAGCGGGCTATACCGAAAGCAATTAACTGTTCAGCCCTATACGCCGTTCGGCAGGGACCTAAAGATGCTCCATCAGAATTCCTGGAGAAGCTGCGGGATACCATGAGGTGACACACACCTTTAGATCCGGGATCAGAGGTGGGAATACAACAGTTAGTGTCATTATTTATAGGGCAATCATCACGTGACATTCAAAAGAAGTTGCAGAAGCTGAAACTGCCAGAGAACAGGAATTTGGAGACCTTGTTGTGTATAGAGAGCATATAGCAATAAGAGAGGAGGAGATCTGCATCCTGTTGTAGCAAACCCATATACACTATTGATCAGGTTAGTACCTGAATTGGCTCGGTTTACCATTCTGGACCTAAAAGATGCCTTCTTTTGCTTGCCTTTGAGCTCCGAAACTCAGTTATTGTTTGCATTTGAATGAGAAAACACGGAATCCAGAAGGAAGATGCAATTAACATGGACTGTGCTACCCCAGGGGTTTAAAAATAGCCCCACTCTTTTTGGAAACCAACTAGCTAAAGATCTGGAGCAATGGGATAGACCGCATGGAATCAGGGAAGTTCTGCAGTATGTAGAGGATTTATTAATAGCCACAGAGACTAAAGAAATGTGCATAACATGGACTATTAGTTTATTAAATTTTTTGGGACTTAATGGCTATCGAGTCTCTTCACAGAAAGCTCCAGTGGCTCAGCAGCAAGTAACCTACCTGGGATATGAGGTCACAGCTGGCCAACGGACCCCAGAACTGCAAGGAAGGAGGCCATCTGTCAGACCCCTCGGCCACAGACAGCTAAAGAGCTCCGTACATTCTTAGGAATGACCGGATGGTGTCGCCTGTGAATATATAACTATGGACTCATGGTAAAACCCCTTTATGAACTATTAAAATCAAATCCAAAACCCCTCACTTGGAATGGAGAGGCGGACAGAGCATTCCATCAGCTGAAAAGGAAGCTGATGGATGCCCCTGCTTTGGGTTTACCAGACATCACTAAGCCTTTCTGGTTATTCTCCCACAAGAAACAGGGAACAGTCCTCGGGGTCCTGGCCCAAAATTTGGGACCAGATAGAAGGGCAGTGGCATACTTCTCTAAACAACTTGATGAAGTGAGCAAAGGATGGCCTAGCTGCCTGAGGGCAGTAGCAGCAGTAGTTTTAAATATCCATGTTTTGCTGATCAGGGATATCAATTAAACTCAGACACCAGAGTGAAAAGAGCAGGCGTATTTTACTAGAAATAACTAAATAATATAACAGAATAATACAGAAAACATACAGTAAGAAAAGACAGAACAGTGCACTTAAACAAATAGGAAAATCCAGGGTAATGCATCAAATCATTGCTACCTGAGAGAGAGAGAATAGTGATTAAGAAAGATCCATCACCCCTTGCATACGTTACCATCATCCAGATCCGCAGGCGCTGGGCAGCCCCGGTTACAGCGAGGATTTGGAGAACCTTTCCCTGCAAGTGGGAAATCCTACGCGGTGCGTCCACCCGTAGGTGAGGCACCCAAAGTCGCTGTGAGCGGGTCCAGCCTTATATACCTAAAAATCAGTAAGCCAGAATAGCTGGCACCTTTGTTTTAAGCGGAAACATCTGGTTTTCATCTCACATTAGGTTCCCCCCAGAGCCTGGCCAGGGCTTAAGGGAGAAGCTAAGGGAGTTTCCCTGCTTTTCTAGTTAATCTATGAGCAAGGTCACAGGGCCAGACAACTGTTTCTGTGGCCTTGTTATCTTGCTCACACATAAAGAAATATAAGGATACATTCAAGATAGACATGTTTTATGATGTTTAAGCTATATCTTCTATGCATATTTCACTAATGACTACATACAGAGTTAGCAGTTTCAGTTCAGGGCCTGTTGCTCAGGCTTCAGTATTCCCACCTTTTACATCAGAATAGTTGGTTTGCTATAACTTAGTATAATACCTATTAGCACAATGGTTATCAGTTATGAAATGTACAGGATTCATCTATAGGTCAACTCTGGCTTGGGCTTATTGTCCAAGCCTTAGCACTTCAATCCAGGAAGCACAAAAACTCACATTGGGCCAGAAAATCACAGTACTAGTATCCCACATGGTGTCTGCAGTACTCAACATGAAGGGAGGACACTGGCTTTCACCTCAAAGGTACCTGAAATACCAAGACCTCCTGGTAGAACAGGATGATATAGAAATAGAAGTTACTAATATTGTTAACCCAGCTTCTTTTCTCAGTGGAGCCACAGGAGAACCAGTGACACACGACTGCCTGGAAACGATTGAAGCAGTTTATTCCAGCCGGCCAGACCTCAAGGAGGAACCATTAGAGGACGCTGATGAATCCTGGTATATGGACGGGAGCAGTTTTGTTCGACAAGGTATCCGCAAGGCAGGATACGCGGTGACCACCGAAGATCAGGTAATAGAATCTAAAGCTCTTCCTCCGAATACCTCAGCACAAAAGGCAGAAATAATAGCTCTAACTCGGGCACTGGAGATGGCCAAAGGCATGAAAATTAATATATGGACAGACTCTAAATATGCTTTTGGAGTGGTCCATGCTCATGGGGCAGTGTGGAAAGAGAGAGGACTCTTGTCTGCACAGGGAAAACATATAAAGCATGCCAAAGAAATCCTCAAACTCCTGGAAGCAGTGCAGCTACCTGAAAAGGTGGCTATAATGCATTGCAAGGCTCACCAAAGAGGAAATTCCACCCATGAACTTGGCAACGCTATGGCAGATCATGAGGCCAAAAGAGTGGCTAAAGAAGGTAAAGTAGAAGTGCAGTCTTTGGTTCCAGACGGTAAAATACAAATTGATGGTGAGCCTCAATATTCTAGGGAAGATCAAAAACTTATTGAAGATCTAAAGGGAAGCAGAGAAGAGGGCAAGTGGGCAAAGACTCCTGAAGGTAAAATAATAGTACCATCTACACTATTATGGGCTATAGTGATGGCAGAACATAGAAAATCCCACTGGGGGGCAGAGGCCTTATGTAAATATCTGAATCAGCGAATAGTTGCTCGAAATCTGTATACCACCATCAAACAGGTGACCCAGCAATGTGAGATCTGTTTACAAAACAATCCTAAAACAGGACCAAAGGCCCAACCCAGGGCGGATAGGGAAAGGAAATTACCCAGGGCAACAATGGCAAATTGATTTTTCTGAACTCCCAAGAAAAGGGGGGGTTTGGTACCTTTTGGTCTTGACAGATACCTTTTCCAGGTGGCCAGAAGCATTCCCTTGCCGAACTAATAAGGCCAGAGAAGTAACTAAGGTATTGTTACAAGAAATAATACCAAGGTTTGGGGTTCCAGAAACAATATCCTCAGATCAGGGATCACATTTTGTGGCAAAAATTGTCCAGCAGGTTAGTAAACTTTTAGGAATAGACTGGCAATTACATAATTACATACCCCGTATAATCCACGAGCCAGTGGTCAAGTAGAAAAAATGAATCATTTAATCAAACAACAAATAGTAAAACTAGGCCAAGAAGCTGGATTGTCCTGGCCCCAAGCATTGCCCTTAGGCCTTCTAAGAATCAGAACCAAACCCAGAACTAAGGAGGGATTAAGTCCTTTTGGAATAGTATATGGGAGACCATATATGATACAAGCAGGAATATCAACCCAGGTTGGAGATGAAATACTAACAGATTATGTTATAAGTCTACAAAAGCAACTGCGAGAAATAGAGAAATTGGTCCTGGGGACCAGAGCCCGAGGTCTGGACGGGCTTGTACACAACATTAAACTGGGTGATTGTGTATATATCAGATCTTTTTCAGATTCACCTCTGGAACCTAAATGGGAAGGTCCGTTTCAGGTGTTATTAACTTCCCATACAGCAATCAAGATTAAGGAACAGACATCGTGGATACACCACACCAGGGTGAAGAAAGCCCCTAAGCCAAAATGGGAATTAACACCTGTGGGACCACTAAAGCTTCGCATCCCAAAATGGTGATATGGGTATGGGTGCTTATAACTTGGCTGAACTGTAATTTAACAAGTGCTTGGGAATGGCCTTGGACAGATGCTTATTTTGGACATACAGGCATTATGGGAAAGAATTTATTGGGGATGAATTTGGCAACCGTTATAATATATGACAACATGACATTTCAACCAGACAAATGGGAAAAGATGAATTCAATCCATACCTGGACAGTTAAAAGAGGAAAAGAGGTACAGATCGGTTGTAGAATCTTCAATGCAAGTGATGTAAAAGATCCGCCTCCCCTGACTCACATTACTATCAAGAAAATTTCCAATGGGAGAATGGGATCCAGAATAGGCCAAACCCATTGTGTGGCTGAGGTTTGTTGGTATGTATTCACTGCAACCCAACCAGTATCTATTATTTGTTTAGGAGCAACCAAACTGGGGGACCGAACAGTATCTTTCAAATTCAGATTAAATATAACGCAGGAGGAAACCACAACCACTCCTGTTTATACTATTCCAACTCAGATTACTAATTCAAGCCACATAGAACTTAAACGATTGAGAGCACCATATGTGTATCCGATAGGCCCATATGTAATTAAGAATGTTGGTCAACAACAGTTAATATCTAATAACGAGTTGAGCTACTGATGCAAAGCAATATTTCAGAGATCCAGCCAGCCTGTTCATCTTTCTTAAAGACCTCTTACGAAGGCTGGACAATCTGGATGCAAAGACGAACACTTCATATGGGGCGAACAAAAAGAGACCCAATTGGTGCTCTAGGGACAGGATTGGGAGTTTTAAATAGTATTGATTCAGAAATAATAATGAACAAACTCGCTACAGTAACCAGTGACCTGAACAAAATACAATATCCTCTAAAATCCTCCCTCCTAACTTTGGGCAACAATCAGTGGCTTATGGCAAGTGCATTTCCACAATGGGAGAACCTAAATGAAAAAGATAAGAAGATAATTGTAGATGCATTAGACACAATTCAAACTAACGTTTCTACAGCCCTTAGTTGTGTCCAAGCTCAATTATGGATACAATCAACAGCAGCTGCAATCATCAGGGAAGGTGAGGACGGAATCCTGCCAAGAGAATTCCGAAAGGTAATATGGGATAATGCAACAGAATTTGAAAGAAGATTTCAATCATGGTGGCACTTAGTTAATTTTACCTTTGACCCCCTTAAGAACACAGCCACAGCTTTTGTATTAACGATATATCGAGCTCGGGTATATAAAATATATCCGATTGTTGCATTAGGATTGAATCATCATGGAACTGTGATTTAGCCCTTAGAGCACAGGGCATGGGCTATAAAAAATAAGAAGAAATGGCAAACTATTGATGTTGAGGCCTGTACTGTGCGAGACCAGCGAGGATTCATTTGTGAAGATAACACCATCAAAGCTCGTGACATTTGTCTGGACACTGAACAAAACGCCTGCCAATTCGAGATTCACCCTAATGAAACTCCAGAGACTGTTATAATTTACATGGGGGTGGGATGTGTTTGTTTAAGAACCCTGTGTGACTTTGTACAAGTAGATGACCTTATAATAGATACAAGTAATCATTCCAACAGCTGTATCTGCAATTTCGTTAGTCTTACAGGGTGTGATTTCAATTATACTGCTCTTGTCACAACTTATCAATTGTTACGAGCTTCTAATTATAAATTAGTTCAAGATTGGCAGCCCACGCCTATTGGAATGGATCTGACCCTAGTAAGAAAACTTTTGCATCATGAAAATTTGAAAAGATTGATGAAACAGGTCCAAGAAAGTGGACAAAAGGCTTTAACTACTGTCCAGCATGCTACAGAGAGAATACACCAAGTCATGAAACGAGTGAAATCAGATGGAGAACACTATTGGTGGGATGTGTTTACAGGCTATTCCCCATCAGCTACTGTAGGAGTCTGGGCCGCACTGGGAGAAAGTTAGCGCAGACAGAAGAATGCAAGGACGAAGACAAGGCCAGCAAAATAAGGCTGGCAAAAACACACAAGATAGCAGATAAGTGAGAAACACCTGTGGTCAGCAAAAGCACACAAGTCTGAGCAAAACAGGGTATGAGATAAGGGAGTTTTGGCAAGTTTTGGGCTTTACGTGCTAATTGCAATTAACCAATGCAAATGCTTGTAGAGGCACATGAACAGCGCGTGCAGATGACCTGTAGCCTATTAGAAGATAGATGAGTGCGTGTACGGAACTTAGTAGAATATAAATGTAACCAGAAAAGGAATAATAAAAAAAGATGGACGACCTGATCATCACATTGGTGTTGCGTCGTTTCTGTTCCCGCACGGAGAAATAAGGACCCCGGCTAATGGTGACCCCAATAAATGGTGACCCTGACGTGCCAACATGCCAAAGTGCTGACGTGCCGGCATGCCGATGTGACCTGCTATCAATGTGAGTGATTTACTATCAACGTGGTTTACGACGTGATAGAATCGTCGCTGATTCTGATAGAATCGCCTGAACAGAAGCCAGAGGAAGGCGGGGGCTGTCGGCCGGCATTATCAGAGGTAAGCCGGGCTGCCCGAGAGAGGCAGGAGCGGATCCGCGCTAAGCCGGGAAAGTAGGGGCTTAGATACCGACAGCATGGGGCTCCCTGCATCAGCGACAGAAAAGGCTGCAGTTCGAACTTTGATGCAGCTCGCAGAGGAGACAGAGGTGGATCTCAAGGAAGGGGATTTAGCCACACTGCTTCTCTGGTGTAGACGTAGGACATTAATCACTAATACTGATCAGTTGTATGATGAAGAAGTTTGGAAATCTATTGGGACTGATTTGTGGGAATCGATTCAAGCAGGGAAAAAGGAAGCGAGAAAATTAGCACCTACTTATCGAAGTGTGCGAGTGATATTGGAAGCAATGAAAGGTCGGGCTTGTGTTGCTGCTGCCGCTGCTCGCGCGATTGCTGCCGCTGAGTGGAAGGAGAGTGACAAGGAGGAGAAAGAGAAGGAGGAAAAGAACTTGTTATTTGATGGTGTGCCTGCGTCCTCTAAAGTTGTGTGTCCCGTGTCAGAAAGGGAATTTTGGGCAGGTCCTAGGATTGAGATCGAACCCTGGGTGCCGCCAACAATGCCCTCTGCCCCACCTTTGCCTGGTTCATCTCCTCCTGATACTTTGTCGAATTTCATAGACCCAGTTAAAGTGCCGCTCCCTATGGATGTGGATGATGAGTCGTCTCGGGCAGTCTATCCTAAACCTCATTCTGAACACCTTGCTAGTCTGTTAAAACAACAAGAGAAAGCAATGTCTGACCTTTTGGATGAAATGCAACGGCTAGATCGTGGGTCAGCCAAACAGGCTATTCGTGAGGTGTATAGAAAGGCTCATCAAGCCATAAGGGATGGTTTGAAAGCAGTCGAAGAGAGAGTCTGTGGGCCAGAAGCTAGGGGTGCGCCCGGTGGGCAAAATAATTCTGAGAGACCCCCACAAGAGACTCAGATTACTGAGGAGAAATTGAGAGAGAAGGAAAAAAGAGCCAGAGCTTGGGTAATGCAGCTGTTAGAGGACGGAGAGATGACTCCAGAAGAGGCGGATAGTTATCTGAGAGGTAAATTTGGAAATGGGCTTACATCAAAGGAACGGCGAGCATACGCAAAATATAAACAGGTAGAGAACGGAGAAGGGGAAGTTAGTTCAACGACTCCATTAAAACGGGTTGCTGGATGGCTGCAGGGCAAAGACGAAAGAAAAGGACATGAAAACAATGCCGCTTCTTCGGCATCCAGTCCTCCCGCGCCTGCTCCGCCCCCCCCACAGGACCCTAATTATACTGTCGGGCAGAGATGGAGGGGGGTGATTGAACATGCAGTTATAGAAGGGCAGATGCTGCCACCTAGTGTCATGGCAATGCCAGTTGTCGTGCAAGGGAACCAGCGGGTGTGGCATCCATTTGACTGGAAGACTGTGACTCAGTTACAAAGAACAGTCATGGACTTTGGGTATGATAACAAACAAGTTATGACCGTGATACAATCCTTTTTTCGCAATCAAGATTTAGTGCCAGCTGATATCAGAGCACTTTTGGAGATTATTCTTCCCCCTACTGCTTTTATGATGTTTAAAGATAGATGGCATGAAAAATGTGAGATTGCAATGGTAAACAACCTCCATCAGTTGGATGGACATGATCCTTTAAGATTTGTTACACTTGATCAACTTATGGGGACAGGACAGTATTGTAATGGAGCAGCACAGGCAGCCTTGCACCCGCGTATAACACAACACTCTCAGGCACTGGCCTTAGAGGCGCTTCAAGAGCTGCCTCAAATTGGAAAACCGAGACTGCCTTATCATCAAGTGAAGCAAAAGCCAGATGAGCCATATATGCAATTTCTTGATCGATTGAAAGAGGCACTGGATACTGCACCTAATCTTACACCTGATGCTAAAACAGCAGTGGGGAAAGATTTGGCATATCAAAATGCAAATCAAAGATGCCAACAAGTGATTGCCAGTCTCCCACGAGGTGCTAGCCTGACACAGATGGTTGAGGCATGTTCACGATTGCCACCATTATTGGAAGAGCAAGAAAAGGCTACTATCCACGCAAGAGCCCTTGCTGCAGCTTTAAGACCTGTTACAAGTCAGGGAAAAGGAGATCCTAGACTTAAAAATGCTAGGAAAAAGGAAGGATGTTTTTTATGTGGTAAACCTGATCATTTTAAGCGACAATGTCCTCAGGCAATGAAAGCTACCATAACAGCGCCATGTGCTGGTACCTGTAACCCATGTGATAAATTTGGGCATAAGGCCAGCGAGTGTCGATCAAAATTCAAGAAAGACGGGAGCCCCTTGCCGGGAAACTCCTCGCAGAGCACCTTTCCGGGGGGCGCCAAGACACTCAAATTCCCCCAAGTGGCGGCTGCCTTGACGAGCTCTCAGCAGCCACCCGAGGAAGTGCAGGCCTCGATTTGGCCGTGGGAGTCGACATCACAATAGTGGATGATTCAGTGCATGTAGTTCCTTCCGCAGTTACAGGACCGTTAGGACATGGACTGAGTGCATTATTGATAGGACGATCCTCGGCATCGAAGCAAGGAATTGATTCTGATTATACTGGACAAATTGGGATAATGGTGAGAATTCTAAACCCTCCAGCCACATTGCATAAAGGTGACCGTATTGCTCAATTAATTCCGTTTCGAGCACATGTTATTAAGAGTCAAGATCGTGAAAGAGGCGATCAAGGATTTGGGTCTACTGGACCAGTGACTGTTGCCTTTTCACAATTGATCACCAACAATAAGCCTATGAGAACAGTCACAATACTTGGGAATGATGGAGTTAAGATCTGCTCTGAACAAGTCACGCTTGACACTGGAGCTGATGTCAGCATTATACCATATGCTGCATGGCCACCTTCTTGGCCTTTGATTATGGCATCCAACATGGTTGTAGGAATTGGAGGAGCATCCCCTACACAGCAAAGTGCACATTTTGTTACCATTATAGATGACAAAGAAGGTCTCAGAGCACAAGTGAAACCATATGTACTACATACGACACTCTGGTTATTAGGGCGAGATGTCTTGTCTCAGTGGGGATGTGTGTTACAAACACCTTTTTAGAGGCGGCCATTGCAGCGAGCGACCCCCGTCCTGTTTTAAAACTGAACTGGTTAACTAATACTCCTGTATGGGTGGAGCAATGGCCGCTACCAACTGAGAAGCTCGCTCATTTAAGGGATCTCGTGCAAGAACAATTGAATGCTGGACACCTTGTCCCTTCTACCAGTCCGTGGAATACACCTGTGTTTACCATCAAAAAGAAGTCTGGAAAATGGAGACTGTTACAAGATCTGTGAGCAGTTAATGCAGTTCTGCAGGACATGGGAGCACTTCAGCCAGGATTACCCAATCCATCCATGCTCCCTCAGGGCTGGGACATTGTGGTTATTGATTTGAAAGATTGTTTTTTTACAATACCTTTGCATCCGGAGGATTATGAAAAATTTGCCTTCTCTATCCCTTCTACAAATAGAGCAAAAGCTTCTGAGAGATATCATTGGGTAGTGTTACCACAGGGCATGAAAAATTCTCCCACAATATGTCAGTGGTATGTGGATTTAGCTCTACGACCCTTTCGAGAACATCATATCGACTGTATTTTGTATCACTATATGGATGATTTGTTGCTTTGCCAAAAAACACCCATTTCTGAAGAATTGATTCAAGAACTGATAGAAGCTCTAAATATAATGGGACTTGTTGTGGCCCCTGAAAAGGTACAACGGACTGAGCCATGGAAATACCTAGGGATGACTTTAACTGAATCTACTGTTAGGCCACAGAAGCTATCAATAACACAGAAAGTGGAAGCATTAAATGATCTACAGAAATTGGTGGGAGATATTCAGTGGATCCGCAGTATTTGTGGCATTACTAACACAGATTTACAGCCTTTATTTAAGTTGTTGCAAGGAAATTGTAATCCTCAAGAACCTAGGTCTCTAACAGCGTCAGCTAAACACGCCCTGGATAATATTTCCCTGAAATTGAGTGTTAATTCTGCAGCTCGTATTGACCCTGCTCAAGCATTACAATTGTTTGTATATAATACAGAGTCAGAAGTATCAGCTTTTTTAGGACAATGGTGTGAACAACAGTCTAATCCCCTCAGAATTATTGAATGGTTATTTTTATCAGCCAGAGGACATAGAACAATAACATCACGTGTGGATGCGATAGCAAGTATTATCCAAAAAGGTGTTCAGAGAGCAATATCTATTGCTGGAAAGGAACCGGATCGAGTAGTTGTGCCGTATGCACTGGACCTAATTCAGGCTATGTGTGAATCATCTATGTCCTTCTCACTGGCTGTGATGAACAAATCCTATCAAATTGACAACCATTATCCAAAGCATCCACTATTTAAAACTGCTTTAACAATGACTGCTGTTCCTGTCATTAGTCGACAACCTTTACAGGCTTTAACAGTATTTACAGATGCCAGCAGCAAGACCAAAACGGCAGGATTTGTTTGGAAGGAGAATGGAATATGGCAATCAGAACGTTTTGTTTGCGATACATCTGTACAGATTTTGGAGCTTAAAGCAGTGATTGCTGTGCTTAACCGCTGGAACATTCAAGATTTAAACATTGTGACTGATTCTTTATATGTGGCAGGTGTAGTACAACGAATCGAAAGGGCCTTGTTAGGACATGTGAACAATCCCACCCTTTTTCAGGCTTTTGTCGACTTATGAAATACTGTTAATCATCGCACGTATCAGGTTTTTATCATGCATATAAAGATATAAAGAGCCATACTAGGCTCCCTGGAGGTCTTGTAGAAGGCAACGCTCGAGCTGATCAGTTGGTTGCCGCTTTAGCAGACACGCATAACATTGTTCCAGAAGCCTATAAATCTCATGCCTTTTTTCACCAGTCTGCAACTGCATTACGTAAGCAATTTAACATCCCTAAGACCCAAGCACGGGCGATAGTGGCTGCTTGTCCAGACTGTGCCACTCTCACACCGCTACAGGACGGTGGTGCGAATCCTCGTGGCTTACAGCCACGGGAAGTTTGGCAAACTGATATCACTGTATTTCCGCCTTTTGGGCGTCTTCGCTACTTACATGTGTCAGTGGATACCTGTTCCTCATTTATATGGGCCTCTGCTCATGCTTCTGCCTCGGCAGCAGCAGCTCATCAACATTGGACGCAAGCAATTGCGGTTATGGGGTGTCCAAAGAAAATTAAAACTGATAATGGTCCTGTATATCGGGCAGCCTCCACCACTGCCTTTTTACAACATTGGGGAATTCAGCTTCTCCATGGAGTACCACACAACTCTACTGGGCAAGCAATCGTTGAGCGCGCCCATCGTATATTGAAACATCACCTTGTTATTTTGAAAAAACAGGGGGAGACAGGGGGTTCCCCTCATGAGATATTGGCAAAAACATTATTTGTTTTAAATTGGCTTAATATACGTGGAGGGCAAGATGAACCGCCTGCGCGAATACATATGCAAACAAACAAGCATGATTATTCTTTTCAAAAAATTCAAGTGCAATTGTATTCCCCTCAATCTGGGAAATGGGAGGGACCTATGCAGTTGCTAACTTGGGGAAGAGGTTATGCTTGTGTTTCCACAGGTAGTGATCCACCTAAATGGGTCCCCGCAAAGTGGGTGAAACCATGGATCGCAAAGAATGACGACACCAACCCTGCGTCCCGAGGCACTCCAGAGACACCAACATCGATTGAACTTGGTCCTGACGCCGTTGTTAACGGCACTACATCCAGCGAACAGTGAAGTTCTTTTACCGAATCTGTAGTCATTTTATGCGGATATTCGAACACAGCCGCTCACCATAAAACATCTTGAAGAACATGACACAGCTTGTACGGAACATGGTCTAAACTGTCGACCTTGGGTTTTTATACATTGTGCATGGTGTGACAGGGGAACTTGGAGAGTCACACGTGCGCATGATCAGGAAAGTGTGTATAAATGTCACTTGTGTGCTGACCGGATTATCTTTTACCGAAGCAGATTGGTTGTCTGATTTTATAGGTAGGTCAGTATATCAGCGATTAGCTGTTAGTACAGAAGGACAGATTAGAGTTTTAGACAACAACAGCAGTTTTCTAGGGCTTTAAGCCTAATTGAAGATCTTGGGCAAAGAGTTTTAGCAGAAATTAGTTTTGAGCTTTGTAAACGCTTAGCTTTGCAATGTATTAGGCAAAAAATAAGGTAGTGGATAGGAGCTGTGGTGTTGGAATAAACGTTCCTCGAAGTTGGCAGGTGCACAAGGATAAGATCACGCGGATCTGTTCGAACCTTTGACGACACCTGCAACGACAACGTGCGGCTACCTTCATTAGCCACTGTTATAGCTACTTCTTTCTTCTTTCCGCAAGGAATGGCTGCCATAAATGCAAAAATATATACGTAGATTAGCATGTTGGAGTGAAAAGCAATTTAATCTAACTTCGCAAATGCTGAGTTCGCTGCTTACTGATGTTGATAGTGTTAGGCATGCTACTTTGCAAAATCACGCTGCTGTAGAGTTTTATTATTGACACATGGGCATAGATGTGAAGATTTTGAAGGAATGTGTTGCTTTAATTTGTCTGACCATTCATAGAGCATACACCAACGATTAGTGAAAATGCAACATAACATGAAACATATTACAGAGGGACATGGCCCCTTTTCAGATTGGCTCATTGATCTCGGACTGAGAGGTTGGTTACAAACATTGGTCAAAGGAGCATTGATGGTATTGATGGTATTGCTGCTTTTGCTGTTGATTCTTCCTTGCTTGTTCCAATGTTTGCAGAGGATGCTGCAAAGTTTGGTTGAGCAAATAAAAAAAAAAAAAAAGGGGGAGATGTAGGAGTCTGGGCCGCGCTGGGAGAAAGTTAGCGCAGACAGAAGAATGCAAGGACGAAGACAAGGCCAGCAAAATAAGGCTGGCAAAAACACACAAGATAGCAGATAAGTGAGAAACACCTGTGGTCAGCAAAAGCACACAAGTCTGAGCAAAACAGGGTATGAGATAAGGGAGTTTTGGCAAGTTTTGGGCTTTACGTGCTAATTGCAATTAACCAATGCAAATGCTTGTAGAGGCACATGAACAGCGCGTGCAGATGACCTGTAGCCTATTAGAAGATAGATGAGTGCGTGTACGGAACTTAGTAGAATATAAATGTAACCAGAAAAGGAATAATAAAAAAAGATGGACGACCTGATCATCACATTGGTGTTGCGTCGTTTCTGTTCCCGCACGGAGAAATAAGGACCCCGGCTAATGGTGACCCCAATAAATGGTGACCCTGACGTGCCAACATGCCAAAGTGCTGACGTGCCGGCATGCCGATGTGACCTGCTATCAATGTGAGTGATTTACTATCAACGTGGTTTACGACAAGCTACCAAAATCTTAAATATACTGACTCATCCAATATTGATATTACTAATAATTACGACAATATTAACAACAGTAAACCTTATCTTTTGGTGTGAATTGAAGAACCTAACAAAACAAATATGGACCTTACAGACAGTAATAAAATATAATGAAACCCTTTTGACTGCAAAAGAATTTGCTTAGGGAAAAGGGGGGAATTGATACAGAGAAATGATTACTTGTTTTAAGACTTATTTACTTATTTACTTATAGAAAACCACTTAGCAACTTATTTACTTACTTATAGCAAGTTATACTATTACTTATAGTATTTTTTAATATTGCTAAGAATCCTGCCTGCCCAGACTGTTCTGTGGAATTTTACCAAGGACTACTGTGTCCATCAAAACAAAGCAGTTTACTGTGAAAATCTACCAAGAACTGCAGTGTTCAGCAAAATATCATGTTTTTGTCCTTGAGGAACAGGTGTGCTCTAACTAGTTGGGCCTCGGTAATGAGTAAAGATAGCCATATACGGATGGTAGAATTTTCATTGGTTCCATTAAATAAGATAGGATGAGTAAACCGGCTGAAAAACATTTTTGTTGTTCAAGAAATTGGCCAAGAGAATCTGTGCATGCTCCGGGGAAAAGTACAAGGTGAGAAAGACTACGAGCCTTCCTCCCAAAGCCCCCCCGAAGACACCCCCCAGGAGGCAATGCGCAGGTGCAAAGAGAACATAAACTGCTGACACCAGCCTCTAGAGCTAACCCAGCCTTACTCATGCATATGTATGTTGTGTTATGTAATCCAATGAATATGTATAGCCACACTCGATAAGTTTTTGGTAAAAAGTGCTGTGGGTGTGCAAGCTTTGTGGAGAAATCCCCTTGCACCCCGGCTGGAGTAAAACATACCTGCTGTATAACTCTATTTCGAGTTGTAGAGTCTGTTTTCCGTGAATCATGCCCAATCTTTTGGAAAGTATGCAGGATGTTGCTTAGCTGTCTTTGAAACAGCATGGTGCAGGGAACATGTCCATGCCATGCATTTCTTCCCTAAGCCTAGTTTTCTTAAGGTTTAAGTGCAAAGAGTACAATCAGAGCCCCCAAGAAGAAAAAGAAATGGAATAACAGCCACAACTTCTATGACTTCCATTCTTGCTCAGAATAGTAAGATCATGGGAAAATAGTGTGACATGTGACGGGTTTTTAAAAGCATGAGCTGGTTACCTTAAACTGGCATTTCCTATGTCCTAGTGTTATCAGAAGATCTGGGATCCTGTACATACTCTTCTACTATTGTTATGCTGACAGAAAAGAAAGGAGCTGTCTGTTCACCTCATCTGCCCTGGACTGTATAAAGAGAGCATTTTGCTGATTACTCCAGAAGAGGCTGATGTAGCAGGAAGAATCTAGCAATTTCTTAAGTGAAGTAAATTCTGTGAATGAGATTTGAAAACCTTGTTAGATCTGCTGTCTGCAGGTTCTACCTTATCATAAAAGGTTTTGCTCTAAATTTTCCAAGGCATAGAGAGATTTTTTGCAGCATGACATTCTCTTACCTCACTCTGCATTGATGTAGGAATCTTCCTAAGCAGAACTTTTACCTGCAAAGAGTAGGATGAAGAGGATTAATTGGGTAGCAGGCAGTATTTGTTTTGAGTGCAAGCATGCATTCAGGTATAGATGCTTGCACAAAAGCATCTGATTAAAATTGCTTAGTATAATATATTATGGAATATATTACAAGCTAATGTTAAGAGATGCAGGGCTGTCTTCACATCACTGTCACTTGCATTTTCACTTGTTTCTTGCTGTTTCCTTCCCTAGTGCTTTGTCAGCAGATCACTAAGTTGTTTACAGATGTTGGATATTAAGACAAGCAGTCTGGTACTCTTCTCTTTACTTCATTACTCTAAAGTAGTCAGTTGGTCCAGTTCCAGAAAGCAAATATATCTAGATAGATAACTGACCTGGAAAAAGCAAGGCTGGACATGAACAACTACTCTCATTTCTTCTATCACCCTGGCCTTTTTTCTTGTAAAAGCAGGATGCCATCTGTGGCAATTGAGGCATGGACTCTCCATGAAGTGCAGAAGGAAAGACCCTTTATTATTACAACAGTACATATTTATGCTCTGGTTAAAGCTCTTACTTCATAATTAGCAAGTCAGCAATTAAACAGCTATCTACCTTTTCTCCTACCAGCATCAGACCACTCTAACACGCGCTGTGCAGACCAATCACCTTCTTGTTCACGCAGTGGTAACTTCTCACAGTTCAGTACTTTCCCACAGCTCAGTGTTGCAGCTGGCCGTTGTTTTTCCCTGCCACCTTGGCACAACTCAGCAGTTTCTTATCTTTCTCCCAAGTCCTGTTTCTCATCAAAGCCTTGCTGCTTCTCAGGGGCTGCGCAGGGCTGACAGGCCAATGTTGACTTGCTTCTCTCCCACAGCCATCTTTTCCTTTCTTCAGCAAGAGTGTATGAGCAAAGTGTCTCCCCAAAGTCCAGCCAAGGTCAACCCACCACATTTCTCTATTCCATCTTTTGCAGGAACTTAGTGTGTTGCTCTTCCTCATCCATTTTTTTATCATCTGTGGAGATAAGACAAAAATAGTGAACTAGTTTTGGATAGATGTATTCTGGGTCAAGCAGCTACTAGAAATAAAACAAAGGAAGATAATATAAATAACAAGAAGAATATTCCCCAGCCTCTTATTAAAATAATAATTTAAAAAATTATTTGCCATTGTGGAATCTGTGAAGTGCTCATTTACAGGCGATAATATTATTTGTATTGGTTTTAAAGGAGATGTCGCCATCATTGGCCTCAAGTCCTTTGTTATGGTAGAGAACTTCTTTCCCAGGAACCCTTTGGAGCCAATCCTTTAAAAAAAAAACCCTGGACACTGGTTTCAAATGACAGGTGCTAGCTGCTCCTACTGCACCCATCTGAAGGAGAGTTAAAACTGTGCATCTTCTAAAGGATTGTTAGTCTTGCAGTGTCATTTCTCACAGAGATGGTAAGTCTCCCTGTGTTCCTGTGGGAGCATTATCATCTCTCATTTGTTCATTTTAATTGGGTACATCAGAAGATAAATTAATGAGATCATTGGATTTGCATAATGAAAAGTGGTGTAAGTCTTAAAAATACAGTATGTACAGTTTAACAGTTATTAAGGCAACAGTAAGAGTAACGATGTCTAACATTATTTCCCCCTAAATTTACAATTCAATACACATTTTGTGACTTAGTGGTGAGGTACTGTTCTCAGACATCCCTATCTGATTCTTTTAGAGCTTCTTTCTGCAGACTTCTCATTAAGCATACACGTTCACTTAGCACTTGTACTCACTAATACCAGAAAATGCAATATTTTGAAATCTAAAACCAGTTATCTTTTGTTGGCTTGGGAAACTTTTTTTTCTGATAAGCTTCTTCAGCTTGATCTTCCAGGAAAGTTAGAGCAACACCACGTGAGAGATGTTTCAGTGCAGCTTGAACCAATTGTCCGCCAGATTCTTAAACATCAATGTTCAAGCTTCAAACTATTTGCAGTCACAGGACAGAGTCAGTGCCCTCAGAACTGATAAGGGCCTGGGAGCTTTGTCCAGCAAAGCACTCAAGACAGCTGGACTTGAGACATGCAGGAAAAACAGGAGGAAGCGGCAAGCGGTAGTAGTGGGAGACACCCTGCTGCAGGGGATGGAGATCCCCATCTGCCAACCTGACCTGTCATCTAAGGAGGTTTGCTGCTTGCTGGAGTCTTGGATCCAGGATGCTGTTGCAAGACAGCCAAGGCTTGATGACAAGGCCTATGACAAGGCCCTTGGCCAATTAAATGCCTTGGTCGAGAGAAGTTTCTGGAACGCTGACCGTATATGACCACCGTTCAGATCTGACCAGGCTATAAAATGGGGCCCCCCCTGGAGACCCCCTTTGAGTGGTTCTCAGAGCAGCGGGTCTGTGATCAGAAGCCCTCCCCTTGGGACTGGGATGTCACCCAAGGAAACTTCCCAGGATTGAGTGCCCTTGCCTCCCCCTTGGTGAGTAAATACTTCTTCTGAATACCCTTGAGCGAGCCCTCGCCCCTTTGGGTGAGCAATTACATCTTCTGGGTACCCTTGAGTGAGAGGCTTCCCCTTCAGTGAGTGAATGTGTGCACGCTTTGGAGTCATCATTCTTATGCGTCGACGTCCTTCTGTGTTGCGTAGTAATAACTTCCCCAACTGGTACGCCGAACCTATAGTTTGTTAAATGTTATCGGAGTGTTGTTTTGATTACCCCCGTTGTCTCACTGGTTTTGGCTGTTTGGATTTGGTTACGAATTAGTTTGTTCAAGTTTATTACCCGTGTGAAGCTGCTTTGGTATACCTCCGTAACAATTGGGAAGAAGTAGATGAGGCCTTCTTCAGACAACTGGAAGAAGCCTCACATTCACAGGCTCCAGTCCTCATAGGGGACTGGAACCACCCCAATATCTGTTGGAGGGACAACACAGCAGGCCACAAGCAATCCAGGAGGTTTCTGGAGTGCACTGATGACAACTTCCTGACACAGGTGATTGAGGAGCCGATGCAGAGGTGCTCTCTGGACCTCATACTTACAAACAAGGAAGAACTGTTCAGGGATGTGAAGGTCGGGGGCAGCCTTGGCTGCAGTGACCATGAGATGGCAGAGTTCAGGATCCCGAGAGGAGGGAAACAAGGCATTAAGCAAGATCACAACTCTGGAATTCAGGAGAGCAGGCTTTGGCCTCTTCAGGAATATGCATGGAAGCATCTAATGGGAGATGGTCCTGGAGAGAAGAGGGGTCCAAGAGAACTAGCTGATTTTCAAGGATCACTTCCTCCAAGCTCAAGAACACTCCGTCCCAAAGAGCAAGTAATCAAGCAAAGGCAGCAGGAGGACTGCATGGATGAACAAAGAGCTCCTGACTAAACTCAGACATAAAAAGGAAGCATACAGGAGGTGGAAGCAGGGAAAAGTGACCTGGGAGGAATATAGAGACACTATCCAAGTGTGCAGGGATGGGGTTAGGAAAGACAAAGCCCACCTGGAGTTGAATGTGGTGAGGGACATGAAAGGCAACAAGAAAGGTTTCTACAGCTATATCAGCAGCAAAAGGAAGGACTAGGGAAAATGTGGGCCCTCTGCTGAATGGGAACGGGGACCTGGTCACAAAGGACATGGAGAAGGCTGAAGTACTTAATGCCTTCTTTGCCTTTGGTCTTTGCTGGTAAGACTTGCCTTCAGGAATCCCATGTCCCTGAAACGAGTGGGAAAGTCCAGGGCAAGGCAGACTTGCCATTGGTGGAGGAGGATCAGGTTAAGGAATGTTTAAACAAACTGGACAAACACAAGTCCATGGGGCCTGATGGGATGTACCCATGAGTGCCAAGGGAGCTGACTGATGTCATTGCAAGGCCACACCCGATTATCTTTGAAAGGTCATGGCAATCGGGGGAGGTTCCTGAGGACTGGAGGAAAGCAAATGTCACTCCTATCTTCAAGTAGGGCAAGAATGAGGATCCAGGGAACTACAGGCCTGCTCAGCCTCATCTTGCTCCCTGGGAAGGTGATGGAGCAACTAATCCTGGAGACCATTTCCAGGCCCACAAAGGACAAGGAGGTGATCGGAAGTAGTCAGCATGGTTTTATGAAGGGGAAATCACATCTGACCAACCTCATAGCCTTCTACGATGAGGTGACTGGCTTGGTGGATGAGGGGAGAGCAGTGGCTGTTGTTTATCTTGACTTCAGTAAGACTTTTGACACCATCTCCCATAACATCCTCATAGACAAACTGATGAAGTACCAACTAAATAAGTGGACATTTGGGTGGATGGGAAACTGTCTGAAGTGACAGGCTCAAAGGGTTGTGATCAGCATCGCAAAGTCTAGCTGGGGTCTGGTTAACAGCAGTGTGGCAAAGAGGTTGATACTGGCTCCAATACTGTTTAACATCTTCATCGATGACCTAGACGACAGGACAGAGTGTACCCGCAGCAAGTTCGTAGATGCTACAAAACTGGGAAGAGTGGCTGATACACCAGATGAGTGTGCTGCCATTCAGAGGGACTCCAACAGTCTGGAGAAATGGGCAGAGAGGAACCTCATGAAAAGGATCTGAGGGTCTTAATGGACAACAAGTTGACCACGAGGCAGCAGTGTACCCTTGCGACAAGGAAGGCTGTCACAAACTGTTCGTAAACAAGAAACTGTTCGTAAAGAGGATGTCTCAAACAACCCGAGTGGGATGCCCTGTGGGGGAGAAGCGGAGCGAGCTCTGAGGAGGTGGGACAGTGGTCCATTTCTCTCCCCCTCCCTCCTGTTGTTGCCCAGAGACAGAACTTGCCTAACTGCGCAGGTACAAGCCAGAGAAAGTGAGAACCTTCTGGAACAACCTACTGCGCAGGCGTAAGAAAGACTATATAAAGGCAACACCCCACGTGTGTCTTTGTCAACCCACCACCTACGGACCAAGCTGGCTGCTCTGCGACAACACGGGATCCAAGGGTGGTGATTCCCCTTTTCCTATCCCCTCCTCCTCTCTTTTTCTTTCCTCTTTCTGCTCTCTCTCTTTCTTATATTCATGTGTATAAGTTTTGTAGGAACTGAATTGCGATCGGTTGATCGTTGACAGGTTATTAGGAAAACAGTCTCATTGCCAAAGTGCCTTTATTCGTTCCCTGGATGGTTATCAGTTGATTGTTGCCAAATTGTCTCCATTCACTCACTAAAGTGGTCAGTTAATAAAGTCACCAGCACAATTGTTCCTCTGAGTCATTGTGGTGACTCGGCCACCCTGCGGCTCTGCCGAGCAGAGACCAGCTCTTCCACCGGCACGCAGGCTCTCGGGGAATTCATAAGATTCACCCCCCTCGTAACCCACCGCGTGGGACGAGACAAGGCCAACCCCCTACTGGGATGTATTAGCATGAGTGTTGCCAGCAGGTCGAGGGAGGTGATCCTTTCACTTCTACTCAACACTGGTGAGGCCGCAGCTGGAGTCCTGTGTCCAATTCTGGGCTCCCCAGTACAAGAGAGACAGGGACATACCGTCCTGCAGTTCATTCCAATGAAGAAGTGATCATCTGAAATTCACTCATGGATTCAGAAAGTTCCTATGTACATCCTAGGGTTTTACCAAGACAGAAATGCAATTACATGGACCTCAACTCCAAAATAAATTTGCTACAACCATGCGCATGCCTACTCATTTATTAGGGTGCACACAGGAGAACTTTAATTTGTGAAATGAGCGTGGTGGGTTGGCCTTGGCTGGCAAGCGGATGCCCACCAGGCTGCTCTCTCACTCCTCCTCCTTGGCGGGACAGGGGGACAATATAAGATGAAAATCTTGTGGGTCAAGATAAAGGCAGTTTAATGAAGAAAAGCAAAGGCCGCGCCAATAACTACTACGAGATGAGGCACTACTAGATACACACAACGGTTATATTAGTTTTCCCCAATCCTGTTTTCATGCAACTTAAAGGTAATATATAACAGACCACCAAGGCATTGCCAAGGTTACACATTCAAAGAAGATGAATTTTTGTAAATACTATGTCTTCAGCTGCTGTTGTTGTGTTATCAGGAGAGCTAATAAAACTGGCTAGCAGGCAGAACTCAGCCTCTTCGAGGCGTTGCCTGCTAGAGCCTTTGAAACCTAAGGTTTTGTCTCTCGTCCTGGGCCTGTCCTGACAACTAGCTTAAAGAGCAGGTGTGTCTGCAGAGGATGCTGTTAAAGCTCTGCAGTGTTGTACGGAACAGATACAGCAGCTCAAGTCGCAGTATTCACAGGAACTGAGATGGTTACTGGGTGAGATACGGGAGAAGACTCAAGCCTCAGTAGAGCAGCCTTGTTGTCGTGTGGAGGCTCAAGAAAGGGCAGGCTCTGCTTCACCTCCCTGTTCTCCCCCTATTACTATTCTTCTGTGCAGTGGTGTTTTTTCCCCTATATCTGCTTGTTCTCTCCCTTTCTATTTACTGGGGATATGGAACCCTCTCTCTTGCATTTCTTATGGCGGTTTTCTTGGAAGGTTGGGATAATGCCTTTCCCAGTGATCGCTCAAAGGTCAGCTTTATTTTGTCCCATTTAGGGGGAAAGGCCTTGCACTGGGCTCAAGCAGCATGCTCAAGGAGATGGGGTTTTGGATGATTCTACCTCGTTGCTTGCGAGGATGGTGGATTTATTTGGGGAACTCATGCTTCAGCCTCGTTTTCTAACCCTCTGCTCAGTCTGCGCCAGAGGAGGCAGAGTGTGGCAGAGAGTACACCAGGGATTTCCCCACGGTTATCTCACTAGAGATAAGCCTGGGGGCAGCATGCTAATGTTTGAGGGACAGTGTGCTAGGGAGGTCCCTCGGTCTGCCATCTCAGTGGAGGTAGGGGGTGGAGATCCACGCAGCAGCAAATACACAAGGCTTATTGATGTGTTAGAAACCATGGAAGCGCCTGAGAACAGTCACATAGGAATTAGAGCTTCTCCCCCAAAAAAGGTGGCGGGATCAATAGCCCAACTGAAGTTCATCTACACCAATGCACGCAGCACGGGCAACAAACAGGAGGAGTTGGAAGCCACTGTGCATCTGGAAAACTATGATATAGTTGCAGTCATGGAAACGTGGTGGGATGACTCACACAACTGGAGTGCTGCAATGGATGGCTATAAACCAGCACAGAAGAGATAGGCGAAGAAGGAGTGTCGGTGGGGTAGCCCTGTATGTTAGGGAGTGTTTTGACTGTCTAGAGCTTGACAATGGTGATGAAAGGGTCGAGTGTTTATGGGTAAGACTCAGGGGAAAGGCCAACAAGGCAGATATCATGGTGGGAGTCTGTTATAGACCACCCAGCCAGGAGGAAGAGGCAGATGAAATATTCTATAAGCAGCTGGGAGAAGTCTCACGATCGCTAGCCCTTGTTCTCGTGGGGGACTTCAACTTACCAGACGTCTGCTGGAAATACAACACAGAGGAGAGGAAACAGCCTAGGAGGTTCCTGGAGTGTGTGGAAGATGATAACTTCCTGACACAGCTGGTGAGCGAGCCAACTAGGGAAGGCGCCCCGCTGGACCTGTTGCTTGTGAACAGAGAAGGACTTGTGGGTGATGTGATGGTTGGAGGCCATCTTGGGCACAGCAATCATGAAATGATAGAGTTTTTGATTCTTGGAGAAGTAAGGAGGGGGGTCAGCAGAACTGCTACCTTGGACTTCCGGAGGGCAGACTTTGGCCTGTTTAGGGGCCTGGTTGACAGAGTCCCTTGGGAGGCAGTCCTGAAGGGCAAAAGGAGTCCAGGAAGGCTGGACCTTCTTCAAGAAGGAAATCTTAAAGGCGCAGGAGCAGGCTGTCCCCATGTGCCGAAAGATGAGCCGGCAGGGAAGAAGAAAGGCCTGGCTGAACAGAGAGCTTTAGCTGGAACTCAGGAAAAAAAAGGAGAGTTTATGACCTTTGGAAGAAGGGGCAGGCAACTCAGGAGGCGTACAAAGACATCGTGAGGTTATGCAGGGAGAAAATTAGAAGGGCCAAAGCCCAACTAGAACATAATCTGGCTACTGCCATAAAAGACAATAAAAAAAAAGTTACTATAAATACATTAGCAACATAAGGCGGGCTAAGGAGAATCTCCATCCTTTATTGTATGAGGGGGGAAACATAGTGACAAAGGATGAGGAAAAGGCTGAGTTACTTAATGCCTTCTTTGCCTCAGTCTTTAATAGTAAGACCAATTGTTCTTGGGGTACCCAGCCCCCTGAGCTGGAAGACAGGGACGGGGAGCAGAATGAAGCCCCCATAATCCAAGGGGAAATGGTTAGCGACCTGCTACACCACTTAGACACACAAGTCTATGGGGCCGGATGGGATCCACCCAAGGGTACTGAGGGAGCTGGCGGAAGTGCTCACCAAGCCACTTTCCATTGTTTCTCAGCAGTCCTGGCTAACCAGGGAGGAGGTCTCTGTTGACTGGAGGTTAGAAAATGCAACGCCCATCTACGGGAAGGGCCAGAAGGAGGATATGGGGAACTAAAGGCCTGTCAGTCTGACCTTAGTGCCAGGGAAGGTTATGGAGCAGATCATCTTGAGTGCCATCACATGGCATGTACAGGTGATCAGGCTCAGTCAGCATGGGCTTATGAAAGGCAGGTCCTGCTTGACTAACCTGATCTCCTTCTATAACAAGGTGACTCACTTAGTAGATGAGGGAAAGGCTGTGGATGTTGTTTACCTGGACTTTAGTAAGGCCTTTGACACCGTTTCCCACAGCATTCTCCTGGAGAAACTGGCTGCTCATGGCTTGGACGGGCGTACTCTTCGCTGGGTAAAAAACTGGCTGGATGGCCGGGCCCAGAGAGTTGTGGTGAACGGAGTTAAATCCAGTTGGTGGCCGGTCACAAGTGGTGTTCCCCAGGGCTCAGTACTGGGGCCAGTTCTGTTCAATATCTTTATCAATGATCTGGACGAGGGGATCGAGTGTACCCTCGTTAAGTTTGCAGACAACACCAAGTTGGGTGGGAGCGTTGATCTGCTTGAGGGTAGGAAGACTCTACAGGGGGATCTGGACAAGCTGGAGCGATGGGCCGAGGCCAATTGTATGAGATTCTACAAGGCTCAGTGCCGGGTCCTGCACTTGGGTGACAACAACTGCACGCAACACTACAGGCTTGGGGAGGAGTGGCTGGAAAGCTGCCCAGCGGAAAAGGACCTGGGGGTGTTGGTCGACAGCCGGCTGAATATGAGCTATCGGTGTGCCCAGGTGTCCAAGAAGGCCAATGGCATCCTGGCTTGTGTCAGAAATAGTGTGGCCAGCAGGACTAGGGAAGTGATAGTCCCCCTGTACTCGGCACTGGTGAGGCCACACCTCGAATACTGTGTTCAGTTTTGGGCCCCTCACTACAAGACAGACATTGAGGTGCTGGAGCGCGTCCAAAGAAGGGCAACGAAGCTGGTGAAGGGTCTAGAGAACAAGTCCTATGAGGAGCAGCTGAGGGAACTGGGGTTGTTTAGCCTGGAGCAAAGGAGGCTCAGGGGAAACCTTATTGCTCTCTACTACTACCTGAAAGGAGGTTGTAGCGAGGTGGGTGTTGGTCTTTTCTCCCAAGTATCAAATGATAGGACAAGAGGAAACGGCCTCAAATTGCACCAGGGGAGGTTTAGATTGGATATTAGGAAAAGTTTCTTCACTAAAAGGGTTGTCAAGCTCTGTTGAGTCACCATCCCTGGAGGTATTTAAAAGAGGTGTAGATGTGGCGCTTAGGGACGTGGTTTAGTGGTGGACTTCGCAGTGTTAGGATTACGGTTGGACCTGATGGTCTTAAAGATCTTTTCCAACCTAAGTGACTCTACGATTCTATAATCACAGTCATGATTTGACAAACACCCATAGAAAAACAGTGTGGCAAGAACAGCTGTTCCACAGGGGGGTGTGTGTGTGTGGGTGTATGTGTATGTGTGTGCGTGTGTGCAATCGGAGTTATCCCCTTCCTTGAACAAGTATGTATACAGTCCCTCCCCATTCCCATGTTGATGCTACTTATATTTCAGTTTATGATTAGTGAATCAGTGCATGAAGCTCCAAGGTCAATTTTTCCTCTAGAGCATCTATGGTGCATGTATTTATTTTTGAAGCTTTAAAGTACTCCTTACTGTTATGCTACATGGCCAAAAGCTCATCTGCACACACACACAAAGGACCAGAGAGGCAATGGCAGGTGGGGGAACCTAAATAATACCCTGCCCCAGCTACTCCCTGGCCCATCACAGGACCTATCAGCTCATCAAAGGCCCATCTTCACAAGACCAGAGGAGCACAGAGGCACTAAGGCAGGCAGGGGAACCCAAATTACAGACTCAGAGGAAGGTACTCCCTGTCCAGGTCTTTCCTAGGGCTCTCCCAGGAGAGCCTCAGTCCCAGTCTCCAGGTATGAAACCCATCACCATGAGTTATCGGAAGCAGCTCTCCAGATAACCTTTCAGACTAAGGGTGGTTGCTGCCTAGGGGGTGGGACACATTATGGGATGCAGGGGAAAAGCATCTTGGGGTCACACAGGACTTATTATAGGATGTTTAGAGGAACCACCAAAGGCAGGGAAACGGGGGGATCAAGTAGGTTTAGGGAGGAACAAGTGTGGGAAAATAGAGAGATAAGGGGATAAAAAGGGCCAGTTGAGTGTAAATAGTTGGGTGGTCAGTATGCTTGTCTGGCCATGCCCTGCACCTGATCAGCTCAATCTGTCCTATCTTCTTATTAAATTCCTTTCTAACTCTTTTCCTGGGTGAGGGAGGGCCCTATTTTGTGTGCATGGGGTCTGAGTGCCACCAACTGGAGTCAAACCAGAGGTCGGAGGACCTGTGTACCTGGATGCCATGAACTGGAGTGAGAGCAGGTGTGTGAGTGAGTGTGCGAGCACTAGCGAAGATCAAGCTGGACTAGCCAGTGAGTAGGTGAAATAGCCTGGAAGCCAGGTGTGTGTGTGTCTCTAAGGGCAAGACCACAGGAGGATCTGGCTACCAGAGGGACCAGGAGAGTCCTGGCCAACTTCCAGAAAGCTCTCTGTGTGCATGTGTGTGTGTCTGTACCAGCAACTGGAGTGGGACTGCAGCCTTGGGAGCTTGTATGCCCAGGTGCCAGCAACTGGGGAGACTGGGATCCAGGGGCAGCTACTGGGCAGACTGAATGTGTGAGCCCAGCTACTGGAGGGATCCACATTGTAAATATGTATATATACTCCCACTAGTGGACCTTCATGTTGAACTACTAGAGAGGGGAAAAGGATGAGGCCATTGGTGCTTTTTGTGTTTGTGTGAGTGCTGAGTATGTCTGTGTTTATCTGTGAAGCTGGCCATATATATTTGTGTGTGTGTATTTACTGTATATGTGTATTTGTGTGTCTACTGGGAATACATGCTCAGCCTCTCTACTGGTTGGACCTGGAGCTGCAGCAGCCTTGCCTCTATTGGGCTACCAGATTTGGCCTGCCCCTAACACAACCTCTGGCTTTATAAAAACTTTGATAAGGAAATCACAGAATCACAGAATCATCTAGGTTGGAAAAGACCTTGAAGATCATCTGGTCCAACCATTAACCTCACACTGACAGTTCCCAACTACACCATAGCCCTAAGCACTATGTCGACTCTACTCTTAAAAGCCTCCAGGGATGGGGACTCCACCACCTCCCTGGGCAGCCCATTCCAACGCCCAACAACCCCTTCTGCAAAGAAATGCTTCCTAATATCTAGTCTAAACCTTCCCTGGTGCAACCTGAGGCCATTCCCTCTTGTCCTATCGCTTATTACTTGGTTCAAGAGACTCATCCCCCCTCTCTGCACTCTCCTTTCAGGGAGTTGTAGAGGGCCATGAGGTCTCCCCTCAGCCTCCTCTTCTCCAGACTAAACCCCCCCAGTTCCCTCAGCCGCTCCCCATCACACCTGTGCTCCAGACCCTGCACCAGCTCCGTTGCCCTTCTCTGGACACGCTCGAGTCATTCAATGGCCTTTTTGGAGTGAGGGGCCCAAAACTGAACCCACTCATCGAGGGGCGGCCTCCCCAGTGCCGAGCACAGGGGTAAGATCCCTTCCCTGTCCCTGCTGGCCACGCTAGTGCTGATGCAAGCCAGGATCCCATTGGCCTTCTTGGCCACCTGGGCACACTGCTGGCTCCTGTTCAGCCAGCTGGCAGTCACCCCCCCCCAGGTCCCTCTCTGACTGACAGCTCTCCAGCCACTCCTCTCCAAGCCTGTAGCGCTGCTGGGGGTTGTTGTGGCCCAAGTGCAGCACCCGGCATTTGGCCTTAGTGAAACTCCTCCAGTTGGCCTCAGCCCATCGCTCCAGCCTGTCCAGGTCTCTCTGCAGAGCCTCCCCACCCTCGAGCAGATCAACACTCCCACCCAACATGGTGTCATCTGCAAACTGACTGAGGGTGCACTCGATCCCCTCGTCTAGATCATCAATAAAGATGTTAAACAAGAGTGGCCCCAAAACCGAGCCCTGGGGGACACCACTCGTGACCGGCCGCCAACCGGATTTAACTCCATTCACCACCACTCTTTGGGCCCTGCCATCCGGCCAGTTTTTTACCCAGCAAAGCGTGTGCCCATCCAAGCCACGAGCAGCCAGTTTCGCCAGGAGAATGCTGTGGGAAACGGTGTCAAAGGCCTTACTAAAGTCCAGGTAAACAACATCCACAGCCTTTCCCTCATCCAATAAGCAGGTTGCCCTGTCGTAGAAGGAGATCAGGTTTGTCAAGCAGGACCTGCCTTTCATAAACCCATGCTGACTGGGCCTGACCATCTGGTTGTCCTGCACGTGTTGTATGATGGTACTCAGGATGAGCTGCTCCATCAGCTTCCCGGGCACCGACGTCAAGCTGACAGGCCTGTAATTTCCCGGATCATCCTTCCGACCCTTGGGCGTCACATTGGCCAGTTTCCAATCTGTCGGGACCTCCCCGGTCAGCCAGGACTGCTGGTAAATGCTGTAAAGCGGCTTGGCGAGCACCCCAGCCAGCTCCTTCAGCACCCTCGGGTGTATCCCATCCGGTCCCATAGACTTGTGTGTGTCTATGTGATGCAGTAGGTCACTGACTGTCTCCTCCTGGAATGCGGGGGGATCGTTCTCCCAGTCTCTGTCCTCTGGCTGAGGAGGCTGGATTCCCTCAGTACAACTAGTCTTGCTATTAAAGACTGAGGCAAAAAAAGGCATTAAGGACCTCAGCCTTCTCCTCATCACTTGTTACCATGTTTCCTCCTGCGTCTAGCAGGGGATGGAGACTGTCCCTGGCCTTTCTTTTGCTGCTGACATACTTATAGAAACATTTCTTGTTGTCCTTGATTGCTGAAGCCAGATTAATTTCCAGCTGGGCTTTAGACCTCCTGATTTCCGACCTGCATAGCCTCACAGCCTCTTTGTAATCACTGTGAGTGGCTAGCTCCTTCTTCCAAAGGGTGTAAACTCTCCTTTTCTCCCTGAGTTGCAGCCAAAGCTCCCTGTTTAGCCAGGGTGGCCGCCTCTGCCGCCGGCTTCTCTTACAGCACCTGGGCACCGCCTGCTCCTGTGCCATTAAGACTTCCTTCTTAAAGAGTGTCCAGCCTTCCTGGACCCCTATACCCTTCAGGACCGTCTCCCAAGGGATTCTGTCAAGCAGGTGCCTAAACAAGACAAAGTCCAGGATGTCAGTTCTGCTTAGCCCTCTCCTGGCCTCTCTAAGAGACTCTCTATTATTTCGTGATCGCTGTGCCCTAGTCGAAATACTCCCCTGTTGACTCTTGCTTCATGTACTTCATGTTCCTTCTCATGAGGCACAAGAAATTTAAAAGTTCTGTTGATACCGGAGCTGGAAATATTCACCAACCATCCCTTTAATTTCTCCTGAATTTAAATTCTGTGGGTGTTCTCTATGTTCTTATGCTTTAAAAAGATCTTATTTTTTATAATATCAGAATCTTGTGCATAGATAATTTTCCAATATTACTATGTTGGTTTTAAGTCAACCTATAATAATACAAATATTTTTCAGTCTTCACACGGGCTGTCCCAGGATTTACTGTAAGGACAAACATATCACAATTAGATGGTTTTTATTCAAGTTGTGTTAGGTGTTAAGAATATATCATACTGAAGACTATTGAAAGAGAATAGTGGTTTAAGAATTAGAATCATAGAATCATACAATGGTTTGGGTTGGAAGGGACCTTAAAGATCATCTAGTGGGCAGGGACATCTTTCACTAGATCAGGTTGCTCAGAGGTCTGTCCAACCAGACCTTGAACACTTCCAATGTTGAGGCATCCACAACTTCTCTGGGCAACCTGTTCCAGTGCCTCACCACCCTCATCGTAAAAAGAATTCTTCCTTATATATAATCTAAATCTACCCTCTTTCAGTTTAAAAAAGTTCCCCCCTGTCCTTTCATTACAGGCCTTGGTAAAAAGTCTCTCTCCATCTTTCTTATAAGCCCCCTTTAAGTATTGAAAGGCCACAACAAGGTCTCCCCAGAGCCTTCTCTTCTCCAAGCTGAACAGCCCCAACCCTCTCAGCCTTTCTTCAGAGGAGAGGTGTTCCATCCCTCCTATCATTTTCGTGGCCCTCCTCTGGATCCGCTCTAACAGGACACTGGGGGCCCCAGAGCTGGATGCAGTACTCCAGGTGGGGTCTCACCAGAGCAGAGTAGAGGGGGAGAATTACCTCCCTTGACCTGCTGGCCATACTTCTTTTGATGCAGCCCAGGATGAGATTGGCTTGGTGTTAGGATTGGCTTGGTGTTAGGATTACGGTTGGACTTGATGCTCTTAAAGGTCTTTTCCAACCTAAATAATTCTGATTCTATGTCAATCTGCATGTCATCGGAGCTGAACTGGGGGGATGGCCCTTTGTTACCTCTCTATATTCATGGCCTGGCCGGCGATGTCTGTAAAGATGTAGCCTGGGGGTTGGCTTCGGCAGATTTGCAGACTGACATTAAACGTGCATCTTGAAGTGGTGTAGCTCCTTCACTTGCCTGGTTCTGCTCTGGCTTTGGGCCCCCACTCCCCCTGGTTACTCTCTCTGCGTGGCAGGGGGGAGGAGAAGGCACCATTCTGGCAGTGCTGGGGCTGGGGCGTGTGTGTCCACTCCCCGAGTCCGCCCTACCATTCCTGGCTCTGCTCCTCGCGACATCAGTAGGGGAAGCGATGCAAATCGGGGCAGGGTTTGCCCAGTCCCCTTCTCCCCCTGCTGAGGACTCAGCAGAGGAGATGGTTGGTTTGGCTACCTTCGGGGACAGTTGGGATTTTCTGCCCTTTACTGAATCACCCTTTTCAGCGCCTGTCATTGTGGAGTCGGGAAACTGAGGGGAAACCCGCGGCGGGAGTGGGGGTCCCACTAAGTGGCAGACTGCGCTTCTGCAGCTCTCTGTCGCCCCAGGATGCTGAGAGTTTATTTCTTTTTCTGTCCTCTCTATGCCCTTTTATCCAGTCATCCTGGACATGCCTTGGTTAGTCTGGCACGATCTGATGGTTTGTTTGGCACAGAGACAAATTTACCTTCCTGCCGTTGAGGCAGGGGCTGCTGCTGCTCTCCCCACTCCCGCCGCAGCCAGCGGGGTACAGTGGGCTCTGGCGGCAGTAGTTGGCCAGGGTTCCAGGCAGGTGCTAGTGCCCGTCGGATGTCTCGTGCTGGCAGCATCAACCCCCCCAAGCCATTTGCTAGCCTGTTGGGGGCACTGCCATCAGAATTTAGGGGGTTTTGGACGTCTTTGAGCAAAAGCAAGTAGTGACCCTACCCTCTGCCCCGCCCCCCCCCCCATCTGGTGTATGATTGTTCTATTGCGCTGTTACCAGACACTCCTCTCCCCTTGGGTCGTATCTATCTTCTGTCACGGCCAGAGGTGGTGGCCTTGAAGGCTTATAGTGAGGATGGCTTAGCCCAGGGTTTTATTCAATGCTCCACCCCTTGGTGCCCCTGTATTTTTTGTAAGGAAGAAGGAGGGAGACTTGAGGCCACGTGTGGACTACTGGGGATGGGGTGGAAATTGTAATGGATATACCTTTAAATTGTTGTAACCCATGCCACCACCCGAAACACCATCCTGAGCCTTGAAAAGCATGGTCTGTGGCAGCAGAAAGAACTGAGTCAGACAACGGGACTCATTTTCCTAAACAACCTCATAGACACCTGGGCAAAGGAACATGGTATTGACTGGGTGTATCACATCCCCTATCACGCGCTAGCCTCTGGGAAAATTGAATGATACAATGGACTATTAAAACCTGTACTGAGAGCCATGGGTGCTGGGACATTCAAGCACTGGGATGCAAATTTAGCAGAAGCCATGTGGCTGGTTCACACTAGAGGATCTGTTAACTGACCCGGCCCTGCACAAACTAAACCCCTACCTATTGCAGAAGGAGATAAGGTCCCCGTACTGCACATAAGGAACTGGGTGGGTGTCCTGGTTTTGGCCAGTTAATTTTCCTTGGGCTGAGAGGGAGCACAGCTAGAGGGCCGGGCCCGGATCGGTCATTGGAGTATTCCATAGCATGTGACGTCATGCTCAGTATATAAGGGGACGCGTGCTCTCTCATTTTCTGTTTCGGTTTCCCGGTCGGTCAGCGGTGGGATTTGTCGTGTGGGAGGGAACACAGCTAGGACAGCTGACCCAAACTGACCAAAGGAATATTCCATACCATATGACATCATGCTCAGCAGTAAAAGATCAGGGAAAGGAGGAGGAAGGGGGGACATTTGTGGTTATGGCATTTTTCTTCCCAAGCAATTGTTACATGTACTGAGGCCTTGCTTCCCATGAAGTGGTTGGACATCTGCCTGCTTAAGGGAAGCAGTGAATGAATTCCTCTATTTGCTTTGCTTGCGCGTGCAGCTTTTTTTTTCCTTATTAAATATTTATTATTTCAATACCTGAGACTTCTTGACTTCCTTCTGTTTTCTCCCCATCCCACAGGAGAGGAGAATGAGTGAGCGTCTAGGTGGGTGTTTTGTTGCTGGCTGGGGTCAACCCACCACACTGTTTTCGAAGTGAAAAGCATTTAAAGTTAGTGAATTAACATTTCTGCCATATGCATTGCATATTTAAATAGTGAACATAATTATGGAAAGATCCACATGCTGCAAAAATTAAAAATGAAATCTGGGACACAACCTTGGTAAGTTATTGATATATTTTAAGAGCAGTTTTGTCATTTATAACCCTAAACCAATGCTGTTTTAAATACATAGTTAATATTATGTGTTCGATTCTGCAGATGCACATATATATTACAGCAAACTATGTGGCAGAAGAGAAATTTGGACATCTTCTTAGCATACATTCATTCAGTTTTGGCAAGCCACTTCCTAAATTATTATCATCAAACTCTCAGCCTTGTCTGAGGTATTTTTGTTCTGTATTTTATTGTTGCAATTCTTCTAGACATTAGTGCTCTGCTAAATAAAGGAATGAGCACAGTAAATACATCACGACAAAATAGATGGCAACTCCCCTTCAACCCAAACTCCTCCCCCCCAAATGAAACCATTGCAGCTCCATTACAGAGAAAAGGTCAAAGACCTGTGACAGAAAGCATCAGAGTATGTACATTCAGATGTGCAGGCTCACGTTCTAGGCTCATTTATATATATATAGATCACCAAGTTCAGTGTTTACAAAGAACAATATTGTTACAAATACAATACTATACTTTTCCCAATACTTTATAATAATGCCTATTGAACCTTTTTACAGAACAATAATACAAGAGAGTCTAGGCACTGCACAAAATATGTACAAGAGATCTCATGCACATTGCCATCTTCAGAAACTGATTTCATTTAGAAAATTAAGGAAAAAACACACAAAACAAAACAAATCTGGAAATTCCAACCAAATCTCAAATCAAAACAAGATTCAAAACAAGTGGCGAAACTTGCTAATAAAAATAAAAAGGATGTTTCATCCTTAATGTAAACATTGAAGCATTAATAAGAATATATGAAATAGCAAAGAGGGAAAAAGCTTTTCAGATCTTTTACAGAAGAAGGAATGTAAAATGGCAGTTTATTCTTTTGAATTCATAGAGAATTCACACATCTAATAAACTACTGCATTACTGTAGAAAATGGCCAACTCTTCCTTTTGAGATGATTTTTCTTGCAACTATCTTTACTTTTGTAAACTAAAATGGTGGGATTGTTTACAAGACTTATCAGGAGTGCACACTGGAAACTTTCCAGTGTAGAAATCTTATACACATATTACAATTAATTGGAACAGTGAAGATTCTTCACCAGGCTCCAATCCTACAAGCATTCACATGCTTAGCTTTAAGCATCTATTCACCATGAAGTTAACAGGTTTGGTACTCAGGTGCTTATAATTATGTATAAGCTTGATTGCAGGAAAACAGCCTTGTTTTTAATGATTCGATTTTTTGTGTGCTTAGGTTTTCTTCATCTCCCACTGAAGTGAATGGGAAGACCCCTCAACATGAGTTGGACAGAACCACAAAAACAACAAGTGAAGTCAAGGGTGTAAAACACAGCAGGAATCAAAAGTGTGATAACCGTCTTCAAGACTGTTGAGTTTCCTCAGGGAACTTATAAAAGGGTGCACTGTATATAACCTACTAAATAGTATATGGTTATATATCATATTTAGATAGATTAATATGTTTATAAGAAGTTATGAAAATTTTCAAATTATCTCCATAAGACAGATGTCTACAATTAAAAACTCTAATCACAGTCATTCACAATCTATTTACATCAGTCTGCTAGCAGAAGTAAATACAAACCTGGAATACTAATACCATTTTCTTGCAAGATCTGCTATTCCAGAGATTGAGATTAAATTATGCAACAACAAGGACTGCAGTAAATCAAGTCATTGTACACTACTTTCAAACTAAAATGTATTCACTTCCTACAATGGTTTATGCTCTGTTCCATTGTCTCCCTTACTGTCCATTGAAATATAAAGCTTATTTTCTCCCTCTCTGTTCAGCCTATGTATGTCCGTGGTTTCTGAATGGAAACAATAAACCTCTGACCACACATGGAAACCAAGTGCATAGATAAAAACAGAGGTTTTGTGGCTCTCATCAGCAGAAGTGTGCATGTGTACACACACATCCATGAAATCTCTGGAATAAAGTCCAGGTATCATTACTAGTCTCCAAACACAATGCACCGCACAGTCCATTCCATGGTAATTGAGAAACTAATGGCTATAAGCATCATACCATTTCCAAGCAAAAAGGATGGGATTTTTTTTTTTTTCCCATATGTGTTCTGGTCTTGTTTTTAATCACACTGAGCCTTTATACCACAATAAGACATGGCAGAAATTGTTGCTTTCAGAAAATTCAAGGCATCAACCTGGTCTAAATATATGGTTCAAATTCAGTGTAAACAGCAGTATGCAGTACAGACAGAATGTAGCTACACAAAATGGAATGTTTTCTTCTTGAGGAAAAAGAGCCATCAGCTGCTTTATTCTTTTACTGTTTTTCCCATTTGTCCCTGATATAAGTTATAGACCAATCAAATCTGCATTTCATACATCTCTGCATTTCTTCTTCAAAGAAATCCATATAGTACTCACACATCCTCTAAGTGTCATATGGAAAAACAAATCACAAATTAACTTATATAATAAATAAATAAATAAATGTATTCCCATCTTACCTTTACTTCTCCCATTTATCTATGTCTAAAGAAAAATGTCAATAAAACTAGATGACTTTCAACAAAAAATATTTTTAAACTGGCTCAGTGTAACAAAATTACTTAGAACAGTGTGCAGACCTATTATTTTCAAGCTTCATAAATATCAAGCACAATTTAAAAATGTCAGTATACACAAGCAGAGTTGTGTGCACCAAATCTGTAATTAAGAATTTAGAATGTATGGCTTCTCAGCAGAGCTTCTCAATATTATTCTTGCTGGATATTTAGAAATCACTTCCCTCCCCCCTCATTTAACCTCTGAAATGGGCATATAAAAGACACATTGCATTTGAAAAAGAAGTATTTTAAAAATTAGAAACCTCCGGGACCCAACTGCAAAATATCACATCTCATGAATTATTTGCTGAAACATGTCAAAATTTCATTGTCTGTACCAACTCACAGAGCACCTTTTGGGGTTCTACTATCCTGAAGAACAGAAATTAAGGGGTGTGCATTTGAACAATGGGTTTTATGACAGCATCAGTTATTCATTATTCATAGGCATTTAAAACTTCCTTTTTGTGAATCTTAGCATGAACACTACTGCTGCTGCTATTTACTCTATGTGTGCAGTTGCATAAAGCTTTACTTGTATAGAGATGCAACAAAAAAGTCTCATGGCTATATTTTCCCTCCCCCTCTATACACAGCAATTGTTGGGGAGAGAGAGAAATGTATCTGTGGACACAAATGAAGCACTAGAAACAGAAGCAGTAATGAGGGAAACTATCCTTCATGCATGTTGTGAAGGTGAGGTGTCGGCCTTAGATATAAACTGGTTGCTCTTGCGCAGTCAACAGTCTGTACATCGCAGCTGGCATGGTCTTCATATGAATCTAGAAGGTAATAAGACACGTTAATCAATACTCCTATTAGGCATGCTACCAAAAATGTGAGTGTCCATAGTCTAGGGAGCACTAGGGAAGAAACTAGCTGAGGTAACATAGGACAGAAAGGAAAGGGAAAGCCTGAGAATTTTCATATCCATACTAAGGTCTGGGGAAAAAGGATTCTTTAAGGTGTGATCAACCATCTCAATTTTATCTGACGTTGTGGGCACTTCAATAATAAGAAAAACCTTGATGGTTCTCACTCTCACTTCTAGTATTTATGTTTGAACAGTAACAACCCAAAAGAGGCAATGATGATGAAATATGAAATACTGTCTAGGCACACTGCTTGCTCCTACCTCACCAACAGCATTTGAGAGAATGTGAACAATTTTCTCATGAGGTGTTGCTACAACACTCTGCCCACTGATTTCAATGATACGATGGCCAACTCGCACTCCTCCTCGCTCTGCTATACCTCCTCTCATAAGGCTACAGATCTGGAAGGGAAAGGACAAAATTATCACAGTTTTCATATGGAACAGAGGCTTTTGACCACAAATGATAATTCAGTATTTAAATACATGTGTTTGCATCAAAGTCTAAAATGTAGTAGATCACTGATTGAAAGTAACATTTATTAGCAATCAAGTACTACACATTCTCTTCCAAAAGCAAAAGAAACCATCCACCAATGGTTGCTACTTGTTACTTCATGGTTTGAAAATTTAAGAGTGTATGAAGAACCATAGTTTACAAAAAGTTCAAAGTGCATAAGCCTTGCATTAAGAGAGAATCAAAGACACACTCTTTTGATACCATATACAGTGGTTTGGTTGGAAACACAAATGATACATACTGAAAGCAGCCTTCTCCGTACACTTTTGTTTCTTTAACCTAAATGAGACTTTTTACTCCTCTGATTCTAAAGCTATGAAATATAGGTTTTTTTTTCCTACTTTTGACTGGGGAAAAATTCAGATGAATAACCGGTTCAACTTTTATATCTTAGGACTTAAAATGTGTACTGAGTCCCTGCTGCAGTGAGGGAAAAAATGCAATTCATTACATATGTAAACTTGAACATATGTAAAAGTATCACCAGAAGGTCTGGAAGCTACTTACAATTCCATTCTGTACACTGAAGCCTAACTGGTATCTGAGGTCAGGTCTCCTGATCAAGACTGTGGTTACTGGAGGACATCTAACTACATTCAGTTTAACTTGGGCTTGGTTTTTCAAACCCTGCAAAAAATAACCATCACCATGAAAAATGCTGACAAAGATGGAGTGAAACAATTTAACATGAGCACTAGGAAAAACAATACTTAGAATGTTAACATGGGGATAGCCCTGAATAAGCAGTTCTTTGAATGTATCATTATGAAACAGGATTCCTGAATACCAGACACAAGCAACAGGATGCTCAGTGAATTGAATGATGCAGTATAAACCTCTCCTTGTCAAGAAGTTGATGTGGTTGTTTTAAGAAATCTAGCTTCCTGTTGGCAATTTTTTCATTTGAGAACACAAATTATTGTTCTAAAGGAAGCAAAGGAAATAAAAAGCAGGTCTATGCAGTTGACTGCCAAACATTCTGGCTAGGAAATGAAATTTAAAATATGCAGCTAAGATAAATGGTTACAAATAAGTGGCTTTCCTGGTGTAATTCAATTCTGTAATGCAAATGTCAAGTCCATGTATAAGCAATACTCACATTTACATTACCCCTCCTTTCTAAACTGGATTTATCATTCACCATTAAATCTTTGCTACCAGAAGAACTAAATGAAGAAGGAAAACCCAAACATAAAAGTGAAGATAATTGCAGAGTCTGACCATTACACATATTCAAGCATTCAGAGCTGTTTCTTGTAGATAAATCTAACTCCAATGTTAGATTATTTTTTTCTATACAACATATAGAACTGAACACACATTACTCTTAAATGTTGCATTTACACACATTTAGCCTTCAATAAACAGAACCCATATGGGAAAGAGATGTTATGTAGAGAGTATAGTAGCTTCAAGCTTCAATCATTTTAATATTTATCAATTCTAACACCTGCTTTTGAATTACTTTCATATGCACAAAGTCATATATGGGTCCCATTGAAAACAATGGGTTGCCTGCCACTGACTTCAGCAAGATGAGGATTTCATTCAGAAAAATAACTCCTATTACAGCTAAGATAATATACTGATGTCTCTACATGCAGTTTACTGCTGCTGATCTTGTTGAGCCTAACTCTAGACTTGGTACTGACTTGAGACTGACATTCTGCTGGGATGAAAAGTCAATACTTGTAACTGCCTGGACCTGACAGTTGCACGGTCCCTGAATCTGTTTCTGATAGTAGTTAGCACCAGATGCTTCTGAAAAAGACATAAGTAGCATAATACAATTAGGGAATAACCATCACATATGGAAAGTTTCTTCCTAGATCTGTCAGTTTGTAAATGGTTTATATTCAATTAGTAGCAAGTCTTACATCTCTAATTTAAAAACAACCTTATGTGAAGTACTTACAAGATATTCTCCTCATCTATATAAAATGCTTATCTTTTCATAGGAGTCCTTAAAGCATACTAAAAAAGTTTACAATCTTAGTATGCATCTGTAACATTGAAATATACACTTGGATGACTGATGTCTCATTTGGGGGTTCATTTGTGTTATCCAAAAATGTTATAAACAGTTCTAGATGCATGGCTATAAAGACCTGAAAATGCATCAACTACTTTCTTAACAGAAAGATAAATGGCTAGCAGTTCTTCTGGCAACAGCCTTATGTATTCATGAAAAAGGAGTAGAGAGACCTCTAAAGGCAGGAGACAGCAAAGATAGCTTTTTGATTGTTTTCATTTTGAGAAAGTACAGAAGATTCTTAATGCATCACAGCAAAAGTCCATCTGTATGAGAAAAGCATACATCAGTTTTAGAAATAAAACTGATATGGGGTAGAAAACAAGTATGACAAAGCTGATAACATGAAGGGTGGTGAGCTTTGTTACGCTGAAGTTGGCACAGAGATACTTAAGGGTTTTTTTCTGCTTCAGGGGAAAAAAAAAAAAAAGGGTGCTGTTACCAAGGTTTTAATATACTGCATTCACAAGATATCATTTGAATTCATTGAATCCAGAATGGTTGGTCTCAGAGACTTAAATATCTATTACTTGTCAGTGCACGGCATTTACATTTTCAGAAACCAGAATATCAGATCTTTATAGCAAATTTTTTAGTTCAAGCATTAAGAAAGGAATCCATGGGCAACAAAGACATACTTCTTTTGTGAATTACTAAACAAACACTTTTTTTTTACTGCAGAACACCACTACCCAGCAGGGACATGGAAGGATTTCTATAGTCATATATAGCATTACATTGCATGTCTACATGCTACAATATGTGGCAGTTCTGTGGTGATTGATTATTTCAATAGGTAACCCAGAAGACAATTTAGCTGAATTTCCAACATTCTCAAAGGTTGTATCTTTCCCCCTCCTGAAACTTTGATGTTTAAATATCCATTCTCTTGTATGTTGCATCTACCCCAGAGGCTCTTCATTTCCAGTTGACTCGCCTGCTTTTTGCATTTACATGTTTTCATGTCAATTAAAAGAAAGTTCTTCTAATTAAAAAATCCCACCATTTAGCCAAGTTCAAAGAAACATTATACTTTCCAATACACTCAAGTTGTTCTACAGAAAATAGACTTAATTTTTCTTTTAAATTCAAAGTTTAGAAAAATGTTAAAATATGCTTTAAAACCCCAAGCTTTTTAAAAAATGACTCAGTTCTCTAGAAGCTAGATCACAGGAATCATTTAAACGGCTAAAATTGCATCAATGCAGATTTTAGGCACCTATGTCTCAGACTGTCCTATGAAGTTTAGGTGCCTCCAGATAGTAACAGACATCTTCCTTTTGGATCCAAATATTCCCTTGGGGCCTGAAGTCCTGCACCATGCCCTGGTCTAAGCAGCTAAATGCATAGCTCCCTTCTTAGGGCTCAGAAAATAGGTAAACCAGAATTTGCCCTCTACTTTAAGATCATCAAAAGGAAACTGCTATAAAATGCACAAGATCAGAGTTAACAAACAACAAATAGTTCTGTACTTTTTGCTCTCCCACTACTCCAACAAAGGTTTTAAAACATGTAATATCCAGAAATATTCTCTGTACCTTTATAATGCTCTGGCATGTTGAGAGTGGTAAGCCAACCAAACTGGTCCCATTAATTGACATGATCTGGTCCCCTATATTTAGTTTCCCAGACTTCTCTGCTGGTCCTCCATGCATCATGTTGGCTATGATAACTGTAGGCAAAATGGATCCCCAGCCAGATTCCACAATCACTACACCTAGAATTTCTCCCTTTTGCTTTTCAATGTAAACCTGAATCATAAGAAAGAGAGTTTCAAACAAAAGCTTTTTTTCTCATCCATGGAACTGATGATCCCACCCCCCAAATGTTTCCATATAAACAAACACAGGCTTCTCATTTGCAAAATACCTTTCTTATTCAAAAGCAAAACACAATAGGGTATATAGTTTAACACAGTTTAAATGCCTTCAACCATCAAATAACATTAAAACTACAGATTTTTTAAAACTCAAAATCTCCCCCAAATAGAACTTATCTGTTCATATGGCTGGAGGGAGCTGGTATAGAAGAAACCCTGGCATGATGGACTTTGGTGGACAGGGACAGAACTAAGTCAGGGATGGATTTAAAGTACTTGTGACTGTGTTTTCGGAAACAATTACCCACATGTTGCAGTGTTCATCTTCATTAATAAAACCTGCAGCAAATATATAGCCTTTTAAAATTTGGGGTCAACCACTCTTATCAACCTCAGTGCCTCCAAAAATTTTATACTGTCTATTGTATATTCACTTCACTGACATGTAATGTCTGAAATGTGAAAATTGTTTGGTAAAAAGAACACACAGAGACAGTAAATCATGCAACTACTGATAAATTTAGGGTTCACTACTCGCTCTTAAAACAGAATTGCCCACAGGATAAACCTACTGGGAAGGATAGAAATTACCTCAGTGAGGTTACTTATTGGAAGCACTAATAGCTTTCTAATTGCTGCCAGTACAGGCCTGAACTCAGGATACATGAGCTTAATGGTGTTATGGGAAAAAAGCAGACACATACATCTTTGCAGTTTTCAGATCTGGAAAAATGAATCAGGTCATCATTGTACATGTCCTGGGTATTGAGCAAGTCACTATATTCCTTCTGGCTTAGGTCTTCTGGATTGATTCCATTTGCCCTCAGAAATTCCTGGTAGGCCACGCTAAATGCTTGACCTATAGACTGTGCAATCAGCTGTGCCTGTAGTAATTCCCAAAGAAGAAAAGAACAACATCAAACATTCTGATGGTTTCATTCACTGAAACTTTCTCTGTTATAAACATGCTGCAAAATGGTTCATGCCTACAAGTTAAGGAACTGTAATATTTTTTTAAAAAAATGAACCTAAAGTAATAATTAAAAAAGCAAAACAGAATGTCAGCATAGTCATCCACACAGTGAACACAGCTGAACAAGTAACTACACATAAGAAACATAAGTAAAGCTTTCCTTTCACAGCTAACTACTGCTAACATAAAGTTATGCCCGTTGCATTACTTGAAACTGAGGCTCCAGAGGGAGAACTTGAGCTCTCACCTGTGCTAGCTTTCACTTCTGGCACAAAGGCAAGCCATCAATAAAAAATAAAAACACCTTCCAGAAAACACACAACAGCATTTTAAAAGATAATGAGAAGGCCTTTAAAAGAAGGCAAAAGTATCTTGGGCTGCATTAGGAGGAGTGTTGACAGCAGGTTGAGGGAGGTGATCCTTCCTCTCTACTCAGCACTCCAGCCACACTTGGAGTTCTGTGTCCAGTTCTGGGCTCCCCAGTACAAGAGAAACATGGACACACTGGAGAGTCCAGAGAAGAGCCACAAAGATGATTCAGGGACTGGAACATCTGACATATTTGGAGAGGCTGTGAGAGCTGGGACTGGTCATCCACGAGAAGAGAGGGCTCATGAGAGATCATATCAATATGTATAAATAGCTGATGGGAGGGTGTAAAGAAGATGGAGCCAAGCTCTTTTCAGTGGTGTCCAGTGACATGACAAGAGGCAATGGGCACCAACAGAAGCACAGAAAATGCCACTTAAACCTAAGAACACACTTTTTTACTGTGATGGTGTAGTTGAATACCAGAACAGGTTGCCCAGAGAGGTTTTGGAGTCTCCATCTTTAGAGGTATTCAAAACACAACTGGACACAGTCCTGGGCAGCTTGTTCTAGTGGACCTTGCTTGAGCAAGGAGGGGTTCAACTAGACAGTCTCTAGAGGTGCGGTCCCACCTCACCTATGCTATGATGCTATGGTATTTCCTACTCTTCCTTCTCACCCATGCTTTCCTTTAAAATTCTCACAACCATGTTTGAAGTTACTGTCAGATGTATGTCAGAAGTATAGAAAAGGTGGAAACAACTGGCCCATTGAGCAGATCCAGCCCTTAATGTGACTGGAAGTGGTCCATGATCACAGAGTCATTCAGGTTGGAAGGGACCTCAGAGGATCTCTAGTCCAACCTCCTGTTCAAAGCAGTCAGCTCTGAGGTCAGACCAGGTTACTCAGAGTTTTTAGTCAGGTATTGAAAATCTTCAGGGACAGACTATATAACCTCTCTGGGCAACCTGTTCCAATGCTTGACTGTCCTCATGATGAAAACGTTTTTCCTTGTATCCACTCTGAACCTTTCTTGTTTCAATATATACCCATTAACTCTCATCCTCCCACCATGCACCACTGAGAAGAGGCTGGCTCCATCTTCTTGATGATCTCCTCATGGATATTGGAAGGCTGGGTTAGGGCCCCCTGAAGCCTTATCTTCTCTGAACAAGCCCTGTTCCCTCAGCCTCTCCTCATAGGGCAAGTGCTCCAGCCCCCTGACCATCCTGATGGTCTTCTGCTGAACCCATTCCAGTTTGTCAATGCCTTTCTTGTATTGGGAGAGGCTGGGGGCCCAAAACTGGACATGGTATTCTAAAGGTGGTCTAATGAGTGTTGAGTAGAGAAGAAGAATCATTTCCTGCAATTTACTGCTTATGCTCCTTTTAATCCAGCCCAGGATGCTGTTGGCCGCTTTTGCTGCCAGAGCATACTGCTGGCTCATGTTCAGCATTGCTGTCTGCCAAGACCCCTGTAAGAGTCGGTCAGAAGATCAGCATTGTCTCAACATTGTCATCAGGGACATGGACAGTGAGGTACCCGACAACGGCCTGTTTGGAACACAGTTGCCGATCCCTGGAGTGGAATGTGGTGCAAAGGCTCCTGAATGCAGAACTGTGTGGCACAGCCAGTGCAGTGCTGTTCTCCTGAGCACTGACCCGTGTGGTACAGGCAGTGCAGTGCTGTTCTTCGGTGCCTGAGCCGTGTAGCACAAAGAGTGCTGTGCTATTGTTCGGTACCTGGGCCTAGCCAGAGCTGTTAGAGATAATTGCATAGCCATTGTCAAAAAAGATGGATCGCAACTGTTGCCATAACATCGATGAAGAAATCATGAACTTTAGACGAACTTTGCTTCATTATAATACCAAAACACACCTCCTGGTTGAAGGTTACCCACCTCCAAGACTGACCATGCCTCAGACACTCCCCCTTGTGCACAAGTGGTAGCCTCACTCGAGAAGGGTGGAGATATGACAATTGAATTCTGTGAAGAGCGTAGACCCCTGAGGCAGAGGTGGAGCAAGGTGTGTCACTAAGCATAAAAGATGACTCTGGACAACGAGAATTTGAAGCTTCCCCACCAAGGATCACGATGATCGACGATGCAGCATCAGCTGGACCCGGGACCGTTAGGACGTCTTGAGATCAGCGGTGGTAGCTATAACCTCTCTCTCCCCTGTCTCTAAACTTAACTTTACTTTTCTCCTTTCTCTCACCCATCTCTAACTATCGCGTGCCGCTTCACAGGCAACACAATAAAGTTTTACTGTTTGATTACTGCTATCCCCTTTGGTGTTGGTCACCTTAATTTTGCACTTTCGAGATCGTAGTAAACGAACCATCACGAGTCCACCAAGTGGACTGTGACAACCTCCCAGGGCCTTTTCAGCAGAGCTGCTCTCCAGCTTGTCAGCCCCCAGCCTGTTTTGTTGCCAGGATTTCTTCCTCCCTAGGTGCAGGACTTGTCATTGGTCCTTGTTGAATTTCATGAATGAAGTTCAGTGGGCTTCCAGCCCATTCCGCCTAGTCTATTTGGCTCTCTCCTATGCCTATAGCTTGCTCTTGACCCCAGGAACTACCAACCAGTCAGCCTCACCTCCATGCCCGGTAAGATCATGGAACAGATCCTCCTGGAAGTTATGTCAAAACACATGGAATATAGGGAGGTGATTAGAGACAGCCAACATGGCTTCACCAAGGGCAAATCATGCCTGACTAATCTAGTGGCCTTCTAGGATGGAGTGACTGCATCAGTGGACAAGCGAAGAGCTACGGATGTCATTTACCTGGACTTCTGTGAGGCCTTTGACACTGACCCCCACAACATTCTTGCTGCTAAATTGGAGAGATATGGGTTTGACGGATGGACTGTTAGATGGAGAAGGAATTGGCTGGATAGCCATGTCCAAAGAGTCGATGTCTCGATGTCCAAGTGGAAACCAGTAATGAGTGGTGTCCCTCAAGGGTCCAAACTGGGACTAATACTGTTTAATATCTTCATTAATGACATAGATAGTGGGATTGAGTGTACTCTCGGCAAGTTTGCAGACAACACCAAGCTGAGTGGTGTAGCTGATAAACTAGAGAGAAGGGATGTGCCATCCAGAGGGACCTTGACAGGCTTGAGGAGTGGGCCCATGCAAACCTCATGAAGTTCAACAAGGCCAAGTGCAAGGTCCTGCACCTGGGTTGGGGCAATCCCCAGCATCAATACAGACTGGCTGCTGAAGTGATTGAGAGCAGCCCTGCGGAGAAGGACTTGGGGGTACTGGTGGATGAAAAGCTGGACATGAGCCGGCAATGTACGCTTGGAGCCCAGAAAGCCAACCGTGTCCTGGGCTTCATAAAAAAAAGAGCGGCTGGCAGGTCGTGGGAGGAGAATCATTTCCCTTCTACTCTGCTCTGGTGAGTCCCCACCTGGAGTACTGCATCCAGCTCTGGGGTCCCCAGCACAAGACAAACATAGACCTGTTAGAGCAGGCCCAGAGGAGGGCCACAAAAATGATCAGAGGGCTGGAACACCTCTCCTGTGAAGAAAGGCTGAGAGGGTTGGGGCTGTTCAGCTTGGAGAAGAGAAGGCTCTGGGGAGACCTTATTGTGGCCTTTCAATGTATAAAGAGGGCTTATAAGAAAGATGGAGAGACTTTTTACCAAGGCCTGTAATGAAAGAACAGGGGGCAACCTTTTTAAACTGAAAGAGGGTAGATTTAGATTATATATAAGGAAGAATACTTTTTAGGATGAGGGTGGTGAGGCACTGGAACAGGTTGCCCAGAGAAGTTGTGGGTGGCTGTGATCCAAATGGTAATGGAGTTTGACAACATCTTATAAAACCAAGCTTTACTGAGGCAGTAGGAAAGATGAGCAACAGTGCGTCCATACAGCAATTCACCCAATCATCAGTAGCATGCCATGGCTCTGGTGGACTGCCAGGGACACTTGGTGTCTGGGTCATCCAGCAGCAACAGCCAATTGTCCAAATGGCTTTTGAATGTGGGTTAGAGTCGTGCTGCCCCATGGCTCCACCAACGGTAGTGTGATTTGAGAGAATCATATCTTACGCAAATAATGTGGGTGGCATCCTGCTTATGCTTCTGATGTCAGTCAGGGGGCAGGGTGTTGGCAGTCTGTCTACACTGCCGATATTGGTCAAGGGGCAGGGTGTCAGGAGGCAGGGTGTGAATGTCCCATCATTGGAACTGTTCAAAGTCAGGTTGGAAGGGGCTTTGAGCAAGCTAATCTAGTGAAAGATGTCCCTGCCTATGGCGAGGGGGCTGGACTAGATGATCTTTAAAGGTCCCTTCCCACCCAAACCATTCTGATTCTATGATTCTAGCTCCTACCACCTGCTACTGGTGGTAGAGATGGGGATGAGTAGAAAAACAAAGGCATGTAAAGGGAAAGCTCTGATCTCTGTGCCATGCAAGGAAGCAGCAAGGAAGAGCAGACTAGTGGAATCCTTTGTTGTGAGGTGATCAAGGTAAACTTGGAATGATATACATATTGTTTACACGTGGAAAGCAACATGGCATGAGTGCAGAGCTGATGGGAGCAGTGCAGGAAACTTGAGTGTAGAACAGTGCTGTGCATAACCAGAGTGCTGGGTGCAGGAAGCACTGTGGAGTGTAGGGGTGCTGGTCACAGTGTGGAATGAATCTGCCCTCTGATGTGTTGTTCTGGTTAGGGGGAAGGGGAGGGAAAGAGGATAGGAGAACTCCATAGCCTACTGTGTGGGGGTGTGTTGGGGATGTAGGAACACAGCTAAGCTGTGTTTTCACATGCAGTCCAATTCAGGTCCCAGTAAGGAAAAGGTTCCCAATCCCCAAATAAAAACTGTTTGTCTCTTATATCTATTCAAGCTAGCTCTAAACCTGTTCATGTCAAAAACATGATTGCTGGCACTGAAAAGGTCAACAGCACAGAGAGTCTGGACTTGTATTATTTTGCAAACTTTCAAATCAAAACAATTTGATGGCAAGAACAATATGACAAGAAGATGAGCGCACTGCAACTCATTATCTCAGCACGCTATCTGCAAGAGAGGAGATAAATATGGACTTGTACATTCAGGTGCATACCGAGATGGACATCCAAGAAGAGATCAACTGCCATTTAGACACCCAACATTTGGCCATGTTTTAGGAGCTGAGCTGTTCTGAATATCCAGTGCCAACTACACTTGGGAAATCTGTTGTTGTTGTGTTTTTTTTAAGATAAGGACAGTTCCAAACAGGGACACATTTTGGCCATCACCTGTTTGAAGGCTTAAGACATCACAGTCAACTTAACTGGATAAATTCTTCTAGATACCCAGCTGTCCCAGAAGAAGAAAAGATGACAGGGAAATATGTGAGATTTATATATAAAAGAGGTTCCACTACTCCATTGGATTTACAAGCTCTTTAGAGTGGAAATATCTTTGCTGCTAACAGATACATGTCTATCTTAACTCTGAGTTATATTTTTTCCTACTCATTTGGATTTTTTAGAATGTTTATAAGCTATTTTTGAACTACTCTATGACTGAGTATCCTGAAAATCCTCAGAATTTGTTCAGACTATTAAGTGATCACTTAATTTAGAGCTACAGACATGTTGCACTTTCCAGGATAATATTTTCTGGCACAGGAAGGATTATGTCTGACATAAATATGAGATCATCTGACCAAACCACAGAAGGTAATGACAACAATCCTCTAATGGAAGCACACCTTTTGAATAGCCAAGAAAATACTGAGAAATAGATCCAGGAAGGCTATCGTATTCTGAAAGAAAAGAAACCACTGCCTCTGGCATCTGTCAATTTGATCTTTGCTTTTTGAACTGGCCAGTGAGAGAGAGAGAGTCTAGTAACATACAAAATGTGTGATTTAAAATACAGAAGCAACAGCCTCAAACTAAGCAGCACATCAGGTGATGCGATCACTTGTGACGTAGTGATGTGCCCCCCTCTCCGATGGAAAAAAAGCCACAACAAACAAAAAACAAAACACCCCAAAACACATAGTCTAGTCTTTCTATTTGCATACCAATTTCATGAAGTGCATTACAAGAAGAGGGGCTTATATGCTATTTTGCATAAAAATCAATCTTTAAGGTTTTCTGTCAAATTTGGTTTGGTAGAGGACTACCTCTAAAAAGGTAAAGCAAAACCACTGAGAATCCCAGCAGTAGGTTGCATATGTACCTGCAACCACAGAATTTATATGAACATGGTGCCTTCGGAACAGGTTCCCAAATACATAAAGCCAGACACTTCTTAAAGGAAACTTTCCCACCTGGAAGCCTTTACAAATATTTTTGAAGGCATTTAAGGCATTAATGAGAAATTAATACTTTCACTTAAACTTTTATTGATTAGTTTAATATACTCTGAATTGTACTGCAAAGGCTTTTTGAAGTCTAAGTGAGGTGTAGGGCACAAGAAGTAGAAATAGGCTATTACTTCACCATCTGTAATTTGGGCAGGATGCCTTAACTGGCATGACTGCTGTAGTCTAACCATTAATTTTCACATGGGAGTGATTCCTCTCCCTCTATATGAACTATCTGATTGGCATAAACATGGTGGTCACCATGGAGACAATATCCTGTTCTTTGGAGGGCTGAGCAATAAATGAGATTTGCTGTCTTGTCAATTAGATAGCACTGCGTGAGATCATTTTATTTGGGACTAACCTGATTATAAGACTGACAACTCTATATCTCCCAACTTCATTTTGATGTATTTGTGTATGATTTTACCCCTTGCTTATTTAGTTTAGTTTTTTTTTTTTTAATAAACTACATAAAATCAACAAGTTATATGCATTGATATTTCTTTCTCAAAATGTTTGTGTTTTAATTAGTGACGACAGGACATCAGGTTTGATAACAGACAACTCAGCCCTCTGTGGGGGTGCTTGTGCACCCACACTTGGTAAAATGGCCTGGGTAAGATGCTAGTGTGAGTGGGTGTATTGGGTCTGACTGGGATGGAGTTAACTTTCCCCACAGCAGCCCTCATCATGCTGTGCTTTGTATTTGTAGCTAGAATGGTGTTGATAACACACCAATGCTTTGGCTACTGCTGAGCAGTGCTCCCCCAGCATCAAGGCTGTCTCTCCAACCCTCCCTGCCCCCCAAAGGCCAGTAGGCTGGGGGTGGGCAAGCGGTTGGGAGGGGACATAGCCAGGACAGCTGACCCAAACTGACCAAAGGGCTATTCCATACCACATGATGTCACTCTCAGCAATAAAAGCTGAGAGAAAGGAGGAGGAGGGGAGGCATTCATTATTCAGGAATTTGTCTTTCGAAGCAACCGCTACATGTACTGAGGCCCTACTTCCCAGGAAGTGGCTGGACATCACCTACTGATGGGAAGTAGAGAATAAATCTTTTTGCTTTGCTTTGCTTCTGCACATGACCTTTGCTTTTCTTCACTAAACTGCCTTTATCTCGACCCACGAGTTTTTCATCTTATATTCTCCCCCTGTCCTGCCGAGGAGAGAGAGTGAGAGAGTGGGTTGGTGGGCACCTGGCGGCCAGCCAAGGTGTCCTGGTTTCGGCTAGGATGGAGATAATTTTTCTTCTTAGTAACTAGAATAGTGCTGTGCTTTGGATTCAGTATGGGATTTGGTATGAGAAGAATGTTGATAATACACTGATGTTTTCAGTTGTTGCTAAGAGATCAAGGACTTTCCAACCTTCCACCTTCTGTCAGTGTGCAGGTGTACAAGAAGTTGTGAGGGAGCAGAGCTAGAGCACTGGACTCAAATTGGCCAATGAAATATTCCAGACCATGTAACGTCATGCTCAGTCTATAGAGGAGGGTTGGCTGGGAAGGAGGGGGTTCCTTCTTGCTTCTGGGATTGTGGTTTCAGGACCTTGGCTTCTCTGGGATCTCTGGCCGGGAACGGGCTGGGCATCAGTTGGTGGGTGGTGAGCAATCGCAGTGTGCATTACCCGTTTGTACTTTCTATCACTGTTATTACTGTTTCATTTTATTTTAATTATTAAACTGTTTTTATCTCAATCTCCAATTCTCTCTTCATCCCCCGGGTGGGGGAAGGTGAGCAAGCGGCTGCATGGTGCTTAGCTGCTGGCTGGGTTTAAACCATGACACAAGGTCAACCCACCACAGTGGGTGAGTGTAACAGTGGGTGTGAATGGGGCACCCACAACTGCCTGAGAGGGCATTTGCCCCAGATTGATACCAATGAAGAGGAAGATGACCATCAGCTGTTTTAAACAGCAACCGAGGAATTATAAAGAGACTTTATAATTACAAAGGACACTCTATTGCTATTCCCAACATCATTGATTGGGCTTTTTTTTGGGAGGGGAAAAATTTCAGCTACTCCTTCTGAACTCCATCATCATATCAAAAGGAAACCCAAACAAACAAAAAAAGCCCAAAACACCCCTTTATGGCATATATCAGTGATCCTCATGGCAACACTAGGGAATGGAAGCTCCCTATGAAAATAAGCTTCAGTAGGTAAACCAAGGGTTAGCATGGCATCGCCCGAGGGTGGCAATGCTAGTGGGAACATTTACACTGCTCCTGAGAGCAGGGAGGGCTCAGGAGCATATCTGAAATGCTTGTACACCAATGCACGCAGTATGAGAAACAAACAGGATGAACTGGAAGCGTTGGTCAACTCCCAGACCTACGATATCACTGGTATTAGTGAGACTTGGTGGAATGAGTTCCACAACTGGAGTGTTGGGATAAAGGGCTACAGGCTGTTCTGGAGGGATAGGCAGGGCAGGCAAGGTGGAGGTGTTGCACTATACGCAAGGGAGTGTTTTGATCGTACAGCCCTTACAGTTAGTGATGATGTGGTTGAGAGCCTCTGGGTGAGGATTAGGGGGATGGAAAACAAAGGAGATGATGTAGTGGGTGTCTACTACCAATCACCCAGCCAGGATGTAAGCACTGATGAGATATTCTATAGGCAATAAGGAGAAATTTCCGGATGGGTAGCCCTTGTCCTTATAGGAGATTTCAACTTCCCAGACATCAACTGGGAATATGATACTGCTGTGACGAGCAGGTCTTGAAAATTCTTGAAGTTTGTAGGTGTGGTGGTTTGACCTTGGCTAAATGCCAGGTACCCACCAAGTCGCTCTATCATTCCCCCCCCCCCCTCTTTTTTCTCAACAGGACAAAAAGGGGAAATAAAATAAGATAGGAAAAAAACCAACCCTTGTGGGTAAAACAAAAGCAGTTTTAATGTAAGCAAAGCAAAGTAAAGTTCCACGCACGGAAGCAAAAAGAAAACAGATTTATTCTCTACTTCCCATTAACAGGCGATGTCGGGCCTTCTCAGGAAGCAGGGCTCCCATACGCGTAGTGGTTGCCTCGGAGGACCAAGGGTGACACCTCCCCCACCCCACCCCCCCCCTTCCTCTTTTTTCCCAGCTTTATACTGAGCAGACATCATATGGTCTGGAATATCCCTTTGGTCAGTTGGGGTCAGCTGTCCTGGTTGTGTCCCCTCCCAAGATCTTGCCCACCCCGTCCCACTGTGGGGGGAAATATCAGAAAGAGCCTTGGTGCTGTGTAAGCACTACTCAGCAGTAGCCACACCACCAGTGTGCTATCAACACCCTGCCAGCTCCCAACATAAAACACAGCACCATGAGGGCTGCTACAGGGGAAAACCAATTCTGGCTCAGCCAGACCCGGTACAGTAGGAGATGATAACTTCTTGTCACAAGTACTCAGTGAGCCAACTAGGAAAGATGCCCTCCTAGACTTGCTATTTGTGAATAGAGAAGGACTCATGGGGGATGTGATTGTAGGTGTCTGTCTTGGCCACAGTGATCATGAAATGGTTGAGTTTAAAATTTTGAGTGTAATGAGAAAAAAGGACAGCAGAGTTGCTACCCTTCAGTTGCTCTCCTTCAGGAGAACAAACTTTGAGCTATTCAGGGAGCTATTTAGCAGAGTACCCTTGGAATCTGCTTTTGAGGGCTTGGGAGTCCACAAGTGCTTCAGTCTTCAAAAAACACCTTTTAGAAGCACAGGAGCAGGCAATTCCACTGTGTCATAAGTCAAGCTGTAAGCCAAAACTTCTTGCTAACAATTTTTTTTCCTCTTCATCTTGCTAAATATTTTTTTACTGAGAATAAAGTAGGTCAATGTCCATATAGCTTCTGGAATGTGCAGACACAGCTGAAGGTTGGTGCTTTTGTGAAGAAGAAAGGGGTTTGAAGATAAGACAGTCATAAATAAGACAGTTGGGGCCTATTTTTGAAGATAACAGGAACAAGGAGGGGACAAATTAAAACAAACCAGCTCAAGACACAACACAGCTGCACAACACCTCCTAAACAGACCTTTGTGAGCATGTGTGAGCACTGAGGTCAACCAGCAGACATGGTGAGGAAGACTACCAACGAGCACCAGGGACCCCTCGAGACCACCACCCAGCAAGAAAGCACATGCATAATTAGGATGCAGATATTGTAATTAGTTCCAGGAAATCTAACGCATATGTAACTCATTCCTCAGAAAAGTTATGAACATGTATAATCTCACTGTATATTGGCTGCCACTTATAGATCTGGGGTGCACTCACCTTTGCGAAGCTATTCGTGTGTGCGCCCAGTGCTGCAATAAAGAATGCCTGCTTTCTAAAGCTCCAAAACGAGTCTTAGACAGTTCCTCTGCTGGCTTTTACAGTAACAAAGCAAGCAGGGCAGAAGACCAGCTTGGCTGAACAGGGAACTCCTTGTGGAGCTCAAGAGGAAAAAAAAACCTGTATGATGTCTGGAAGTGAGGTCAGGCTTCACAGGAAGATTACAGAGCTGTGGTTCACATATGCAGGGAAAAAGCACGAAAGTCCAAAGCTCAACTAGAGTTGAAACTGGCTGGTGTTGTGTCAGACAACAAGAAAGGCTTTTTAAAGTATGTTAATAGCAAGAGGAGGTCTAAAGAATACACTGGACTGATCCTTGTTGAAGATGGTCACCTGACTAATAGGGATGAAGAAAAGGCAGAGGCATTCAATGCTTTAAAAAAGTAAAGATAGACCTTGGGCTGCCCGGCCTTCTGAGTTGGAGGACCACGACTGCGGGAGCAGTAACTTTCCATTTGTGGGCACTGAAATTGTAAGGAACCAGCTGTATCAGCTGAATGTTCATAAGTCCATGGGGCCTGATGGGATTCATCCCAGAGTACTGAAGGAGTTGGAGGATGTTACAGCAGGACCCCTTTCAATCATCTGCCAAAGGTCTTGAGAGTCTGGGAGGTCCCCGCTAACCAGAAGCTAGTCAACATTATTCCAATTTACAAGAAGGGCATGAGGGAAGACCCAGGAAGCTACAGACCTGTCAGACTAACCTTCTGAACTCCATCATCATATCAAAAGCAACCCCAAAGAAACGTAAAAAGCCCAAAGCACCCCTTTATGGCATATGCCAGTGAACCTCATGGCAACACTAGGGAATGGAAGCTCCCTATGAAAATAAGCTTCTTTGATGGATGCTCACTCTCACAGATCCTGAGCTGGTATATATAAGCTGTGGCAACAGTGTTCTTTTAGAATCTGCCCCCTCACTGTCTCTAGGAAAGTTTTACATTTACTTGAAAAATAGGAAGTGCTATAAAAACTGACTTTGCAAGTAAAACACAGGGTTCCATCATGCAAAGAAAAAGCAAGTTCTTCTACTTCGATGAAATATTTTTATGCAATTAACAAACAAGCCAAATAGGACCATTGGCTATAGACTTTCAAGCCTGTCAAGATGTGCTCACATTTTACCTCCTAGAAAAATCACACAATAAAAAAAAGTCCTTACATCCTCAGACTCGAAGACATGGCAAATCATTTTGTATTGCCTTTTTCCATCTTGGGAGGGGTGAGATGCTTCCACATTGTCCCGGGAATTTGATCGCGGTATTAGTCTACGAGCCATCAGAACAACTATATTCCCTATATCCGCAATGTAAGAAATGGTCCTCAGAGGATGATCCATCATAGTTTCCTGGAGGATAGAAAAAATGATATCAGACACTGTTTTAAGCAAATTCTTATTGCACTTTTGGTGTTTTATAAAGACATTAATGGCAGCATGACACCTTTATTAAGTAAATGTCTACAAAATGAAAAAAGTCTCCTGTATGAAAGGAGGTGCCAAGAGGAACCAACAGCCTCACTTTCAAAAAAGGCAAACCAAAGAAAAGCACATTTTGAAAATGAAAGTTACTGTGGAAAAGAACACAAAGACTTGGGTATCTTGACCTGAACACACACAACATGCTGAGGACTAAGGGCTTCAAATTAGTTATTACAACCAAATACTTTAGGCTTGTCTGGGGACAATTGGTACATGTCATATTATGGTATTAGACTGCCTAGAATGCTGTATAATGTGAACAAAGCTTCTTATCTTTTGGGCTGACTGCAATTAGCATACCTGCCAAATCAGTCAGACAACTCTGATTAATTCCATGTGTGACGTGGTTCTTGAGCATAGATTTCTGACCAGGAAGTCTTGGAGGGAACTATAAGAGCCAGCACTCCCTGAAAGTCAAATTTTGTCAGGTAGATGAAGGTCTATTTCAAAAGACTATTATTATAATGCTGACAAGGCCTGACCTGGCAAAGGTGCTTCTTTGTCCATACCTGTGTGTCTGCATTCAATACTTTTATTCTCTGTGTAGAAATGAAGAGGTCCACTTCAGTCACGGGTTGAGATTCACCTTCTGGAGCCTGAAAATAAATAGAATAGAGTCAATAACATTAGGTAACACCCTTAATGATATTAGATCACAAACAAGACACAGTCACCAGAACAGCAATTCAAAACAAAGTACTAGATTGCATAAGCTAAACAGGAAAATATGGAAACCCTGTATTAGATATGAAAATGAGTTAGATGCAATTTGTAAAATTTTTAATCCCATAAAAAACACTCTGACTTCCCTTCCCATACAGGGGCTTAACAACAGTGACTACTCAGAATAATGGAAAAATGTGTACCACAGGTGCAGTTCTGGCAAGAGGGTCTTCACAGTCAGACAACATACTATTAATGCACTAACTCCTTCCAGAAGGCATATCTTTGTAAACAAAAAGCAAATGCTTGCAATCTTAAGTGCCTTTTAAAAAATCTGATAACTATTTAAGAACTCCATAATCATAACATTACTAAAATATGAGTCAGCATATAATTGTGTGTCTATACTTTTTTCCTTTTTTTGACACAGCTGTGAATTAAGCAAAACACTCTCTATAGAGGAATATAAAAGCACTTTTTTTTTAACTTTGACAGTTTACAGAATAAAACCTTTGACACATCAGTCCTATTTCTTTGGTATGTGTTTTCCATACTACCTGTATCCCTTTGATAAGTCCAATCTTTACCCTATTTCTAACACAAAATGGCTAATGATAAGCAATGGCTAATGATGGCCAACCAGGCAATTGATACCTGAAAAATGTTAACTGATATGGTAGCTCAGAAATAAGCCTAAAAAAACCCTTGCTGGGTGCAGAAAAAAAGAGCACAAAATAAAAAGGAAAAAAAACCAACAAAGCAAACAAAAGAACAGACATAACATTGAGCTGATGGTGGTTGTACTGCACCTTCTTCCTGCCTTTGGCTAATTTCTGGGCCATCTGTTTCGCATGTAATAAAGAGATGGAAAATAGTTAGAGAAGAACTTGCAAAGACTCTGAAGTCAAACAGGAATCTATACACTAATGCCAGGGCTCAATCTGTTAGTTGTTCTGGATTAGTCTCTGCTTGGATTAATTTCCTCCTTTTCTTTCTGGTTTAAGAAAAAAAAAAAGTTTCACATTTAACAGTTTTTAAAAAACGAAGAGAGATCTGCACCAGGAGAGTATATAAAAGGATTTTTTCCCCATTTAAACATTACTCTGAAGAAACAGTTTCCTCCCCCACTCTCCAAGAGCCTGTCCTCATTTACAGCGGGACAAATTGAGAGTGGCTCCTCCAAAGTAAAGTCAACATAAGATGAAAGAAAAGAATCCCATTCATTATTATTCCAATTTTCTCAGATCTAAAGAATTTAAACACAAATTGCTTAATGGTCTCACACGCACATGGAATAATAAATCCCAAAGCATGCAATCTTCAATCCCAAACACAGAAATATGTTAAATTTTCCTGTAAAAAAAAATAGAAGTTATATCTGACTGAATCCTTCTGCCCCCAACTACATCTCCTCCTATGCAAATACACCCATGCATTTGGAGACCAGGTTTCTCTGTGACACCTTCATAAGGATATTTCTATACCATCACATTCTTCCAAGAATGGGAAGAGAATATACTTCATAAACACCTGAAATTGTATCTTATCATGAAGCAGTATTACTGTAACTCTAACTACTTTATATCCAAAGATATATAACATCACAGTATTTCTAAACTAAAGGCTTGAAAAGTATTCTGTTGTTTCAAAGGTTGATGAGGTCCCATTTGCTCCAAAATGGCAGCAACTTAGGATTTTGCACAGAGGCACTTTACAAAGGTATACAAACATCACTAGCGTTCATTATGCTCAGCTGTATGGCATGGCAGTTTTAAGTAAATGCAAAAACATGCCATAGTATTTTTCATGTCAGTGTAGAGGTAGCCCCTAAAAAGCATTCACCAGTATTGCAGGAAACACATTATCCTTGGGAGACTGAAGGATGAAAAACATTCCAAAGGGACTTAAGGAATTCAGAGTGGATGGTCTACTTGACCTAAACCATGATCTCCAGTATGCAACCCTATAATCCTGTTTCTTTTCCAAGTGTCCTCCTGTATTTTGGCAGGCATATATTTAAATGATATAGCTGAAAGCACAATTACCGTTTGAATACTTTTAAGAGTTGTACACTTTAAGAAACATTCCACAAAGCAGCCAGGCAACAGGAATATTGGTGTGGGAGAAATGAACTGACAAATTTGATGAAGTCCAACAGGACAGGTTAGAGCCAACTGGCTAGAAAGCAGCTTTGCAGAAAAGGACCTGGAGGTCCTGGTGGACAAGTGAATGATGAGGCAGCAATGAGCCCTTGCAGCACAGAAGGCCTACCCCATACTAGGCTGCATTAGCAAGACAGGCACCAACAGGGCAAAGGAAATTATTCTGCCCCCTCTTTTTGGCACTTGTGAGACTGCATATGGAGTACCACATCCAGTTTTGGGCCCCCAGTACAAGGAAGACATGAACACACTGGAGAAAGTCCAGCAGAGACCACCAACATGATTAGGGCCCTGGCACACATGACATACGAGGAAAGGCTGAGAGAGATGGTTTTGTTCAGCCTTAAGAAGAGAAGGCTTGGGGGAGATCTGTAAGGAGATGAAGGGATTAATGCCTCAAACATTCATCGACACAGAAAACCTCAAGGACAAATTGTGGCCTTTGTGATTAGTCTAAGGAATGAATTATCTGCCCAGGGAAGCGCAGGGTGTATCGAAGGGTGCACGGCTCCGCTCCCCTGCAGTTGTACAACCAAATTCCTTAGATAAGCCTTGAAGGAAGGAGACGTAGACTGAGTAAAACCATATTTGGGTTAAGGCCTACACCTTCATTTACGACTATAGTCTTGAAGAAGAGCTAAAAGACTGATAAGAGAGATAAACAACCAACACCAGATGGAGCTAATGACTGGATAATTGCCCAAGAAACAAAAAATGAGGAAAAGGTAAAGGTGGTAGGGGGGGATTGTGACCACCGACTCAATTGGACAAAAGGGTTAATGTACCCCATTTTCCCCCCAACGCATGCGCAGAACCCCTGCTCCACCTTTAGCCCGTCTCTCATGGAAATGAGTTCATGGAATCCCTGCCTCTCTTTGTCTAGTATGCAAATCAGCTGATAAGATGAACTTAAAAGGCGACAGAAAACTTTGCTGGGTGTGCACCCACCACCCAAGATTACCGGACCTGAGACAACGCTGGATCCAGGGGTGGTGATCCGTATTTCTTTGACTCTCTTTCTCTCCTTTCTTTTTCTTTTCTTTCCTTTCTTTTCTTTCTTATAGATTTATAAGAGACCACATTGGTTATTATCCTTTTCCAAGTTTAAGCTGTTTCTACCGCAAGTACAACATTTTAACTGGTCGTTTGGTGTCATTTCACCTTAATTTAACCTGAGGGGATCACAGAACTGTTGTGACTCTCTGGGCTCCCAGTCCATGTCGTGACAGGATGTGAAGAAGGGGGCCAGCAACTCTGCTCAGAACAGAATATACTTCCTCAGCAATGGTGGTGATACACCACAGGGCATGGTCCCTAGCAGCCATTGGAACAACTGACCCTGTAACATCAGAGGTTTCCACCCAGACAGAGCTCCAGAAGGAGAATGCAGCTCTGCAGGGGGTGCCTGGGGCCTCTTGCTGAGGCCGGGACATTGGGAGACAGTCTTCTAGTCTGCGGGATTTGTGTGCTCATTGAGGATCTGTGTCGCCAAGTTAAGAAGCTGCAGGAAGACGTCAAAAGACTGTGTAGCATCAGAGATGGCAAGAAAGAGGTCAACCAGATCTTGAAGACTTCCATGATGGCAAATGCTGGAAGTTTGTGACTTCTGGCACCAAGAGGAAGGCTCCGGCTCCACCTCAAAATTTGCAGTCACAGGACAGAGTCAGTGCCCTCAGAGCTGATAAGGGCCTGGGAGCTTTGTCCAGCAAAGCACTCAAGACAGCTGGACTTGAGACATGCAGGAAAAACAGGAGGAAGCGGCAAGCGGTAGTAGTGGGAGACACCCTGCTGCAGGGGATGGAGATCCCCATCTGCCAACCTGACCTGTCATCTAAGGAGGTTTGCTGCTTGCTGGAGTCTTGGATCCAGGATGCTGTTGCAAGACAGCCAAGGCTTGATGACAAGGCCTATGACAAGGCCCTTGGCCAATTAAATGCCTTGGTCGAGAGAAGTTTCTGGAACGCTGACCGTATATGACCACCGTTCAGATCTGACCAGGCTATAAAATGGGGCCCCCCCTGGAGACCCCCTTTGAGTGGTTCTCAGAGCAGCGGGTCTGTGATCAGAAGCCCTCCCCTTGGGACTGGGATGTCACCCAAGGAAACTTCCCAGGATTGAGTGCCCTTGCCTCCCCCTTGGTGAGTAAATACTTCTTCTGAATACCCTTGAGCGAGCCCTCGCCCCTTTGGGTGAGCAATTACATCTTCTGGGTACCCTTGAGTGAGAGGCTTCCCCTTCAGTGAGTGAATGTGTGCACGCTTTGGAGTCATCATTCTTATGCGTCGACGTCCTTCTGTGTTGCGTAGTAATAACTTCCCCAACTGGTACGCCGAACCTATAGTTTGTTAAATGTTATCGGAGTGTTGTTTTGATTACCCCCGTTGTCTCACTGGTTTTGGCTGTTTGGATTTGGTTACGAATTAGTTTGTTCAAGTTTATTACCCGTGTGAAGCTGCTTTGGTATACCTCCGTAACAATTGGGAAGAAGTAGATGAGGCCTTCTTCAGACAACTGGAAGAAGCCTCACATTCACAGGCTCCAGTCCTCATAGGGGACTGGAACCACCCCAATATCTGTTGGAGGGACAACACAGCAGGCCACAAGCAATCCAGGAGGTTTCTGGAGTGCACTGATGACAACTTCCTGACACAGGTGATTGAGGAGCCGATGCAGAGGTGCTCTCTGGACCTCATACTTACAAACAAGGAAGAACTGTTCAGGGATGTGAAGGTCGGGGGCAGCCTTGGCTGCAGTGACCATGAGATGGCAGAGTTCAGGATCCCGAGAGGAGGGAAACAAGGCATTAAGCAAGATCACAACTCTGGAATTCAGGAGAGCAGGCTTTGGCCTCTTCAGGAATATGCATGGAAGCATCTAATGGGAGATGGTCCTGGAGAGAAGAGGGGTCCAAGAGAACTAGCTGATTTTCAAGGATCACTTCCTCCAAGCTCAAGAACACTCCGTCCCAAAGAGCAAGTAATCAAGCAAAGGCAGCAGGAGGACTGCATGGATGAACAAAGAGCTCCTGACTAAACTCAGACATAAAAAGGAAGCATACAGGAGGTGGAAGCAGGGAAAAGTGACCTGGGAGGAATATAGAGACACTATCCAAGTGTGCAGGGATGGGGTTAGGAAAGACAAAGCCCACCTGGAGTTGAATGTGGTGAGGGACATGAAAGGCAACAAGAAAGGTTTCTACAGCTATATCAGCAGCAAAAGGAAGGACTAGGGAAAATGTGGGCCCTCTGCTGAATGGGAACGGGGACCTGGTCACAAAGGACATGGAGAAGGCTGAAGTACTTAATGCCTTCTTTGCCTTTGGTCTTTGCTGGTAAGACTTGCCTTCAGGAATCCCATGTCCCTGAAACGAGTGGGAAAGTCCAGGGCAAGGCAGACTTGCCATTGGTGGAGGAGGATCAGGTTAAGGAATGTTTAAACAAACTGGACAAACACAAGTCCATGGGGCCTGATGGGATGTACCCATGAGTGCCAAGGGAGCTGACTGATGTCATTGCAAGGCCACACCCGATTATCTTTGAAAGGTCATGGCAATCGGGGGAGGTTCCTGAGGACTGGAGGAAAGCAAATGTCACTCCTATCTTCAAGTAGGGCAAGAATGAGGATCCAGGGAACTACAGGCCTGCTCAGCCTCATCTTGCTCCCTGGGAAGGTGATGGAGCAACTAATCCTGGAGACCATTTCCAGGCCCACAAAGGACAAGGAGGTGATCGGAAGTAGTCAGCATGGTTTTATGAAGGGGAAATCACATCTGACCAACCTCATAGCCTTCTACGATGAGGTGACTGGCTTGGTGGATGAGGGGAGAGCAGTGGCTGTTGTTTATCTTGACTTCAGTAAGACTTTTGACACCATCTCCCATAACATCCTCATAGACAAACTGATGAAGTACCAACTAAATAAGTGGACATTTGGGTGGATGGGAAACTGTCTGAAGTGACAGGCTCAAAGGGTTGTGATCAGCATCGCAAAGTCTAGCTGGGGTCTGGTTAACAGCAGTGTGGCAAAGAGGTTGATACTGGCTCCAATACTGTTTAACATCTTCATCGATGACCTAGACGACAGGACAGAGTGTACCCGCAGCAAGTTCGTAGATGCTACAAAACTGGGAAGAGTGGCTGATACACCAGATGAGTGTGCTGCCATTCAGAGGGACTCCAACAGTCTGGAGAAATGGGCAGAGAGGAACCTCATGAAAAGGATCTGAGGGTCTTAATGGACAACAAGTTGACCACGAGGCAGCAGTGTACCCTTGCGACAAGGAAGGCTGTCACAAACTGTTCGTAAACAAGAAACTGTTCGTAAAGAGGATGTCTCAAACAACCCGAGTGGGATGCCCTGTGGGGGAGAAGCGGAGCGAGCTCTGAGGAGGTGGGACAGTGGTCCATTTCTCTCCCCCTCCCTCCTGTTGTTGCCCAGAGACAGAACTTGCCTAACTGCGCAGGTACAAGCCAGAGAAAGTGAGAACCTTCTGGAACAACCTACTGCGCAGGCGTAAGAAAGACTATATAAAGGCAACACCCCACGTGTGTCTTTGTCAACCCACCACCTACGGACCAAGCTGGCTGCTCTGCGACAACACGGGATCCAAGGGTGGTGATTCCCCTTTTCCTATCCCCTCCTCCTCTCTTTTTCTTTCCTCTTTCTGCTCTCTCTCTTTCTTATATTCATGTGTATAAGTTTTGTAGGAACTGAATTGCGATCGGTTGATCGTTGACAGGTTATTAGGAAAACAGTCTCATTGCCAAAGTGCCTTTATTCGTTCCCTGGATGGTTATCAGTTGATTGTTGCCAAATTGTCTCCATTCACTCACTAAAGTGGTCAGTTAATAAAGTCACCAGCACAATTGTTCCTCTGAGTCATTGTGGTGACTCGGCCACCCTGCGGCTCTGCCGAGCAGAGACCAGCTCTTCCACCGGCACGCAGGCTCTCGGGGAATTCATAAGATTCACCCCCCTCGTAACCCACCGCGTGGGACGAGACAAGGCCAACCCCCTACTGGGATGTATTAGCATGAGTGTTGCCAGCAGGTCGAGGGAGGTGATCCTTTCACTTCTACTCAACACTGGTGAGGCCGCAGCTGGAGTCCTGTGTCCAATTCTGGGCTCCCCAGTACAAGAGAGACAGGGACATACCGTCCTGCAGTTCATTCCAATGAAGAAGTGATCATCTGAAATTCACTCATGGATTCAGAAAGTTCCTATGTACATCCTAGGGTTTTACCAAGACAGAAATGCAATTACATGGACCTCAACTCCAAAATAAATTTGCTACAACCATGCGCATGCCTACTCATTTATTAGGGTGCACACAGGAGAACTTTAATTTGTGAAATGAGCGTGGTGGGTTGGCCTTGGCTGGCAAGCGGATGCCCACCAGGCTGCTCTCTCACTCCTCCTCCTTGGCGGGACAGGGGGACAATATAAGATGAAAATCTTGTGGGTCAAGATAAAGGCAGTTTAATGAAGAAAAGCAAAGGCCGCGCCAATAACTACTACGAGATGAGGCACTACTAGATACACACAACGGTTATATTAGTTTTCCCCAATCCTGTTTTCATGCAACTTAAAGGTAATATATAACAGACCACCAAGGCATTGCCAAGGTTACACATTCAAAGAAGATGAATTTTTGTAAATACTATGTCTTCAGCTGCTGTTGTTGTGTTATCAGGAGAGCTAATAAAACTGGCTAGCAGGCAGAACTCAGCCTCTTCGAGGCGTTGCCTGCTAGAGCCTTTGAAACCTAAGGTTTTGTCTCTCGTCCTGGGCCTGTCCTGACAACTAGCTTAAAGAGCAGGTGTGTCTGCAGAGGATGCTGTTAAAGCTCTGCAGTGTTGTACGGAACAGATACAGCAGCTCAAGTCGCAGTATTCACAGGAACTGAGATGGTTACTGGGTGAGATACGGGAGAAGACTCAAGCCTCAGTAGAGCAGCCTTGTTGTCGTGTGGAGGCTCAAGAAAGGGCAGGCTCTGCTTCACCTCCCTGTTCTCCCCCTATTACTATTCTTCTGTGCAGTGGTGTTTTTTCCCCTATATCTGCTTGTTCTCTCCCTTTCTATTTACTGGGGATATGGAACCCTCTCTCTTGCATTTCTTATGGCGGTTTTCTTGGAAGGTTGGGATAATGCCTTTCCCAGTGATCGCTCAAAGGTCAGCTTTATTTTGTCCCATTTAGGGGGAAAGGCCTTGCACTGGGCTCAAGCAGCATGCTCAAGGAGATGGGGTTTTGGATGATTCTACCTCGTTGCTTGCGAGGATGGTGGATTTATTTGGGGAACTCATGCTTCAGCCTCGTTTTCTAACCCTCTGCTCAGTCTGCGCCAGAGGAGGCAGAGTGTGGCAGAGAGTACACCAGGGATTTCCCCACGGTTATCTCACTAGAGATAAGCCTGGGGGCAGCATGCTAATGTTTGAGGGACAGTGTGCTAGGGAGGTCCCTCGGTCTGCCATCTCAGTGGAGGTAGGGGGTGGAGATCCACGCAGCAGCAAATACACAAGGCTTATTGATGTGTTAGAAACCATGGAAGTGCCTGAGAACAGTCACATAGGAATTAGAGCTTCTCCCCCAAAAAAGGTGGCGGGATCAATAGCCCAACTGAAGTTCATCTACACCAATGCACGCAGCACGGGCAACAAACAGGAGGAGTTGGAAGCCACTGTGCATCTGGAAAACTATGATATAGTTGCAGTCATGGAAACGTGGTGGGATGACTCACACAACTGGAGTGCTGCAATGGATGGCTATAAACCAGCACAGAAGAGATAGGCGAAGAAGGAGTGTCGGTGGGGTAGCCCTGTATGTTAGGGAGTGTTTTGACTGTCTAGAGCTTGACAATGGTGATGAAAGGGTCGAGTGTTTATGGGTAAGACTCAGGGGAAAGGCCAACAAGGCAGATATCATGGTGGGAGTCTGTTATAGACCACCCAGCCAGGAGGAAGAGGCAGATGAAATATTCTATAAGCAGCTGGGAGAAGTCTCACGATCGCTAGCCCTTGTTCTCGTGGGGGACTTCAACTTACCAGACGTCTGCTGGAAATACAACACAGAGGAGAGGAAACAGCCTAGGAGGTTCCTGGAGTGTGTGGAAGATGATAACTTCCTGACACAGCTGGTGAGCGAGCCAACTAGGGAAGGCGCCCCGCTGGACCTGTTGCTTGTGAACAGAGAAGGACTTGTGGGTGATGTGATGGTTGGAGGCCGTCTTGGGCACAGCAATCATGAAATGATAGAGTTTTTGATTCTTGGAGAAGTAAGGAGGGGGGTCAGCAGAACTGCTACCTTGGACTTCCGGAGGGCAGACTTTGGCCTGTTTAGGGGCCTGGTTGACAGAGTCCCTTGGGAGGCAGTCCTGAAGGGCAAAAGGAGTCCAGGAAGGCTGGACCTTCTTCAAGAAGGAAATCTTAAAGGCGCAGGAGCAGGCTGTCCCCATGTGCCGAAAGATGAGCCGGCAGGGAAGAAGAAAGGCCTGGCTGAACAGAGAGCTTTAGCTGGAACTCAGGAAAAAAAAGGAGAGTTTATGACCTTTGGAAGAAGGGGCAGGCAACTCAGGAGGCGTACAAAGACATCGTGAGGTTATGCAGGGAGAAAATTAGAAGGGCCAAAGCCCAACTAGAACATAATCTGGCTACTGCCATAAAAGACAATAAAAAAAAAGTTACTATAAATACATTAGCAACATAAGGCGGGCTAAGGAGAATCTCCATCCTTTATTGTATGAGGGGGGAAACATAGTGACAAAGGATGAGGAAAAGGCTGAGTTACTTAATGCCTTCTTTGCCTCAGTCTTTAATAGTAAGACCAATTGTTCTTGGGGTACCCAGCCCCCTGAGCTGGAAGACAGGGACGGGGAGCAGAATGAAGCCCCCATAATCCAAGGGGAAATGGTTAGCGACCTGCTACACCACTTAGACACACAAGTCTATGGGGCCGGATGGGATCCACCCAAGGGTACTGAGGGAGCTGGCGGAAGTGCTCACCAAGCCACTTTCCATTGTTTCTCAGCAGTCCTGGCTAACCAGGGAGGAGGTCTCTGTTGACTGGAGGTTAGAAAATGCAACGCCCATCTACGGGAAGGGCCAGAAGGAGGATATGGGGAACTAAAGGCCTGTCAGTCTGACCTTAGTGCCAGGGAAGGTTATGGAGCAGATCATCTTGAGTGCCATCACATGGCATGTACAGGTGATCAGGCTCAGTCAGCATGGGCTTATGAAAGGCAGGTCCTGCTTGACTAACCTGATCTCCTTCTATAACAAGGTGACTCACTTAGTAGATGAGGGAAAGGCTGTGGATGTTGTTTACCTGGACTTTAGTAAGGCCTTTGACACCGTTTCCCACAGCATTCTCCTGGAGAAACTGGCTGCTCATGGCTTGGACGGGCGTACTCTTCGCTGGGTAAAAAACTGGCTGGATGGCCGGGCCCAGAGAGTTGTGGTGAACGGAGTTAAATCCAGTTGGTGGCCGGTCACAAGTGGTGTTCCCCAGGGCTCAGTACTGGGGCCAGTTCTGTTCAATATCTTTATCAATGATCTGGACGAGGGGATCGAGTGTACCCTCGTTAAGTTTGCAGACAACACCAAGTTGGGTGGGAGCGTTGATCTGCTTGAGGGTAGGAAGACTCTACAGGGGGATCTGGACAAGCTGGAGCGATGGGCCGAGGCCAATTGTATGAGATTCTACAAGGCTCAGTGCCGGGTCCTGCACTTGGGTGACAACAACTGCACGCAACACTACAGGCTTGGGGAGGAGTGGCTGGAAAGCTGCCCAGCGGAAAAGGACCTGGGGGTGTTGGTCGACAGCCGGCTGAATATGAGCTATCGGTGTGCCCAGGTGTCCAAGAAGGCCAATGGCATCCTGGCTTGTGTCAGAAATAGTGTGGCCAGCAGGACTAGGGAAGTGATAGTCCCCCTGTACTCGGCACTGGTGAGGCCACACCTCGAATACTGTGTTCAGTTTTGGGCCCCTCACTACAAGACAGACATTGAGGTGCTGGAGCGCGTCCAAAGAAGGGCAACGAAGCTGGTGAAGGGTCTAGAGAACAAGTCCTATGAGGAGCAGCTGAGGGAACTGGGGTTGTTTAGCCTGGAGCAAAGGAGGCTCAGGGGAAACCTTATTGCTCTCTACTACTACCTGAAAGGAGGTTGTAGCGAGGTGGGTGTTGGTCTTTTCTCCCAAGTATCAAATGATAGGACAAGAGGAAACGGCCTCAAATTGCACCAGGGGAGGTTTAGATTGGATATTAGGAAAAGTTTCTTCACTAAAAGGGTTGTCAAGCTCTGTTGAGTCACCATCCCTGGAGGTATTTAAAAGAGGTGTAGATGTGGCGCTTAGGGACGTGGTTTAGTGGTGGACTTCGCAGTGTTAGGATTACGGTTGGACCTGATGGTCTTAAAGATCTTTTCCAACCTAAGTGACTCTACGATTCTATAATCACAGTCATGATTTGACAAACACCCATAGAAAAACAGTGTGGCAAGAACAGCTGTTCCACAGGGGGGTGTGTGTGTGTGGGTGTATGTGTATGTGTGTGCGTGTGTGCAATCGGAGTTATCCCCTTCCTTGAACAAGTATGTATACAGTCCCTCCCCATTCCCATGTTGATGCTACTTATATTTCAGTTTATGATTAGTGAATCAGTGCATGAAGCTCCAAGGTCAATTTTTCCTCTAGAGCATCTATGGTGCATGTATTTATTTTTGAAGCTTTAAAGTACTCCTTACTGTTATGCTACATGGCCAAAAGCTCATCTGCACACACACACAAAGGACCAGAGAGGCAATGGCAGGTGGGGGAACCTAAATAATACCCTGCCCCAGCTACTCCCTGGCCCATCACAGGACCTATCAGCTCATCAAAGGCCCATCTTCACAAGACCAGAGGAGCACAGAGGCACTAAGGCAGGCAGGGGAACCCAAATTACAGACTCAGAGGAAGGTACTCCCTGTCCAGGTCTTTCCTAGGGCTCTCCCAGGAGAGCCTCAGTCCCAGTCTCCAGGTATGAAACCCATCACCATGAGTTATCGGAAGCAGCTCTCCAGATAACCTTTCAGACTAAGGGTGGTTGCTGCCTAGGGGGTGGGACACATTATGGGATGCAGGGGAAAAGCATCTTGGGGTCACACAGGACTTATTATAGGATGTTTAGAGGAACCACCAAAGGCAGGGAAACGGGGGGATCAAGTAGGTTTAGGGAGGAACAAGTGTGGGAAAATAGAGAGATAAGGGGATAAAAAGGGCCAGTTGAGTGTAAATAGTTGGGTGGTCAGTATGCTTGTCTGGCCATGCCCTGCACCTGATCAGCTCAATCTGTCCTATCTTCTTATTAAATTCCTTTCTAACTCTTTTCCTGGGTGAGGGAGGGCCCTATTTTGTGTGCATGGGGTCTGAGTGCCACCAACTGGAGTCAAACCAGAGGTCGGAGGACCTGTGTACCTGGATGCCATGAACTGGAGTGAGAGCAGGTGTGTGAGTGAGTGTGCGAGCACTAGCGAAGATCAAGCTGGACTAGCCAGTGAGTAGGTGAAATAGCCTGGAAGCCAGGTGTGTGTGTGTCTCTAAGGGCAAGACCACAGGAGGATCTGGCTACCAGAGGGACCAGGAGAGTCCTGGCCAACTTCCAGAAAGCTCTCTGTGTGCATGTGTGTGTGTCTGTACCAGCAACTGGAGTGGGACTGCAGCCTTGGGAGCTTGTATGCCCAGGTGCCAGCAACTGGGGAGACTGGGATCCAGGGGCAGCTACTGGGCAGACTGAATGTGTGAGCCCAGCTACTGGAGGGATCCACATTGTAAATATGTATATATACTCCCACTAGTGGACCTTCATGTTGAACTACTAGAGAGGGGAAAAGGATGAGGCCATTGGTGCTTTTTGTGTTTGTGTGAGTGCTGAGTATGTCTGTGTTTATCTGTGAAGCTGGCCATATATATTTGTGTGTGTGTATTTACTGTATATGTGTATTTGTGTGTCTACTGGGAATACATGCTCAGCCTCTCTACTGGTTGGACCTGGAGCTGCAGCAGCCTTGCCTCTATTGGGCTACCAGATTTGGCCTGCCCCTAACACAACCTCTGGCTTTATAAAAACTTTGATAAGGAAATCACAGAATCACAGAATCATCTAGGTTGGAAAAGACCTTGAAGATCATCTGGTCCAACCATTAACCTCACACTGACAGTTCCCAACTACACCATAGCCCTAAGCACTATGTCGACTCTACTCTTAAAAGCCTCCAGGGATGGGGACTCCACCACCTCCCTGGGCAGCCCATTCCAACGCCCAACAACCCCTTCTGCAAAGAAATGCTTCCTAATATCTAGTCTAAACCTTCCCTGGTGCAACCTGAGGCCATTCCCTCTTGTCCTATCGCTTATTACTTGGTTCAAGAGACTCATCCCCCCTCTCTGCACTCTCCTTTCAGGGAGTTGTAGAGGGCCATGAGGTCTCCCCTCAGCCTCCTCTTCTCCAGACTAAACCCCCCCAGTTCCCTCAGCCGCTCCCCATCACACCTGTGCTCCAGACCCTGCACCAGCTCCGTTGCCCTTCTCTGGACACGCTCGAGTCATTCAATGGCCTTTTTGGAGTGAGGGGCCCAAAACTGAACCCACTCATCGAGGGGCGGCCTCCCCAGTGCCGAGCACAGGGGTAAGATCCCTTCCCTGTCCCTGCTGGCCACGCTAGTGCTGATGCAAGCCAGGATCCCATTGGCCTTCTTGGCCACCTGGGCACACTGCTGGCTCCTGTTCAGCCGGCTGGCAGTCACCCCCCCCCAGGTCCCTCTCTGACTGACAGCTCTCCAGCCACTCCTCTCCAAGCCTGTAGCGCTGCTGGGGGTTGTTGTGGCCCAAGTGCAGCACCCGGCATTTGGCCTTAGTGAAACTCCTCCAGTTGGCCTCAGCCCATCGCTCCAGCCTGTCCAGGTCTCTCTGCAGAGCCTCCCCACCCTCGAGCAGATCAACACTCCCACCCAACATGGTGTCATCTGCAAACTGACTGAGGGTGCACTCGATCCCCTCGTCTAGATCATCAATAAAGATGTTAAACAAGAGTGGCCCCAAAACCGAGCCCTGGGGGACACCACTCGTGACCGGCCGCCAACCGGATTTAACTCCATTCACCACCACTCTTTGGGCCCTGCCATCCGGCCAGTTTTTTACCCAGCAAAGCGTGTGCCCATCCAAGCCACGAGCAGCCAGTTTCGCCAGGAGAATGCTGTGGGAAACGGTGTCAAAGGCCTTACTAAAGTCCAGGTAAACAACATCCACAGCCTTTCCCTCATCCAATAAGCAGGTTGCCCTGTCGTAGAAGGAGATCAGGTTTGTCAAGCAGGACCTGCCTTTCATAAACCCATGCTGACTGGGCCTGACCATCTGGTTGTCCTGCACGTGTTGTATGATGGTACTCAGGATGAGCTGCTCCATCAGCTTCCCGGGCACCGACGTCAAGCTGACAGGCCTGTAATTTCCCGGATCATCCTTCCGACCCTTGGGCGTCACATTGGCCAGTTTCCAATCTGTCGGGACCTCCCCGGTCAGCCAGGACTGCTGGTAAATGCTGTAAAGCGGCTTGGCGAGCACCCCAGCCAGCTCCTTCAGCACCCTCGGGTGTATCCCATCCGGTCCCATAGACTTGTGTGTGTCTATGTGATGCAGTAGGTCACTGACTGTCTCCTCCTGGAATGCGGGGGGATCGTTCTCCCAGTCTCTGTCCTCTGGCTGAGGAGGCTGGATTCCCTCAGTACAACTAGTCTTGCTATTAAAGACTGAGGCAAAAAAAGGCATTAAGGACCTCAGCCTTCTCCTCATCACTTGTTACCATGTTTCCTCCTGCGTCTAGCAGGGGATGGAGACTGTCCCTGGCCTTTCTTTTGCTGCTGACATACTTATAGAAACATTTCTTGTTGTCCTTGATTGCTGAAGCCAGATTAATTTCCAGCTGGGCTTTAGACCTCCTGATTTCCGACCTGCATAGCCTCACAGCCTCTTTGTAATCACTGTGAGTGGCTAGCTCCTTCTTCCAAAGGGTGTAAACTCTCCTTTTCTCCCTGAGTTGCAGCCAAAGCTCCCTGTTTAGCCAGGGTGGCCGCCTCTGCCGCCGGCTTCTCTTACAGCACCTGGGCACCGCCTGCTCCTGTGCCATTAAGACTTCCTTCTTAAAGAGTGTCCAGCCTTCCTGGACCCCTATACCCTTCAGGACCGTCTCCCAAGGGATTCTGTCAAGCAGGTGCCTAAACAAGACAAAGTCCAGGATGTCAGTTCTGCTTAGCCCTCTCCTGGCCTCTCTAAGAGACTCTCTATTATTTCGTGATCGCTGTGCCCTAGTCGAAATACTCCCCTGTTGACTCTTGCTTCATGTACTTCATGTTCCTTCTCATGAGGCACAAGAAATTTAAAAGTTCTGTTGATACCGGAGCTGGAAATATTCACCAACCATCCCTTTAATTTCTCCTGAATTTAAATTCTGTGGGTGTTCTCTATGTTCTTATGCTTTAAAAAGATCTTATTTTTTATAATATCAGAATCTTGTGCATAGATAATTTTCCAATATTACTATGTTGGTTTTAAGTCAACCTATAATAATACAAATATTTTTCAGTCTTCACACGGGCTGTCCCAGGATTTACTGTAAGGACAAACATATCACAATTAGATGGTTTTTATTCAAGTTGTGTTAGGTGTTAAGAATATATCATACTGAAGACTATTGAAAGAGAATAGTGGTTTAAGAATTAGAATCATAGAATCATACAATGGTTTGGGTTGGAAGGGACCTTAAAGATCATCTAGTGGGCAGGGACATCTTTCACTAGATCAGGTTGCTCAGAGGTCTGTCCAACCAGACCTTGAACACTTCCAATGATGAGGCATCCACAACTTCTCTGGGCAACCTGTTCCAGTGCCTCACCACCCTCATCGTAAAAAGAATTCTTCCTTATATATAATCTAAATCTACCCTCTTTCAGTTTAAAAAAGTTCCCCCCTGTCCTTTCATTACAGGCCTTGGTAAAAAGTCTCTCTCCATCTTTCTTATAAGCCCCCTTTAAGTATTGAAAGGCCACAACAAGGTCTCCCCAGAGCCTTCTCTTCTCCAAGCTGAACAGCCCCAACCCTCTCAGCCTTTCTTCAGAGGAGAGGTGTTCCATCCCTCCTATCATTTTCGTGGCCCTCCTCTGGATCCGCTCTAACAGGACACTGGGGGCCCCAGAGCTGGATGCAGTACTCCAGGTGGGGTCTCACCAGAGCAGAGTAGAGGGGGAGAATTACCTCCCTTGACCTGCTGGCCATACTTCTTTTGATGCAGCCCAGGATGAGATTGGCTTGGTGTTAGGATTGGCTTGGTGTTAGGATTACGGTTGGACTTGATGCTCTTAAAGGTCTTTTCCAACCTAAATAATTCTGATTCTATGTCAATCTGCATGTCATCGGAGCTGAACTGGGGGGATGGCCCTTTGTTACCTCTCTATATTCATGGCCTGGCTGGCGATGTCTGTAAAGATGTAGCCTGGGGGTTGGCTTCGGCAGATTTGCAGACTGACATTAAACGTGCATCTTGAAGTGGTGTAGCTCCTTCACTTGCCTGGTTCTGCTCTGGCTTTGGGCCCCCACTCCCCCTGGTTACTCTCTCTGCGTGGCAGGGGGGAGGAGAAGGCACCATTCTGGCAGTGCTGGGGCTGGGGCGTGTGTGTCCACTCCCCGAGTCCGCCCTACCATTCCTGGCTCTGCTCCTCGCGACATCAGTAGGGGAAGCGATGCAAATCGGGGCAGGGTTTGCCCAGTCCCCTTCTCCCCCTGCTGAGGACTCAGCAGAGGAGATGGTTGGTTTGGCTACCTTCGGGGACAGTTGGGATTTTCTGCCCTTTACTGAATCACCCTTTTCAGCGCCTGTCATTGTGGAGTCGGGAAACTGAGGGGAAACCCGCGGCGGGAGTGGGGGTCCCACTAAGTGGCAGACTGCGCTTCTGCAGCTCTCTGTCACCCCAGGATGCTGGGAGTTTATTTCTTTTTCTGTCCTCTCTATGCCCTTTTATCCAGTCATCCTGGACATGCCTTGGTTAGTCTGGCACGATCTGATGGTTTGTTTGGCACAGAGACAAATTTACCTTCCTGCCGTTGAGGCAGGGGCTGCTGCTGCTCTCCCCACTCCCGCCGCAGCCAGCGGGGTACAGTGGGCTCTGGCGGCAGTAGTTGGCCAGGGTTCCAGGCAGGTGCTAGTGCCCGTCAGATGTCTCGTGCTGGCAGCATCAACCCCCCCAAGCCATTTGCTAGCCTGTTGGGGGCACTGCCATCAGAATTTAGGGGGTTTTGGACGTCTTTGAGCAAAAGCAAGTAGTGACCCTACCCTCTGCCCCGCCCCCCCCCCCCATCTGGTGTATGATTGTTCTATTGCGCTGTTACCAGACACTCCTCTCCCCTTGGGTCGTATCTATCTTCTGTCACGGCCAGAGGTGGTGGCCTTGAAGGCTTATAGTGAGGATGGCTTAGCCCAGGGTTTTATTCAATGCTCCACCCCTTGGTGCCCCTGTATTTTTTGTAAGGAAGAAGGAGGGAGACTTGAGGCCACGTGTGGACTACTGGGGATGGGGTGGAAATTGTAATGGATATACCTTTAAATTGTTGTAACCCATGCCACCACCCGAAACACCATCCTGAGCCTTGAAAAGCATGGTCTGTGGCAGCAGAAAGAACTGAGTCAGACAACGGGACTCATTTTCCTAAACAACCTCATAGACACCTGGGCAAAGGAACATGGTATTGACTGGGTGTATCACATCCCCTATCACGCGCTAGCCTCTGGGAAAATTGAATGATACAATGGACTATTAAAACCTGTACTGAGAGCCATGGGTGCTGGGACATTCAAGCACTGGGATGCAAATTTAGCAGAAGCCATGTGGCTGGTTCACACTAGAGGATCTGTTAACTGACCCGGCCCTGCACAAACTAAACCCCTACCTATTGCAGAAGGAGATAAGGTCCCCGTACTGCACATAAGGAACTGGGTGGGTGTCCTGGTTTTGGCCAGTTAATTTTCCTTGGGCTGAGAGGGAGCACAGCTAGAGGGCCGGGCCCGGATCGGTCATTGGAGTATTCCATAGCATGTGACGTCATGCTCAGTATATAAGGGGACGCGTGCTCTCTCATTTTCCGTTTCGGTTTCCCGGTCGGTCAGCGGTGGGATTTCTCGTGCGGGAGGGATCCCTGCTGGAGGCGGGCGGCGTACTGGCCGCTGGTTGGTGAACAACTACTGTATATTACCCATTTGGACTTACTATTGTTACTGTTGTTTTGTTACTATTACTAAATTTTTTTTTATTCAACCTATGAATTTCTTTTTTTTGTCCCTCCTCTATTTCACCCGGGGGGGGGTGGGGGGTGGGGGGTGGGAAGTAAACAACTGGCCACATGGTGATTGGCTACTGGCTGAGTTCAAACTATGACAGTGGGAAAGACATCATGGGTTACTCCTTTTGCTCAGATACCCAAGTTCATTTGGTAGGTAATGGAGAAGGACGTGGAAATCCAATGTGTAGCTCAAGGATATTTAACCTTGGGGGAAAATAACCCATGATTTGAATTGTATGATGTCATAGCTGTATGCAGAAGGATGGAGTCTTGAGGCCATGTGTGGACTACTAGAAACTGAATAATATTACCATCAAAAACTGGTAGCCCTTGCCCCTCATTCTTCAGCTGTTTTGCAACTGGAGTATTTATAGTGGACATGCTTGTTTACTAAACTGGACCTGAAAGGGGCTTATAATCTTATTTGTGTTCATCAGGGCAATGAGGCAATGAGTGGAAAACTGCCTTTGTTTGCAAGTGCGGAAATTTTGAGTACCGTGTGATGCCTGATGGCCTGTGTAGTGCCCTTGACACCTTTCAGCGCTTTGTGAATGATGTCTTTTGTGATTTTGTGCCGGGTTTGTCTGTGTGGTGGGGGTTTTTGGTAGCAGGGGAGGGGGATAGAGTGGTGGCCCCTTGTGAGAAACTTCTCAAAGCTCCCCTGGCTCCAAGTCAGACCTGACCTCTGCACGAAGGCCAAGCCAATTAGTGACGGTGGCTGCAGTGATCATGAGATGATTGAGTTTTCAATCCTTGGAGAAACAAAGAGAGGGGTTAGTAAAACTGCCACCTTAGACTTCCGGAGGGCAAACTTTGACCTCTTCAAAAGACGGATTAACAAAATCCCCTGGGAGGCTGCCTTGAAGGATATGGGAGTCCAGGAAGGCTGGACATACTTCAAGAGAGAAGTCTTAATGGCACAGGAGCGGGCTGTTCCCACGTGACAAAAAAGCAGGCGGGGAAGGAGACCGGCCTGGCTAAACAGGGACCTTTGGCTGGATCTCAAGAACAAAAGGAGAATCTATGACCTTTAGAAGAGGGGGCAGGTCTCTCATGAAGACTATAAAGATGTAGTGAAGCTGTGCAGGGAGAACATTAGGAGAGCCAAAGTGCAACTAGAGCTCAACCTGGCTACAGCTGTTAAAGATAATAAAAAATGTTTCTATAAATTCATTAACAATAAAAGGAGGATTAGGGAAAAACTCCCTCCATTACTGGATACAGAGGGAAACATGGTAACAAAGGATGAGGAAAAGGCTGAGGTGCTCAACGCCTACTTTGCCTCAGTCTTTAGCAGTGGAACTGGCTGTTCCCTGGACACCCAGCCTCATGAGCTGGGAGATGGGGAAGTGAAGCAGTACGAGGTCAGCACAATTAAAGAGGAAGTGATCAGAGACCTGCTACACCACTTGGATGCACACAAGTCTGTGGGACCGGATGGGTTACACCCAAGGGTGCTGAAGGAGTTGGCAGATGTGCTCGCCAAGCCACTTTCTATGATTTCCCTGAAGTTATGGCTAACTGGGGAGGTCCCATTGGACTGGAGGGTGGCAAATGTGACACCCATCTACAAGAAAGGCAGGAAGGAGGATCCGGGAAACTATAGAGCTGTCAGTCTGACCTCAGTGCCAGGGAAGGTCATGGAGCAGGTCATCTCGGGTGCCATTAAAAGTCATATAATGGACAACCAGGGGATCAGGCCTAGTCAGCATGGGTTTATGAAAGGCAGGTCCTGCTTGACTAACCTGATCTCCTTCTACGACAGGGTGACCCGCTTATTGGATGAGGGAAAGGCTGTGGATGTTGTTTACCTGGACTTTAGTAAGGCCTTTGACACCGTTTCCCACAGTATTCTCCTGGCGAAACTGGCTGTTCATGGCTTGGATGATTGCACGCTTTGCTGGGTAAAAAACTGGCTGGATGGTCGGGCCCAAAGAGTTGTGGTGAACGGAGTTAAATCCGGTTGGCGGCCGGTCACGAGTGGTGTCCCCCAGGGCTCGGTTTTGGGGCCACTCCTGTTTAACATCTTTATTGATGATCTAGATGAGGGGATCGAGTGCACCCTCAGTCAGTTTGCAGATGACACCATGTTGGGTGGGAGTGTTGATCTGCTCGAGGGTAGGGAGGCTCTGCAGAGAGACCTGGACAGGCTGGAGCGATGGGCTGAGGCCAACTGTATGAATTTCAATAAGGCCAAATGCCGGGTGCTGCACTTGGGCCACAACAACCCCCAGCAGCGCTACAGGCTTGGGGAGGAGTGGCTGGAGAGCTGCCAGTCAGAGAGGGACCTGGGGGTGTTGATTGACAGCCGGCTGAACAGGAGCCAGCAGTGTGCCCAGGTGGCCAAGAAGGCCAATGGCATCCTGGCTTGCATCAGAAATAGTGTGTCCAGCAGGGACAGGGAAGTGATCTTGCCCCTGGACTCAGCACTGGTGAGGCCGCACCTTGATTACTGTGTTCAGTTTTGGGCCCCTCACTACAAAAAGGACATTGAATCACTTGAGCGTGTCCAAAGAAGGGCATCGAAGCTGGTGCAGGGTCTGGAGCACATGTCGTATGAGGAGCAGCTGAGGGAACTGGGGTTGTTTAGTCTGGAGAAGAGGAGGCTGAGGGGAGACCTCATCGCCCTCTACAGCTACCTGAAAGGAGGGTGCAGAGAGCTGGGGATGAGTCTCTTGAACCAAGTAACAAGTGATAGGACAAGAGGTAATGGCCTCAAATTGCGCCAGGGCAGGGTTAGACTGGATATTAGGAAGCATTTCTTTGCAGAAGGGGTTGTTGGGCGTTGGAATGGGCTGCCCAGGGAGGTGGTGGAGTCCCCATCCCTGGAGGTGTTTAAGAGCAAGGTTGACTTAGCGCTTAGGGATATGCTGTAGTTGGGAACTGTCAGTGTTAGGTCAATGGTTGGACTGGATGATCTTCAAGGTCTTTTCCAACCTGGACGATTCTGTGATTCTGTGATATTTATGTCACTGCATATCTGGATGACATTTTAGTGTACCTGACCACATGGGAGGAACATGTTGTTCGTGTTTGTGAGGTTCTCTCCCACCTTTACTGCCATTGCCTTTATGCCAAGCTGGAGAATTATGCCTTCTTCCAACATATCTCGGGATACTTGATTGGCCTTGAGGTGTGAGCAATGACATGAAGATTGACGTTGTTCTTCATTGGCAGGCTCCCTCAATGGTGTGTGACAAGCAGCTCTTTTTGAGATTTGCCAATTTTTATCAGCATTTTATTTGAAATTTTGCTCAAAAGGGTGTTCTGCTCATAGCACTGACTTGTAAGCATGTCCCTTTTTAGTGGACGCCTGAGGTTCAGGGGACCTTTGATGACTTGAAGCAGGCATTTACAACAGCCCAGGTTTTGGCCCACTCAGATACCAGTTGTCCTTTTGTACTGGAGGGAGATGCTTCCACCCATGCCATTGGGTGGTACTTTCTCGGTGTGGTCCATTGGATGGACAGTTTCATCCTCATGCCTATTTCTTCTGCCAGTTGACTGCTACAGAGAGGAATTATGATATCTAGGAGAGTTGTTGGCCATCCATGAGGTGTTTGCTGAGTGGAGGCACCTTCTCGTGGGTTCTGCTGAGCCCACTTTGGTACTGACTATTGAGATCTGGAACGTTTTAGGAACCTGAAGCACCTGTCTCCCCAGTTGACTTGTTGGGCAACTTTTCCCTTCAGTTTCCATTTAATATCACCTACAGACTGGGCAAACAGAATGGTAGGGTAGATACCCTTCTGTGGCATCGCTGGAGAACAACGGACATGTTGTGAGCGATCCAAACCGAGGGGCCTCACTGTAACAACAAGCTGCAGCTGTGTTCAAGGACATAAACAAGGCCGAGACGGCCTGAGAAACTACATTCCTGCCCAAGAGATAAAGATGTTGGAATGTCGAAAACAGGGGGTCTACCTGGGGGGAGAGCAGCGCGTGGACGCCACACCGGGACCAATCATAGAGGGCAGAAGGGCGCGTGAACAAGTAGCTTTAGCCTATTAGCAATAAGATAGCGGTGCGTGAAGTTTGAGATAGAGTATAAATTGCTGTGTAACCTTTAATAAAGTGGCATCAACTTGATCAAATTGGTCGTCTAAGTTGTGTCCGAGACTTCCGCGTCGGCAACTGGCGCCCGAACAGGGACCCGAGGGAGCCTCATCGAAGATACGCGGGACTCAAGCCCTGGGGAATCGGGACCCTCCCGTCGGTGCCCTCCCGAGCAAGAGAAGACGGCCCAGAGGGGACAGTATCAGCCGTAGCAGGCGCTGCCCCGGCGCCTGGGAAGACGCGCGCGCAATCGTCGGGAATCTCGCCCTGATCAGGTGAGCGGCTGGGGAGGAGATGGGGTCCGCGCTGGGTAAAGAAGAAGCGGCAGTGGTTAAGCTCCTCCAACATATACTCTCTAAGGGAGGATTATTTTATCAGGGGAACCTGAGGAGGGTGCTGCTGTGGGCTCGGCAGCACGGACTAATCCCCTCAGTGACCGCAGCCTTTGAAGCAGCTACTTGGGAAAAGATCGGCGCGGCACTGTGGGACGACATTAGCTCAGGCTCTAAAGACAGTAGGAAACTCTCCACCGTGTGGAGATTGGTCCTAGACACTCTGACAGAACTGAAAGCGGAACGGCAGACCCCCGCCTCCGCTTTCGCTGCCTGGTCAGCAGAGGCAGAACGCGCTGGCGCTCAGGATTCCGCCACTGCTGGGACGTTCGCGGGATCCCTGTTCCCCAAGGCGGCTCCTAAAAGGAGGGACGGGGACGCTGCACGCGCAGCACCCGTGCGGCAGGGAAGGCAAGAGCAAAAGTCAACAGGTTTACTACACCTCGACACCCCCCCCCTCAAGCCCAAAAGATCAATCACCGGAGCGCACGGCCCCGCCCCGCTCCCGCCACCACCCCTCGCCCGACCCCCCCCCGCCGCCGCCGCCGCCGCCTCGCCAGAGGACGGCACCGACCCAGCCCTGCCCCCATCCTCGCCCCCGACACCCCGGTCGGTGCAGGAACAATCTCGTTATGATTTACAAGATCAGCACTCGCAAGAACTAACGAGAAAATTAGAGCAACTTGAAATCCGAATGCAGCAAGCGGCTCAGCCCACCCCTAAGGCACCGCCGCCTCCCCCTCTTCCTTTTAACCCCTTCCTCCGCGACACGGGGGGGGGGGTGGTCAGAGGGAAACGGGGGCTCTCGGGTCGCTGCCATCGTCGGCTCAAATGGGAGGGGGGGCACTGGGACGCGCGGGTGGTAATGGTAATCCAGCACATCGATGGCGGGGAGTTATTCGGGATGTTATAATTGAGGGGCAGTTTAACGAGTTTAGACCAATGACGTTTCCGGTAACAGTAACCTCACAAGGCAACGAGTGGGAAGCCTGAGATTGGAAAGTGATGGGGATGTGCTGGGTTACGGAATTAGTATATGGGGAATATGAGTTAAAATCACCATGTACTGGTTCAGTAATTCAACTTCCCAGCAGCCACACCCCGTCAGCAAGGAGATCCTCTATATGGGGTGCAAGCTCAAATGCTGATGGGCGCAGGCCCTTTTGCTAGCCCCGACTGCCAAGTTAGATTTCAACCAGAAGTGTTACGGTTAACCCAAGAATTGGCCTTAAAAACGATTTTAGCCGTACATGATGAAAAAGCAGCACCAGCATTTACAGGAGTAAGACAGGGGCCCACGGAGCCCTATCCAAAATTTATTGCTAGACTACATGCCACTATTGATGTTAATCCTGAGGCTTGGGGGGCTTGGGACTTTCTTAGTTTTCTCATTAACATTACTTATGATAGTGCTGATGGGTGGGCTGAGAAAGACTTCAGTCTCTTAACTGCCTGCGGCCGAGACCGGCACCGCGCTCTCGGCACCCCACCCCCCACCCCCCCCCGCCAAAAGCGGCAGTTTTTACAGAAGCTGCTGACACACCACATAATCAATAAGCAATAGCTTAATAGTTTTATATATTCCTAACAGTGTTTTGATGTTTGCACCGTTTATCATTTTATGTTGTGTGAGTAATAAGTGTATGAGGCCTCTTTGTGTGATTGTTCTGCGGGTGCGAGACGCAGCCCAGCGGCAGCTGCAGACTGTGGACTTCTTTGACAGAGTGCCATAGTACCCGCTGGGTCATCGGTGCTGCCTGTTTGTTCGGGCTCAGTGTTTGAAGTGTCACAGGTGAAATATCTCCTCTAGCAGGAGGCAGTAATTCTGTATTAATTGTTGTCTTGAATTTAGGTGCATACGCTGTGGGGAGAGTGCACCCTTGTACCATCTAGCTGAGAAGGGTATTGTCAGAAAAATCATCTACAACCTTACAGGGGTTGTTCGTTTTACCAGAGGTCAGACTTACTCAGCTTCTTTATTTTACTACAGCTGGGGTGACTCAGGATTTGAACCAGCACGTACCCCTCAAACATTTTGAGCTCAGACAGGGAGACAAAGTCAAACTCTGATAAAATGTACCCTGACTAAAGCAGAAGAATCTGTTGCACTGACAGGCATTTTAGATACTGGTGCGGGTGTGACCGTCATATCTGTGAGCAGATTGGCCGTTAGCTCGGGTAACTCGAGTGCTTTTTGGGGTTGGTGGTCATGCTGTAACGTTTCAAAGCAAAGATCTCATTCATGTAAGGGGCCCAGAAAACCGGGTAGCAAATATTCCTCCATTTATATTGGAAACCCCTCTTACATCATGGGGTCGTGACTGTACGGCTGGATGGGGAACTCAAATTGGATCAAATTTGTCTTAATTGCCACCTTAGCACAACCCACCCCTAAAGCCACCCTGAAACTAACCTGGAAAACAGAATCACCTGTGTGGGTGGGTCAGTGGCCCTTGCCAATGGAACAGTTGCACCACCTTAATGATTTAGTTCAGGAACAATTAAGTGCAGGACGTATCGTACCTACCACCAGTCCTTGGAACTCCCCGGTGTTTGTTATTTTAAAGAAAAGTGGTAAATGGTGACTTTTACATGATCTCCAACACATTGATTCCCCTAAACTGCCATCTTGTAATAATTGATCTGAAAGATTGATTTTTTTCTCCATTCCCTTGCATCCAGATGATGCATCTAAATTTCCCTTTTCTGTTCCCAGTATTAATGTTAGTGAACCTACAACACGGTACCACTGGGTTGTTTTACCATAAGGCATAAACAATACTCCCACAATGCAGCTCTCCCAGGCTGTTATATATCATTATATGGATGACATCCTTATAGCAGCAGAGACACAGGAGATCATGGAAAAGCCTCTTGCTTTACCCAAAGACTCAGTATCTCAAATGGGGTTACAAACAGCACCTGAAAAGGTACAGAGATCATCACCGTGGCAGTACCTGGGGTGGAGAATTTGTGAACAGACCATTGTCCCCCAACACCTTAAACTTAAAACTGATGTTAAGACTTTAAATGATTTACAGAAACTGTTATGAACCATAAATTGGATGCAGCTGTTGTTGGGCCTAACTAATGATGATCTGCATAGCTTGCTTTATATTCTGCGAAGAGATCCTTCACTCACATCACCCAGAGTACTTACAGAGAAAGCAAAAACAAGATCTCCACCGTGCAGCTAACGCCATCTCAGAAACACGGTAAGCACGGCTTTCACATGCAATTTTTCCACCAAAATGCCAGGGCAATACAAAACCAGTTTTCTTTATCAAGGCTTCAGGCTGAAGACATCATTGTGACTTGCCCTGAATACCAGAAGGACTCCCTCTCTTCAACAGCCAGTGGTGTCAACCCTCGGGGACTCACTCCTCAGAATTATGGCAATCTGACATCACTCCCTTTGCTGCATTTGGATCGTTAAAATAGGTGCCGTCAATATTGCACCACTTCTCATCACAGATACCAGATCAACAAGAAGTCCAGGGCAAGGTTCAAGTCCTGGGAAGTGCTAACTGGGAAGGACCATATCCTTTAATAACCTGGGGAAGAGGTTATGCTTGTGTTTTCACAGGTTACAGTCCCAGCGGTTACCAGCAAGCTGTGTGCAACCACACCCGAGGCGTGAGAGGCAGCTTTTGGTGGTCACTCAGGAGCCGGCTGTGGGTGCTGTGGGTGCCCCTGTGCCGACAGTTTGCGGTCTCTTCGACTGATCATTTAAGCAGAATGGATGGGTAATGCTTGCTGCTGCAACGGGACAAAATACACTATCTCTGTCCTTAATCACACTGCAGTTGCCAACTCTTTAAAGAGAAAATGCTGACAGTAATTGCAACTCCTTGATGAAATATATAGGCTTACTAGTCACTAGTGGAAGATGTAGCTTAGACAAAATGTAGTTATTAATAAGGATGAAATGCTGTAAGAAAGTGTGTATTCAACTTCCTTTGTTTAGCCATATTAAGAATTAGGAACTCAAGTGTTTAACCTTATTAGAAACTCCCTTGGTTTTCCCCCCTGAGTGGTGGCCAGGCTCTGGGTGGAACCCAACAGGAGGATGAAATCAGATGTTTCTGCTCAAAGAAAATTGCCAGTTATTTTGGCCTGTTGATTTAGATATATGAGGCTGGACCTGCCTGCAGCGATGTTGGATGCCTCACCTACGGATGGACGCATCGCGTAGGATTTCCGGTTTGCGAGGAAGGGCACTCTAAATTCTCGCTGCATCCAGGGTTCCCCAGCAATTGTGGATCTGAATGTTAGTACCCCATTAAGTAAGTCTGCTATTCCGTATTTTCCTTATTGTTTACTTTTGTAGTATTTAGTCATATCCCCTAATTATGGGTATTGAAATTAGCTTACTCTAGTAACTGTAACTGCTGTATTGTTTCTAGCATTCTGTGAAACTATTTTAAGTATGCTGTGTTTTTTGAAGTTTGCCTAACCCTTAATTGATGAAGTCTCGAAATAAGTCTTGCAGGTGCAGCTGCAAAACAAAGAAAGGGGAGATGTGGGAGGCATTGGCCTGTCAGCCTTACACAGCTCTGAGCAATAGCTAGGGTTTGATGAAGAACAGGCCTTGGAAGATAGATAAGAAACTGCTGAGTTGTGCCAAGGTAGCAGGGAAAAACAGCGGACAGCTGCAACACTGAGCTGTGAAAAAGCACTAAGCTGTGAGAAGTTACCATCGCGGTAGAGCGGAATGCGCCAGGGAATATGGGAAATTAGTTCAATTGACCCGTGAAACTGATAATGGACCAGCCTATGCCTCTCAAAAATTCGCTCATTTTTGTCAACTCTGGGGTATACGTCACATCACAGCTATACCACATTCCCCCACGGGGCAAGCTATAGTGCAGAGAGCGCATCAAACTTTAAAAGCGCTTTTGCAAAAACAAAAAGGGGGAGAGGTCTTGGCTGCTGCAGAACCACTGGCAAAAGCGGTGTATGTGTTAAATTACTTACGGCTCACAGGTGACAGGGAGGAACCACCAGTAGTAATACATAAGTATGGGTCTGAAATCTGATATAAGCCGGTGTGGAGATGGTGCTTTTGCGCAGTACAAAGATGTTGCTACAGGAGAGTGGAAAGGAGCAGTGGAACTAACAATGACGGGTCGAGGCTATGCCTGCGTTATTACCGATACCGGCACTAGATGGGTTCCCAGTCGATGGGTGCGACCCTGGAAAAAGGAAGTTAAGAAAGATGAAACAGAAACCGAATGAGATATTAACTTGGAGCAGGGGTTATGTTTGTGTTTTCACAGATGCCGGCTCTCGCTGGGTTCCTGCTCGGTGTATTCGGCCTGTATTGGAACCTGCCTCAGGGTGAAGGATGGGTGGTCTCACAACCAAATACCACCGCAAGCCCTGAAAATCCGTTCTCTACATGCTTGGTAGAAATACCTGTGGACACATGGCCGAACCCACTGCAGTTCTGGCTTAGCAAACAAACTAATGCTACTTCTTTGGCTTTAAGTGGCCTTTTAACTGATGCTGATAGTGTCAGACATGCTACGTTACAAAATAGAGCTGCCATTGACTTTTGCTTCTAGCGCAAGGACATGGTTGTGCTGAATTTGGAGGAATGTGTTGTATGAATCTATCCGATCATTCAGAATCTATTTTTAAAAGCATTCAGCAGTTGAAGGATGGAATCAAACGCTTAACAGAAGATGATGGCTTGGACTGGCTGACAAGGATGTTTAAAGGTTGGGGATTATCTGGTTGGTTGATAACATTAGTCAAAACTGTCGGAGTAGTCCTTTTGATTGTAGTGACTGTGCTCTTAATGTTGCCTTGCCTTATAGGCCTTCTGCAAAGGGCCCTGCAGAGGACTGTCAGTGCAATGTTTTTAGCACAGGACCACAGGGGGGTCTGGATCGCTCAAAAACAAAAAGGGGGATTTGTGGCATCACTGGAGAACAACGGACATGTTGTGAGCGATCCAGACCAAGGGGCCTCACTGTAACAGCAAGCTGCAGCTGTGTTCAAGGACATAAACAAGGCCGAGACGGCCTGAGAAACTACATTCCTGCCCAAGAGATAAAGATGTTGGAATGTCGAAAACAGGGGGTCTACCTGGGGGGAGAGCAGCACGTGAACACCACACTGGGACCAATCATAGAGGGCAGAAGGGCGCGTGAACAAGTAGCTTTAGCCTATTAGCAATAAGATAGCGGTGCGTGAAGTTTGAGATAGAGTATAAATTGCTGTGTAGCCTTTAATAAAGTGGCATCAACTTGATCAAATTGGTCGTCTAAGTTGTGTCCGAGACTTCCACGTCGGCACCCTTCATGTCAGGAAGCCCCAGTGGGAGCTGCTGAGGCAGATCCACCCTCCTGTAGTTTTTTCTCTCTGTAAAATTTTGTTGCATCCATGCTGGCCCATGCCTCTTTAAGTTCTGCGCATCGGGCAATCAGGCAATGGTTGGTGATTCTTTGCTCATGCAGTGTCAGGCAGGGGATACTTTACAGAATCTGCAGGAGAAGGATGGTTGTCTGTATCATGACGAGCAGCTGTATATCCCTGCTGGCCTACTGCACACACAGTTCCTTCAGCACTGTCATCACATGCTGACAGCAGGGCCTGGTGATCATCGGAAGACTGCATTGAGTCACACAGATGTACTGATGGCCTATTGTGCATGCAGATGTCACAAGCTGTGTTCTTGCTTGCAGTGTCAATACCCAGGCCAAGAAACTGACACAGAGGCTTCAGGGTCTACTACAACTCCTGAGTGGCCATGGTGAATTATTTCAATGGATTTTATTGTGAACTTGCCAGTGTCTCAGGGGCAGACAAAGGTGCTTGTAGTGGTGGACTTTTTTACAAAGGCTGCTATTTTTGTTCTACTAAAGAAACTGCCCACAGCCCCTCAGACTGTGTGTTTGTTTTTGAATCATGTGTTTTGCTGCCATGGCCTGCCAGATAGCATGGTGATGGATCAAGGGGCCCAGTTCACTGCCCAGTTCTGGAGGCGGCTTATGGGCCTGCTGGGGGTGCAACTCTGTCTTTCCTACATGTATCACCCACAGTCTAATGGTCAGACGGAGTGGATGAACCAGATCCTGCAGCAGTATCTCCATTATTATATTAATTACCATCAGGATGACTGGGTCTCTGTGTTACCATTGGCAGAATTTGCCTATAACAGCAGTGTCCATTCTTCCACACAGCAGACCCCTTTTTATGTGCAGTATGGTTTTCATCCCCATGACTACTCTGCTACTCCAGAGGCTGTTCAGGGGGTTTCCCCTATGAAAGGCAAGATGCCAACTGCAATATGACTTCCTTAGAAGTACAAACACTACCTGAGACTATGAGCTTTTACCTCAGGGTCGATGTGACCTGAAGACTCAATCTAAGCTGGCTCTCACCAGCTGAGAACACCCCATACCCACAATAAAACAATAGAAGATTTACCTTTCAAAAAACACCCAGGCATATAATCATGGCCAGAACTGTAGTTGACCAGAATCAAGTATAACCCCCCCCACACACACCTGCACGGGACACTGGTTTAGAACAATGAAGATTAACATACCACTGACATATATCCACACCACCTGCATGGGACAAGCATGTACTGATCCTGCATGGGACAATTACATACTGATTACATGAGCAATAGTAACTGAATAACCCACCCCTTAACATGAATAATTTGATTGGTCTACACAACTGTATTGTAACATGTATAAATCCTGCTTTCCTCTGTATCAGGGTCCTCGATGCATTAGACTGGGACACCCCTGTGCACATAGCTAAAATAAGAACAAATTCCCTTGGTAATTCTATGCTAAGCATCCTTGTCTCCCTCCTTGGACAGCAAAGAACTGACTTTTACACCCCTGAGGACTCCCTTGAGCGGTCTCCCTTGAGTGGTTGTGGCATATACATTTGCTTCTTCAAGAGCACCTGGAAAAAGCAAAGGCTGCTTACAAAGACTATGCAGATAAATGTTGGTCACCAGCACCAGACTTTGCAGTTGGGGACTATGTTCAGTTGTCTGGTGAATATGTTCATTTGGTCTGTTTTTTTTTTTTCTAATTTAGACTGCCATTATTTTAGCCTATATAAAATTGTGGCCCAGATTAGTCCAGTCGTGTTTTGTCTGCAGCTTCCACGTGCTCTCAAGATTCACCCTGTTGTTCACATCTCCCTGTTAGAACCCATTCACCCAGATCCCTTCTAGCGGCAACTTTGACCTCCACCTCCAATTACGGTCCAGGGCCAGAGAGAATATCACATCTGGGCTATTTTGGATTCCAGGATATCCTGGGGTACCCTGCAGTATTTGATTGATTGGGCAGGGTATGGCCCAGAGGACCATTCCTGTGAGCCTGTGTCAGAGGTGCATACACCAGCTAAGGTTCAGGCTGTTTGTGTCCATTATCCTGCTAAGCCAGGTCCACTGTGTGAAGAATGTGGTGGTGATTCATGTTAAGAGAATGTAGTGATTTTAACATGTTTTTCGATGCATATATGTTAAAGGAGATTTATCATGGTTTTATGGTTAAAAGGGTTTGGAGGTTTTTTTTTCCTCAGTGACTGTTGTTAAGCAAGTGGAAAATTACTGGCGGGACCCTTGTCAGAAGTCCCCAGCAACACCGGATTGTGCAGGTGAAGGATGATTGGAGGAACCCCTGCCAGGACCCCTGGTAACACCATGTAATAAACCATTGTAACTAATTTGCTAAGTTAAGCAAGGCGGGTACGTTATGCTTGAATGATTTGTAAATGTCAAACCATAATATCTTGCTGTCTGAAATATTGTAAAAGTAGAATATGGTACCCTGTGAGGATCTGAAATGATTTGTGATCACTATAACCTATATTATAATTATGATGAATGTTTGAATATATATGGATAAAATATAAAGTGTGCTATTCGCTTGGAACAATGTAATCGTTTCTCAGAAACCCCACCTAGAGTTGATATGCAATCGCTTCTCAGAAACCCCTCCTAGAGCTGATATAACCGCTGCTTGAAAAAGCCCACCGAAAGATGGAATCATGAGGCTTTCAAAAGACCCAATAGGAGAAAAGCGCGCCAAGAGACCAAGGCTTCGAGACTTTCAAAAGACTCAATAGGAGGAGGACACGTACCCCAGCAACTCAAATGACCCAATGGAAGAAGAGCAGGACAACTATCTGACGAAAAGGGATTGGTTAAGACGGTGGTACCAGAGTATAAAAGACGCTGCTTTTTAGAACTCGGTGTGCATCGGTGTGGAGCAGAAAGCCCCTCTGCCCCCCGGCGTACCAAGCTTGTTCTTATTGTAATAAATTATAAACGTTATTTTCGGCTCTGCCTCCGCATTTATAACAACTGGAGGGTGTGGGGGTGTAAGGAACTGAAGAAATTAGTGCCTCAAACATTCATCGACATGAAAAGCCTCAAGGACAAGTTGTGGCCTTTGGTCAGTCTAAGGGATGAATTATCTGCCCAGGGAAGCGCAGGGTGTATCGAAGGGTGCACGGCTCCGCTCCCCTGCAGTTGTACAACCAAATTCCTTAGATAAGCCTTGAAGGAAGGAGACGTAGACTGAGTAAAACCAAATGTTCAGCTTAAGGCCTACACTTTAATTTACAACTATAGCCTCGAAGAAGAGCTAAAAGATTGATAAGAGAGATAAACAACCAACACCAGATGGAGTTACTGACTGGATAATTGCCCAAGGAACAAAACCTGAGGAAAAGGTAAAGGTGGTGGGGGGAGATTGTGACCACCGACTCAATTGGACAAAAGGGTTAATGTACCCCATTTTCCCCCCAACACATGCGCAGAACCCCTGCTCCACCTTTAGCCCGTCTCTCATGGAAATGAGTTCATGGAATCCCTGCCTCTCTTTGTCTAGTATGCAAATCAGCTGATAAGATGAACTTAAAAGGCAGGCGGCAGAAAACTTTGCTGGGTGTGCACCCACCACCCAAGATTACCGGACCTGAGACAACGCTGGATCCAGGGGTGGTGATCTGGATTTCTTTGACTCTCTTCCTCTCCTTTCTTTTTCTTTTCTTTCTTATAGATTTATAAGAGACCACATTGGTTTTTATCCTTTTCCAAGTTTAAGCTGTTTCTACCGCAAGTACAACATTTTAACTGGTTGTTTGGTGTCATTTCACCTTAATTTAACCCGAGGGGATCACAGAACCATTATGACTCTCTGGGCTCCCAGTCTGGGTCATGACAGGGGGCACACCCTTGGGGGGGGGGGGGGGGGGGGGGGATGGTGTCAAGTTTATGCTTGTATCTGTTCAAAGTAGATGATGTTTTGTAAATAGTATGTCTACATCTGCTCTTGGTTTGTTATCAGGAGAACTAATAAAACTGGCTAGAAGGCAGAGTTCAGCCTCTTTGAGCTATTAATTGCCTAGAGCCTTTGAATCTTATGTCTTTGTCTCTCATTTTGGGCCTGCCCTGACAATTATAGATTTTTGGCTAACAGGATAGAGCAGAAGTTGTACTGTACAAATTAGAATTATCTGGAACTTTTTTCCTTTCACCCTTGTTCCAAAAGCAGCATTAAATAAGTGGTTTACCTTGCAAAAAAAAAATGATTAGTCACTTAATGTTTCTGAAACCACAGATAACCCAACATGAGAAGACTTAAGTAAGTGTACAAGAAGTTCACATCTGCAGCTTTAAAACACCAACTTGAGAAACAGAGTCATCCCTCACCTTGATTCTGCTGACAGCCTCTTGTGCCTGCATCATTCTCACATTCTTGGAGGGAGTTTTGTCCGAAAGGAGTTGAGTGGAGCCAAGGTAATTGGCAGCAAAAATTATTCCATCAATCAAGTCTTCAGGATCACAAGGTCCAGGAACTACAAATACAGGGGGGGAAAAATCACATTAAACCATGGTAAAAAAAAAAAAAAAATATTCTGACTACTTGAGTCTGTATCTAAGAGCTGTAAATGCTCCTCTGAACTACTTCACTTTAGTATGATGGCATGACAACCAATACTTTTAATCAAGGCATACAAAACACCAAGCATGTCTTCTCAACATGTCTCCAGCAGAAACTAATTGCTAATTCAATTTCTCACGATAGATCATTCTCCTATAAGGCAGGGTTCACTCCAGAGCAAAATAACCTCTTTAGTTTTGTTCTTACATAGAAACAAGAATAGTTAAATTGTTCTCTCAGCACTTTGAACAGGTAGTGGAATCTCCTCAAGAGTACTTTACAATTATGATACACACACACCTCTCCCCCATAATAAAGGAGATTGATATTATCAAAATTACACTCATTCCCAAGAAGGGCATTGTGTTGGGGTGGGAGGTGTTAAACAAAAAGATTTTGATGGGAAATATACAGAGCAAAGGCTCTTGTGTTTGGAAAAAGCTACTGTCTTAGTCCTGCAAGATACTTAATGACTTCAGCTCTCATCAGCTTCTGTGTAAAGTTAAAAGTCAAAGTAAAAATCACCTCACAAGTCGGTACAGAGAAGCATGTATAATATACAGATTTTCAGGTGTTTGGGGATTATATCTGCAGAAGACAGAGCTTTTCTCTATATATGTTAAAATTCTCATGTTCTGAGAAAAAGGAAGGTTTATGCGAGAAGCTTCTTGATTTGCTACAAGTAAGAAAAAAAAATCTATGTTCAAGGTCAGTAATAATGTGCAGATAATCATCATTTGAAAGAATTTGAGAGAATTGGTAAAATTGTCTATATATTATCAAGAAGTATAAACTGGTTTTGCTCTTTATTTTGCTAGGAACAAAACCTGATCCTTTTAGAACAGAGTTTTTAGTCAACTCGGGAGTTAGCCTGAGATTTAAGAGGTTCTAAAGCCTGAAGTTGAACATAACACAGAAATGCTAATTTTCTTCTAATTCACCAAAGATGACATTAACAAGGACTGAGAACTTTACCCCCAAAAGAATATGTCATTATTAAGTTAATAAAAAAATTAGTAGCTAGAGCTAACTCTTAATCACACTCATAATATACACACAGATAGGAGAACATACACAAACTTTATAATGAAACTTTTCCAATTTATGGTTTCATTATAGATGAAAGTTTATGACTACTGATTTTGAGGTACCTTGAGTGTGCTCAATCTGTTCAGATACTACATAAACGGACACCCCAAAAAATGATAGCAATTATGGTCACTAGTCACTTTCAAGAATGAAACCCGAAGGAATGGAATTTATATTGTTAGGGCTACAGGCAAATGATTGGGCCACTGATTAGGCTGTGGCCCAAGGTTCAGCTAATTGAACAGGATGTGGAAAACTACTGTCCGTGACATGAGAAATTGCCAGACATGGCAGGTAGCAGAGTGAGAAGCTGCCAAAAGTTACAGGCAGTGCCATGAGGGATGGCTGGATTGCACTGGCGGTTAAGGGGGAGCTATGTGAGACTTCACAGACACTTAACAGGGAGCACTGGAGATCCTTGGGGGAGTGGAACCTTGCAAGGCCAGCAGTGCCTGTGTAACTGTAGCATGTAAGGCTGAGAGTGTCTAGGGACTGGTATCAGAATTACCAAATTTGGGTATGGATGCAGCAAAAAAGACCAGTGGGGAAAAAGTAATTAGAGGTCAGTTGTTTATTTGGAAGGAGACCTGGGTGGAGAATGGGAGGGATCAAGGTAGATGGAGGAGGAAGTACAAGCATGGGAAAATGGAGAAAAAGGGGGATAAAAGAGGCCAGTCGCATGTAAGCAGGTTGCCAGTCAGTACACTTGTTTGATTGAGCCTTGTGCCTGATCACTGCAGTCTGTCCTGTCTTCTTATTAAATCCTTTTTCTTAATTCATTTTTCTGTGTGCTCTCACCCTCTATCCTATGTGAGTGCTGCAAGGTCTAAGTGCCAGCAACTGGAGAAGGGTCCACAAGTCACAGGGCCCATAGGTCTAGGTGCCAACAACTGGAGGAATCAGGGTGTGTTTATATTTCCCTAATGAATTTTAATACTCTCTGTGTGTGTAATTTTCTAGCAAAAATGGAGCTGGACTAGCTGGCAAGTAGGAGACCTGCATCTGTAAAGACTCAAGGTGTGGGTGAGGGGCCCCAAGTCTGGGTGTGGATATTAGAAAGGGAGCTACAAGGGTGACAAAAAGGAGGGCCAAGCAGTGGGAAAAAGGATAATAAAGTATGTAAATTGTGTGATCTGTGGTGTTTGTAGGCCCTCATTGGACAACCCTCTGCTTGATCAGTCACTGCAGTCTAAATCCAGACAATGAACAAAATCTGTTGTTCTGACCATATGACACATGTCAAACCTGCTTCCATGATCAGGATGACTGGGGGGGTTGGGGTGCTTTCCCTGACTATCAGGGGTACACCCAGATGGGATAGAGCAAGCATCCTGATATCAGTATGTTGGTGTCTGTTCCAGGCCTGACAGCATCAGTTTCTTACCAACCACTTCCAACCAACCACATAGCATCTATAAGTGCTACATATTGGCATATTATTGCTCAAGCCCTGAAACTATACAGTATTTTAATTTCCAATATTTGTTACTCTATGCATAAAGGCTTTATCACCACTTCCATTACCAAACCCTTTATAGCATAATTCTTGATCAAAACACAAAATCTTAAACATAGGGTGAAAGAGGTACAGATAAGACAGGAAGCACATCCAAAAGGAAAGAGGAACATGTTTTATTTTTATGAGATGTGAACACACTTGCAGAACAACAGTATTGTTTTTCACAAGCCCCCCTCTGTACATTATGTTAGAGTATGAAATTATCCATTGAATAAGAGTGTAGTGCAGGTGAAAGTTTTCCTCAGACTATCAATTACCTGCATAAAAATAGTGTGTTCAATGTTTTAAGCAGCTGCCCACTGGACCAATATCTCAGAGAATGCTAAGAGATTTTTTTATTTGTTGGAGGGCAGGGACACACTTTAAGATGGTCTGTGACAAAAAGAGGGCTGTCTACCAGAGACAGAACCTTCATTGGTTTGAATTTCCAAACTTCAACTAGTTTCAAAGCTATCTATATAATTTATACCAGTTCATCTGGTCACAGGTTCTAAAATATACAACGTATACTTTTAAAGACTAAACCAATGCTAAAATTTACAGTCTAAAGACTGTACACTGTAAAGCAATCAAGGAATTCAAAGACATTCCAAATTAAACATGACATCAGCTTTTTCTTTTTTTGCCATTCTATAAAGCATAAGGGTTATTTAATCAGAGGATAAGTACCTGAAAATCAGTGCAAGTTTCCTCCTACTTGCCTGCCAATTAAATCTCAGTTTTGTGGAGATTTTGACTGTTTTGTCTAACCTCTATTCCTTATCAGACAACAAATTACTCTCTACACACACATGTGTACATACACATTCATATACATTATGAATTCCACGGTGCTTTTTTTTTAATTCAGTGATTTAAATTATATCGATAACAACCCAGTAGAAAGGTGGCAGGAGCCATCAATAAAATGTTACAAAATAAAATGAGAGAGATTTTACTCCACTTCCAAAAAAGCCTACTAGGGTTTAATTCAAGTTCCAGGTTGGACACAGTTTAATCTAAGTTCATCCAACCTTAGCAAGTTTTATGTTCTGCACATAAAAATAAAGTTCTATACATTAAAAACATTTGAGTTCTTCATATAATGAAAAAAAAAAAGTAAGTTATGAAATATATCTTACCTTCAACATATGTTGGGAACAAAGCCAGGCTTTTTCTGGACTGTAATCAAGACAAATAGGATTTCAAAAAGAACAAAGTATGCTTAAATACACATTAAAAATTCCTCCATAAAAATGAAATCACAGTAATAGTTATTAGCAAAAAATGGTGAGAGTTTATTAGGAAAATATTTACTTTTAAATTAAAAGTCTGACCAATTATTAGAGGGTTATTATCCCTAAATATGGTATATTCTATTAACATGTTCATCAAGCAGGCAACACACTACATTATTTTGAATTAGCTCTTAGTGTTTGGCAACATGCTTCCTGACTACTTAGTGCTGTGCTCTCTTTAACAAACGGAAATACAGGAAAATACATGATCTCTTAAAGACATTTTCCAAATAAATACATATGTAGATATTTAAAATGGACCAATACTATTATTATTCATGGAAAAAAGCATTGAACTGCTCTGTTAATTATGAACCAAATTTAATTACTTATTAGGATTGTTCTTGACAGGCTATGTAGCCACCTATATCTGCTGGAGTAAATGCATTTAATAACAGTTGTACACTGATTATGTTTATGCTGTAACAAGCACAAAGGACATATAAATGTGCATGATTTAGACAATGAAAACTGCAAGCAAGGCATTTATTCCTTGTTTGTTTAATCAAGTAAAGAATCAAGTAAAGTCTCACTTTCATGAAAGGTGGACTAATAGAAAAAAACTCAAAACATCTGTCCTACATTTGTAAACACACAGACTAAAACAATACCTCATTTCCAATTGTAATTTTCTGTGAAGGACTCTGTGGTAACAATATAAACATCTAGAAACAATAACTTCAGGGAGACTCACCATTTTATTATATTCAACAATATATAGATATGGGAGAATTTACTAAAGAAAACTTTGTATAAAAACCCATGGTAATAGGTATACTAAAGCATATGCTGCTATTAAACCTTTTTGAAATAAAAGTTTTGGATAAGCCAAGCATTACAAGATGTTGACAAACCTGAAACTCATTCTACAATGCATTAAATTTGAAGCAAATCATATATATATATCTCAAAACAAGATCCATGTATGATCGGGATAAAGTCCAGTGTCTCAGAAGAGGTTCAGTTGCATTTACATATTCACATATATACCAAGTTGTTTTCCTTTATGATAGGCAGTTTAACAGGTTCTGTACGCTTGTGACAAATCAATCACTTGGGAAACGCACACTTATATGACAGGTAAATGACTAATCCAGTGTCTTTTCCATTTATTGTTAGAAGGATGTGGGGGAATAAGTAACATTTTTCATCCTACTACACTGTCCTCACTGTAAAATAACTGGTGGCAAAAAACCAAAAGGCGCATGAAACGGAAAACAGAACCTAGAGAACTTTAAAATACTTGGCCTTTCCTCATGAAAGAGAGTTACTGAGTTGTCCAGCAAAACCATGAAAGCTCTTGTGGTGGATTTAGTAGTGTTAGGTTTATGGTTGGACTCGATGATCTTAAAGGTCTTTCCCAAGCTAAATGATTCTATGATTCTTCTCAGAGACAATATCAGCAGAGAGAAATTTGTTACTAAGTCATGACCACCTGCTGTCAAAATGCTTAAGGGAAATCAAGTGCTGAGAGGACACAAGCATTTATTTTCAAATCAGGATTGGCTGTTCTTTGGCTATTCAATCTGTCGTGATGGCTTTATTTTTACTGCACCAACTATACCCACTTCAATAATTGCATGCAATTGCTGTTACTGTGATGCTAGCAGAGACTCAATTAGCTGGATTCTGACAGGCCTAGAGAATAAAACAATTGTACCCTTTCAAAAAATCAGAGGCAGCTTATCCACATAAGTATCCTTTTCAAAGCATATGTATAATTTTTTTTAAAGACTCAAGACCTAACCAAATTTTATGTATATAAATACAGGTTTGACAGATATTCAGCAATCTGACTAGCCAATAAAACTTCATTTAGGATAAAGCTCTGTAAACTAACTTCAAATTAATGTTTTTATTACAAAGGCTCTACACAGACAATTTTTTTTCATTCGTTATCCATGTCAAGAATCACTGATAAAAAAAGTATTAACAAGATATCAAATAACATTATTGAAAAAGGGGAATCAATTTTTAATTATATATCTATGAGTAATAAAAAAATAGGTCATTAATGTTGAATTACTGGTTTTGTCCATCAACTGAACACTGTAAAAATTGCATTTTAAATAAAGGTTTTGTTAAGATCTAAAAGTGTTTCCCAAAAATGATGAGGCTTTGTCATTATTATTTTTGTAAGGGAGGTACTAAACCATGCAGTGTTGCTTATTTGCGTGGAAAAAATCCCAGCACCCCACAACGCATCTGTTGAAATTACTCTGAATGTTTATTACTTTTAACACTGTATGTGATCACATATTGAAAACTAAAATGGGTAGCATCTTGTTTGTTTTTTCCTTTGAGTAAGACTAATGATATCTAACAACTGTCACCCTTTAGAGTTGTCACAAAGCAACTACATCTGTAAACTGAATAAAGCCAGAGGCTTTAGCAAGCTAAAGAATATTGTAGATGAAATCATGACGACACAATCCAATACTATTGAAGGCTTTGGTACAGGATAAAGTAAAGACAAAATTCCTGAGTCTTCTGAAAGCTTCCATCCCCTTTTAAATGCAAGCATAGATTTAAATGAATATATATACACAGACTACAAGCTTTTTTGCCCCCTAGATGATAAAGAATAGGGAAAAAAAAAGTGGACTAAGTCTTGTTTAAATTTCAACCAATACTTCTGGTTACAATAGATTGGTTTATTCATTTGTAGAAGATATCATGCTGTTAGCTGATAGCTAAGTGCAAGTTATCTATCAGCAACTGTGTCTACTTGCTTACAGATCTCTGTTAACAAATCTAACATTGAATTTAAAAAAAAAAAAATTCTCATCTCATATCAGTGAGATGAAAAGCATTTCTCATCTCATCTCAGTGGAACTACTGCAGTGTGGAAACCTGCCAGGTGCAGGCCTTGACAAAAAAAATGAAGTGTATAGCTTGCTTTCAAGGAGCCCAGAGTCAGGACTCCTAGATTCTAGTTCCAGTTCTGCCTGTGAATCATTGGCAGGCTATTGAGAAATCACTTACTTGTTCTTATGGGTCAGTTCGTCCATCAATAAGATAGTAGGCAGCATTAAATTACTACATTGGAAGGGCCTATTCACCTGGCTGAGAAATGTTATTTTCTTTATGGCAAGATATTCTGCAGAGATAAGGAAGAGGGCTAGCTCCTCTTGCCCTGAATACAGAGGTGACATTGGCAGCTGTTCCTCAATAAATCAATACCATCTAGCCTGTTAAACAAGTGTTGTTGCGGCCAAACACAGGGTAAGGAATGCCATCACAAACAGTCTTCGATACAGTATGTTATGCATTCAGTCAGACAGGGAGACAAGCACAAAGGAAAAAATGTCAAACCAGTTTTTTCTTTTTGCTGCTGTTTTGGTACAAGAGAGGAGATTACACATGTACAAAGAGGTAAAGAAAATAGAAAGGCATAAGCAATACAGACAAGATGGTGGCTTTTTAAAAGATTGCACTACCTCTTTATTAGTGGAGGTCTCTGCTGTACTGCAGACATCCTGATGATGTTGTCTACTTGGTTCAGCACCCCAAGGTGAAGAGGAATCAGGAGATAGAGACTAGACATGGTAAGAAAATAAAATTACATAATTTGAGTGACCGATGTAGAAATATCTCTGGTTCGGCAGTGGTAATAAGAAATGAGGAAAACACCAAAACATGACAAACACTTTCTGAAGTGTTATAGCCCTTCCTTTTCATTGCAACGATCACACAGTCTATTGGGATGTTGAAACTTATCTAAATAGCTAAATCATCACAGAAAACTTTTTTCTTTGTCAATATTCTATTAAGTTAAGCATGTTGAAAAATTAATAGCTGTCCTCAGCGGTACACAACTGTGGTGGGTTGATCTCAGCCAGCTGCCACACACCCACCCAGCTGCTCTCTCACTCCCCCTCCTCAACAGGATGGGGGGAGAAGATGGAAAAGTTCATGGGTTGAGATAAAGACAGGAAGATCACTTACCAATTACTGTCATGGGTAAAACAGACTTGACTTGAAGAAAATTAATTTAATTTTTGGCAATTAAAATAGATTTGGATAGTGAGAAACAAAGACAAATTAAAACAACACCTTCTCCCCACCCCTTTTTCCCAGGCTCAACTTCACTCCTTCATTCCTGACTCCTCTACTTCCCCACATCCCGAGCAACACAGGGGGGATGGAAAATGGGGGATTTAGGTCAGTCCATAGCAGTTCCTCTCTGCATAACAGCTCCTCACACTTTTCCCCTGCACTAGCATAGGTCCTCTCCACAAGCTGCAGTTCCTGTCAGGAAAAATTTGCTCTACTGTGGATTTTCCACAGGCCTCAGTTCCTTCAGGAAATATCCACCTGCTCTGGCGTGGGGTCCTCCACAGGCCCCAGTGTGGATATCTGCTCCGGTGTGGTTTCTTCCACAGGCTGCAGGGAAATATCTGCTCTGGTGCCTGGAGAACCTCCTCCTGCTCCTTCTCTGACCTTGGTGTTCATACTACTGTTTCTCACTTTTTTTTCCCCCTCACTCCTCTGCTCATCATCTGGCGGTTTTGTCCTTTCTTAAATGTTTTCACAGAGGTGTCACCAACTTCACTGACTGGCTCAGCTTCAGCTTGCTGTGGGTCCATCAACAAGCTGGCTGAAACCAGCTGTGTCTGGCACAGGCCAGCCCCATACCTCTTCCCACAGAGACCACCCCTGCAGCCCCACCCTGCTACCAAAACCTTAACTAAATCTTAATGGAGAAAACATCTTTCAGACTATTTCCTCCACTCATTCCCTATAATAAAGAATGTTCTTCTCTGTTCTAACTATAAAACCTCCATCAGATATCATATACTTGGGAAAGTCATATTAGAAAAATAAAGCAAGCAGCACAGAAAACCAGTATCATGAATTTTCTATCTCTATGTGATCCACCAGCAAATACCTTGTTAAGCTGCTATGAGAAATGCTATCATACTAATAGGAGCCTCCTACGGAATGCTGCTAATATTATAGCTAGGTATCTAAAGTCAAGAGTAGTATGTTCTTTAGTGAAAATATGATACAAAAATACAGCATGTAAAAGAGTGTAAAGCTTTGACCCAGCAAGTATTTAAAAACCAGATCATTAGGAGACAGTGCAGATGTCACAAGGTGAACCTTCAGAGGAAGCTTTAGTATTCAGTTATGCACACTGCTGGTTTTTTTAGCCCAGCAGCTCTGAAATTCTACACTCTCCTTCAACATAGGAATCTTGGTCCTTGCTTTGCCAGATCAGTACAGTTTGTCACCAATAGTAAAACAGTCAAATACTATCCTTCTAGCTTCATAAGCAATTATTACATCCCTTCTCTAAGCCAGCTAGTGTTATAACACTCTAATATGACTATATTTCTGCTTTGAGATGGCAGCACAATAACCCAGAAGCAAATTCTTGGCTGCATTCCCACCCCAGCTTAAATCTTGAACTATATCAAATATTATGCTATGAAATCTAATTTCTGCTGCTTTTTCTTCACAAACACACAACAAAAAAATCCACCCACCTCCTCCTTTTCTCATTTCTTGAAATGGCTTATCTTGTATGTTTACTAAAAAGAAATTCCAGAATCATATTCAACTAATAGAGGTTACCAAAGAGTTAGAAAGCAGTTCTTTATACAGATGCATCCTAGGTAAACAGTAGCCCTTGCTTCTAATTTTTTTTTCTTTATTCACAATTGTGGGGCAAAAAAAGACATACAGAAAAGGTTATGTTGTGAAATGGCACCTAGAATATGGGAATATACTTGCACTATGAAAATGATGAATCATCTATCACCCATAAGATCACTGGCACTCTCACAAGTACTTTGAGAGAGTTATATACTTCCTAACTTAGCAAATGACAATAAAATGTTACAGTTCTGTGCTGACTCAACTGAACAAGTAGCATTTCCTATTGTGGTGGGTTGACCCTGGCTGGGCACCAGGTGCCCACCAAAGCTGCTCTATCACTCCCCCTCCTCAACTGGACAGGGGAGAGAAAATATAACAAAAAGCTTGTGGGTTGAGATAAGGACAGGGAGAGATCATTCACCAATTACCATCATGGGCAAAACAGTCTTGACTTGGGGAAAAATTAATTTATTAACAATCAAATCAGAGTAGGATAATGTGAAATAAAACCAAATCTTAAAACACCTTCCCCCCACCCCTCCCTTCTTCCCGGGCTCAAATTCACTCCTGAGTTTCTCTACCTCCGCCACCCCAGTTGCACAGGGGGATGGGAATGGGGGCTGCAGTCAGTTAATCACATGTTGTTTCTGCCACTCCTTCCTCCTCAGGGGGAGGACTCCTCACACTCTTCCCCTGCTCCAGTGTGGGGTCCCTCCCATGGGAGACAGTCCTCCACAAACTTCCCACAGGCTGCAGTTCTTCACAAACTGCTCCAGCATGGGTCCCTTCCATGGGGTGCAGTCCTTCAGGAACAGACTGCTCCAGTGTGGGTCCTCCATGGGGTCACAAGTTCTGCCAGAAAACCTGCTCCAGCGTGGGCTCCTCTCTCCACGGGTTCATAGGTCCTGCCAGGAGCCTGCTCCAGCGCAGGCTTCCCACGGGGTCACAGCCTCCTTTGGGCGCATCCACCTGCTCTGGTGTGGGGTCCTCCATGGGCTGCGGGTGGAGATCTGCTCCACCATGGATCTCCATGGGCTGCAGGGGCACAGCTGCCTCACCATGGGCTGCACCAGGGGCTGCAGGGGAATCTCTGCTCTGGTGCCTGGAGAATCTCCTTCCCTTCCTTCTTCACTGACCTTGGTGTCTGCAGAGTTGTTTCTCTCACATATTCTCACTCCTCTCTCCGGCTGCAGTTTCTGTTGTGCAGGGATTTTTTTCCACCTTCTTAAATATGTTATCACAGAGGTGCTATCACCGTCGCTGATTGGCTCCGCCTTGGCCAGCAGCGGGTCTGTCTTGGAGCTGGCTGGCATTGGCTCTATTGGACATAGGGGAAGCTTCTGGCATCTTCTCACAGAAGCCATCCCTGTAGCCCCCCTGCTACCAAAACCTTACCAGGCAAACCCAATACACCTATTCCCTTGGGAAAGCATTCCCATCTCATTCCTATTCCCATTAGATACATGTTTATATTACAGTTAAACATGAAAGATTTGAAATAATGTCAACCTAACAATGACATCATATATAGATATTGAAAGACTGAGCTATAAGCAGTAAGCAAAGACAAAAAAAAAAAATAAAGCATACACTCCTTCAACATCAAATGTATCCACAAAGAATTCTCTGAAAAGCCTGAAAGCTCTCATATTCATATGCCAAAATAATAATTAAAAAAGCTTTTACATAAACTAATCTAATTGCTGACATATAGAAATTCAGCACTGCTTAAAATGTGTTAATGGTTAGTAGCATCACAAAAATCCTAAGCTAGTCTTGTCTACAGAATATTATTCTTATTGACCTATCAGAAAGATCATACAGCTGCCTTCTAGGAACTGTACTTCCTTGTTTGGTACAAAAGTTTCTGAAAGAACTATTACAGCCTGACCAATCTCCCCTCTCAATCCAAGCATCATACAATCTACAGTGTGCTACAAGACATGCAATTAGTTATTCCCAAAAATGCTTGTATGTCCAAGTTTTGTCTTTGAAGAATAATTGCCTGTTTGTCTTCCTCAGTAAAATGAAAGCACAGTGGTACAATATACAAAATACACTACAGCCTGCAAGTAGCTTTTATAGCAAATGCAATAAATATTTGATAAATCATGGAGGACAGACAATTTATGTAGCTACTTGAAAACACTATAAACTAATGTCTAAAGCAAATGTCCAATACTGCTTCTTTAAGAGTTAATAGAACTGCTTTAGAATCCTAACTAAAACTTTGTCAAGATATAAATAATAAACGAATGTCAGTCTTTCTATTATTACCATAGAAAACTTTGCTACTGACTTGTAAAGTGCTTTTTTCCAGGAGTCTTAATAATAATAAGCATCTGCAACCCTTTTTTTTCCTCCTCCTTGAAGACCTACCTACATTTTACTTTTAGCCCAGTACATCCAAAAATTCTCCACCTTAATTGCATTGCTTCAGTCTAACAATGTGATCCACTTCACCTGAGAGTCCTTCACTGACCTTTACAATGGGATTTAATAACGAAACTCATAAAAGGAAAGACAATAGCACTGTGTTGCATCAGACCTACCCTGCTCAACCCAGTTGGTTAGAATGTCTTCTAATACTAAAATCTGCTTGTTTTAGAAGAGTGATGCTGCTTACCAATTTTTTGCAGCAGTATATCTCAAGACCTATGATTTGCGCACTGTGTACATCTTCTGTTTGTACATTTAAATGCCTCCTCCCCGTACTCAGCTAAGAGCATTCACAACATACAATACAGAGGGACCTTGACAAACTGAGAAATGGACCAACAGGAACCTCATGAAATTCAGCAAAGGGAAATGCCAAGTCCTGCACCTGGGGAGGAACAACCCCAGACACCAGTACATGCTGGGGGCCACCCAGCTGGAAAGCAGCTTGGCAGAAAAAGGACCTGGGGGTCCTGATGGACACCAAGTTGAGCATGAGCCAACAATGTGCCCACACAGCAAAGGTAGCCAACAGCATTCTGGGATGCGTTAGAAAGAGTGTCACCAGCAAGTTGGGGCAGGTGATCCCCCCTACTCAGCACTGGTGAGGCCACACCTGGAGTCCTGTGTCCAGTTCTGGGCTCCCCAGTACAAGAGAGACATGGACATACTGGAGCCTGTGAGAGACGAGAAACCAGGCCTGCGAGAAACTAAGAAAAACAGCCTGAGAAAGCAAAAGTTGAGGCTGATCGAAGAAATGCCTCAAACACTCGCAAGACAAAACTATGAGTCCCAGGGTGGATGGTGTGGAGGTCGAAGCTGATAAGGCTGTCCGAATAACACAAGATGGGGCTGGAGGAGGGAGCCCTGTGGAGACAGGACAGCTCTGCTCTGGGGCACCTGGCCAAATTTCAAGGGCCATCTGTCCGGTGAATGAACTTTGCTTCATTATCCACGAAATGCATATTAAAGTTAACACCCCTCAATATGCTAACGAGGGCTAACATGATCATGCTAATTACATCATCCCATGAAACACCTCACCCCTCCCCGTACATGGGATACGTAGGTATGTGGGTCGACCTAGGGGACAGACCCAAGGAAAGTGGGTATAAATCAAGAAGGGGAGGGGGTCCCGAGAGAGGGCAGTGAAGCAAAAAAGATGGCTGCCTCCTGTGCCTCCTGGAACCCTCGCCGGCGGGATCAGCGTGGAAACCCAGACCGGTGATCTGTATTTCCCCATTCCCTCTATCTCCCTCTTTTCCCTTTCCCATTAAGCAGTGCAAGGCATATTGTATTGCTTGCCACAACTTGCTATATACTTAGCCAACTATCGTGTGTTCAATTAGTACATTGTGGGTAGTTAATAAATGTTTAGACTTGGAGACTTGTTGTCCGCTCCACTGGGGATTTGCGAATCTGAGTCACTTGTCTCCCTCGTCTGAGCGGGACGTGACATTAAAATTGGCGTAGTCGGCAGGATCCCCTTCGGTCTCGGAATGTCTTATGAGATACTGGTTCTCTATCCGACCAACTCGGACAGGGAGAACTGGGAATTGGCCCCTCAGCTCTATGCTGGGAGAGGGTCGGAGGGATACCGATTCTCTATCCGATAAGGACAGGGAGAATCGGGAAGTGACCTCTCAGCTCTAAGCCAGGAGAGGTTCGAGCAGTAGCAAGCCATGACTGGCCAGGAATTGTTGGTGCTTGACTGCTCCCCTATTTTTGAGAAACTGAAGGAGTATAAGGCTTGTCCTCCTCCTTTAGTAGAGGTTTGGGCCCACGATAATTGGCATAATCCAGAAGCAGTGGCAAGCTATATTAGTGCACTTGCGGGGGTGCAAGGGTCGCGACCAGGCAAAGGAAAAGCTGTAGTGTGCGCTGTATTGGGGGCAGCACTGACTGCAGCCCAAAAAGATAAACATGTTAAGAAACAACTAGAAGGGGAAATGATCAAATCCTTACAAGATCTGGTAAAAGCTCTCCAGGATCAATTGGTTGAGGAACGTAAAGTTACTGAACAAAAAGCTAAACTCTGGCAAGAGCAAACTGAAGTTCTGAAAAGCCAATTAGCTGATGAGCGTAACACCTCTCAGCGACTTCACACGGCTCTGTTAGATGCCTTGGACCGAGAAAAAATCTCACAGTCCGAAAAAGAGGGGAATGAACAAGGAACCTGCAACCGGACAGATCTCGGCTCTGTTCCGGACAGTGAACAGGGAGTTATGAGTCTGGCAAAAGCAGCAGCCAGACCCTTGTACCCAACAAAGGATTTAGAGATAAGCCGAGAAATTTTTTACCCCGAAAATGAGGGGGCAAATTTAAGACCATTAATTAAAACGGAGACCACCGAGGGTCAGGGTGGAAGAGCTCCGCAGGTCACCATTCGAACTACACCATATCCAGCAACTGAGCTTGTGAAAATTCAGGAGAAATATACCAGACAAGCTCAGGAAACTGAGACTGAATACGTGTGGAGGGTATCTTTGACTGGTGGCGACCGAATTTTGTTATCAGAAGATGAGGCCCAGGGGTACTGGGGGCCAGGGGTTTTCTTAGTTACTGACGACCAGACAGAGCCGTGGTCGTTAACTCAACGAGCTGCCTATTGGGCTGGGGGTCTGGACCCCTTGGAAAGGGGGGATCCAGTATGTATTGAGACCCCAACCGTAAATCATTTGACCGAAAGTCTGCAGAAGGCTGCTTGTCTCCAATTAATGCATGACCGGCGTTTGGTTCCGCAGCAGCCTTCCCCAATGCTATTAATTGCTAACCCCGATCAAATGACTCCCCTGATCCGGGGCTTGCCGGACTCTTTGAAATCACATGCAGTACAATTACAAGATCGTTTGCGGAATGCATTAGCCCCACGAGGGGGGAGACAGGCAGGGGGAGAAGCCATGACCTGGGGAGAGATAGCTCAGGACTTAATAAATTACGTCCGGAGAATAGGCCTTACCGGGGGAACGGGTAAACCTAAGCCCTCGGTACGCAGAGTGGAACAGCAGGAAAATCCGCCTCCTTCCCCTCCGCAAGTTTTAAGAGCAAAGAGAAACCTCTTGTGGACTGAGGGAATTGGACAGGGGATTCCCCGAGAGTTAATGGATGGTATGCCTGCTACAGTTTTAGAAAAGCTCATTCGAGCCTGCAAAGACAAAAGGAAGCTGCCCCCCCCTCAACTGAGCAGACCTTTCGGGCAAAGGGAGGGACAGAACTGAAAACTAACGAGATGGTGGTAATTGCTTCTCAAACACCAACTGCCCCTGAAGAGGACTTGATTGATTTAGGGTCAGGAAACTGGATGCGCCATCCCCAGTAAGTGAGCCGGGGGATGGTGGGTGGGTCCACTTAAGGAGGCTCACAGAGAATACTAAAGGAGACTTGTTGATTACCTTTCCGCTCGGTCCCCTTAAAACTCCAGTTACATTTCTAGTAGATACGGGTGCTCAGATCTCAGCACTCCAAGCGGAGGTTGCCAAGCGCAATGGCATAATTGCTGACAAAAAGCAGATCTGGGTTACAGATGTTTTCGGGGACTCTAAGCCACAGCCGACTGCTCGGGTGAAATGCTGGTTACCTGGGAATGAAACTGCAACAGAGGCTATTATGATCCTGGGAAATTTCCCCACAAATATCCTGGGACTTGACCTATTGAAGGGACAAGCCTGGGTGGATTCAAAAGGAAGGGAATGGAAATTTGGGTCCCCAACTGCCTCTATAAGAGTTTTACAGCAAGCGCCTGTGCTTCCTCCTTCTAAAACTGTTAATGTGAAACCTTACGCCTTACCGTTAGGTGCCAGGGAGGGGATCACTCCGGTAATAGCAGAGCTGTGGGAGCAAGGGATAATCGTTCCAACTCACTCACCCTATAATTCCCCAGTGTGGCCAGTCCGTAAACCTAACGGAAAGTGGCGACTGACAATTGACTATCGGCGATTAAATGCCAATACAGGTCCTCTAACAGCTGCAGTGCCTAACATAGCTGAACTGATTGCAACCATACAGGAACAAGCCCACCAGATCTTAGCAACTATTGATGTAAAAGATATGTTCTTTATGGTCCCCATACAGGAGGCAGACAGAGATGGCTTTGCCTTTACATGGGAAGGCGTGCAATTTACTTTTACACGTCTCCCCCAGGGATACTGCCATTCGCCGACCATCGCTCATTATGCACTAGCGCAGGAGCTTGCTCAAATCCCTCCAAGGGAAGGGGTCAGGGTATATCAGTATATCAACGATGTACTGATCAGTGGCTCTGATGCTGCTGCAGTGGGACAGATCCAGTCAGGAAATCACCCTGTCCACTTGCTAAACAACCAGGTGGATTATATTGGCCCTTTCTGGCTCTCCAAGGGAAAACGCTCTGTATTGGTGGGGGTGGAAATAATGTCGGGCCTAACCCAAGCAGAAGCTGTATCTCGAGCAACTGCAGAAAATACGGTGAAGGGGTTAAAACGCTGGTTTAGCTGCTTGCCTAAGCCCAAATCGATCCAATCAGACAACGGTAGTCACTTTACTGCCGGGGTGGTTCAGGAGTGGGCTCAAGATGAAGGAATCCAGTGGATTTTCCATACTCCATACTATCCCCAAGCAAATGGCATTGTGGAACGCACCAATGGACTTCTAAAGCAGGCCCTAAAACCCCTCGAACCAGGATGGCCACAACGGGTGCCAGATGCAGTAATGAAGATAAACAGCCGGTGGGGAATTAATGGGTGCCCACGACTTACCGCGTTCTGTCCTAAGCCTCCGTCCATACTCGCCAGGAAAAAAGAGACTAAAGACCCTGCAAACCTGCTCCATTATCCTGGACAACCTGTTCTAGTAGACTTGCCCACCGTGGGGCAAGTACCCCTAACCCTAAAAACTCCCATCAATATTTGTTCATGGGTAGCTACTGATGCCCATGGGAAAGAATACCGCATCAATACCAGGGGGATTGTCCCTTCTTTCTAACCATCATTGTTTTGTTATGTATATATGTGTTTTACAGGGCATTGATCCTGGACAACAGGAGACCTATGTTACTTTTAGCACTTTCAATGGTTGTAGGCATTATCGGCTAGTTATTATTTGTAATCTGCTTACATTATTATATAATTTGTGGAATCATACCTGCTGAGTGTGGAATAAATCACTGCCAATCAATTACAATCAACAATCCAGGAAATTTTACAGGTACATCTAATGAGTTCACTTATTGGAAGGCTAACCTGGAGTTGTGCCTTAAGTTACCTTATTGGGAATCACCTCCAAAATAAAGGAAGCCTGTGAGTCACCTGTGACTGCAAACTGGTGCTTGCAAATACCAAACAGATTACAGTGCTCACTCATATAACTGGATGTGGTCCTTACAACACCACATCCACCAACAGCAAAATGCAGTCATCAAAGACTAGTTGAAGGGGTCTGATCCCACAAATTAAGCATTAATGAATTGTACCTGAATATTAGATTGTATTCCCATTTAAATCCTTATAGACCTGCTAATGGGATTGTGTAACCTCAAATAGTTTTAGAAAATTTAACTTAGCAATTCTATGTACTAACAAGGTATGCCTTTAAGGAATTAAAGGTGCAGACCCAACAAGCATCTAAGATGGCGTTGCAGAATCCGGCTAGCATTGCTGAAGGAACATGGACTGTGCATTATGCCGAGTCTAACTGAGGGAGAATGCTGCATCACCATCCACGATGCCACCACCTCTATAGAAGAGACCCGTGCCATGATGAAGATGATCACCAATGGGAAGAGAGAACCTTTTTATTGACTGATGGGCTGGTTTGATGGATGGAACCCTGGGTCATGGGTCACATCACTGGGATCCTCAGGACTCACGGGGCGGGGAAGATGGCTTGTAAATATTAGTATTGTGATATTATGCAATTTTTTGCTTTTAATAGTATGCCTTGCAGCAATTAGCTATATGCTCTCTCACCTTCTGTCTTCCTTTTCCCTGTACCTTTTGAGATCACAACGGTCAAAGAAGAACTTGGAGTGTTTGAGTCACGGGGTGGGATGTGAGAGACGAGAAACCAGGCCTGCGAGAAACTAAGAAAAACAGCCTGAGAAAGCAAAAGTTGAGGCTGATCGAAGAAATGCCTCAAACACTCGCAAGACAAAACTATGAGTCCCAGGGTGGATGGTGTGGAGGTCGAAGCTGATAAGGCTGTCCGAATAACACAAGATGGGGCTGGAGGAGGGAGCCCTGTGGAGACAGGACAGCTCTGCTCTGAGGCACCTGGCCAAATTTCAAGGGCCATCTGTCCGGTGAATGACCTTTGCTTCATTATCCACGGAATGCATATTAAAGTTAACACCCCTCAATATGCTAACGAGGGCTAACATGATCATGCTAATTACATCATCCCATGAAACACCTTACCCCTCCCCGTACATGGGATACGTAGGTATGTGGGTTGACCTAGGGGACGGACCCAAGGAAAGTGGGTATAAATCAAGGGGGGGGAAGAAAGGGGGGGGCCCTGGAGAGTGCAGTGGAGCGAAGGAGACGGATGCAAGCAAAAAAGACGGCTGCCTCCTGTGCCTCCTGGAACCCTCGCCGGCGGGATCAGCGCAGAAACCCAGACCAGTGATCTGTATTTCCCCATTCCCTCTATCTCCCTCTTTTCCCTTTCCCATTAAGCAGTGCAAGGCATATTGTATTGCTTGCCACAACTTGCTATATACTTAGCCAATTATCGTGTGTTCAATTAGCACATTGTGGGTAGTTAATAAATGTTTAGACTTGGAGACTTGTTGTCCGCTCCATTGGGGATTTGCGAATCTGAGTCACTTGTCCCCCTCGTCTGAGCGGGACGTGACAGAGCCAGTCAAGCAAAGGGCCATGAAGTCGATTAAGAGATTGGAGCATCTCTCATATAAGGAGGGGATGAGAGAGCTGGGCCTGCTCATCCTGCAGAAGAGAAGGATCGGGGGGGATCTTATCAATCTATATAAATATTTGATGAGAGGGTGTAAAGACGACAGACTCTTCTCAGTGGTTCCCGGTGACAGGACAAGATGCAATGGGCACAAACTGAAACACAGGATATTCCACACTTTTTTTTTTTTTTTTAATAGACCATGAGGGTCATTGAACACTGGAACAGATGGTGGAGTGTGTATCCTTCAAGATATTCAAAACTCGACTGGACAATATCCTGGGCAACCTACTCTAGCTGCCCCTGCTGTGAGCAGGGGGGTTGAATGAGACAACCTCCAGTGGTCCCTTCCAACCTCTGATACTGTCCCTCAACATCGTCCTGGACAAGTTGTCCAACTGTGGGATCAGGGGATTTATGGTGCGCTGGGTGAAGAACTGGCTGAATGGCAGGGCTCAAAGGGTTGTAGTGAATGGGTCTACATCTGGCTGGCGATTGCTCACCAGTGGTGTTCCTTAGGGCTCAATTCTAGGGACAGTTCTCTTCAATATTTTTACCAACAATCTGGATGCAGGAGTTGAACGCACCATTAGCAAGTTTGCTGATGATACCAAACTAGGAGGTGCTGTTGACTTTCTTGAGGGACAAAATGCCTTGCAGAGGGATCTGGATAGACTGGAGCATTGGGCAATCATCAATGGCATGAAATATAACAAGACCAAATGCTGGATTCTGCACCTGGGATGCAGTAACATGGGACACAAGTATAAATTGGGAGAGGAGTGGCTGGAGAGCAGCCCTGCAGGAAGGGATCTGGGGGTGCTGGTCGACAGCAGGCTCAATACGAGTCAGCAGTGTGCCCTGGCAGCCAAGAGGGCAAACCACATCCTGGGGTACATCAAACACAGCATAACCAGCCGGTCAAAAGGGGTGATTATCCTGCTGTATTCAGTGTTAGTGTGGCCTCACCTTGAGTACTGCGTGCATTTCTGGGCCCCACAATTTAAGAAGGATGTTAAAGTCCTTGAATGGGTCCAGAGGAGGGCAACAAAGCTGGTGAAAGGGCTGGAAGACATGTCCTATGAGGAGCAGCTGGGGACTCTGGGTTTGTCTAGTTTGGAGAAAAGGAGGCTGAGGGGCAACCTTATTGGTCTCTACAGCTTCCTGAGGAGGGGAAGTGGAGAGGGAGGTGCTGAGCTCTTCTCCCTGGGATCCAGTGACAGGACACAGGTCAGGGGAAGTTCAGACTGGACATTAGGAAGCATTTCTTTACCAAGAGGATGGTCAAACACTGGAACAGGCCTCCTAGAAAGGTGGTCAATGCCCCAAGCCTGTCAGTGTTTAAGAGGGATTTGGACATTGCTCTTAACATGCTGTAACTTTTGGTCAGCTCTGAAGTGGTCAGGCAGTTGGATTAGATGATCATTGTAGTTCAGTTGGAAAGGAAACATAACATAACATGACATAACATAACATATGAGGATTCATAGAAAATCTCTAGAGACTGCAAGCAGATAAGGAGCCTGAATCTTCAGATCTGCATCTGTGATATTGTCTTTACAGAAATAGTAAATAATATTAACAAATTTTTCATAGAAACTGTTAACATTATTATTTGACAGAAAACAAAACTGACAAGTCCAGAATTAACAGAAACACACAAGGTTCTATACCGTAAGGTAAAATATTTGGTAGTTATTCTAATTATCCAGTGGATGTTAGGAAAAAAAAGTAGTAGCACTTGTTTCAGAAAAAAGTCAATAGAGCTTTCTGTGTCAAATTCATCTCTAGTACAACTCTAATGAAGTCAGCAGTGTTTCATAAAGGAAAAATTGGTGCACTGACAACATATATGTATACTCCTTATGCATCCTTTTGAGTAAAGTTTTAAAATAGATACAGCATTGCATACTTTACTGAGGAATAAAATGAGTCACAGAAGAGTATAACCCTCTCAGTTTCACTGTAATGTGTATTACACTGTCCCTGTTCCTTTAATTGTAACATGTGAGCCTAATGCTCTGTATACTTACATCTCCATCTAGTGGCCTCTGATCATCACAGTCCCTGGTTGGGCTAATGTCCTGCCTCATCACCCAGATAGGTTCTTTTGGTTCATTAGGGGTATAAGGAGAACGAACAGTCCTTGTCTTCACTTCCTCAATAGCTTCTTTAATATCTTTGATGGCCAGTGATATTGCATCCCTTTTTTCCTTTCTGCACCTCTGTACTGACTGTCCTGAGTTGGCTGTGGCCCTAGAGCCAGCTGACAGTTGACCATTGCTTTTGTGCCCCCTGCCAGGGAGAGCATGAGCATGCTCCAAGCTCTGCTCTGCCTCTACCATGTCTTCATCAGCCTTGCCCAAGCTCTGAGAGCTCATACTCTGTTTCACCTCTGCCACAATCTGATCAATATCTTCCTCTTGTTCATAGCTGTCCATTCTTGGATATGGAGCATACTCTGCCTCTTTCTCAGGGCTGTCTGACTCTCCATCAGATCGTTCATCATAATGGTGAAGGCGGGCACCAAGAGCTTCCTTGCGATAGTTGTCAGCTTCCTCTCTTTCCCACTCATAGAGCTGAAGTCCCTCCCTAACATCAAAGTCCAGCACATCCCCTATCTCCTCATACACATGCTCCTGCTGCCTGTAGTCAGCATAGGGCTCAGCATACCACTCATCCTCTCTTTGGTGGAGGGGCTGGTGAGCGTAGACATAACCTGAGTATGCTGCATTCATGGCTTCCTCTCGTTCAATGGAGTGGAAACGTACATGATCAGGCAGTGTTCGATTATGAACAGCCTCAGTGTGCTCTGCTTCAGCATTTTCTGTGTACTCCTCAGACTGAGGCCTGTACTGCATTGCATATGTACTCTCATCTTCATTTTCCTGTACTATATCTACATCATAGCCATCCTCTGCTGTGGCTATAACATCCCCTTCCACCATGTCCATGTGATTGTGGAAATCACTCTCAGTGCTGGCTGATCGAGCTAGCATCCCTTCCTCTTCCTGCCCAGACGGTACCCCTTGGTTGCTGTTTCTGTAACTTGAATAGCAGATCACAGACTGTCGTTCCTCTTCTATCTGTGAGTGCTCCAAGTCAGCTTTCACTGATTCATTCATATCTTCATTTGATGACTCTTCATTCACCTCCACCTCAGATGGTATGACCAAATGGTTCATGGAAAGTTCTGGTGTGTAGACCACTTATTCTATAGACATTTTGTCTACCAGGACTGGAAAGAAATTAAGAGAGTGATGTTATTAAAAAAAACCCCACAAACACAGCCACAAACAAAACAGTCAAACAAAAAAGCCCCACAATGTGGAGTCAACAAACAACCCTGGAGTAGCAAAAGGCACCCTTGCTTCTCCAACAAAGTTTTGGCTTCATCAGCTCTGAAGTCAGAGGACAACCAGCACAACAGCATGACCTTCCAATGCAAATTGATTTCTATCAGCACCATTCATTCAGAGATGGGACCACAGTTCCTTTGAGAATTGCCGTTTACAGTTTTATGGACAAATTATCTGGGAAAGAATCCACTATCTCAGACCAAGAGGTGCTTCTATGGACTGGTCAGACATCTAGACAATGCAGACAAGATGCACATCAAACTACTAACTTTCACTAGGGGCTTAATTGTGGTAGGATGTGGCAGTGTAAAATGACAGAGATTTTATCCCTTTTCAGTAGTCTGCAATTGGTCAGATATATGATACCTTTGCAGACTAGACATTTCCAACATGATATCTTCAACTGAGATCCTCATCCTAGGGCACCTTTTAGTCAATGGAGAGAAAAAGACACTTTTAGGGTGCAATGCAAAGTGCCCGTTTCTCTTCTCTAGAGAAGCATAAGATAGCTAGCTCCAGTATAGACATCTTCATGACATACATCTAAAATTATGCAAAATTACTTCTACCCTAAATGTCTTCCCTAAAAGAGGGAATAGACATTACAAATATTCATTACTGTGACACTTGCCACATTGAGACTAGTGAGACATTTTAGTTTTACTAAATGCATTTTGCTCAGAGTAAAAAAATCTCAAATGATGACATAATTACAACAGAGGTCTGTCAACAATGATAATTACATACAGCATGGAAATAAGAAAAACCTATAAGAATACAGCTTATCTTATAGATGTTTCTCAGAGCAACCAAGTTTACCTATCTCAGAGGGTATAGCTTTTACCTGCCAATTGCAGCTATTCTGAACCTTGTCCAATGTTTTAAAATGTAGTGTCATAAGACCATCTCATGTATTTCAAGTCTAATCATGTACCCATGAGAAAAATATAATTTTAGCCTGTGGTTTACTACCAAATGTAAGGGGCGGAAATGCCTGTCAGAAGACTTATTTTTTGATATATAAAATGATACTATAAAATATGTCAGATACCAATAATAATTAAAAAATAATTCAACACATAAAACCAGAACTTGAACCAAATTTAGAGAACTCAGGCAGAGAGTCTTAAATTACACTGCTACACTAAACAAGCTCTGTGCAAAACCACAGAAACAGTTGTTGGGTTTTTAATTTGTTTGTTTTGGTTTTGTGGTTTTTTTGTTTTTTTTTGTTTTTTTCTCCTGCAGAAAAAAGCAATAGTGATTTCAGCTGCTGTCCATCAGAGATCCTGACAGGCAGAGGAGGACAGCTAGGAGTTATTTGTGCTACAGCTCTGTAGGAACCCCCAGTGGGTGTAGCTTCCATTTCAGCAAGTGTTTCACCTTGTCTGTGCCATACCCATTGTTTTAGTCTTTAAAACTAAGCCCTTAAAAGAGAGGAAAAGGAAATCTTGGCCCAGGCTCCAGACAGACTTCTTTCACTTTCAGAAACAACACATACATAACTTGCACAAATCTAACATGCTATGCTTAGCCTCCAATACATGCCTTTCCCACCATCCTCAAAAACAAACAAAACCAAAACAAACTTAGGACTTAAGTCATAATACATAGACACAAAATACTAATTAAGAAATTACATAAAAGCATTCTTGAGCAGGTAAAGATACCATACACAAAACTGACTGAGCTTTCTAGGACTTCATATAAACAAAAAACAAACAGAAGTAGCCCATGGATTTAGACTTGCATCAAAAGAAGTATTAGAAAATTGGGGAGGGGAGTTTCTTTTAACTGAAAAAGTGAAAGTATGTGAATAAGTAAGAACCCTCCAGTGACAGGGTACCGTCTTTTTCATCCAAGATTTCTAAGAACTGAGGAGAAGTTGAAGATTTCTTACAAAGTGCATTATAAATAATGAGAAGCCCCCACAAAACAGATGACTTAGAGCCATATTATTTAAGAAAACACTATAAAGAACAACAGCATTGAAGAATTTTAAATCTTAAGCAGGGATTAAACAAAAAGAAAAGTGAGGATGATGATGCATATTAGGGTTTAGAAAAATCCATTCCAAGAAGAATTCATAGTTTGCATTGAAGTTTGTGGTAAAATTACAGAGACAAAGAATTAGGCCCAAACAGAATGTTATTTAAAATCCTGCCTTCAATCAGTTGCACTCAAAGTACCCATGATATCTAGGTAAGAGCGAGTGGTTCACTCAGAAAGGGTAGTAGTAGAGAGAGATGCAATTACACGCAGCCACACAGAATGACAAATTTTCTGAAATCTTTATCATTTATATCCTGCCACATATCTTTAACTGAACAACATCAAATTATGGACTGTGCCAGTCCCCCATCCAGCCATTCTCTCACTCCCCTTCCTCAACAGGACAGGGGGAGAAAATAAGATGGAAAAGCTCATGGGTCGAGATAAAGACGGGAAGATCACTTACCAATTACTGTCATGGGCAAAACAGACTTGAGGAAAATTAATTTATTGTCAATTAAAATAGATTTGGATGGTGAGAAACAAAGGCAACTTAAAACAACACCTTCTCCCCACCTCTTTTTCCAAGGCTCAACTTCACTCCTTCATTCCTGACTCCTCTATTTCTCCACACCTCGAGCAACACAGGGGAGATGGAGAACAGGGGATTTAGGTCAGTCCATAACAGTTCCTCTCCACCTCTCCTTCCTCCTCACACTTTTCCCCTGCACTAGCACGGGCTCTCCATGGGCTGCAATTCCTTCAGGAAATATCCACCTACCCCAGCATGGGGTCTTCCATGGGCTGCAGTGTGGCTATCTGATCTGGAGTGGTCTCCTTTACAGGCTGCAGGGAAATATCTGCTTCACCATGATCTCTTCTAAAACTTCCACAGGATTCAGGGGAATCAATGCCTGGAGCACATGCCTGCGCGCGCACACACACACACACACTCCACCATCCCCCTTCTCTGACCTTGGTGTTTCTCACTGTGCAACATTTTGTCCTTTCTTAAATATGTTTTCACAAAGGCACCATCAGCCTCATTGATTGGCTCAGCTTTGGCCTACAGCAGATCTGTTTCCAAGCTAGTTGAAACTGGATGTGACCTTCATGGGGCAGCCTCTAGCCTCTTAGAAAGGTGTTAGGGGATTTTTATTGTACCCCTTAAGGCAAATTAAACACACGTTTGTGCTTAAATATAAAAAAAAAAAAAAAATGAACAATGCACTGGACAGAGTCCTACCACCCTAAGCAGTTCTACAAGGAGTCTGCAAAGATGCGTCATGAGCCGATTCCTTGTATTCTCTTGCACCAGCATCAATCCTGTGAGCAGTTGCATGGGGCACCTCAGCCCAGCCTTGGGTCTGTCCCTCAGCACCAGCTCTGCTGCCCAAAGGTGACCCCTGAGTAAGCCCTGCATTCCAGGATGGCTAGGAGACAGTGCTGCAGCTATTTCTTATCAGCAAGGGAGACTTCACTCCCTTGCAGGGAATCCTTCTGTCTCTGACATTCCTGCTTCCAGCCCGTTTAACCCCTTCTGCAGTTGGGCCTTCTTGCCCTCCATGCCAGATCATTCCTCAGTCACAAATTACCACTGCTGAGCAGTTACATTTTGAATTTCCCCTTCAACCCTCCCCCCCAATCTTGCCACATAAACCCAATACAGGGAAGAAGTAAAAATTCAACTGCATGAAACTATACCTCAACTCAAATAAAGTATCAAATGCCACAATATTTATTACAGTCAAAGCAAAACAACATCCAAAAAACACATGACCAAATTTTGAAGTCATATAATGCAAGATCAGTTTTAAAATACTAGCAGATAAGAGACAGACACCATTACTGACCAGTATGGCTCTGAAAAATTAAAAAGATACAAATTATTTAAAATATTGTTATAGACCATTTGAAGACCTCAACATTTTCCTTTTCCAAAATGGAAGTTTCCGAAGTAAAACAGTTTCAGTTGTTAAATCCTAAACATGTTAAAAAAAACCCCACACAAAACCAAACCAAAACAAACCCAAAAACCTCACACATCCTACACTTAGAAAAGTTACATTTTTAAAAAAAATGTCCGTTTCTGGTCATCTAATCATTCTAATCATTCCAATTTAATTTCACTTTTTAATTTTACAAAGAAAAAATGTTTCCCATTTATTTAAAATTTAAATTTATTTAAAATATTCATTCATAAGGGTATATGGAGGTTTACTTATGAAACTGTGGAACTGAGTAACACTTATGTTACTGGGATTTAAGTGACCTTCAGTGGAAAATAAGCTTTTAAATCACATATATTCATTTAACTACTTAACAAACATTTGGTCTTTAATAAGACCACTGCCTTTATAGCTGGAAGTTAAGTGAAAAATTAAATTTTCTTCTCTCAGTAACATTGCCATCAAGCTGATACAAGGTCTTTCTGATTATTCTTTCCAGGCTTTCACATAAAGGACAGAAGAGGACTGAGATCATTCCTCAGTCACAAATTACCACTGCTGAGCAGTTACAATTAGAATTTCCCCTTTTGGTGTCCTGAAAACCAGCTACCAGAGTGAGGTGAGCGAGGGGCTCAGCACTGGCAGTTGGATTGAATGCCAGGCACAGCCCACTGGCTGCTGGTGCAGGCAGTGTCTATCTTCCCCAAACCTGATGTGTGTGGGGTGTGCATGCGTATTTGCTAGCAAACTTCAAGCTGGACTAGATGGCTAGTAGGAAGCCCTGGGTCTGGGCAGGGTATCAGGTAGGCAAGGGTCCATGCTGGTATGCCCAGGGGAACTTGTGAATGTGGAGCGCATGTGGAATGAGTGTGTGGGAGTTCATGCATTTTTGCTAGCAAGCATCAAGCTGGACTAGCTGGTGAGTAGGGGAGTCATGAAGCAGGTAAGAGGGCCTGGTATCCGGGCAGGGGTACCAGACAGACAGAGGGGCTGTGCCGGTACTTGGGGGATCTGCAAGCATGCATGTGCTTGTGAATCTAGAGTGTTGTGTGTGCCTTCACTAGTGAACTTCTATTGCTGACAGCCAAAGAGGAGGAAAGGGACTTGGCTGCCTGTGCTTACATTTTATGCAAGTCCTATATGTAGGTGCTCTTGAAGGCAGCACCTTGCCTATGGGAGTCTATATAACTGACCATGTCAGTGTCCTGCATGTGTCCTGTGTCTGTGTGTATCTGTGTTTCTGGGATATGTGTTCAGCTTTCCTATGGGTTGAACCTGCAAACAGAAAAGCAGCAGATGCGTCCCTCAGCTGGGGCAGAGACCCCGGGTCCCCAGGCACACCAGGCTGGGCTCTGGCCACCAGGCAGGAGAGAGTCCTGAGCTGGAGCAGCTAGAGGCAGCACCTGTCTTAACATCCCTTAATACATTAAACCTATACTTACTGACTACTTGATATACAGCTAGTATGCAGTCAACAATAAAGCAAATCTAACAGATGCAGGATAAAAAAGTCCCTTCATTGCCTGCCCACATATCCCCCTCTATCTGAGGAAAAAGGAACTGAAACAATCTACCTGGACTTGTGCAAAGCATTTCACACTGTCCTGCATGACATCCTTGTCTCTAAATTGGAGAGACATGGATTTGATGGATGGACCCAGTGGATAAGGAATTGGCTGGATGGTCACACTCAGAGAGTTGTGGCCAACGGCTCAATATCCAAGTGGAGAGCAGTGACAAATGGGGTTCCTCAGGGGTTGGTATTGGGACCAGTGCTGTTTAACATCTTTGTCAGTGACATGGACAGTGGGATCAAGGCACCCTCAGCAAGTTCGCCAATGCCACCAAGCTGTGTGGTGCAGCCGACACGCTGGAGGGAAGGGATGTGCCATCCAGAGGGACCTTGACAGGCTGGAGAGGTGGGCCCATGCAAACCTCATGGAGTTCAACAAGGCCAAGTGCAAGGTCCTGCACATGGCTCAGGGCAATCCCAAGCACAAATCCAGGCTGGGCAATGAGTGGATTGAGAGCAGCCCCAAGGAGGAGGACTTGGGGGTATTAGTGGATGGAAAACTGACTGTGAGCCAGCAATGTGCATTCACAGACCAGAAAGCCAGCTGTATCCTGGGCTGCATCACGAGAAGTGTGGCCACTTCTCCCCCTCTAGTCCGCTCTCATGAGACCCCACCTGGAGTACTGCGTTTAGCTCTGGGTCCCCCAACATAAAAAGGACATAGACCTGCTCAAGCAGGTCCAGAGGAGGCCACAAAGATGATCAGGGGGCTGGAGCACCTCTCTTATGAAGAAAGGCTGAGAGAGTTGGGGTTGTTTAGCCTAGAGAAGAGAAGGCTCCGGGGAGACCTTATAGCAGCCTTCCAGTACTAAAAGGGGGCTACAGAAAAGATGGGGAGGGACTCTTTATCAGGGAGTGTAGTGATAGGATGAGGGGTAACAGTTTTAAACTGAAAGAGGGGAGATTTAGATTAGATATAAGGAAGAAATTCTTCCCTGTGAGGGTGGTGAGACACTGGCACAGGTTGCCCAGAGAAGCTGTGGCTGCCCCCTCCCTGGAAGGGTTCAAGGCCAGGTTGGACGGGGCTTTGGGCAACCTGGGCTAGTGGAAGGTGGCCCTGCCCATGGCAGGGGGGTTGGGACTAGATGATCTTTAAGGTCCCTTCCAACCCAAACCAGTCTGTGATTCTGTGATCCTGCACCTGACATAGCAAATCTCCGCAAGTTCCTTTTTTATTAAAAAAAGAAATAGACCTAGAATTAAGTCACCCCCCATTAATGTTCACCTTTTCTTCCAATTGGAAGTCCTAATTTCCTATTTCTATTCTGTTTTGGTCTAGCTTTAAGTTTAAAAAAACCACAATTCAGGTGCAAATCTTCAATTCAGATACACTAGACCTCATAAATGTGTACAAGTGAATGAGAACAAAGTGGCAGTGATCTCTGGGACACGAGAGAGAGAGAGAGAGAGAGAGAGAGAAAAGGAAGAACACGTATGAGCAATCTCCGCTCAGGAAAGGAATAGGTCTTTCTTAGCAATAAAGTCTTGCCAACAGAAGAAACAGAGCAAATGGACTCAGGATGGATTTGATACCGTCTATCTACCACCACAGAAATGTTGCCCAATGTTATAACACAAAGTAGTAGCAAACCAAAAGCAGTGAAGACAAAAATCTTTGCAAGCCTCCACAGATGACCATCTCTGTAACAATGGATTTCAGACACAGACTGGATCAAAAATGACAAAAAAAGACATGAACAAATCCTAAATAGCAAGTGGTACAGAGAATGTGTTTGTTCTCACCAACTGAAGTTACAGCTTAAGCATCGTAAGTAAAAGTACTAGTATAAAAGCCTAAGCTAAGGAAATTTGATTTTCTTGTTCGGTTTTTGCCGCACAATTATTCACTGATAGCTTACAATCTATAATAAACCCAGAAAAAAAGAGTATCTTAAATTAGCTGTCAAGATGACCTACAATTTTGAGCGCTGGGATTTCCGCACTAGCATTTAAATCATGATTATTAAGAAGTCAGTTTCCACAGAAAAAAGAGACATTAGAATAGCATCTAAGTTAATATCAATATTATAATGTGAGGCTAGCTTTAAACTTTATTAGAGAGATCATCCCCAATTAGGCTCCTTGGACTGAGTGCAGTAAGTTATAGAATGCTGTTCCAATTTTGCTGTTTCAAAGCAGAAAAAAACCATTAAAAGGCTAAAGTAGTAGAATACAGAGCATATGAAAGATTTGAAGTGCCTCTAGAACAGTTAAGAAATAATTTTTTTACTTCTTAAAGGCATTTCTGACAAAGAAATAATCTTAGCGGTTACCAAGACAAGTAAGCAGTAGCTCTTGATCTAAAGACCTACTGCTTGTTACTCTGACCAAACCTAAAGTCAAGAGCACAAAATCAATCCAGTGAAAAAATAAACGAAAAAGTGTTGAAACTCCAGTAAATTTCCAGTTAGCTTTTGTCACACATTCAGTAAATAAATTCCTTTTGAGGAATTGTTTATACTTTAAAACTTCAAGCTAAGAGGATATTCCCTCATGGGAAGCCATCAGGATTCAGACAATATAAAAGGAAGAGGGACCTGATTCTCCTTTGACTCATTTTTGTCAGGGAGCAGCAAGGGCCAGCTGCTCTGCAATCAAAAGTGAGCCAGGAGTGGAGCACAATAATAAAGCAAGCAAGAGCAGTGACCTCACCGACAAGGAGCCATGATGTGAAGTGGTAAGTAAGTCCCAGTCAGGATTAGGGCCAGAGACAGTAGTTGGGGTCAGACACGGTTCAGTGATCACCCAGCAAGTCCGTAGTGATGAGGATGGTCCAAGGCCAAGCCAGGAAGCCAAGCCAGTGGGTCCAGGTCACAGTCAGAATCATGGAGGTCTGAGACTGGGCACAGACACAGCTGCAATGTAGCAGAGGCAGGGTCCAGTGATAAAGCCTCAGTTTAAAAGCAGCTCTCAAGGGAAAAGGAGGATCAGGCTCTCACTTACAGCTCTCTTCACAAGAGCTCTTATCAGTGAAGGAGCTGACCTTGGACTCAGCCAGCTAAACTCATTGACTTAGCCAACTAAACTCCTAGAAGGGGGGTGCACTCCAGGTCTTTACAATTTAATCCCACAAATGTCAATGTCACTTCTGACTTTGAGTGGAATAGCCAGTGAATACTACAGAATTTCTTTATCTTTTATATTGTAATGTGCAATTAAAATGTACCACTGCCTGAGAGCCATAATACTTAATCATGCAGAATAAGGGGGTTAAAAAATAAAATAAATTTAAAAAAAAAATCTTAAATCCTAGAGAAATACAAGGTCCAAAACCAAGACCCCTCATTTCAATTAGGGTTAGCACCCTAATTTTTGTGTATGTGGGTTTTAATAACTTCGAAAAAAGTTTGAAAAGGACAACAAGAAAGATGTGGGAATTATATGTACATCAGGGTATGAAGAGAACAGGGGAGATGTGTGAGTATAAAATTTCAAACTATTTAATGTGAGCACATCAGCTCATTCCCACTCCCTTTTCTCCCTTCAAAAACAAATTAATTAAAACTTTGTTGCTGCCATATGCTGAAGTTCCTTCTGAAGGATCTGAAATATTCTTGGATTACATTATTGAGAAGCAGGTTTTAAATATTCGATAGTTTGTCTCTCCTTTCTCAGAGCCAATGAACCTCAAAGGCCCATACATGCTTCCATGCACAGAAATTAAACAGGTAAGCAAGAGCATAAAAGAGTTGCAGATTTTTTAATACTCATTGAAAAAGGATGAAAATATAAAAATGAAGCTTCACAGTCTATTTATAGTCTAATATATTTGCAAATGAAATCTCTTTGTTAAAGTCCCAATTAAAACAAGATACAGATCTGCTAACACAATGAGTTTACCAGGAATATCAGGAATGCAGTCTACTACTGGACTGCAAGCATTATCCTTAGCTATGCTGCTGATCTCACACTAATCTTCTGGCATGCAATGGGTTTTCTTCTACTGTTGTTTACAACCCTGTCAATGCTTCTTCAAAGGAAGAAATCCTGGCAACAAAACAGGCTGGGTGGGGGCTGACAAGCTGGAGAGCAGCTCTGCTGAAAAGGCCCCGGGGGGTCTTGGCAGACAGCAATGCTGAACATGAGCCAGCAGTATGCTCTGGCAGCAAAAGCGGCCAACAGCATCCTGGGCTGGATTAAAAGGAGCATAAGCAGTAAATTGCAGGAAATGATTCTTCTTCTCTACTCAACACTCATTAGACCACCTTTAGAATACCATGTCAAGTTTTGAGCCCCCAGCCCCCCCCCATACAAGAAAGGCATTGACAAACTGGAGTGAGTTCAGCAGAAGACCATCAGGATGGTCAGGGGGCTGGAGCACTTGCCCTATGAGGAGAGGCTGAGGGAACAGGGCTTGTTCAGAGAAGATAAGGCTTCAGGGGGCCCTAACCCAGCCTTCCAATATCCATGAGGAGATCATCAAGAAGATGGAGCCAGCCTCTTCTCAGTGGTGCATGGTGGAAGGATGAGAACTAACAGTCATACATTGAAACAAGAAAGGTTCAGACTGGATGCAAGAAAAAAATTTTTCACTGCAAGGACAGTCTAGCATTGCAAGAGGTTGCCCAGAGCATTGTGGAGTTTCTATCCTTGGAGATATTCAAAACCCAGCTGGACACAGTCCTGGGAAACCTGCTCTAGTTAGCCCTGCTTTCAGCAGGGAGGGTTGGACTAGATGAACTCCAGAGATGCCTTCCAACCTCAAATATTCTGTAACTGTTATGGAGAAGACTGTCATGGTTTGAACTTGGACAGCAGCCAAATACCACGCAGCTGGTTGCTCACCCTTCACCCACCCAGTGAATGCAGGAGGAGACTGGAGGAACACAAGGAAAACTCATGGGTTGAGATTAAAAAAAAAAACCAAAACAGTTTAGTGACTGTAATAAGACAAAACAATAACAGAAAGTACAAATGGGTAATGCACAATGCGATTGCTTACCACCCACTGACTGATACCCAGACTGCTCCTAGCCAGTGATCCTGACAGAACAAAGATCCCACCATTGCAAACCCAGAAGCAAGAAAGAACCCACCTCCTTTATATACTGAGCATAATGTCACATGATATGGAATACTCCAATGGCCAATCCGGGCCTGGCCCTCTGACTGTGCCCTCTCCCAGCTCAAGAAAAGTTAACTCTATCCTAGCCAAAACCAGGACAAAGACTTACCCAAAATCTCTGGGCTACATCTGCTCTGCTGTAATAGTTTAGACATGCACAGGAAAGAAACAAAGCAGCATAGGTAAACTCTTAATAACTTTACATCCTCAGAACACATTTAGGGCAGGAGACCAGACAGCAACCCAGGTAAACAACCACTAATTGGCCTTAGATATGGAGTAAGTCAAAGATATGGGTGTGGGGTGATGCAACCATTGAGGACACCAGTAGCTTAGGCCAACCACCTTAGTTCAAAAGCAATAAACAGTGAAGACTATAGGCCCTTATGGGGAACATCAATACACAGAGGTCCAACACCACACAGAAGTCTGAGACCACAGTGTAACTGTTACACATAATGGCCAGGCCACCAACAAGGATCCAGACACATCAAGTAATCAGAATGGGTGTCTAGTTCCCCCAGGGTCCATGGAGCCTATCTAAACTGGACCAGAGAGGGAGCAGCCTAGACTGGCTCAAGTGTGAAGTACAGGCAAATCATAGAAGAGAAATCTTAAGATAGAAATCACTATTCCCCCACTATACTCATCACACTCAATAAATTTCATGTCACTGAGCAGTGTGGTTCTGTTCTTGATGCTACTTTACCCCTAAATGCCTGAATTCCTAATCAAAGGTCACAAAGATAAGAGTGTGTTCCTGATGCTGAGCAATCCTGTTCTTCTGTATATTAAGTATCAGTGGTATTGAATGTGGGAGTGTCAGCTCTGTGCAGCTGTGGGAGATTCAATATGTTAAGAGTCAAATCATGTGTTACTGGTAAATGATTAAGAGGCAAGTCAGCATTGGCCTGTCAGCCCTGCACAGCTGTGGGAGATTCAGTACTTAAGAGCCAAATTGACATCAGGCAGGGAGCTGTGCTTGGGGAGCTTGGTAAAAGTGGAGAGCTGTGCTTAGGGAGCTCTGTCTTGCACTGGCTTGGAGAAACACTAGTTCTGTTCTGTGTTGGCCTGGAGAAGTGGCAAGGCTTGGAGGAGAAGTAGACCTTAGAAGAAAGATAAGTCAGCTTGGAGAAAGTATGGAACTGTTTCTGGGAGAGAGAGTTGATGACTGTCTAGTTGTTGATTTGTTTATTATGAAGTAAGAGCTTGGATGAGAGTATAAGTATGTATTGTTGTATGAGTATGTGTTAATGTAAGAATAGAAAAAGAGATATTAAAGAAAATAAACAGCCCCCGCCCTGTGGAAAGAAAGAACACTGTGATGTGTGAATTATTTTGGCTGCTACAACTTAGTATAATTTATTTAAATTTAATACAATTGAACTCTTCTTTTTTAGTGTTAGGCACCTTTGTTTGCAGGGAATCCTATTCTTTTGCACACTGAATTTTCCACCACTGTGTACTTCATTACCTATAGATGAACTTTATAATTAAACATTACTAATTAACAAAAACTAATAATACATAAAATCTGTATCACTACTATTATTAGTAGTATTTGATCATTAACAAAATATATAGGCTTACTAGTCACTAGTGAAAGATGTAGCTTAGACAAAATGTAGTTATTAATAAGGATGAAATGCTGAGAGAATGTGTATCCAACCTCCCTTGTTTAGCCTTGTTCAAGGCTTAGAAACTCCCTTGGTTCTCCCCCCCCAACCCCCCCTCCCCCCCCCCCTGTGCCCTGGCCAGGCTTTGGGTGGAATCCAACAGGAGGATGAAACCAGATGTTTCCACTCAAAGAAAAGTGCAAGTTATTCTGGCTTGCTGATTTGGATATATGAGGCTGGACCTGCTTGCTGTGACTTTGGATGCCTCACACATGGGTGGATGCATCGTGTAGGCCTTCCCACTTGCAGGGAAAGGTACTCCAAATCCTTGCTGCAACTGGGGCTGCCCAGCGATTGCAGATCTGGATATTAGTACCCCATTGTGTAGTAATGATTAGGTGCATTTGCCTTGTTTAATTATATATAGTAATAAGTGTACTATTCTGTATTTTCCTTACTGCTTATTTTTGTAGTACTTAGTTATATCCTTTAATTATTGGTAGTGAAATCAGCCTACTCTTTTCACTTGGATATCTGAGTTCAATTGGCATCCTTGAAAATAACACGTGATGACATTATGAGAGAGTTAGGCGAAAAGTTTATCATGGCTCAACCCTTGGCATTATTTTGCAGGTCTGAACATACAGATGTGGGTTTTAGCAGGCCTGGGATGTTCTATTTGTTTTACACAATTTGCCATCCTGTGACACTTATGATGCCTCCTGTCCACAGTGCAGAAGGCCAAACTGAGACTGATTGCAATGATTGCCATGGAAATGAAGCTATGAAACAAAGACAGGGGAGATGTGGGAATTAAGAACTGGTGGTTAGCAAAATGTAAACTGACCTTGAGGTTAGAAGAATGATTGTGGGAAACTGAGGCAGCATTATGTAACAACATGTTGTGTGAGAAACAGCAGTAAAAAACACCACCTGCAGAGTGTGGTGAGCATGTGAGCAACAAACAGGCACAATCTGAAGGTCAGCAGGATGTAAAAGCAAAAACGAACCTATGTAAAAAAAGTCATAAATTGGGAGCTTGCACACAGTGCAGGGCATTTGCTTTTGGCAATGCCCCCCCTTCAACAAACTGGTGTGAGTTTGTCTTTCATCTGTGCGTTGCCCCGATCCCGGCTGGACTGAGACAGACAGTTAGGATAATGGTAAAACCAGATTATTAACTTTGAAACAATCCGCTATTGTATATGCACGTCAAAAAGCAGGAGCCTAGGTAGGATTAATGGGAAGCAGAGACAATGAGCTGTGATGACCTGCCTATGTCTGTCAAATTATGAGGAAACTAGATAGAAGGTAGTTCCAGCAGGGGAAGATTGTGACCACTGACTCATGGACCATGGACTCTAGTTACACCTGACACTCAAAAGAACAAGGTGGAGAGGGCAAGCTAGGCATGCGTGCTAATTTACATGATAAGCGTAGAGATTATGACTAATCAGTTAGTAGATATGTATCAGTGTATTGAATATGTATAGATTGTGTGCATAAATAATCGTAGTTTTTGGGACCACGGTGTGCTGTCTTGGGACAGGCACCCGTGCACATGCATCCACGTGATAAAAGAAAATACCTTCATCCTGTGTGTGAATTGGGCGTCTGCACACTGGATGACAAACCCCCGATTTTTGGGACAACATCACTTGCTCTTCTCTTATTCACCAACGCAGTCACTCCATTGTAGAAGGCCACCAGATTAGTCAGGCGTGATTTGCCCTTGGTGAATCCATGTTGGCTGTCTCTTATCACCTTCCTGTCATCTATATGCCTTGACATGTCTTCCAGGAGGATCTGTTCCATGAGATGTTATCAAGCACAGTGGTGTGGCTGACTGGTCAAGAGTTCCCAGGGTCCTCCTTTTTACCCTTTTTAAAAATGTGTGTGATGCTTCCCTTTTTCCAGACACTGGGGACTTTGCCTGACTGCCATGACTTTTCAAATATGATGGAGAGTGGCTTGGCAACTTCATCAGCCAATTCCCTCAGGACCCTGGGATGCATCTTGTTGGGTCTCATGAACTTGTGTATGTTTGGGTTCCTCAGGTGGTCTCGAACCTGGTCTTCTCCTATGATGAGTGGGACTTTGTTCCCCTAGTCCCTGCTTTGAGGTTCAGGGACTCGAGAGATGTAGGAAGAGCAATTGCCAGTGAAAACTTGGGCAAAAAAGTTGTTGAGTACCTCAGCCTTCTCCATGTCAGTTGCCATCAGCTCCCCTGTCTCATTTATCAGGGAGGGTATGGGTGGGGAGTGGGTACAATTTCTTTTGTCTTCCTTTTTTGACTAACATACTGTACTGGTTTTGGCTGGGATAGAGTTAAATTACTTCATAGTAGCTTGTATGGGGCTATGTTTTAGATTTGGGATGAAAACTGTGTTGATAATACAGGGATGTTTTAGTTATTGCTGAGCAGTGCTTACACAGTGTCAAGGCCTTTCCTACTTCTCATACTGGCCCACCAGCAAGTAGGCTGAAGTTCCCTAGCAGGATCAGGCCTGTGAGCGTGATGCTTCCTGTGGATGAAGTAAGAACACTTGATCAACATTCTCCCCTTGATCAGGTGGCCTGTTTTTGGTGGATTTGGGGTTTTTTTGGGTTTTGGAACTTGCTACTTTCAAGCTTTGGGCCAAAGGCACAGAAGTCCTGTTAGAGTGAAAAGGCCAACATTAAACTTGATGTATCTTTAAGGTCAGGTAGCTCAAGATCCACTAGGGATGCACACACCCACAAAAATACCCACAGAGACAACCCAAGCCTTTTCACATACTGTGTTTTGACAATCTGAGTAGGACCCCAGCCCTTGGCATGCTTGTTTGAGACCCTGTCTGTTCATAGGCTGAGTGTAGGTATTTGCACAGAATTTTGCTTTGTTTGTGGTGAGGACATATAATCAGGAACAAGTGTTTGCATGGAACCCTGTATTAGGTATGATTGTCAGGTGTATGTGGGGTCTGCGTGATGTGAGAGATATCAGCGTTTCCCAAAAAGAAGCATGGTCAGATGCAGAGTGCTGTATCATTTGTAATCAAGCAACTGGGATTGCAACCCAGTTGGTTAAAACTAACACTGTTTCAGGATGCCAGGTGAGCAGTATTCAGATATACTGCAGGATCTGGCATCTTGTTTGTGAGTACAAGCCAAGGAGTACAAAAAGCTATCATCTGAGATGCTCACAAATGAGTACATGAGATCTGCTGGCCAGCACTGAGTCTGATTCACCAGAGAGTAAGAGGAGGATCAGGACATTTGTTCTGTCCATGTTTATATGCATATGTGGTGGCTGTAAAAGCACTTGTACTGGGTCTGGCTGAGCCAGAATTGGTTTTCCCCTGCAGCAGCCCTCATGGTGCTGTGTTTTATGTTGGGAGCTGGCAGGGTGTTGATAGCACACTGGTGGTGTGGCTACTGCTGAGTAGTGCTTACACAGCACCAAGGCTCTTTCCGACATCCCCCCCCCCCCCCAGTGGGACGGGGTGGGCAAGATCTTGGGAGGGGACACAACCAGGACAGCTGACCCGAACTGACCAAAGGGATATTCCAGACCATATGACGTCTGCTCAGTATAAAGCTGGGAGAAAGGAGGAAGGGGGTGGGGTCACCCTTGGTCCTCCGAGGCAGCCGCTATGCTTATTGGAGCCCTGCTTCCTGAGAAGGCCCGACATCGCCTGTTCATGGGAAGTAGAGAATAAATCTGTTTTCTTTTTTTTTGCTTCTGCGCGCGGACCTTTGCTTCGCTTTGCTTATATTAAAACTGCTTTTGTTTTACCCACAAAGGTCGGGGTTTTTTCCCTATCTTATTTTCTTTTCCCTCTTTGCCCTATTGAGAAAAAAAGGTGAAGGGGGGGGAAGTGATAGAGCGACTTGGTGGGTACCTGGCATTTAGCCAAGGTCAAACCACCAGTCTTTTTTGGTGCCCAATGTGGGACACGACAACAGCAGTTTTATATTAACTGTGCTATAGCAGTTATTAAGAGACAAGCTCTTGTGCTGGTCACGGGTTTGTTTATTGCTCTGCTTATCTTTATTTTGCTAAGCTCGGGAACATACTGGAAGAAATCAGGAACATCATGAGTGGTTTTATTCTGCAAGCTCCCGAGGTACTTATTCATCCTTACGTTAGCTCTTTGATACTGTTCATTAATGCTATTTGCCTGTTGTGGGCTGTGTGGAGCTCGGTAGGTTTTTGGTGTAAGAGAAGGCAAATTTTGGATGAGCCAATACCAAAATGTGCCCTGAGGCGGCCTGTCCCTGGGTGGCAGGGGGAGTGGAAGGATTTGGGCAGATTCCTAGGACGGTTATCACCTCCCGTAGCCTGGGATCTTACCCCTGAACAGGCAAGCAACCCCGCAAAATCGACACAACACCTGATAGAAGGGTGCCTTGTCTATCCCAGTGAAAATCAGCAACTCCCAGCGCTGTACTGGGGCCTGGCCTGTGCTTATCGAGCTGCAGTTCAGTGCTCTCAAAGGACTGTGGTGGAAACGGGAACTCAAACAAAAACAACAACAGCAGAGATTGCCCCAGTAGTAAAAAAGAAACAGTGGACAAGGAGAACAGCAGGCTCATACCCTCGATTAATAAGGAAGGAGAAAGAAGAGGAAGAAGCGGGTCCGTCAGAAGAGGGAATAACAGAACTCAAACAGGAGGCAGAAACTACCCGGTCCCTGACGTCATCAGAACTGCGAGATCTGCGGAAAGACTATAGCCGCCAGCCGGGTGAGCGGATTGCTGCCTGGCTGCTTCGATGCTGGGATAATGGGGCTGATGCTCAGCAGCTGGAAGGTAAGGAAGCCCAACAGCTGGGTTCCCTTGCTAGAGATCGAGGAATTGAAAGGGGAATTGGAAAAGAAACAGCAATTTGCAGTCTGTGGAGATGGCTCCTTTCAAGTGTTAAAGCAAGATATCCTTTCAAGGAAGATCTTACGGACAACTCCCCAGGGAAGTGGGCTACTGCAGATGAAGGTGTCCAGTACCTGAGAGAATTAGCAGTGCTGGAAGTCATCTATGGTGATCCAGATAATGATGAAGCCCCTGAAAATCCAGAGGATGTCCTGTGCACACGGGTCACGTGGAGGAAGGTGATTAAAGGTGCGCCATCCTCGTATTCTGCCGGCTTGGCTGTGATGTACTACCCAGAAATGGACGTGGGAGAAGGACTAAGATGTACGCCAACTGTGGAGGCAGTCTCTTCCTGGCTTCAGAACTTTGAAGAGAGTCTTGGTACCTCCTCATCTCTACGGGCGAGTGCCTTAGATGTCAGGAGCACCCCAAGAAATCGGTTCTCTTCTGCCCTAGTCAGAGGGAAAGGGAACCCCAGGCATGTGACACGTGGCAAACTTTGGTTCTTCCTGCGTGACCAGGGGGAGGACATGAGGAAGTGGGATGGTCAACCCACCTTCAAGTTGGAAGCTCATGTACATGAATTGCGAGGAAAGACCCCTGCCAAGAAGACGACATCTAAGAAGATTGTTAATGTAGCTGGTGTGAAACCACAAGAAAGTAATCAGCGATCTCCCAGATACAGGAAGACTGAGATCACCTCCCTTGACCCTGATGAAGGAATCTCTGGCCTGGCACGGCAAGGGTCAGTGAATACCCCGACCAAGAACGGGAATAGAGGGCCCCTGCCTCCAGCCAGGAAGAGGAAAGGGATGATCGGGTGTATTGGACAGTGTGGATTCGATGGCCTGGCACATCAAATCCACAGAAGCACCAGGCTTTAATCGACACCGGGGCACAGTGTACATTAATGCCATCAAGTTATAGAGGGGCAGAACCTATCTGGATCTCAGGAGTGACAGGCGGATGTCAAGAACTGTCAGTACTGGAGGCCGAGGTTAGCTTGACCGGGGACAAGTGGGAAAAACATCCCATTGTAACTGGCCCAGAAGCCCCTTGTATCTTGGGCATTGACTACCTCAAGAGGGGGTACTTCAAAGACCCAAAAGGATACCGATGGGCTTTTGGTGTGGCCAGTGTGAACACAGAGAAGGTCAAACAGTTGTCTAATCTGCCTGGCCTCTCAGAAGATCCTTTTGTTGTAGGACTGTTGCGAGTTGAAGAAGAACAGGTGCCAATTGCTATGAGGACCGTGCACCGACGGCAGTATCGCACAAACAGAGACTCTCTGGCTCCCATCCAAGAACTGATCCGTCAACTGGAGACCCAAGGTGTCATCAGTAAGACACCTTCGCCTTTTAATAGCCCAATATGGCCGGTGCGAAAGTCTGATGAAGGGTGGAGGTTAACAGTAGACTATTGTGGCCTGAACGAAGTGACGCCACCACTGAGTGCTGCTGTACCAGATATGTTAGAGCTCCAATATGAACTGGAGTCAAAGGCAGCCAAGTGGTACGCCACAATCGACATCGCCAATGCATTCTTTTCAATTCCTTTGGCAGAAGAGTGCAGGCCACAGTTTGCCTTCACGTGGAGGGGTGTCCAATATACCTGGAATCGACTACCCCAGGGGTGGAAGCACAGCCCCACTATTTGTCATGGACTAATTCAAACTGCACTGGAAAAGGGTGATGCCCCTGAACATCTACAGTACATCGATGACATCATTGTGTGGGGCAACAAGGCAGAAGAAGTGTTCAAGAAAGGACAAAGAGTAATTGAGATTCTTCTGAGAGCTGGGTTTGCCATAAAGAAAAGCCAGGTCAAGGGACCAGCACAGGAGATTCAGTTCTTGGGAATAAAATGGCAAGATGGACGCCGTCATGTGCCTATGGATGTTGTCAACAAGATAGCAGCTATGTCTCCACCGACCAACAAGAAGGAAACACAAGCTTTCTTAGGACTTGTGGGATTTTGGAGGATGCACATTCCAGGTTACAGTCAGCTGGTGAGCCCTCTCTATCAAGTAACCCGAAAGAAGAACCATTTTGAGTGGGGCCTTGAGCAACAACAAGCCTTTGAGCACATCAAACAGGAGATAGCTCGGGCGGTAGCTCTTGGGCCTGTTCGGACAGGACCAGCTGTGCAAAGTGTGCTTTACACATCAACTGGGGAGCATGGCTTCACATGGAGCCTCTGGCAGAAGATACCAGGTGAAACTCGGGGTCGACCATTAGGATTTTGGAGCCAGGGATATCGAGGATCAGAAGCCCACTACACTCCAACTGAAAAGGAGATACTAGCAGCATATGAGGGGATTCGAGCTGCTTCCGAAGTTGTTGGTACAGAAGCACAGCTCCTCTTGGCACCGCGATTGCCTGTACTACATTGGATGTTCAAAGGAAACATCCCTTCTACACACCATGCAACCAGTGCTACCTGGAGTAAATGGGTAGCGATAATCATGCAACAATCTCGACTGGGAAAACCCAACTGTCCAGGAATCCTGGAAGAGATCATGGACTGGCCAGAAGGTAGAGATTTTGGAGCACTGCCTGAGGAGGTGGCTCGTGCCCAAGAGGCACCACCATATAACGAGTTACCAGAAGATGAAAGGCGGTATGCTCTGTTTACTGATGGATCCTGTCGTGTGGTAGGAAACCATCGGAAGTGGAAAGCTGCTGTGTGGAGCCCCACAAGACAAGTCATTGAAGCCACTGAAGGAGAGGGCGAGTCAAGTCAGTTTGCAGAAGTAAAAGCGATCCAACTAGCCCTAGAGATTGCTGAACGAGAAAAGTGGCCAGTACTGTATCTCTACACTGACTCCTGGATGGTGGCTAACGCCCTGTGGGGGTGGCTACAGCAGTGGAAGAAGACCAATTGGCAGCGCAGAGGTAAACCCATCTGGGCTGCTGCACTGTGGCAGGACATCGCTGCCTGAGTGGAAAATGTGGCTCTAAAGGTACGTCATGTAGATGCCCACGTGCCCAAAAGCCGTGCCACCGAAGAACATCAGAACAATGAGCAAGTAGACAAGGCTGCCAAAATTGAAGTAGCTCAGCTGGACCTGGACTGGGAGCGCAAGGGTGAGCTATTTGTAGCTCGATGGGCCCATGAAACATCCGGGCATCTCGGGAGAGATGCAACGTACAGATGGGCTCGTGATCGAGGGGTGGACCTGACCATGGAGGCCATCTCACAGGTCACTCATGAATGCGAAACATGTGCTGCAATCAAGCGAGCCACACGAGTAAAGTCTCCCTGGAACAGAGGGCGATGGCTGAGTTTTCGATATGGTGAGGCCTGGCAAATGGACTATATTGGACCATTGCCACGAACACGCCAAGGCAAGCGCTACATACTCACCATGGTGGAAGCAACTACTGGTTGGCTTGAGACGTACCCTGTAAATCATGCCACTGCCCGAAATACCATCTTAGGTCTTGAAAGGCAAATTTTATGGCGACATGGTACTCCTGAAAGAATTGAATCAGACAATGGGACCCATTTTCGAAATAATCTCATAAAATCCTGGGCAAAGAAACACGGCATTGAGTGGGTGTATCACATCCCTTATTACCCACAAGCGTCTGGAAAGATTGAAAGATACAATGGACTATTGAAGACTATGTTGAGAGCATTGGACAATGGGGGATGGAAACACTGGGATATAAATTTAGCAGAAGCCACTTGGCTAATTAACACCAGAGGATCTGTTAACCGTCCTGGTCCTGCCCAAACAAAACCCCTTCATACTGTGGGAGGAGATAAGGTCCCTGTAGTACACACGGGGAAATGGCTGGGGAAGGCAGTGTGGGTTGCTCCTCCCTTGGGAAAAGGCAAGCCCACTCGTGGGATTGTTTTTGCTCAGGGACCTGGATGTACTTGGTGGGTAATGCGGGAGGATGGGGCTACTCAGTGTGTGCCTCAAGGAGATTTAACCTTGGGGGGAAAATAATCTGTGGGCTGAGTTGTATGTTGCAGGAAGTGATGGAGGAAGTAGGAACGACGAAGAGCGAACCAGATACGTGCAATGATGACCCAAACCTAGCCGGTGCTGGAGTCCAACAGTCAAACATACTGCTCTGTCCTGAACATCCATCTTGACAGATGGGAGCCAAGTCACTGAACATCTGAAGGAGTGAAGAAAGCTTACGGAATGGATAAATGAGTGTTATGTGGGACCTGGGCATGACGTAAATGGTATGGAATAAGGGGTGGAGACTGTACTGGGTCTGGCTGAGCCAGAATTGGTTTTCCCCTGTAGCAGCCCTCATGGTGCTGTGTTTTATGTTGGGAGCTGGCAGGGTGTTGATAGCACACTGGTGGTGTGGCTACTGCTGAGTAGTGCTTACACAGCACCAAGGCTCTTTCTGACATTTCCCCCCCCACAGTGGGACGGGGTGGGCAAGATCTTGGGAGGGGACACAACCAGGACAGCTGACCCCAACTGACCAAAGGGATATTCCAGACCATATGACGGCTGCTCAGTATAAAGCTGGGAGAAAGGAGGAAGGGGGTGGGGTCACCCTTGGTCCTCTGAGGCAACCCCTACGCGTATGGGAGCCCTGCTTCCTGAGAAGGCCCGACATCGCCTGTTCATGGGAAGTAGGGAATAAATCTGTTTTCTTTTTGCTTCTGCGCACGGACTTTGCTTTGCTTCGCTTACATTAAAACTGCTTTTGTTTTACCCACAAGGATTGTTTTTTTTTCCTATCTTATTTTCTTTCCCCCTTTTTGCCCTGTTGAGAGGGAAGGGGAAGGAAGTTATGGAGTGAATTGGTGGGTCCCTGGCATTTAGCCAGGATCAAACCACCACACCCACCATTGGCCAAAGCTGAGCCAATCAGCAAAGCTGGTGGCACTGATGTGTCTATGAAATTTTCTATTCTGCTGAAATAAGAACTTCCAAATAGAACAAGGACAGGGAAAGTTACTGATTTAAGAATGCTGTGGTCAAAAGAAGGAACCAGGAGATAAGGGACTTTACATAAACCATGCATGCCTTGCTAATGTCTATACCCTTGAAGAGGTGCTAAAAGATTGATAAGAGGGGAACATCCTGCCCCAGAAGGTACCAAAGGCTGGATGACTTTCTGAGAAGCATAAAGTCAGTGAAAATCAGCGGTAACCGGGGAAAAAGCTAAAGGCGGCGGGGGGAGACTGTGATCACTGACTCAATGTAAGACCAAGAAGACATGCACCCCCTCACCCTTTGAATCTGTGCAGAAGAATTAAAAAACACTGTAACTTTAAATTGAGATGGGGCATGTTGCTAACCAAGGAGGGACAAAGTAATAAGAAACTAACCAATGGTCACTACAGTAAATGTGTATTTGTGTAGTTTGAAGTGTATAAATACATGCAAGTTCCTTTGTGCAGTGTGCTAGCTTTGTGGCATTACTACCTAGCACTCCTCTTTGCGCAAACATGGAATAAATAAATACCTCTGCTCTGTGTGTATATTGGTGTCTTGCACACTGGGTAAATGACACCACTTGATGGACAACAGCACCTCTATGATAACATATTTAAGAAAGGGTAAAAAACCCCACACTGCTACAGAGCAGTTGTGAGAGAGGAGGGAGTGTATAGGGGTTGTGTGGCAAGATTTTGGTAGCAGGGGTGGCTACAGGGGTGCTTTCTGTGAGAAGATGCCAGAAGCTTCCCCTATATCCAGTACAGCCAATGCCACTGCCACTGACCAAGGCTGAGCCAGTCAGCAGTGGCAGTAGTGCCTCTGTGATAACATTTTAAGAAGAGGGTGGGGGGGAACCTTGCACAACACCAGCAGCAGTCAGAAGAGAGGAGTGAGAATATGCGAGAGAAACAACTCTACAGACACCAAGGTCAGAAGAAGGAAGGGGGAGAAAGTGCTCCAGGCACTGCAGCCCCTGGTGCAGCCCATGGTGAGGCAGCTGTGCCCTGCAGCCCATGGAGGATAACAGTAGAGCAGATCTCCACCTGCAGCCCATGGAGGACCCCATGCCAGAGCAGGTAGATGCACCCGAAGGAGGCTGTGACCCTGTGGGAAGCCTGCGCTAGAGCAGGCTCCTGGCAGGACCTGTGGACCCGTGGGGAACCCACACTGGAGCAGCCTGTTCCTGGAGGACTGTACCCCATGGAAGTGAGCCACGCTGGAGCAGTTTGTGCAGAACTGCAGCCTGTGGGAAGGACTCACATTGGAGAAGTTTGTGGAGGACTGTCTCCCGTGGGAGGGACTCCACACTGGAACAGGAGAAGAGCATGAGGAGGAAGGAGCAGCAGAGACAACATGTGATGAACTGACCACAATCTGCATTTCCCCATCCCCCTGTGCCACCTGAGGGGGGAGAAGGTAGAGAATTCAGGAGTAAAGTTAGGCCTGGGAAGAAGAGAGGGGTGGGGGAAAGGTGTTTTAAGATTTTAAGATTTCTTATTACCCTACTCTGATTTGATTGGAAATAAATTAAATTCATTTCCCCAAGTCAAGTCTGTTTTGCCTGTGATGGTAATTGGTGACTGTAGCAGAAATTTATTGAGCAATGATTGATCACTGCTTATGAAAAAGCCTTTCATTAAGTATATAATTAGTAACTGCTTGACTCAAGAGATGAGCTCAAGGACAAATATAAATTGCATTCAACAGATGGCATTTGTCCTGGGACTTCTGCCCAGGACAGATAGGATGTGAACGAGACCATCCGGACAATAATATATTGTGTGCAGCTGTGTCGTGACAGTAACTTGGCCGTGCTCAGACGTCTGGCCAATGTCCTGGATGTGTGTGTACCTTATGGATCATGAGACAGTGCACACCTGCACTTGGCACAAATTCAAGAGCTTACATATACTAGGTATGTGAGTAATGCTTTGCAGTAATGAATTGATACATTGTTAGCTAGTATCATTTCCTCTTATTATATTGCATGCTCTTTTATTATATTGTAGATAAAAAACTACATTTATTTTTATATTTAATTTGGAATCCATTTTTACTTAGTATCCAGCCATTCAGCAAAACAGTGAGTGATCTCTCCCTGTCCTTATCTAGACCCACAAGCCTTTCGTTATATTTTCTGTCCCCTGTCCAGCTGAGCAGCTTTGGTGGACACCTGGCATCCAGCCAGGGTCAACCCATCACAGGGAGGAGGAAAAACAGGGAAAAAAAAAAAAAAAAAAAAAGAAACAATTCTGCAGACACCAAGGTCAGTGAAGAAGGAGGGGAAGGAGACACAGTTCCCCATAGAATTCTCATAGAAAAACTGGCTGCTCATGGCCTGGATGAGCGAACGGTCTGCTGGATCAAGCACTGTCTGGATGGATGGGCCCAGAGAGTGGTGGTCAGTGGAGTTAAATCCAGCTGGCGGCCGGTCACAAGTGGTGTTCCTCAGGGCTCGGTGTTGGGAGCATTTCTGTTTAACATCTTTATTGATGATCTTGATAAGGACATAGAGTGTATCATCAGTAAGTTCACAGATGACACCAAGTTAAGCGGGAGTGACGATCTGCATGAGGATAGGGAGGCTCTACAGAGAGACTTGGATAGATTGGATCAGTGGGCCAACGTCAATGGGATGAGCTTCAACAAGGCCAAGTGCCAGGTCCTGCACTTGGGCCACAACAACCCCCTGCATGGCTACAGGCTCGGGGAGGTGTGGCTGGAGCTGTCTGGAAGAGAAGGATCTGGGGGTTCTAACTGACAAGCAGCTGAACATGAGCCAGCAGTGTGCCCAGGTGGCCAAGAAAGCCAACGGCATCCTGGCTTGGATTAGAAATAGTGTGACCAGCAGAAGCAGGGAGGTGATAGTCCCCCTGTGCTCTGCACTGGTGAGGCCACACCTGGAGTGTTGTGTCCAGTTTTGGGCACCTCAATACGAGAGAGATCTCGAGGGGCTGGAGCGAGTGCAGAGGAGGGCAACGAGGCTGGGGAAGGGCCTGGAGAATAAATCCTGTGAGGAGCCATTGAAGGAGCTGGGGCTGTTTAGTGTGAGGAGGAGAAGGTGAGGGGAGACCTCATCACTCTCTACAGCTCCCTGAAAGGACATTGTAGAGAGGTTGGTGCTGGTCTCTTCTCACAGGTGATTAGTGACAGAACAAGAGGGAACGGCTTTAAACTGCAACAGGGGAGGTTCAGACTGGACATGAGGAAAAAATGTTTCCCAGAAAGAGTGGTCAGAGAGTGGAATAGGCTGCCCAGGGAGGGGGTGGAGTCCCCATCCCTGGGTGTGTTTAAGGGTCGTTTAGATGAGATGTTGGGGGATGTGGTGTAGGGGAGAACTTTGTAGAGTAGGGCTGAGGGTTGGACTCGATGATCCCAAGGGTCTTTTCCAACCTGAATGATTCTGTGAGATGCTCCAGTTGCTAGAGCAGAGATTCCTCTGCACCCCATGGAGAAGACCATGGTGAAGCAGGTTGTCCCCCTGCAGCCCATGGAGGACCATGGTGAAGCAGATATCCACTCTACAGTCCATGGAGGACACCCACACTGCAGCAGGAAGATGTGCCCTGAAGGAAGCTGCAGCCCATGGACAGCCCATGCAGGAACAGGTTTTCTGGCAGGAACTGCAGTCCACAGGAAGGACCCATGCTAGAGCAGTTCCTGAAGTACAGCAGCCCATGGGGAGTGACAAACTGGAGCAGAGGAAAAAGGGAGAGGAGGAAGGAGCTGCAGAGACAAAGAATTATGAACAGACTGCAACACCCATTCACCCTGTGCTGCTGGGGGTGGTGAGTGTTTGTCTTTGTGTCTTACCATGCTACTCTTTTTTTAACTGGTAATATATTAAATTAATGTCCTGGTTTTGGCTGGGATAGAGTTAATTTGCCTTCGTAGTAACTAGAATAGTGCTGTGCTTTGGATTCAGTATGGGATTTGGTATGAGAAGAATGATGATAATACACTGATGTTTTCAGTTGTTGCTAAGAGATCAAGGACTTCCCAGCTTCCCATGCAAGTAGGGGATTCTCTCTCGCTTCTGGGATTGTGGTTTCTGGATCTTGTTTTTTCCGGGATTGCTAGACGGGAACGGGCTGGGTATCAGTCAGTGGGTGGTGAGCAATCGGAGTATGCATTACCCGTTTGTACTTTCTATTATTGTTTTATTTTATTTCAATTATTAAACTGTTTTTATCTCAACCTATGAGTCTCCCTACCTTCACCCCTCCAATTCTCTCCCTGTGCTGGGTTTGTGTGGTGGGGGTTTTTGGTAGCGGGGGAGGGGGCTACAGCAGTGGCCCCTGTGAGAACCTTCTGGAAGCTCCCCTGGCTCCAAGTCAGACCCCCCCTCTGCGCCAAGGCTGAGCCAATTAGTGATGATGGCTGCACCTCTGGGATAACGTATTTAAGAAGGGGAACCTGGGAGGAGCAGTTGGAGTTGTGAGGAGTTGCGAGGATGACACCTATGCAAACACCAAAGTCAGTGGAAGAAAGGAGGAGGAAGGGGGGGGAGGTGTGCCAGTGCACCACCCCTGCAGCCTGTGGTGAGATGGCAGGCTGCCCCCCCCCAAGGGTTACAGTGGAGCAGATGCCCACCTGCAGCCCGTGGAGGATCCCACACTGGAGCAGGTGGCTGCACCCAAAGAAGGCCGGGACTCTGTGGGAAGAAGAAGCTCCCGCTGTTGTAGTTCAGCACTGGGAGGGCTGCAACACGTAGGAGGGACCCACGCCAGAGCAGCTCAGGGAGAGCTGCAGCCTGTGGGAAGGATTCACGTCAGAGAAAGTTTGTGGAGGACTATCTCCCGTGAGAGGGGAATCACGCTGGAGCAGGGGATGAATGCAAGGAGAAAGAAGCGGCAGGACTGACCGCACTCCCCATTCCTTGCCCCCTGCACCACTGTGGGGGGAGGAGGTAGAGAAATCAGGAGCAGAGCTAAGCCCAGGAAGAATGGAGGGGTAGGGGGGAGGTGTTTTTGAGATGTGGGAATGCTTCTCATGGTCCTATTCTGTCTGTTAAGTGTTGAGTCTGAATTAATTTTATGTTCTTTTTCTTCCCCTAACAAGTCTGCCTTTTGCTTGTGATTGTAATGAGTGAATCATCCCTCCCTGTCCTTATATCGATTCCCGAGCCTTTTGCTTTATTTCCTCCTTCCCAGCACTGGGGGGGGGAGGGGGGAGTGAGCAGCTGTGTGGTGCTCAGTTTCCCTCTGAGCTCAAACCACAACAGTCCCCCATTCCCCAGGCAGGGGAGAGTGAGTGAGAGGCTGCGTGGTAGGTTTAAACCACCACAGTCCTTTTTGGTGCCCAACATGGGGCACAAAGGGTTGAGATAACAACAGATCTGGCCAGAGCGTATTACAACAAATTTGTTATAATCATTCATTTTATTGGTTTAATAGTTGCTGGTCACAATGCCTGTTTATTGGCTCTTAAGAGTTGTGTCGCTTGTTCTTAGAGTTGTGCTATGCATCACCTCACTTGCCGTATATAGTCCCTATGCTGCTGCTTATCACCCATGGAAGGTGGATTAAGATTTTTGCTTTGCTGTACTATGTAACACTGGTTTATGGCACAATAAAGTTATCTGTCCTGAGATTTTTCCGGTATCTGTACCATTGTTAGCAAGATGAACAGGAAAAAAAATTGTTAGCAAGATGTTTTGGCTTACATTTCCACCTCTGTACTTTGGGAGTAATCTAGCGGAAAAAGTTAACAATTACACCTTTTCTCCTTGAAGAGCCAATCCATGGGGGAAACACCTTCCTTCACCTTTCCCTTCTCCTTCAGGCTACTTAAAATTGCATTTGAGAATTTTGAAAATTTTGAATATCCTTGGAACGTTGACACTAATGTGGCTGTCTTATTGCTAGGAGCCAGCGTGTCCCTGCATGTGGTTCAATTTTTGTTCAGGATTAAGCAACTATTTAAGAGTATCACCAAGAGATCTACCCCAAGGGTGGAGAGTTATGAGTGGCAGGGTGTGTGGGATAGCATGGGCAAATACCTAGGACAGTGGGCACCTCCAGTGTTTTGGAACTTCATCCCTGAACAAGTGCAGAATCCTGAAAAACTAGTAAAATATTTGGAAAAAGTATGCTGCTGCCCTGGTAATTCCAGAGAGACACAGATCACTGCAATGTGCTGGGGCCTGGCACATGCCTACTGACTGCTATTAAACACTATTCAGTACCCTTAAGGGGAAGAGAAGCGCTCTGGATCTGATAACAAAATGACAGGCGCTGCAGCCACTCCAACCCCAGTGATCAGCACTGCAGCTACCCCAACCCCTGTGACAGGCACTGCAGCTGAACCAAAGGACCAATCCGCACAGGTATCAGTTGCCCCCAGACAGAAGAAATGGACATGAAAGTCATTGAAATTCATCATATTTAGAAGGGGATGAAGATGCTCCTCCTAAGGAGGAAGAGGAGGAGGAGGAAGGAGAAGATGAGATGGTAGCCACCTCCACCTGATCTCTATCCCTGAGCAAGCTCTGGAATATACGAAAAGATTTCAGCCATCATCCAGGTGAGCACATTGTCACTTGGCTGCTCAGATGCTGGGATAACGGGGCCAGTAGCTTGGATTTAGAGGGTAAAGAAGCCAGGCAGCTGGGGTCCCTTGCTAGGGAAGGGGGCATTGATAAAGCGATTGGAAAAGGAGAAAAAAACCCACAACCTCTGGAAGAGGCTCTCACCAGGTTTGAGGGAAAGGTATCCCTACAAGGAAGAGACTGTATGTAATCCAGGCAAGTGGGTCAATACAGAGAGGGGTATCCAGTACCTGAGGGAACTAGCTGTTCAGGAGCTGATTTATTACAACTCAACCAATGCAGTTACCTGAAGACCCAGATAATGTCCCGAGTGGACGACCCATGTGGCGGAAGATTATACAGAGCGCACCATCATCGTATGCCAGCTCACTGGCGGTAGTAGATTTAGGAGGAGACAATGAGGCACCAGCCGTGAATGAAGTGGCTACTTGACTCTGGCAATTTAGAGAGTCTCTCTTCCTCCCTACAGGCCTGCATCTCAGCTGTGGAGAAACTACCAGACATCCTGGAGAAACACATGGAGAAACTCTCCTGAGAGTTCCAGAGATTCGAGGATAAATTCTGCCCCCTACCTGTACAGACCAATATCTCGGCTATTAGGAGCACGTGTTCCCCTACAAAAGAGAACCGGTACACACCACGGGGGAAGCTGTGGTATTACCTGTGTGACCATGGAGAAGACATGAGAAAATGAGATGGAAAACCTACCTACCTCCTAGAAGAGCGGGTATGTGAGTTGGAAGGAAGAACAACTTCTTTCAGGAGAAATGCTGCTCCAGTTTCCAGTAATCAGTTGCCCAGACCAGAAAGGTCGACTTTGCTCACGATCCTATGAGAAGAACTTCTGAATTGTATTCACAAGAAGTGAGTGACCAAGATGAGACTGAAATCCATGCACACCACACTGACCCATTTGTCGATAGCGGGTATTATGACCAACATTAGAGGGGCCCTGCCTCCAGCCAGGCGGAGGACAGGGACAATCGAGTTTATTGGTCCGTGTGGATTTGATGGCCTGGCACGTCTGACCCCCAGCAGTATAAGGCTCTAGTGGACACTGGTGCTCAATGCACCCTAATGCCATCAAATTTTAAAGGGGCAGAACCCATTTGTATTTCAGGAGTGACAGGGGGTCTCAACAGCTGACTGTATTGGAGGCCGAGGTGAGCCTAAGTGGGAATGAGTGCAAAAAACACCCCATTGTGACAGGCCCAGACGCTCCATGTATTCTTGGCATAGATTATCTCAGGAGAGGGTACTTCAAGAACCCAAAAGGGTATCGGTGGGCTTTCGGTATAGCTGCCTTGGAGACAGAGGAATTCAAACAGCTGTCTGCTTTGCCCAGTCTCACAGAGGACCCTTCTGTTGTGGGATTGCTGAGGGTCAAAGAACAACGGGTGCCAATTGCCACTACAACAGTGCACTGACGGCAATACTGCACCAATTGAAACTCTGTAATCCCTATTGAAGGGAAGCTGCTACAAGTATACTTGAAATTGCTAATGTACAGGGACCTGTAAAATAAGACATTTAGTTTTAATGTTAGACATCACTTATGTTTTACTAGCTTTTATTTTTTTCCTGTATTTTTCCTGTACTTTACTGTAACGTATATAATTTCATTTATACTTTTTCCTAACTACCCTCTGTAGTCATTACCCAGTTACCCATTTATAAGATGTTTTAAAACCTTTAACTCCTTGCCGAGTAAAGATAAGACAGACCTTGGACAGTCTGAAAAAAAACTCCCTGAGTACATCCCTAATAGCAGGAACCTAAAGAAAACAAGGGCCTGAGAAGATGCCAGTGTCAAGAGAAGTGCTGAAAGCTGGAACAAACAGGAGCTGAAGGACAGATGAAGTAACTCTATGACCAGATATGGACACTAGAAACCTAAAGTTCACTAATGGACAGTGTGAGGAAGACTACGTGGACCCCTAAGGAGGGGAGAAGACCCTCACTCTATTTTTACTACGCATGCTCAGACTATGTAAATGAATTCTGAGAACCCATTAGCATAAGACTGCCTTTTCTAAGAAATCTAATGCACACGTATGCTTTTTGTGTATATTAGTCAGAGAGTTTTGTTAGTAAGTGCGGCACTTGTGGTGGAGCGATCCCCAGTGCTGCCCAGCGCTGCGAATAAAGAATCCCTGCTGAACAGTTGTACTCAATTCTGACTGTTGAGTGAAGCTCTCTGTGTTTCAGTTGGCGACCCAGATGAGACCCTCTCTGCTCGGCTACAGGACCCATTGAGAACAGGACTCCCTTGGGCGCCCCCAGGATTTTCCTGGAGGGACTCCTCGCCTCAATTGGATCACTGCGGGAACAGACAAGGACCATCTGAATAAAGGTATTCTTTAAATTTTTGTTTGGGGGCCTGGCCATTAGGAAGCTGTTCATAAATCGTAAGACGAGATCTTGCGTGGAACAGCGTATAGCGGGTTGCTAGCACCTCACTGGTATACGTTTGGGTACGCTTCGGTGTACATTTGGGAACACTTTGGTGTTCATTTGGGAACGTTTTGATGTTCATTTGAGTGCTTTGTTTTCTGGTTCTGACATTGGAAATTGTACTCTCGGATCTCGCAATTTTGGTTTTGTGCTTCTGGATCTTGCAATATTGATAATATAAATGATAATGAGATATTGTTGAAAAACTGTATGCATGTATGAATGAGACGTGCAATTACGCACGAAGCGAGTGCAGAGTCTGGATCCGCAGTTCTGTTATTCCGCGAGGAAAACAGCCGGAGAAGGACGAAGCGAGAGGAGAGGAGTGAATGGTGATTTTAAATAATATTATTGTTAGTATAAATAATTTGTGATAGCTCTCACCATTATAAGATAACCCCAGCTGTGTGGTATAACAGGTGGTCAGCAGAGTGGGGAAGTTCTGAAAAAGAGCCCGTTAGGATGTGTTCTGGAACACTGGAAAGATATTGGTAGTCCACCAGGAGGGAATGTAAATAAGAAAACTTTAATCAAGGATTGTAACCAGTGGTAGCCATTATATAAATTAGATGATGAGGAAAAATGGCCCAGTAATGGAACTTTAAATTATAATACTTTATTGCAATTGATGCTGTTCCTCAGAAGAAATGATAAATGGGATGAGGTGGTATATGCTGATATGTTTTTCACCTTAAGAAATCATCCTGAGTGGCAAAAAGAGTGTGGTATAAATTTGGCCCCTCAGGATCCCCTTGTTTTGACATTAGAAAAGGATAAAAAGAGGGAACAGGGAAAGTTGAAGCGATATTGTTTAGATGCAATGACTGAAACTGAGAAACAGCTGGTTTTAAAAACTGCCCGAACCCATGTGCAGGCTCAGATTACAGCTGGAACGCTGGTAGGGGGAGTTGATCAGTATGTTCCCCTGACTGACCCGAATTGGGATCCAAATGATAATATGGAGTATCACATATTAAAGCGATATCAAGATTGGATAAAATTTGGATTAGAGAATGCAATCCCAAAGGCTATAAATTTGTCAGCACTTTATACTGTGAAGCAGGGGCAAACTGAAACCCCTACAGAATTCTTAGACAAATTATGATTGGCAATGCATAAATATACCACCTTAGACCCCTCATCTGATGTAGGGCAGCAACAATTGGTATTGTTGTTTTTGAGCCAATCATCGGAAGATATTAGGAGAAAACTCCAGAAACTAAAAGAGCCTGAAGCGCGGGATTTGGAGAAGTTAATTGAAGAAGCCTGGAGGGTATACAGAAATAGGGAAAACAGTGATAAGAGAAAATTAAATAGAACAACAGCCACGGCAACAATTGCAGCATTAGAATGAAGTGTGGGACCTCAGAGACTCCCTGGATGCAGAGGTAAAGGAGGATCTCCTGTGGGAACTCGAAGTTTCCAAACAACACTGAGACCAGATCAGTGTGCTTATTGTGGAGGAGGTGGGCACTGGAAAAAGGAATGTCCGAAACTGAGAAAAGTAAAGCCTGAAGTGATTGCTGAAATCGAATGATGGGGACCTGGGGAATCTACCCTAGAGGATCCACTGGTTAAATTGAAGCTAGGGAATCAGAATGAGGAGACAGAATTTCTTATAGATACAGGTGCCTCATATTCTGTATTAAATCAGGAACTAATACCTGTAGGTCACAATTTTGTAACTGTAATAGGAGCTACTGGCCAGCAAAAGAAGGCTTTCTTTTTACATCCAATTAAATTTAAGATTGGAAATCAAATGGGAATTCACAAATTCCTTTATTTACCAGAATCTCCGAAATCCTTATTGGGACGGGACTTATTAGAGCAATTAGAGGCACAGATAATTTTTGAAAAGGGTAAAATAGAACTCAGAGTAAAAGATGATCGACTAATTGAAATTTTAAGTTTGGTTATGATTCAGATGGAAAAACAAACTGAGGGTACCCCAGAACTTGGAGAAATTTTAGATCAAGCGTATCCAGGAGTATGGGCCTCTGAAACTCCTGGTAAGGCCAAAAATGCTATGCCGGTAAAAGTGGAATTAAAACCTGGTTCTGGTGCAATTAAAATAAACCAGTATCCTTTAAGATTGGAAGATTGGAGAGGTATAAAAAAATAATTGAAAAATTATAAAAATTTGGGTTACTGATAGAATGTGAATCAGAATTTAATGCCCCAATTTTACCAATAAAGAAGCCGGATGGGAAATATAGAATAGTACAAGACTTAAGGGCAGTTAACAGAATTGTGGAAGATCTATACCCAGTAGTAGCAAATCCATACACCTTATTAACTAGCCTGAAAGAAACATATGAATGGTTTACAGTATTGGATTTAAAAAATGCATTCTTTTGCCTCACCTTGGCCCCTGAAAGCCGCCATCTGTTTGCCTTTGAATGGGAAAACCCCGATTCGGGGTGTAAAGCTCAGCTTACTTGGACAGTGTTACCCCAGGGATTTAAAAATAGCCCTACGATTTTTGGAAACCAATTAGAAAGAGAACTAGAACTTTGGGAAAGGCCTCCAGGTAATGGCATCCTTTTACAATATGTAGATGATATCTTAATAACTACAGAGACAAGAGAAAAATGTAAAGAATGGACTGTGAGCTTACTGAACTTTCTTGGACTAAGTGGTTATCGAGTGTCATTACAGAAAGCTCAAATCCTGAAAAAATAAGTGGTCTATTTGGGATTCTTGATCTCCAAAGGATGACGACAGCTTAGAAATAAAAGGAAAGAGGCCATCTGTAGGACTCCAGAGCCAACTACTGTAAAGGAACTTCAAACTTTTCTAGGAATGACAGGTTGATGCCGTCTATGGATTTATAATTATGGACTGATAATAAAACCTTTATATGAACTACTGAAAGATAATCAGAAACAATTAATCTGGACTGATGAGGCCAAAAGAGCATTTAAAGAATTAAAATTAGAACTGATGAGAGCCCCTGCTTTGGGCTTGCCAGATGTGACTAAACTTTTTTGGTTGTTTGCCTATGAAAAACAAGGAGTGGCCCTGGGAATTTTAGCCCAAAAATTGGGACCCTACAAGCGAGCAGTAGCATATTTTTCCAAACAATTGGATGAAGCCAGCAAAGGATGGCCAGGATGCCTCCAGGCAGTGGCAGCTGTTGTCATAATCATTCAAGAGGCTCACAAGTTTACCCTGGGGCAGAAGATGATGGTTCACACTTCCCATGCAGTAACTTCCGTTTTGGAACAAGAAGGCGGACATTGGTTATCACCATCTAGATTTTTAAAATATCAGGCAGTCCTAATAGAGCAGGATGATGTGGAAATTATTACATTTACAATAGTTAACCCTGCCTCTTTTCTAAGTGATAAACAGGAAACAGACCCCATTATACATGACTGCATAGAAACAATTGAAACCATCTACGCGAGTAGACCTGACCTGAAAGAAGAACCGTTGGAAGAAGCCAACCATACCTGGTATATGGATGGAAACAGTTTTGTGAAAAATGGAGTCTGAAGGGCCGGGTACACGGTGATGACAGATCAGGTAATAGAAGCAAAACCTCTCCCAAAAGGTACATCAGCACAGAGGGCGGAGATAATTGCCTTAACAAGAGCACTGGAGCTCGCTGAAGGATGTGTAAATATATGGACAGATTCAAAGTATGCCTTTGGTGTAGTGCATGCTCATGAAGCGATCTGGAAAGAACGAGGACTTTTAACTACACAAGGAAAAAGTATTAAACATGCAGATATAATATTATGACTTTTGGAAGCAATCCGACTTCCGACAGCTGTGGCCATCATGCATTGTAGAGGACATCACAAAGGTAACACTGACAAGGAGGTGGGTAACAAATTGGCTGATTATGAGGCGAGGCAAGCAGCGGAACAAGGTGAGGTATTAAGTTTGATTCCTGAAAAATCTCTATCATTACCTGAAACAGTAAAATATGATGAAAAAGATAAAAAGCTAATCAAGGACTTAAAAGCTAAGATTGATTCGTCAAATTGGGCAACAGTAGAAGACAATTGAGTAATAGTTCCCTTTAGAATATTGTGGACATTAGTAAAAACTGAACATGACAAAACTCACTGGGGAACAGCAGCTCTATATAATTCTCTCTCTAAGCAAATAATAGCCCGAAACTTGTTTCAAAATGTGAGAAATGTGGTTAACAGATGTGAGACATGTTTGAAAAATAACCCAAAAGTAGAGCACTGAGTAAAGTTTAGAAATATTAGCAAAGGATGTGTTCCAGGTCAAAGTTGGCAAATAGACTTCTCAGAATTGCCTAGAAAAGGGGGGTATAGATGAAGTGAGAAACCTTAACAAAATAGATGCAGGCCTCTCAGCAGGGTGGGGTCTCAGCAGGATGGGCTCTTGAGATAAGGGAGGAGCTGCAACTACTGAGTCCCAAGATAAGGAAGGGGAATTCAAAGAATGCTAAATTGACATGCTGAAGAGACCTAATTGGGTGAAAAGTCACGAGAGGAAGAGGAGGCATCTTCAATCTTCATCCTGAAGACCCCTGCCCAAGACCACCAGGAGATATTGCACAGGCGCAACGGGGAGGGACTTGGGGCGGGATTTATGATAATGATTTCTCAAAACTAATTGTAATATCTCTCCCTATTCTCGGGATTATCATGAATATGTAAACACTTACGCTATAGAAAGGAGCTGCTTTTCGCTCCAAAATGTGCACGTTTGTGGAGGAGCAATCCCCCGTGCACCCAGCGCTGAATAAACATACCTTCTTTATAACCTTACTGGTTGTAAAGTCGTTACTCCACACGTCATTTTGGCGACCCAGATGGGACTCTCTCTGCTCGGCTGCTGGAACAACTGAGGAACGGACGTCCTAGCCGCGGCCCGGGAATTCTCGGAGGAACTCCGCTCTCAGCCGTTCACTGCGGGGGCAGACAAGAGCCGTCTAAACTATGGACAAAGGTATGTTTACGGGGTAACGGGAGGCTGGTAAGGCGCGCAGAGACGTCTGGCGCACAGCCTAGAGGGGTACCCAGTTTGGCTAAGGCGCCTTGGAAAGAGCTCTGTTTAGGGTGTTAAACGGGATAGCTATCGTTCATGTCATCTGTTGTAACCCATGGGAAATCGAAATATTGAAATTATTTAAGTTAACTGGCGTTATACCTGTGGTAAACGATTAATGGTTTACGATTTATGTGGTACGTGAATTTGGCTCTTATCTTAATTGGTACATTTTGTAGCATGAGTGTGAGTAAAAAGCAAGAGGGGCCCTTTAAGTAACTGTGTGACTGAGTGCTTGCAGAGTGTGAGTGAGACGCAGCACAGCTGCGAAGCGAGTGAGGAGTTCTGATCCGAGGTTCCGTGTTCTCCGCGAGGAGAGCGGCCGGAGATGAACGAAGCGAATTCAGCTGCCAGGCGAGCAAAGTGGTTGTAGGGGGATATCCAACTTAACATATTAAGAATGTATGAGGCTGGTATGATGGGTTGTATGTCCCTGACGACCATTGGTGGGATAGTAGCCGGAATAATAATTGTTGTAATCCTTTGTTGCTTTTGTTGCCATATTCTGTGGTAACACATTGACTCTGTGTATAGTGTAAAAGCCGCTGGGTTCGGCTTGTTTCAGTTGTAGTAATTGCCTGTACCAATATTACAGTTGTTGCAGTTGAGATAGGTTGTGCTTTGGGATAAAATTGGGAAATTTCAAACGTAAAGAGAAAGTATAGGAGTGTCCCCTGTTTGTTCCCACTTTAATCTGAAACAAACTCTTCGGGGTTGGGGTGGGAGCAGGATGGGAAATACCCACAGTAAAGAAGTCCTAAAGAGAAGCCCCTTAGGATGTATACTAATGCATTGGAAAGATATCATTAGGTCTGGGGGCACAGAAAATAAAAGGACTCTTATAAAATATTGTAATCAGTGGTGGCCACTTTATAAACTGGAAAATGAGGCACAATGGCCACTAAATGGAACTTTGGACTATAATACCCTCCTACAGTTAATGTTGTTCTTAAGAAGGGAGGGGAAGTGGGATGAAGTATCATATGCAGACATGTTTTTCACTATCCGTAATCATCCAGATTGGCAAAAAGATTGTGGTCTAATCATACCACAAGATCCCTTGGTGCTCGCTTTGGAGCGAGAAAACAATAAAGGATTAAAAGGAAAACTGAGACAGTGTTGCTCAGCATGTAGTGTTGGCCAGAGATGTACAAAAATTGAAAAGGCACCAAGGATCAGACCCCGACCTGACAGACTTATTTGAGCCTCCCCCATGAAAGCAGTCTCCTCCGCAGCCACAAAAACAAGAACAAGACTCAGATTCAGACCCTACTCCTACCCCCTCTCCCCCAGGTAGCCCGGTATCTTCCCACACACAGGGAAAACCTGCTCAAACAATTCTTCAGGCACCCCTCAGGGAGGCAGTCGCTCCAGATGGGGGAGCCATGCTAATAAAAATACCCTTTTCCAGCACAGACTTAGAAAATTGGAAAAGAGCTGTAAAGGAGTTCCGAAGTGACCCAATAAGCGTGGCCAGACAATTTCAGTTTATACTGAAACAACATAATCCTGATTGGAATGATATACAGTTACTACTGGATTACCTAACAGAGACTGAGAAACAATTGGTTCTGAAAGCAGCAGGTGATCTGGCCTCAGACTATTGCAGAACCACGGGGAACGAGGTTAAGGATTTCTTTCCCCTTCAGGACCCAAGGTGGAATCCAAACAGTTCTGCTCAAAAGGACAGGTTAAAAGGATACCAGGATTTAATCTTAAAGGGATTGGAAAGGGCCATGCCCAAAAATATAAATTGGCCAGCATTATATGCAATTAAGCAGGGTCCTTTGGAATCACCTTCTGAATTCCTGGATCGGCTAAGGGAAGTGATGCGTCGAAATACGCCACTAGACCCAGGATCCGAAGCCAGGAGTACAACAGCTGGTATCATTATTTTTGGGGCAATCCACAGGGGATATCAGGCGTAAGTTACAGAAACTACGCACCACGGAAAGCAGGAACCTAGAAGTATTACTGGATGAAGCATGGAGGGTGTTTAGCAACAGGGAGGCCGAATATAGGAAGGGGCAACAAAGAGTGGTGGCAGTAATAGATGAACTAAAGGGGAGAAAATTTAAGAAGGGGTTTCTGGATAAAGACCAGTGTGCATTTTGTAAAGAAAGAGGACGCTGGAAGGCTGCCTGTCCGAAACAAAAGCGGAAAGGGAAAGTACTTGCATCAATAAATACAGATTGACAGGGACCGGAGGAGTCCACCCTAGCGGATCCACTGGTTACAATAAAGCTAGGGAAAGAACAAAAAGAAATAGAATTTTTAGTAGATACTGGAGCAACTTATTCAGTACTTAATCAAGCTCTGATGCCCCTAGGAGAAGAATATGTGATGGTAAAAGGAGCTACTGGACAAACTGAAAAAGCTTATTTTTGTAAGCCATTAAAATATAAATTAGGAAAGCAAATGGGTATACATAAATTCTTGTATCTACCAAATTCACCTAAAGCTCTTCTGGGAAGAGATCTTTTGGAACAATTGAAAGCCATGATTACATTCAAAAAAGGGGAAGTTACTCTGAAGGTAAATAATCAACAATATATACAAATGATGGGCTTACTTTTAACAAATCTTCCAATAAAAGAAGAAGTAATTAGTAAAGAAATTATGGACCAGGTATACCCCGGAGTATGGGCAACGGATATACCAGGGCAGGCTAAAAATGCTATGCCAGTTATAGTAAAATTAAAAGAAGGGCAAAAACCAGTAAGGATAAAACAATATCCTCTAAAAAGGGAGGATTGGGAAGGCATTCAGCCCACCATTAAGAGATTTTTAGATCAGGGATTGCTGAAGGAATGTGAATCCAATTTCAATACCCCTATCCTTCCAGTAAAGAAACCAGATGGGTCCTACCGGGTGGTGCAGGATCTAAGAGCAATTAATAAAATAACCGAAGATTTATATCCTGTAGTGGCTAACCCTTATACCTTGCTCACCACCTTGACCCAGGAACTAACCTGGTTTACTGTTCTAGATTTAAAAGATGCCTTCTTTTGCCTCCCTCTCCACGAGTCTAGCCAGAAATTATTTGCTTTTGAATGGGAAAATCACAAAACAGGCCACAAAACTCAACTAACTTGGACGGTGCTGCCTCAAGGATTTAAGAACAGCCCCACGATATTTGGCAATCAATTAGCTAAAGATCTTGAAAGCTGGGACCAGCCTCCTGACAAAGGCAAGATTCTTCAATACGTGGATGACCTGCTTGTCACTACGGAAACCAGAGAAGGATGTATCGCCTGGACGGCAGACACAAGCGGAAACAGATTGGAATGGACCCCAGACGCAGACAGGGCCTATATGGACTTGAAAAAGGCCCTGATGTCAGCACCTGCACTTGGACTCCCAGATGTGAGTAAACCTTTCTCTCTATTCTCGCACGAAAAACAGGGAATAGCTTTGGGAATCCTAACCCAAGACCTTGGGCCCTATCGAAGGGCTGTGGCCTGTTTCTCCAAACAATTAGACAAGGCTGCGAAAGGATGGCCAGGATGTCTCAGAGCAGTGGCAGCCATAATCTTGAATATCCAGGAAGCTCGTAAATTTACCCTGGGTCAGAAAATGACTGTTTGTCTCCCACGCTGTATCAGCGGTCTTAGAAGCTAAAGGTGGTCACTGGCTGTCACCACAGAGATACCTGAGGTACCAGGCTATCATGGTAGAACTAGATGATGTAGAAATAGTGGTGACTAACATTGTCAACCCAGCTTCTTTCCTAGATGGCAGGAACGGGGAACTTTTAGAACATGACTGCCTAGAAACTATTGAAGCCGTGTACTCCAGACGACCAGATCTGAAAGACACTCCGTTGGAGGGAGCCGATGATTGGTTTACCGATGGAAGCAGTTATATGGTAAGCGGTACCCGACACTCGGGGTATGCAGTCACAACAACCAGTGAAGTCCTGGATTCTGGGCCACTACCTGCTTCAACTTCAGCCCAGAAAGCCAAAATAATTGCCTTAACGAAGGCCCTTGAGAGAGCTAAAGGGCTAAAAATCAACATATGGACTGATTCGAAATATGCATTTGGAGTGGTGCATGCTCATGGGGCCATCTGGAAGGAAAGAGGACTTTTGAACTCTCAAGGAAAAACCATCAAACATGCCACAGAGATTCTGAAACTCTTAGAAGCCGTTCAATTGCCAGAAAGGGTGGCTATCATGCATATAAAGGCGCACCAGAAAGTACAATCAGACATAGAAAGAGGCAATGAACTCGCGGACAGAGAGGCAAAACGAGTGGCACGGATGGAACAGGTAACCGAGGGAGCACTAATCCCAGATGGTAAGGTCACACTAGGGGAAAAACCCCGCTACAATAAGGAAGACCTTAAACTTATAGGGGATTTAGATGGAAAATATAATCAGGATGGATGGGCTATTACCTCACAGAAGAAAATCATAGTCCTCTCACATATGATATGGGCGGTAGTTCGGGAAGAACATAGAAAGGGTCATTGGGGGACGGAAGCATTATATAAATACTTAATTGGGAAGATTGTTGCAAGAAATCTGTATACAACAGTGAGGCAAGTAACTCAACAGTGTGATCTTTGCCTTCAGACTAACCCCAAAGGAGGCCCAAAATTCAAAGTAGGACAGATAGGCAGAGGTAACCTACCTGGGCAACAGTGGCAAATCGATTTCTTGGAACTCCCAAGGAAAGGGGGGTACCGGTATTTGTTGGTATTAACAGATACTTTTTCAGGATGGCCAGAAGCATTTCCTTGTAGAACGGCAAAAGCCCGAGAGGTCACCAAAATCTTGCTACAAGAGATCATTCCAAGGTTTGGTGTACCATCAGCAATGTCCTCAGATAGAGGATCACACTTTATATCAAAAATAGTTCAACAAGTGAGTTTGCTGTTAGGAATTGATTGGCAGCTGCATACACCTTATCGACCACAATCGAGTGGCCAGGTAGAGAAAATGAATCACTTGATTAAACAACAGATTGTGAAATTGGGACAAGAAGCAAATTTGGCTTGGCCACAGTCTTTGCCTCTGGCACTCTTACGAATCAGGACAAGGCCCAGAGCCAAGGAGGGGATAAGTTCTTTTGAAATTCTATATGGAAGACCATATTCTGTAAAGATGGGGATATCATCACAAGTAGGGGAGGAAATAATGAATGGGTACCTCATAGAGTTGAGCAAACAACTCAGAAAGATTGTGTGGTGGTTTAGCCCCTACCGGGGTCTGAGACCATGCGGCCGCTGCCCCTCCCCCACAAAGGGAGTGAAATACAAAGCCCCAAGACTGAAATAAGGAAAGGTTTAATACAACAATGCAATAGCAACACAACAAACAACAACAATAACAATAACAGTAATAGTGATAGCAATGAACAGAGCAAAATAGCTACCAAATACAGCAGTTTGAAGCACGATGTACAAAACCACGAGTGCACCGCGCTCCGTGCCAGGAAAAATGTGACCTGCCAGGATGTGACATCCTCATGGTATCTGAATAACCCGGCTAGAGCTCCCCCCCCCACTGCTGGGGAAACTTAACCCTATCCTGGTTAAACCAGGACAGATTGAGAAACATGTATACAGTACTAGAGGCAGAGGGCTTGATGGACCTGTACATAAGATATCTCCTGGCGATTTTGTATATGTAAAGTCTTTTGCAGATAAGACTCTGGAACCACAGTGGGAAGGACCGTTTCAAGTACTGCTGACCTCTTACACGGCTATCAAAATCAAGGAACAGAACGCCTGGATTCATCACTCATGAGTGAAGAAGGCACCTAAGTCCCAATGGAGAATCACGCAAGTCCAACCAGGGAAATTATTCTTATCTCGGTCATAATATTGAGTCAGGATATGGCAGTGGGAAGCAGCTCTTTTTTGTCACCACTGCATATGTTTCGACCAAATAAGCAAAAACAACATCTAGCGGTAGTAGCAATACAAGCGACTCCATTTCTGAATGACTCATGGGTCTGGGATGAGGAAACAGGAAAGTATGAGATCATGGCAAAAAAAAGGGGGAATGTTAGTAGGTTGTGCAAGGAACAGTTTTGAACCGGCAAGTATTATAAGTGTTGTAACTCCGCCCCCTAGTCGGAAACAAATCGCAAGGTTTTCTAAACGATTGTTCGATCTATGGAAATGCTGTGAACTGGGATGCTGTAGCACCCCGGGTGTTGGCAATGACAAGTGGCCATGGTCACAAGCTCATTTGGCGTACACAGAGACAATAGGGAAAAAATCAGATATACGAGGGCTAACTTTAGCTACTGTGGTCATGTACAAAGAGGGTTCTGGAGGTTATGTATATAAAGAGGGAATATGGAATGAAGGTGAAGGAATCCCTCAGATATGGGGGATATCCGGGGAAGAAATTAGCATAGGATGTCAAATGGTGGATGGAACCAAGTATAGTGGGTCCACCCAGATATCAATTTCAACCTCACAGGGTAAAAGCGTTACAGACTGTGGTAGTAGTAAGCCTGAGTGTTGGCACGACCACATTTTAGAACAAAATGTTATGGTAGAATGCCTATGGAAACGACAGGGAAATGGGTTAAAATTTAAATTTCAAATCCAAGTCCAAGCTGAACCAACTTGGCTGAGTTTTTCATTAACCGAGACAGTAGAAGTCAGCTGTATATGGAAACGTCTGGATGAAAACATAATTTTTAGAATTAAAAATGGAACAAGGCCAATAAAGCCAACGACGACGACGGTTAAGCCAACAATGACAACAATGGTCAAGCCAATGGCTCCCCCATATCCTGGATACCATATTTATGAAACAGGCCCACACATAATTCGGAAAACAGGACAGCAGATTGTATTGTACAATCCTAAATGGTCATTGAAGCAAATAGAATTACATTTGCAACTAGATATGTCAGGCGTCCACCAAAATTGCCTCCCATTTATAAAAGCAACCCAGGAGGGATGGAGAGAGTGGTTAAAATCTCGCACTATAAGGTCAAAAAGGGATGTGACTGGGGTCTTAGGAACAGGACTAGGAGTACTAAACAGCATAGACTCAGAAGTAATAATGAACAAGCTGGCATCCGCAACAGGAGAGCTGGTCAAACTAAAACAACCTTTGATTTCATCCTTGTTAGCCTTAGGGAATCACGAATGGCTGACGTCTAAACTACTCCCTGATTGGGAAAAAAACAATATTAAGGACCATTTGATGATAGTAGAAGGATTGGAAATGATACCAAAAGACGTATCCTGGGCCCTTAGTTGCATCCAGGCACAAATGTGGACGCAAATTGTCATTTCCGATATTTTAAGAGAAGGCGAAGAAGGAATCCTCCCAACAGAGATTAGAAAGATAATTTGGGATAAGGCAAAACCTCAAGAGAGGGAGTTACAGTCCTGGTGGAAACTGGTGAATTTTACATATGAAAGACAGGATGACAAAATAATTGCCTTTGTATTAACAGTTGTAGAAGCTGCCCAACATAGCATATACCCTGTTGCCTCTATAGGTCTAAACCATGGGGGAATGATAATCAGTCCAGTAGGGCATGGGAAATGGGCATGGAAGCAAGGGGATAAATGGCAAACCGTCAACACAGAACTATGCATTAATATGGGCCAGCAGGGATACGTTTGTGAAGGGAATGGCATACAGGCCGAAGACATGTGCTTAGACACACATCAGAAAGAGTGTCATTTTGAGATACAGCCATCCATAAACAATGATACAGTCATGATATATATAGGAGAAGGGTGCATATGTCTTCGTACCCTTTGCACAAGTGTGCTCATAGATGGCTATCATAGGGTAGAAATAGGAAACTATTCCAATCATTGTGTATGTAATTTCACAAAAATTGAAGGGTGTGATTTTACCTATACTATCCCAGTACTAACCTCTCAGGTAATAGAATCAAATTATGCCTTAATTCGAAAAATAGATCCTGTATCTATAGGAATGAATTTGGATAGGATTAAAGAAATGTTGCAACATAAAGACTTACTCTCCATCCTAGAAGATGTAAAAAGGAAAGGAAAAGAAATGTTAGTTGTAGTAAAACATGATACAGAACAAATTCATGAGATTCTAACACAAGTACAGAAGACCACTGATCACCACTGGTGGGATACTCTCCTTGGGTGGTCACCTACAGCTACCGGAATACTTACTGTAGCTCTCCACCCAATTATAGCATTGCTGATAGCAGTAGCGATCCTACTAATTCTCACTATAGCCATATATGTCTGAAATTGGAGACTTACCAGGCGTATACAGGCTATATACGAGGCTCTTCACTTTACTCCGATACCAAAAAACAATAAGGCCCTGAAAACTAGATTTAAACTATAAGAAAGTAGTCATAAGTATAAGTGTTAGGAATAAATTTCGGTAAGTAAAACCATTAGTTAGTATAAGGATTATGAGTGAATTTTAGCTAACAAAAGAAGTAAAAGAATTTACTACTAGGAAAAGAAAGGGGGGGATTGAAGTGAGGAACCTTAACAAAATGGATGCAGGCCTCTCAGCAGGGTGGGCTCTCAGCAGGATGGGCTCTTGAGATAAGGGAGGAGCTGCAACTACTGAGTCCCAAGATAAGGAAGGGGAATTCAAAGAATGCTAAATTGACATGCTGAAGAGACCTAATTGGGTGAAAAGTCATAAGAGGAAGAAGAGGAATCTTCAATCTTCATCCTGAAGACCCCTGCCCAAGACCACCAGGAGATATTGCACAGGCGCAACGGGGAGGGACTTGGGGCGGGATTTATGATAATGATTTCTCAAAACTAATTGTAATATCTCTCCCTATTCTCGGGATTATCATGAATATGTAAACACTTACGCTATAGAAAGGAGCTGCTTTTCGCTCCAAAATGTGCACGTTTGTGGAGGAGCGATCCCCCGTGCACCCAGCGCTGAATAAACATACCTTCTTTATAACCTTACTGGTTGTAAAGTCGTGACTCCGCACGTCATAGATATCTGTCAATATTAACAGAAACCTATTCCGGTTGGCCTGAAGCATTTCCCTGTCAAACTAATAAAGCTCGAGAAGTGACTAAAATTCTGTTAGCAAAAGAATTTCCTTAGAAAAAAGAAAAGGGGGGAAATGAAGGGAAGCTGCTACGAGTATACTTGAAATTGCTAATGTACAGGGACCTGTAAAATAAGACATTTAGTTTTAATGTTAGACATCACTTATGTTTTACTAGCTTTTATTTTTTTCCTGTATTTTTCCTGTATTTTACTGTAACGTATATAATTTCATTTATACTTTTTCCTAACTACCCTCTGTAGTCATTACCCAGTTACCCATTTATAAGATGTTTTAAAACCTTTAACTCCTTGCCGAGTAAAGATAAGACAGACCTTGGACAGTCTGAAAAAAAACTCCCTGAGTACATCCCTAATAGCAGGAACCTAAAGAAAACAAGGGCCTGAGAAGATGCCAGTGTCAAGAGAAGTGCTGAAAGCTGGAACAAACAGGAGCTGAAGGACAGATGAAGTAACTCTATGACCAGATATGGACACTAGAAACCTAAAGTTCACTAATGGACAGTGTGAGGAAGACTACGTGGACCCCTAAGGAGGGGAGAAGACCCTCACTCTATTTTTACTACGCATGCTCAGACTATGTAAATGAATTCTGAGAACCCATTAGCATAAGACTGCCTTTTCTAAGAAATCTAATGCACACGTATGCTTTTTGTGTATATTAGTCAGAGAGTTTTGTTAGTAAGTGCGGCACTTGTGGTGGAGCGATCCCCAGTGCTGCCCAGCGCTGCGAATAAAGAATCCCTGCTGAACAGTTGTACTCAATTCTGACTGTTGAGTGAAGCTCTCTGTGTTTCAGTATCCATGAACTGATTCGTCAGCTAGAGAGCCAAGGAGTCATCAGCAAGACACACTCCCCCTTTAACAGCCCCATACGGCCAGTGCAAAAGTCTAATGGAGAGTGGAGATTGACAGTGGACTATCATGGCCCCAATGAAGTCACACTGCTGCTGAGTGCTGCCGTGCCAGACATGCTAGAGCTTCAATATAAACTGGAGTCAAAGGCAGCCAAATGGTACGCCATAACTGATACTGCTAATGCGTTCTTCTCAAACCCTTTGTGTGGGGATACAACGGAAGACTGGCGAGGAGGACTGTAAACATGCTCAAGTGATTTGCAGCTGGGGTGTCAATAAACACATATATCATACTAATTATTTAGCTTTGTGTGCTTGATGGGTAGAATGTCTGCGTTTAGATGACACAGGCCTGTGATAGACTCAGAGGCACCTTATCAAACATCCTTGAGATTCCTGCTCTGCTGTGGGAAAGATCAAATCACAGCGGAAAACTACGCCTGCAAAAATCCCCAATATATACAGGTGAAAGCAGCAGGTTCGAGATCTTTTCTTTCTTCTCCTCTTTCTGGCTAGCAAGGACTGAGCTCTGCAGTGCTGTGTCCCCTCCTGCGTGCCTCTGCCCAGGCGCTGCTGCAGAGATCCCCCAGGTTGTGAGGTAACGAGAATAAATTCACTCTTTGCACAGTTTTGTGGTTGTTCCTGCGTCCTGCCTGTACCGGCTCTCACACTTTGGCAGCAGAGTGCAGGCCAGTTTGTTTTCACCTGGAGGAGTGTCCAATACACCTGGAATTGACTGCCCCAGGGGTGGAAACACAGCCCCACTATTTGCTATGAACTGATCCAGACTGCACTGCAACAGGGTTGTAAGGAACTGAAGGAATTAATGCCTCAAACATTCATCGACACAGAAAACCTCAAGGACAAGCTGTGGCCTTTGTGATTAGTCTGAGGAATGTCACCCAAGGAAGCGGGAGTGTATCGAAGGGTGCACGTTCCCACTCCCCTGCGGCTGTATTGTCAAACTCCTGAGATAAGTCTCAAAGGGAGAATTGTAGCCCATACAAATGTTTCTCATCAAGCACAAGGACCACTAATCACTGGCTCCACTGTGCAAGCCTGACACAATCCAGGCCTTGCTAACGACTTCACTATTGAAGAGGTGATAAGGACTCATAAGAACTGAGCATCCTGCCCCAGAAGGTGTCAGAAGCTGGATGATTGCTCAAGAAGCATGAAGTCAGCAAAAATTTGTGGAAACTGGGGGAGAAGTAAAGGCAGCAGGGTGAGCATGACCACCAACTCAATTGGATGAGGGGGTTGGTGCACCCCATTCCCCCTCAACACATGCGCAGAACCCCTGCTCCACCTTTTCCTTGTCTCTCATGGAAATGAGTTCATGGAATACCTGCCTCTCCTCATCTAGTATGCAAATCAGCTGATAAAATGAACTTAAAAGATGACAGAAAACTTTGCTGGGTGTGCACCCACCACCCAGGATTACCGGACCTGAGACAACGCTGGATCCAGGGGTGGCGATCCAGATTCTTTGACTCTCTCCTTTCTTTTTCTTTCCTTTCTTTTTTTTTTCTCTTATAGATTTATAAGAGACTACATTGCCTATTGTCCTTTTCCAAGTTTAAATTATTTTCTACTGCAATTAAAGCATTTTAACAGGTCATTTTGTGTCATTTCACCTTAATTTTAACCTGAGGAGATCACAGAAACTTTGCTACTCTCTGGGCTCCTAGTCCAGGTTGTAACAAGGGTGAAGCTCTGGAACACCTGCACTACATCGATGACATCATCATATGGGGTAATACAGCAGAAGAATTTTTTGAGAAAGGGGAGATAATAGTCTAAATCCTTCTGAGAGACGGTTTCGCCATAAAGCAGGGTAAGGTCAAGAGACCTACACAGGAGAGTCAGTTTTTTAGGAATAAAATGGCAAGATGGACATTGTCAGATTCCAATGAAAGTGATTAATAAAATAACAGCGATGTCCCCACCAACTAACAAAAAGGAAACACAAGCTTTCTTAGCATTTGTGGGTTTCTGGAAACTGCACATTCCAAATTACAGCCAGATTGTCAGCCCTCTCTATCAAGTGACCCAGAAAAAGAATGATTTTATATGGGGCCCTGAACAACAACAAGTTTTTGAACAAATTAAACAGGAAATAGTTCATGCAGTAGCCCTTGGGCTGGTTCAGGCAGGACAAGATGTTAAAAATGTGCTCTACACCGCAGCCGGGGAGAATGGCCCTACCTGGAGTCTCTGGCAGAGAGCACCAGGGGAGACTCATGGTCGACCCCTGGGGTTTTGCAGTCGGGGATACAGAGGATCTGAAGCCCACTATACACCAACCGAAAAAGAGACATTGGCAGCATATAAAAGAGTTCAAGCTGCTTTGGAGGTGGTTGGTACTGAAGCACAACTCCTCCTGGCACCCCGACTGCCAGTGCTGGGCTGGATGTTCAAAGGGAGCGTCCCCTCTACACACCATGCAACTGATGCCACGTGAAGTAAATGGGTTGCATTAATCACTCAAATAGGGAGCCCCAGCCACCCAGGAATACTGGAAGTGATTACAAATTGGCCAGAAGGCAAAGATTTTGGAATGGTGCCAGAGGAAGAGGTAACACATGCTCAGGAGGCCCCACCATATAATAAACTACTGGATAACGAGAAGTGATATGCCCTGTTTACCAACGGGTCCTGTTGCATTGTGGGGAAACATCGAAGGTGGAAGGCAGCTGTGTGGAGCCCCACACGACGGGTTGCTGAAGCTGCTGAAGGAGAACGTGAATCAAGTCAGTTTGCAGAGGTGAAAGCCATCCAGCTGGCCTTGAATATCGCTGAGCAGGAAAAGTGGCCAGTGCTCCACCTCTATACTGACTCATGGATGGTGGCAAATGCCCTGTGGGGGTGGTTACAGCAGTGGAAACGGAGCAACTGGCAGCGCAGAGGCAAAACCATCTGGGCTGCTGAATTATGGCAAGATATTGCTGCTCGAGTAGAGAACTTGGTTGTGAAAGCACACCATGTAGATGCTCATGCACCCAAGAGTCATGCCACTGAAGAACATCAAAACAACAAACAGGTGGATCAAGCTGCTAAGATTAAGGTGGCCCAAGTAGATCCGGACTGGCAACATAAGGGTGAACAATTTATGGCTCACTGGGCCCATGGCTCCTCAGGCCATCAGGGAAGAGATGCAACATCTAGACAGGCTCATGATCAAGGGGTGGACTTAACCATGGACACTATTGCACAGGTAATCCATGAATGTGAGACGTGCTACAATCAAGCAAGCCAAATGGTTAAAACCTCTTTGGTATGGAGGAGGATGGTTAAAATATAAACATGGGGAGGCCTGGCAGATCGAGTCATTTCCAAAACAACCTCATAGACACTTGGGCCAAAGAACATGGTACTGAGTGGATATATCACATTCCCTACCATGCACCAGCCTCTGGGAAAATTGAGCGATACAATGGGTTGCTAAAACCTACATTGAGCCAACTCTGTATCACCCCTCCTGCCTTAAAAGACTGTCATGACAGATGGAACTCAAAGTTATGGACTAAATGAACTCCATACACATTTTGGAAGGATAGCCCATAGACTAAGGGAATTATATTTGTGTGTATATATCAAAAAACAGGAAAAGGGATGGTGATTATTTAGAATGCATTGGAAAACATGGAACTTGAGCATAACATAAATGGTATGGAAGAAGGGGTGGATACTGTCCTGGTTTTGGCTGGGATAGAGTTAATTTTTCTTAGTAGCTAGAATAGTGCTGTGCTTTGAATTCAGTAAGGGATTTGATATGAGAAGAATATTGATAACACACTGATGTTTTTAGTTGTTGCTCAGAGATCAAGGACTTTCCAACTCCCCCTGTCCTGCCTGTGTGCAGGTGCACAAGAAGCTGGGAGGGGGCACGTCCAGAGAACCAGACCCAAATTGGCCAATGAAATATTCCAGATCATGTAACCTCATGCTCAGTATATAGAGGAGGGTCAGCCAGGAAGAAGGGGGTTCTCTCTCACTTTCGGGATTGTGGTTTTGGGATCTTGGCTTTTCTGGGATCACTAGCCAGGAATGGGCCAGGCATCAGTTGGCAGATGGTGAGCAATCACATTGTGCATTACCCATTTGTACCTTCTATTATTGTTATTATTGTTTTATTTTATTTCAATTATTAAACTGTTTTTATCTCCACCTACGAGTCTCCCTTTACTCCTCCAATTATCTTTCCCATCCCCCAGGCAGGGGAGGGTGAGCAAGCAGCTGTGTGATGTTTGGCTGCCAGCAGGGTTTAAACCACCGTTAATTTTCCCCAGGTCTAGTCTGTTTTGCTTTCGACAGTAATTGTTAAGTGATTTCTCTGTCTTTATCTCAACCCATGAGCTTTTCCATTGTATTTTCTCCTCCCATCCTGTTAAGGAGAGGGAGCAAGAGAGCAGCTGGGAAGGCATCTGGTAGCCAGCCAATGTCATCTCACCATAAGGAGGCTTATCCAAAAGCTCTGGATTACACCTGCCCTGCTTGAATGGTTGAGGTACATGCAGGAAAGAAACAAAGCAGCACAGATGATAAACTCTTAACTTCACATCCTTAGAGCGTTTGGAGCAGGAGACTAAAAGGTGATAGTAACTCATGTACCATACTCATCCCACTCAGTGACATAGAAATTATTTAGTGAGTGCTGTGCTGCTGCAACTACCTCACTTCTAAATTCCCACGACATACCACATTTCAAACTAGAAAGACTACTAGAACAATCCAATGCTTCCATGCTCAGCTGTGAGGCTGCTACATGGACTTGTTATAGAATGTTCAAGGCACTATACAGTTCAAACATTTTGAGTTATAGCTGACAAAGTATAGCATTACCAATTGTGATTTAGTAAATTTATTTTATTTTCTATTCTATTTTTCTTTCTATAACATATAAGTTTGCTTTACATACTAAATTGCTCCTTTTTAGTAGTTTAAAAAGGCTCAGAAGGTGTTGCTAGAGAATTCGGACAAGAAAAAGAATTAATGAATTAGCAAATTAACTAGTTCAAGCATTAAATTTGACACTCTATATACACCTTATATCAAGCCCTCTACGAAGAGGAATTCAAGTAACCTAGACAACATTTTTACTTGCATATGCAAATGGTGCAGGGAAAAACTAGCAGAAAAGTTATATAGAAAGATCCCTGTCTGATAAATGACTATAGAAATCACCTCTGATTTATTTACATCTACAGTCTCCTAAATACTCAACTGTTTGGGATTTTTCCATAATAGCTTCTAAAAAAAAAAAAAAAAAAACAAAAAAACACAACAGCCAGAACCAGCTAATTTTTATTTTTTCTGTTCCAAGAGAGCAATGAAACTTTCAAAGCATTTGCTACATGAACTAGTAACTAGCCCACAAAATTAAATAAACCATAGAACTTGTTAGTAAGTCCTTTTTGTTTCTTGGAGATTTAGTATCTGGAAAGCTTCTTGGCAATATGATTTTTTTTTTCCTCCTCCTCAACATAACTGCCGCAAACTGTACCCCCTCCCCTCCCCTCAGCAGTCTACAACGTTTTTAGTTTAAGGGGCAGGGAAAGTATATGAAGAAATTCCTGAAATTGAACAGTGGTTCTGACATTTTATAATTCTTCCTCCTTAAATAAGAAACTAGTTACCATGTATAAAAATTAGTAGCAACTTCTTGGTATAGGGAACAAATTTCTTTTTCCCCAAAGTTGACTGTATGAGCCTTATTTTAATTAACATAACAGAGGTTATAGTTGCAACTTCAATATATACTTTTCAGAAGGTCATTTCCCTGTTACTACTTGGTTCAAAGCATCAACAACTGTTGAGCAAAATAATCAGGTGGGTAATTTATCCAATGACAGTTTTGACACCGGGCAATCTCCTCTGAAATGTCTGATGAGCAAACAATGCAACTATGCCAGCATTAGTCAGTTATCCTCATAACTAGTGCAAACATAAGATGAGATAACAACATTCTCTGTCATCTGCAACAACTAAAGTAATCCCAAAGAGGTACCTGATGTATTACGTTGGTGAAAAAAAAGGTACAAAAAACAGTGATAGGTGCAGCCAACACATGACAATCTTTTTAAAATTCTCCTCTTGCAAGAAGTTGGGGAGGAGGGTTGGTTGTTTTTTAAAAGCCTCTTCTACAGCTCATTTCAGTCAATTTTACTTACTTTTCCATGAACTAAATTTTGCAGAAGTACTAAACAAAGAGGGTGTCACAGAGGTTTATAATAGTATAACTAGTTGAGAAGACAAATTAGCACTTAAAAGGATTTATCCAAAGTCTCTGGGGTACACTGCTCATCCGCCATGACCTTTCCCCACAGATTTTTGTTTGGAAGTCTCCCATTCTAATCCTACTCTGTGGGATAAGATGGTTTTCTACCTATAGAGAACAGGTTTTATGCAAGTGCTCATTTAAAAAAAGAAAAAAAAAAGCAAAGCTGAATCCAAGCATTACTTAATCCCTGATTTATGAGCAACAGACAGATGATTCAAGAACAAATGACAGCATGAGAGAGCAGCCAGAGCCATGAAAGTCACAGGTCCAAAAATATTTGCATTTTTGTCTTAATTTCACAGAATGTCATATCCTTTCACTACAAGGCAGCAGAAAGGGAAGCTTCTGGTCTATCTCATCTAGACTATTCATTGTTTTAAACGCTTCTATTGCATTGCTTTTGTATACAACAGAAAGGAAGCTAGTAATCCCACTGACTATCAGCAGTGCTTGCTTATACAGATTTAGACTATGGAAGCAGCCCCCCTACATTAGGGATAAATGATCAGAGAATAACTTGCTAGATCTCATATCAAGTAGAAATTTTCAGCTTCTACTGCAATAAGAAAACTACATTTAAAGTGTGGTACTACAACAACACGAGTTTGACATATCTACGCTGATATAATCTTGTAGGAAGTTATGCCTCAATTATACTGCACTGCCTACTGGCAACATACATTAAACTATCAGAGACACCTGGGGGATTTGCAATTCTCATGCACAGTCTAGTGAGAATCAAAAATAATTACAGTCAATAGAGCTATTCATGTACAAAGGAAAAAATGGCCTGCAATACCTAGGCACAAAGACAAGAGATAAGTTTTAGCCTCTGTTTTGATTTTGTCAGCCTAAAGGACTCCAAAAACTTATTCTAAAAACATTTTTTTTAAATTGGGAATTTGTTTTAGATTGTAATCCTGCCCTCACATTTATGCAATGACATGGCAATGAATACATATTATTTCTGCTATCTGATATTTTTGGTTTTACTATTTCCCTTATTTTGCCATCAGCAAGCATATCAAAGTATTTGCCATTAAAACAAACAAACAAAAAAACCCCACTCCACAATCTAAAACCAACTAAAGCACTACAAATGGCTGTTAAGTACAATAAAAAAAATAATAAAAAAGAAAAAAAGAATAAGAGATTCTATTCCTCTCCCCCCTGCACTCATGCCTTTCATATCTGCTCCAGTATTAATAAGTGCTACTTGTAATAACAGAAGGTTAAGAACATTTCATAGGCAAATATAATTCTCATGTTGCAGGCTTTCATAGCTTGGTTTTTCTTAATTTAAGAATAATAAATATTGTATGTCTATGGCTTAAACTAACAACGAACAAGTTAACCCCTTGTTCCATTAAAATCCATTCAGATAAGACATGCTTTTAATAGCTATTCCTTGGTTAGATTCTCACAAAGCTTAGCCTAGAAGTTAGCAACAAGATTTCTCTTAATTAAATGCATTATGGATTTTTAACATCCACACACAGCAAACAAGACTTTAATATTTACCTCAGAAAATCCATACCCACTTTATCCATCACGGAAGGGCAAGGAAGAGCACAATTGACTACACCAGAATTTTTACCTCTGGCATTGCTACTCCATCACATTCAGCATCACAGAATCCCCTCTAAAGCATTACTTACTATTATCTAAATATACATTGGGACAGCTACAAAACAAGAAAATGAGAAGAACACTCCCATTCTTGCCGAAGATATAAGGAATTAAAAACTTCTAACTACACATTTGGAGATAACATCAAGTTTGCTGATGATATGAAACTGGGAGGTGCTGTTGAGGGATCTGGATAGACTGGAGCATTGGGCAATCATCAATGGCATGAAATATAACAAGACCAAATGCTGGATTCTGCACCTGGGATGCAGTAACATGGGACACAAGTATAAATTGGGAGAGGAGTGGCTGGAGAGCAGCCCTGCAGGAAGGGATCTGGGGGTGCTGGTCGACAGCAGGCTCAATACGAGTCAGCAGTGTGCCCTGGCAGCCAAGAGGGCAAACCACATCCTGGGGTACATCAAACACAGCATAACCAGCCGGTCAAAAGGGGTGATTATCCTGCTGTATTCAGTGTTAGTGTGGCCTCACCTTGAGTACTGTGTTAAGGTACTTGAATGGGTCCAGAGGGGGGGGAAACAAAGCTGGTGAAAGGGCTGGAAGACATGTCCTATGAGGAGCAGCTGGGGACTCTGGGTTTGCCTAGTTTGGAGAAAAGGAGGCTGAGGGGCAACCTTATTGGTCTCTACAGCTTCCTGAGGAGGGGAAGTGGGAGAGAGGTACTGATCTCTTCTCCCTGGGATCCAGTGACAGGACATGTAGGAATGGTTCAAAGTTTCATCAGGGGAGGTTCAGACTTGACATTAGGGAACATTTCTTTACCAAGAGGGTGGTCAAACAGTGGAACAGGTTTCCTAGAGAGGTGGTCAATGCCCCATGCCTGTCAGTGTTTAAGAGGCATTTGGACAATGCCCTTAACAACATGCCTTAACTTTTGGTCAGCCAGTGGTCAGGCAATTGGACTAGATGATCATTGTAGGCTCCTTCCAACACAAATCTTCTAATCTATAACAAAAGGACCCATGGATACTGTATTAAAGTAAACATAAAACTGAAAGAGTAATTCTAAACAGGACATCTCTCCCCTCCAATATACCACAGCTATCTTTTCTTGATAACTAGCTATACTAAATCTACTTTCCCTGTCATTCTTTCATTATTTTTTTAACCAAGAGGCCAATCTATGAACACCATCTATAATAGCCTTGTACCTGTTAGAAGACAGAATAGTCAGAAAAACAATACTGGTATTTTAAGTGAGGATAATGAATATAAGATAAGCATACCACTGAACTGCATCTAAAATGTCAAATAAACCTAGACCACAAATTAAAGGATTCACATTATACAACCAGCCTCAGTCATCCATTACTTGGTAAAACAGTTTGGCCTTGAAACTCATAAACCTCTTAAAAAACCCAAAACCCTTCAAAAACCAGAAAACAAACCACCACAAACCTCCCCCAACCCCACCACAACTAAATTACATCCTCTGCCCCCCCAATGAATATAGGCTGCTTTTCTTCTTCCAAACAAACTGTTTTGCATTTCACCCATTGGACATACATAAAACCCTTCTCAAAATGTATTAGAATGCTGGATTTACTGCTTTTGTACTGTCATCTCCACAGTCTTGCATTAATAGTTACTGGAGACTGAACTTTTTAGTGTATATTTCACACAAATTCACTGGCAGAACAGAATCACTCAGTAACTGTCCTTAGAAGCAATAGCAGTCACTCACAAGTAGTCAGGAATAGTTTTTAAAAGAAACAACTGTTTCTTCTTTTATTCAGGCTGTGGTTCCATAGAACTAGCAAGAACAAGATTTGAACAACTACACAGGCATACAATCTCAAATTCTTACATAGTTAATTATTAAAAATCTTATAATATCCTATCTTAAATTAAGAATTGGAGAAAAAGCTGAAACAAACAGAAAAATATAAAACCTTTTTTGAACTAGCTGGAGAGAAGAGCTACATCCACCATTAGAAATTATTGCAGTTAAAAATGATAGGTAAGCAGACTTCTGGGCACTCACAGTGGTGGGCTTTTTGGGGGGCCTTTTTTGACTCAAAAGGTAAACATGCACACATCTGTTTCTGGAAGTATGACAGGTACAGGCTGCAGAGATAAGGACAGTCCAGATTTTGAATGCAATGCAGTAGAATTTAAACCATTGTGACTAGAATATTTTAGGGAGCAAGTTGGTTGAGAGCCTGTGAGCCACGTAGATGTATTCTTATCACCTGACATAAGGTAATGCATAGTAAAGATAAGAATTAATACTACATCTGATCTGCCCCACACCCACATTAGCTCATCCTTAATAATATGCAGAGTTTGGGAGAAATCTACGTCTTCCAACCTTCCTACTTTAGCTTCTTAGTGGCTATGACAGTTAGATCCATAGGGCATGCCAAGATAAACTATAATTCTACAGCCCAATAAGGCCGCAAAAAGGGAAAGAAAAAAAATTTTTCTTCCATCCCAGGCTCAAGTCCTTGGTCTCTTTTCAAATGCAGCTCTACATGTGACGATAGTGAAACAAGCTGCGGTAAATGGCTTCTGTTAAGACTAAACTTCCCAGAAAAAAAATGGTAAAATATTTATGACTGCACCAACCAGGAAGATAACTTAAGCAATCCACACCCTAATTGCACCAGAAGCTATACAGATGCTCCTCTGGTAAGAATCAAGAAGTCTCCCTTTCCTAAAATTAGTATTTGATACTAACAGCTGATTAGCTCCCTCTCCCAGATCAAAGAGGAAGGAGAGCTTACAAATAGGGGTGGGAAGGTATCCTTTCCATCGAGCCCCTCCCACAAGCCAGCAGTCTAGTAGGATCCCCATCAGGACACGTCTTCATTTCTTCATTCCCTGTCCCTGTCCCGTTGGAACCCTGTTCTGCTTGCTCAGCAATTAGTTTCCTCTTAACCTCCCTTTCTCCTTTTAATCAGAGGAGGGATTAAAAAAAAATTATGGTAGAGTATAAGTAGTTCTGTACAGTAATATTCCATGCATCTCTCTATTATTAAAATAACCCAGTGCACATAGTTATTTGTTGAAGCCACTATTTGCAGTTGGACCCAGGGTATTAACATATCTTTCTATCTTTCACTGCAGCTTAAAAAGCAGATGCAAATTTCTCTCATACACGGAGTCATACAACCTACTGTTGTCCATTCCCATGTTCTCATTGGTGCATGATTCACACACCAAGTACCTGCCCAAGCACTTCACTCCTGATGCTAATGGCTGCCATTGCCTCTGCCTCTGGTTTTTTTTTTTTTTTTTTTTTCAGTTGCAGCATCCTTAGCCGAAAAGGAATCCTGTGAAACAAAGAGCATACTACTACAACGTTACACAGTTTATACACATTACAGATTGCAACACACCCCCTGCACGATATGCATGATCTTATATGCATCCATCCAGACTCTCCTACTGTTATTCCAAATGAGCCCTATCCTTCCTCAGGAAAGCTTAGCAACTATCATCAGTACAACATGCAAATACATTTAACCGACATGGACTCCTCACTTTCTTCCCCTCCCCCCCCCCCCCCCCCCCCCCCCCCGTATACCTTATTCCTAGTCCAATCCTCCCCCTATCTAGTTCAGCCCTAAAGAGAGCAGCCACCTTATACCTTGACTTAATTCCGTGAGGACTACCACAGCACACAGGACAGCAATTATGACACCAGTGAAACTGACAGCACAAATAACGACAGAAAACCAAGGAAACAAGCCTTTCCTTTAACTGCTGCTATCTCCAACTCCACCATCTTCTTTCTCCTCCTACTCTGACAATCACAAGTAAAGCCTGTTCCTGCCTACTCTCTTACCCCGCCTCCCTCCACGTGACCAGCTTTCTCTCTCCAGCCTCTAACACACCGAGAAAAGGGGTGCGGGGTGAGTTTTTTTTTTCAGGTAGGTGCAATTGATGCAGATAGGAAACTAGCTATTCCTTCCCCCAATAGAAGAGGATAGCGCAGAATCCTAGCCACTGTCCAATAGCAAGAGCAACAAATGTATCAAATCGGATCCTGATGCTCAGGAAAGGGTATGTATGCAGCTTGCTTTAGCCTATGCAGAAAAACATGCTACAGTAGAAAGCTTCCCATGTGCACTTTGACAAGTTTGTTTTATTTCTCTCTCCTAACAAACTAACCCAAATCACATCACAGACAGCACATGTTAACATGTTTGAAGTTAAAAGTACAGCAAATGCAAAAAACCACATAACCATGTAATTGCACCAGTATATTGGCTACAGATGTCTGTGCAAGTTAAGTAAATGCATCTTGCAATGAATTGTAAGGAGGTTAACGATATAGTTATGTGCATATTAACCTGATTTGCATGTACAGCTCAGCAGGGCTGCCTTAAGCCCCTACAGCTGGTGAGAAAGTCTGCAGCGCCTCGGCTCAACTCATTAACTAGCCCATTTTTAGCTCTAGCTCACCTAAAGCCATAGAAAAAGCAGGGAGGAACCCACACCAGATACCAAGCTGCATACCATGGAGGAAAAAAATATCCCCTCTCACCTGGAGAAGCATTTGAAGTAGGAAGTTTTATTGCTGTTTCAATTGCTTTAGTGCAGAAGTAACCATAAATAATGCAGGCAAATCTCTCCTTCAATGGAATTGGAAGGCTGGAAGTGACCAGCACCCAGATCCCCTTTCCCTGCCCCAAACATACCCTAAATATTCAGAAACTTCTTGCAAGCTATATTAAAGAGTGAACCTCATATTAAAGTTATGCACAAGCAATTCCCTTGATAAAATAGTGTTTAATGGCCCTAATTCACTGGAAACAGTGTATTACTTGAAGGTTTTAAATGACCATGCTCTTCCTTATGCCTTTGTCAGCAAGGTCAAACAGCTTCAAATCATCCTCTCCACATGCCAGTGCCTCTATGTAAAGAATCACAGCTCAATCTGCTCTTCTACAAGCTGAATAGATGGAACCCCTAAACCAGTAATTTTTCAGGATTATTTTTCAGCCCCAGATTGCTTTTGTGGTCCTTTTTCCAACATTCCCACATCTCTTGGAATGTGGTCATAAGAGCTATGCATCTGACTAGTACAAGAGTAATCCTCAATGGGACTGAGACTCTTCATTCTCTCCTTTACATTAGGGCCTACAGCTCTCAACAGGTCAGGTGGGGAGGGGCTTCTCAGCATAAAGCTGCATGATAGAAGGAGAGATGTACAAAGCACAGGCATGTTCTTGGTTGCTGCTAGCCAATATTGTGCTTTCTTTCCTGCCTTGGAGGAGCCAAGGAAAATATGGTGCTATAGAACCAATAGGAATACCCTAATAGTCAACGATGTAACAGAACAATGGGAAGTGCAGGATGATAACTCCTTTAGCTTCCCTGCAGTAACAGTTTTACCAACACTGCCTTCCTGGGTGAAGGCATATCTGTTTACTTCTTTTTTGTGTGTATAAAGATAGCATTAGTCCTTACATTGCATTTACAGGCCTCACTAGTTCAGAAACATTTTCAGTTAATGGTCTTGCCAATCAGCATGATTTAATCAACATAATTGTTATAAGGAGCCTCTAGTCAGTGTATCCTTTTATCTGAAGGATTTCAGTTGCTGTTATTTATCATATCCTGCTTATGTGACACAGTTTTGGTCAAGAACAGGTTGTATAACCTAAAGGTGTATAAACTCGGTAACTGCCTCATTTGGACAGAGTTCATATCAGAGGAGGCTGTCACTTGGCTGCTCTGTGTTCTCTCTTATAGCTATAGTAATAAACTGTTTCTGTTCTGACCTAATCTAAATTGTATTTGGATTAGTTCTGTGACAGCTATTACTATATCTTGTAGGTACTCTTTCAAGCTACCATACTACATGGTAGTGTGCAGAAGATTGATGCGGGAGTTAAACGCATGCAAACCATCACACAGTGATTAAGCAATGTCCCTTTAATATGGTGGACAAGCCTTTTATCCTGAAGGTGAGAATCACGAGATACAATCACATGGTACAATTCTTTCTGATTTGACAGGTAGCTTTGCACATGCTCCTTAGGCTCTCTTCTGGTTGGATGAAAACTGCCACATCGACATTGTACAAACTTCTTCTCGGCCCAGGCCCTCACCCTGAAGCTGTTTACCTTCCTGGGTTCTTCCTCATTCTTCCAGGGTCAGTCCCTCGTCACATCCTCGCTCATACACAGGATTGCTCACACGTCCATTTTCTTGCAGGGACTCCTTCTGAGTCCCCACAGTAGTGCCCTATTTCACAGGTACAACCAGAATCCTTAATTTATCGTAGAACACAGAATGGTTTGGGTGGGAAGGGACCTTAAAGATCACCTAGTTCCAACCCCCCTGCCATGGGCAGGGACACCTTCCACTAGCCCAGGTTGCTCAAAGCCCTGTCCAACCTGGCCTTGAACCCTTCCAGGGAGGGGGCAGCCACAGCTTCTCTGGGCAACCTGTGCCAGTGTCTCACCACCCTCACAGGGAAGAACTTCCTTACATCTAATCTAAATCTACCCTCTTTCAGTTTAAAAACATTGCCCCCTGTCCTATCACTACATGCCCTTGTAAAAAGTTCCTCTCCAGCTTTCTTGTAAGCCCCCTTTAGGTACTGGAAGGCTGCTATAAGGTCTCCCCAGAGCCTTCTCTTCTCCAGGCTGAACAACACCAACTCTCTCAGATTTTCCTCATAGGAGAGGTGTTCCAGCCCTCTGATCATTTTTGTGACCCTCCTCTGGACACGCTCTAACAGGTCCATGTCTTTCTTGTACTGAGGACTCCAGAGCTGGATGCAGTACTCCAGGTGGGGTCTCATGAAAGTGAAATAGAAGGGCAGAATTACTTCCCTTGATCTGCTGGTCGCACTTCTTTTGATGCAGCTGAGGATACAGTTGGCTTTCTGGGCTGCGAGCACACATTGCCAGCTGATGTCCAATTTTTCATCCACCAGTACCCCCAAGTCCTTCTCCGCAGGGCTGCTCTCAATCACTTCAGCAGCCAGTCTGTATTGATATTGGGGATTGCCCTGACCCAGGTGCAGGACCTTGCACTTGCCCTTGTTGAACTTCATGAGGTTTGCATGGGCCCACTCCTCAAGCCTGTCAAGGTCCCTCTGGATGGCACATCCCTTCTCTCTAGTTTATCAGCTACACCACTCAGCTTGGTGTCATCCACAAACTTTCCGAGAGTGCGCTCAATCCCACTGTCTGTCATTAATGAAGATATTGAACAGTACTGATCCCAATGTAGACCCCTGAGGGGCAGCACTTGTTACTGATCTCCATTTGAGCATAGAGCCATTTACTGCAACTCTTTGGATGATTGATCGTCGAGCCAATTCCTTATCCATCTAATGGTCTGTACTGGGTCTGGCTGAGCCAGAATTGGTTTTCCCCTGCAGCAGCCCTCATGGTGCTGTGTTTTATGTTGGGAGCTGGCAGGGTGTTGATAGCACACTGGTGGTGTGGCTACTGCTGAGTGGTGCTTACACAGCACCAAGGCTCTTTCTGACATTTCCCCCCCCCACAGTGGGACGGGGTGGGCAAGATCTTGGGAGGGGACACAACCAGGACAGCTGACCCGAACTGACCAAAGGGATATTCCAGACCATATGACGTCTGCTCGAATATAAAGCTGTGAAAAAGGAAGAAGGGGGGGGGGGTCACCCTTGGTCCTCTGAGGCAACCACTACACGTATGGGAGCCCTGCTTCCTGAGAAGGCCCGACATCGCCTGTTCATGGGAAGTAGAGAATAAATCTGTTTTCTTTTTGCTTCCGCGCACGGACTTTGCTTTGCTTCGCTTACATTAAAACTGCTTTTGTTTTACCCACAAGGATTGTTTTTTTTCCTATCTTATTTTCTTTCCCCCTTTTTGCCCTGTTGAGAAAAAAGGGGAAGGGGGGGAAGTGATAGAGCGACTTGGTGGGTACCTGGCATTTAGCCAAGGTCAAACCACCACACGGTCCATCTATCAAATCCATATCTTTCAAACTTAGGACAAGGATGTTGTGGGAGACCATATCAAAGGCCTTGCAGAAGTACAGGTAGATGACATTGATGTCAGATTATTAAAAGAAATGTTGAAAGCTTAGAGGACAGTTTTGTTAGGAACACTGTAGAACAAAATGAATAGCTGTTAGGTATGGGAATTAAGAACTGGTGGTTAGCCAAATGTGAACTGACCTTGAGGTTAGAAGAATGATTGTGGGAAACTGAGGCAGCATTATGTAACAACATGTTGTGTGAGAAACAGCAGTAAAAAACACCACCTGCAGAGTGTGGTGAGCATGTGAGCAACAAACAGGCACAATCTGAAGGTCAGCAGGATGTAAAAGCAAAAACGAACCTATGTAAAAAAAGTCATAAATTGGGAGCTTGCACACAGTGCAGGGCATTTGCTTTTGGCAATGCCCCCCCTTCAACAAACTGGTGTGAGTTTGTCTTTCATCTGTGCGTTGCCCCGATCCCGGCTGGACTGAGACAGACAGTTAGGATAATGGTAAAACCAGATTATTAACTTTGAAACAATCCGCTATTGTATATGCACGTCAAAAAGCAGGAGCCTAGGTAGGATTAATGGGAAGTAGAGACAATGAGCTGTGATGATGGGTTTATGAAAGGCAGGTCCTGCTTGACAAACCTGATCTCCTTCTACAACAGGGTGACCTGCTTATTGGATGAGAGAAAGGCTGTGGATGTTGTCTACCTTGACTTTAGTAAGGCCTTTGACACCGTTTCCCACAGCATTCTCCTGGTGAAACTGGCTGCTCATGGCTTGGATGGGCACACGCTTTGCTGGGTAAAAAACTGGCTGGATGGCCGGGCCCAAAGAGTTGTGGTGAACGGAGTTAAATCCAGTTGGCGGCCGGTCACAAGTGGTGTCCCCCAGGGCTCGGTTTTGGGGCCACTCCTGTTTAACATCTTTATTGATGATCTAGACGAGGGGATCGAGTGCACCCTCAGTCAGTTTGCAGATGACACCAAGTTGGGTGGGAGTGTTGATCTGCTCGAGGGTAGGGAGGCTCTTCAGAGAGACCTGGACAGGCTGGAGTGATGGGCTGAGGCCAACTGTATGAGCTTCAATAAAGCCAAATGCCGGGTGCTGCACTTGGGCCACAACAACCCCCAGCAGCGCTACAGGCTTGGGGAGGAGTGGCTGGAGAGCTGCCAGTCAGAGAGGGACCTGGGGGTGTTGATTGACAGCTGGCTGAACAGGAGCCAGCAGCGTGCCCAGGTGGCCAAGAAGGCCAATGGCATCCTGGCTTGCATCAGAAATAGTGTGTCCAGCAGGGACAGGGAAGTGATCTTGCCCCTGGACTCAGCACTGGTGAGGCCGCACCTTGATTACTGTGTTCAGTTTTGGGCCCCTCACTCCAAAAAGGCCATTGAATGACTCGAGCGTGTCCAGAGAAGGGCAATGAAGCTGGTGAAGGGTCTGGAGCACATGTCGTATGAGGAGCGGCTGAGGGAACTGGGGTTGTTTAGTCTGGAGAAGAGGAGGCTGAGGGGAGACCTCATTGCCCTCTACAACTACCTGAAAGGAGGTTGCAGAAATCTGGGGATGAGTCTCTTTAATCAAGTAATAAGTGATAGGACAAGAGGTAATGGCCTCAAGTTGCACCAGGGAAGGTTTAGACTAGATATTAGGAAGTATTTCTTTAGAGAACGAGTAGTTAGGCATTGGAATGGGCTGCCTAGGGAGGTGGTGGAGTCCCCATCCCTGGAGGTGTTCAAGAGGCGGGTTGACATAGCACTTAGGGATCTGGTGTAGTTGGGATCTGTCAGTGCTAGGTTAACGGTTGGACTAGATGATCTTCAAGGTCCCTTCCAACCTAGATGATTCTGTGATTCTATGACCTGCCTATGTCTGTGTTTCGCTGATTAGGGATACCAATTAAACTCAGACACCAGAGTGAAAAGAGCAGGTGTATTTTACTAGAAATAACTAAATAATATAACAGAATAATACAGAAAACATACAGTAAGAAAAGACAGAACAGTGCACTTAAACAAATAGGAAAATACAGGGTAATCCATCAAATCATTGCTACCTGAGAGAGAGAGAATAGTGATTAAGAAAGATCCATCACCCCTTGCATACGTTACCAACATCCAGACCCGCAGGCACTGGGCAGCCCCGGCTGCAGCGAGGATTTGTTGAGCCTTTCCCGGCAAGTGGGAAATCCTACGTGGTGCGTCCACCCATAGGTGAGGCACCCAAAGTCGCTGTGAGCGGGTCCAGCCTTATGTACCTAAAAATCAGCAATAGCTGGCACCTTTGTTTTAAGCGGAAATATCTGGTTTCCATCTCACATTAGGTTCCCCCAGAGCCTGGCCAGGGCTCAAGGGAGAAGCTAAGGGAGTTTCCCTGCTTATCTAGTTGATTTATGAGCAAGGTCACACACCAGGTCACAGGGCCAGACAACTGTCTCTGTGGCCCTGTTATCTTGCTCACACACACAAAGAAGGATACATTCAAGATAGACGTGTTTTATGATGTTTAAGCTACATCTTCTATGTATATTTCACTAATGACTACATACTGGGTTAGCAGTTTTGGTTCAGGGCCTGTTGCTCAGGCTTCAACACTTCCACCTTTTACATCAGAATAGGTGGTTTGTTATAACTTAGTATAATACCTGTTAGCACAGTGGTTATCAGTTATAAAATATACAGGATTCATCTATAGGTCAACTCTGGCTTGGGCCTATTGTCCAAGCCTTAGCACTTCATTTGGTCCTTTGACCTATAGGTGAATCATGGCTCTCAAACCATCTCTATGGTTAGTGACATTAGTTTTCGTTCATCAGTTGATGATGTTTTGTCAGGCGTGTCCCGATCCAATATCAGGGAGGGATCTTAAATAATCCCAGAAGTGAACTTAAGACACAAACAAGGTTAGATGCCACACAACCTTGTAAGCTCTATTTCCTGTAACAAGCAATAATAGCGATAGAATAGAGGGAAGAAGAAAGAAAAAGTCAGAATACCTAAGCAAGCAAACAGAAGAGATGCAGCAAAATCAATTACCACCACCACGAATCTAGCGACGTCCTGTTGGCTCAGTCTCAGTGTAGGTGATGAGGTTGCTCCAAGCTCCGCCACGAGAGAGATGATGTCAAAATCCCGAAATTCCAGCTCCGAGCCCTGAGAGAGGACTACGCAGTCTTGTTATTGTCCAAGTCCCCACAATTTCTCCAAAGAGTCCGCCCATTTCCATGAAGCTCATTGTCATACGTGCCGTCCCATGTTCCTCCAGGCACGCATGTCCAGGTGTTCACAGTGGTCGTGCTGGAGGGGGTTGTCGGCCTGCGGCATCTTCAACTTCCACACTCCTTCCTCACCCTGATTTCTTCTCCACCTGGCTCGTGCACAAGTGCAGCTTAGCAGGCACTGACAAGGATGTTGTTCTGCCTTCAGGCAACTAACTAACAATATTTCTGGCTAACATATAACTAATAACATTTTTAACAGATATATAAATTTTCCGTTAATAAACATGTAACTAACAATATCTTTAACAAATATGAATATCTGCAGTTAACAAGCACATAGCTAACAACATCTCTAACAACCATGTCATGCTCAAAATTAACTAACTCTACAAAACCAAAACATTCTACAAACCGATTTTAAGGTTGCGAGGAATCAGTAGAAGAACATGACGGCAGTTCACATGGTGGACATTTACAAGGACAAAAAAGACATATTAGAAGAGCAATTAAGATAATAGCTAACACAGTTAAGGCTATAAAGTGAATTGGAATAACCACTAACATGTGATCCATTATTTTTCCGCGGTTCTGGCAATGTACCACTGAGTGTTTGTGGCCCTGGCAGTCCACGCGGTCTGCTGCCCTGCTCTGCCGAAGTTGGGGTCAGCATACGCAGCAGGAAAATCGGTTTCCACGCCCCTTTATCCTAAAGCACATGTGTCATCTGGGCCTAGAAACTTCTATCCCAGATTTAAACAAAGGTAAATGAGCAATAACACTACAAATAACAAATAAAACAATATTAACACTGACAATGGTCAACAACATCCTAACTAAACATGTAATAAAGGTAACAGTATCAATAACCGTGTCAATTAATAATATTTTAACTAAACATATTTAACCAAAATGTGTCCCAGGCTGGGCCTAATGGATGTACTCCTGGTCCTTGGGGATTGGGGTGAGAAGGTGGTTGTCTGCATGAACAAGTACAATTACAAGATGGTTTACATGGACACTTACAAGACCAACACATACATATCACAAGGGAAAATATTCTGGTTTTTGCTGTCAATTGTGGAGCTGAAGATGGTCTGGCTCGCTGGAGTTGGGGGTCTGACTATGCAGCAGGAAAATGGATTTCCATGCCCCCAGCCCAGAGTGCATGTGTGGTTTAGGCCTTGATACCTCCACCTCGCCTTCATGGGCCCAGTAAGGACCTTTTAAAGTCCAGGCCCCATTAGCAAAGGGACCTTCCCCTGATTTGGTGTCGGTTGTTTGCTTATAATACTGGCAACAGAATAACCTAAACCCACAAATTTGTTTTCCTCCCATTCTTGGTTAACACTTAGAAGGCCGGAGCTTCCCCTGGAACCAAGGGAGAGGGGAACAGTCACCCAAAGCAATTTTTGCAATGATAGACAATACATCTTAGAAATATTAATAAGACAATGAACATCAACACTATACAAAAATTTAAATTCACATAAGGATCCCCCGTCGTGACTCAGGATATCTGTCTCCGGGGGGTTTACCTGCAAGAAAAAGGAAAGAAAAGCTTCTCGGTTCATTTTGAGAACCAGAAGTGGGTTATAATTAGAAAGATGGGATAATCCACCTTGTATTAATTTTGTGCTCCTTTCCATGAGCATCTTTGGCTTTCCAGGTGTACTTGTTTATTGGGGTATCCAATACCAATGGTACTGCTCCCACCGTGGGGAGTTCGACTAAGACAGGTTGTCCTGGCAAAGGAGATGGATTTCTGGGGTGGTCAGGGCCATGTGGGGCTGGCTTGATGCCCGCAATGCCACTGAATTCCCAGAAACTTCACTGTCTGAGATGGTCCTTGCATTTTTGCAGAGTTAATTTCCCAACCCTTCTGTTTCATATGATCTCCCACTAATTCAAGAACTTGTTGTATTTCCTCCTCATCATTTCCTTGAATCAAAATATCATCTATATAGTGGCTTAATTGTGTGTGAGAAGGCAGCTGTATTTTATCTAAGTGTTCAGCTACAATTCTATAACAGATAGTGGGGCTGTGCAGGCACCCTTGTGAAAGCAAATGCTTTTCTGCAATTGGGATAGTAAAAAAAAAAAATAAAAATATGCACTAGTTAAAGCTATTACAGCGTACCCAGTTCCTGGATGTTTCTGAACTTCTTCTATTAAAGTGACAGTGTCTGGCACAGCTGCTGCAAGCGGTGCAGTATGTTTGTTTAGATCTCTAACACTGTCATTCTCTAGGATCCATCACTCTTCCTGACAGGCCACACCAGACTGCCACCTCAAAACTTCTACATCTAGTAAATCTCTAATTGCCTGTGATATCTCTTTAGGTCCTCCCAGAATTCTATATTGCCTCATTGTAACTAACTTAGTTGCAGCCGGGATCTGCTCAGGAGGCATTTTTACTTTACCAACCGTAACAGATAACAGGTCTGCTACTAATACAGGGTTTAACTCCAAATTGATACTGACCATCAGAAAGATTTAAAGTTAGTCTTTTTAGAATGTCTATACCAATTCTATATTCAGGAATGGGGACAATCATGACTGAATATAATTGTTTTGAGAGGTTTCCTATTTTCATTTCTATTTGTGTTTGTACAGCTTTAATTTATTTTCCTCCCAAACCTGTAATAATTACAGGCTGTCCTTTAAATTTCCTGGGATTCCCATATATTAAGGAGGCCTCTGCTCCAGTGTCAATCAGGGTATTTACAGTTTGTGGGGACTGGTTGTTCTAAATAAAAAACAAACAAACAACAACAACAAAAATACTTTAAGCTCTACATGGGGCCATCAGTCCTTTTGCACCCACTGTCCTGGAGCTTGGCCATTAATTCATATGTGCTGATTATAATATTGTTTCACCTCACTTGCGTCCTGCAAAGGGTACAAGTCAGAAAATGCTGCCCAATCCTCTTTCACCCCCGGAACCAGTGATCCACTCACGGGGGGCCCTCCGTGGGCAGATGGAGGGTCCCGTTGAGGTTCGGGAAGGGGTGCTGTAGGCTGAGTTGTCCCTGGATTCTTAGTTTTAGCACTCTGCACTCTCTTGCTAGGTTTATTCAGCCCTCTCTGTGTATATATTCGCCACGGCTCGTTAGTTGGAACACCATAAATTTTTTCATGAGACATGCTGTCTTTTAACAAAGCTGTAAATATTTCTGTACAAGAAATCCTATTTTCACTGCCTTTAGGGCTGTCTCGAGTATCTCGATTCCCTGCACTCCCTTGGGGGCTCCATTCTTCAAGATCACGTAACTGTTGCACTTTTTCTATTGGTTCATCGAGGGGATCCCCCATTTCATTAATGCGAAGGGGCATAATTACATTTTTATATGCTGGTGGAGCAGTTTTAATCACTCTGTTTCTCATAGTGACCGACAAAGGATGCCACATCATAAAGTCAGCGTCTCCTACAAAAATAGCTGCTTTCATCCCTTCCTCTTTCATTCACTGTGTACAATCTCACAAAGCAAACCACTGATGGTCAGATGCCAGCCAATCATTCTCTGTAGGATATTTGGTATTACATCCCAGAGCAGCCAATGCTAACAAATTGATATCCTGATCATTGTTTCGAAATGCATCTTGCACAAAAGAATCTGAACTTAAAATCAAAAACTTTTTAGTGTCTCTGTCATCTAGGATTATCCCTGCTGCTCCCTGATCCTGCAAACGCACCATCCAATTGAGCAGGGGTTCCCCCAGTCTCTGCTTAAATCTTTCAATTATATCATTTACTTCATACTGTGTATAATCCTCTATCATATCCTTCCTCACAGCTTGCCCAATATTAGGATCTCTACCAGGATCCCACTGCACACTCGCTTCTGCAATCACTGCATGCACTTTCTTACAATTCACTTGCCCTCTCCTTTTCCTATACTTATATTGTGCTACTTGCACTGTGGCTTTCTCCACCACTGTCTGATAAGTATCCAGCTTATCAGCAAGCAACTTATTCCAGCATTACAACATCACTATTTGACTGTAAATCACACATCTGTTGCTCCATCTGGGAGCGCTCCAACAACAGCCTCTCTTTATTCTGGTGTTGTTTTCTATATGCAGTTAACAAAATCCACCCTCATTTACTTGAATTTGTAGTTTCTTTTCCTTTTTCAATAGGTACCTTTTCATACAATTTAAAACATCCAATGGTTACTTTAAATAATGGCATTTTTGTCAGATCCCACTTCTGACACCAATTTATGTTTTGCTGATCAGGGATATCAATTAAACTCAGACACCAGAGTGAAAAGAGCAGGTGTATTTTACTAGAAATAACTAAATAATATAACAGAATAATACAGAAAACATACAGTAAGAAAAGACAGAATAGTGCACTTAAACAAATAGGAAAATACAGGGTAATCCATCAAATCATTGCTACCTGAGAGAGAGAATAGCAATTAATAAAGATCCATCACCCCTTGCATACGTTACCAACATCCAGACCCGCAGGCGCTGGGCAGCCCCGGTTACAGCGAGGATTTGTTGAGCCTTTCCCTGCAAGTGGGAAATCCTACGCGGTGCGTCCACCCGTAGGTGAGGCACCCAAAGTCGCTGTGAGCGGGTCCAGCCTTATGTACCTAAAAATCAGCAATAGCTGGCACCTTTGTTTTAAGCGGAAATATCTGGTTTCCATCTCACATTAGGTTCCCCCAGAGCCTGGCCAGGGCTCAAGGGAGAAGCTAAGGGAGTTTCCCTGCTTATCTAGTTGATTTATGAGCAAGGTCACACACCAGGTCACAGGGCCAGACAACTGTCTCTGTGGCCCTGTTATCTTGCTCACACACACAAAGAAGGATACGTTCAAGATAGACGTGTTTTATGATGTTTTAAGCTACATCTTCTATGTATATTTCACTAATGACTACATACTGGGTTAGCAGTTTTGGTTCAGGGCCTGTTGCTCAGGCTTCAATACTCCCACCTTTTACATCAGACTAGGTGGTTTGTTATAACTTAGTGTAATACCTGTTAGCACAGTGGTTATCAGTTATAAAATATACAGGATTCATCTATAGGTCAACTCTGGCTTGGGCCTATTGTCCAAGCCTTAGCACTTCAACTGTGAATCTTGTCATTTTAGAATCTGTAAATAAGTTGCTTTTTGTTTCTTTCAACATTTCTGAATTATTTTGTAATGATAAATTGCTGTTAGTTATTAATATATCTAGATTTCCTGCTAAACCATCACCGTGTTAATACTTTCATCCGCAACACTACCATTAGTGAGTTTAACATGTGTCTGATTCCATCTGTTCTGATATTTAAAACAGTCATAAGGAGGACAATCAGCAGTCCAACTATCAAAACCTAGAGATAAGGTCCATTCGCAAACACTTTTCCCTATTTGAACCCCATGTTCTTGTGTCCGATTGAGACAGTAAAGACCTTTTCCGGGAAAATGCAGTCACCAAGGGTCGCTGTCGTCAGTCCAAAATCCTGTTGTTTCGTGTACGTCGCTTCGTGTGCTGATCCACCATCTGGGTGATACCGGTTGGGCTGTCCAAGGCCAATCTTCAAATCCGCCTGGGCTTCCGCAGGCCCAGCAGTTGCGCAGGTCGAATATATTTGCTATCGTTTCTCCGAGGGATAAGAATCTGTTTTCCCAATTTGCAATTTGATGACAATGACAGCATCTAATTAGTAATACCAACAACAATTTCATTGTCCTCATATCCTCTGTTCTTCATGAAGATCAGTTTCCTAGATCAGGTGACGTGGATAATATCCTCTCCCGAAGGGGCCGTTGCAGTAAACAGGTAGATTCAATCATGTAGAACCTATAAAACAAAATTCTATACCATCTAGTTACTCTCGCAAATAACATTTTGTTGCAGGGACATATTCCCATTTTTCTTGCCCAGGTCTCATAATCAGAATGGTATTGTCCTTCCCCATGGCTATTACTTCAGCCGGTTCAGGGGGGCCGCTTGGCCTTTGGACCCACACTTTGGCTCCATTGTTAATATCTGTCGATCCAAACCCCTTACTTCCTTGGACTGTGGTGACTGGGGGTGGATCCCCTTTCTTTACTCCTGCTTGCAAAACTGGTAGTATCAACAATTGTGCTACTCGGTCATGGGGTTGAATAGTCAAATCTTGATCAACATTGTTTAACAAGATTACTTTAATTTCACCTTGATAATCTGCATTGATCACTCCTCCCATGACATGAACACCTTTCAGGGCTAGGCTTGAGTGAGCTGTTATTAGTCCAAAATGTCCAGTAGGAATCTGAATTCCTATACCGGTATCTATGACCCTTATCTGTTTTGGGTTCACTTTTGTCAATTTTAATGCATAAAGATCTAACCCTGCAGCCTCTGGGGTGGCCCGATAAGGGGCCAGGGCACCTGGGACAATTTCCCAGTAAGTTAAGGTCTCATTTACTGTCAAAGGTTTTATTTGCAAATTGGGTGTAGTCATACGCATTAAGGGGGTTTCCATCTCCCCAATGGGCCTATTGTTGAGAATGTGCAATGCATCTGTGAGATGGGTCCTCCATCGGGATAGGTTCCCATCCCCCAATTTTCTCAATTGCTCTTTTAACAACCCATTCATTCGCTCGATCAATCCAGCAGCCTGTGGGTAATACAGTATATGAAAAACCCATTGAATATTCTGTTGTTCAGCATATTGCTGTACAAACTTGTTTAGAGAATGAGAGCCATTGTCAGTTTGAATTTGCAGTGGAATTCCATAGTATAAAATTATTAGGTCTATAGTACAAATAGTACTATGGTGGGTGGCCCTCTTACAGGGATGAGCAATCAGATATCCGGAGTATCTACAGCTGTGTATTTGCACCCTCGATCTTGGGGTAGGGGTCCAACATAATCCATTTGACAAATTTGTCCTGGCAACTTCCCTCTCCCCAATTGTCCCTTTTACCACATGTGGTACCGGGTGTTTATGAGTGTGCTGGCACACGGGGCACTGAGCAATTATAGTCTTAATCATATCAAGTGACATTACAATGCCCCGATCTTGAGCCCACCTATAAGTGGCTTTTTCTCCAAGGTGCCTGCACTTTTGGTGCACCCATTTTGCCAAGCCTTCATGATCCTCCTTCTGAGGGAATTCCAATCCAGCTTGGGAAATCTTTGCCCGGTTGTCTGTAACAGAGTTATAAAGTCTTTCTAGAGTGTCAGTATTACTATGAGCATCAACGTGAAACACAGTAACCTTAGTTCTTTGTATTATTTCCCAAATATCTTTCCACAGTTCTTTTCCCAAAACTTCTTTGGAATATATTTTCCAGTCCTTGGCTACCCATGTTGGCAGCCAAGTTGTTAATCCATTAGTTACTGACCAAGAGTCAGTATATAGATGACATTAGCCTAGGTCTTCTTGTCTCAAAGCCACATACACTGCATATAATTCAGCATACTGACTGCTTTTCCCTTCTCCTGTGGTTTCTAAAAATTTTTCTGAATGAGGATGATAGGCTACTGCTTTCCAAAACCTTTTCCCTCCTATGTACTTTGCTGATCCATCAGTGAACCAGGCATGTTCCTTTACAGAGGGTTCTAACTGGTCCAAAGCCTTTCCCCATTGTTCCGGGGATTCCTGTTCAGCTGTAAAATCAAGGTTTATTTCTCGATCCTCTATGGGGGTAGTAGCCACTTGCTCATGGAGAGTGGCTACTCCACCCACTCCTACCTTTGCTCTATCTTGTATATACCATTTCCACTTTATAATACTTGATTCCTGAGCATGCCCAATTCGATGAGTTTTTGGAGAACTTTTTACTCATTGCATGATAGGAATCTCAGGACAGAGAGCCACTTCATGCCCTATTGTGAGTTGTTCTGTTTCAATTAATGCCCAATAACATGCTAATAATTGTTTCTCAAAAGGAGTATAATTATTCCCTGCTTCCGGCAGCTTTCTGCCCCAAAATCCTAAAGGAACATTTTTCCTTCCTTGTTTCTGCCACAGGCTCCAGTTAGTGTGTGATTTATTTACTGACACGTTTAATTCTACCTCCCCTTCCTGCAGGGGCCATAAATCTAAAGCCTTTTGAATGGCTCCTTTAGCTAACTCAAAAGCAGCTTGTTGTTCATCTCCCCATTCAAATTCATATTTCTTCCTTGTCACCTTATACAAAGGGGTTAAAATTTGTCCTAAATGGGGAATATGTTGCCTCCAGAATCTGAATAGCCTAATGAATCTTTGAGCTTCTTTTTTATTTTGCGGTACAGTAAAATCCAAAAATTTTTGTTGGGCTTTAGGCAGTATTTCTCGATGCCCACAGTGCCACTGAATTCCCAGAAACTTCACCGTCTGAGACGGTCCTTGGATTTTTTTTCAGGGTTAATTTCCCAACCCTTCTGTTTCATGTGATTTACCACTAATTCAAGAGCTTGTTGTACCTCCTCATCTTCATTTCCTTGGATCAAAACATCATCTATATAGTGACTTAATTGTGTGTGAGGAGGCAGCTGTATCTCATCTAAATGTTCAGCTACAATTCTATGACAGATAGTGGGGCTGTGCAACCACCCTTGTGGTAATCTAGTGAAAGTGTATTGCCGCCCTGCCATGTGAAGGCAAATTGATCCCAATGCTCTTCTGCAATCGGGATGGTAAAAAATGCATTAGCCAAATCTATTACAGCGTACCCAGTTCCTGGATGTTTCTGAACTTCTTCTATTAAAGTGACAGTGTCTGGCACAGCTGCTGCAAGCGGTGCAGTATGTTTGTTTAGTTCTCTAAAATCCACCGTCATTCTCCAGGATCCATCACTTTTCTTGACAGGCCATATCGGATTGTTCCACGCTGTCGTGGTTGGCTTTAAAGCTCCTACATCTAATAAATCTCTAATTGTCTGTGATATCTCTTCATGTCCTCCCGGAATTCTATATTGCCTCATTGTAACTAACTTAGTTGCAGCCGGGATCTGCACAGCAGGCATTTTTACTTTACCAACCGTAACAGATCTGGCACTAATATAGGATCTGACTCCAAATTGATACTGACCATCAGAGAGATTTAAAGTTAGTCCTTTCAAAATGTCTATACCAATTATATATTCAGGAATAGGAACAATCATTACCAAGTACAATCGCTTTGGGAGGTTCCCTATTTTAATTTCTATTTGTGTTTGCACTGCCTCAATTTGTTTCCCTCCTAACCCAGTAATAACTACAGGTTGTCCCCTATACTTCTTTGGGTTTCCAAATATTAAAGAGGCCTCCGCTACAGTGTCAATTAGGGCATTTAAAGTTTGCGGGGACTGCTTGTTCTAAAAAAAATTTAAGCTCCACATGGGGCTGTCAGTCCTTCCGTACCCATTGCACTGGAGCTTGGCCATTAATTCATTTGTGCTGATCATAATGTTGACTCACCTCCCTTGCCTCCTGCAAAGGGTACAAGTCAGAGAATGGTGCCCAATCCTCTTTCACCCCCGGAACCAGTGATCCACTCACGGGGGGCCCTCCGTGAGCAGATGGAAGGTCCCGTCGAGGGTCGAGAGGTGGCGCCGTAGGCTGAGTTGTCCCTGCCTTCTTGGCCTGTCAATTTTGTACCTTTTTGCTGGGTTTATTCAGCCCTCTCTGTTTATATATTTTCCACAATTCTGGAGTCGAAATTCCATCAATTTTATCACGGGACATACCATCTCTTAGTAAAGCAATAAACATTTCCTTACGAGAAATCCTGTTTTCACTGCCCTTGGGGCTGCCTCGAATATCCCGATTCCCTGCACTCCCTCGGGGGCCCCATTCTCCAAGGTCACGCAGTTGTTGCACTTTTTCAATTACTTCATTGAGGGGACTCCCTGTTTCATTAATGGGGAGGGTCATAATTACATTTTTATATGCTGGTGGAGCAGTTTTAATCACTCTGTTTCTCATAGTGACCGACAAAGGATACTGCATCAAAAGGTCAGTGTTTCCTAAAAATATAGCTGCTTTCATCCCTTCCTCTTTCATTCACTGTGTACAATCTCACAAAGCAAACCACTGACGGTCAGATGCCAGCCAATCATTCTCTGTAGGATATTTGGTATTACATCCCAGAGCAGCCAATGCTAACAAATTGATATCCTGAGTGTTATTTTGAAATGCATCTTGCACAAATGAATCTGAACTTAAAATCAAAAACTTTTTAGCATCTCTTTTCATCTAGGATTATCCCTGCTGCTCCCTGATCATGCAAAAGTACCATCCAAGAGAGCAGGAGTTCCCCCGGTTTCTGCTTAAATCTCTCAATTATATCATTTACTTCATGCTGTGTATAATCCTCTATTGTATCCTTCCTCACAGCTTGCCCAATATTAGGATCTACTTCTATCGTTCACCTGCACACAGGTTTCGCATCTATGAATTCATCTGTGGAACCAGCCTCATCAGAATCCGTAGAATCCCAAATATCACCATCCCATTTTTCTGGGTCCCATTGCACACCTGCATCTGCAATCACTGCATGCACTTTCTTATGATTCACTCGCCCTCTCCTTTTCTTGTACTTATATTGTGCTACTTGCACTGTGGCTTTCTCCACCACTGTCTGATAAGTATCCAGCTTATCAGCAAGCAACTTATTCCAGCATTACAACATCACTATTTGACTGTAAATCACACATCTGTCGCTCCATCTGGGAGCGCTCCAACAACAGCCTCTCTTTATTCTGGTGTTGTTTTCTATATGCAGTTAACAAAACCCATCCCCATTTATTTCAATTTGTAGTTTCTTTTCCTTTTCCAATAGGTATCCTTTTCATCCAATTTAGAACATCTAACAGCTCGGCTTCTTTCAGCCAGCTCTCCCATTGTTCTCACGGTCCTCCGACCTGAGCCCACTCCTGGGCCTGCGAACTATAGGGAGGATTTTCCCAGCCAGGAATATCTGGTGGACTTGACAAATTACCTTTAAATTTAAATAATGGCATTTTTTGTCGAATCCCACTTCTGACACCAATTTATGTTTTGCTGATTAGGGATACCAATTAAACTCGGACAGCAGAGTGAAAAGAGTAGGTGTATTTTACTGGTGATAACCAAGTAATGTAACAGAGTAATACAGGAAACATGCAGTAAGAAAAGGCAGAATAATGCACCTAAAGCAACAAATAGGAAAATCCAGGGTAATGCATCAACTCATTACTACATGAGAGAGAGAATAGTGATTAAGAAAGATCCATCACCCCTTGCATACGTTACCAACATCCAGACCCGCAGGCGCTGGGCAGCCCCGGCTGCAGCGAGGATTTGTTGAGCCTTTCCCAGCAAGTGGGAAATCCTACGCGGTGCGTCCACCCATAGGTGAGGCTTCCAATTAAACATTATGTATTATTAGTTTTTGTTAATTAGTAAAATCTGTATCACTACTATTATTAGTAGTATTTGATCATTAACAAAATATATAGGCTTACTAGTCACTAGTGAAAGATGTAGCTTAGACAAAATGTAGTTATTAATAAGGATGAAATGCTGAGAGAATGTGTATCCAACCTCCCTTGTTTAGCCTTGTTCAAGGCTTAGAAACTCCCTTGGTTCTCCCCCCCCAACCCCCCCTCCCCCCCCCCCTGTGCCCTGGCCAGGCTTTGGGTGGAATCCAACAGGAGGATGAAACCAGATGTTTCCACTCAAAGAAAAGTGCAAGTTATTCTGGCTTGCTGATTTGGATATATGAGGCTGGACCTGCTTGCTGTGACTTTGGATGCCTCACACATGGGTGGATGCATCGTGTAGGCCTTCCCACTTGCAGGGAAAGGTACTCCAAATCCTTGCTGCAACTGGGGCTGCCCAGCGATTGCAGATCTGGATATTAGTACCCCATTGTGTAGTAATGATTAGGTGCATTTGCCTTGTTTAATTATATATAGTAATAAGTGTACTATTCTGTATTTTCCTTACTGCTTATTTTTGTAGTACTTAGTTATATCCTTTAATTATTGGTAGTGAAATCAGCCTACTCTTTTCACTTGGATATCTGAGTTCAATTGGCATCCTTGAAAATAACACGTGATGACATTATGAGAGAGTTAGGCGAAAAGTTTATCATGGCTCAACCCTTGGCATTATTTTGCAGGTCTGAACATACAGATGTGGGTTTTAGCAGGCCTGGGATGTTCTATTTGTTTTACACAATTTGCCATCCTGTGACACTTATGATGCCTCCTGTCCACAGTGCAGAAGGCCAAACTGAGACTGATTGCAATGATTGCCATGGAAATGAAGCTATGAAACAAAGACAGGGGAGATGTGGGAATTAAGAACTGGTGGTTAGCAAAATGTAAACTGACCTTGAGGTTAGAAGAATGATTGTGGGAAACTGAGGCAGCATTATGTAACAACATGTTGTGTGAGAAACAGCAGTAAAAAACACCACCTGCAGAGTGTGGTGAGCATGTGAGCAACAAACAGGCACAATCTGAAGGTCAGCAGGATGTAAAAGCAAAAACGAACCTATGTAAAAAAAGTCATAAATTGGGAGCTTGCACACAGTGCAGGGCATTTGCTTTTGGCAATGCCCCCCCTTCAACAAACTGGTGTGAGTTTGTCTTTCATCTGTGCGTTGCCCCGATCCCGGCTGGACTGAGACAGACAGTTAGGATAATGGTAAAACCAGATTATTAACTTTGAAACAATCCGCTATTGTATATGCACGTCAAAAAGCAGGAGCCTAGGTAGGATTAATGGGAAGCAGAGACAATGAGCTGTGATGACCTGCCTATGTCTGTCAAATTATGAGGAAACTAGATAGAAGGTAGTTCCAGCAGGGGAAGATTGTGACCACTGACTCATGGACCATGGACTCTAGTTACACCTGACACTCAAAAGAACAAGGTGGAGAGGGCAAGCTAGGCATGCGTGCTAATTTACATGATAAGCGTAGAGATTATGACTAATCAGTTAGTAGATATGTATCAGTGTATTGAATATGTATAGATTGTGTGCATAAATAATCGTAGTTTTTGGGACCACGGTGTGCTGTCTTGGGACAGGCACCCGTGCACATGCATCCACGTGATAAAAGAAAATACCTTCATCCTGTGTGTGAATTGGGCGTCTGCACACTGGATGACAAACCCCCGATTTTTGGGACAACATCACTTGCTCTTCTCTTATTCACCAACGCAGTCACTCCATTGTAGAAGGCCACCAGATTAGTCAGGCGTGATTTGCCCTTGGTGAATCCATGTTGGCTGTCTCTTATCACCTTCCTGTCATCTATATGCCTTGACATGTCTTCCAGGAGGATCTGTTCCATGAGATGTTATCAAGCACAGTGGTGTGGCTGACTGGTCAAGAGTTCCCAGGGTCCTCCTTTTTACCCTTTTTAAAAATGTGTGTGATGCTTCCCTTTTTCCAGACACTGGGGACTTTGCCTGACTGCCATGACTTTTCAAATATGATGGAGAGTGGCTTGGCAACTTCATCAGCCAATTCCCTCAGGACCCTGGGATGCATCTTGTTGGGTCTCATGAACTTGTGTATGTTTGGGTTCCTCAGGTGGTCTCGAACCTGGTCTTCTCCTATGATGAGTGGGACTTTGTTCCCCTAGTCCCTGCTTTGAGGTTCAGGGACTCGAGAGATGTAGGAAGAGCAATTGCCAGTGAAAACTTGGGCAAAAAAGTTGTTGAGTACCTCAGCCTTCTCCATGTCAGTTGCCATCAGCTCCCCTGTCTCATTTATCAGGGAGGGTATGGGTGGGGAGTGGGTACAATTTCTTTTGTCTTCCTTTTTTGACTAACATACTGTACTGGTTTTGGCTGGGATAGAGTTAAATTACTTCATAGTAGCTTGTATGGGGCTATGTTTTAGATTTGGGATGAAAACTGTGTTGATAATACAGGGATGTTTTAGTTATTGCTGAGCAGTGCTTACACAGTGTCAAGGCCTTTCCTACTTCTCATACTGGCCCACCAGCAAGTAGGCTGAAGTTCCCTAGCAGGATCAGGCCTGTGAGCGTGATGCTTCCTGTGGATGAAGTAAGAACACTTGATCAACATTCTCCCCTTGATCAGGTGGCCTGTTTTTGGTGGATTTGGGGTTTTTTTGGGTTTTGGAACTTGCTACTTTCAAGCTTTGGGCCAAAGGCACAGAAGTCCTGTTAGAGTGAAAAGGCCAACATTAAACTTGATGTATCTTTAAGGTCAGGTAGCTCAAGATCCACTAGGGATGCACACACCCACAAAAATACCCACAGAGACAACCCAAGCCTTTTCACATACTGTGTTTTGACAATCTGAGTAGGACCCCAGCCCTTGGCATGCTTGTTTGAGACCCTGTCTGTTCATAGGCTGAGTGTAGGTATTTGCACAGAATTTTGCTTTGTTTGTGGTGAGGACATATAATCAGGAACAAGTGTTTGCATGGAACCCTGTATTAGGTATGATTGTCAGGTGTATGTGGGGTCTGCGTGATGTGAGAGATATCAGCGTTTCCCAAAAAGAAGCATGGTCAGATGCAGAGTGCTGTATCATTTGTAATCAAGCAACTGGGATTGCAACCCAGTTGGTTAAAACTAACACTGTTTCAGGATGCCAGGTGAGCAGTATTCAGATATACTGCAGGATCTGGCATCTTGTTTGTGAGTACAAGCCAAGGAGTACAAAAAGCTATCATCTGAGATGCTCACAAATGAGTACATGAGATCTGCTGGCCAGCACTGAGTCTGATTCACCAGAGAGTAAGAGGAGGATCAGGACATTTGTTCTGTCCATGTTTATATGCATATGTGGTGGCTGTAAAAGCACTTGTACTGGGTCTGGCTGAGCCAGAATTGGTTTTCCCCTGCAGCAGCCCTCATGGTGCTGTGTTTTATGTTGGGAGCTGGCAGGGTGTTGATAGCACACTGGTGGTGTGGCTACTGCTGAGTAGTGCTTACACAGCACCAAGGCTCTTTCCGACATCCCCCCCCCCCCCCCAGTGGGACGGGGTGGGCAAGATCTTGGGAGGGGACACAACCAGGACAGCTGACCCGAACTGACCAAAGGGATATTCCAGACCATATGACGTCTGCTCAGTATAAAGCTGGGAAAAAGGAGGAAGGGGGTGGGGTCACCCTTGGTCCTCCGAGGCAGCCGCTATGCTTATTGGAGCCCTGCTTCCTGAGAAGGCCCGACATCGCCTGTTCATGGGAAGTAGAGAATAAATCTGTTTTCTTTTTTTTTGCTTCTGCGCGCGGACCTTTGCTTCGCTTTGCTTATATTAAAACTGCTTTTGTTTTACCCACAAAGGTCGGGGTTTTTTCCCTATCTTATTTTCTTTTCCCTCTTTGCCCTATTGAGAAAAAAAGGTGAAGGGGGGGGAAGTGATAGAGCGACTTGGTGGGTACCTGGCATTTAGCCAAGGTCAAACCACCAGTCTTTTTTGGTGCCCAATGTGGGACACGACAACAGCAGTTTTATATTAACTGTGCTATAGCAGTTATTAAGAGACAAGCTCTTGTGCTGGTCACGGGTTTGTTTATTGCTCTGCTTATCTTTATTTTGCTAAGCTCGGGAACATACTGGAAGAAATCAGGAACATCATGAGTGGTTTTATTCTGCAAGCTCCCGAGGTACTTATTCATCCTTACGTTAGCTCTTTGATACTGTTCATTAATGCTATTCGCCTGTTGTGGGCTGTGTGGAGCTCGGTAGGTTTTTGGTGTAAGAGAAGGCAAATTTTGGATGAGCCAATACCAAAATGTGCCCTGAGGCGGCCTGTCCCTGGGTGGCAGGGGGAGTGGAAGGATTTGGGCAGATTCCTAGGACGGTTATCACCTCCCGTAGCCTGGGATCTTACCCCTGAACAGGCAAGCAACCCCGCAAAATCGACACAACACCTGATAGAAGGGTGCCTTGTCTATCCCAGTGAAAATCAGCAACTCCCAGCGCTGTACTGGGGCCTGGCCTGTGCTTATCGAGCTGCAGTTCAGTGCTCTCAAAGGACTGTGGTGGAAACGGGAACTCAAACAAAAACAACAACAGCAGAGATTGCCCCAGTAGTAAAAAAGAAACAGTGGACAAGGAGAACAGCAGGCTCATACCCTCGATTAATAAGGAAGGAGAAAGAAGAGGAAGAAGCGGGTCCGTCAGAAGAGGGAATAACAGAACTCAAACAGGAGGCAGAAACTACCCGGTCCCTGACGTCATCAGAACTGCGAGATCTGCGGAAAGACTATAGCCGCCAGCCGGGTGAGCGGATTGCTGCCTGGCTGCTTCGATGCTGGGATAATGGGGCTGATGCTCAGCAGCTGGAAGGTAAGGAAGCCCAACAGCTGGGTTCCCTTGCTAGAGATCGAGGAATTGAAAGGGGAATTGGAAAAGAAACAGCAATTTGCAGTCTGTGGAGATGGCTCCTTTCAAGTGTTAAAGCAAGATATCCTTTCAAGGAAGATCTTACGGACAACTCCCCAGGGAAGTGGGCTACTGCAGATGAAGGTGTCCAGTACCTGAGAGAATTAGCAGTGCTGGAAGTCATCTATGGTGATCCAGATAATGATGAAGCCCCTGAAAATCCAGAGGATGTCCTGTGCACACGGGTCACGTGGAGGAAGGTGATTAAAGGTGCGCCATCCTCGTATTCTGCCGGCTTGGCTGTGATGTACTACCCAGAAATGGACGTGGGAGAAGGACTAAGATGTACGCCAACTGTGGAGGCAGTCTCTTCCTGGCTTCAGAACTTTGAAGAGAGTCTTGGTACCTCCTCATCTCTACGGGCGAGTGCCTTAGATGTCAGGAGCACCCCAAGAAATCGGTTCTCTTCTGCCCTAGTCAGAGGGAAAGGGAACCCCAGGCATGTGACACGTGGCAAACTTTGGTTCTTCCTGCGTGACCAGGGGGAGGACATGAGGAAGTGGGATGGTCAACCCACCTTCAAGTTGGAAGCTCATGTACATGAATTGCGAGGAAAGACCCCTGCCAAGAAGACGACATCTAAGAAGATTGTTAATGTAGCTGGTGTGAAACCACAAGAAAGTAATCAGCGATCTCCCAGATACAGGAAGACTGAGATCACCTCCCTTGACCCTGATGAAGGAATCTCTGGCCTGGCACGGCAAGGGTCAGTGAATACCCCGACCAAGAACGGGAATAGAGGGCCCCTGCCTCCAGCCAGGAAGAGGAAAGGGATGATCGGGTGTATTGGACAGTGTGGATTCGATGGCCTGGCACATCAAATCCACAGAAGCACCAGGCTTTAATCGACACCGGGGCACAGTGTACATTAATGCCATCAAGTTATAGAGGGGCAGAACCTATCTGGATCTCAGGAGTGACAGGCGGATGTCAAGAACTGTCAGTACTGGAGGCCGAGGTTAGCTTGACCGGGGACAAGTGGGAAAAACATCCCATTGTAACTGGCCCAGAAGCCCCTTGTATCTTGGGCATTGACTACCTCAAGAGGGGGTACTTCAAAGACCCAAAAGGATACCGATGGGCTTTTGGTGTGGCCAGTGTGAACACAGAGAAGGTCAAACAGTTGTCTAATCTGCCTGGCCTCTCAGAAGATCCTTTTGTTGTAGGACTGTTGCGAGTTGAAGAAGAACAGGTGCCAATTGCTATGAGGACCGTGCACCGACGGCAGTATCGCACAAACAGAGACTCTCTGGCTCCCATCCAAGAACTGATCCGTCAACTGGAGACCCAAGGTGTCATCAGTAAGACACCTTCGCCTTTTAATAGCCCAATATGGCCGGTGCGAAAGTCTGATGAAGGGTGGAGGTTAACAGTAGACTATTGTGGCCTGAACGAAGTGACGCCACCACTGAGTGCTGCTGTACCAGATATGTTAGAGCTCCAATATGAACTGGAGTCAAAGGCAGCCAAGTGGTACGCCACAATCGACATCGCCAATGCATTCTTTTCAATTCCTTTGGCAGAAGAGTGCAGGCCACAGTTTGCCTTCACGTGGAGGGGTGTCCAATATACCTGGAATCGACTACCCCAGGGGTGGAAGCACAGCCCCACTATTTGTCATGGACTAATTCAAACTGCACTGGAAAAGGGTGATGCCCCTGAACATCTACAGTACATCGATGACATCATTGTGTGGGGCAACAAGGCAGAAGAAGTGTTCAAGAAAGGACAAAGAGTAATTGAGATTCTTCTGAGAGCTGGGTTTGCCATAAAGAAAAGCCAGGTCAAGGGACCAGCACAGGAGATTCAGTTCTTGGGAATAAAATGGCAAGATGGACGCCGTCATGTGCCTATGGATGTTGTCAACAAGATAGCAGCTATGTCTCCACCGACCAACAAGAAGGAAACACAAGCTTTCTTAGGACTTGTGGGATTTTGGAGGATGCACATTCCAGGTTACAGTCAGCTGGTGAGCCCTCTCTATCAAGTGACCCGAAAGAAGAACCATTTTGAGTGGGACCTTGAGCAACAACAAGCCTTTGAGCACATCAAACAGGAGATAGCTCGGGCGGTAGCTCTTGGGCCTGTTCGGACAGGACCAGCTGTGCAAAGTGTGCTTTACACATCAACTGGGGAGCATGGCTTCACATGGAGCCTCTGGCAGAAGATACCAGGTGAAACTCGGGGTCGACCATTAGGATTTTGGAGCCAGGGATATCGAGGATCAGAAGCCCACTACACTCCAACTGAAAAGGAGATACTGGCAGCATATGAGGGGATTCGAGCCGCTTCCGAAGTTGTTGGTACAGAAGCACAGCTCCTCTTGGCACCGCGATTGCCTGTATTACATTGGATGTTCAAAGGAAACATCCCTTCTACACACCATGCAACCAGTGCTACCTGGAGTAAATGGGTAGCGATAATCACGCAACGAGCTCGACTGGGAAAACCCAACTGTCCAGGAATCCTGGAAGAGATCATGGACTGGCCAGAAGGTAGAGATTTTGGAGCACTGCCTGAGGAGGTGGCTCGTGCCCAAGAGGCACCACCATATAACGAGTTACCAGAAGATGAAAGGTGGTATGCTCTGTTTACTGATGGATCCTGTCGTGTGGTAGGAAACCATCGGAAGTGAAAAGCTGCTGTGTGGAGCCCCACAAGACAAGTCATTGAAGCCACTGAAGGAGAGGGCGAGTCAAGTCAGTTTGCAGAAGTAAAAGCGATCCAACTAGCCCTAGAGATTGCTGAACGAGAAAAGTGGCCAGTACTGTATCTCTACACTGACTCCTGGATGGTGGCTAACGCCCTGTGGGGGTGGCTACAGCAGTGGAAGAAGACCAATTGGCAGCGCAGAGGTAAACCCATCTGGGCTGCTGCACTGTGGCAGGACATCGCTGCCTGAGTGGAAAATGTGGCTCTAAAGGTACGTCATGTAGATGCCCACGTGCCCAAAAGCCGTGCCACCGAAGAACATCAGAACAATGAGCAAGTAGACAAGGCTGCCAAAATTGAAGTAGCTCAGCTGGACCTGGACTGGGAGCGCAAGGGTGAGCTATTTGTAGCTCGATGAGCCCATGAAACATCCGGGCATCTCGGGAGAGATGCAACGTACAGATGGGCTCGTGATGGAGGGGTGGACCTGACCATGGAGGCCATCTCACAGGTCACTCATGAATGCAAAACATGTGCTGCAATCAAGGAGTACAAAAAGCTATCATCTGAGATGCTCGCAAATGAGTACATGAGATCTGCTGGCCAGCACTGAATCTGATTCACCAGAGAGTAAGAGGAGGATCAGGACATTTGTTCTGTCCATGTTTATATGCATATGTGGTGGCTGTAAAAGCACTTGTACTGGGTCTGGCTGAGCCAGAATTGGTTTTCCCCTGTAGCAGCCCTCATGGTGCTGTGTTTTATGTTGGGAGCTGGCAGGGTGTTGATAGCACACTGGTGGTGTGGCTACTGCTGAGTGGTGCTTACACAGCACCAAGGCTCTTTCCGACATTTCCCCCCCACAGTGGGACGGGGTGGGCAAGATCTTGGGAGGGGACACAACCAGGACAGCTGACCCGAACTGACCAAAGGGATATTCCAGACCATATGACGTCTGCTCAGTATAAAGCTGGGAGAAAGGAGGAAGGGGGTGGGGTCACCCTTGGTCCTCCGAGGCAACCCCTATGCGTATGGGAGCCCTGCTTCCTGAGAAGGCCCGACATCACCTGTTAATGGGAAGTAGAGAATAAATCTGTTTTCTTTTTTTGCTTCCGCGCGTGGACCTTTGCTTTGCTTTGCTTATATTAAAACTTCTTTTGTTTTACCCACAAGGGTCATTTTTTTTTTTTTTTTCCCCTATCTTATTTTCTTTTCCCTCTTTGCCCTATTGAGAAAAAAAGGTGAAGGGGGGGGAAGTGATAGAGCGACTTGGTGGGTACCTGGCATTTAGCCAAGGTCAAACCACCACACCATGGTTCTTCAATCTTTGTTAATCTAATCTGACCATACCTGTGCCTATTGGGAATTTATGCTCAGACCTGGGAAATCAGAAGCCCTAGCAAGCTGCAAGAGGTGAGATGCTGCTAAAGCAAAGTCCACAGAACCCCCATGATATAGTGTACTTCACACCTGCTAGTAGCCATGGTTAATGATTATGCTAGTAGCTATAGTTACCACACATATGGAGAGCAATAAGAAATTCATAATGAATAGGCTTTGATATCCAAACCCTAGAAAACAGGTAGAACATCCTGGAACATAAAGACAATGTCTGGGATTGTGTTGAGGATGAGTTATTTGACAACCTGGCAAAGTGACTATTCGCTTACTTAACTTGGCAATGAAACTAACTTTTGAGTGTTCTGAAAGTGAACTGCCTTCATTATAATACTAAAAACCACACCCACAGGTCAAAAACACCCCGCCCTAGGTTAAGACCCTTCCCCTGAGCATGCGTAGTATTGGAAGCATTAGGTAAACTGTATTATAAATGTATGTTAATTACTAACCTATCAGTATCTAATAGGCATGTTCTGGAAAAGTACTAATCTCTGATTTTTGTGTCTAAAGGGATCATGAAAACCTCCTGTTGGGGTGCTTGATTTGTGGAAAAGTCCACCGAGCACCCAGGCCTGAATAAATACAATATCTCTCGTGAGCGTGTTAAGATTGGGTTATTGCACGCCGGGCATAAATCTGCTTTTTGGATAACAAAACCATAAAAAAACTCTCTGCTCTGACAGGGCGGTTCCAGTTGTGGCGCACTGTTACCTTAAGAACCAAAACACAATGGTTGACCTTTGACTAACCAACAAATTAGTAAACAGGTAAACAATGATGAGAGGGCTAATGATCACTGAATTCGTGAACAGTGAAATGCCACTCAGTAAGTATATCTATTACATACCTGTACTGGTTTTGGCTGGGATACAATTACATTTCTTCATAGTAGCTTGTATGGGGCTATGTTTTCGATTTGTGATGAAAACGGTGTTGATAACAGAGGGATGTTCCAGTTATTGCTTAACAGTGTTTACAAAGCATCAAGGCTGAAGGGGAAATTCAAAATGTAACTGCTCAGCAGTGGTAATTTGTGACTGAGGAATGATCTGGCATGGAGGGCAAGAAGGCCCAACTGCAGAAGGGGTTAAACGGGCTGGAAGCAGGAATGTCAGAGACAGAAGGATTCCCTGCAAGGGAGTGAAGTCTCCCTTGCTGATAAGAAATAGCTGCAGCACTGTCTCCTAGCCATCCTGGAATGCAGGGCTTACTCAGGGGTCACCTTTGGGCAGCAGAGCTGGTGCTGAGGGACAGACCCAAGGCTGGGCTGAGGTGCCCCATGCAACTGCTCACAGGATTGATGCTGGTGCAAGAGAATACAAGGAATCGGCTCATGACGCATCTTTGCAGACTCCTTGTAGAACTGCTTAGGGTGGTAGGACTCTGTCCAGTGCATTGTTCATTTTTTTTTTTTTTTTATATTTAAGCACAAACGTGTGTTTAATTTGCCTTAAGGGGTACAATAAAAATCCCCTAACACCTTTTCTCCTTCTCATGCTGTCCTACCAGCAAGTAGACTGGGGGTGCACAAGAAGTTGGGAGGGGATGTTACTGATTGTCACTGATTTGTTATTAATTTGAGTTGATGATTTTTGGTGATTTTGATAAGGAATGATTAGGACTAATCAATTAAATAGAATCTCACAGAAATATCGTTTTTTATAAAAGATAGTGGTGTAATGTTTTAAGTAGTCATAGATATGTTGTGTTTAGTTTAAGGTAACCATACAACCAGTTACTCTGCTAGATGAGGTACCATTGTTAGACTGTTTGGTAAGCATGATTTATTGCCCCATAGACCGGGTGTTTTGAAAGCTGTATTGTGAAAGGGCCTTGAAGCATGTTAAAATTGCAATGTGAGTCAAAGTCCTTGAGTCAAGGGCATTGGAGGGTCTTTCTTTTAGGTTGCAGAAGCAGCCCCCCGACTCATTTCAGGACTCAAGTGCGCATGACCAGAAAGAGGTGGGAATATGAAAATGAGTTACAGGGATTAGCATGTTTATGTATGAGAACTTGATTAATATGTATGACTGTATCCTATATAATCAGCATGCTACATGAGTTAGGGTGTGTTGTTGGTGAGATGACTCCCCTGCGCACCTGGCCGTTAATAAAGGAGTGTCTGCTTATCTACATCACATTGGTGTCGATAAGTTCTTTTATCCCATTTTGGTGACAGGGACACAGCTGGGACAGCTGACCCCAGGGATGTTCCATACCGTATGACACTGTGCTCATCAATAAAAGCTGGGGTGCGGGCAGGGAGGGATGTTGGCCAGGGCTGCCATTGCTCAGGGACTGGCTGGGCATCGTTTGGTTGGTGGTGAACAATTCTGAGGTTATTTTTGCATCACTTGTTTTTCTTGAGTTTGTTTGTTTTTTCTTGGGATTTTTTGTTTGTCTTTATTGTTTTCTTCTTATCTTTTTTTTTTTAATTATTAATCTTTCTTTATATCAATCTATGGGTTTTCTCACTTTTACCCTTCGAATTCTCTCCCCCATCCCACTGGGTGAGGGAGTGAGCAAGTGGCTGTGTGGGGCTTAGCTCCCTATGAGGGTTAAACCATGGCAGTACTTTTTGGTGAGAAACATGTAGCTCAAAAGGTTTGAGATAACAGATTTTACCAGAGCATATTAGAGGGAACTTATAATTATATCTTTTTAACTGTTTCTGGTTGTGATATTGACTTACCTGTTCTTGACACTGCTTTATCTGATCTGTGCCATGCTCCCTTTTTTGCTATACATGTTAAAGACAGATTTTGCAATTTGCTGTGCTGTGTAGCCCTTGGTGGTGCTTTGCCTGGGAGAATTATAAAAGCACTGGCCTTGAGCTTAATCTGGTATTTGAGCTCTGCATTGATGCCGTCCCTGGCATCGGGAACCATCTCACGGAGACAATTAAAAATTACATTTTTCTACTTTTTCCTCTGAGAGGCATTCAGTGGAGGAAACACGGAATGTCACTTTCACCACCTTCTCCTGTATGGAGGATGTTTTCTCCCTCATTACAATAACTCTTCAGTATCTTGAACATCCTTGGGTAACCAAAATACTCCTATTGGTACTTCTCAAGAATATTTTTTAATTTTTTTTTCTAAGGTTAACCAACTACTTAGGAATATCACCTAGGGATATGCCCCGAGACAGTGTGGTTATGGGTAGCAAGGCACGTGGGAGGATACGGACAGATACATAGAAAGGTCGTCACCTCCAATGGTCTGGGACTTCACCCCTGAACAAGTGCGGGATCCTGATGAAGTGATAGAATGTTTGAAAAAAGTATGCCCTGACTATTCCAAAGAGAACAACTTATTGCACTGTGCTGGGGCCTGGCCTATGCCTACCGAGCACTATTCAGCACCCTCAAGGAGAAGAGAGGGTCTCTGGATCCAAAGACATACAAACAGACACTGTGGCTAGACCAGAGACCCAACCCTCAACTATATCAGTCACCTCTATAATCATAGTCAAGAAGAAACAATGGAAGTGGAGGTCAACTCATTTAGTAAGGGAGGAAGAAGCTTCTCCTAAGAGGGAGCAGGAGGAAGAATCAGAAGAGCAGTCACAAGAACAGGAGGAGGAAAAGACTGAAATCATAAATGAGTCAGAAACGACCCAATCCCTATCCCTAAGTGAGCTGCAAGATATGTGAAAATATTTCAGCCATCAGCCAGGCGAGCAAATTATCAGCTGGTTGCTCCAATGCTGGGATACTGGGGCCAATAGTCAGGCATTAGAGGGTAAGGAAGCCCGGCAGCTGGGATTCCTTATCTAGGGATAAGGCCATTGACAAAGGGACTGGAAAAAGGGGCAGCAGTCCTCAGTCTCTGGAGGTGACTCCTGTCGAGTGTGAAGGAAAGGTATCCCCTCAAGGAAGATCTTGCAAATTCCCAAAGCAAGTGGACCACCATTGAGGGAGGTATCCAGTATCTGGGGAATTAGCCATGGTGGAGGTTATCTACAGCAACCTGGACAACAACCAGGCATCCAAAGACCCAAATGAAATCTGGTGCATCTGGTCCATGTGGCGAAAATTTGTACGAAGTGCACCGACATCATACGCCAACACCCTGGCGATAATGAGCTGGACAGACATGGAGGCACCAACTGTGGATGGATTGGCCAGTCAACTCTGAGAAATCGAAGAGAATCTCGCTTCCTCCCTACAGACCTGTGTCTCAGCTGTGAAGTAACTGTCTCGACAATTGTCCCAGCAATTCAAAAAGCATATGTCTTCTTCCTTGCTCATACTGGCCAATCTCTCAGCTATTAAGAGTCAACCTTTTTCTGCTCAAGGGAAAGGGGTACCAGTGGCATACACCACATGCCACCCCTGTGGTTCTGTCTGTGTGATCAGGGGGAGGACATGAGGAAGTGGGATGGTGAATCTATCTGGAAACTAGAAGCTCAAGTACAGGAATTACAAGAAAAAACAACCACCAAAAGTCAGCCATCCAGGAATATTACTGCTCCAATGTCTGTTGGGCAGCTTAGATGGTCTAATCTTACTTCTGACCATGATGAAGGGACTTCTGGTTTGCAGCTACAAAAATCAAGTAATGAATACTCCAACCAGGAATAAAGTGGCCCTGCCTTTGGCCAGGCAGAAGAAATGGGCAATCGGGTTTACTGGACTGTGTGGGTCCAATGGCCTGGCACATCAGCCCCACAGGAGTATAAAGCTGTGGTGGACACTGGTGCACAGTGTACCCTAATACCATCAGATTACAAAGGGGCAGAATCCATCTGTATTTATGAGTGACAGGGGGATCCCAACAGCTGGCTGTGTTGGAGGCTGAGGTAAACCTAACTGGGAATGAGTGGTAAAAGCATCCTATTGTGACTGGTCCGGAGGCTCCATGTATCGTTGGCATAAACTACCTCAGGAAAGGGTACTTCAAGGACCCAAAAGGGTACCGGTGGGCTTTTCGTATAGCTGCCTTCAGTACAGAGATTAAACAGCTCTATAACTTGCCCAGTCTCTCAGAGGATCCTTCTGTGGTGGGGTTGCTGCGGGTTAAAGAACAGCATGTGCTGACTGCTACCACGACAGTGCACCAGTGACAATATCACACCAACTGAGACTCCCTGGTTCCCATCCATAAGCTAATTTGACAACTGGAGAGCCAAGGAGTGATCAGCAGGACTCGCTCACCCTCTAATAGTCCCATATGGCCAGTGTAAAAATCTAATGGAGGGTGGAGGCCAACAGCAGCCGCATGGTGCTCAGTTGCCCTCTGAGCTCAAACCATGACACTGATTTAAAGATACTTCACAATATGTGAGAAGCTTTCAAAATTGAAAATATTTTCTGGTTCTGGTACTAGACCAACAAGTTGAAAGAAAGCAATTGAGTCTCAAGGATCCTACCTTTTTGTTTAGCTCGGTCAGAAGTAGTTAAATCAAGAGTGAAGAAATAACTATCAGAAGACAGCAACAGTAACTGCTCTACAACTACAGGCGTCCAGGAGCTAAAGACAACAGCAAGGTAGGCAAGGGTAGTGATCTTACCAGTGAGGTACAGCTGTACCATACCTATGAAGAGCAGGGGTAGTAATAGCAACAGAACCCCTCAAAAGTCCAGCGATCATCAGACAAAAGAATGTAACAAGATATATCTAGCATACAGTCAAGAAATTCACTCAATAAAGCAGAATATTGAACCAGAACTGTCTATAACACATGTCCATGGTTCGTTTAGAAAGATGTTAGAGGAAAATATATCATGCTGGATCCAACAGCGCAAGAGAGGTGAGGCTGCTGCTGCTCCATTTCCCCGGGTCCAACCAGTGGCGAGGCTGAAGAGCCATCCCAGCAGGTGCACGCAGACAGGGCACATGTATACACAACATATATACCACATATATACATATATATACATATATATATACACACATGGCTGGCCACACAGCTCACAGACATTCAGAGCCCTCACACAAACATAGGCAGCACCAATGGCCTCATCCTGCTCCCCTCTGGCTGAGCAGAATGGAAGTCCACTAACGAGACTATATATATATATGCATATGTTCAAGGTGGATCCCTCCAGCAGCTGGGCTTGCACAGTCATCCCAGTAGCTGTCTCTGGATCTCAGTCTTCCCAGTTGCTGGCATCTGGACATATGAGCCCCCGAGGTCACAGTCCCACTCCAGTTGCTGGTACAGACTGTTGTACACATAGAGCTGGCCAGGACTTTCCAGGTACCAATAACTGCCCCCCCACCCCCCCACCCCCCCCACCCCCACCCCCACCCCACCCCCCCCCCCCGTAAGGAATTGAATGAATTGATGCTTCGAACATTCATTGACACAGAAAACCTCAAGGACAAGCTGTGGCCTTTGGATTAGTCTAAGGAAGGTCACCCAAGGAAGGGGGAGTGTATCGAAGGATGCACCCCCCACTCCCTTGAGGTTGCATCCACAAGGACCGCTAAAACGGATACTTTGCAGCTCTATTGTGCAAGGCAGACACCATACAGGCCTTGCTAATAACTTTGCACCTTCGCCATTGAAGTGGTAACAAGAACTGATAAGAGGTGATCACCTCTGGGATGACTGATAAGATCTCTGGGAACAGAGGAAAAACCAAAGCTGGGCAAGGACCACTGGAACCCCTGCTCCACCTTTTTCCTCGTCTCTCATGGAAATGAATTTGTAGAATACCTGCCCCTCCTTGTCTAGTATGCAAATCAGCTGATAAGATGAATTTAAAAGGTGACAGAAAACTTTGCTGAGAAAAACTGCCAGCAAATCGTAGACCCTGGCTAAGGGGAGAACAGACTTCGGGCTGCTGAAGGAGCTAGTTAGTAAGGTCCCCTGGTAATCGGATTTGAAGGTATTGGGGTCCATGAATGCTGGTCACTTTTTAAGAGTCATCACTTAAGAGCACAGGAGCAGGCAATTCCAAAGTGTCGGAAGTCAAGCAAGTGGGGCAGAAGGCCGGCTTGGATGAGCAGGGATCTTCTAGAACTTATGTAGAAAAGTGTATGGAAATTGGAAGCAAGGACAGGTGACACGAGAGGACTACAGAGATGCCATTTGCCACTGTAGGGAGAAAATTCCTGAGTCCAAAGCTTGATTAGAGTTCAAGCTGGCCAGCACTGTGAAGGATGACAAAAAGGGCTTTTAAAAATATGTTAATAGCAAGAGGAGGATCAGAGATCCATTGCTCCGTTGCTTGACGAGGTTGGTCACCTCACAAATAGGGATGTAGTCAAAATGGAGATGTTTAATGCCTTCTTCACCTCTGTCTTCAACACTGATGATGGGCCCTGGGACCCCCAGAGCCCTGTGTTGGAAGACCGCGACTGTGGGGATGATAAACTCCTAGCTGACCCTGAACTTCTTTGATACTTGCTGCTCCAGCTGGATGCACATTGTGATAGACAGTAAACTGTTTGTTCATCAAATTTCATTAAAGATACTGGGAGCTCGTGACATGTTATTCCATAAACTATGTAGGCCTAAGCTTAATCTTAACTATTACACTGTGTAACGACTAACTGACTGCAAGTGCTTATCTAAGTTGAAATGCTGAAGCAAGGACTCCTATTGTGCAAAAGACTGAAAAGAGGGAGAAGGGAAGAAGGACAAAGGGGAGAAAGACAAAGGGGAGAAGGACAAAGGGGTAATGTCTGTACTCTGTAAGATATAAACAAAAGCTTTGTGAGCCACTCTCAGGAAAGCAGGAAATACGAGGAGTTGGTGACACGAGGAAGACCCGGATGGAGCGACCCCCTAGCTGCAAAGTGCGCAGACGCAGGGTACACCTCTCAGAGAGACCCGATACCGGAAGGCGGAGGATATAAAAAAGACGGACCCTCGGGAAGTGGGTGCGCGCCGTTGGTGGAGCAAGGACTCCCCGGCCGCCCAGCGCTGTTTTGCTTATTGCCGCTTGCTAAAATAAATAGTTGAAATTTAATTTGTCCTAACTTGCATCATTTTGGCAAGATAGTCTTTAACACACATAAGTCTATGGGGCCCGATGGGATTCATCCCAGGGTACTGAAAGAGCTGGCCGATGTCACCGTGGGACCCATCTCCATTATTTTTAAACAGTCTTGGGAATCTGGAGAGGTCCCAGTTGACTGGAAGCTGGCAAGTGTTGTCCCAGTTTTCAAGAAGGGTAAGAAGGAAGACCCTGGTAATTACAGGCCTGCCAGACTCACTTCAATGCCTGGTAAAACTATGGAGAAGGTTATTCTGGGAGTTATCGAAAAACACTTCAGAGACAACGCAGTCGTTGGTCATAGCCAGCATGGGTTCACGAGGGGAAAGTCCTGTTTAACCAACTTAATTTCTTTTATGACAAGGTCACCCATCTAGTTGACCAAGAGAAGCCAGTAGATGTGGTGGGTTTGGATTTTAGCAAAGCTTGTGACAGTGTCTTTCACAGTATCCTTCTGGATAAACTGTCCAGCACACAGCTAGACAAGTCCATAATACGATGGGTGAGCAATTGGCTGACGGGTCGGGCTCAAAGAGTTATAGTAAATGAGGTTACATCAGGCTGTGGGCCAGTCACCAGTGGGGTTCCCCAGGGCTCAATTTTAGGGCCAGTGCTCTTTAATGTTTTTATAAATGATCTGGATGCAGGAATCGAATGTACATTAAGTAAGTTTGCCAACGACACTAGATTAGGAGGAGCTGTGGAGTCCCTCGAGAGTAGAGAGGCCTTACAGAGAGATCTGGATAGACTAGAGAGCTGGACAATCACTGACCATGTGAAATTTAACAAGAGCAAGTGCAGGATTCTCCACCTGGGATGGGGTAATCCTGGCTGTCCTGGTTTAGCCAGGATAGGGTTAAGTTTCCCCAGCAGTGGGGGGGAAGCTCTAGCCAGGTTATTCATATGCCATGCTGACGTCACATCCTGGTGCGAGCGCAGGAAGAATCGGTGATCGCGTGGGTTGGCGCAGCCGGTTCTCTCTTTGCTGTATTGGTATATACTTTGCTCTGTTCATTGTTATCACTGTTATTCTTATTGTTGCTGTTTGTTGTGTTGCTATTGCACTGTTGTATTAAACCTCTCCTTATCTCAGTCTCGGGGCTTTGTATTTCACTGCCTTTGTGGGGGAGGGGCAGCGGCCGCATGGTCTCAGACCCCGGCAGGGACTAAACCATCACACTGGCTATACGTACAAATCGGGGAACGAGAGGCTGAAGACCAGCTCCGTGGAAAGAGATCTGGGGGTTTGGGTTGATGGCAAGTTGAATGTGAGTCAACAGTGTGCCCTGGCAGCCAAAAAGGCCACGTGTGTCCTGGGGTGCATCAAGCACAGCATAGCTAGCCGGTCAAGGGAGGGGATTGTCCCACTCTACACTGCAGTGGTGTAGCCCCATCTTGAGTACTGTGTACGGTTTTGGGCACCTCAATATAAGAAGGACATCAAACTATTAGTGTGTCCAGAGGAGGGCGACCAAGATGGTGAAAGGCCTCTAGGGCAAGACTTATGAGGAGCACCTGAGGTCACTTGGTTTGTTTAGAAGAGAAGGCTGAGGGGTGACCTCATCACAGTCTACAACTTCCTCAAGGGGGGCAGCAGAGGGGGAGATGCTGATCTCCTCTCTCTGGTGACCAGTGATAGGACACAAGGAAATGGAATGAAGCTGCATCAGGGGAAGTTCATGATGGACATTAGGAAAAGGTTCTTCACTGAGATAGTGGTCAGTCACTGGAATGGGCTCCCCTTAGATGTAGTCATGGCACCAGGCCTGTCAGAGTTTAAGGAGTGTCTGGACAACACTCTTAGTCATATGGTTTAGTTTTAGGTAGTCCTGCGAGGAGCAGGGAGTTGGACTTGATGATCCTTATGGCTCTCTTCGAACTTGAGATATATTGATTACATCATCATGTAAGGCAACATAGCAGAAGAAGTGTTTGAGAAAGCTTTCAGATTAATATGGATTATTCTTTTCCCTAGTTTTGCCATAAAACAAAGCAAGGTCAAAGGACTTGCACAGGAGATCTAGTTTTTAGGAATAAAATGGCAAGATGGGCACAGTCATATCCCAGTGGATGAGATCAATAAAATAACAGGTATGTCTCCACCAACTAGCAAAAAAGAAACACAAACTTTCTTAGGTGTTGTGGGTTTTTTGGAGAATGCATATTCTAGATTATAGTCTGACCGTAAACCTTGTCTATCGAGTGACCCAAAAGAAGAGTGGTTTCAAATGGGGCCCTGAGTAGCAACAAGTCTTTGAACAAATTAAATGCAAAATAGGTTGCCCTTGGGACAGTCTGGACATGACAAAATGTGAGAAACATGTTATACACCACAGCCAGGGACCATGGTCTCACCTGGAGCCTCTGGCAGAAAGCACCCGGAGAGACCCGAGGTCAACCTTTAGGGTTTTGGAGCCAGGGATACAGAGGATCCAAGGCCCATTACACTCTAACTGAAAAAGAAATATTAGCAGCATATGAAGGGGTTCAAGCTACTTCAGAAGTAGCTGGTACTGAAGCACAGCTCCTCTTGGCAGCTCAATTGCCTATGCTGGGTTGGATGTTCAAAGTGAGGGTGTGACTGTTCACTCAATTCCCGCTCAGATTTTTGGCTAACACAGCTCAGGCCTGAAGTGTGATGGGAGCAGCGTCATTAGGTCAAAGCAAGAGCACCACATAGGCAGGACAGGTGGCCAGAAAGAGCTAAAGGGCCATTATGCAGCCATTATCACCTGCAGCTTGCTGAGTCCTGCAGCTATCATCCTTGCATATTGGTTGTCTGGCAGTTTTGTCAGAATCTGCTAACTCATGGAAATGGCGTAGAACAAAATTCCAAGCTGGAAGGTATAAAAATGTCATCTTACCCAAAAAGTTTTGAAGTGGATCACAGCAGCTGGATTGCTGAGGGTTTCGTGCTTCCCAGTGTGACAGGGTGTGAGAGACGAGAAACCAGGCCTGCGAGAAACTAAGAAAAACAGCCTGAGAAAGCAAAAGTTGCGGCTGATCGAAGAAATGCCTCAAACACTCGCAAGACAAAACTATGAGTCCCAGGGTGGATGGTGTGGAGGTCGAAGCTGATAAGGCTGTCCAAATAACACAGGATGCAGCTGGAGGAGGGAGCCCTGTGGAGACAGGACAGCTCTGCTCTGGGGCACCAGGACAAATTTTAAGGGCCATCTGTCCGGTGAATGACCTTTGCTTCATTATCCACGGAATGCATATTAAAGTTAACACCCCTCAATATGCTAACGAGGGCTAACATGATCATGCTAATTACATCATCCCATGAAACACCTTACCCCTCCCCGTACATGGGATACGTAGGTATGTGGGTCGACCTAGGGGATGGACCCAAGGAAAGCGGGTATAAATCAAGGGGGGGGGAAAGAAAGGGGGGGCCCTGGAGAGTGCAGTGAAGCGAAGGAGACGGATACAAGCAAAAAAGCCGGCTGCCTCCTGTGCCTCCTGGAACCCTCGCCGGCGGGATCAGCGCAGAAACCCAGACCGGTGATCTGTATTTCCCCATTCCCTCTATCTCCCTCTTTTCCCTTTCCCATTAAGCAATGCAAGGCATATTGTATTGCTTGCCACAGCTTGCTATATACTTAGCCAATTATCGTGTGTTCAATTAGCACATTGTGGGTAGTTAATAAATGTCTGGACTTGGAGACTTGTTGTCCGCTCCACTGGGGATTTGCGAATCTGAGTCACTTGTCTCCCTCATCTGAGCGGGACGTGACACAGGGGATGCCTGCACCATGACCGAGGTGGAAGGATGGAGCACTCTCACTGTCAGGTAGGTAATTATTTGCTCATAGGTGCACAAGTTATAAGTTGTGAGTTATGAATTAGAGAACTTGCAAGTGAGAAACCTCATGATTGTCATGGTTTAACCCCAGCCAGCAACTAAGCACCATGCAGCTGCTTGCTCACTCCTCTCTGCTCCCAGTGGGATGGGGAGGAGAATCAAAAAAAATAAAGTAAAACTCGTGGGTTGAGATAAGAACAGGTTAATAATTGAAATATAATATAATAGTAATAATAATAATAGTAGTAATGAAAAGGAAGATAACAAAAAGAGAGAGAAATAAAACACAAGAAAGACAAGTGATGCACAATGCAATTTCTCACCACCTGCTGACCAATGCCCAGCCAGTTCTCAAGCAGCGATCCACCCCTCCTGACCAACTGCCCCCGGTTTCTATACTGAGCATGACACTATATGGTATGGAATAGCCCTTTGGCTAGTTCGGGTCAGCTGTCCTGGCCATGCTCCCTTCCAGCTCCTTGTGCACCTGCTCGCTGGCAGAGCATGGGAAACTGGAAAATCCTTAACTTAGGATAAGCGCTACTTAGCAACAGCTAAAACATCAGTGTTATCAACATTATTATCATACTAAATCCAAAACACAGCACTGTACCAGCTACTAGGAAGAAAATTAACTCTATCCCAGCTGAAACCAGGACAATGACTTAAGTGGTGAATTAGTGAATTCATGTGATAGACTAGTCTGTGCAAAGAGCCCTTTTGTCATGTCATGTCATGTTTCTTTGTTTTCATTCCTAATGAGCTCATAAAAAAAAAGTTTAATTTACAGAGTACGTTGTCCTGTAAATTTGAGAGCTCAGAATGGACCATGACAGAGTCCCCTAAGTGATGCTACATGGAGTAAGTGGGTCGCACTGATAATGCAATGGCCTTGAATGGGAAACCCCAACCGCCCAGGAATCTTGGAAGTGATCATGGACTGGCTAGAAGGACAAAACTTTGGAGTGTCACCAGAGGAGGTAACTCGTGCTGAAGAGGCCCCACTGTGTAATAAATTACCAGAAAATGAGAAGCGATATGCCCTGTTTACAGATGGATTCTGTCATATTGTGGGAAAACATCAGAGGTGGAAAGCTGCTGTGTGGAGTCCCACATGACAAGTTGCAGAAACTGCTGAAGGAAAAGGTGAATCGAGCCAGTTTGCAGAAGTAAAAGCCATCCAGATGGCCTTAGATATTCCTGAATTAGAAAAATGACCAGTACTTTATCTCTATACTGGCTCATGGATGGTGGCAAATGCTCTGTGGGGGTGGTTACAGCAATGGAAGCAGAGCAACTGGCAGGGCAGATGGAAACCCATTTGGGCTGCCCCATTGTGTCAACATATTGCTGCCTGGGTAGAGAACCTGGCTGTAAAAGTATGTCACGTAGATGCTCACATACTCAAGAGTTGAGCCACTGAAAAACATCGAAACAATGAGCAGGTGGACCAGGCTGCTAGAATTGAAGTGGTTCAGGTGGATCTGGACTGGGAACATAAGGATGAGCTATTTATAGCTCAATGGGCCCATGACACATCAGGCCATCAGGGAAGGGATGCACCATATAAATAGGCTCGTGATTGAGGAGTGGACTTGACCATTGACTCCACTGTACAGGTTATTCGTGAATGCAAATCAAACAAGCCAAGCAGCTAAATCTTTTTTGGTATTGTAAGGAACTGAAGGGATTAATGCCTCAAACATTCATCGACATGAAAAACCTCAAGGACAAATTGTGGCCTTTGTGATTAGTCTAATTATCTGCCCAGGGAGGCACAGGGTGTATCGAAGGGTGCACGGCTCCGCTCCCCTGCAGTTGTACAACCAAATTCCTTAGATAAGCCTTGAAGGAAGGAGACGTAGACTGAGTAAAACCAAATGTTCGGGTTAAGGCCTACACCTTAATTTATGAATATAGCCTCGAAGAGGAGCTAAAAGACTAATAAGAGAGATAAACAACCGACACCAGATGGAGCTGTAATTGCCCAAGGAACAAAACCTGAGGAAAAGGTAAAGGTAAAGGTGGTGGGGGGAGATTGCAACCACTGACTCAATTGGACTCAATTGGACAAAAGGGTTAATGTACCCCATTCCCCCTCAACGCATGTGCAGAACCTTTTGCCCGCCTCATGGAAATGAGTTCATGGAATACCTGCCTCTCTTTGTCTAGTATACTAATCAGCTGATAAAATGAACTTCAAAGGCAACAGAAAACTTTGCTGGGTGTGCACCCAGAATAGTGCACTTAAACAAATAGGAAAATCCAGGGTAATGCATCAAATCATTGCTACCTGAGAGAGAGAGAATAGTGATTAAGAAAGATCCATCACCCCTTGCATACGTTACCAACATCCAGACCCGCAGGTGCTGGGCAGCCCCGGTTACAGCGAGGATTTGTTGAGCCTTTCCCGGTGAGTGGGAAATCCTACGCGGTGCGTCCACCCATAGGTGAATCATCCAAAGTCGCTGTGAGTGGGCCCAGCCTTGTATACCCAAAAATCAGTAAGCCAGAATAGCTGGCACCTTTGTTTTAAGCGGAAATATCTGGTTTCAATCTCACATTAGATTCCCCCCCAGAGCCTGGCCAGGGCTCAAGGAAGAAGCTAAGGGAGTTTCTCTGCTTATCTGATCGGATTATGCACAAGGTCTCACACCAGGCCTCGGGGACAGACAACTGTCTCCATGACTCTGTTATTCTATTCACATACAAAGGAAGGGAAAGATACATTTAAGATAGCTCCATCCTTCATGCATATGTCATTAGGGATTACATACTGAGTTAGCAGTTTCGGTTCAGGGCCTGTTGCTCAGGCTCCAACACTTCCACCTTTTACATCAGACTAGGTGGTTTGTTATAACTTAGTGTAATACCTGTTAGCACAATGGTTATCAGTTATAAAATATACAGGATTCATCTATAGGTCAACTCTGGCTTGGGCCTATTGTCCAAGCCTTAGCACTTCAACTCTACACTGCAGTGGTGTAGCCCCATCTCGAGTACTGTGTACGGTTTTGGGCACCTCAATATAAGAAGGACATCAAACTATTAGTGTGTCCAGAGGAGGGTAGCCAAGATGGTGAAAGGCCTCTAGGGCAAGACTTATGAGGAGCACCTGAGGTCACTTGGTTTGTTCAGAAGAGAAGGCTGAGGGGTGACCTCATCACAGTCTACAACTTCCTCACGGGGGGTGTTACCCGAAAAACAGATTCATGCCCAGCATGCAATGAACCAATCTTAACACGCTCAGGAGAGATATTGTATTTATTCAGGCCTGGGTGCTCAGTGGACTTTTCCACAAATCTGAAACAAGGAGCTTCACTCAATGTCAGAATTGAGTACAACTGTTCAGCAGGGATTCTTTATTCGCAGCGCTGGGCAGCACTGGGGATCGCTCCACCACAAGTGCCGCACTTACTAACAAAACTCTCTGACTAATATACACAAAAAGCATACGTGTGCATTAGATTTCTTAGAAAAGGCAGTCTTATGCTAATGGGTTCTCAGAATTCTTTTACATAGCATGTGTAGTAAAAATAGAGTTAGCGTCTTCTCTCCTTAGTGGCCCACACAGCCTTTCTCACACTGTCCATTAGCGAACTTTAGGTTTCTCGTGTCCATATCTGGTCATAGAGTTACTTCATCTGTCCTTCAGCTCCTGTTTGTTCCAAGGAGGTTAGTTTAGACCAGCTTCCAGTCACTTATCCTGACACTGGCGTCTTCATAGACACTTGTTTTTTAGGTTCCTGCTATTAGAGATATACTCAGGGAGTTTTTCAAATCAAGCACCCAAACAGCAGGTTTTCATGCTCCTTTTAGACACAAAAAATCAGAGATTAGTACTTTTCCATTATACACCTGTTAGATACTGTTTGGTTAGTGATTAACATACAATTATAATACAGCTTACTTAATGCTTCTACTACTACGCATGCTCAGGGGAAGGGTCTTAACTTGGGCAGGGGTCTTTTTGACCTGTGGGTGTTTTTTTTAGTATTATAATGAAGGCAGTTCACTTTAAGGACACCCAAAAGTTAGTTTCATTGCCAAGTTAAGTAAGCGAATAGTCATTTTGCCAGGTTGTCAAATAACTCATCCTCAACACAATCCCAGACATTGTCTTTATGGTCCAGGACATTCTATCTATTTTCTAAGGTTTGGAGATCGAAGCTTACTCTTCTTTCTTGACCTAGCAATTGGTCTCATATGGTAACTATAGCTACTAACATAATCATTAAGCATGGCTACTAGCAAATGTGAAGTATACTATATCAATTCCCCCCTTTGAGACTGTCCTGGTTTAGCCAGGATAGGGTTAAGTTTCCCCAGCAGTGGGGGGAAGCTCTAGCCAGGTTATTCATATACCATGCTGACATCACGTCCGGGCACTATAAGCGCGGGAAGAATTGGTGAGCGCGTGGGTTTGTGCAGCCGTTCCTCTCACTGCTGTATCGGTACATACCTTGCTCTGTTCATTGTTATCACTGTTATTGTTATTGTTGTTGTTTGTTTTGTCGCTGTTGCACTGTTGTATTAAACCTCTCCTTATCTCAGCCCCGGGCTTTGTATTTCACTCCCTTTGTGGGGGAGGGGCAGCGGCCGCGTGGTCTCAGACCCCAGCAGGGACTAAACCACCACAACTTTTGGCGCCCAACGTGGGGCTACAAGAGGGCTGAGATAAGGACAAAAGGAGAAGGTGTGTTAGAGCAATCTGTTAGGTGTAATTTTTCTGGTTTTAGTTGTATTGTTTGATAAGAAACATTTGCAATGCTGGCCAACTTGCTTGCGTGGTGGGGCTGGATCAATCCTTATATCCATTGTGCATTCCCAGTGCTGGTGTTTGTTTTTGGTGGAAAATGTGTCAAGGGTCTTGTTTTGCTGTACTGGCTGCAGACTGCTTATAATATGCTTGTATCGCTGCTTGTGGGGGTGAACCGGTATCTGTTTGCTGCCTGGGCTTTTGTTAAGGGTCTCACCCCCTCCATGAGTGAGCCAGGGGAAGAGATCCTCTCAGTTTTTGAGAGTTTTAGCTATCCCTGGAGCATCCTGGACACTGTGTTCACGGCACAATGCTTTCTGAATGTCTACCAGATCTTGTTTTGGGCCATGCAGTACTTCTCCATTAATGGCACCACCCGGAAACCTGCCCTGAGGGCAGATAGTTATAAATGGCAAGGTGTGTGTGGGAAAAGATGGGCAAGTGCCTGAGTCAGTGGTCACCCCCAATGCTTTGGGATTTCACTCCCAAGCAAATGCAGAGTCCTGATAAACTGGTGGAGTATTTGGAAAAGGTGTGCTGCCAATCTGACAAACCCCGGGAAACACAAATCCTTGCGATGTGCTGGGGGCTTGCCCATGCCTACCGTGTCATCTTTAATGCTGTTCACTGCCCTCAAGGGGGAGAAAGGGCTGCAGGATCTGAAAGTGAACCTACTGGTACAGCAGCTGAGCCAGGGGGACAGGCAGTGCCAGTATCAGTCACCTCCACCAGCACAGCAAATGGGCCAGAGGGACAAGCAGTACCAATATCAGTCGCCCCGATACGGAAAACCAAATATACCAAAAAATCCCCTCGCAGTGTACGGGGTGATGATGAACCAGGCCCATCACGAGAGCAGGAGGAAGAGCCGGAGGTAACCATCCGATCTCTATCCCTGAGTGAGTTGCGAGATATGCGGAAGGATTTTAGCCACCTTCCAGGAGAGCAAATTTGCACCTGGCTGCTCCGGTGCTGGGATAGTGGAGCTGCTGGTTTTGAATTGGAGGGGAGAGAGGCCAAGCAGCTGGGACCTTTAGCCAAGCAGGCTGGTATTGACAAGGCAATAGGGAAACAGGCTCAAACCCTCAGCCTTTGGAGGCGACTCCTGCTCGCTGTGAGGGAGAGGTACCCCTACAAGGATGATGCTCTATGTCGGTTAGGCAAGTGGACTGACATGGAGAAAGGCATTCAAAACCTCAGGGAATTGGCTGTGTTTGACATGATCTATGGTGATCTGAATGATGAGCGGTCACCAATGGATCCAGATCAGGCCCCTTGCACACAGTTGATGTGGCAGAAGTTCCTGCAAAGTGGACCAGAGGCACATTCCAAAGCATTAGCAGTAGCGTCCTGGTGGCGAGACACCCAGACTCAAACAGTGGACGAAGTGATTATCCAGCTCCGGCAATATGAGGGAAATCTCCCTTTCTCCCAACATGCTTTGGTTTCAGCTGTAGAGGAACTGTCTCAGAGGCTCCAGAAAATGGAAGAGGACATGTCCTACATTCCACCTGCACGGGCCAATGTCTCAGCTATTAGAAGCAGGCGCTTCCCCACCCAAGAGAAGGGCAGTGGAAGACACACACCACGGGGCACCCTGTGGTTCTTCCTCCGCGACCATGGGGAAAACATGAGAAGGTGGCATGGACAGCCCACTTCCGCCCTAGCTGCACGAGTACAGCAACTGAAAGGGAAGACCACCATGAAAGGGGAGTCTTACAAAAGAGATGCAGCTCCAGTGTCCAGTCGGAAATCCCCCAGACAGAATAGGATGGCCAACAGTATGCTTGACCCTCTTGAGGGGACCAGGAAGTCATTCTTGCAGGAGTCACTCTTAGATCAAGTGAGTGATGGTGAGCAGGATTAGAGGGGCCCTGCCTCCAGACAGGGGGAGAAAAGGGATAATCGGATTTACTGGAAGGTGTGAATCCGATGGCCTGGCACATCAGAACCACAAGAATATAAGGCCTTGGTAGACACTGGCGCACAGTGCACCCTGATGCCATCAAGCCACAGTGGGGTTGAATTCACCTGCATCTCCAGAGTGACAGGGGGGTCCCAACAGCTGACCCTATTAGAAGCTGAAATAAGCTTAACTGGGAAGGACTGGCATAAGCACCCCATTGTGACGGGCCCAGATGCCCCGTGCATCCTAGGTATAGACTACCTCAGAAGAGGGTACTTGTGGTGGTGCAGTTCTCACCCCTCCCCACCCCTCTTTGTTGGGCTGCTTGGTGCTAGGTGCGATTCCACCCACATCCCCCGAGCTATACACCAATCTGTGGAGATAAGGACTGACAATGTTAACGAGCCTGGCTCCTGCCCCTCCCGATTGCTCGGAAATGGTTAAAATGGCCCATCAACTCCTAAGGGCCTGGCACACCTGTGCCTGGGATGTGGTCAAATGGGAACAATAACAGAGTTGCACATTCATCAAGTTCTTGTGCAACTGCTGGAAGGCACCAGAAGCTATTTGACAAAAGTCAATTATCTTGGACCCTATAAATGGCGACCACCAGGGAGACCCTTGGAGCTCTCCTGGATCGCAGTGGGCCTGTGACCAGCATCTCCCCTGAGCTGGGCCGCCTCTCAGGTACCAAACCCTTAAGGTGTCGTCTGCTCCAGACGGAAGGCCAGGGCGAAGTCCCCAGCTCGAGTCTCAATTATCTCCCGTTGAGGAATGCCAAGGCATTGTGAGTATTTGCTCTAAACTCGAGAGGGAAATTTTCTTTGAGCTAGCTTCTCTTTACTCTGTGGGGGGGGGGGGGTACATACCCTTGTTTCTGTGTGTGTATGTCTGTTCTGTGTTCATTCTACTGAATCCAAACACCTTTGTTTCTGTATGTTTGTCCATTTTGTTATGTGCATGCATGTGTGTGTATATATATATATAGGTACCATTAAGTAAGTTAGTGTGAATCTTGTCATTTTAGAATCTGAATAAGTCGCTTTCCTTTCTTTTAGTATTTCTGAATTATTTTATAATAACAAATTGCTGTTAGTTATTAATAAACCTAGATTTCTTACTAAATATTACCGTGTCAATACTTTCATCCGCGACAGTACTTTAAAGACCCAAAAGGGTACCAGTGGGCCTTTGGTATAGCTGCCCTGGAGGAGGTTGAGCAATTGTCCACCTTACCCGGCCTCTCAGAGGACCCCTCGGTGGTGGGGTTGCTTAAGGTTGAAGAGCAGCGAGTGCCAATTGCTACCAAGACGGTGCACCGGCGGCAGTACCGCACTAACCGAGATTCCCTGGTCCCCATCCATCAGCTGATCCGTTGACTAGAAAGCCAGAAGGTGATCAGCAAGACTCGTTCACCCTTCAACAGCCCTATATGGCCAGTGAGAAAACCTAATGGTGAATGGAGACTGACCGTGGACTACCGTGGCCTGAATGAAGTTACGCCAGCGATGAGTGCTGCGGTGCCGGACATGCTAGAGCTCCAGTATGAGCTGGAGTCGAAGGCAGCCAAGTGGTACACAATGATTGACATTGCTAACGCGTTCTTCTCCATCCCCATAGCACCAGAGTGCAGGCCACAGTTTGCGTTCACTTGGAGGGGTATCCAGTACACCTGGAATCGATTGCCCCAGGGGTGGAAACACAGCTCCACCATTTGCCATAGACTGGTCCATACTGCACTGGAGAAAGGTGGGGCTCCAGAACACCTGCAGTTCATTGATGATATCATTGTATGGGGGGACACAGCTGAGGAAGTCTTTGAGAAAGGAAAGAAGATAATTGAAATCCTCCTGAAGGCTGGTTTTGCCATCAAGCAACAGAAAGTTAAGGGGCCTGGAAGGGAGATTCAGTTCCTAGGAATAAAATGGCAAGATGGGCGTCGCCACATCCCAATGGAGGTGATAAACAAGATAACAGCCATGGCCCCACCAACCACTAAAAAGGAGACTCAGTCTTTCCTGGGCGCTGTGGGGTTCTGGAGGATGCACATCCCAAACTACAGCCTGATTGTGAGCCCTCTCTACCACGTAACCCGCAAGAAGAACGATTTTAAATGGGGCCCAGAGCAACAACAAGCCTTTGAACAAATTAAGCAGGAGATTACCCAGGCAGTGGCCCTCGGGCCAGTCCGGACAGGGCAGGAGATTAAGAACGTGCTCTACACCGCAGCCGGGGAGAATGGCCCTTCCTGGAGCCTTTGGCAGAGAGCAGATGGGGAATCCCGAGGCCGACCTCTAGGCTTTTGGAGCCGGGGATACAAAGGCTCTGAATCTGACTATACCCTGACTGAGAAGGAGATACTGGCAGCGTATGAAGGAATTCGAGCTGCCTCAGAAGTGGTCGGCACTGAGACACAGCTCCTCCTGGCACCCCGACTGCCGGTGCTGGGATGGATGTTCAAAGGAAAGGCTCCCTCCACACATCATGCAACAGATGCCACGTGGAGTAAATGGGTTGCGTTGATAACACAACGGGCCCGAATAGGGAACCCTGACCGCCCAGGATAAACTAGCCAGAGAGCAAAGATTCTGGGATGTCACCAGAACAAGAGGTGAGACGTGCTGAGGAGGCCCCACCATATAACGAGCTGCCAGAGGAAGAAAAACAATATGCCCTGTTCACTGATGGGTCTTGTCACATTGTGGGAAAACATCGACGATGGAAGGCTGCGGTGTGGTATCCCACACGATGAACCACTGAAGCTGTTGAGGGACAAGGTGAATTGAGCCAGTTTGCAGAGGTGAAAGCCATCCAATTGGCTTTGGAGATTGCTGAGCGAGAGAAGTGGCCGAGGCTCTATCTCTACACTGACTCGTGGGTGATGGCAAGTGCCCTGTGGATGTGGTTGCAGCAGTGGAAACAGAACAACTGGCAACACAAGGACAGACCCATCTGGGCTGCTGAAGTATGGCAGGACATTGCAGCCCGGGTGGAGAACCTCGTTGTGAAGGTGCGCCATGTGGACGCCCATATACCCAAGAGTCGGGCCACTGATGAACATCAACACAACCAGCAGGCGGACCAGGCTGCTAAGATCGAAGTGGCTCAGGTGGACTTGGACTGGCAGTGTAAAGGTGAACTGTTCATAGCCCGGTGGGCCCATGAGACCTCAGGCCACCAAGGCAGAGATGCAACATACAGGTGGGCTCGAGATCGAGGGGTGGACCTCACCATTGACACCATCGCAGAGATCATCCATGGATGTGAGACGTGTGCTGCAATCAAACAAGCCAAACGGGTGAAGCCCCAGCGGAATGAAGATCGATGGATGAAATATAAATATGGAGAGGCCTGGCAGATCGACTACATCACACTGCCACAGACCCGCCAAGGCAAGCGCCACGTGCTCACAATGGTGGAAGCAACCACTGGGTGGCTCGAAACTTATCCAGTGTCCCACGCCACCACCCGGAATACCATCCTGGGCCTTGAAGAGCAAGTCCTGTAGCGACACGGCACCCCAGAGAGGATTGAGTCGGACAATGGGACTCACTTCCGAAATAACCTCATAGATGCCTGGGCAGAAGAACACGGCATCGAGTGGGTCTACCACATCCCCTACCACGCACCAGCCTCTGGGAAGATCGAGCGCTACAATGGACTGTTAAAAACTACATTGAGAGCAATCGGGGGTGGAACCTTCAAACACTGGGACACACATCTGACAAAAGCCACTTGGTTAGTGAACACAAGAGGATCTGCCAATCGAGCTGGCCCGGCTCAGTCAAAACTTCCGCGTGTTGTAGACCGGGGATAAAGTCCCTGTGGTGCGCATGAGGGATCTGCTGGGAAAAATGGTCTGGGTTAGTCCTGCGCCGGGCAAAGGCAAACCCATCCACAGGATTGCTTTTGCTCAAGGACCTGGGTGCACCTGGTGGGTGATGCAGAAGGATGGAGAGGTCCGATGCGTGCCACAAGGGGACTTGATTGTGGGTGAAAACACACCGTGAGTTATACTGTGCTTTTGTTAATTTTTTTTCTTTGTTAATGCTAATTGCTAAATGGCAGCTGGATGTGACGCAGATGGTATAGAATAAAGGGGTGGATTATGTCCTGGTTTAACCAGGATAGGGTTAAGTTTCCCTAGCAGTGGGGGGAAGCTCTAGCCGCATTATTCATATACCATGCTGACGTCATGTCCTGGCGCCATAGCACGGGAAGAATCGGTGAGCGCGTGGGTTTGTGCAGCCATTCCTCTCACTGCTGTATCGGTACATACCTTGCTCTGTTCATTGTTATTACTGTTATTGCTGTTGTTTGTTGTGTTGCTGTTGCACTGTTGTATTAAACCTTTCCTTATCTCAGCCCCGGGCTTCGTATTTCACTCCCTTTGTGGGGGAGGGGCAGCGGCCGCGTGGTCTCAGACCCTGGCAGGGACTAAACCACCACAGAGACTTATGATGTTATAAACAACATAAGTCTCCCACCATTACTTTATAGATTTTTGACCTGCAAAGCAGCATACACTGAATCAAGCAACAAGTTGTAATGATCATCATTACTATAAGTAACACGAGTAAAAATAAATGTTTCAACCATTTGAGATCAAGAAGACATGAGAGTAACCAAGAGAAGTCTAATCCTTCTTGTTCTTTGAATTCAGATGCCAGGTCTTTCAGTTGTTGAATTTTCTTTTCAACCAACTGAGAATTATCTGTTAATTAAAACAACACATCCCTTTAAACTCCTCACAGCCATGATTGTGTCTAAGAAGTAGATAATCAATTGTCGCTCTATTTTCCAGAGTAGCTTCCCTTATTTGTGCCATTTCAGTTCCGATAGCCGTGAGTGCCTGTGAAGTATAATTTAATTAGGGCAGAAGTAATCCTTTTTATTGTGTGATAATTCATAGCCACTCCAACTCCAGGGGCAAGTACAGTTGCTGCTGACATTTCATGAGAGCTATAGAGAGTGACTTGGGAGTCACAATCCTCAGGTACCTGATGTGTACTTCTTTTATCTTATTTATTGTGTTCTAAATCTTCCTTATTCAATAACAATGGAGCCATCCTTCCTATGGAACATGGTCCTCCAGTCACATTTGCTGGTATGTAGGAATATGCCAATTGTCCACATAGTAAAAACCAGCCTATGGGTAATCTAGTATGTGCCCAGGCATAGCTTAAATTTTGGGTGGTATTGCAGCTTAGAGGAGGCTTCAAAAGAGTCAAATTCTCACATTTCGAAGAGCAATTCACAAACTTAACACAATGCATTGCAGGGAGTGCTCCTTGCACCTTTACTCTCAACATCCCTCTTTCTTTGATTTTGGTGGATTTACCCAGACTATATATGTTAAGATAAGTCAATTTGGCATCAAAATTTTGGAACATTGTGTACTTTTTTTAACAATTCTAAAGGAGTTGGTACCCCTATTGGACAAGAACTACACATTCCTCCTACTGAGTTTTCTGCAGATATACATAAGGAAGATGTGTTGGTAACTTCTCTGGATAAGAGTTCCCAAATATTTCAATCTCTATTCCATTTTGCCATCATGAATTGAGGCTCAGTACCATCTAATATAAACACTAACAAGCTCAACAAGACTTTGATCTCCATTCTCAGCAATCTTAACACAAGCTGAATTCTTTGTACAAATGGATCAATATAACTCTTCCCCCTGCTATTATAAGGTTACAAAGTAAAAATATCCCTTGCATACAATCTAAATGAACAAATGATTTGCATCATTCCACGTGCAATTCATTAATTGCATCTTAAAGTTAATTTCAAAGGTCCCTTAGGTACCGTTGTCCACAGTCCAGGAGGTGTTTTCTTTATTCTAGTGTAATGGATGCAGGGTTCCGCTCCTCTGAGTTTCACAGCAGTGTTCGTGGTTAGCAACACTTGATAGGGTCCTTTGAACTTTTCTTTAAGAGAATTATCCTTCCATGTCCATAGGTAGACCTGATTCCCGGGACAGAAAGAGTGCATGGAACTCTTTGTGGATGGAACTCAATACCTTGTTCAAAGACAAAAGAGAATCAGTTAACTCCTTTTCCCCTACTATGTGCATCTGTTTGGGCCTCCCTGTCAAATTGACATCATAAGTTTAGCCATACAGAATTTCAAAAGGGCTTATCTTTTCTCTAGTTCTAGGAGTTACTCTAATACTCAAGAGAACAAGTCGCAAAGCTTCAATCCATTTTAATTTGGCTTCCTGACATAATTTTAGAAATTTGTCATTTTAGTGTTTGATTCATTCGTTCTACCTGTCCACTGGATTGTGGCCTCCAGGGGGTGTGTAAAATCCACCTAATCCCTAGTGTTTTGCTCATATTCCTGACAACCTCAGCTATGAAATGTGGACCTCTATTGGAGGACATTCCTAGAGGAACCCCAAACCTTGTGTGGTGGTGCAGTTCTCACCTGTCCCCGCCCCTCCTTGTTGGGCTGCTTGGTGCTAGGTGTGATTCCACTCACATCCCCTGAGCTATACACCAATCTGTGGAGATAAGGACTGATAACGTTAACGAGCCTGGCTCCTGCCCCTCCCGATTGCTTGGAAACAGTTAAAATGGCCCATCATCTCCTAAGGGCCTGGCACACCTGTGCCTGGGATGTGGTCAAATGGGAACAATAACAGAGTTGCACATTCATCAAGTTCTTGTGCAACTGCTGGAAGGCACCAGAAGCTATTTGACAAAAGTCAATTATCTTGGACCCTATAAACTGTGACGACCAGGGAGACCCTTGGAGCTCTCCTGGATCGCAGTGGGCCTGTGACCAGCATCTCCCCTGAGCTGGGCTGCCTCTCAGGTACCAAACCCTTAAGGTGTCATCTGCTCCAGACGGAAGGCCAGGGCGAAGTCCACCCACTTGAGTCTCAATTATCTCCCGTTGAGGAATGCCAAGGCATTGTGAGTATTTGCTCTAAACTCGAGAGGGAATTTTCCTTTGAGCTAGCTTCTCTTTCACCTGTTCTTTCTCTGTTTATTGGGGGGTGTGTGTGTGTGGGTACGTACCCTTGTTTCTGTGTGTTTGTCTGTTTTGTGTATGCACATGTACATATGTATAAATTAAGGTACCATTAAGTAAGTTAGTGTGAATCTTGTCATTTTAGAATCTGTGAATAAGTCGCTTTTCTTTCTTTCAGCATTTCTGAATTATTTTGTAATGATAAATTGCTGTTAGTTATTAATAAATCTAGATTTCTTACTAAATCATTACCGTGTCAATACTTTCATCCATGACAAATTGGCGTAGTCAGCAGGATGACAAGCAAAATCACCGAATACTTACAAAAACACGGTATCCAACCAAATCCCACCTTCCCAGAGGATTGGGCTTATAATGATTGGCACAACTGGGAAGAGGTAGAAAAACAGTTAACTAATGCTAGAGCTGCAACTAAAATTGGAAAAAATAAAGGTATGATTTGTAAAATGCTGGGAGTGTGCCTGGAAGCTGCCTGTCATGACCGAGAGAAAGTTAATCGTAAAATACAAAATTTACAAGATGAAATTACAGGGCACAAATCCACCAATCTGCTGTTATCGATTAAAATAGAGCAGCTGCAACAGCAACTTAAGGAATCCCAACTGAAACAACAAAAACTGGGGGAACGTGTTGAAATGATGCTAATGCAGCCTCTGAACCCCCCTGATATCGTTCAAATCAGAAAATTAATTGTGTCCCCTGAAGACTGGGATGGTAACATTTGGAGCGATACACATAATGACTCAGACCAAAATAATCATTTTCAGCTGCCTGAGTCTCCCCCTCTTGCAGTCAGACCAATTATTAAAACAGAAGAAACAACAGGACCTGGGGGTGGTGTGAGAAGTCGCATCAGCAAAACAACCCCTTTTGATCCAATTGAAATAGCCAATTTACAAGATCGTTACGGCCGTAAGCCTGGAGAAACTGAAACTGAACACCTATGGAGAGTGTCTCTAAACAGGGGAGATAGAATTTTACTAGATGGCGATGAAGCCAGTGGTTCTTGGGGTCCTGGTGTCTTTTTGGATGCTGGTCCCAACCCCCCGAGTGACCCCCACTCACTAACAAGCAGAGTGGCATATTGGGCTGGTGGCATTGATGTCTTAGAGAGAGGAGAACCTCTGTTAATACCTATCAAATCTCTAAATGACCTCTCTGCAGCTTTTACAAAAGCTGCCTGTATTCCAGCCATGCATCAGCGTAAACCTACTGATGGTCCTCTTTTGGCACCTGTAGCTCCTGCTATACTCAAACTACTGATAAAAGGGGCCCCTGCCATGCTCAAACCTTTTCTCATTGCAAAATGGGATGAGATCCAGAGAGACTTAAATTATAACGAATTGGTAAATCTAACACAAACTATTGGAAATAGTAGGGAAGGAGAATTAGAACAGAGGGAATTAGAACAGAGAACTTGGGTGACACTAATGCATAAAACAATAAATCATTCCTGAGAAATGGGATGGAACAAAATTTCCAGTGAAATGAAAAATACAGGTTGCACTGTCAGGCAAATTAAACAATCACATCAAAATAATTCCCAAGAACAAAAACCCTCTGACTGACAATTTAAGGGCCAGGAGTGGAGAAATGAACTGTGGAAGCAAGCATTGTCACTAGGAATTCCTAGAGCCGCGATTCAGAGACAGCCTAGCGGCGTCATTCTGAGTCTAATTCAGGCATTTCAAAAAGGTATCGCTCCAAATGCTCCAACTCCCCCATCACCAGCTCCCAGAGAAAAAAAAAAAGATAACCCTTTCCTCCCTCAAGAGGATCAGTTGCAAAGCACAGGATCAAAAAACTGATAAGGTCCGGACGGCAACTGGGCCTGCCAGTCCGGCAAGTAAAAGCTTATCAGTGGATAAATGAGAACGGCCCTTACATTTTAATTCCAGTTGGTCCTCGACAACAATTAATAAAATTTTTGATTGATACTGGTGCACAAATTTCAGTAATTACCCAGCGAGATGCCGATAAGCTAGGCATACGACCTGGACGGCAAGAAGTTAAAATTACCGGAGTTACAGGAACTAGCACTGTGTGCCAGACAGCAAAAGTTAATTTACGGCTCCCTGGCGAAAAACGTGTAACATCTCTTCGCTTTGCGATCAAGGAGCATTATGAAAATATCCTGGGTTTTGACGCACTGAACGGCTGGACCTGGCGTTTGCCAGACGGCAGTCTGTGGTCTTTTGGTTCAATTGCCAACCCCAGCCCTAATAAAAATCAACAAACTGCCACAGTGCATGTACTCCGTGCAGCTCCAGCACTTCCCGAATCAAAAATTACTGATGTCCCACAGTATCCAATTTCTGCTACAGCACGAACTGGAATTTCTGAAGTAATTGCAGACTTAGAAAAACGGCAGATTATTTCCCGAACTCACTCCCCATACACTTCTCCTGTTTGGCCAGTCCGTAAACCAGACGGGAGGTGGCGTTTAACAGTCGATTATAGGCGTTTAAATGCCAGTACAGCCCCATTGACAGCGGCAGTCCCCAACATTGCAACTTTAACGGCTACACTGCAAGCCTCCGCACATCCTTGGATGGCAGTGCTAGATGTAAAAGACATGTTTTTCATGGTCCCCTTACGGGAAGAAGATAAAGAAAAATTTGCGTTTACATGGGAGGGTATCCAATATAGCTTTAACAGACTCCCACAGGGATATAAACACTCACCCACAATTGCTCATGCTGCGCTTGCTGAACTTTTACAGACAGTTTCACTCCCTGCAGAGGTAAAACTATATCAGTATATAGAGGATATTCTAATTGGAGGAACCTCTCCTAACAAGGTGGGAGAAGTGGCAGCAACAGTTTGGCAAACATTGCATGAAGCAAAAATTGAAATTCCACCTGAAAAATGTCAGGGACCAAGTAAAGAAGTGAAATTCCTGGGCACTTGGTGGATTGCTGGAAGTGCAGCAATCCCACCAGATACTCTAAATAAAATAGAACAATCAGAAATGCCCCAATCTAGAAAAGAATTACAACAGCTAATGGGCACTTTAGGATATTGGAGAAAACATGTACCTGGATTCTCCATCATTGCCTGCCCACTGTATTCACTTTTACGAAAAGGAAAACCGTGGAGATGGGATTCAGAACATGAAGAAGCAATTAAAACTCTGATACTGGAATTAAAAACATATCAATCCCTAGGACCTGTCCATCCTCATGACCCTATTATAGGAAAACTGTTTTTTGCAGAACATGGCACTTATTGTAACTTATTTCAAATCGGCCCTGACGGGCCAAAGAGACCTTTACTGTTTACGTTTAGCTCAACTGCATTTAAAGAGACGGAACAAAGAAGATATTCAGAGTGGGGAAAGGGTCTTTTGTCTTTAGTCCGTGCAATTAAACAAGTTGAGAAAATACGTCAAGAACAAGCTGTTCAGACCAGAGGTCCACTTAATTAGAAACAATTCTAAAGGGGAGTGCTCCCTGAAGTGCTAAGGCTTGGACAACAGGCCCAAGCCAGAGTTGACCTATAGATGAATCCTGTATATTTTATAACTGATAACCACTGTGCTAACAGGTATTACACTAAGTTATAACAAACCACCTATTCTGATGTAAAAGGTGGGAGTATTGAAGCCTGAGCAACAGGCCCTGAACCAAAACTGCTAACCCAGTATGTAGTCATTAGTGAAATATGCATAGAAGATATAGCTTAAACATCATAAAACACGTCTATCTTGAACGTATCCTTCTTTGTGTGTGTGAGCAAGATAACAGGGCCACAGAGACAGTTGTCTGGCCCTGTGACCTGGTGTGTGACCTTGCTCATAAATCAACTAGATAAGCAGGGAAACTCCCTTAGCTTCTCCCTTGAGCCCTGGCCAGGCTCTGGGGGAACCTAATGTGAGATGGAAACCAGATATTTCCGCTTAAAACAAAGGTGCCAGCTATTGCTGATTTTTGGTACATAAAGCTGGGCCCACTCACAGCGACTTTGGGTGCCTCACCTACGGGTGGACGCACCGCATAGGATTTCCCACTTGCTGGGAAAGGCTCAACAAATCCTCGCTGTAACCGGGGCTGCCCAGCGCCTGCGGGTCTGGATGATGGTAACGTATGCAAGGGGTGATGGATCTTTCTTAATCACTATTCTCTCTCTCTCAGGTAGCAATGATTTGATGGATTACCCTGTATTTTCCTATTTGTTTAAGTGCACTGTTCTGTCTTTTCTTACTGTATGTTTTCTGTATTATTCTGTTATATTATTTAGTTATTTCTAGTAAAATACACCTGCTCTTTTCACTCTGGTGTCTGAGTTTAATTGATATCCCTAGTCAGCAAAACATAAATTGGTGTCAGAAGTGGGATCCGACAAAAATGCCATTATTTAAAGTAACCATTGGATGTTTTAAATTGTATGAAAAGGTACCTATTGAAGCTGCTAACTCAGTATGTAATTATTAGTGAAATATGTATAGAAGATGAGGCTATCTTGAATGTATATTTATCTTTCTTTGTGTGTGGATAAAACAGGGCCACAGAGACAGTTGTCTGGCCCTGTGACCTGATGTGTGATCTTGCTCAGCATCCAACTAGATAATCAGGGAAACTCCCTTAGTTTCTCCCTTGAGCCCTGGCCAGGCTCTGGGGGGAACCTAATGTGAGATTGAAACCAGATATTTCCACTTAAAACAAAGGTGCCAGTTATTCTGACTTGCTGATTTTTGGTACATAAGGCTGGACCCGCTCACAGCGACTTTGGGTGCCTCACCTACGGGTGGACGCACCGCGTAGGATTTCCCACTTGCTGGGAAAGGCTCAACAAATCCTCGCTGTAACCGGGGCTGCCCAGCGCCTGCGGGTCTGGATGTTGGTAAAATATGAAAGTGGTGATGGATCTTTCTTTAGCACTATTCTCTCTCTCAGGTAGTAATGATTTGATGCATTACCCTGTATTTTCCTATTTGTTTGCTTTAAGTGCAATATTCTGTCTTTTCTTATTGTATGTTTTCTGTATTACTCTGTTACATTATTTAGTTATCCCCAGTAAAATACGCCTGCTCTTTTCACTCTGCTGTCCGAATTTAATTGGTATCCTTAATCAGCAAAAGACTCCCCCAGAGGGAATTGCACAAAACCCTACAACTAGGAAATGGTATACCTATCTAGTGGGCATGGCAGATGAAATGCGATTGGCTGAAGGATACACAAAAGTTTCTAAACTATAAATACCTACTAATACTGACCCACTAGCATTACAACAACCATTTAAACCTTCATCAATTTTAGATGCACTCTCCCCCCCCCCCGAGACAGTTCTCTTTTCTTTCCTTTTCAGAAATAACCAACTCCACCAACGACATCGTGGAAACAAACACCACATCCAGCAAGCCCACCAGTAGCACTGTGAAAACAATCCTCATCTTTAATATGAGAATCTTTGCAGAATTGTGCCTACCCTTTAAAACCTGGACAAAAGACTCTTATCATGGTCCAGCATGATATAAAAGAAATACATCAAGTGCTAACGAGAGCCAAAAGGATGAAGAACATCCATGGTGGGAAAGCTTATTTGGATGGTCACCACCAACAACAGGACTGTTTAATTCCATGTTTCACTCAGTCTGATTTTCCTAATTCTAACTTTAATATGTTTACTACTTATAATAGTATTGTATATTAAGCTTTGGAGGATGGTTAAACAGATTACTCAGTTACAAAAGTATCCCTGTGTGTATACTTCCCTAAAATAATTTTTTTTTTAATAAAAGCTAATCAAACACAAAATTCCCTTCAAGTATAATTGGATTATGGCATCCTCTGTTTATAGGCATAGAGGCAAGAGGCAACCACACTGCCACTCTATGGACAAGATAAATTGATTTTAGTCACGGGGTGGATTGTCATGGTGCAATTATCACCCCTCCCTGCCCCTCCTTGTTGGGCTGCTTGGTGCTAGGTGTGATTCCACCCACATCCCCTGAGCTATACACCAATCTGTGGAGATAAGGACTGATAACGTTAAGATGCCCCCTTAACGAACCTGGCTCCTGCCCCTCCTGATTGCTCGGAAACAGTTAAAATGGCCCATCATCTCCTAAGGGCCTGGCACACCTGTGCCTGGGATGTGGTCAAATGGGAACAATAACAGAGTTGCACATTCATCAAGTTCTTGTGCAACTGCTGGAAGGCACCAGAAGGTATTTGACAAAAGTCAATTATCTTGGACCCTATAAACTGCGACCACCAGGGAGACCCTTGGAGCTCTCCTGGATCGCAGTGGGCCTGTGACCAGCATCTCCCCTGAGCTGGGCCGCCTCTCAGGTACCAAAACCCTTAAGGTGTCGTCTGCTGCCAGACCTGAGGGAAGGCCGGGGCGAAGTCCCCTGCTCGAGTCTCAATTATCGCCCGTTGAGGAATGCCAAGGCATTGTGAGTATTTGCTCTAAACTCAAGAGGGAATTTTTTCTTTGAGCTAGCTTCTCTTTCACCTGTTCTTTCTCTGTTTATTGGTGTGTAGGTACGTACTTCATTCTACTGGATCTAGATACTTTTGTTTCTGTGTGTGTGTTTGTCCGTTTTGTGTATGCGCATGTACATATGTATAAATTAAGGTACCGTTAAGTAAGTTAGTGTGAATCTTGTCATTTTAGAATCTGTGAATAAGTCGCTTTTCTTTCTTTCAGCATTTCTGAATTATTTTGTAATGAAAAATTGCTTTTAGTTATTAATAAATCTAGATTTCCTGCTAAACCATCACCGTGTTAATACTTTCATCCGCGACAAAGACCCTCCCCAGATCCAGAGAGTTCCAACTACTGACACCAGGACCCTCACTCGATCCAGTAGCTGATACAACAGGCCACAGGGTGCTCATACCCCTGGGTCTGACTCCAGTAGCTGTCACCAATTTTCACTCACACACACACAGGTCCCACCAGTAACTAGCACCAAGACCTTCATACTCGCTCCAGTAGCTGACATGACAGACCAGGGACACCCACACCCCCCAGTCTGACTCCAGTAGCTGGCACCAAATTCCACTCATACACATACAGGTCTCACCAGTGGCTGGCACTTAGTCCTTGCAGCATGCATACAGAAGGGATAGAGAGTGAGATTATGCAGAGAGATAGTTAAGAAAAGATTTAATACAAAGGTATAAGAAGATAGGACAGACTGCAGTGATCAGGTGCAAGGCTCAGCCAGAGAAGCATACTGACAAGCCCCATTTTAGATGTGACTGACCCCTTTTATACCCCTTTCTGTCTATTCCTCCTTTGTTCCTCCCCAATTCCTTTCCCCTGCACATCTCCTCATGGGTTTGTACAGCTCTATCAATTCCCACATCCCTCCCAGTCTGGGTTCCCCCTTTACAATCTTATAAGTTACAAAGTCCAGGTTGATCTTCCTGAAAGTGATGTCTGTATTTTCTTGATAGCTCATAACTTAGTGTAACTGGCAAGGTTTGTTTCTCATCACTGCATCCCTTATCATTTGTCAGTAGGTTTGTGTCCCTGTATCTTCTTATTTATGGCTGCCTCCTTTTCTTGTTTTCCCTTGTTGCACTGAAAAAGGTCCTTGACCAGATACCCTTTAAGTTGCAGACACTCTCCTTCCACATACCCTTACATTAATAAATTTGTCCCTCACTCTATTTGTCCCAGGACAGCACAGGTGTTCAGCCTCTTGAGGCCTCCCACTCTGGTGTCAGATCTTCCCTACTGGCACACAAGAAAGGTATTTTGCACTGGCCTACTAATGTAAGGATACAAAGATGTGTTCTAGGCATTCTCCTTTCTGGTACCTTAGTCAGGGTGGCAAGATGAAACAGATACTTTAAGCTAGTTGTTGGACTTGTCATCTATAATCAGAAATGTCAAACCAAACCAACTCCATAACAGTTATTAATTTGTGGGTTGGATTCAATGTCCAATTAAATCAATGAAAAGACCTCAATTAACTTGAAAAAAAAAATGGTTCAGAACCTATCTGTTTTATACACTTCCAGAAGGGTCATCTTTTTAGTGTGTTTGGCCAACGTCTCTAGCACTTTGTAGAAAGCAACATAACATTATGAAGGATTAACTGGTTCAGAAACAAATCTGCTAGCTCCTTAGGGAACGACATTTTATTGAAACATTTCAAGAGATCTTGATTGACAGGATAGTTTTTTAGCTCAAAGCTTTTCATGATTTGAAAGGGAAATCTAAGTGGGGAAAAGTCCTCAAACTGGGTCCTGAAATCCTGGAATTTCAAAAGAAAGAACATGAGGTTTATGTGCACAGGATCTTTAATGTGTTGTCTGTTTTGAACCGGGAGGTGCCAGTCCCTTATGATCCCGGTAAGAAAGGCACTTAGACACTCTCAGGTATCATTTAAAATGCTATTTATTAGAGCTAACACTATAAGAAGAAAATAGCATAGATAATCTTACCACTCCAAACATATACTTGGACTCTGTATAGATGTTTACTCTTTTACCTTTAGAGAGCTCCAAACTCGGGTTAGGGCTATAATTTCTGCCTTGTGAGTGGAAGTATTGGGCAGCAATGCTCATGCTTCAGCTTCCTTTTGTGGGGTTACCATGGCATACCCTGCCTTTTGTTCCCCATTCACCATGAAGCTATTTCCATCTGTAAAAAGTTCAACTTCAGGATTGGCTAGTTGTACATCTTACAAATCAGGTCAGCTAGAGTATACTTGCTCCATGACATGCAGACAGTCATGTTCCATCTCCCCCCACTCATATACTGGCATTAAAGTAGCAGGGTTCAAAGTTGAAGATATCCTTAAAGTGACATCATCTTGTTCTATCAGCATTGCCTGATATTGGGCTAGCCTGCTGTCCCAATCCAATGTCAGGGGAAGTTTCAATATGATCCCAAGAGCGAGATTAAGACACAAACGATGTCAAATGCCGTAGACCCAAAACTGTTTTTATTATTAAAAGTGAAGAGGGGTAGTGATAGGACAGAACGAAAGGAAAAGACAGAAATCAAGCAAGCATGCGGAATAGAGTTGCAAGAATAGTCACCACCATGGATCCAGCAGCATCCCGTTGGTCCTCAGTCTTCAGTTCTTTGGTGGTGGGTGCATATGCAGCAAAGTTTTCTGTTGCCTTTTAAGTTCATCATATCAGCTGATTAGCATATCTGCCCACCTTTAGTTTTTTTTCCTCTGGTCCCACAGGTTTTTGCTGCATCCGGCTTCTGGGGCAGAAACGCTGGCCTCTTGTCAGTTCATTAGCAATGCAGGCATGGTGTCTGGGGTACACAATAGAGCCACAAATGGCTACACAATGGAGCCACTGATAAACATTTGGTTTCGCTCAGTCTATGTCTGCCCCTTTGAGGCTTATCTAAGGAGTTTGTCAATGCAACTGCAAGGGAGTGGGGGGTGCATCCTTCCATACACTCCAGCTTCCTTGGGTGACCTTCCTTAGACTAATCCAAAGGCCGCAGCTTGTCCTTGAGGTTTGCACAGACACAAGCAAGCTTTGAGACAGTCATTTGACATTTCAGTCTCTCACACCTGCTAGGAGAGATCCAATGATGTCCCTTTTGTTCGAGCACGGCTGACACTGCATGTGGTACAAAAACTGTGATAGGCTGTCCCAAGGTTAGTTTTCAGGCTTCTTTAATTAACACCACCACTGTAGCTACTGCTCTCAAACATGCAGGCCATCCTTTACTTACTTCATCCAATTGCTTAGAGAAGTAAGCTACCCGCCTTTTCTAGTTTCCTAGCATCTGGGGCAGGACCCCCAATGCTACATGTTGTCTCTCATGGACATATAACACAAAGGGATTACTCAAGTCCAGCAGACCTAAAGCAGGAGTTCTCATTAATGCAGTCTTAATGGAATCAAATCCTTTCTGGCACTCTGGTATCCATTCCACAGATTCTCCAGGCCCCTTGATAGCTGCATATAATGGTTTGACAATCAGGCTAAAATTTGGTATCCAGAGCCCACACCATCCAGCCGTTCCCAAGAACCCTTGCAGTTTGTTCTTAGATTGGGGGGGGAGCTATTCAACAAATAGCTTCTTTTCGTTCTGCACCCAGTTCTCTTTTTCCCTGAGATATTTCCAATTCCAGGTAAGTCACTGTAGTCTGAGCTATCTGGGCCTTTTTCTGGGTGACATGGTATCCAGCTAGCCCCAGGAAATTGAGCAAGTCAATTGTGGCAATTTTACTTTCCTGTTCAGTTCTGGTTCCCAAAAGTATATCATTCACATATTGCAACAGTGTGATGGAGGGATTCTTACCTTGCCATTCTTCCAATTCTTTGGCAAGTACGTTACCGAACAGGGTCAGCCTATTCTTGAATCCCTGGGGCAGCACAGTCCAGCAGAGTTGTACTTTCCTACCAGTAGTGGGAGTCTTTCATTCAAAGGCAAAGATCTTCTGTCTTTCCTCCTCCAGAAGGATGCAAAAGAAAGTATCTTTTAAGTTTAGCATGGTTGTAATCCTGATTTTAACTCTACCTTTACCAGAGTAGCGTTCTTTGCTTTTCCAGGTTTCTCAGAGGCCCATACCAGGGGTATTACAGCATCCAAAATTTCTTCCAAGATCCTGGTCTCTTCCTGTTTCCTTTCAGTCAATAGTGACTTGCGGAAACAGACTCTACAACTCGAAATAGAGTTATACAGCAGGTATGTTTTACTCCAGCCGGGGTGCAAGGGGATTTCTCCACAAAGCTTGCACACCCACAGCACTTTTTACCAAAAACTTATCGAGTGTGGCTATACATATTCATTGGATTACATAACACAAACATACATATGCATGAGTAAGGCTGGGTTAGCTCTAGAGGCTGGTGTCAGCAGTTTATGTTCTCTTTGCACCTGCGCATTGCCTCCTGGGGGGCATCTTCGGGGGGCTTTGGGAAGAAGGCTCGTAGTCTTTCTCACCTTGTTTTTTCCCCAGAGCATGCACAGATTCTCTTGGCCAATTTCTTGAACAACAAAAATGTTTTTCAGCCGGTTTACTCATCCTATCTTATTTAATGGAACCAATGAAAATTCTACCATCCGTATATGGCTATCTTTACTCATTACCGAGGCCCAACTAGTTAGAGCACACCTGTTCCTCAAGGACAAAAACATGATATTTTGCTGAACACTGCAGTTCTTGGTAGATTTTCACAGTAAACTGCTTTGTTTTGATGGACACAGTAGTCCTTGGTAAAATTCCACAGAACAGTCTGGGCAGGCAGGATTCTTAGCAATATTCAAAAATACTATAAGTTTCTATAAGTAAGTAAATAAGTAAATAAGTCTTAAAACAAGTAATCATTTCTCTGTATCAATTCCCCCCTTTTCCCTAAGCAAATTCTTTTGCAGTCAAAAGGGTTTCATTATATTTTATTACTGTCTGTAAGGTCCATATTTGTTTTGTTAGGTTCTTCAATTCACACCAAAAGATAAGATTTACTGTCATTAACATTGTCGTAATTATTAGTAATATCAATATCGGATGAGTCAGTATATTTAAGATTTTGGTAGCTGATGGGGAATAGCCTGTAAACACATCCCACCAATAGTGTTCTCCATCTGATTTCACTCGTTTCATGACTTGGTGTATTCTCTCTGTAGCATGCTGGACAGTAGTTAAAGCCTTTTGTCCACTTTTTTGGACTTGTTTCATCAATCCTTTTAAATTTTCATGATGCAAAAGTTTTCTCACTAGGGTCAGATCCATTCCCATAGGGTGGGTTGCCAATCTTGAATTAACTTATAATTAGATCGTAACAACTGATAAGTTGTGACAAGAGCAGTATAATTGAAATCACACCCTGTAAGACTAACGAAATTGCAGATACAGATGTTCGAATGATTACTTGTATCTATTATAAGGTCATCTACTTGTACAAAGTCACACAGGGTTCTTAAACAAACACATCCCACCCCCATGTAAATTATAACAGTCTCTGGAGTTTCATTAGGGTGAATCTCGAATTGGCAGATGTTTTGTTCAGTGTCCAAACATCATGTTGTCATATATTATAACGGTTGCCAAATTCATCCCCAATAAATTCTTTCCCATAATGCCTGTATGTCCAAAATAAGCATCTGTCCAAGGCCATTCCCAAGCACTTGTTAAATTACAGTTCAGCCAAGTTATAAGCACCCATACCCATATCACCATTTTGGGATGCGAAGCTTTAGTGGTCCCACAGGTGTTAATTCCCATTTTGGCTTAGGGACTTTCTTCACCCTGGTGTGGTGTATCCACGATGTCTGTTCCTTAATCTTGATTGCTGTATGGGAAGTTAATAACACCTGAAACGGACCTTCCCATTTAGGTTCCAGAGGTGAATCTGAAAAAGATCTGATATATACATAATCACCCAGTTTAATGTTGTGTACAAGCCCGTCCAGACCTCGGGCTCTGGTCCCCAGGACCAATTTCTCTATTTCTCGCAGTTGCTTTTGTAGACTTATAACATAATCTGTTAGTATTTCATCTCCAACCTGGGTTGATATTCCTGCTTGTATCATATATGGTCTCCCATATACTATTTGAAAAGGACTGTCCTGGTTTAGCCAGGATAGGGTTAAGTTTCCCCAGCAGTGGGGGGGAAGCTCTAGCCGGGTTATGCATATACCATGCTGATATCACGTCCGGGCGCTTGAGTGCGGGAAGAATCGGTGAGTGGGTGGGTTTGTGCAGCCATTCCTCTCACTGCTGTATCGGTACATACCTTGCTCTGTTCATTGTTATTACTGTTATTGTTGTTGTTTGTTGTGTTGCTATTGCATTGTTGTATTAAACCTTTCCTTATCTCAGCCCTGGGCTTTGTATTTCACTCCCTTTGTGGGGGAGGGGCAGCGGCCGCGTGGTCTCAGACCCTGGCAGGGACTAAACCACCACAAGGACTTAATCCTTCCTTAATCCTGGGTTTGGTTCTGATTCTTAGAAGGCCTAAGGGCAATGCTTGGGGCCAGGACAATCCAGCTTCCTGGCCTAGTTTTACTATTTGTTGTTTGATTAAATGATTCATTTTTTCTACTTGACCACTGGCTCGTGGATTATACGGGGTATGTAATTATGTAATTGCCAGTCTATTCCTAAAAGTTTACTAACCTGCTGGACAATTTTTGCCACAAAATGTGATCCCCGATCTGAGGATATTGTTGCTGGAACCCCAAACCTTGGTATTATTTCTTGTAACAATACCTTAGTTACTTCTCTGGCCTTATTAGTTCAGCAAGGGAATGCTTCTGGCCACCTGGAAAAGGTATCTGTCAAGACCAAAAGGTACCAAACCCCCCCTTTTCTTGGGAGTTCAGAAAAATCAATTTGTATTTTACCGTCTGGAACCAAAGACTGCACTTCTACTTTACCTTCTTTAGCCACTCTTTTGGCCTCACGATCTGCCATAGCGTTGCCAAGTTCATGGGTGGAATTTCCTCTTTGGTGAGCCTTGCAATGCATTATAGCCACCTTTTCAGGTAGCTGCACTGCTTCCAGGAGTTTGAGGATTTCTTTGGCATGCTTTATATGTTTTCCCTGTGCAGACAGGAGTCCTCTTTCTTTCCACACTGCCCCATGAGCATGGACCACTTTGAAAGTGTATTTAGAGTCTGTCCATATATTAATTTTCATGCCTTTGGCCATCTCCAGTGCCCGAGTTAGAGCTATTATTTCTGCCTTTTTTGCCGAGGTATTTGGAGGAAGAGTTTTAGACTCTGTTACCTGATCTTCGGTGGTTATCGTGTATCCTGCCTTGCGGATACCTTGTCAGACCAAGCTGCTCCCATCTGTATACCAGGATTCATCAGCGTCCTCTAATGGTTCCTCCTTGAGGTCTGGCCTGCTGGAATAAACTGCTTCAATCGTTTCCAGGCAGTCGTGTGTCACTGGTTCTCCTGTGGCTCCACTGAGAAAAGAAGCTGGGTTGACAATATTAGTAACTTCTATTTTTATATCATCCTGTTCCACTCAGAGGGCTTGGTATTTCAGGTACCTTTGGGGTGAAAGCCAGTATCCTCCTTTCATGTCTAGTACTGCAGACACCGTGTGGGATACTAGTACTGTGATTTTCTGGCCCAATGTGAATTTTCGTGTTTCTTGGATATTTAGAACTACTGCTGCTACTGCCCAATCAATAGACACAATTGAGCTCTCCATGCTCTCTCCTCAGACACGTCTAGCTGAATCATCAGAAAATGTTAGTTGTGTTCTCATTTTACATAATAAGTCACGTCCCAGCAATGGGAGGGGGCACTCTGGCATGTATAGAAATTCATGAGTTAGTGTAGTACCTCCAGTTGTACATTCCATAGGTTTTAAAAATGGCCTAAAAGCTCGCTTTCCTGTGACCCCCAACAATTGGTATATGCATTTTACTTAATGATCCCTTGCAACTAGATACTACCAAATGGGATGCCCCACTATCTACTAGGAAATCTATAATTTCGTTCCCCAGCTTTATAGGAACCAGGGGATCAGCTGGGGAGATTCTGATATTCCCCCCAGTCCCCTTCATTCGGTATCAGATGTCCCTAGCCTAATCAGGTTAACATCTGATTCTGGCCTCCCTTTTCCCAAAGATTCAGCAAATATTTTTTTTTTTTTTCCTGTGGGCATTCATGATTCCAGTGTCCTTCTTTCCTGCAAAAAGCACACTGATTATGACCCACAGAGATACAGTTCGAGGAGTTAACCCCCCGTCCTTGTCCTCTGTTCCATTCACCTCTACTTCAGCCCCTTCCTCTGCCTCTACTGAGGCTCCCAGTGATCATCACTGCCGGCAGCAAGGCTTGTAATTTTATTCCTTTATGCTTCTCCTTGAGTCTTTCCCTCTTTTCTCTCTCATCTCAGTTATTGTAAACCTTGTACACTATTTCTATCAATTGTGATATGGACATTCCTACCACTTTTGCAATGCGTGCAGTACATTGACTGTGGTTCATCAGCATACAAGCTATTAGTTATTATGTATACATTAAAGTTTTCACTTCCCGCTCCTCAGCTGGAAGTGGGTGGTTTTCATCTTCACTGTCGCTACTATCCTGTGATTTCTTTTTTCCATCCCTTCATTCTACATGTACCAGATTCCCTTTTGGGACCAATATCTGCATATCCTCAGCCTTTCCACCATCCTTAACACATTTCTTTTTATATTCTTTTCCAATTTCACAAATTTTACAACAGCTCTTTTTCTTTCCCTTTCCATTAACACTTTCTGCCCATACATACATTCCATCAGCATCATCCATCAACAACCTACATTTTTTACGAGTTTCATGATCATGTCTTAAATGAAAAACAAATCAACATACGCAATTTCATCTCATTTCTCAGTTCTCCAACACAACAACATTAATTGCAATGTAGCATTATATTTTAAAGATCCATTTTCAGACCATTTTTCACCATCCTCCAATTGATATTGTGGCCACTGACTTGCGGAAACATGACTCCACAACCTATAGGGTTATAAAGTAGGTATGTTTATTCAGCGCTGAGACGCACGGGGGATCGCTCCACCACAAACGTGCGCACCTCTCGTGGCACCTTGTCTTGGCTTTATGCTACAAAGCATCACATATTCATAATACGCCTATACATATGCATGACCTACCCCCGCTTTGTATTATAATGAGCCTGAAAGTCTTTTTCATATGTTCCGCCCCGGTCTCCTCCTAGTCGCGTCTGCGCAGTGTGTCCCGGTGGTCATGGACTGGGGTCGCAGAGATGAAGTAGCTCCTCTTCCTCACTGTTGAACTTTTTACCTCGGTTCCTTGCGCAGTCTTTGTAGCCTCCTGGACTCAGGCCGGACCATAGGGTTGGTTTTGACCAGTTTTTAGGGCTGTCTCCCTATTCCATCAGGAAGCGTTCCCTCACAGCTTCCATTAATCAAGGTTTCCATATTGTTCTGCTCTCTGGCCCATCGACTATGATCTATTATCCTATTCAATCTTAGTTATCTTTTAACTAATGGGCCTCTAGCCCCTAGCCTGATCTCTAAGTCTTCCATCTTTATCTCTAAACTAAGTTATACCTTCATTTCTTGAGTGCCTCATTTCTATATCCTATTTTAATTTCCTAGCTCCTCATCTCAGTTCCCCCCTTTTCTAAGACATTAGTAAATTCTTTTACTACCTTTAATAAATTGACTCCTGATCTAACACTTTAGAAAAGTACTTGTTTGATTCCAGCCTATGCCTAAGCTGATTCTTTTTCCATGTGACATAAGCATCTCCAGTGTTCTGGCAGCACCAAAAAAACCATTTGATTAAAATACAAGTTAATAGTCCTAAAATCAACAGTGTCACTACCAGAACAAAAAGCTGTTTTAACCATGCAAAATTAGGTAGCCATGAAGTCAATTTTTCCCAAAGATTTGTGAAACCCCAGGACGTATCATCTTGTGCTATTAAATGAAATAGTTTTGAAGCTTCCCAAATCCTATGCACATCTGTCTCAATTTGGGCCTCACGATTTACAAAGGCACAGCAGCTTTGATTAATTACTGTACAGACCCCTCCTTCTTTAGCCATTAATAGATCCAAAGCCATGTGATTTTGTATAGTTACTTCTGCCAATGTATTAATCTCCTTTTGTAAATTGACAATGGCATCAGCAGTAGCGTTAGCCAAGATTTCAACAGTGGCAGAGATATTTACTATGGCTTTTTCTAATTCGCTTACTCCTAGCATAGGGATGAGCCATCTTACAAAGCTATGAAATCCGGTTCCTCTAATTACCAGGGGGTTCTCAACCTCTCTTTTCTGTTTAACCTGGTACCATAGGGTCCATGAGACACCTTGCAGATTCCTAATGGGGTATGAGATAGGCAATAATATACCTATTGTATATTCTCCCCACCAATTTTGAGGTAAACACTTCCTGGCCTTTCCGTTTGCACATAAGTACCACCAACCTGGCGGTAAACTGCACCTTTTCTCACTGGGACTGTGCTTCCACTCAGCGGTATCATGGCATTCGCCTGGGAATTTCCCCCATCCCGTGTAGCTGGTCTTCCTTATTGACCCTCTGGGGTACGTATTATTGCAAGTTTGATAAGCCCCCTTTTTTGTGCCTAAGAACTGGACCGAATTACTTCCCCTGTTTCGCATCATTACCGGCTGTTGGAGTGGCCATGTGCTTTTTTCCCACATTTGTTCAATGGCTTTGGATTCATTATACAAGGCATCTTTTCGGTCAACTTGATCTAATATCCATTGATATTCTAGCTCAATTTTTAAATCTAGTCTATAAAGACAATACCTGTCATAATTGCCATCGGGTGGTCTCCATACTCCCATCAGATCATGAGGGGTGGGTCCCCCTACCCAACCTGTCATATTTGTAAACCGTGGGATGTTAAATTTGGGAATACCTAGGAAAGGAAATTGACCTGATTTTGGTAATTCTGTGCATACCCAGCAATCTGACAAATTATTTCCTTGAGCCATCCCGTGAAGAAGGCCTACAAAGAAATTCTGATTCCATGCTACCACAACGGCATAGATGTTGACCAAAATTATCGTGAAAAATACAATTTTCCTGGCCGAATTTGTGTAACCTTCCATGGAGATCTATGGGCCTTCTTCACTCTGGTATGATGGATCCAGGCACTCTGCTCCTTGATCTTAATTGCCGTAAAGGAGGTGAGGAGCACTTGGAACGGTCCTTCCCATTGCGGTTCCAGAGTCTTTTCTGCAAGAGACTTAACATACACATAATCCCCAGGCTGTATATTATGCACAGGTCCATCTAACCCTCTACTTCGGGTTCCAAACACATGTTTTCCAATTTTATTGAGCTGTTTACCCAATGCCACCAGATATGAAGTTATAGTCTCATCCCCTGCCTGCGTGGATATGCCCTTTTGTATGCTATAGGGTCGTCCGTACAGAATTTCGAAAGGACTTAACCCCTCTCTTGCCCTTGGCTTAGTTCGTATGTGCAGAAGGGCCACAGGAAGAGACTGAGGCCAAGCCAAATTAGTCTCCTGTCCAAGTTTCACAATCTGCTGTTTGATTAAATGATTCATCTTTTCTACTTGGCCACTTAATTGGGGATGATATGGGGTATGAAGCTGCCAATCTATACCTAAATGGCGGCTGATTTGTTGCACCACCTTTGAAATGAAATGTGGCCCTCTGTCAGAGGATATTGTTGCTGGAACCCCAAAGCGTGGTATTATTTCTTGTATTAATATTCTGGTCACCTCCCGAGCTTTGGCGGTTCTGGTAGGGAACGCTTCCGGCCAGCCTGAAAAGGTATCTGTTAGTACCAATAGGTATCGATACCCCCCTTTTCTTGGAAGTTCTGAAAAATCAATCTGCCATTGTTGCCCAGGCCCATTGCCTTTCCCAGTTCGGCCCATTTCCAATCTGGGGGTATTTTTAGGATTAGTCTGGAGGCAAAGATCACACTGTTGAGTCACTTGTCTTACTGTAGTATATAAATTTCTAGCTCTAATATCTTTAATTAAGTGTTTATATAGGGCCTCTGCTCCCCAATGTCCTTTCTTATGTTCCTCCCTTACTAGGGACCATGTTAAAGAAGAGGGAATGACTATCTTTCCTTGCAGGGTGAGGGCCCAGCCTTCCTCATTATATGATCCTTCCAGATCTGTGATAAGTTTTTGATCTTCTTCAGTATAATTAGGCTTACCCTCTAGGGAAATTCGCCCATCAGGGATTAAAGCTCCTTCTACTTTTACCTCTCCTTTGGCTGCTCGGTTTGCCTCTCTGTCCGCCAGCTCATTTCCCTTCTCCAAATCCGAGTTCACCTTTTGCTGTGCCTTGATGTGCATGATTGCTACTTTTTTAGGAAGCTGGACTGCTTCCAACAGTCTCAGAATTTCCTCTGCATGTCTGATGTTTTTACCCTGTGAGTTCAATAGTCCTCTCTCTTTCCAAATTGCTCCTTGTGCGTGTACGACTCCAAAGGCGTATTTTGAGTCCGTATAGCTATTCACAGCCTTGCCTTGGGCCAACTCCAAAGCGCGGGTCAGGGCAATTATTTCTGCCTTTTGCGCAGAGGTATTCATGGGCAAATGCCCTGATTCTATTATTTCCTGGCTGGTAGTAACGGCATACCCAGCATATCTTTTACCACTTAGGACATAGCTGCTTCCATCCGTGAACCAGTTCTCTGTGTTCTCCATAGGGCTGTCTCTCAAGTCCGTGCGGCTTGAATACGTCACTTCAATGGTCTCTAGACAGTCATGTTGTACTGGTTCTCCTGTGTTCCCACTGAGGAAAGAGGCTGGATTGACAGTGTTAGTAACCACAATCTCTACATCATCTTGTCTACCATTGCAGCCTGATATTTCAAGAATCTTTGCGGGGAAAGCCAATGTCCACCTTTCGCCTCCAGCACTGCAGACACTGTATGGGATACTAACACAGTCATTTTCTGGCCCAAGGTGAATTTTCGGGCTTCCTGGATGTTTAATACCACAGCCGCGACTGCTCACAAGCATCCAGGCCAACCCTTGGCAGTTGTATCCAACTGTTTGGAAAAGTAGGCAACTGCTCGACGATACGGGCCCAGGTCTTGTGCTAATATCCCCAGGGCAATCCCCTGCTTCTCGTGAGAGAAAAGGAAAAATGGCTTACTTACATCTGGGAGTCCCAAGGCCGGAGCCGACATCAGAGCCTTTTTCAGTAGCTCAAAGGTCCATATAGTTTCTTTATTCCATTGAAGGTGTTTCTGTTCAGTGGTCGTCAATGCATATAAGGGTTTGACAAGCAGTCCATAATTATAAATCCATAGTCGGCACCACCCAGTCATTCCCAGGAAAGTCCGTAACTCTTTCACTGTTTGTGGCCTCGGGGTCTGACATATTGCTTCTTTTCGAGCTTGTCCTAAAGTTCTTTTTCCAGCACTAATTTCATAACCCAGATAAATCACTTCGCGCTGCATTACTTGGGCCTTTTTCTTAGACACTCGGTATCCCTGAAGCCCCCAAAAATTTAGCAGGCTTACCGTCCAAGTCATGCAAGCGTCTTTTGTCTTGGTGGCAATCAAGGTATCATCCACATATTGTAACAGTTTCTCTTCCTCAGGCGGGGTTGGGGCTTCCCACGACTCGAGGTCTTTTGCGAGTTGATTGCCAAATATAGTAGGGCTGTTTTTAAACCCCTGTGGTAACACTGTCCAAGTCAGCTGGGTTTTATGTCCACTTTTAGGATTTTCCCATTCGAATGCAAATATTTTCTGGCTGGCTTTGTGGAGAGCGAGGCAAAAGAAAGCATCCTTGAGGTCTAAAACAGTAAACCAGGTTAGTTCAGGTGTCAATACAGTCAGTAAAGTGTATGGATTTGCCACCACCGGGTAGAGGTCTTCAGTTATCTTATTCACTGCCCGCAGGTCCTGAACCACCCGATATGACCCGTCAAGTTTACAGACAGGTAATATGGGAGTATTAAAATTAGACTCACATTCTTTCAGTAATCCTAGTTGTAGGAACTTCTCTATAACTGGCTGAATCCCTTCCTGATCCTCTCTCTTCAGAGGATATTGTTTGATTCTTACCGGCTGTTGTCCTTCTTTAAGTCTGACCTCAACAGGTGGGGCATTCTTTGCTTTCCCGGGCACATCAGTGGCCCATACTCCAGGATATACCTGGTCAATAATTTCTTCGCTGATTCTTCCTTCTGTGGGAACACTAGTTAGGGATAAGCTCATTATTTGTATAAATTCTTGGTCATTTACCTCCAGAGTAATCTCTCCTTCTTTAAATTTAATTATTGCACCCAATTGTTCTAATAAATCTCTCCCCAGAAGTGCCTTCGGGGAGTTAGGCATATATAAAAATTTGTGTATGCCCCATTGTTTTCCTAATTTATACCTTAGGGGTTTGCAAAAATATGCCTTTTCACTTTGGCCAGTCGCCCCCTTTACCATAATATAGTTGTCTTCTAAGGGCATTAGGTCTTGGTTTAAAACTGAGTATGTCGCTCCAGTGTCCACTAAAAATTCTACCTTCTTTTGTTCTTTCCCTAGCTTTGTTGTAACCAACGGATCCGCTAGGGTAGATTCCTCAGGTCCCCGTCAGTCCTCCTTCATATGGGCCACTGCCCTTCCTTTCTGATTACTTCGTCCCCTCTCCTTAACTTTCCATTTTTCCGGACACTCATCTTTCCAGTGCCCAAACCGTTTGCATATTGCACATTGATTTTTTCTTAATTGAGGCGGTCCTCGCCTAAGTTTCCTTTCTTCTTCTTCCCTAACAACTGCTAGTACCCTTCTCTGCCCTCGCTTATACTCTTCTTCTCTATTTCTGAACACTCTCCATGCTTCATCTAGTAATACCTCCAGGTTTCTACTTTCTGTGGAACGCAGCTTCTGAAGCTTGTGTCTAATGTCCCCTGTAGATTGTCCTAAAAACAGAGAAACTAATTGTTGTAGTCCTACCTCTGACCCCGGATCCAATAGTGTGTTGCGACGCATTACGTCCCTCAGTCGATCCAGGAATTCTGATGGTGACTCAGAAGGACCTTGTTTAATTTCATATAATATTGACCAATTTATTGCTTTGGGAATAGCCCTCTCCATTCCTTTTACAATCCACTCCTGGTATGCCTGCAATCTTTCCATATGTGCAGACCTGTTTGCCTCCCATTTTGGATCTTGGAGGGGGAGATATTCTTTAACGTCTCCTCCCGTAATTTTATAATAATCCTCAGCCAAATTCCCTGCAGTTTTTAAAACTAGTTGCTTTTCCGTCTCAGTCAAATGATCTAACAATAGCTGTATATCATTCCAATTGGGATTATGTTGTTTTACAATAAACTGAAAGTATCTGGTCACGCTTGTCGGATCGTTACGGTAATCCCTGGCAACCTTTTTCCATGCCTCTAAATCGGTAGTAGAGAAAGGTACCTTAATTAACATTGTCCCTCCGTTAGGTCCTACTGCCTCTCGGAGAGGTGCCTGCAAGACCGTTGGAGCAGACTTTTTCCTGGTGTGGGAGGATACTGGACTACCCAGGGGAGTGGAGGGTCCATCCGAGTCCTCATTCTGTTCCTGTGGTCGAGGGGGAGGCTTAAACAAATCGGTTAGATCCTGCTCTGGTGCCTGATGAATCTTATCTGCTCTAGTGCATCTTTGCCCAATACTGCACGCTGAGCAACACCGTTTCAGTTTGCCTTTAAATTCCTTTTTATTATCTTGTTCAAGGGCGAGTACCAAAGGGTCCTGTGGAGGTACAATCCCGCAGTCCCTTTGCCACTCTGGATGATTTTGGAGAGTGAAAAACATGTCTGCATATGATACCTCATCCCACTTCCCTTCTCTCCTCAAAAACAGCATTAGTTGTAAAAGGGTGTTATAATCGAGAGTCCCATTAAACAGCCACTTGGCTTCATTCTCTAATTTATATACTGGCCACCATGGATTACAATATTTAACAAGATTTCCTTTGCTTTCTGTGTTTCCTGTCCCAGCAATATCTTTCCAGTGGGCCAATATGCATCCCAGAAGGCTGCTCTTTATAACTCCCCCTTGTGTGTTTCCCATTTTTTTAAAATTATTTTCTTTTCAATTTCCACTTAAAGTGTTTCTTACACTGTATTTTAACTCTGTCCCAGTTCTTTTTCTTTTTTTTCTTCCCAATTATAAAGATTCAGAAGTGCCGTTTCAGGTAAGCATTTAGGGCATTCAGGCCTTCGCCTATCAGATCCACAATACCGCCTTTGTTTACAGAGCTTACACTCCAGCAATACCCAGGCTTGATGGTAACCCCCTCTATTATAAAAGTTATAAGGTATTAATCCACAAACGAAACAAGGAATTCTGTCTTCAATCGGGGGAAGAGCGATTTCAGAGGGTTGTTCCCAATCTAATGCTACAGGTCTCGCTAGAGGGGTTACATATAATCCCTCCAATCGATATAGACCGTTTTCCCTTCTTATCCACTCACTCTCATCATTCAAATAATCACTGGGTCCCAGCCCGAACCACCGGAGGAGAGACTCACTATTCCTTCTCCTCCTACTCATTCATTCATTCCTGCATGCTTCAGAGGCATTCAACACAAAGATCGGATTACAAGAAAAACCTCGGGCTTGTATATGGGGACACCAAAAATTAATCACAGGCTCAAATAACACTTTTTACAATCTGACATACACTTCGTTCGCTTCGTTCATCTCTGGCCGCTCTCCTTGCGGAGAACACGGAACCGCGGATCAGAACGCCACACTCTCTTCGCAGCTATGCTGCGTCTCATACACACACACAGGTACTTGCCGACGCGGAAGTCTCGGACACAACTTAGACGACCAATGTGATCAAGTTGATGCCACTTTATTAAAGGTTACACAGCAATTTATACTCTATCTCAAACTTCACGCGCCGCTATCTTATTGCTAATAGGCTAAAGCTACTTGTTCACGCGCCCTTTTGCCCCCTATGATTGGTCCCAGTGTGGTGTCCACGCGCTGCTCTCCCCCCAGGTAGACCCCCTGTTTTCGACATTCCAACATCTTTATCTCTTGGGCAGGAATGTAGTTTCTCAGGCCGTCTCGGCCTTGTTTTTGTCCTTGAACACAGCTGCAGCTTGTTGTTACAGTGAGGCCCCTCGGTTTGGATCGCTCATAATATGTCCGTTATTTTCCAGCCATTCCACAAATCCCCCTTTTTGTTTTTGAGCGATCCAGACTTCTCTTTTCTTAAACATTTGTTCACCCAGACTATTCAACATCCGTCGCAAACACTGAAACAGACAGGGAAGAAGCAACATCAAGATTAGTAACCCTACTAGCACTATCAATACTCCTTTGACCAAGGTCTGCAACCAGCCCCTTATCCCGAGTCTAGTCGTCCAAGATAACAAGGACCACTGACAGGTCGTACAGGAATACCAGGCCATGCTCTATCCCCACAAATCAGAAGCACTCCAGGTGGAAGTTTAAAGCCTCCGGTGGTTTCTCCTGTTTTCAAATTATTCCAAGAAGAATGCCCTGTCACATTTTGACAACCTACAAATAAATCTCGGCGACCATTCTGAGCTAACCAAATATGTCATGGGTCACCAAACCAAACCACTCCTGTGCCATTCACTGGCTGCAGCTGAGGAACCACATTATGGCAGTTTGGCATCTCCATAACATCAACATACTTAACAGGTGTAACACTGGCCAACAAATCCAATTCTTGCAAGGGTAAAGAAGTTAACTGGTTTAGATTCTCAATGACTGTCTTTTGCCAAGCTGCATTACACATGGAGGGCCAATTTAAAATGAAACAACTATCATCATCTGGTCTGCCAATCAGGTCCACTCTCTGTTGTTTCCAATATCCTTCAAAATCAGTTTCATTTTCCTGCAACGGAATGCCAATTAAACAGGTCCTAAAAGGATCATCTGCTTGTTGTAGACTCAAACAGAAATCCTTTATCCCAGATGCGTTTGCCCAGGTTACCCAAATGTTTGCTCTGGGTTCGATGTCAAGAATCCCTTCATGGCTTAATATGAGCCAAACCAGAACAAATGTGGCCCACATTTGACGTGTAGTCATCATTCCACCTTCCTTTCTCAGGTGTCCTGGTACACCTGCCAGCTTCGAGAGCCATTCTTTCCCAACACCACAACTCTTATCTACTATCTTATTGTTCTAATTAACACACTGCAAAGCCAAATGTCTACAAAGCTTCAAACTCAATTTCTGCTAGAATCCTTTATCTAAGGTTTTCAATTAAGCCTATAACTTTAACAAACTACTGCTGTTTTCTAAAAAACTAAGCCTGCCTTTCTGTAACTAAAAGTGGATTGCTGATATGTTGGCTCGTTGGCAAATTCAGACAACCAGCTTGCTTCAGTATAAACTTCTGAACTGTGATAAGCGGCTGTATTCGAACAGCCGTGCAAAACGACTGCAAGCCCAGGAAAAGACAAAAGGCTTCTCTGTTTTCTGGATGTAGTGCTGTTAGCAACGAGGTCAGAACCAGGTTCAGTCGATGTTGATGTCTCTGAAGTGCCTCAAAACACAGGGTCCTCCGTCCAGTTTGCAGAGGCCTACGTAGATGAATTATTACCTGTAAAAACACAAGCAGGAACCCCTGCCTAGGACCTGTGAGTGAGCCTAGTGCTCTGCATTGTTCTTCCTGACTTCCCCTTTCCAGGGCCGCACCCATCGACTCAGTACCCATCTGATGCCGGTATCTGTAACAACACAAGCATATCCCCGACCGGTCATTCTTAGTTCTGCAGGTCCTCTCCATTCTCCTGTAACGACAGCCCTGTATTGAACAAAAACATTATTGTCACATTGGTTTGTACCAGATTTCAAACCCAAACTATGTATTATTACTGGTGGTTCATTTCTATCACCTGTGAACCGCAAAAAATTTAACACATACACCGCTTTTGCAAGTCGCTCTGCAGCAGCCAAGACTTCTCCCCCTTTTTGTTTTTGCAAAAGCGCTTTCAAGGTTTGATGCGCTCTCTCCACGATGGCTTGTCCCGTGGGGGAATGCGGTATTCCTGTGATGTGACGTATACCCCAGAGTTGGCAAAAATGAGTAAATTTCCGGGAAGTGTAGGCCGGACCATTGTCAGTTTTGATCTCTGCAGGCACACCCAGTGCCATAATTGCAGCATGCATATGTTTGATGACATGCCGTGCTGTTTCACCTGTTTGTGCTGTTGCCCAGAGTGCTAGAGAAAAGGTATCAATAGAGACATGCACATATTTAAGCCTGCCAAATTCTGGGATATGGGTCACATCCATTTGCCAGAGTTGTAAAGGTTGGAGTCCTCGGGGGTTTACTCCCAAACCGAGGCCTACTCCCACCTTCTGGCAATCAGGACAGGATTGCACAATTCCTCTAGCATCAGCCACAGGAATGTGAAATTGTCTGGCTAACATTTTTGCTGACTGGTGAAAAAACTGGTGTGACAGCCTGGCCTGTTCAAAGGTGTTAACGGCAGGGCCCGTCCAGGCTGGAGCGACAAGTTGATCGGCTCGAGCGTTTCCCAACGCAAGGCCTCCACATTGTTGATGACTGCGGATGTGCATAATAAAATATTCATCCTGACGTTGGTTCAAAAGTGTCAGCAATTGTAACAACAAAGTATGTAATACAGGATTTCGCACAGGTTTCACCATGCTGTTTTCCAGACGTTGTACTGTACCTACCACATACAATGAGTCTGATACTATATTAAGAGGTTCTTGAGACCAGCGTTGAAATGTCCAGATAACAGCTCGAAGTTCTAAAGTCTGTAAAGAGTCACCAGGCACTCCAGGGAGTAATTGATGTTCCCAGGTGTCCCCTTCCTTCCAGGTGACTGCAGCCCTTCGAGATTTCCGTCCAGCATCAGTGAAGACAGTTATCCCTTCTACTGGAACCTCTGATCGCAAGGGTAAATGTACAAACCGCTGATGGCATAATAATGACAAAAGCTTATCCGATGGGTAACTATTGGTGATAGTACCTAAGAAATCATCAATTGCTATTTGAAAGACAGTTGAAGCAGATAATAACCAATCTAAATAAAACTGAGATACAGGTATGTAGATGACTTCTGGTTCGATGCCTGAAATATCTGAAATTCGCTGCCTCCCTTTTATGACAAGCTGTGAAAATAATTCAGGACGTGTAACTACTGTGTTTCTGGGCTGAAAAGGGAGAAAAATCCATTCCAAAATTCGTAAATTTGGTTTTGTTTCACTCAACTGAATAATAAGCCCCAATGGGTGTTCACGTTTACCCCCAGAGTTAACTAACATAAAAGAAAGAGCTTTATCATCCAGTCGCCTGTGAGTATAAGTTGTCATGATTTTATTGCTAATTACTTGTAAGGCTTGCTGTTGATCCTCATCCAGTTGACGGCGCTCCTGAGCTTGTACAGACGTGCCCAGGAGTGGCATCAAAGGTTTCAGATCATCGTTCGTAATTCCACAGATATTACGAACCCACTGGATATCCCCAATTAATCTCTGTACATCAGACAATGTTTCTATTTTTGTGTTGATTTTAACCTTTTGAGGGCGAATCATTGCATTTGTAATAATCCAGCCCAGATACAGCCATGGTCCCTGTTTCTGAATTTTCTCTGGTGCTATCTCTAATCCCCTCTCCCTGAGACTGCATGTTAGCTGACCCAATATTGTCTCGCAGTCCAGTTGTTTTCCTGCCACTAAGATATCATCCATGTAATGATAAATAAGTAAATGAGAATACTGTTTTCGGATGGGTTCCAGAGCCCACGCGATGAAAGACTGACAGATCGTGGGTGAATTTTTCATCCCTTGTGGTAGCACCACCCAGTGATACCTCTTTGCTGGTTCGGCCTTATTAACCGATGGCACTGTAAAGGCAAACCTTTCAGCATCCTCTGGATGTAAGGGGATTGTAAAGAAGCAGTCTTTTAGATCGATAACTACCAGATCCCAGCCTTCAGGTAACATTACTGGGGAAGGCAAACCAGGTTGTAAGGTGCCCATGTCACAGATAACAGCATTAATCGCTCTCAAATCATGTAACAGACGCCATTTCCCAGACTTTTTCTGAATTGTAAAAATTGGTGTGTTCCATGGGCTAGTTGAAGGCAGGATATGTCCGGCATCTAGCTGTTCCTGTACCAAATCATTAATAATTTGCAGCCGGTCCAGTTTTAGCGGCCACTGGTCGATCCATATGGGATCATCAGTTTTTCAGGTTAATTTTAGGATTGGCTGCTCTACCGTGGCCGTTCCTAAAAAGGCGAAGTAATCAATCGAGCTCCCATTTGACTGAGCAGATCTCTGCCCACCAGTGCCACAGGTGAGTGCATCACACAGGGACGTGTGGTTACTAGCTTGCCATCCGGAAACATAAATGCTATTGTGTCTCTGCTGATGGATGTGACTTGAGTTCCTCCAACCCCTAGAATTCCTGTATTAGCAGGCAGTAAAGGCCACTGACTAGGCCATCGATAAAGTGGTACAATTGTGACATCTGCTCCAGTGTCAATGAGCATTCGTAATTTACTCGTCTGTCCATTAGGGTGTCTCATCTCCATCTGCTCCTCTGGCTTCCCCCGACTAATGTCCAGGGCTAACAAAACATCTGGTTGTCCGGTGGACCCAAAGCCTTTTTCACCTTGTGAGAAACTGTGGACTAAGGTATTGTTTATTAAGATTTATGTTAAGCTCAATGTAAAATTAGACGACAGAAACCACTCATGCAAACAACCACTGGACGCCGCCTGTGTGAGATAAGATAACTGTAATCGCTCACACAAACTGAACCAGATACTGCTCATGCAAGATAACCGCCAGATTTCCAGGAAGCGACAAGAAACAGGACAAGACAGCCCATATAAGGATATATGAGTGAAAGATCAACTATGAGACAAAGAGGGAAGACTTCTTACTTCAGCCTCAACAAATACCAGGAGGCAGGAAACGACCCCCCTAACAACAACTGAAGCATGCGCGGAGTACCTCCACTACCTCATGAGCACGGAAGTAAAGATGTATAAAAAGGGGACTGTTTGAACTACTCAGCACGGCAGTTGGCGGAGCGCAGACTCCCCTGCCGTCCAGCGCTGTCTTTGCTCATATTCTACTTGCTATAATTAATAAAGATTGAATTATAGTCCATTGTGGTCTCAATTTATAACAACCTCTCTTCTTTTGTTCTGCATTAGGCACTTTTGATTCAAATGGAATTAGCTGAGCAATTTTCGATCCCTCCATGATAGTCAAAGGAGGAGTAAGTGTGTATACCATGATTTTAATTGTTCCCTCAAAGTCAGCATCAATAAGTCCTGGGATGACAAAAATACCTTTTTTAGATGCTGAGGAACATCCAATTAATAAGGCACTTAAACCATGTCCCAGAGGTCCCACCAGATTAGAATCAACCAGATGTATTGTAGTGTCTGTAAGTGTAACAGCTACTGCTGTTGCCAAGTCCACTCCTGCGCTTCCGGAGGTGGCAGCGGAGCAGCGGTCCAAGCACCCTGGACTTGTGTCGTCATGCGAGGGCGGGGCGCACTCTGCCTCCTGTTTCCCCTCTTATGAGACACGTGAGCACGACATTCTGATTTAAAATGACCCAGTTGCCCACAGTTAAAGCACTTCTTATCTCGCTTGCCTTTGACGTGTTTGCCTCTGACAATTGGTGTTACTGCAGCTCCTACCGCAGCAGCCATAAAGGCAGCTTTCTCCTGATCAAGCATTCGCTCTGCTGCCTCCAGCAGCTGACCTGCAGTAGATTGTCGTGGGAGAAGGCTTAAGGCTTTCTTAGTTTTGTCGTTAGCATTGTCATAAGCAAGCATATCAAGGAATTTAACTTTCATTTCATCACTTAAATCAGGATTGCTGTTAATAGCGGCATGTAATCTGTCGATGAATTTAGGATAGGGCTCCGTGGGCCCCTGTCTCACTCCTGTAAATGCTGGCGCCGCTTTTTCATCATGTATGGCTAGAATGATTTTGAGAGCCAATTCCTGGGTTAACCGTAACACCTCTGGTTGAAATCCCACTTGCCAATCTGGGCTAGCAAAAGGGCCTGCGCCCATCAGCATCTGAGCTTGCACCCCATACAGAGGATCTCCTTGCTGACGGGGTGTGGCTGCCGCAGCGTCGCAGGCCACTTGCCAGCGCTGGAAAAACTGCAATTGTTGGGAAGCTGTTAGTAAGGTTTGTACAATCATGCGCACATCATACAGAGTCAATAAATGTGCTGTAAAGATATGCTGAATTACCGAATTTGTATATGGTGATTTCAACCCATATTGTGTTACGGCTAATTTTGCTTCTTTAATCATTTTCCAATCTAAGGCTTCCCACTCATTGCCCTGTGGGGTCACTATTACCGGGAACGTCATTGGGCCAAGTTCGTTAAACTGCCCCTCTATTATAGCATCCCGAATAACTCCCCGCCAACGGTTTGCCGGATTATTATTACCACTCGCGCGTCCCAGTGCCCCCCCTCCCATTTGGGCCAGTGGTGGCGGAGACCCGATAGCCACCGTTTCCCTCTGACCAACGCCCCCCCCCCGTGTCGCGGAGGAAGGGGTTAAAAGGAAGAGGCGGCGGTGCCTTAGGGGTGGGCTGAGCCGCTTGCTGCATTCGGATTTCAAGTTGCTCTAATTTTCTCGTTAACTCTTGCAAGTGCTGATCTTGTAAACCGTAACGAGATTGTTCTTGTGGCGACTGAGGTGTCGGGGGCGAGGACGGGGGCAGGGCTGGGTCGGCGCCGTCCTCTAAAGAGGAAGCAGCGGCGGCGGCTGCGGCGGGGGGGGTCGGGCGGGGGCCGGCGAGAGCGGGGCCGGCCCGTGCGCTCCGGTGATTGATCTTTTGGGCTTGAGGGAGGGGAGTCGAGCTGGAGCAAATCGGCTGATTTTTGCTCGTGCCGTACGGGTGCCGCGCGTGCAGCGTCCCCGTCCCTCCTTTTTGGAGCCACCTTAGGGAACAGGGATCCCGCGAACGTCATAGCGGTAGCGGAATCCTTGGCACCAGCACTTTCTGCCTCTGCTGACCAGGCAGCGAAAGCGGAGGCGGGGGTCTGCCGTTCTGCTTTCAGTTCTGTCAGAGTGTCTAGGACCAATCTCCACACGGTGGAGAGTTTCCTACTGTCTTTAGAGCCTGAGCTAATGTCGTCCCACAGTGCCGCGCCGATCTTTTCCCAAGTAGCTGCTTCAAAGGCTGCGGTCACTGAGGGGATTAGTCCGTGCTGCCGAGCCCACAGCAGCACCCTCCTCAGGTTCCCCTGATAAAATAATCCTCCCTTAGAGAGTATATGTTGGAGGAGCTTAACCACTGCCGCTTCTTCTTTACCCAGCGCGGACCCCATCTCCTCCCCAGCCGCTCACCTGATCAGGGCGAGATTCCCAGCGATTGCTCGCGCGTCTTCCCAGGCGCCGGGGCAGCGCCTGCTACGGCTGATACTGCCGCCTCTGGGCCGTCTTCTCTTGCTCGGGAGGGCACCGACGGGAGGGTCCCGATTCCCCAGGGCTTGAGTCCCGCGTATCTTCGATGAGGCTCCCTCGGGTCCCTGTTCGGGCGCCAGTTGCCGACGCGGAAGTCTCGGACACAACTTAGACGACCAATTTGATCAAGTTGATGCCACTTTATTAAAGGTTACACAGCAATTTATACTCTATCTCAAACTTCACGCACCGCTATCTTATTGCTAATAGGCTAAAGCTACTTGTTCACGCGCCCTTCTGCCCTCTATGATTGGTCCCGGTGTGGCGTCCACGCGCTGCTCTCCCCCCAGGTAGACCCCCTGTTTTCGACATTCCAACATCTTTATCTCTTGGGCAGGAATGTAGTTTCTCAGGCCGTCTCGGCCTTGTTTATGTCCTTGAACACAGCTGCAGCTTGTTGTTACAGTGAGGCCCCTCGGTTTGGATCGCTCATAATATGTCCGTTATTTTCCAGCCATTCCACAGGTACTCATTCACTCGTCTAAAAGCTAGCTTCATATAATGTTGTTTATAACTGATCTGAGTTGTTTACTCCTGGATCCACAATTTGCTGATGTTGTATCTCGGTACTGGGCACACCATGCAAACGTTTTTAGGTGGTAATACAGTTTCCTAAACATACATAAAATTCCTAGGCATTTCACGAATTAAATACACAGTTACTACATGTCAGTTGATATCCTTCCAACAGCTGTTAATGTTTTACCAAAACCACTCAAGAGGTTCCGCTTACCCTTCTCCTGCTTCTTACACAGTCATTAGCAGGTCCATCCTGGCTCCCAAAACTGGGATGCGGCGGTGACCTCGGATTCACTCGATCTACTCCCAAGATCGCTAGCGGCCGCTCTATCGGTCAGCGAATCCCCTTTACCAACATACAGGTACCCTCCTCCCATACGGGACTATGCTGTACGCCAGACGTCTCTGCGCGATTTATCAGCAGCCCCAGCCAAGAGTACGACTTATTGGCTTCCCTTGTTAAACATACCGTTTGTCCGCAGCTGTAGATGGTCGTTGTTTGCCCCCGCAGTGAGGGCTGGGAGCAGAGTTCCTCCGAGAAAGGACTCAGGGCGTGCCTAGGATGTCCGCTCCTCAGTCTATCCTGCAGCCGAGCAAAGCACGTCCCATCTGGGGGCCAAAATGACTTGCGGAAACACGACTCCACAACCTATAGGGTTATAAAGTAGGTATGTTTATTCAGCGCTGAGACGCACGGGGGATCGCTCCACCACAAACGTGCGCACCTCTCGTGGCACCTTGTCTTGGCTTTATGCTACAAAGCATCACATATTCATAATACGCCTATACATATGCATGACCTACCCCCGCTTTGTATTATAATGAGCCTGAAAGTCTTTTTCATATGTTCCGCCCCGGTCTCCTAGTCGCGTCTGCGCAGTGTGTCCCGGTGGTCATGGACTGGGGTCGCAGAGATGAAGTAGCTCCTCTTCCTCACTGTTGAACTTTTTACCTCGGTTCCTTGCGCAGTCTTTGTAGCCTCCTGGACTCAGGCCGGACCATAGGGTTGGTTTTGACCAGTTTTTAGGGCTGTCTCCCTATTCCATCAGGAAGCGTTCTCTCACAGCTTCCATTAATCAAGGTTTCCATATTGTTCTGCTCTCTGGCCCATCGACTATGATCTATTATCCTATTCAATCTTAGTTATCTTTTAACTAATGGGCCTCTAGCCCCTAGCCTGATCTCTAAGTCTTCCATCTTTATCGCTAAACTAAGTTATACCTTCATTTATTGAGTGCCTCATTTCTATATCCTATTTTAATTTCCTAGCTCCTCATCTCAGCCACCACTGATTACAATACCACTTTAGCTTATTTTTAGTCAGGGGATCGCCTCCAAATTTTTACCCATTTCTCAGGTGTAAGGAACTGAAGGAAGTAATGCCTCAAACACAGAAAACCTCAAGGACAAGCTGTGGCCTTTGTGATGAGTCTAAGGAATGTCACCCAAGGAAACGGGAGTGTATCAAAGGATGCACCCCCCACTCCCTTGTGATTGTATTGACAAACTCCTTAGATAAGCCTCAAAGGGGGGAAACGTGGACTGAGTGAAACCAAATGTTTCCCCTCAAGCACAAGGACAGCTGATCACTGGCTCCATTGTGTAAACCCGATACTTTGTGGCTCTATTGTGTAAGCCAGACATCATGAAGGCTTTGCTAATGACTTTGCCCCTTCGCCATTGAAGAGGTGACAAGAACTGATAAGAGGTGAGCATTTCTGCCCCAGGAGCAGGATGATTGCTCAAGAAGCAGGAAGTCAGCAAAATTCTGGGAACTGAGAAAAAAACCAAAGTATGCTGATCAGATGATAAGATGAACTTAAAAGGCAACAGAAACTTTGCTGGGTGTGCACCCACCACCCAAGATTACCGGACCTGAAACAACACTGGATCCAGGGGTGGTGATCCGGATTGCTTTGACTCTCTTTCTCTCCTTACTTTTTCTTTCCTTTCCTTTCTTTTCTTTCTTATAGATTTATAAGAGACCCCATTGCTTATTATCCTTTTCCAAGTTTAAATTGTTTTCTACTGCAAGTAAAACATTTTAACCTGTCGTTTGGTGTCGTTTAACCTTAATTTAACCCAAGGGGATCACAGAACTGTTGCAACTCTTTGGGCTTCCAATCCACATCGTGACACTCAGGGTGCATCCTAAAGGGGTACAAGAGGGTATCTCGGTGGAAGGTACTGAACACGTACTGAAATTATTTCCTAGGAAAAACTTCTTTAACCACAGCTTCATACACTGAGCTTTTTAGGAAGAGAGCCCCCTGCTTCTCAACCCCCGCATCTACATGTAGAAGAAAATTAAGCTCCTGCTGTGGTCCCTTAATGGAATGACTTATGCAGAGCAACCACAATCTGAAATAGAAACTCGTACTCACAGACCCTCCCTTGCATCCCTTTATTGATATCTTGTAGAGGCATTGCACCATTGTGTTGCTTGCCACCCGACTGTGGGAGAGGAGCCGATGGAGTCCCTGACCAACAGGTCAGTGCATGCTGGAGTCCAGTTGGGCCACTTCTCTCTGTCAGGTACGGCAAGATGATCCAGGCAAGGCTGTCAGCGTGGTCCCATTTGGATTGCCAAAAACTGTTGTCCCTCAAACAGGGTTTGTTACCTGGTGTGCAAAAGCCAATCTCACACATAGAGCCAAGATATCAGTTTATTCCATAGTTGTGCAAAGATGGGTGCTAGGTGGCAATTCCACAAAGCTGGCATGCTACACAAAGGAACTACAGCCTATTTATCTTGTACCATGATTAGTAAAAACCTATCTAAGTTTACAGTCATTGGTCCATAATTACCATTCCACTTGCTATTGGTTACTTAGATTTAAATTAGCCTCACTTGCTGTGTAAATTAGCACACGTGCTCCTTTCAGGTGTGAAGGGGAAAGTTTTTTCATTCTTGAGTTGAGTTGGTGGTCGCAGCCTCTCCCCGCTGCCTTTACTTCTCCCCCAGTTTCCACAGGTTTTTGCTGACTTAATGCTTCTTTGGCAATCATCCAGCCTCTGGTGCCTTCTAGGGCAGGATGATACCGAAAAAGCCGGTTGAAGAAAACTCTCTAAGACTCAAAGAGTATTAGAAAGCAGGCATTCTTTATTGCAGCGCTGGGTGTACGGGGGATTCCTCCACCTAACGTGCACACCCAAGCCCCTTAGGTTACAACTTAAATGCAGGTACCTTATACATATTCATAGGGTTGCACAACACAAACATACATATTTACTATTAAGGTGTGGTTAGTTCAAAAAGCTGTGTCAGCAGTTCTAAAACAATTATGTCACTCTTGTGCCTGCGCGTTGCCTCTTGGTGGTGGTCTTCGGGGGTCTTCAGGAGGAAGGCCAGTAGTCCTCCTCGTGACCCTTTCCCCAATTTCAACATCGTCAGTCCCTAAAAAACAGATCCTTCTGACTAAATCCCCTGTCATCCACCTTATCTGAAGTGTGATGCGCATCCTTGGGTCTGGACTCATTCTTTTGGGTCATAAATGTCCGTTATCTTCTGGTGCCAGGGGCCCAGACCCATTATGTTGGGTCATAAAATGCCCGTTATCTTCTGTCGCCATGGTTTTACATCCTCTGTCCTTGGGGCCTCTATCTTTGTTTATGTGAGCTTGCTTCTTTGTTCCCACAGCTCAAAATGCCTTAGCTTAAACAGACAACTCTTAGGCCTACTATGGCTAACCATCTTTTAGTTATGTGCTTACTTTCTTAACATTTCTATATCAGGATGCTCACCTCTTATCAATCTTTACTCTCCTCTTCAATGGTAAAGTTGTTAGCAAGGCCTGGATCATATCAGGTTTACACAACAGAGCCACAAAGTATCAGATTTACACAATGGAGCCAGTGATTAGTGGTACTTGTGGTTGATGAGAAACATTTGTACGGGCTACAAGGCTACAGTACAGTATGGAATATCCCTTTGGTCAGCTGGAGTCAGCTGTCCTGCCTGTGTCCCTTCCCAACCTCTCGCTCGCCCCCAGCCTACTGACTGGGGGGGCAAAGAGAGAAAATCTCAATGCTGTGCAAGCACTTGAAAGGGCTCAAACCAGTGAATTTCTGATTAAGTCTAAACTGTGATGCATGAAAGTTTTGCTTGTGTTTGTTTCCCAAGGACTCCTCAACTCTTTTCCCTAGGCCTCTTTGTCTGACTAGACAGACAAAGTAAAACGCTCCCTATATAACTCACTGATAGCAGCCTTCAATGGGCAGTTGGGCAAACTGAGATAAGGGGGAACTTGAACAAAAGGACACAGAGATACAATCTAGGGAGGGTGATCTCGCAGATTTAGGAAGAAGACACCTGAAGTGCTAAGGCTTGGACAATAAGCCCAAGCCAGAGTTGACCTATAGATGAATCCTGTACATTTTATAACTGATAACCATTGTGCTATTAGGTATTATACTAAGTTATAGCAAACCAACTGTTCTGATGTAAAAGGTGGGAATACTGAAGCCTGAGCAACAGGCCCTGAACTGAAACTGCTAACTCCGTATGTAGTCATTAGTGAAATATGCATAGAAGATGTAGTTTAAACAGCATAAAACATGTCTATCCTGAATGTATCCTTATATTTCTTTATGTGTGAGCAAGATAACAAGGCCACGGAAACAGTTGTCTGGCCTTGTGACCTTGCTCATAGATTAACTAGATAAGCAGGGAAACTCCCTTAGCTTCTCCCTTAAGCCCTGGCCAGGCTCTGGGGGGAACCTAACTGAGATGAAAACCAGATATTTCTGCTTAAAACAAAGGTGTCAGCTATTCTGGCTTACTGACTTTTAGGTATATAAGGCTGGGCCCGCTCACAGCGACTTTGGAAACCTCACCTACGGGTGGACGCACCGCGTAGGACTTCCCACTTGCAGGGAAAGGTTCTCCAAATCCTCGCTGTAACCGGGGCTCCCCAGCGACTGCGGATCTGGATGATGGTAAAGTATGCAAGTGGTGATGTATCTTTCTTAATCACTATTCTCTCTCTTTCTTGTAGTAATGATTTGATGCATTACCCTGTATTTTCCTATTTGTTTAAGTGCACTATTCTGTCTTTTCTTACTGTATGTTTTCTGTATTATTCTGTTACATTATTTAGTTATTTCTAGTAAAATATGCCTACTCTTTTCACTCTGGTGTCTGAGTTTAATTGATATCCCTGATCAGCAAAACATAAATTGGTGTCAGAAGTGGGATCCGACAAAAATGCCATTATTTAAAGTGACCATTGGATGTTTTAAATTGTATGAAAACGTACCTATTGAAAAAGGAAAAGAAACTACAAATTCAAGTAAATGAGGGTGGATTTTGTTAACTGCATATAGAAAACAACACCAGAGTAAAGAGAGGCTGTTGTTAGAGCGCTCCCAGATGGAGCGACAGAGATGTGATTTGAAGAGTCAAATAGTGATGTTGCAATGCCAGAATAAGTTGTTTGCTGATAAGCTGGATACTTATCAGACAGTGGCAGAGAAAGCTGCGGTGCGAGTAGCACAATATAAGTATAGGAAAAGGAGAAAGTGTAAGAAAGTTCATGCAGTGATTGCAGAAGCGAGTGTGCAGTGGGATCCTGGTAGAGATCCTAATATTGGGCAAGCTGTGAGGAAGGATATGATAGAGGATTATACACAGTATGAAGTAAATTATATAATTGAAAGATTTAAGCAGAGACCGGGGGAATCCTTGCTCTCTTGGATGGTGCATTTGCAGGATCAGGGAGTGGCAGGGGTAACCCTAGACGCAGGAGATTCTAAAAAGTTTTTGATTTTAAGTTCAAATGCTTTTGTGCAGGATGCATTTCAAAACAACACTCAGGATATTAATTTGTTAGCACTGGCTGCTCTGGGATGCAATACCAAATATCCTACAGAGAATGATTGGCTGGCATCTGACCGGCAGTGGTATACTTTGCGAGATTGTATACAGCGAATGAAAGAGGAAGGGATGAAAGCAGCTGTTTTTGTAGGAGATGCTGACTTTATGATGTGGCATCCTTTGTCGGTCACTATGAGAAACAGAGTGATTCAAACCGTTCCACTGGCATATAAAAATGTAATTATGCCCCTTTGCATTAATGAAATGGGGGATCCCCTCAATGAAGTAATAGAAAAAGTGCAACAGTTACATGACCTTGAAGAGTGGAGCCCCCGAGGGAGCGCAGGGAATCGAGATACTCGAGACAGCCCTAAAGGCAGTGAAAACAGGATTTCTCGTAAGGAAATGTTTACGGCTTTGTTAAAAGACAGCATGTCTCATGAAAAAATTTATGGTGTTCCAACTAACGAGCCGTGGCGAATATATACGCAGAGAGGGCTGAACAAACCTAGCAAGAGAGTGCAGAGTGCTAAAACTAAGAATCCAGGGACAACTCAGCCTACGGCGCCCCTTCTTGAACCTCAACGGGACCTTCCATCTGCCCACGGAGGGCCCCCCGTGAGTGGATCACTGGTTCCGGGGGTGAAAGAGGATTGGGCAGCATTTTCTGACTTGTACCCTTTGCAGGAGGCAAGGGAGGGGAATCAATATTATAATCAGCACATATGAATTAATGGCCAAGTTCCAGGGCAGTGAGTGCAGAAGGACCGATGGCCCCATGTAGAACTTAAAGTTTTGTTTTTTTTTTTTTTCTTTTGTTGTTGTTTGTTTGTTTTTTATCTAGAACAACCAGTTCCCACAAACTGTAAATACCCTAATTGAGGCTGGAGCAGAGGCCTCCTTAATATATGGGAATTCCAGGAAATCTAAAAGACAACCTGTGATTATTACAGGTTTGGGAGAAAAATAAATTAAAACTGTACAAACACAAATGGAAATGAAAACAGGAAACCTCCCAAAATTATTATATTCAGTCATGATTGTCCCCATTCCTGAATATAAAATCAATATAGACATTCTAAGAAGACTAACTTTAAATCTTTCTGATAGTCAGTATCAATTTGGAGTTAAACCCTGTATTAGTATCAGACCTGTTACGGTCAGCAAAGTAAAAAAAAAAAAAAAAAAAAAAAAAAAAGCCTCCTGAGCAGATCCTGGTTGCAACTAAGTTAGTTACAATGAGGCAATATAGAATTCTGGGAGGACATGAAGAGATATCACAGACAATTAGAAATTTATTAGATGTCGAAGTTTTGAGGTGGCAGTCTGGTGTGGCCTGTCAAGAAAAGTGATGGATCCTAGAGAATGACAGTGGATTTTAGAGAAGTAAACAAACATACTGCACCGCTTGCAGCAGCTGTGCCAGACACTGTCACTTTAATAGAAGAAGTTCAGAAACATCCAGGAACTTGGTACGCTGTAATAAATTTAACTAGTGCATTTTTATTTTTTTTTTTACTATCCCAATTGCAGAAAAGCATTTGCTTTCTCAAGGGTGGCTGCAGAGCCCCACTATCTGTTATAGAATTGTAGCTGAACACTTAGATAAAATACAGCTGCCTTCTCACACACAATTAAGCCACTATATAGATGGTATTTTGATTCAAGGAAATGATGAGGAGGAAATACAACAAGTTCTTGAATTAGCAGTAGATCATATGAAACAGAAGGGTTGGGAAATTAACTCTGCAAAAATCCAAGGACCGTCTGAGACAGTGAAGTTTCTGGGAATTCAGTGGCATTGTGGGCATCAAGCCAGCCCCACATGGCCCTGACCACACCAGAAGTCCATCTTATTTTACAGGACAACCTGTCTTAGCCAAATTCCCCATGGTGGGAGCAGTACTATTAGTATTGGATACCCAAATAAACAAGTATACCTGGAAAGCAAAGATGCTCATGGAAAGGAGCACGAAATTAATACAATGTGGATTATCCCATCTTTCTAATTATAACCCACTTCCGGTTCTCAAAATGAACCGAGAAGCTTTTCTTTCCTTTTTCTTGCAGGTAAACCCCCTGGAGAAAGATATCCTGAGTCACGACGGGGGATCCTTATGTGAATTTAAATTTTTGTATAGTGTTGATGTTCATTGTCTTATTAATATTTCTAAGATGTATTGTCTATCATTGCAAAAATTGCTTTGGGTGACTGTTCCCCTCTCCCTTGGTTCTGGGGGAAGCACCAGCTTCCTAAGTATTAACCAAGAATGGGAGGAAAACGAATTTGTGGGTTTAAGTCATTCTGTTACCAGTATTATGAGCAAACAACAGACACCAAATCAGGGGAAGGTCCCTTTGCTAATGGGGCCTGGGCTTTAAAAAGTCATTACTGGGCCCATGAAGGCGAGATGGAAATACCAAGACCTAAACCACACATGCACTCTGGGCTGGGGGCATGGAAATCCATTTTCCTGCTGCAAAGGCAGACCCCCAACTCCAGCGAGCCAGACCATCTTCAACTCCACAATTGACAGCAACAACCAGAATATTTTCCCTTGTGATATGTATGTGTTGGTCTTATAAGTGTCCATGTTAAAACATCCTGTAATTGTACTTATTCATGCAGACAACCACCTTCTTCCCCCAGTCCCCAAGGACCGGGAGTACATCCATTAGGCCCAGCGTGGGACACATTTTAGTTAAATATGTTTGGTTAAAATATTGTTAATTGACATTGTTATTGTCACTGTTACCTTTATTATATGTTTAGTTAGGGTGTTGTTAACCATTGTCAGTGTTAATATTGTTTTATTTGTTATTTGTAGTGTTATTGCTCATTTACCTCTGTTTAAATCTGGGGTAGAAGTTTCTAGGCCCAGATGACACATGTGCTTTAGGATAAAGGGGCGTGGAAAGCGATTTTCCTGCTGCATATGCTGACCCCAACTTTGGCAGACCAGGACAACAGACTGCGTGGACTACCAGAGCCACAAACACTCAGTGATATATTACCAGAACCACGGAAAAATAATGGATAATATGTTGGTAATAATTTCAATTCTCTTTATAGCCTTAGCCTTGATAATCATTTTCTTATTTGTTCTTATAATACATCTTTTTTGTCCCTGTGAATGTCAATCATGTAAACTGTCATTGTGTTCTTCTACTGATTCCTCGCAACCTTAAAATCAGTTTGTAGAATGTTTTGGTTTTGTAGAGTTAGTTAATTTTGAGCATGACATGTTTGTTAGAGATGTTGTTATCTATATGCTTGTTAACTGAAGATATTCGTATTTGTTAAATATATTGTTAGTTACATGTTTATTAACAGAAAATTTATATATCTGTTAAAGATGTTATTAGTTATATGTTAGTCAGAAATATCGTTAGTTGTCATGTTGCACGCTATTTCTGTCCTTTCTTTCTCTCTCTCTCTTTATATCTCTATCCTTCGCACCACCACGAGGACAGCAATGTCAAGCCATGGGGCAGTGTGAGAGACTGTATTGCCTCGACATTGCTGCTGCACCACTACCACTACCTGGCCTCAACATCCTGTCCCGTGAAGGAGTACGCTCTGAAGGAGATGAACTGTCCCCGAAGAAACCACCATATCTGCCTGAAGCCAGAACAACATCATCCTTGGCAGCGCCTGCCAAGCTGCGCTTGTGCACGAGCCAGGTGGAGGAAAAATCAGGGTGAGGAAGGCGTGCGGAAGCTGAAGACGCCACAGGCCGACACCCCCCCCTCCAGCACGACCACTGTGAACACCTGGACATGCGCACCTGGAGGAACACGGGGCGGCACGTATGACAAGGAGCTCCGTGGAAATGGGCGGACTCTTTGGAGAAATTGTGGGGAATTGGACAATAAAAAGACTGCGTACTCCTCTCTCAGGGCTCAAAGATGAGATTTCAGGAGAGACTGAACCAACAGGACATCACTGGATTCATGGTGGTAACTGATTTTGCTGCATCTCTTCTGTTTGCTTGCTTAGGTATTCTGACTTTTTCTTTCTTCTTTCCTCTGTCCTATTGCTATTATTGCTTGTTACAGGAAATAGAGTTTACAAGGTTGCATGGTATCTAACCTCGTTTGTGTCTTAAGATCACTACTAAGATCATTTAAGAACCCTCCCTGATATTGGATCGGGACACGCCTGACAAAACATCATCAACTGATGAACGAAAACTAATGTCACTAACCATAGAGATGGTTTGAGAGCCATGATTCACCTATAGGTCAAAGGACCGAATGAAGTGCTAAGGCTTGGACAATAAGCCCAAGCCAGAGTTGACCTATAGATGAATCCTGTACATTTTATAACTGATAACCATTGTGCTATTAGGTATTATACTAAGTTATAGCAAACCAACTGTTCTGATGTAAAAGGTGGGAATACTGAAGCCTGAGCAACAGGCCCTGAACTGAAACTGCTAACTCTGTATGTAGTCATTAGTGAAATATGCATAGAAGATATAGCTTAAACATCATAAAACATGTCTATCCTGAATGTATCCTTATATTTCTTTATGTGTGAGCAAGACAACAAGGCCACGGAAACAGTTGTCTGGCCCTGTGACCTTGCTCATAAATTAACTAGATAAGCAGGGAAACTCCCTTAGCTTCTCCCTTAAGCCCTGGCCAGGCTCTGGGGGGAACCTAACTGAGATGAAAACCAGATATTTCCGCTTAAAACAAAGGTGTCAGCTATTCTGGCTTACTGATTTTTAGGTATATAAGGCTGGGCCCGCTCACAGCGACTTTGGAAACCTCACCTACGGGTGGACGCACCGCGTAGGATTTCCCACTTGCAGGGAAAGGTTCTCCAAATCCTCGCTGTAACCGGGGCTCCCCAGCGACTGCGGATCTGGATGATGGTAAAGTATGAAAGTGGTGATGGATCTTTCTTAATCACTATTCTCTCTCTTTCTTGTAGTAATGATTTGATGCATTACCCTGTATTTTCCTATTTGTTTAAGTGCACTGTTCTGTCTTTTCTTACTGTATGTTTTCTGTATTACTCTGTTACATTATTTAGTTATTTCTAGTAAAATATGCCTGCTCTTTTCACTCTGGTGTCTGAGTTTAATTGATATCCCTGATCAGCAAAACAACACCTGGACTTTACCTCACAGCGCATGCTCTGGAAAGAGCGGACACCGTGAAGATCACGTACTTCTTCCCTCAACCACCGAAGACCCTCACTCTATTTTTACTACGCATGCTCGGACTATGTAAATGAATTCTGGGAACTCATTATCATAAGACACCCCTTTCCAGGAAATCTAATGAATATGTATGATTTGTGTGTATGTAAACTGATGTTCCTTGCTAGTTCGGGGGAGCCCTTATGGTGGAGAATCCCCAGGGCGACCCCAGTGCTGCTAATAAAGAATATCTGCTGAACAGTTCTATTGGATTCTGACTGTTGAGTGAATTTCTTTGTTTCAGTTGGCACCCCAGATGGGACACTCTCTGTTCGGCTGCAGTAGCTGCTGAGACGGAGGACTCCCTGGGCACCCCTGGGACTTCCAGGAGGGCCTCCTCTCCTCATCGGGCTCACTGCGGGGACAGACAAGGACCATCTTCGGAAAGGTATTCTTTCAAATTTTTTTTTGCTTACTTGGGAGGCATGCCCTTGTAAAGGTACCCATAAATCGTAGAAGACGTTCTATGTTGGGTACCATACACCCGGCAACATAGTGTGGAACACTTGATCTGGAGCGTACTTGTGATACAGAGAAATGATTACTTGTTTTAAGACTTATTTACTTATTTACTTATAGAAAACTGCTTAGCAACTTATTTCCTTAATTATAGCAAGTTATAGTATTACTTATAGTATTTTTTAATATTGCTAAGAATCCTGCCTGCCCAGACTGTTCTGTGGAATTTTACCAAGGACTACTGTGTCCATCAAAACAAAGCAGTTTACTGTGAAAATCTACCAAGAACTGCAGTATTCAGCAAAATATCATGTTTTTGTCCTTGAGGAACAGGTGTGCTCTAACTAGTTGGGCCTCGGTAATGAGTAAAGATAGCCATATACGGATGGTAGAAGTTTCATTGGTTCCATTAAATAAGATAGGATGAGTAAACCGGCTGAAAAACATTTTTGTTGTTCAAGAAATTGGCCAAGAGAATCTGTGCATGCTCTGGGGAAAAAACAAGGTGAGAAAGACTACGAGCCTTCCTCCCAAAGCCCCCCGAAGATGCCCCCCAGGAGGCAATGCGCAGGTGCAAAGAGAACATAAACTGCTGACACCAGCCTCTAGAGCTAACCCAGCCTTACTCATGCATATGTATGTTGTGTTATGTAATCCAATGAATATGTATAGCCACACTCGATAAGTTTTTGGTAAAAAGTGCTGTGGGTGTGCAAGCTTTGTGGGGAAATCCCCTTGCACCCCAGCCGGAGTAAAACATACCTGCTGTATAACTCTATTTCAAGTTGTAGAGTCTGTTTTCCGCGAATCACTTGGTCTTGGCTGCTAGCGTCTTAATACACATACATTTGGTAACTTTGTAATTTGAGCGCCTCTGTTCATCTCCTCAGAATTTGTAGAGTGAATAGATGTTTGGTAAAATGCTTGTTTGCATTTGGTAACTTTATAAGCTATATACCTCTGCTTGCCTGAAAAGCAAACAGATGTTTGTGAAAGAAACAGTTTAAAATTTTAAAGTTTAACAGCTATTGATTTGCTTTGTATCCTGAATTTGCATGATTGTGTGTGTTATTGAGAAGTACAAATAAGTACGAAGTGAGTGCGGAGTCTGGATCCACAGTTCTGTTATCCCACGAGGGACACAGCCGGAGAAGGACGAAGCGATAGATAAATAACTGTTGTGAGCTTAATACATAATTTTGAATGAATGTGGGAACCCGAGTAGTGTCTGTTACACCCAGAAAATGATTGAAAACCTTTGTATGTTTTAGAATGTATGTGGTGTGAGCAAAGCTGTGGGTCGAGTTTGATTGACTGCCCCAAATGTCAGGAAAACCGAGAATGCTGTTCGTACGTGATAAAGGTGGTTTGTGGCTGGAAGAATGGAGGAATTTTAAAGAAAATTCCACTAGGATGTATTTTGATATAGGAGGGTCCACGGGTGTTGTAACTAATAGAAAGCCTTTGATGAAGTATTGTAATCAGTGGTGGCCATTGTATAAGTTAGAGGATGGAGAAAAATGGCCCAGGAATGGTACTTTAAAATATGATATTTTGCTGCAATTGATGCTGTTCCTAGGACGAGAGGAAAGGTGGGATGAGGTGCTGTATGCAGATATGTTTTTCACTTTGGGAAATCATCCTGAGTGGCTGTGGTGGTTTGACCTTGGCTAAATGCCAGGTACCCACTGTGAGAAACGCTCGGTTGCCAATTATCAGCGGCTCAGACAGGATGCGGTGTGAAGCACTCTTTATTACGTTCTTGCAAGACCGGGCGCCCCCATCAAGTGGACGCGCCTACCAGCCATCATGCAATGGTTTATATCCCTTTCTCCCAACCACCAGTTCCCTCCCCTGATTCCTCATTGGCTGAGTACTACAGGGTGTACAGACTTCCCGAACCGCCTACCGATACGCCCCTTCATGTATGTGTTCATACGTCGCATGTTCATGGAAATGAACCTTGGCTTTCTCCAGGGCAGAGAAGTTAATATGCATGAGCTCATCACGCAAGCGTACTAAGATGGAAAAGTTCAAAATTCAGGTTCCCCAAGTCTTTCGGTATCTGCATCCATCTAAAGCCAGTTCCAAGTACTGGGTCATCACAGTTGCCAAAAAGACCACTTGCCTTCTAGCCCTAGGCCAGGGATTTCAATGGTTGTGAATTGCTCTTGTTGATTGCTTTGGTGAATCGCTCCTGCCCTTCCCATCAGGCTTATTATGCGAAAACAACATTCCTTGTGGGTAAAACAAAAGCAGTTTTAATATAAGCAAAGCAAAGCAAAGGTCCACGCGCGGAAGCAAAAAAAGAAAACAGATTTATTCTCTACTTCCCATGAACAGGCGATGTCGGGCCTTCTCAGGAAGCAGGGCTCCCATACGCGTAGTGGTTGCCTCGGAGGACCAAGGGTGACCCCACCCCCTTCCTCCTTTCTCCCAGCTTTATACTGAGCAGACGTCATATGGTCTGGAATATCCCTTTGGTCAGTTGGGGTCAGCTGTCCTGGTTGTGTCCCCTCCCAAGATCTTGCCCACCCCGTCCCACTGTGGGGGGGAAATGTCAGAAAGAGCCTTGGTGCTGTGTAAGCACTACTCAGCAGTAGCCACACCACCAGTGTGCTATCAACACCCTGCCAGCTCCCAACATAAAACACAGCACCATGAGGGCTGCTGCAGGGGAAAACCAATTCCTGCTCAACCAGACCCAGTACTGTGGCGGAAGGAGTGTGGTGTTAATTTAGCCCCTCAGGATCCTCTAGTATTGATGCTAGAGAAAGAACAGAAAAGGAGCCAGGGCAAGTTGAAACCATGTTGTTTGGCATGTAGTATTGGAGAGAGATGCCTAAAAGTAAAAGATCGAGAGGAAAAATCAGAAGAGGGAATTGAGGATTATGGATTAATATCTTATACAATTGATTACTATTTCATTGGATGAATTATAAAATGCTCTTTTCTAGTCTTTTCTAAACAATTATCCTTTCTTAAAGCCACCATGGGTCCTGAAGTAATCTTTCAGCCACGGGGTTGTGTGAGAGACTGAAATGTCATATGACTGTCCCAAAGCTTGCTTGTGTCTGTGGAAACCTCAGGGACAAGCTGCTGTGGCCTGTGGATTGGTCTGGAAAGTGTCACCCAGGGAAGCGGGAGTGTATTGAAGGATGCACCCCCTCCCCATTCCTTTGCAGTTGCATTGTCAATCTCCTTAAAGGCACAGAGGTGTACTGACCTGGCCCCATCTGTAGCCATTTGTGGCTCTATTGTGTAGACCAGACACCATGCCTGCATTGCTAATGAACTGATAAGAGGCAAACATTTCTGCCCAGAAACTGGATGCAGCAAAAACCTGTGGGACCAGAAAGAAAAAAAAATAAAGGTGGGCAGATATGCTAATCAGCGTATACGATGAACTTATAATGATACTGTGTTAGGTGTTGAAAGGTGGAGTTGAAAAGTAGCATCCTCCTGAATTTGTTTGTATTTGGTTCTCTTTGATGACTGTCAACCCTTTCAAGGTTTCTGTTACTAAGATTAGCAAACTTGTAACTGTTCAGGGATTGTGCTACATTAAGCATCAGTTTTCAGCAAGCAGTTTTATCAAGATGGCTGCACTCAGTCAACACTTAGGTGTTGAAAGTGTGGGAAAAGCAAAACAATGAAAAATCTGCAAAACACACATTTCCTTGACACATGGTGCCCAGAACAAACACAGGACAGGATGAAGATCCAGTGATTTGTGTTTGCTGTGGCACCAAGGAGGAATGTGAAGTGAGGTGGAGGTCACGTGGTCCCGTTCTTTCACTTATCTCCTCTCAAGGACTGTTTTGCAGTAGTCTGCCACCTTGTCTCTCATTCTTCCTCTTCTCCCATAAAAAACAGCGCACCCCTCGCACCAAAGAACGTGCTGTGTCGTTATTCAAGAGATAATGGCTTGACCACAGTCCCACCCACTCACACATACATACTAAGATAAATACTACCCCAAGTTTGTACCTAACTTGGGAGGACGATAATCCGACACCAAATCAGAGGGACAGATCAATGGGTTTGTGCTCCTCCTCCTCCCCCAGAAGGAATGCCTTTTGGTAAGATTTGGGCCCTCGGCTACACCGAGTGATTACCCGGGAATTAAGTGTGTGTGATTGCAATCGGTTTTGTGTGTAGAGCTATAGAGCCAACCTGCAGTTTGTGCATTTATTGCAGGCAATCTCAAAGAATCTGTAGATGTTGCATAAGAATAAACCCTGTTATTCGTGAACCTGACGGCTTCTCTTGAATGCAACCAGACCTACAGCATAGGGGCTGTTGGTGCATCTGGTGTCAGGCCTATAGTCACAGCCATAATTGGCATAGCTATTAAGAGAGAAGTCCAGCCGCCCCCAGCCCCTCTAATCTCTGAGGACTGGCTAGAACACAAGGGGATTCATCTCTTACCAAATTTAGCCTCACCTTAAACGCAACAATACTGTTTGTTCAGTAGTTCACCAATTTCTGGATGGTGAATCCTTTCATTATTGTTTGCCACACATATTACTCATGAGTTACTCAGAATCCCGAGGACTTTGTAGGAGATGCCCTGGAAATCACGTTCAGAGGTATTTCAGGTGTCTGAGCAGAGCTAGGTTTGCTTAGTTCTGCCTCTAAGCACTGGAGGGGCCAGGCATCAAGCTGTGAAGCTGGCATAAAGGTGAACCCTGGCTTTCAACTGAGATCGGACCTCACTTCATTTCCTCTATGAGACAGGATTTAAGCCAGAATATGCTATAACTCTTGGGCGGCCTCTGTGTACTGTTTGTAAACTGATGGTAATCCAGATCCAGGTGTCACATCCCCCTCAGACAAGGGAGACAAGTGACTCAGATTCATAAATCCCCAACGGAGCGGACAACAAGTCTCAAAGTCCAAACATTTATTAACTACCCACAATGTACTAATTGGATACACGATAATTGGCTAAGTATATAACAAGTTGTGGCAATCAATACAGTATGGCTTGCATTGCTTAATGGTAGTGAAGGAAAAGGGGAAAAAGGAAAGGAGGGAGACGGAGAGAATAGAGGAATAGAGATCACTGGTCTGGGTTCCTGTGTCGATCTCGCCAGCGAGGGTTCCAGGAGGCATCTGTCTTCTTCGCTTCACTGCCCTCTCTTGGGCCCCCCCCCCCCGCTTCTTGATTTATACCCACTTTCCTTGGGTCCGTCCCCTAGGTCGACCCACATACCTACGTATCCCATGTACGGGGAGGGGTAAGGTGTTTCATGGGATGATGTAATTAGCATGATCATGTTAGCCCTCGTTAGCATATTGAGGGGTGTTAACTTTAATATGCATTCCGTGGATAATGAAGCAAAGGTCATTCACCGGACAGATGGCCCTTGAAATTTGGCCAGGTGCCTCAGAGCAGAGCTGTCCTGTCTCCACAGGGCTCCCTCCTCCAGCTGCATCCTGTGTTATTCGGGCAGCCTGAAGTGCTAAGGCTTGGACAATAGGCCCAAGCCAGAGCTGACCTATAGATTGTTGCGGGAGGATATTGGACCTGCACAACTCTATGAGAGTTATAACAAGCAAAGCCATTTATTTTTCCAATAGTACATACTTATGCTCTTGCCAAAGCTCTTACTTCATAATTAGCAAGTCAGCAATTAAACAGCTATCTACCTTTTCTCCTACCAGCATCAGACCACTCTAACACGCGCTGTGCAGACCAATCACCTTCTTGTTCACGCAGTGGTAACTTCTCACAGTTCAGTACTTTCCCACAGCTCAGTGTTGCAGCTGGCCGTTGTTTTTCCCTGCCACCTTGGCACAACTCAGCAGTTTCTTATCTTTCTCCCAAGGCCTGTTTCTCATCAAAGCCTGGCTGTTGATTCAGAGGCCGTGCAGGCCGATGCCTCCCACATCTCCCCCTTCTTTGTTTTGCAGCTGCACCTGCAAGACTTGTTTCAGAGCTTTATCAATTAAGGTTTAGAAAAACTTCAAAAAACACAGTATCCCTAAAACAATTCTACCAAAGGCTAAAAATAAAAAAGCAGTTACAGTTGCTAGTTGAAAAGAGTAGGACAGTCTTTTTTACCATCACATTTCCAGGACACTGGGATACACTGGGTTGACTGAGGACCACAGCTGATTTCATTTACCCAGCATGTTCTCATATGACACAGTTCAGCACTCTCGTCAGACCCATCCTTGTAGTTGGGATCCCATCACACTGCCATCTGTTAGGCACACACTGACCACTGATGCACACAAAATCAGATTCAGCACACGTCTTCTTCACACAAGCAGTCTCATCACTGCCATAAAGCATATTACTAAGTGCTACAAAATAAGGAAGATACAGAATAGCAGACTTACTTAATGGGGTACTAACATTCAGATCCGCAATTGCTGGGGAACCCTGGATGCAGCGAGAATTTAGAGTGCCCTTCCTCGCAAAATATAAAGCAAGCTATGCAGATCATCATTAGTTAGGCCCAACAATAGCTGTATCCAATTTATGGCTCCCAACAGTTTCTGTAAATCATTTAAAGTCTTAACATCAGTTTTAAGTTTAACCTGTTGTGGGACAATGGTCTGTTCACAAATTCTCCACCCCAGGTACTGCCACGGTGATGATCTCTGTACCTTTTCAGGTGCTGTTTGTAACTCCATTTGAGATACTGAGTCTTTGGGTAAAGCAAGAGCCTTTTCCATCATCTCCTGTGTCTCTGCTGCTATAAGGCTGTCATCCATATAATGATATATAACAGCCTGGGGGACCTGCGTTCTAACAGGGCTCAAAGCCTTTGCAACAAACCACTGACACATTGTGGGAGTATTGTTTATGCCTTATGGTAAAACAACCCAGTGGTACCGTCTTGCAGGTTCACTAACATTAATACTGGGAACAGAAAAGGCAAATTTAGGTGCATCATCCGGATGCAAGGGTATGGAAAAAAGCCCAATCCTTTAGATCAATTATTACAAGATGCCAGTTTGGGGGAATCATTGTTGGGGAGGGCATTCCTGGCTGTAACGTACCCATACCCTCCATGGCATCATTAATGTGTCGGAGATCATGTAAAAGTCACCATTTACCACTTTTCTTTAAAATAACAAACACCAGGGAGTTCCAAGGACTGGTGGTAGGTACGATACGTCCTGCACTTAATTGTTCCTGAACTAAATCATTAAGGTGGTGCAACTGTTCCATTGGCAAGGGCCACTGACCCACCCACACAGGTGATTCTGTTTTCCAGGTTAGTTTCAGGGTGGCTTTAGGGGTGGGTTGTGCTAAGGTGGCAATTAAGACAAATTTGATCCAATTTGAGTTCCCCATCCAGCCGTACAGTCACGACCCCATGATGTAAGAGGGGTTTCCAATATAAATGGAGGAATATTTGCTACCCGGTTTTCTGGGCCCCTTGCATGAATGAGATCTTTGCTTTGAAACGTTACAGCATGACCACCAACCCCAAAAAGCACTCGAGTTACCCGAGCTAACGGCCAATCTGCTCACAGATATGACGGTCACACCCGCACCAGTATCTAAAATGCCTGTCAGTGCAACAGATTCCTCTGCTTTAGTCAGGGTACATGTTACCAGAGGTCGACCTTGTGTCACTGTCTGAGCCCAGAATATTTGAGGAGAACCTGCTGATCCAAATCCTGAGTCACCCCGGCTTCTCAGCATACTATTAGGGGGAGCTGCAGTAAAATAAACAAGCTGAGCAATTTGTGACCCTTTTGTTACTGAACACGGGGGTACAGGGGTCCAGGCCATAATTCTGATTTCCCCTTCATAATCGGCATCTATGACCCCTGGTAAAACGAACAACCCCTGTAAGGTTGTGGATGATCTTCCCAGTAATAATGCACTCTTTTTTTTTTTTTTTTTTTCCATTTCCCAACAGTCTATATACTCCTGTTGGTATCAAGGATACCGTGGTATCTAGTGATGTTACTGACTCGGAGGTTGCCAGGTCCACGCCTGATCGGTATCGACTAAATTATTATAAACCACCACTGATTGCAATATTTGATTAGTGTCTTTTTATTCACCCTTGCACCTGGAGGTCCCCCTATCTTCTTCCAGCGTTTTCAAATACAGCCTAGGGGACTCTTTTTGACTATTCCCCCACTCTGGCCGCTTCCCATCTCATCTACTTTACCTTAAAAAGCTACCCGATGTTATAAGTAGATTTCTCAAATTGATGTGAGTCAGAGCCAATCAAAATTTCAATTGTTTATTTAGCAAGCGGCAACAAGCAAAACAGCGCTGGGCGGCCGGGGAGTCCTTGCTCCACCAACGGCGCGCACTCACTTCCCGAGGGTCCGTCTTTTTTATATCCTCCGCCTTCCGGTATCGGGTCTCTCTGAGAGGTGTACCCTGCGTCTGCGCACTTTGCAGCTAGGGGGTCGCTCCATCCGGGTCTTCCTCGTGTCACCAACTCCTCGTATTTCCTGCTTTCCTGAGAGTGGCTCACAAAGCTTTTGTTTATATCTTACAGAGTACAGACATTACCCCTTTGTCCTTCTCCCCTTTGTCTTTCTCCCCTTTGTCCTTCTTCCCTTCTCCCTCTTTTCAGTCTTTTGCACAATAGGAGTCCTTGCTTCAGCATTTCAACTTAGATAAGCACTTGCAGTCAGTTAGTCGTTACACAGTGTAATAGTTAAGATTAAGCTTAGGCCTACATAGTTTATGGAATAACATGTCACGAGCTCCCAGTATCTTTAATGGAATTTGATGAACAAACAGTTTACTGTCTATCACACCCGATAAGCTGACAATATCCCCCTCAGGCAGATGGTACAAGGGTGCACTCTCCCCACAGCGTATGCACCTAAATTCAAGACAACAATGAACACAGAATTACTGCCTCCCGCTAGAGGAGATATTTCACCTGTGACACTTAAAACACTGAGCCCGAACAAACAGGCAGCACCGATGACCCAGCGGGCGGGCACTAGGGCGCTCTGTCCTAAGGAATGTTCCCTCGTCCTGCACTACCCCCCCACTGGTACAGAGTCTGCCCTGCGCTTCGTTCCTCTCCGGCCGCTTCCCTCGCGGGATAACGGAACTGCGGGTCAGAGAACTCCGCACTCCGCAGCTGCAGCTGGGCTGCGCCTCACACCCGCAGAACAGTCACACACCCACACAAAGGGGCCCTTACACTTATTACTCACACAACATCAAATGACAAATGCTACAAACATCAAAACACCATTAAGAATATATAAAGCCATTGCTTGTTGATTATGTGGTGTGCCCAGAAAATTCCCCCTTCTCTGTTTTCAAATCAAGGCCTTTAGTGTCCTGACCATCAGAAAGGTTTAAAGTTAGTCCTTTTAGAATGGACAAGGGACTCCGCATCCCAGTGTCAGCACCTTCTGTAAAAACTGCCGCTTTTGGTGTTCGGGGGAGGCAGATGGACGATTGCAGGGGGGGCTCGGGGAGGCCCAGGGCCGCCGCCGCCAACTCCGTGCTTTAAGAGTGTCCGAAAACAACTTCCAAGTGGTCGCGAGCTCACTGGCATGCTGATCCCCCTTGGAAATAGCATCCTACAACTGTTCACCTATTTCAGCCCATTTTGCTGGTTCAGAGGCTGTGAGGGTATCGGCAGGATGGCCGTGGCTTCTGCACCATTTAAGTAACCTTCGCACAGAAGTTTCATTATAAGTTATCCCTCTCATAGAGAGTATATGCAGCAGGAGTCTGACAGTTGCCGTCTCCTCTGTGGACTTGTTCTGCCCCATGCTGCCCCCGATTGATCACCTCTCCCGGGTGATTTTCCGTCGATGGACTGTTTCCATCCTCCCTGTCACACCCCGCTGCAGACAGTACGTCCAATCAGGGATCCTCCCGCGGCGTCTTCCGCGCTCCGTCCTGGGACATCGGGGTCACCATTTGTTGCGGGAGGATATTGGACCTGCACAACTCTATGAGAGTTATAACAAGCAAAGCCATTTATTTTTCCAATAGTACATACTTACGCTCTCGCCAAAGCTCTTACTTCATAATTAGCAAGTCAGCAATTAAACAGCTATCTACCTTTTCTCCTACCAGCATCAGACCACTCTAACACGCGCTGTGCAGACCAATCACCTTCTTGTTCACGCAGTGGTAACTTCTCACAGTTCAGTACTTTCCCACAGCTCAGTGTTGCAGCTGGCCGTTGTTTTTCCCTGCCACCTTGGCACAACTCAGCAGTTTCTTATCTTTCTCCCAAGTCCTGTTTCTCATCAAAGCCTGGCTGTTGATTCAGAGGCTGTGCAGGGCTGACAGGCCGATGCCTCCCACAATAGATGAATCCTGTATATTTTATAACTGATAACCACTGTGCTAACAGGTATTACACTAAGTTATAACAAACCACCTAGTCTGATGTAAAAGGTGGAAGCGTTGGAGCCTGAGCAACAGGCCCTGAACTGAAACTGCTAACCCAGTATGTAATCCCTAATGACATATGCATGGAGGATGGAGCTATGATGAATGTATCTTTCCCTTCCTTTGTATGTGAATAGAATAACAGAGTCATGGAGGCAGGTGCCTGTCCTTGAGGCCTGATGTGAGACCTTGTGCATAATCCGATCAGATAAGCAGAGAATTCCCTTAGTTTCTTCCTTGAGCCCTGGCCAGGCTCTGGGGGGAACCTAATGTGAGATTGAAACCAGATATTTCCGCTTAAAACAAAGGTGCCAGCTATTCTGGCTTGCTGACTTTTAGCATATAAGGCTGGGCCCACTCACAGCGACTTTGGGTGCCTCACCTACGGGTGGACGCACCGCGTAGGATTTCCCACTTGCTGGGAAAGGCTCAACAAATCCTCGCTGTAACCGGGGCTGCCCAGCGCCTGCGGGTCTGGATGATGGTAACGTATGCAAGGGGTGATGGATCTTTCTTAATCACTATTCTCTCTCTCATGTAGCAATGATTTGATGCATTACCCTGGATTTTCCTGTTTGTTTAAGTGCAATATTCTGTCTTTTCTTAATATAACAGAATAATACAGAAAACATACAGTATTTAGTTATTTCTAGTAAAATACACCTGCTCTTTTCACTCTGCTGTCTGAGTTTAATTGATATCCCTAGTCAGCAGAACAGCCTTATCAGCTTCGACCTCCACACTGTGATAGATAGTAAACTATTTATTCATCAAATTCAATTAAAAACAATGGAGAAGTAAATTACCACATGAGCTATGTAAAGCTAATATTGCTACATTGTATAAAACTAACCGACTAACAGCAAGCGCTTAGCTGAACTAACATAATAAATCAAGGCTGTGTAGGGGGTAGGTAGAAGATATAGTGGTGCGTCCTTATCAGAGCTTTAACAGAGACATGTAGAGACAAGAGGCATGCAGAGACATGTCAGAGAACTACGGAGTCTGCGCAGAACCTTGGGGTGAAAAGTTCAACGGCGAGGAAGAGGAGATACTTCATCTCTACGACCACTACTCAGGACTCTGCAACCACCGCCCAGAACTGTTGAAGTTTACTGCGCAGACGCAAGTAGGAGGAAACCTCATTAAAATATGAAGCGGGGGTAGGCGGGGATAGATTATGAATATATATGAGAGTCTCATTAATATACATCACTTTGTAACACATAAGCAAGACGAAAAAACTTCGATGGTGCGCGCCGTTGGTGGAGTTGAACTCCCCGGCCGCCCAGCGCTGTTTTGCTTGTTGCCGCTTGCTAAATAAACAATTGGAATTTTTATTGGCCCTGTCTCACATCAATTTGAGAATTTACTTATAACACACACCATCCACCCTGTGACTCATAGTTTTGTCTTACGAGTGTTTGAGGCATTTCTTTGATCAGCCTCAACTTTTGCTTTCTCAGGTTGTTTTTCTTAGTTTCTCGCAGGCCTGGTTTCTCGTCTCTCACACTAGGAGAAACCAGCTATGTAATTACATGGGGCTAAATCCTGACCTCTACCTCATTCCTTATTTCGCAGCTCAATTTGGGATTGGAAGTGCTATAGCAAGTCCCTGACTTCTGTGATAGCTTTGCCTGAGCAAAGTTTTGAAGATTTTGCCTTCAGTGGCAACAAAAAATAAAGCTCTATTTGCTGGGGAGAAAATTAGTTTCATTTACTGCCCTTCAGTTTATTTAGCAGGAATAATACATGGAATGAATGGTACAAATTGATATTCTCTCTTAATGGTGAGTGGGATTGTTGTGAAAGGATAAAAGAGCAAAAATTTACCAAACGACAAAAAAATAATGTTTCTCATACAATCTGCAGCTCAGAATCTAAGTTTTCTTCTGTAACCAGGATCACACTATGTAACCAAATGATTAGCTGTTAGAACAATGGTAGAAACAGATGATTACCCTTGAAACAATCCATTATTGCATATACCTGACAAAAGTAGAAGCCGAGATAGGATTAATGGGAAGTAGAGACAGTGAACTGCGACGAACTGCCTATGTCTGCCAAATTATGAGGAAACTAGGTAGAAGGTAATTCCGGCAGGGGGAGATCGTGACCACCGACTTATTGACCACTGACTCTAATTACACCCCAGACTCAAAAGAACAAAGCAGAGAGGGCAAAGGAGGCATGTGTGCTAATTTACATGATAAGCGTACAGATTATGACCAATCACTTAGTAGATATGTATCAGTGTATTGAATATGTTTAAATTGTGTGTATAAATAAACGTAGTTTTTGGGACCACGGTGTGCTGTCTTGGGACAGGCACCTGTGCATGCGCATCCACGTAATAAACACAGATATCTCTACTCTGTGTGTTAATTGGCTCTTTGCACACTGGGTAAAGAACCCCTGTTTTTGGGACAACAGGATGATGGACCTACCGTGGAGAAGAAAATTTGCTTGGTGGAAGATACTTAGGCCAAAATATTTGGATGTGGGGTGCTTCAGTATTTTTGCTTCTAGCATGAATTGCTTTGTCTGCAATTTTGAGAGTGATTAAGTGTTTTTCTTGCTTAAATCTGGAAAAGCTGTACATGCTCAGCATTTCTGAAGAACTTTTGGCTGGCTTTACACATGCCAGAGGGATCAGCTCTGGGCATGGTGATAGCCAGGTTCAAGGAATCAGCAAGCAGTTTTCTTACATTGATTTTAAATGTACCAGTTCCACACAACTAATCCTAACCCAAAAGACATTTTGCAGAAATTACGACTGTTGGTCCCTTCCTCAAAGAGCAGAATCATGACATAATAGCACTTTGATATCCACAACAGACCAGCCTGTACCCAGTCCTTCAGTTGTCTCTATCCCTCTTTACAGGATGATCTGATCTGGCCTCATACCAGTGCCATGATTTCCCCTTCATTCAATGTGATACCAAAAAGCCGGTCAAAGAACTCTCTGAGACTCAAAGTCAGAGTTTTAGAAAGCAGGCATTCTTTATTGCAGTGCTGGGTGCACGGAGGATCACTCCACCTATCATGCACACCAAAGCTCCTTAGCTCACTTCTTAAATGTAGGTATCTTATACATATTCATAGGTTTACACAATACAAACATACATATGCATGACTAAGGTGGGGCTAATTCAAAAGACTTGTGCCAGCAGTTTTAAAATGTTTATGTCATCCTTGAGTCTGCGCATTGCCTCCTGGTGGTCGTCTTCAGGGGTCTTCAGGAAGAAGGCTGGCAGTCTCCCTCGTCACCTTTCCCCCAGTTGTAACATCACCAGGTCACAGAATCAGTTCTTTCTGGTCAAATTGCTCATTAGCCTCCTTATCTGTAGGATGTAGTGCATCCTTGGGTCTGGTCTTAGTCCTCTGTATAATAAATTGTTCGTTATCTTCCATTGCCATGGTTTCACCTCCTTCGTCCTTGGTGCCTCTATCTCTGTTCTTTAAGGCTCAGCAATTCTTTGGTTAAACATACAATTCTTAGGCCTAATATTATTAGTCATTTTAGTTTCTCCATACCCCTATATTGTTAGTCTGTTAGTTAGTTTTTCAATATCCCTATCAAATGGGGGCAGAGAGCACTCATCACTTCTCCCTGTGAGATCTGTCCTGGAGTATGAGCAACTCTGGTGGCCCAGATGCACAAAGGCTTGTTGCTCTGTAGCTTCAGCTCAATGTCACTGTCCTCCAGTGCATTGTCTTGCCATTGCCTAATTCACCCCAGAAGCCAATGATCTCCAGACTAGGCAGTGGCTATACAAAAGATCCCTTTTTTGATCCTGAGACCAGTACCTCATTCCACTGACCTTAATTCTTTTTCACATTGTGCTGGGTTTGTGTGTGTGACCAGGGTTTTTGGTAGTGGGGGAGGGGACTACACCAGTGGCCTCCTGTGAGAAGCTTCTCGAAGCTCCCCTGGCTCCAGGTCAGACCCACCTCTGGCCAAGGCCAAGCCAATTAGCGATGGTGGCTGCGCCTCTGTGATAACATATTTAAGAAGGGGAACCTGGGAGGAGGAGTTAGAGTTGTGAGGAGGAGTTGCAAGGAAGACATCTATGCAAATACCAAGGTCAGTGGAAGAAAGGAGGAGGAAGGTGGAGAGGTACGCTGGTGCACCCCCACCTGCAGCCCATGGTGAGAAGGCAGGGCACCCCCTCTACCCATGGAAGTCTGCAGTGGAGCAGATGCCAACCTGCAGCCTGTGGAGGACCCCTCACTGCACTGCGCCCAAAGAAGGCCGGGACTCTGTGGGAAGAAGCCCCCACTGTTGTAGGTTGGCACTGGGAGGGCTGCAACACGTGGGAGCGACCCATGCTGGAGCAGCTCAGGGAGAACTGCAGCCTGTGGGAAGGACTCATGTCGGAGAAAGTTTGTGGAGGACTGTCCCCCGTGAGAGGGGAACCATGCTGGAGCAGGGGAAGAATGCAAGGAGTACTCCCTCCCCAAGGAGAAAGAAGCCACAGGACTGACCACACCCCCTATTCCCTGCCCCCTGCACCACTGAAGAAGAGAAGATAGAGATATCAGGAGCAAAGCTGAGCCCAGGAAGAAGGGAAGGATGGGGGAAGGTGTTTTTGAGATGTGGTAATACTTCTCACTGTCCTACTCTGTTATGTGTTGTTGTTGTTAGTGTCTGAATTAAATTTATGTTCTTTTTCTTCCCCTAATGAGTCTGTCTTTTGCCTGTGACTATAATGGGTGAGTCATCCCTCCCTATCCTTATCTTGATTCATGAGTCTTTTTGCTTTATTTTCTCCTTCCCAGGAGAAGGGAGGAGTGCAGGAGAAGGGGGGAGTGAGCATCTGTGTGGTGCTCAGTCACCCTCTGAGCTCAAACCACGACACACATAAAGGTACTGTTGCTATAGCTATGCTTTAGGTAGAAGGGACTTTGCATGGTGGTTGGTATGATGGCAAGCAACAGTTGCTTGGCTTTTCATGTTTCATTCTGTTGCATCCCGATACCCTACCCTCAGAGCCATGAGATAAGGAGGATGATTCACTTCCCCCTGTGCCCCCTGCCCTCTTGGAACCAGTAATCAAGACTGAACAACAGAGTACACCTGCCAGAGCACAAAACCCACCTTCATCCACAACAACTACTAGAGGGTTTACTGCCTTAGAATTAAAAGATCTGAAGGGGAGATACTGTGCTAACCCAGGGACTGGCTAGCACAAATCTGGACAGCTGGAGCCAACCAGTGCCACCTTGCTCCTGCTAAAGCTAGATCATTAACATTAGGTCCAGGAATATTGTTAGATACTTCAGGGCCAAATATTACCAGTCCCTTATGGACTTGTGCTTTATGTTGGGGCAGCACTATGCATTCTACTGATTACAAGGGGAAAAGAGCATGGCCCTGGAACTCAGCAGCCAGCCTGCAAACCACCCTGCTAAAAACTACTATTTTAGCTGAATTGGAAGGACTAGCACCCATTGCCCCAGGTGCTGGACAACCCCCTCCCTCAGAACCAAATCCCTGAGAGGCAAGTTGTAAGCCTGTACATTTCTGACCTATAATAAAGGAATCTGAGGGAGCATTGAAATCATTAGCTTTAGCCATTAAGACAGGCTTAAACAGTACTTCTTTCTAAGAGGTCCTTCAACATATGCTCACAGATTTACCATTTGTGGGAATACAACGGAAGACTGGCGAGGAGGATTGTAAACACGCTCAAGTGACTTGCAGCTGGGGTGTTGAAAAACATATATATCGTATTAATTATTGTTTAGTTTTGTGTGCTTGATGGGTAGAATGTCTGCGTTTAGATAACACAGGCCTGGGAGAGGCTCAGGGGCACCTTATCGAGCATCCTTGAGATTCCTGCCCTGCTGTGGGAAAGATCAAAGCACAGTGGAAGAGTACGTGTGTGAAAATCCCTGATATCTACAGGCGAAAGCAGCAGGTTCAAGATCTTTTTCTTTCTTGTCCTCTTTCTGGCTAGTAAGGACCAAGCTCTGCAGTGCCTGCGTCCCTCTGCCCGGGTGCTGCTGCGAAGATCCTGAGTCGCAAGGTAACAAGAATAAATTTGCTCTTTGCATTTCATCTGTGGTTTTGGGGTTGTTCCTGTGTCCTGCCAGTGTCGGCTCACACACCACTATACACCCCAGAAGATAAAAAACAGGGGAGAACCTCAGCTAAAGTAAGTGTAATAGAAAAGAGGCAGCCTGTCTCCATGCAAAAGATGAAAACAAAAAGGGGAAATTAGAAGATCCCCTCACTTACTACTGAGCATAAGAGATTATGGGAAAGGTGTTTAGATAAGGGGCTCTCTCCAGTCAGTTAAATGGGCTGTCAACTCCATTTCTACTGCAACTGGCCGGGTTTCCCTCATTAACTCCTCATGATAGTTCTCTGGGATCTGTATCAGGGGATAGGGGTGACACTGTACAATTAAAAAGATAATGACTAGGGAGCCAGAGGACATTAGGGATGTAGGCCCAAATCTATCAGCACTAAACCTAGACAGCGAATATGTGGGAAACTAGGGGTGGGGCTTGATTCAGTGGAAGTACTGGCGGCTGCTACTCCCACTGCTAAGAATCCAAGTCCTGAGATGATGGTCACAGTTAATGATTGCTACTTTACAACATTCCTCATTGATACAGGAGCACAAATATTGATGTTAGATAAGGACATTTACAAAAGACAGCCTCCACTTAGGAAGAAGTTAGTTTCTATTGTAGGCATTAATGGGCAAGTCACTATCCATCCACTGGTCAGGGCTAAACTAATTCTGTCTGATGGACAGACAGTCCACCTGACCTTACTTTTAGGTCCCCATAATATATTAGGTATGGATGTATTGAAGGGTCAGTTGTGGGTGGACTCCTGGGGAAAATGGGAAATGGGGTGTACTGGGTCTGGCTGAGCCAGAATTGGTTTTCCCCTGCAGCAGCCCTCATGGTGCTGTGTTTCATGTTGGGAGCTGGCAGGGTGTTGATAGCACACTGGTGGTGTGGCTACTGCTGAGTGGTGCTTACACAGCACCAAGGCTCTTTCCGACATTTCCCCCCCCCACAGTGGGACGGGGTGGGCAAGATCTTGGGAGGGGACACAACCAGGACAGCTGACCCCAACTGACCAAAGGGATATTCCAGACCATATGACGTCTGCTCAGTATAAAGCTGGGAGAAAGGAGGAAGGGGGTGGGGTCACCCTTGGTCCTCCAAGGTAACCACTACGCGTATGGGAGCCCTGCTTCCTGAGAAGGCCCGACATCGCCTGTTCATGGGAAGTAGAGAATAAATCTGTTTTCTTTTTTTTGCTTCCGTGCGCAGACCTTTGCTTCGCTTTGCTTATATTAAAACTGCTGTTGTTTTACCCACAAGGGTTGTTTTGTTTTCCTATCTTATTTTCTTTCCCTTCTTTGCCCTATTGAGGAAAAAAAGGGGAAGGGGGGGAAGTGATAGAGCGACTTGGTGGGTACCTGGCATTTAGCCAAGGTCAAACCACCACATGGGGACACCACCCCTTTGACCCCACAGTTTACTGCATGCAGATGCATCTTTGACTTTAGGATTTTGGAGGGCACATATTCTGGGATTTAGTATAATAGCATGACCACTCTATAACTTACTAAAGAAAATTAGAGTTTGGGAATGAACTCCACAACATGAAGAGCTTTTAAAGGAAAATGTGAATGTATGTCAATCATTGGGACCCATGCACCCTATGCAGCCCCTCTCACTACATATCCAGGTGGGAGAGAAAGGATATTGGTGGGGACTATGGCAACAAGGGCCTACTGGTTCCAAAGATCTCCCTATTACTTTTGGCTGCAGATCATGGCAGAATGCTCAGCACAATTATTTGACTTTTGAAAAGGTGCTGTTATCAGCTTATAAATGGCTAGTGGTAACTGAACCCTTGACTCAGGGAAGAAGTGTAAGATTACATGTGCCAATACCTATTCTTAAACCTATTCTCAAGCCTATTCTCAGTGGTAAACCACTACCTCTAGGTATATCACATAAGACCACTGTACAAAGGTGAGCATGAAGTTAAGTAGACTTCTCACTTTCCCTATCGACCTCAGATTAATGGTATAGTAGAAAGGTGGTTTAGAAAGGTTGCTTAAACAACAACTTGACAGGCAAAATGGTAATGCTAATTAGGGAAGAAACTTATGGGAGGCCATACAAGCATTGAACTCCCAGCAGACTTCTACTGATAGTCCACAACATAGAGGTTTTGAACAATCCCCTCTGCTGAACCAATGCCAGCAGGATGCTTTGAACACCTCAGTGTGTGTCACGAATGAAAGTATTAACACAGTAATGATTGAGCAGCAAATCAAGATTGATTAATGACTAGCAGCACTTAATCATTAACCAATTTTTAAAGATTTACAAAATAATTTGGTAAAATATGTTATGATTGAAATAGTGACTTAACTACAGATTCGAAGATGACAAGAGTCACTCTAACTTACTATACAGTACCTTAAATCTATATACATATATACATGCGCATTCACAAATACAAAACATACAAACACACAGGCAAAAGTATTTGGAGCCAGTAAAATATGTATGTCCATGAAAATAACTGTGAATACCCAAACACATCAGTAAACAGAGAGCGAGTAGGTGAAAGAGAAGCTAGCTCAAAGTTAAAATTTCCCTCTTTTCGAGTTTAGAGTAAATACTCACAATGCATTGGCATTCCTCAACAGGCAATAACTGAGACTCGAGCAGGTCGACTTTTCCCTGGCCTTCTGTCGGCTCTATCAGTGGGCAGTCCTTCGAGGAGTTAATGCCTGAGAGGTGTCCCAGCTCAGGGGAGATGCAGGTCAGCTGAGGCCCAGGAGAGCTAAAGGGTCTCACTGGTGCTGCTGTTTATAGGGTCCAAGATAATTGACTTTTGTCAGACACTTATCACTCTGGCCTAGCTCAGACAATGAGGTGTTCTGGTGTCTTCCACCAGTTGTGAACTGGATGGGTGTGCAATTCTGTTATTGTTTTCCCAGGTCCTTAGGAGGTGATGGGCTGTTATAACCATTCCCAAGTGATAAGGAGGGCAGAGCCAGGCTGGTCAAAGGGGCATCTTAATGCTTTGTTTACTGACATTAGCAGTACTTAACTCCTTAGGTTGGTATGTGGCCCAGGAGTGGGGGAGGGGGGAAATTGCACCACCACAGTGTGGTGTCCAGGAGATCAGGTGAAAATTCAACACCCATCACTCAGAAAAGCTGGGTAGTGACCCAGCACTTTTGCAGCACTTTTGAGGGAAAGGAATATGAGAAACTGTGGATACTGTGGAAATGCAATTAATCATTACTGAGGGTTGGATACGATCCCCTGCATCCAGTTCCAGCCCAACAGGATGACCATGCAGTATCACTGGGACAGACATCAGGCTTTGCAAGCTGCTGCAAAATACGGCCAACACTGTCTGTGAAAATGGAAAACCATAACAAAATGCCAACTTCAGAAGAACATGTGAATGGGGACAATAAGGAAAAGACCATGTGAACCAGAAGAATCGGCCAATGGGCCCACAAACCACAAACTGCATTTTGAAGTAAGTGTCATGCAGAGAGGGTGGGTGGTGGTGGAGGAGCTCCCTTTCCCTGTGGTGTTACCTGAAAAGCAGATTAGTGCCCAGCGTGCAATAACCCAATCTTAACACGCTCACGAGAGATATTGTATTTATTCAGGCCTGGGTGCTCGGTGGACTTTTCCACAAATCAAGCACCCCAACAGCAGGTTTTCATGCTCCCTTTAGACACAAAAATCAGAGATTAGTACTTTTCCAGAACACGCCTATTAGATACTGTTTGGTTAGTGATTAACATACAATTATAATACATCTTATCTAATGCTTCTACTACTACACATGCTCAGGGGAAGGGTCTTAACTTGGGCAGGGGTCTTTTTGACCTGTGGGTGTGGTTTTTAGTATTATAATGAAGGCAGTTCACTTTAAGGACACCCAAAAGTTGGTTTCATTGCCAAGTTAACTGATCAATTAATCACTTTGCCAGATTGTCAAATAACTCATTCTCAACACAATTCTATGTAATAAAACATATATGGTATTTGTTATTCAAATCTCAAGGGGAAAAAGAAGTTGTAGTCAGGATGTTGTGGCCGAACAGTTTTGTAATTCTCTTATGTAAATAAGAAATAAGATATATGTATATAGTTTCTATTGTTAAAATCAGTTGTTAGAAGGGAGCTAAAATGGCCCCCATCTTCAAGCCACTACAAAAACACTTGTGCTGAGTCATCCCCCCTTCTGTGAGGGAAACCTGAGACAAGCCCGCGAAAACTTGTTTACAACTTTGCAGACCCCTCAGGGTACGCCCATCATGAATATGGATGAAGCCTACACTATAAAGGGACTCGGTTCTGCCGGGTCAGGTGTGTGTCCTGGTAGAGCAGAGACTCCCGGCACACCCAGCGCTGTTTTGCTCACTCGCCGCTTGCTAATAAAATTTTATTGATCACTAAAAATTGAGAAGTGGTTATTTCCCACTAAACTACAATTAATCAATAACATTCTATACATTGTCTTTATGGTCCAGGATGTTCTAGTCATTTTCTAGGGTTTGGAGATCAAAGCCTATTCTTTATAAATTTCAGTGTCTCACCTGACCAGTCTTATGATTATCCCCAGGTGTGCAGTAGCTATAGCTACTAGCATAATCATTAACCATGAAATTTAGCAAATATGAAGTATACTATATCACTGCTGCCCCTGGGGAAGCTGTGCCCCACAGGCACTGAAGCTGTGAAGCCATGTGGTGCAGGGGTGAGGAAGAGCTGCAGCACAGGTGGCAAGGTTTGCAGTGGTGTTGACAGCTCAGGACTTGGAGGTGCAGGGGAAGGAGGCAGCCTTTTCTTTTTTTCAGACCAGCAGTGCAGAGTGTCTCCCATCCTCCCCCAGCTCATTTGGGTGCTTTGTCATCCTGTACTGGGAAGTTCTCCCAGTATTCAAAGGGTTCATTGATGATACATTTTATTTTTGTAGCTCAAAGTAGTGCAGAAACCTCCTAATAGTCTAATATAGGAATAGGTTTCCTTTTCCAAAAGCTTTCACCCTGAGCAAAGCAAATACTGATGGAGGAAATAGGGGAGAAGTTGGGCATTTACAAATGAAGGAAAGTAAGCTGATGACAGATCATAAGTGAACCCTCACCTCCTGTGCATGTGCTAGAGTCTTCTAAACCTGTATCTGTTCTTACTTGTCTCACTGGAATGGTTTACTTTGCTGCCCTTTCATCCATTAGCTCAATATGTTTAATGTTTGTAATGGAGTGGTGACTGAGTCTCAAATCAGCCAGCCTTGCTAGCTGCTGGACAAATAGAATGGTTTGGGTCAGAAGGGACTTTTAAAGATAATCTAGTTCTAACCCCCCTGCTATGGACAGGGATATCTTTCACTAGATCAGGTTGCTCAAAGCCCCATCCAACCTTGTCTTGAACACTTCTGTAAGCCAAAACGTCTTGCTAACATTTTTTTTTTTCCTCTTTGTCTTGCCTTTTGTCTTGCTAAATATTTTTTACTGAGAATAAAGTAGGTCAATGTCCATATAGCTTCTGGAATGTGCAGACACAGCTGAAGGTTGGTGCTTTTGTGAAGAAGAAAGGGGTTTGAAGATAAGACAGTCATAAATAAGACAGTTGGGGCCTATTTTTGAAGATAACAGGAACAAGGAGGGGACAAATTAAAACAAACCAGCTCAAGACACAACACAGCTGCACAACACCTCCTAAACAGACCTTTGTGAGCATGTGTGAGCACTGAGGTCAACCAGCAGACATGGTGAGGAAGACTACCAACGAGCACCAGGGACCCCTCGAGACCACCACCCAGCAAGAAAGCACATGCATAATTAGGATGCAGATATTGTAATTAGTTCCAGGAAATCTAACGCATATGTAACTCATTCCTCAGAAAAGTTATGAACATGTATAATCTCACTGTATATTGGCTGCCACTTATAGATCTGGGGTGCACTCACCTTTGCGAAGCTATTCGTGTGTGCGCCCAGTGCTGCAATAAAGAATGCCTGCTTTCTAAAGCTCCAAAACGAGTCTTAGACAGTTCCTCTGCTGGCTTTTACAGTAATACTTCCAGCGAGGGGGCATCCAGTGCCTCAACACCCTCATTGTAAAAAACATCTTCCTTACGTCCAGTCTAAATCTACCCTCTGTCAGTTTACCCATAAGCTCTCAACTTGTTCATCACTATTTTTCAAAGACAGCTCTGTCCCACCACATTTCAGTGATAGCAATTAGTTTGTAGCTTTCTAGCTGCACAGTGGCTTCCAATTCCTCCTGTTTGTTACCCCTGCTTCATGCATTGGTATAGAGGCACTTCAGCTGGACTATCCACTGTGTCACCTGTTTGGAGAAACATGCCCTAATTCCTTTGTGGCATTTCACAGGTGTTTCTCAAATGCAAGCTAATAAAGTGTTTCTCATTGATGAGTTACAGTCACAGACAAGGTACAGGGGTAAAAATTAAAAAGAAATTGGTAGGAAACAGTGAAGCAGTACTGACTTGCCTAATTGATTTCAAAATACTAGTTTCATAAATCAAACGGGCAGTTTCATGATCCTTATTCATTAGTAATCTTAGCACTACCTACATTAAGAATGTTCAGAGTTGCTATGAATAACAACAAACAGTTTGGAAGGGATATTAAGCATGTTTTGGGATGTCAGTCATTTTCTTGAAAAGCGAGATGAAATGGGAATAATCTGCTGTAGTGATCCTAACAGGGAGACCACTGTACATCGGGGAGGTAGGGATCCACATAGCAGTTAACCTGAGTAGGTCCAGGCCTGTGTTGTTCTGTGCTGTGTTGCAGAGCACAGCATGGCCTTCAGGCCTGTGTTGTGCTGCACAGATTCCTTGGCCACAGGATAAACTCAGCCAGCTCATTGTAACAGAGGAGCCTGTAGGCAGCTCTCACTTGGTACCCGGTGATTACACCATGTGCGTGTCTTTGCCTTTATCTAAAAGTGCAGCAGGAAGTTCTCATGAGAACATCCTAATGTTTTGACTGTAGAAATGATGAATAGATTTGTTTTCTTTTAAGAAAAATCCTATAATAACTCAAATGACCACAGTGGGGTAATCCTTTCTACAGATGGGGTCTGCACAGCGTGCTGTATATGGATCAGTCCTGTTCAATGTTGTACAACTCAGGGGCCCAGCATCTAAAGGGACGTAAGATTATCTATATTATTGTCTCTTACAGATGGACCATCAACCCCCGGTGCAAAACATCTGCCTGATATAGAATACATGCTTGTAGTCAGGTAGTTACTTTCCTCTGAATCTTCAGATACTGTCATCAGAGGCAAGACAGTTAGACTTGATTTAGTATTATACTGTGATAAGCACCCTCTGTTAAAGCAAGCTGATGTTGCGTTTTTCTCGAGGAATGCATTTTTATATACAGTCATTGGCTTACCATCTCATCACTCCAGTTTTATACCTGAGTGACCTAAAATTATTTGAATTGAATTATGCAAGTATAAAACTGAAGTCACATTGTTATTCATTATTTCTGCACTGTGTTGTTGTCTGCTTAAAAATAACCAATAAGTGTTTGTCAGAGTCAAATAGACCAGGTTCTTTCAGATATTCCACACAAGGAGGGTTTAATGTGATGAGGGGAAAAAGTTAATAACTAATCTGTACCTTTAAGACTCTGAGCCTTTTGCCCACCTAGCTGCAGAGAACTGATAAAAACAACAGGTCCTTGAAGATAAGGGAGATACAGCCTGCCTAGAGACAATGGGATTATACAGAGACCGGAGACCGGTTCTGACCACCCAAAGCACACAGCTCAGCAGAAACTGGCAAAAGGTCAGAAGTTTACCAGAGAGGAAAACTTCGAGCCTTCATCAAACGACCACCAGAGAACACCCAACGACCAGCACCACATTTTACAGAGCATTCACGGTTGGGCAGGAACTATGTAAATGATTTCTGGGAAATCATTTGAATACTCTGGCCTTTTCTTGGAAAACTCATGCATATGTATGTATACTGCCTAAATGGCCTGAGGGCTTTTAACTCCTGGGTGTGTGCATTAGGAGGAGAGATCCCACACACACCCGGCGCCGTAATAAAGGAATACCTGCTTAATAACTCCGCTTATTGAGTTTTCACTACGTCAAACGATTTAATGCTAAATGTATTTATTTGAAGATATTTGATGTTACATGGGGTTTTGATTTAGAAAAGTTGAAACAAAGAGCTTCACTCAACAGTCAGAATTGAGTACAACTGTTCAGCAGGGATTCTTTATTCGCAGCGCTGGGCAGCACTGGGGATCGCTCCACCACAAGTGCCGCACTTACTAACAAAACTCTCTGACTAATATACACAAAAAGCATACGTGTGCATTAGATTTCTTAGAAAAGGCAGTCTTATGCTAATGGGTTCTTAGAATTCATTTACATAGTCTGAGCATGCGTAGTAAAAATAGAGTGAGGGTCTTCTCCCCTCCTTAGGGGTCCACGTAGTCTTCCTCACACTGTCCGCTAGTTGAATTTTAGGTTTCTCATGTCCATAGAGTTAGCTCATCTGTCCTTCAGCTCCTGTTTGTTCCAAGGAGGTTAGTTTAGACCAGCTTCCAGTTGCTTATCTTGACACTGGCATCTTCTTAGACACTTGGTTTTTAGATTCCTGCTATTAGGGATGTACTCAGGGAGTTTACCAGACTGTCCAAGGTCTGTCTTATCTCCACTAGGCAAGGAGTTACAGGTTTCAAAACATCTTACAAGTGGGTAATGACTACAGAGGGTAGCTAGGAAAAGAGTATAAATGAAATTATATACATTGCAGTAAAATACAGGAAAAATAAAAGCTTGTAAAACACAAGTGATGGTTAACATTAAAATTAAATGTCCTACTTTACAGGTCCCTGTACATTAGCAATTTCAAGTGTACTTGTAGCAACTTCCCTTCAAAGTAATACAGCAATATACTGAAATCACAACACAAGCACGATATAGCAATTGCAATATACAGTTGGATCACAATACAAACTTGATTTCTGTTACCAGTCTCTATATGCACACCATCATGACACTGGATCTCCCCAATTGTTGGGAATATGTGGGTTGAAGTCAGCTCAAGCCCATTGCTCTCTGCAAAGTTCATTTTGTTGGTTGTTTGATTTTTATACTCATGTTGGGTTGAGACACATATACCCTTCCCCCATGTTGGTCTGGCTGGCTCAGGAAGATAATACTTTCTATTGATTATGTTAGGAAGGCCATTTACATAACCAGTTGACCCACTCAACTGATACAGTCTTTTATTTACAACAAATGACACCTTTCGGTCCCCTTGGTGTTGAGATAAGTTCAGCTTCCTTTACCAAAGCTGTGGTCTTTCCCAACATCCTTTTCTGAGCTTCATGAGCACATCATCCTTGCCTATCTTCTCTGAGCCTGTTACCCTGAACAAGAGGCCTTGTTCAGAGTTGCTTAAAGTTTATGTGCCTGCTATCCATGGGAAAGAATGTATTGTTTACCGGGAAACTGTAGGCCGCACAACTGTTTCTCATCGCACCCAAGGCCACATAGTACGTATTATTGTCCATACAAATGTTTCTCATCAAATAGGACAGATTGGACACATCAGCTAGGTCAGTCTGTTCTTCAAACTGTCAACAATAATTAGTAAGTAACTTCTAATCAGGAGCTACCATCCTTAAAGAGAATCATCCTGGAATATGGAAGCTTGTTAAAATGTAAATCAGTTTAATTAGAGATTAGAGTGTCCTTTGGAAGAACTATCCTCATTATAATAGTAAAAATCACACCCACTGGTTCGAAGACCCCTGCCCGCATAAAGACCCTCACCCTTTGAGCTTGTGCAGAAAATTAAAAACCCACTGTAATTTTAAATAGAAGTGAGCATGTTATTAACCGATGAGGGATAGAGGTGATAAGTAAGTAACCAATAATCATTGTAGTAATTATGTAATCATGTAGTTTGGAGTGTATAAATACTTTGAAGTTCTTTGGTGTGGTGTGCTTGACTTGTGGATGTTTTCTACCTAGCACCCTGCGCAGAATAAAGCGATATCTCCTCTCTAAACTAATCTTGGTTTCAAGAGTCTTTATTTTAGGTAAAAAGCCTTCTTCCATTGTAGGATTGTGATTTAAACCTGGCTGGCAGCCAAACACCAGGCAGCCGCTCGCTTACCCTCCCCCACCCTGGGGAATGGGGAGGAGAGTTGGAAGGGTAAAGGTAAGAAGACTTGTAGGTTGAGATAAAAACAATAATTGAAATAAAATAAAATTAAAATAAAAATTATAATAATAGCAGGAATAATAGAAAATACAAATGAGTAATGCACAATGTGATTGCTCACCACCCACTGAGCGATGCCCAGCCTGTTCCCAGCTAGTGATCCCAGAGAAGAGAGAATCCTGAAACCACAATCCTGGAAGGGAGAGTGAGCTTCCTGATCAACCCTCCTCTATATACTGAGCATGACATTAGATGATATGGAATGTTCCATTTTCTGGTTTGGGTCTATTGCTCTAGCTCTGCTCCCTCCCAGCTTCTTGTACACCTGCACATGGGCAGGACATGGGAAGTTGAAAAGTCCTTGATTTCTTAGCAACAACTGAAAACATCAGTGTATTATCAACATTCTTCTCATACCAAATCCTATATTGAATCTAAAACACAGCTTGGCTCTTCAGTTCAAAATCGAAATTCAACAGCCATCTTTACTGACTTGTCCTCCTATTAAACTGTCTCCTCACATTTATAACACAGGCCCTTACATAATTAAAAATACAGGACAACAGCAAGTTCTCTTTAACTCTAGTTGGTCTCTAAAAAGAGTGGAACTATTGGGATGAATCTAACCATAATCAAGCAACTCCTCCAGCACCCTGATTTAATCAACCTTCTACAACAAGCACAAGAAAATGGACAAAAGACTCTTATCACAGTCCAGCATGATGTAAAAGAAATATATCAAGTGTTAACGAGAGTCAAAAGGGATGGAGAACACCGATGGTGGGAAGTTGTGGGGATTCGGAAGGAGTCCCTGCGAGAAAATGGACGTGGGAGCAATCCTGCATATGAGCAAGACTGGTAAAGCCTCAGCGTCGGCAAGGACATAACCCGGAAAGAATGAAGAAGAACACAGGAAGTTAAACAACTTCAGGGTGTGGGTTTGGGCGGAGAAGGAAGTTTGTACAATGTCAATGTGGCAGTTTTCATCCAATCAGAAGAGAGAGCTTAAGGAGCATGTGCAAAGCCAACTGTCCAATCAGAAAGAATTATACCATGTGATTGTATCATGTGATTCTCACCTGCATTATAAAAGGCTTGCTTCACCACAATAAAATTGGCATTGCTAAATCACACTGATAGTCTGCACTGCCCCCATATCTCCTGCAGGAAGTCTTATTCAGATGGTCACCAACAGCAACAAGACTGTTTAATTCCATGATTCACCCAGTTGTGATTTTTCTAACTCTAACTTTAATATGTTTACTGCTTATAATAATGTTGCATATTAAGGTTTGGAGGATGCTTAAACAGATTACGCAGTTGCAAAAGTTTCTCTGTGTGTATACTTCCCTGAAATAATGAAACTTTTATTAACTAATAGAAGCTAATCAAGCACAAAATTCCCTCAAATTATAATTGGATTACGGCATCCTCTGTTTATAGGCAGAGGCAAGGGGCAACCACACTGCCACTCTATGGACAAGATAAATTGACTTTAGTCATGAGGTGGATTGTGGTGGTGCAATTCCTGCCCCCCCCCTTCCCCCCCCCCCCCCCTTGCTGGGCTGCTCAGTGCTTGGTGCGATTTCAACCCCTCTCTTGGGCCACATGCCAACCTAGGGCAGTATGGATTGCAAATGGCAGTGAACCAGAGCATTAAGGTGCCCCTTTGATGAGCCTGGTTCCTGCTCTCACTATTGCTTGGGAATGGTTATAACAGCCCATCACCTCCTGACAGCCTGGTATGCCTTTACCTAGCATGTGGTCAAGGGAGAACAATAAGAGAATTGCACATCCATCAAGTTCTTGTGCAACTGGTGGAAGACACCAGAATACTTAATTGTTTGAGCTGGGCCAGAGTGAAAAAGTACCTGACAAAAGTCAATTATCTTGGACCCTATAAACAGTGATCCCAAGTGAGACCCTTCAAGCTCTCCTGGATCACAATGGGCCTGTGACCAGCATCTCTCCTGAGTTGAGACACCTCTCAGGTATCAACTCCTGTCCGCTGTTAGAACTGACAGGAGCCCAGGGCAAAGTCAACCCGCTCGAGTCTCAGTTATTGCCTGTCAAGGAATGCCAATGCATTGTGAGTATTTACTCTAAACTCGAGAAGAGGGAAATTTTAACTTTGAGCTAGCTTCTCTTTCACCTACTCGCTCTCTATCTACCAATGTGTTTGGATATACATAGTTATTTTCATAAGTGTGGGTAGATACATATTTCACTGAATCCAAATGCTTTTTGTCTGTCTGTGTGTTTGTATGTCTTGTGTTTGTGAATGCACATATATATATGTATTGATTTAGGATACCTTATAGTAAGTTAGTGTGACTCTTGTCATGATTGAATCCGTAGTTAAGTTGCTGTTCTAATCATAACATATTTTACTGAATTACTTTGTAAATCCTTAAATTGGTTAATGGTTAAGTACTTCTAGTCATTAATAAATCTTGATTTGCTGCTAAATCATTACCATGTTAATATTTTTATCCACGACAGCATGTAACTTATAACTGAAGAATCAGTTTCAGCTGTTTGTGAGATAGGGTTGGGAACCTGAAAAGCCACACTTCAGCTATTAGTATGCTGGGTTATTTACAGTACTTCCTGCATACAGGTACACTAGATGTCACAGTGTTAAAATGCTTTAGTATAAAGGCAGACAGCATCCCTATACTGAGCTGGTAAAGTTCAAATAGTTTGCAAAACTTTACTATTTCCTGGCTCTGAGTGCAGTTCAGCTGGCACAAGGGTACCCTGGAGGCCTTGGGCAAAGCCTCCTCCCAGGCCCAGCACTGTGATTCCTGCATGAACTGCCTAACATCACCTCTCAGCAATGTTCAGTCAGTAGCCCCAGAGCTGGCATGGCTCAGTCACTGCTTAGGCACCGATCCTGTTCTGCATGGAAAGTCAGCATAAAGCTGTTCTTTGCTAGATGCGCTCGTGGATCCTGGAAATCTGCTGCACATCTATGAATAAGTGTAAGGAGACATGAGAAATGCAGCCAGGAGGAGACCAGGAAACAAACTAGTAGGTAGCTTTATAAACCTCCTGATGTAGTGGGTTGACTTTGGCTAGCCACCAGGTGGCCACCAAACTGCTCTATCACTCCCCCTCCTCAACAGGACGGGGGGGAAAAATATAACGAAAGGCTCATAGGTCAAGATAAGGACAGGGAGATCACTCACCAGTTACCATCATGGGCAAAACAGGCTTAACTTGGGGAAATTAATTTAATTTCTTAACAATCAAATCAGAGTAGCATAATGAGAAATAAGAACAAATCTAAAAAACACCTTCCCCCCCCCCCCCCCCTTCTTCCCAGGCTCAGCTTCACTCCTGATTTCTCTAGCTCTCCCCCACAAGTGGCACAGGGGGATGGGGAATGGGGGTTGCAGTCAGTTCACCAGACGTTGTCTTTGCTGCTCCTTCTTCCTCACACTCTTCTCCTGCTCCAGCATGGGGTCCTTCCCATGGGAGACAGTCCTCCACAAACTTCTCCATCATCAGTCCTTCCCACAGGCTGCAGTTCTGCACAAACTGCTCAAGCATGAGTCCTTTCTACGGTGCACAGTCCTTCAGGAACAGGCTGCTTCAGCATGGGTTCCCTGCGGGGCCACAAGTCCTGCCAGGAGCCTGCTCCAGCGCGGGCTCTCCACAGGGTCACAGCTTCCTTCAGGTGCATCCACCTGCTCTGGTGTGGGGTCCTCCATGGGCTGCGGGTGGAGATCTGCTCCACCATTGACCTCCATGAGCTGCAGGGGCACAGCTGCCTCACCATGGGCTGCACCAGGGGCTGCAGGGGAGTTTTTGCTCTGGCACCTGGAGGATCTCCTCCCCCTCCTTCACCTTGGTGTCTGCAGAGTTGTTGCTCTCACATATTCTCACTCCTCTCTTGCGGCTGCTGTTGCACAGCATTTTTTTACCCTTTCTTAAATATGTTATCACAGAGGCGCTACCACCATCACTGACTGGCTCAGCCTTGGCCAGCGGCAGGTCCATCTTGGAGCTGGCTGGCATTGGATCTGTCAGACATGGGGAGAAGCTTTTGGCGTCTTCTCACAGAAGCCACCCCTGAAGCCTCCCTGCTACCAAAACCTTGCCAGGCAAACCCAATACATCTGAAAAGACTCATTCTGAGGTAAGGTTTATTTTAGATATCCTTTTAGGCAAACCTGTCCATCAACACCATGTCTGAGAGTATTTTAATAGCCTAGGACACTGATTTGAATTACAGATTGATATTAAACCTGCAGCCATTCTGCACAAACAGATTTCTGCAGTAAATGTTCTGTCTTTCTTAGGGACACAAGATTTGCTATATCTCCTCCTTTCCCCCAGCAAGCCTGGGAACATACCTGATCTCACAGTTGCAACAAGATGGGAGGAGAAAAGGGCCCCGGCACTATCCCCAGCCCTTCTGGTGGGGGACATCCTAACACAGAGGTGAAGAGTCTCTCCTGCATCCTTTTGGTTGGTGGGCTTTTTACTTCTCAACTGGTACCATTACTATAGTTTACTAATAATATTTATTTATACAACTAAGGTAGTGTGAAATTTAATGCTCATGTTGAAGGAAATTTAGTGACAATGCTACAAATTATCAATATATATATTCTGAGTCATTGCCTCTTGTGGGTTAACCCTGGTGGGCAGCTAAGCACCACACAGCTGCTCGCACACACCCCCAGTGGGACAGGGGAAGAGGAAAGGAAGAGTAAAATAAAGAAAACTTGGAGGTCAAGATTTAAAAAACAGTTTAATAAGTGAAGGATAAGTGTAAGTAGAGAGAAAGAAAACAAAACAAGTGATGCAAAGGCAATCACTTATCACCTACCACGTATAGACCAATGCCCAGGCAGATCCCAAGCAAATGATGGCTAACCTCCTTAAAACCCCCTCTTTTCCCTTTTTATTGCTAAGCATGATGTTATATGGCATGGAATATCTTTTTGATTAGTTCAGGTCACCTGCCTGGTTGTGTGCCCTCCCAACCTCTTGTGTACCCCTAATCTATTCACTGTGGAAGCAGAGTGAGAAACATAGAAGGCCTTGATGCTGTGCAAACACTGTTCAGCAATAGCTAGAACTATGTTATCAGTATTGTTTTGGTCACAAATCTAAAACAGCACCATAAGAGCTGCTATGAAGAAATTTAACTCTATCTCAGCCAGGCCCAATACACCTGTAGAAATGAAAGGATTTGGGTCATAATACAACAGAAACTTTTTTTCCCCCTGATGTCTGAGATCAACTGAATGTATACACATGCAGAAAAAAACCCCTTCCAGATTAAGGAACCAACACCCCTCATTCCACTGTAACATCAACTACTAAAATACTTCACCCCTTACTGGTGTGCCATACTTCCTACCTCTTCAGTCTTTGCCATTAATTCCTCATCCAATTTTCTCCCCATGCTTTTGCTGTGTGTTGTTTTTAATTCCACCTTTCCTCCCCTTTCACTTTCAAGCTTTCTGTACTACTCAGAAACATCAAAAGTTAACAGCTCCATCCCTACTGGTTGTCACTATGTTTTTCCAGTCACCTGTCCCAGTTTCTGTGTATACCTCATATTGAATTAGTAGTGGTGGGAGATATTCATCTTGGAGATAGAAATGGTGGAAATAATTGAATTTTCAGCCATTCCTGTGGCAGACCAAACTGTGTGATACATGTTTAGAATATATATATATATATCAATGCTAATAATAAGAACAGAGAAAAACACCTATTGTTTTCCTTTCATGGTATGGGCTCTCCCAGTGATATATTTGCTCACTGTATTTTTTCTACTTGCAATTATACAATTCACAGGAAGTCTCCTCATATAAGAGATTAGTGAGAAAATAACTGTTTACACAAATCAGCTGCAGGCTTAAAGATCCTGCATACTGGAAAAAGCCAGCTGGTTCTTCTTATCATAACCTATTGGTTAAATTATGTCAAGGTGCTGGAACAGTGAGTCCACTGAAATCCTCTTTGTATTCTATTTTAGCATCATTGGAACATACCTATGTGGCAGGTGCACCCACCCAATAAAAATGGGGCTTCCTGGCTGCTGAAATGTAGCAGCCATTGATTTCTTTTTTCCATGCCCTTGTTCTCAGGGCTTTACAGTAATTGGGGCCCTCAGCCAATAAGGGCTGATATTGACCACAGAGCAGATTAGGCTCAGGTATAAATGGAGTCCCCTGGGGGAACCATTTTGAGCTAGTCCCCCCTGGAGTAGTGTGTTGTGGTTGAGGACTCTCCCCTTGGGTAAGGGCACTGCCCAAGGAAACTCCTTGAGGTTTCCCCTATGGGTCAGGACATTGCCCAAAGAAATTCCTTGAGGTTGAAAGCCCTCACTTTTTTAGGTGAGTGACTAAGCATTTTGGATTGTCATTAAATCCTAGGAATCTGTGTAGTAATAGTTTTTGTTCTCCTCTCACAGACATTTGGATCTGCTATTTATATGTTTGCTGGAGTGCCAAGTGATTGTCTTCAAAATAAATTTTATTTTAACTGTTATCTGTTTATCTTGAGAGCCTCTGCAATACTTTAATTGGTGTAGTCAGAAGGATGGTGATAGTGGAGCTATTATGGAGGCACAGTTGTGTCCCTTCTCCCCCAGATGTACTGTGAAGGAGAAGTGGTTTGATCCAGTGGCAGTTGTGAGAAAGTTGGAACAAAGCCATGGAAGTTTTTGGGACAACAGAGGTAAAGGAAATATGTGCACCAGCTTAGGTGCTTGTTTGATTCAGGTGCAGGATTACTTTGTGGTAGCGAAGAAAGATAATTTAGAGAAGCAATTGGAAATTGATTAAGGACAGAATTGTTATGAGAAATAGAGAGAGAATGCAGTTATTGGAACAAAAAAATCAAAATTATGTTGGCATGAGTAAAAACACCCAGGTATTGTCCAGATTTAAAAGTTAATTATGAATGTAGACTTTGAGGAGTGGGATGGGGATATCAGGGGAGAGTCCAATGAAAGTAGTTTGGATGAAATAGATGAATTGGAGGAAAGAAATGCACAACCTCTCATTAAAACAGAAAGGCATATAGGTCTGCAAGGTGGGAACCCCCAAACCACTGTCTGCATGACCCCCTGGACAGGACCTTAGCTTAGCGAACTCCAGGCTAAGTTTTCACGTAAGCCAGGTGAAACTGAAACCGAGTATTTGTGGAGGGTTTAAGGGGGTGGGGGAGGTCAAATCCTGTTGAGTGATGAGGAAGCAGGAGGGTTCTAGGGTCCCAGAGTGTTTTTAAGTGACAGACCAGTGGGTAACCAGTCAATAACATCTTGAGTGGCTTACTGGGCTGGGGGCGTGGACCCCAAGGAGAAGGGGGCAACCTGTTACAATCAAGGTAAAGGGATTATCAAAATTGGCAGAGGGAGTATACAAAAGGCAGCTTGCATTCAGGCAATGTATGAGAGGGGGTGGCATGGAATACCAATTGCTTCACCGGTGGACCCCAGCCACCTTAAACCTCTTATTAGAGGACTCCTAGATGCCTTAAAGATATATGTCCAGTCCCTTAGAGAAAGGGTGTAAAGGGCCATTGAATGCAACCAGCAAAACCCTCCAACCCCTCTTGTGCATGTATTAATATGGGTGGAAGTGTGACATGATGCGGTTGTTTATGAGCGTGAGATGGGATGGACTGACCCAGGTGGTGGTATGGACAGAAATCAGAAGGTCCAGCAAGTCAGCCAAAATCTCCAACTTGAGCAGCCTCTTCATTGGGAGTTTGAATCGCCCTGGGACAGGTCAAGTCGACCTTACTATCCAGGAAGGAATGATGAGCAAAGGGAAATGCAGGCAACCGCACACCCTCAGGAAGGGAAATTTAACCCTTTTGTATCATTGAGAGGGGAATTGAAAGAGTCAAAAAACTAGAAGCCACAGTTTGGGGGTCAGGCTGTCCACTCCATAGGGTGAATTCCTACCAATGGTCCATCGACAAGGAGCCCTATATACATATGCCTGTGGGTCCTAGACAGATAAGTTTAGAATTTTTAATTGATACAGGGCCCTAAATTAGGGTCTTAGACAAGAAGCCACTGAGTTAGGACTTAAACCATCAAGGAAGCTTATAAACGTAATAGGTGTGACAGGGGTGGTAGAAAAATGTCCCATAGTGCAAATGCAGTTTTGGTTACCAGGGAAAAAGAGGATGACAGCTGTGGAGGTGGCTTTAAGCCCTTATAAGGGAAATATATTGGGGTTTGATGTGTTGGCAGGTAAACAATGGTGTTTACCAGATGATAGAGTGTGGAGTTTTGGAGGTAGAGGGATAGGGATAGTGAGTTGATCAGATTTGCTACTTAACCCTTCATGATAATCCATGTCCCCCTGTTACTGCCCAGTTTCTACACTTCCATTTTGTAGCAAGAACATTTTTATAGCAACCAACCTAGTAGCTTCAGGACTCTGCATATTCCAGGTTCCATGCTAGCAGTCCCTCCTATCACTATAAATCACCTCTGTGCTGCAGGCTCCCATCACCTACTTATTCACTTCATAAAATGAATCAAGGTCCTCATCTGCAAAGCTCTCAGTGCCTTAAGATATCACTTACTTGAGGTCAAACTCATCTCTTTACAGCAGCTCTTGCCACACCTACAAACACCCAAATTTAAGCTTTCAAAAGGCTGAACAAGTTCTCCCAGGAACAGAATCCAAACTTTGGATTTTCTTCCAAGGAAGACCTGTTTCTGTTCCAGTATGGTTGTCATCACATTAAAGTGAAACACATGCCCCATCAATAAAGCTAAACAATACTCAGTGAAATCCCCTGAAGAGCTACATACATATTATTAATGGGGAACACATAAAAATCCCCCTTCTTTTTGTCTTGGACTCCTTCACAATTCTGAGTGGTAGTTCAATTCTGCAGATAAACACCTTGAAATGGGGGGCAGGGGGAAGAGCTTTCTCTTGAACTAGGAGAGGATGATTTTCCCCCCGCCTTTTAGTCAGCACTTTTACTGAGATTTTTAAAGGCAGGCATAATCTTCTGAAGCACTGATTTGAAATATCATGCAGAATGTTTATTTACTATTTCAATTACTTTAACGTCCAAATAATTTTCCATTAACATGCTTGCTCTATAATATATAACTGAAGGTCACCCCTCCTCAGGTTGCTGTAGTTTCCTTTCCTTTTCATTAGGATCTAGTAACCCAGTACGCTTGGTCTAAGTAGGTCATCCTGAATTTAGTTACTGCCCTCCTTTTGTATAAACCCAACCTCTTTATATGTCTGTAGCTATGCTGAGCTGCACTAAGGAAGGACCAGAGTAGGACCTAAACTTGAGATCACAGCCCTTATACTGGGACTCTGTACAGACATCATAGCAAGCTACAGACACTGTCACAAAGGCCTTAAAATCTAAATAAACAGCAAGTGAAAGGTGATCATCATTTTACAAATAGGAAAATGAGGCACTAAAAGATGATGCATCTATCTCAAGTCTGGCAGAGCACAAAAAGGACAATGGATCTGCTCTAGCCCTGTAATACTTTTACCACTCAGCTGTCAGTGTAATTGTCCAACATAGATTTTGATTTCCCAGACAAATCTTCAGCCAACAGATTTGTACTTGAAACATATTTGCTCTTTCTGTGCAGAATAACATTATACATTCAGATTTTTGCAGGCACTCTCAGTGCTAGACAAATTTGACTAATTAATTGATTTAACTTCCTGCTCTGCATGCAACACACAACCAATACACATGTGCAGAAACCCCAGCATAGTAATTATACCACTATTAAGCTTTGTGATGAAAGCTCATCTGCACACCCACAAAGGAGCTCAGAGAGACAATGGCAGGAGGGAGGGACAGCCCAAATAAAACACTCCCAGGCTCCTCCCAGGTGTCCATCAGCCCATCACAGGCCCAACTCCAGAAGTTCAGAGCAGCACAGGGGCACAATGGCCAGCAGGAACTCAAATCAAGGACTCCTAAGGAATGAACACCTTGCCCAGGCCCCTCCCAGGACTGGCCCAGCAGAGCCATCAGCCCCACAGTCCAGGCATGAAACCCATCACCATGAGTCATCAGGAGCAGCTCTCTGGATCACCTTTCCAACTAAGGGGGTCACTGCCTAGGGGTGCGGGACACACTACGGGCTGCAGGGGAAAAGCAGTTTGGGATCACACAGGACTTATGGGACATTTAGGGGAAGAACCAAAGGTGGGAAAAGCAGGGGTTTAGGTAATTTGGGGAGGAACAAGAGTGGAAAAACAGAGGGATACAGGGATTAAAAGGGCCAGTCAAGTGTAAATCGTTGACTAGTCAGTATGCTTGTCTGGCTATGCCCTGCACCTGATCAGCACAGTCTGTCCTGTCTTCTTATTAAATTCCTTTCTAACTCTTTCCTGGCTGAGGGGCACTCTATTCTGTGTGCATATGGACTCCAGTGCAGCAACTGGAGTCAGACCACAGGTCAGAGGACCCACATGTCCCTGGTGCTGGCAACTAGAGCAAGTACAGGTGTGTGAGTGAGCATGATCACTAATAAAGATCAAGCCAGACTAGCCAATGAATAAGCAAAGCTGCCTGGGAGCAAAGGGGTAAATGGGTCTCTAAAGACCAGCTCTGGGTGTGAGAGCACCTGTGTGTCTTCCAAGGGTGAGAACATGGGGGGCAGGCACAGGGTCAGCTATGGGACCAGAGAAGTCCTGGCCAGCTGCGTGTGGAGTAAGGCTAGGGTCTCAGGGGCTTGTACAGCCAGGTGCCAGCAACTGAGGAGACAGATGTCCAGGGCCAGTTACTTGAGCAGACCAAGTGCCTGAGCCTAGCTGCTGGAGGGATCTACCTTGAATATATGAGCGTGTGTATGCGTATATTCTCACTTGCAGACCTCCATCCTGCTCAGCCAGAGTGCTTTCTGTTTGTGTGAGTGCTCTGAGTGTCTGTGATCAGACAGATCACAGGGGATGTGAGCCTTCCCCTCTACTCGGCACTGGTGAGGCCACACCTGCAGACCTGTGTCTAGTTACGGGCTCCTCAGTACAAGAGATACATGGACATACCGGAGAGAGCCCAAAGGGCCACTAAGATGATTAAGGGACTGGAGCATCTCTCCTATGAGGAAAGACTGAGACACCTGGGACTGTTTAGCCTAGAGAAGAGAAGGCTCAGGAGGCATCTTAATGTATATAAATACCTAAAGGGAGGCTGTAAAGAAGACAGAGCCAGGCTCTCTTCAGTGGTGTCACAAGAGACAATGGACATAAACTGAAACACAGGAGGTTCCATCTGAACCTCAGGAAACACTTTTTTCCTGTGAGGGTGACTGAGCACTGAAAAGGGTTGCCCAGAAGGGTTGTGGAGTCTCCTTCCTTGGAAATATTCAAAAGCTATCTGGACATGGCCCTGGGCAACCAGCTCTAGGTGGCCCTGCTTGAGCAGGGATGCTGGACAAGATGACCTCCAGAGGTCCCTTCTAACCTCAACCATTCTGTGATCTGTATGGCCAGCCATGTACATATGCAACATATATGTTTGTACACCTGCTGGGAATACACCTTCAGTCTCACTACTGGGTGGATCTGGGGACACAGAGCAACAGTAGCCTACCCTCTCTCAGGCTGTTGGATCCAGCATGATATATTTTCCTCTAACAGTTGATGCATTGAGCAAGCCAAAACAAAAAGCAAGTGTCACATAACCACAGTCTGACTCTGGTAAAACACACAAACAATTCTATACTTGAAGATCAGAAATGAGAAATCTTTCTTTCCAATTATTCAACAAAGAGTCTAGATGATTCTGTAAGAAACACATACCACCAAGATTTTTAAGACCGAACTGGATAAAGCCTTGAGGCAACCTGATCTGAGTTCATAGCTGGAGGTTGGACTAGAGACCTCTTGAGGTCCCTTCAAACCTGAATTATCCTATTAAGGTCTGACTAATGGAACCAACAGCTAGAAAACATTCAGTGTCTCACTTCTTAATTAGCTGATAGTCAGATCCTGAAACACACACAATGTACATTTCCAGTCTCCCTTAACAGCAGGCATTAAAGCAATCTGAAAAGTCTGAGACCATCAAAACCAGGAATCTGCCAAGGCAAAATTTAGAACAGTCTTATTGCAAATACATTTTGAAAATGCTTTTGAAAACACAACTACAGTTAATCAAGCTTCCTGTAATCTATGACAACCTAGATCTTATACTAGTAAATGGCTTAACATGTCCATACCTGACAAAATTCTACTTCACAAATCACTGCACACAGTGCACTCTTATCTCCATATGAATGATCTAATCCTCTTTTAACATATTGTGGCTTGATAAGAAGCAAGCGTGCCAACAATTCAGAACCTCACTTTCAGTACCAAAATCCCTCCAAGATAACAATAGGAGCAGGATAATCATAGAACCATTTGGGCTGGAAGGGACCTTTAAAGATCATCTAGTCCAATCACCCTGCCATGGGCAGGGACATCTTTCACTAGATCAGGTTGCTCAAAGCCCTGTCCAACCTGATCTTGAACACTTCCAATAATGAAGCATCCATAACTTATCTGGGCAACCTGTTCCAGTGTCTCACCACCCTCACTATAAAAAAAAAATTTCTTTCTTATGTCATATCAAAACCTACCCTCTCTCAGTTTAAAACCACTGCCCCTTGTCCTGTCACTACAGACCCTTGTAAAAAGTCTTTCTCCATCTTTCTTATAAGCTCTCTTTATACGTTGAAAGGCCGCAATAAGGTCTCCCCAGAGCCTTCTCTTCTCCAGGCTGAACAACCCCAACTCTCTCAGACTTTCTTCACAGGAGAGGTGTTCCAGCCCTCTGATCATTTTTGTGGCCCTCCTCTGGGCCTGCTCTAACAGGTCCATGTCTTTCTTGTGCTGGGGGCCCCAGAGCTGGATGCAGTACTCCAGGTGGGGTCTCACTGGAGCACAGTAGAGGGGGAGAATCACCTCCCTTGACCTGCTGGCCATGCTTCTTTTGATGCAGCCCAGGATACGATTGGCTTTTTGGGCTGCAAGCGCACACTGTCAACTCATGTCTAGTTTTTCATCCACCAGTATCCCCAAAATCCTACAGCCTCACCCCTGTATGCTTCACAAGAACATCCTTCAGGACTGGGGAACATGTGAGCCACTACAGGAAGCAGCCCTCCTCAGAAACATTTCCCCCATTTTCCATGTCCACAGTGATACTATTACTGGCTCTCCCCTTTTGCTGTGCACCTTCCTCATACACGAGTTGCCAAAGCTATATTTGAGGTGGGGGGGGGGGGGGATAAAAAAAAAAAAAGTAATTCATCTGCTTCCAGCTCTCTTAAGATGTTTATCATCTTTCTAGGGGAGCTCCACCAAACTGCTGGTGTAATGTTCCCCCCCCCATTTTATGAAGCCTCAATTCCACTGATGGAACACAGAAGCATAACCTACAGCTGAGCCACTGCATCTCTTTCTTCCCCGTGTCCTTCACCAATTTGAATATGTTCTTACAGTTTTGTATGTTATCCATACTGTAGATGGGAGAAATCTGTGAATTTGACTCTAGAGTACTCTGAAACATTAAGAAATATCTTGAATTCCTGAAGGACAGGGGAAATCCCAAGTAGCCTGCCACTGGACTTTCCTGTGTTGGCAAGTCCTTACATAACACAGATTTCCTTCCAGAGAAAAGTCATGACCTCAGAGGACAGTTAAATCGCTATTTTAGCTGGCAGAGCACATTGCCACTAGTGAATCAGTGATTTCTGCAAGAGGCAAGAAGCAAGCAGCACAGGTACTTTGCCAAAGGAGAATTTCCACACACAGTTTATCTTTAGTGGTGCAAGCTAGAAGAAGGCCACAGGTGTACCAAACACAGATCCTTAGTGGAACTGCATTTGGATTCATGCACAGCATAAGCAGGAGACAGCATTCTGGATTAACCATGGCTGGGAATCAGGAAAAACAAACACACATGGTTGCACTCTCCTAAATTTCACTCAATCCTGGAAACCAATATAACAGCATTAGTAATCCTGACATTTATTTGTCCTTCTGCTTCGGCAGAAAATTCCAGCTACTCAGCTTCCTTACCCTCTAATTCCAAGCTACTGGCCCTGTTATCCCAGCATCGGAGCAGCCAGGTGATAATGTGCTCACCTGGATGACGGCTGAAATCCTTTTGCATGTCTCACAGCTCACTCAGGGATAGAGATCAGGTGATTACCTCTGCTTCTGCCTCTTCCTCCTGTTCTGGTGATGGCCCCGGTTCATCTTCATACCTAAGTGAACTGTTTTTCTTATCTTATGTGTAGCAGTGACTGATACTGGCACAGGTTGGTTCTCTGGTTCAGCTGCAGTGCCTGTCGCAGGGGTTGGAGTAGATGCAGCGCCTGTCATTTTGTTATCAGATCCAGAAACCTTCTCTTTCCCTTGAGAGTACTGAATAGTGTTAAACAGGGCTTGGTAGGCATGTGCCAGGCCCCAGCACATTGCAGTGATTTGTGTCTCCCTGGAATTGCCAGGGTGACAGCATACTTTTCCCAAATGTTCTATTAGCTTTTCAGGATTCTGCACTTGTTCAGGGATGAAGTTCCAAAACACTGGAGGTGCCCAGTGCCCTAGGTATTTGCCCATGCTATCCCACACACCCTGCCACTCATAACTCTCTACTTTTCTTTTTTTATATATTCACACAGATACCATTCCCACAGTCTATGGGCCATCCCTATAAAATGTCTGTTGAGTTCATTCAGTCCATGACTTTGGACTCCATCTGTCATAACAGTCTGTCTGGGCAGGAGAGATGGTGCAAAGTCCACTCAGTCAGCAGAACAGGATCAGGCTTTGGTGCGTTGCAGGGGATGGGTGACATTTGGCAAATATAAATAGGAAGAGGCCTGGCAAATTGATTATATCACATTCCCACAAACCCACCAAGGCAAGCACCATGTCCTTACAGTGGTGGAAGCAAGCACCGGATGGCTGGAAACATATCCCGTGTCCCACACTACTGCCCAGAACACTATCCTGAACCTTAAGAAGCAAGTCTTATGGTGACATGGCACCCCAGAAAGAACTGAGTCAGACAATGGGACTCGTTTCCAAAATAATCTCAGAGACACTTGGCCCAAAGAGCATGGCAGAGTGGGTATTTCACATCCCCTATCTTGCACCACCCTCTGGGAAAACTGAAGCATACATTGGACTGTTAAAGACTACACTGAGGGCAATGAGGGGGGGTGTGGTGTGTGGGACCTTCACACATTGGGATACACATTTAGCAAAAGCCACCTGGTTAGTCAACACTAGAGGGTCTGTCAATCGAGCTGGCCACGCCCAATCAGAACTTTTACACACAGCAGAAGGGAATAAAGTTTCTGTAATGCACATAAATATGTGCTAGGGAAAACAGTCTGGGTTATTCCTGCCTCAGGCAAAAGCAAACCCATTCATGGGATTGCTTTTGCTCAAGGACACAGGTGCACTTGGTGGGTAATGCAGAAGGATGGAGAAGTCTGATGTGTGCCTCAAGGAGATTTGATTTTAGGTGAGAATAGCCAGTAAATTAACTTGTATGATGTTAATTGCTATATAAGCCTGTCACTGTATGTCATCATTACTATAATTTTTATATGCTATATCAATGGTATAACAGTAAGAATCACTTTGATCAATGAAGAATGAGCTTTGATAAAACCAAGTGAAACACAGTAATGATGGAACCAGAACTGACTTCAGCATGCAACAATCCAATGCTGTCACATCCTACTCAAGTGACAGAGACAAGTGACTTAAATTCATAAATCCCCAATGGAGCAGACAATAGTGAGACAAGTCTCCAAGTCCAGACATTTATTAGCTTCCCACAATGTACTAATTGTTACATACTTAGCCAATTATTGTGTATCCAAGTTATAGCAAGCAATATAGTATGCCTTGCATTACTCTAATGATAATAAGGAAAAAGGGAAAAAAAAAAGGAGATAGACAGAGATCACCAGCCCAGGCACCTGCATCAATCCCGCCAATGAGAGTTCAAGGAGGCATCTGTCTTCTTCACTACTTTTCTCACTCCTTGGCCCCCCTCAATTTATACCCACTTTCCTTGGGTCTGTCCCCTAGGTCGACCCACATACCTACATATCCCATGTATGGGGAGGGGTAAGGTGCTTCATGGGATGATGTAATTAGCATGATCTTGTTAGTCCTCATTAGCATATTCAGGGATGTTAGCTTTAATATGCATTTCGTGGATAATGAAGTGTTGTGGTTTGAACTCAGCCAGTAGCCAATCACCACATGGCCAGTTGTTTATTTTATATCCTTGATTAATAAAATACCCACCTCCATCCAAAAGCAGCTAACTTCCTCAGTTTGAATAGTAACGTCAACATTCCCAGAACTCAACCATCTGAACAATTATTGAATTGCCTCTTACTGTGAGCTAAGAAATCCTTTACTGGAAGAAGCATCATCAGCCATCTTTCAAAGAACATATTATAATAATAAAAGATCTGGACAATGTCACAACCTTTTCTTCTTGAGGTCTTTATTCAATTTTTATAGATAAAGGAAACAGGTTGTTTCAGTTGTCAAGAAAGAATTCCTGAGTTAAGAAAAGGATGTGCATTCCTTCCCAGTTTCTGAGATAACTCTCTTGAACAAGAATTTATTCAGCATCAAGTTGCTCTTCAGTTTTCTGATATTGGTGCACAATGCCTAGAACATTTTTTGTTTGTTTGTTTCTGTCCCTGCTGGAGTATTTCCTCACTTCAAGAGTTCTTTTTTATCCAAGTAGATTGCTGAAGAGCAGACAGTGCAGATTAACTCTGCCTAGAAGATACAAAGTTTGTACTGAGAGGCCTTTTATAGAAAACACTTCAGTGACTTCACATCAAGCACAGAAGATCACAGAAATTTTTAGCACCATGTCAGAATACTTCAATGACTACACATAAATTCTTAACTACTAGGAAGACACAAAGCTGCCATCTCTACTTTTGTTTCTTTTCCTGGGGTTGAAGTGTTATTTCAGATTTCTTTTCCAACCTGGGAGTTTATGATATGCGAGTACAGACACTGATGCCTTATCTACAGTAGCTGCCTTGCACTGCCTTTTTGCCACCAATATAGCAAGGATACTTCATTTTCCCACTGAGCATTCTTCTAACATCTTCCCACACCATCACCCCTCAAATATAGTTTACCATTGCCTTGTAAATGAGCCTGGATTTGCAGTAAGTAGCAGCATGTTCCTAGCTATTTTCTGCCAGCGTAAAAAAACATTACACTGCTTAAAACTAAATGGGGCAGGGTTCAAAGAGTTATTAAGGAAGAGTGGCACCCCATCAGCTTGTCTCTATACCATTTATTATTAGAACAATACATTCAGGCACCTAGACTGGTGCTCATCCTAGCTCTTGATCATAGCCCAACTCAAAGTAGGCAGCTGCCTAGATCAACACACTGCTTCTCAGTTCTGGAGAACAGGATCATTTATTGCATTCTATATAGCTTGCTCACCACATTCACTGCCCCCTACCCTTATTGATGCTGCTGACAGAAGGATCAAGGTGTGCAGAAGGGTGATGGTTGCTGTGTACAGGGAAAGGAAGGGGGCCTTCTAGCAGCAGCATGAACCAGCAACCTGGTGGATAAACTACTGGAACTTGGAAAGACACTGTGGAAACAACACATTAAAGGCAGATTTTTCAGAAGCCACAAACTGCAAAATCAGCATGTTTGAAAGAACCAAAGCATATGAAAAGCCACTTAAACAAGTGCAAAGCTTTTAAGTACCTTCAGCGTGGGAGAAAAATCTATTGTTACTGATTCTATGAGATTTGCTTAGACTTGTGACAGCTTACGCCAACAACTGCATAATACTCATACACAACCTCACCTAAAACAAAATACATTGCGCAGCGTGAATGAGAGCCTAAATTTCACATTAGCAAGAAGACTAAGCAACAGTGTAAGCATCCTTACCTTGTTTGAAGAACCAAGCAGATGAATAAAGCTGAACCCTGCATTTCTTCCAATCCTCTCACTTTCTAACTAATACCATTTAGAAATAGTACAAATTAAGAGCCAAATCTTCTCAAGTGCTTCCCATTTCAAAGTGGGCATGCAGTCAGCCACAGCTGTGGCAGAGGAAGACTGAGAAACAGGAATCACCTGGGAGCAATTGGGAACAAATGAGACAGAACACAATGTGGTCAGAGGTGGAAGGAAATTTGAACTCACAGGTTTTTATGTTTGAGTAGCCACCATTCCTCATCCTCTGCATCAGACTGTCACAAAGAACTGCACATCACTGGCAGAAAGGGGCTGACTTGTTTGGCAGATGATTCCAACTAGCAGTGCAACAGAAGGGCAGAGGGGAGAGGCAGAGTGGACAGCTGAGTTCAGTGGGGGTGAAGGCAAGTCATCACAGCCAGAGAAACACTTCTGCACAAAGAGAATTGGAGAAAGTTGGAGAATTAATCCCAGGTATGGACAGAGATGACAGATTTTGCATAGGCATAGTTTAGATAGCCAGCAGACACTTCTGGACTAAACATCTATCATCTGCAACTGCAGGGAGATGAATAATGATGTGAGTCTTTCCAGTTCTTTGTTTCCTAATTAAGAGAATCTATACTTGATTCAGTAAGTCATCTATCTAACAATTATCTTGCTGTGAAAACTGTGGACCAGTTTTCCTCATCCAGTGCTTCATCTTCTTGATGCTGTTTGTTACCAGTTAAGAATAAATCTAACTAAAACTCTGAAGTGTACACTGCCTTTAAGTATATTATGATTGCTGTGTATAACTATAAAGATCTCAAAATTCTGATGGTAATGTTCTACAGAACAGAAGACTTAAAGACATCTTTAATAAGGACCTTGCCATAGTTCTTTCATCTTTGGAATTTTTTTTCCCTCTTTTTAAGTTAGGGAAGCAATAGGAAAGACTTCAAAAGCTATAAAAATTAATTTGTACAACTTTCTTGGAAAAAAAGTGTCTGTTGCTTATTTATTACAAGATCTTGCTAGTTACTTTTCTTTATGCTATAAATAAAGACTACTGTGTTTTAACAGAGTTAATAGCATGACCAGCTGCATTTTCTAGAAAAACCATGAAAGTATCTCCTGTATCCTCCAGTTTAAGTCTTTTCCTTACTACTGCCCATCACCATAATTCAAAGGTTTGGCTGGACCATCATTACATGGTAAGAGAATGAAACATGATAGTCTAAGGTATAATAATTAACAACAAGATGATCAAAGTCTAAAGCTGCAGCATTCACATTTAACTATTCATACTCAACTGAAAAAGAGGTTTAGAAACCAGTATTACATTAACCCTAAAGAAAACAGATATATAGACTCAGACAGGTGTTATCCAAAACACATTTTTAATGAAATCTGCATTTGGAGCCTAACGAATATATTTCTCTGTTCTTAATCTCTTTATTTCTTTTTTTACATTATCACTGAAACTAAATTTAAAAAGAAAATGCAGTATTTCAGTACATGGAATTGATATATTTGAATTTATAATTGAAATATTTAAGTTACGTGGAAATTCCCTGCGCAGGAAGTCTTTGTGATAGAGTGGAACACAGAGTTAGTTAAAACCAAATGAACAATAACTTTTCATTCTGCTCACTGAGGGTTCAACAGTTACTTTCACACCCAAAGAGATTTGAACAATGTAAAACAAACTATATTTAAGTCTAGTATGTCTCCATCATACTCCTCAAAGCTACTTTGAAGCATTAAATACCACTTCATTGTAGTCACAGAACACAAATGAGTGTTAAGTCTTCGTACTCACATTTGTCAATATTTTAGAGTATAGCAGGCATTCCACTCTATAATTCAAAGCACGAGGAAGCTATTTCCAGAGTAGTCATATCCTGCCACTATTAACTTGCAGTTGATATGAAACTAAGAGGCACATGTCTTTCCTATTAAGGTTTTTATCCTTTTTTAATCCTTTAGTGAGAATTCTGCTGTAGCATTCCATTCCTTCTATATGAGTGTTTTATAAAAAAGTGGAAAGAGTTTAATTTCAACCAGTTTCAAAACAGTTGTTAAAAGAGAACTTTTGGTATTTAGGTAATATATATAAAAATACCTCTTATCCAAGGACTGTTGTAGAGTATACATGGAAAAAATAACCACACTGTTGCCTTGCATTTTAAAAAGTGCCTTTATACCATGTGCCTCACAATCAGAACCTCAGAGACACCACAAACAGCTGGAATCTTGTTACTGACATAAGTGATATTTAAATAGGAATCTAATTTTAGAACTTGTCAAGAACAGCTTTTTTTTTAAAAAAAAAAAACACAATACTTTTCATCTTCCTAGCTGAAGTATTTCAGTGGAAGCCCAAGAAGATCAGAAGGAAGAGTACTTTGAGTATTTATTTAAAAATAAAAATCCAACTTCAGAGGTCTCAACAAGCAAGAGGGTATCAGTATCCTTGTCTTTAAAAATACATACCTGCAAATTATTTAATCAATTTTTAAATCTATTTCACCCCCACAGGGCATACAATTTTTTCTTCAATGTTCTCAATATCTTTATGGGTTGGCAGTTCTGAAAAAGTACTTTTAATCAGAAAAACACAAATGGGAAGATAAGAACAGAAAAAAATTTAGTTAATAATATGACAAAAAAGGATAACAGTTCTATGTGTTCCGAATGCTCTTTAGTTCCTTGTCCTTACCATAGTTTGTGTTCAGCTAACAACACTACTGCATTTAGTATCAACATGTTTCACTAAAATAATCTTATTCCCATCTCTGAATGGGTAATAAGACTAAGAATTAAAATCCAAACAAACAAAAAAAATCCAAGAAACCAAAAACCAAGAAAAAAACCCCTAGTCCAGCAAGTTGTTATCTATACTTAAGTGAGACATTCCTGGTTTGAATTAGGGGCTGAGGGGGCAAAACTGCTACCATCCATTAGCACTAGCCATAGTGGCACAGACATCTCAGACTGGGCCTACTGTCCTTACCCTCCTTCCCAATCAGTAAATCCTTAACTAATTACATTACTCAACATAGCGTCTGTACTGATTTCTTTTAAAATGAAGCAAAAGTTAAATGGGGGTAACGTACACATACAGGGTTAAACAGAAAGTGGAATTAAATGCATTAATTTATCCATCTGGTCACCTAAGCTTGAATATCTGACATCATCACAGTTAAGAAATCAGAAGATAGCCTCATGACCTTGTAAAATTAAATTCTGAATATAGGTGGTGATATTCAGGATTTGTGTGTTGGTAGATATTTAGACAGAATTACATAGAGTAAATCAGTACTTCACAAGTTAAAAACAAACAGAAAACCCCAAAACTCAAGTAGCTAACAATAAGCCCTGTAAGGCCTGGCAATTTTCACTAGATTTACACATATTAGATAGTCATATGCTTTCTCTTGTGGGGTGTTTTCCATTCAAAACTTTGCTAATAATAGCAGCACATACTATTACAATTTTTTAGTTCTATTTCTGGACTAATGATCTCCAAGAAATTAATTTTAAGCAGGATATTATACAGTTATAAAGACATTCAAATCACAAACACTAAAGAGCAATACAGATTCCGGAGTATAAAACAGTGATCTAAAAATCCCTTTCTCTGTGACCTATAGAAAGATGACTTTTTTTATTACTTGAAGTATTATACTTCAAACCATAAAAATATTATGTGGCTCTTTCCTAGCATGGTATGATTTGTTGATTACACCAACTTACAGAGAGTAGAGAAGTATATCAAAACCAAGAAATACAAAATCAAGATACTTGTTCTCACAACTGACAACTTGGGTGGCATGTAGTTTAATCATCACAAATCAGAACAAAAATCAGCCAATTTAATAAAAGTTTACTGCTGCACATTTTCAAGAGAAATAGGATTTCCTTATACTCAAAATTTCATATAATATAGGTATGCCATGGGACAAACAGGTAAAAGTTGTTTCAAAATAAGAGTTTGAAAGTGGCAATATACAGACAGCACTACTGTCCTGGTTTTGGCTGGGATAGAGTTAATTTTCCTTCTTAGTAGCTAGAATAGTGCTGTGCTTTGGGTTCAGGATGGGATTGGGTATGAGAAGAATGCTGATAACACACTGATGTGTTCAGTTGTTGCTCAGAGATCAAGGACTCTCCAACTCCCCATGTCCTGCCCGTGTGCAGGTGCACAAGAAGCTGGGAGGGAGCATGGCCAGAGCACCGGACCCAAAATTAACCAATGAAATATTCCGTATCATGTAATGTCATGCTCAGTACATAAAGGAGGGTCAACTGGGAAGGAGGGGGTTCTCTCTCACTTCCAGGATTGTGGTTTTGGGATCTTGGCTTTTCCAGGATCACTAGCTGGGAACAGGCTGGATATCAGTCAGCAGGTGGTGAGCAATCGCAGTGTGCATTACCCATGTGTACTTTTTATTATTGTTATTGTTTTATTTTATTTCAATTATTAAAGTGTTATCATCTCAACCTACAAGTCTCCCTTTACACCCTCCAATTATCTCCTCATCCCCCAGGTGGGGGAGGGTGAGCAAACAGCTGTGTGGTGTTTGGTTGCCTACCTGGTTCAAACCACAACAACTACTTTCAAAGTATTTTTGTTTAAAAGTATCCCAATATTTTCCCCAAGAATGGCTAAGCTTGTTGGCTCCACACTGTACACCAAGAGAAAACCTGAAACAGCCAAGAAGCAGGGATGAATTTCTTTTTTTTTTATATATATATATATATACACACACACACACACACTCTTTTATACTCTCAAAGCATTCTTCATCAACTTAATTCACAAAAGAAAAATACTCCAATATGAAATTTAAAAACACCCTCCTAAATATTTTCCTTTATCTACTTAATTTGGTTTTTACATATCTCTATCACCAACAAAAGCCAAAAATCAACTTGTAGAGTTTCTGGAGCAAGAAACCCATTTACTGCCCATCACTGAAATGAAACATCAAGTCAACAGTATCCAATATGCTAGAATACTAAATTTGCAGGTAAACTGTATTCTACTTGACACAAATTAATTTCACTTAGACATCTGCATGGCTAGTGTGCCATAATAAATTCTACTATTAATCAACAGTAAAGTGCTGAATTATATTAAATACCTGAATCTCACTCTCCTTTATGAAATTCTTTTATAGATTTCTTATCAAGTCAAATGAGCCCTTTCTGTTGTAAAAGTTCAGCTATTATGCAAATATTATAAAAATAGTTAAGTTTAATTAGGAGCTATATATACACAACAGAACTTCTTTTTCTTTAAATACAGCTGACAGATAATAAGAAATGGAAAAAACATGCATATATAAAGATATTTAAAATGAAGGAGACACTCTGGCATACAACTATTTACTATGTTATACTGATGATGCCTATATTTCTGGATTGATAAGCATCACACCACCAACATGCTTTAGTTTCTTTTGTAGCTAAAGAACTTGATTTGTAAGTTTGAACTATGGCATACATTTCATCTATTTCTCATTAGAGTGTATCATTAAGCTTGAGGTTCAACTTCGAACATCTAGTCACGTAACACACAAACAAGACATTAGTGCAAAAGGGAAGCTGTCAGTTGTACATGATGAGGACTCTTCCTCTAACTGCATTATGTGAGAGAATGATTATCAGATTAAAAATTCAAGTGGATTACCATGAGAACAAGAGAGATTTTCTTCTCACAGATTTAGCAGAGATTTCCAGAGGACCAAGAGAAAAGCAACCTCAATTACAGCTAGAATAAAGTTAAATCCCAGTTCAGAAAGGTGATATGTAGCTCCAAAAGTTGTCACACTATGAAGGCAGCATTCTCAAAAAGAGCTCTAAACAAAACTGCAAATCAAAACTGGCATTTAAGTTGAAATTGTCCAACTGCTGCATAGAAATATGTTCACACACAACAGTCATGTTTAAGTCAGTGCATAGAGAAGATAAAAAGCACTTATGGTAGTTGCAAGCGTTAACAAGTCTGTACAACTTGCACAGTTTAACAAGTCCATAGAAAAAGAATAGAGTAAGAGTAGAAATGCTCAAGCAAAACCAAAAAAGATGACCCTCCAACTGTATAAAATCCACACAACAGTTGTGGTAAAAAGACATCAGTGGAAAACATTCAACTTGGTCCTAAACACCCAACAGACAAGTAAGACCAGAATAGACAAGCCTTTGGCAAACAATTTTAAGTCTAAATATGGCACTACATTCCTAAATCCACAAAATATATGGCATATTCAAATATTGGTTAACCAGCTCCACAGATGCAATGCTAACGATGCTTTAGCCAACAAGAGCAAGATAGAGCAAACTAAGGGAATACTGGCATATAACAACAGTGCTCAAGAAAAACACTGTCACCAAATCATGCTTCAACAGCAGCACTCTGGGACTGCATACTATTATCTATGGAGCAAAACAAATGTCTCTAGTTTTTCAGGGATGTGCCCTGCATAGCATATGTTATGATTCACTATAACACGAGCAGCAAGACACTGCAACGTAGTATGATTTATAGGCTGGATTAAGGTTTTTGCTATTTTCTTCTCATCCAGCAAATCAATAGCAGTTTGTTTATGCAAGTTTGTGGCATCAAAGTGTGAACCTGACTTGATAAGAAAATTCATGATGCTTGGATGGTTGTTCAGTGCAGCAATATGTAAAGGACTGTTGTTATCAGAGTCTCTGACATTTATATTAGCACCACATTCCACCAGGATAGCTGTAACTTGTAGAGAGGGGAATTTACAAACTGGGTAGCGACCCACACATGTAGTATTCTTGTCAACAGCAAGGTGAAGTGGACTGAAGTTATTCTTCCCTCTAGGCTGAAGCTTAAGAAAATTGTAAATAGTCTGTTTCTTAAAATGCTCCTGTTCTGAGCTGCAAGGTACTTTTTCCAACAAGCAAATCAAATGCAAAATAATAGAAAGAGCTTTGTTCAGCTGTATTGGATCAGGAGGGCACTGGATTTGTTTCATGGCCCGCTCTATTTCAAGAACACTTTTGCACAGTATACCCATGAGATCATCAAATGTAACAGTAGTGCCTAGCAGGCCTTTTGCCCTGTCCTGCAGCATGAAGGAAAAGAGTTCAGCAAATGATAGTAAACTGCTGGCTGTCATAGGGCTCAGTGGATCTAGATTGCTCTGCTGCATATCCAAAGCATACTTCCATAAGTTGATGCATCGCTTAAAGTTTCCAGAGTCTGCATAGACAGCACCTCTGTATCTAATATAGTAGGATGTATCTGGGTGAGAAGGACCAAGAATACGTTCTCTAATTAATAGTGCTTGCATTCTCATCTCATCAGGGTCTGCAATAAGATTTTCTAGCTCTTCTGAGCTGTTTACCTCTTTAGCATAATCATAGGCCATAATTAGTGTTTGTGGCACAGGTTTGTTCAGGATAATAGTCCTATCACTGTATCTCATTTCCATAGCTTGCTTCCAGTATTTCAAAGCGCCAAGCAGATCTCTCTTTTTGTCCACGAATGTTGCTCCTAGAAGTTCCAGAGCATTTATACATTCTATTTTACTGGTCTGTTCATGTTGGGTCAGAAAGTCCACAATATTTGTGTGGCCTGTCACACTGGCTGACAGAAGGGGAGACATTCCATAACCATCCTTTTCCATCTTAGCACAATACTTGAGAAGCATCTTCATGATCTCTAAACTTCCAGATTCTGCACAGTCATGTAATGCAGTGTTTCCTAGCAAAAGAAAAAAAACAACACAGTTACATAAATCATAATCAAATTATAGTCTAAATATCACATTAATAGCTAAAATAAAAGTAAAATCTGTTTTGACATCTACAGACTATGAAAGGCTTAAATGACAAGTTAAAACATTCAAGACCCAATTAAAACATCAAGGCTACCAGGCAGTTATACAAATCAAAATGCTTGACATTATTACCCAAAAGAATTTAAGGGTCCAAACAGATTTTAAGGACACTTATGTCTCAGTATTCAAAACTTAAACCAGAATTCTCTACTACATGAGCAATTTTATATCTGCTTTCAAGTATAAGACAGAAACCTAAGCTTGCCATCTTGAGTTGTTATATTTTCCCTTCTTCCCTTTTCAGATTTCCTTCCTTTCTCCCTATCTCCATACACGATAAAAAAAAAAGTCTGTATAAAAAAAATAAAGCTGTGCTAACTCAACATTGGCCTTGCTCACCTCTACACTGTACCTCTTCCTCTCTTTCATCCAAAGCCTTTGATTAAAGTGTTCCAAGGTAATAATCGTACGCAAAGGCAAATACAACTCATCACAACAGGCCCTTCATCTCAGATGGGGCCTCAGAGACTGCCAGAATATTCTGAAGGACCTGCTTATTTTGTCAAGCCTATGTACACACACAGACAAACTATTCTTAGTACTTTATAAGGTCTTTATCCTGAAGTCCCACATTAACCCTTCTGCTCAGGATTCCCAAAAGCCAAAAGAAAACCCAAACAGAAAGAAACCAAACAATACCTTCAACACACAACATGCAGCCCTTTGTCTGTCTTATAAGTCTTATCATTTACATTATTTCTCATTAAGAGAATATGCAATGTCATGCTAAAGGCATTCAGGTGGCACTCACACTATGTGGTGAAATTTCCAGTAAGCACTACTGCCACCTGACTGAAAAAAACATACTTGCAGCAAATTAAAAAGAAAACATTGGACACCACAGTTAAATACTTAACTACTATGATTCAAGTAGAAGAAAGTTTTGTTTAAGATCATGAATATTTCACTGGAGGAGACAAGAAGATGGACAATAACTCCCCCCCTCCTCCCCAACATAATAAAGCCTCTTGTGTGGTTGATAGCTTTTAAAACTACACAGTTTAAACCTAGCTTCTTTTTCATATATACTACAGATTCAGGCATACCAGCTTTACAGCCTCCCACTACATTAACATGAAAATAATTAACAGCACACCCATGTAAGAATCCCATCCCCCCAATTAAAGTGTCTTATACCACTAGCCTTGTAAGTTCTGGTTTACTGTCCATCAGATCATCAGTATCTGTTACACCATCAGCAAGTTTCCACATTCTCAAGTGAGACCACCTTTTCCAAGGATTCTGTACATTCATAGTCATCTGATTTGGCTTTTAAAAAGTTCAGAGAGTGATTCAAAGGAACTGACTCACAGACAGACTGTAAGCCAAAAACACCTTTATTTTCACTAGTGGGGAGAGCATAGGGTCCACACCCTGCAAAATGCACCACCAAGGTAGAATTTCAGTTAGCTTAGATAACAATTTTATCAAACATTCCATACATCCTACAGTTAATCCCTGATAAGCAAGCAGTCTGGTTACAAAAATTTATGGTTTCCTAGATAGCAAGGCATACCGCCTAAAGGCGACTGTCTTGGTATATATATCATACCCCTGCAGAGGGGTAGGCCCCTATTTGCGGTTAGCCAAAACAAGAACTCACAGTATTTGCTAACTCATACTTATGCTAAGAGCAGCCTAGTTACGTTAAGCAAACCTTCAAGCCATGTTCAATTCTATTCCTTAATTAAAGGGAAAAGTTTCCTAAAACTTCCTCATTTGCATTTTTGGCAGGCTTTTTTCTATGCCAACAAGACACTGATGATTTGCAGTGGGATTTGCTGTTATATTTCTAGACCTATAACAGAACTGAAGTAGGTAAGGAAACAAAGGAGTAGTCTTGAAATCTTCAGCTGATGTTTGAGAAAAGTGCATTTTTGTAGGTATAGTCTCCTGATCTCAACAGCTTAAATTTACCTTTGTACGTTTTCTTAATGTACCCCCCTGACTCTAATCTCTAGAACATGCAGTTCACTATATTAGAGTGTTTAGCCAGTAAAACTCAAATCAGTCCCTAAAACATGCCTGAGATTTGTCTTAAAAGCTGAACACTGCATTGAAATAAACTGAAAATTAGATGGAGGTAAAGGCTTTCCAGTAACAAATTCCTTCTGCTCAGAATATATTGTTCATGCTATCTTAAATAGGTTAAATTCAAATGCAAAAATATTTGAAGTTGGTACATGTATATATCTATTTACATGGAAAAAAAAAAAAGAGACTCATATTTGTTAAATACATTTCAGAAAGAAATTCTGTTCCTAATTCAGATTCTTATAATTGGAATGAGAATGAAGTTTATGTAAATAATCTTGGTATCTCCTAGCTTTTGATTTCACAGCATTCTTATTTTCTTTTTAATGAGAAACTTGGTAAGGGGATATGAAGTCAAACTCTGAAGAAAAAAAAAAAAGCAAAATTCAGAAATATTTGGTGAAACCATGATGACCGTCCTCTAAATTCATACCTACTTGTCACAAGCAGAACCAGATGCTTTAGATCCACAATGCAAACCTCTATCCTATCTTTTGAGTTAGATTATCAAATAGTAGCTTGCTTTTATCTTCTGTAGATAGACCACTCGATGAGAAGAAGTATATCCAAGAATTTTTGCAAGTTTTAGTATACAGCAAAAGTATGTAGAAACTCAAGGTCTATTTAGATGAAAGTTTTCTAATGGGCACAGAACATTTTGCTTCTGTTCCCCTGTAGTATTCCAACCATCCCCTCCTCACTTTCTCTTCTCATCTTTCACTTTCTGAAACTTTACATGTAAATTAATCTGCTGCTTCTTTCTCAAACTTGCTTGTGGACCATCAGAAGATCTGACAGCACATTTCAAGACTTACTTACCACTCTCAATTCTAGTAACCAGAAAGACAATAGTAAGGAGGAACAAGTTATTCAAGACAAACCAGGTCTCAATCTGAGCACACTGGATAATAAGAATTTAGCTACCACACTAATCAAATTCATACCAAAGGTGTGCAAAAATCTATTTTCAAAATATTATGACTAAAGGTTAAGCGGTTTTTACAGTTATAGTAGAACAGAAGCTGTGATCGCATTTTGTCCCCTCAAAATATTTTAAGTGCAAGTTCCAAACATTAAAAAAAAAAACCCAAAACCCAACCCTCAAAAAACCCCCCAACTTACAACAAAACAAACCCAACCCACAAAACATTAGATTAATATAGTGAGCTTGACTTGCTAAATGCTCTTTTTCCAATACATTTCTGAATAGCAGCCAACTATTTTACTATCACTTACAAAAAAAGTAAGCTGAGGAAGACATTCCATGCAAAGTGGCACCCAAAATTATCTGTTACATCAAAACTCATGAAACTAAAACCAGGTCTTAATAAGAAATGATTTTCAGTCTCAAATAACCTAGGCAACCTTTGCCACTAATGGAGCGTTAAGTCAGTGACAGGAGCTTCACCTATATACTGGTCTGGGTCACACTACAGTTTCTACAGAGACCAACAAAATTTCCAATCACAGGAACAAATATTTTTCCAAATTTAGGTGGATTAAAAGTTTGCTTTGTCAACTGTAGTTCATTAACTATAATTCCTTCTTGCTTTATTATGGAAAACTGTTCAAACCTCCAGATAGACAACCATGAGACCTTTAAATTCTTAAGATGGAAAGAGATCAAAAGCAGACAAATACACAAAACCAGCTTGCCAATAAACAGATACATTATAAAAGTCATATTGCTGTGTTAGAAAAAAGTCTAATTAGAACTTAACTATAGCTGTCAAACCAGAAGTAAATACTGACTGGCTCCTCAGGCCATCTGCACTTCTGGAACACTCAGTGATGAAGCCAAAACCAGATCCATATGGATGTAGGCTGAGCCACCAGTTAATGTAGCTACTTTGGGGTGCATTCAAGTCATAGAATCAGACTGGGTTGGAAGACACCTTTAAAGGTCATCTAGCTCCACCCTCACAGGGAAGAACTTCTTCCTTACATCTCATCTAAATCTACCCTCTTTCAGTTTAAACCCATTACCCCTTGTCCTATTGTCACCGAAATAGGGAATAAACCTCTTAACACCAATGCAATGTAGCATTAAGAAGCAGGCATTCTCTTTATTGCAACGCTGGATGCACAGGGCAGGGGGGGGGGAAAAATTGCTCCACCTAACCCACATACTGAAACACAAAGGCACTCTCATTATATACAATAAAAGAAATTAACATTCAAGTAATTTCTGAGAAGTACCCACCTATTTTTCAGGGAATCTAATGCATATGTTAATACCTTGCGCAAGCGTACTGAAATCTGTGGAAGGGTCTCCGAGGGGCTTCCATGGGGGTTTTTGGTGGTCTGTGGTGGTCCCTAGTGGTTGTTGAAGAGGTATTTTAGTGTCCTCTCCATGAACTCTGAGGTTTTTGTCATATATGGCCTCGTCTTGGCTTATTGCTCTGTCTGTAAAGTTTCTCAGCTTTCTTATCTGTGGCTCCCACAGGTGTCTGTTGGTTTCTCTGCCCTCCCCAGGATGGACCCATCACAGTTGCAAAAATTATGTCCTTGGGTGCATTCTTGCCTGAGGCCCTTTACAACACTTAGAACGGGGGAAAAAAAAAATAGTCTTTTGGCTGGCAGATGTGTCTGTTAACAACTGAAGGGAGACAGAGGTAGTAAAGACCATCAGTGAAACCCAGGAATATCATCTTGATGAGAAAGAGACCACATTCCAAGCAACTCCATGATGGAAAGAGTTACAAGCCACATTCAGGAAAAAAAGAAAAAAATCTGCCTTTCAAGTAATTATTTTTGGAAAGAGTCTTTATTCCCTGCGCCATTATGTACACACCATCCTGGCTATCGGAGCTTGTGTACTTCATAGTTTAACTTCTTAATTGTAGAAAGGAAGGGAATGAACCTCCATTATTAGAGCAGGTTTGATGGAGAAGGGATAAAGCATAATGCAAAGTGTCGGGTACGACTTGAAGGACTCAGACAGAACGGCCTGTACTGCTCCGTTGTTAGAGGGGGATGTACTGGAACTTGTAGGCTACAAACCTTGGGAGGCCTGATAAAGGGAAGAGAAAAGCACTGGGAAAAGTGCTGATACAGTGAAGAATTGCTAACCTGTGAGTCATGCTTGATAAACGGCCGAAGACGGTGCAGACAGCTAGGAATTTAGAGTTTTTTATAGGAGCGGCTTAGTTGCTATTAGTCCACTTGCTAAGTGTTAAGTAGCTACTGATTAGCGCATGCTGATAAGAATTCTGAAGCATAGCAACCAATCAATTTAACACACGCATCTTCTGATTTTCTATAAAAATGAGTGTTACATGTAATAAAGTGGAGAACTTTGCTTGCATCAAGCCTGCCTCCCGTCTCTCAATCGCGGCAGCAAAGTATCAAAACATGCATTGCCATTTCTGAAAGTGCAAGATCCAAGTATTCTATCTTGAGTTAGACTAGAGGTATAATATCCCTTTAAAATAGTTTGCATGTGAAATATCTCTGTTGTGGAAATTAAGTTAAATAGAAAAATCCAATTCCAACACACACAGCCCCAGATAGATCACCAACAAAGCCCAAATCCATAATTTCGAGGCCCAGCAAAGACTGCTATCACTTGAATTACAAGAGCAAGCATCTCCCCCCACCCCCACATACCACAGAAACACTGACTAGCCAAAAGACAACTGCACAGAAACACATCAGCAAAACACTGATCAAGACTCCAGAAGTCTATTAACACTGTAAGGGAGCATTATCCTTTAACTACAGATCGTTGGCAGGCTTCACAGTGCAGCAGAATAGAAAACTGCATGCAGCCAAAATGCAGAATGTTCCTCCTGCTCCAAGCACATGGATAGGCGTTCTGTGCCTCATTCAGAGTTTAGCTCTAGGGTTCTTCCCCCTCATGAAAAAACTCAGGTTTCTGCTACTACAGTATTATCCATACTATTCCTTATGTTACAAGTGAAATATATCAAAGCCCTGTTAGTTTTAACCTGCAGCTTCTCAAACCAGGAGTAATGTACTGGAAAAGCCTCTGAATTAGGAAGACAGTGCCAAATTAACTCACATTGGAAGCATTGCTTTAACTACTTTCCACTCTTCTAAAAAAGTCTTCAATTCTACAGGTATCTTTGCTATTTTCCATAATTCTAAAAGAAACAAGTTTTCTTATCCTCATTTGCACTGTTCATGTGTCAAAGTATTAAGAAAATCCTTTGTTTCCATTTTTGGGGCTCTCATGTTCTTCATAAAAGCTTGGTGAAACTGTAAAAGTCAGATCTGTAAAACAGTGGCAAGAACAAAGACAACTAAATGCTCATATTGTAAATTCAAAACTATTGACCATCTTTTGCAGTATAGCACTTGTCTAACCCCAAACATCTTGTTACCTCCTTCTTCACCATCATCTCCTGTTAGATGGTGCTAGACCTATACTTTACCTCAGCATAGGATCCTATCTGAATCAGACTCAGAAATCATATCCTAGCTGTCCTTTTGCACTTCCACAACTCTCCTTCTAAAACACTTGCATTCTGAACTTTAGTAGTCCAAAACAGTTGCTGGATTATATCTGTATTTTAGAAGTGGGACTTAATTGCATGTTTTTAAAACTACTCTTTTATACCCCTGCTTCAATTGCCATCCTGACTTTTAGATCTCTGTGAACTTACCTATTCTGATATCTCCAAGTATTTGGATTTTTCCCTGAAACTATCAACACTTGAAAACATATTTTCACATTTTCCCAGCTCTAGAACTCTCCCCATTTCTTAAGTGTGAATAAAGTCCTATGTTACAATAAGAAAATCTACTGGAAAAGCCTAAGGGATAGTTCGAGTAATTTTACCCTCTCGCTCTTTCCCTGGTTTCAAGAATATCTGGAAGAGAACCTCTAGTAACCTCCCATTACTAGGTTTAGAAAAATGCTGTTAAGTTACATTAGTTTTGTTCTTATAAGAAGCTTTATATTTTAAAATGCAGCAAAATTGACAGTAGCTTCTCCATGAATGGCCCAGAAAGGGGTCTAGTTTAGTTAGATACAAGGATAGCAACAACTTTACTTGAGCAGAGCACTCTAAGTTCTCTTCATCTCCCTACCACAAGCACCCCCTACTCTGTCAAGAGAGTTCTTAGACAACAGGGAGGAGTAAAAACTGAAAGCAACAGAGACTTTGAGGTGGAATATGACAATGTAGAATGAATCCTATTGGAAACATTCATTTTGAAATTAATAGCTAGTGAGTATTAATGCAAAACAAAGTTCAGAAGGTTAGTTGTTGAGCCTCAGCCATTGCAACACCCATACTGTTGTAATATTTAAGGCTACCAGTTTTGCTCAGTTCTTCTGCCTTTCCACAGCTGACTTTCAGGGTTTATTGCACTTTCTCTCTTTTAGCTTGTGTCCTGGTTTAGCCAGGATAGGGTTAAGTTTCCCCAGCAGTGGGGGGAAGCTCTAGCTGGGTTATTCATATACCATGCTGACCAGGGGCCAGAGCACGGGAAGAATTGGTGATCGCGTGGTTGGCGCAGCCGGTGCTCTCACTGCTGTATCAGTACATACCTTGCTCTGTTCATTGTTATTACTGTTATTGTTGTTGTTTGTTGTGTTGCTGTTGCTCTGTTGTATTAAACCTTTCCTTATCTCAGCCCTGGGCTTTGTATTTCACTCCCTTTGTGGGGGAGGGGCAGCGGTCGCGTGGTCTCAGACCCCGGCAGGGACTAAACCACCACAACTTGTCACTGCTTATTTAATAACTTCAGAGATCAGACTGCTTCATGATGCCAAAAAAGTATGCTCACATCATAGAGAGGAGCATTTGTTTCCAAACACAAAAAGGTAGTCCATACTTGACCAATAGATATATGTACACACATGCATTTGTACACACTGTAGTCCGGAAGATAAAATGAATTTTTATGAGCTAAAATATATCCAACATTTTTATTTTTATTAAAAAAATAAGGATCAGTTAATACCTTAGGAAGTTTTGCTCATGTGCCTAAGTTGTAAGTCACACAAACTGAAGGAAGCAGAAAGAGGAAGGAATTACGATAATAAAAAAACCTGAGAGCAGCTAGGAAATCCTCAGGAGTGTACAGCTGCCATTCAGTCATTTAAGCTACAAATAAAAATAAAATTAATGCACTAGTAAAGTGAATAATATAAGGTTAAGTAAATTAAAGCCTACTCCACTGACACAAAAATGAGGAATAAGAGAGCCACAGATTTATTGTTTTCCTGTGACATCAGGTATTTAGCAGCTCTGCTCATACCTACTACATAAAGGGATGAGTTTTAAACTAAAAATAATGTATGTTTTATATTTACTTGTTATTCCAAGAACTCAGTCTAAAAACATGACATTTTTATCCTATGACAAGTCCATGATTCATAGGCAACCTTAAATCCTTACAAAGATAGATTTATTTTGCTCTGCCTGTCTCTGACGAATTTTTAGTTTAGCTTTCTTTATATTAAACCCACGTAACTCCATGACTTGCAGAAAAAAAAGGCATATTTAATCAAACAGCTTTTTCAAAGAGATTACTCTCATATTCCACATTTAACAATAATATGCAGTAAGCTAGGCACTACAGGTTTTTCTGTCAAAATATACTTGAAGTATATTATACTGTTAAAATTTTAATTAGCCAGAAAAGGGCAACTGAAGTATTATGCTACAGAAACACTTATTAGTCATAAACATATATATATATATATAAAATAAGCTGCTGAGACACAGTCCTGGCTCAGTGAGCTAAGAAGTTAACCATAACCTGAAATAATCATTATGCTTTTTAGGCCAATATCATATTCACATACAAGTTTGAGATGTAACAAAAAATCAGCAATTAGAATAAGAGGTCCACATAAATATGATCACAGCAAAAAGGACATAAGTCTTCACTTTGAACAATGTGTCAGGATAACTGTGAACAGAGGCAAACAGATGTTCTTTGTGATCTGTGCACCACTGGAAGTCTTTCTGTTGTGATCACAATCATACGAAGCTACATTTCCTTAATTCTAAAATACATTTTTGTTTACTAACATTGAAAAAAAGGTCCAAAGGGATTCAAGAATTTGAGGGAGAGGAGGAGTAAAGAGCAAAGTGATTATTCATTTCCAGTGTAGAAAAGAATTCTCCTTTATGCATCTTTCCCTATTCTAGTCTTAGTGGCACAGGTGAATTTTATGTACAGCATATTTGGTTTGTTAAGAAGCAGTATGAAAAACATACTTAATTTTACACAATATATGCTCATCTATTTATTACTACACAAACCTAAAGAACACATGAGTAACTTCACCCCTATTTACTACAAAGAAAAATGAAACTGAACTTACCTTTAATGCTTTTTCTGTTAACATCAGCTCCTTTTTCAAGTAAATACTGAGCAATTTCTTTATGGCCTTTGTAACATGAGATCATCAAGCATGTATGCCCATGACGGTTTGATACTTCCAAGTCTGCTTTATGCTCCACAAGATATTTTACTATTTCTAGGTGACCATCAAAACAGGCAGCTCTAAGCGGAGTTGAATTTGTTAGAGTTGTGTTGTTGACAGATGCACCGTGATCCAACAGACACTGAACCACCTTCAAGTGGCCAGCAGCTGATGCTGCCCATAATGGCGGAGCTCCCTCAATGGTCTCACCATCAAAATTAACCGAACCACCAATTTCTATAGAGGCAAAGCAATAGTCCAACAAGTATTCCACCACATCAACGTGCCCATAACGGGCTGCCATCAAAAGCGGTGTGGCACCATTGGTTTTTTCTGACATTAGTAAGGCCACCTCTTCACTGGTTTTGCTTGCCAGTAATTTGGAAAGGAGCCGCAGCTTGCCATCACGAGCTGCATTGAACACTGCTGTCTTTAGATCCATTTAGTCGGTACCTCTATTTCTTGAAGGATACACAACCTGCCTTTTTCAGAGTCACAAACAAAAGCTTATTAGAAACACACAGCACAAACAGTGTCTCCAACTTTTTCTCAGATCAGGCAGATGGGACAACATGGAGACTCTGAACGAGGTCCTGACAAAGCACAGGCTGCACTTGGTAACTCTGCAAAAGAAAAAAATTCCAAATGTTTTTACCTTCTACTTCTCAAATAAGTATATACAATTACATTTTTCTACAGCTATACTCAAACAAACCACATCCAGCTGCCTTCTACAGGACTTCCCTGGACTGCACAGTGCCCCTTTAAGGAAAGATGTTGAGCAGGAAGCTGGATCCTAGCAATGTGTTATCCATGCCATTTGCAGTAAAACACTTTCCCCTCACAACATAACAAACCGTACACTTGTATCAACTTCTGCTTTTAAGCATAGCCTAAGAAAAGAACTATTAGGCCTCCCCATCCCCTCAGGTCCTCTGAGGAGCCCCATGCTCACAGACACACACACCCCCGTGCTACCTCCACCCTACTGGCAAAGAAGCAAATTCAGAGCCTGACCGGAAAGACAAAACGCGTCCTTACCACAGTCGTTTGATTTAGTATCAAACACCGCCGAAACCCTAAACTTGCCCTTCCACCACAACCACCCTCAGCCTGTCCAAAGGCCCCCCCGACCTACAAATCTCCTCCTTCAAGACCACGCTATATTTGCCTCCCAGCCCAAAGCCGCCTACCCCCCCAGGATTACCCCCGATGCCTCCCTTCAGATGGCCCCCCTCTTTTCCACCCCCAGTCCAACAGCCACCCACCCCCCAAACAACCCTCCCCAGCTCCCTCAAAGCTGCTCCCCACATGACCGCTGCGACAAGGCGGCCTCCACCACCTGCCTAGAGCCAGAGAGACGGGAGAGGAGGCGGCAGCAGCACCACCGCCCACAGAGAACATATTGGTGGGGGATACCTTCCCAGGACGCCACCAGCTCTCTCCCGCTGAAGCCACCCTCACGTGGAAGCGCCCACCGCCTCCCGCACTCCACCCAACTCCTCCATGACAGACCAATCCCCACAACAACTAACCTCCACCACCAGCCTTCCACCCAGGTACAGCGGAACCTACCAAACACATCCCAGCCGCCGTCAGGCCCAAGAAGAAACACGCCTAAGCGTCGCCAACCACTCGGAGCAGAGCGGAAGGTGGGACTACGCCGCCTATCAAGCTACGCTGAGAGCGGGGCGGGGCGGTGCTGGCGGGCAGTGGCGATGTGGTAGCTGCCCGCTAGGGGGGCGGGCAAGACCCCCCGCACCGCCTCCGCTACAACGTGGGTGGGCCAGCAGAACGCAGCGAGCAGGAGGTAGGTTTTCGTTAGCTGTAGTGTGTAGGGACCAGGTAGGGGGTTTCCTTTTCCCCAGCCCGTGCCTTATATTCCTTTCTCTAGAATAAAACAAAGGGTAGAGCAGTGCTATAGCGGAGCGTGCACCGGCGGGGAGGGATGACGCAGGGGTAAGGGGACAGCGGGGGCGCACGGTACTGGGGGAGAGGCGCTTCCATGGAGAGCAGCAAAAACCCACAGGGCTGTTACAGCCGGCCATATGTGCATCTGCTCAGCAGCTCCGTGTAATAAACCCATCTCTTGTAGAGGGATGTAAAAACTGCCCGGTCTGGAGTAAGAAAAGTGTGTGTTTCCTCCTTCAGAAATAGATGGGTTTACTGCTGAATTGAAGGGGATAATTAGATGCTCCTTCATTTAGTGGGAGAGGCGGCCATGAATGCCTACAACACCTGCAGCTCATTAGGCAGACCTTCCCTGGTCACCCGTGATGTAAGCCGGAGTGAGGAGCTGGTGTGGGGGTTTCAGTACCTTGCTGTGCCTGTGGGGAGGGATGGGAGCCCCAGTGCCCTTGTCACAAAAATTCACAACTGTCCCATGCTGACTGAGGAGAGAGGTCAGGATGCAAAGTACAGAATTACAAGGGTAAATATTTATTCATGTGCATGAGGTGTCCCAGCCAAATTGGGGCACCCCAAATGTGGTTTTACACAGGGTTCTTATACCCTTCAAATGTTCAGGAACAACATGATTTGACTAATCACTAATACACACACACACTACCCATAACTAATCACAGTAAAATTTTGCAAAGCAACTATATTTTTACAGCGTTCTTGCTGCTTGTTTATTGATCCAGATGTCCCTGAAGTCAGTCTTGCTATAGTTATTTAGCTATGAGGCCAGAAAATGCTGGGAGGGTTTCAAAGACGTATTAGAGGGGCTAGCATGCTGGTGTTATCTTGGTTGTCCAGGGGTATCCTTTATCTTTCATGGACAGCTCTAAGCTTCCAAGAAGCAAAGTCCTTATTTCCAGGGCTGGGCTCTCCTTTAGTTTGTTTTACTTAAGCATGAACAACACCAAAGTCTCCAGTAAAATTCCACTACCTCATTACATTACAGCATATAATGTGAACCAATATATATATTAATGAAGTTAATACACTTGATTACTATAAAGATTGGTTGATAGAATAGTTAGGGAAGGGAATTTTCATAACATGGTTCACACATTGAAACAGCATGAAATCTTATTTGCATGCGCACTATCAGGGAACTTAATAAGAAATTTTCATTGGAAAGCACAGCAAAGGAGACAAGCTGTATTAATGCAATTGCATACACAGAAGGAGATTCGGCACAAAGAAGTATGTTCAGTGTTACACTCATGGTACTACTGCAAACAAAGATTCAAATTCAAGTTCATTAGCATTAAAGTAACTCAAGATACTACAGCTACTACCTTACTTACTGACAATCTTTTATGTATAGTACAGAGATCTGTAGGTAACTTTTGCTTTTTTTTAAATTCAGGAGCCTTAAAACTTGAATCAGGGTAATCTTTGCTTTTTCTCTCACTAGGCAGTATCCTAGAATTTGACCTACAGAGCAACAGATGCAAAAGGACTGTAGATGCTGCAGTTTTGAGCATATCTGGTACATTAGAGATCAGAGCAGTAGGACACTGGTGCACACAGTACAGGAATATTGGGTAGGATTTCCAATGTTAAGCAGCATTACTGACAACCTATGAAACTCTCTCATCAGCAGCTTGCGTTCTGCAGCAGACTATTCCTGCTATATGGTTCAGTCCACTACATGATATAGAGATACCTTCATAATTTAAATGTTTTGCTGTCCACTGGAATTCACTGCCCAGAACTGCCAAGTCTCTTCACATTGTGCACTAGAAGCCTTAAGAGTACAAAAACTACACGACAAACTGCTGGGGTTAAAGTGCTACCTGCATCCAGGTAGCAGATGAAGGACTGTTGTAGTTTAATCCCAGTAGGCAGCTAAGCCCCACATAGCTGCTCACTCACTTCCCCCCAGTGGGATGGTGTCACGTCCCGCTCAGACGAGGGGGACAAGTGACTCAGATTCGCAAATCCCCAATGGAGCGGACAACAAGTCTCCAAGTCTAAACATTTATTAACTACCCACAATGTGCTAATTGAACACACGATAATTGGCTAAGTATATAGCAAGTTGTGGCAAGCAATACAATATGCCTTGCATTGCTTAATGGGAAAGGGAAAAGAGGGAGATAGAGGGAATGGGGAAATACAGATCACCGGTCTGGGTTTCTGCGCTGATCCCGCCGGCGAGGGTTCCAGGAGGCACAGGAGGCAGCCGGCTTTTTCGCTGGCATCTGTCTTCTTCGCTTCACTGCACTCTCTCTCGGGACCCCTTCCCCTTCTTGATTTATATCTACTTTCCTTGGGTCCGTCCCCTAGGTCGACCCACATACCTACGTATCCCATGTACGGGGAGGGGTAAGGTGTTTCATGGGATGATGTAATTAGCATGATCATGTTAGCCCTCGTTAGCATATTGAGGGGTGTTAACTTTAATATGCATTCCGTGGATAATGAAGCAAAGGTCATTCACCGGACAGATGGCCCTTGAAATTTGGCCAGGTGCCTCAGAGCAGAGCTGTCCTGTCTCCACAGGGCTCCCTCCTCCAGCCCCATCTTGTGTTATTCGGACAGCCTTATCAGCTTCGACCTCCACACCATCCACCCTGGGACTCATAGTTTTGTCTTGCGAGTGTTTGAGGCATTTCTTCGATCAGCCTCAACTTTTGCTTTCTCAGGCTGTTTTTCTTAGTTTCTCGCAGGCCTGGTTTCTCGTCTCTCACATCCCACCCCGTGACTCAAACACTCCAAGTTCTTCTTTGACCGTTGTGATCTCAAAAGGTACAGGGAAAAGGAAGACAGAAGGTGAGAGAGCATATAGCTAATTGCTGCAAGGCATACTATTAAAAGCAAAAAATTGCATAATATCACAATACTAATATTTACATGCGGGAGATATGGGGGCAGTGCAGACTATCAGTGTGATTTAGCAATGCCAATTTTATTGTGGTGAAGCAAGCCTTTTATAATGCAGGTGAGAATCACATGATACAATCACATGGTATAATTCTTTCTGATTGGACAGTTGGCTTTGCACATGCTCCTTAAGCTCTCTCTTCTGATTGGATGAAAACTGCCACATTGACATTGTACAAACTTCCTTCTCCGCCCAAACCCACACCCTGAAGTTGTTTAACTTCCTGTGTTCTTCTTCATTCTTTCCGGGTTATGTCCTTGCCGACGCTGAGGCTTTACCAGTCTTGCTCATATGCAGGATTGCTCCCACGTCCATTTTCTCGCAGGGACTCCTTCCGAATCCCCACAACTTCCCACCATCGGTGTTCTCCATCCCTTTTGACTCTCGTTAACACTTGATATATTTCTTTTACATCATGCTGGACTGTGATAAGAGTCTTTTGTCCATTTTCTTGTGCTTGTTGTAGAAGGTTGATTAAATCAGGGTGCTGGAGGAGTTGCTTGATTATGGTTAGATTCATCCCAATAGTTCCACTCTTTTTAGAGACCAACTAGAGTTAAAGAGAACTTGCTGTTGTCCTGTATTTTTAATTATGTAAGGGCCTGTGTTATAAATGTGAGGAGACAGTTTAATAGGAGGACAAGTCAGTAAAGATGGCTGTTGAATTTCGATTTTGAACTGAAGAGCCAAGCTGGAATGAGATTTGGAGTCTGCCCAAATACATATTATGAGTGCTTGCTGACGCGGAAGTCCCGGACACAACTTATACGACCAATGTGATCAAGTTGATGCCACTTTATTAAGGGATACACAGCAATTTATACACTATCACAAAGCACACGTGTTGCTATCTTATTGCTAATAGGCTAAAGCTACTTGTCCACGCGCCCCTTTGCCCTCTATGATTGGTCCCGGTGTGGTGTCCACGCGCTGCTCTCCTACTAGGTAGGCATCTTGTTTTCAACAGTCCAACTTCCTTATCTTTTGGCTACACACGCAGTTTCTTAATCTCCCTTGACCTTGCATGTGTCCTTCACAACAGCTGCAGCCTGTTGTTAGAGTGAGGCCACTCAGTCTGGTTCGCTCATAATATGTCCGTTGTTTTCCAGCCATTCCACAAGTGCTGAGTGGGATATAGTAAAATTATACCAATTTTCGTGCCCAAAAGGACAGGTATGTGTGTTATCAGGGTCATGTCCATGTTTTCCTCCAGTATAGTCTATAATAATATGTGAAGCTGTTGTACACTGAGTATGGTTTTCAATTCAGCATCCTATTGAAATAGTGTCTCCACTCTTCCCTTTTAGAGATGGAATTTGCCAATCTTTGTCTTCATCTTTTATAATCCATTTTTGGGAAGGCAAAATTATTGTGTAATGCTACTACAGACAAATTTAGAGACTCGGCAAGATGAATATTGGGTATATATCCATTATAGCCTATATGAGCATGGATCCATGGCCATCCTGTTGTGCACAAGTTCCACATATTGCGCGTGCCAATTGTAAAATCAAACAGTAGTTCTGTGTTTCTATAGCCCCAAATACAAAATGCAATTATAGGTTTGGTAAAGGTAAAATTATACCAACAATCTAAATTTGGTTCTGTTATTTTATAACAAACGTTTTTTGGTTTGGTACATTCGGCATAAAATATTTTAATTTTGGTTGGCCTATGGTAAGTAGATCCATTAATCGCTCAGCACCAAATTTGTATCCTCTCTCCTGTCATGGCTTGGAGTTGAGCCATTTGCTGAGAGTTGTCCCAACCCCATTCATTTTTTGCATTTATTTCATTTCCATGTAAAACTAAACCAGAGAGATTTTGACTTGCCTTGTTTTGTGGTGTTCCAATACTTCCAGTGTATCTTAGTAATGCAAGGTCCCAAGGATCTGATGTTTGGGCCATTGTGAGTATACTTACTCTCATGAGCAGGAAAAGAGAGAGTGGGGAAGGGGGGTATAGCCCTTGTCGTTGTAGCCATTGATGTATAATGACGACAGAGAGAGGGAGTAGGCACAATGCTGTGAAGATTCCTACATCAATGAGGGTTGTTCTCACAGTGCTACCAGTGGGATCGCTAGGTGTGCTGTTTCTTCCCACGATATTGTTGGTGGGGTCCATTATTTCTGAAAAAGAGAAAGAAAAGAAAAACTGTTTCGGTGGGGAAGACCAAACAGGTTACCCCTTGCGATGCAGGATAAATCCATCTGGTATTGATTTTGTGTTCTATTCCATCATTGTCAATAGCATCCCATGCTAGAAATCCTCGTGGTTTGACCAGGGTTACTGGTATTGCTCCTACAGATGGTATTTTTACCATCACAGGGTGTCCTGGCTTCATCAAAGACCAGGTATGCTCATTGTTTAGGGATTTTTCTGGAGAAGGTGTTAAGAAGGCTCGAGTAATTGGACTTCCATAGGGACCATACCGATTATTTAACTGCTGTAAAATTTCAGAAAGACGGCTGTCCCATTGTCCTTCATGTGGTTTAAGATATTTTTTTCAGCAGTCCATTGGCTGGTTCAACTATACCATTAGATTGTGGGTAATAAGGTGTGTGAAATACCCACTTTATTTCTTGTATTGCCCATTCTTGTACTTCTTTGCTAGTAAAGTGTGAGCCATTGTCACTCTGGATAGAATCGGGGACAGGTAAAATTGAGAACCATGAGGAAAGGCCTCGGATAGTATTCTGTGCATTAGCCTTTTGGCACTTGGTAGCTGTAAGGAGTCCAGATATTATCTCTACACCTGTTAAAATATATTTATACCCAGCAGAAGATTTTAAAGGACCAATGTAATCAATTTGCCAAGTAGACCACAAAGTTTTCCCTTCTTTAATGTGTAAAGGTGGTGCTTTGGCAGGATGGTCCATCTGCAATTTTAATTTACACTGGGGGCACTCAGTGAGGATGGTTTCACAGGTTTTTCTACTGAGGGGTCATCCCCGGCTTCGAGCTGAAAAGTAAAGTGCTTCTCGACCCGTGTGGCCTAATTTTTGATGTAACCATTCTCCCAATCGATACCATGTGGGGTCTGAGGAATCTTCAATGTCTATTTTCCTAGTTTTTGTCAATTCATCCACCCTTTGGTTCCAATTTGTAGCTGGTTTATTGTCATTGGCATGAGCTTTTACCCATCCTATTTGGAATGGTGTTTTTCTGGCCATGGTTAATAGTAATTGCCAGTCTTAAGTTCTCCAGATTGGTGATTTCTTTATCTCCCAGTTTAGGGCTTCCCATTGACAAAGCCACTGTGTGGCACCTGCCCAGACAGCATAAGAGTCTACATAAATGGTTTTTTTTGTGCTGCCAAAACAACTGCTCTTAACTCTCCTACTTGAGCACTGCCTTCACCCTCTTCAATAACTTGTTTGCCTGTTTTGATTTCTAATGCAACAGCTCTATATTGCCATTTACCATCCACTCTTTTTGCCGAGGCATCGGAAAACCAGACACCCTTGGTTGGTGAATCTTCAGTGAAGGGAGGTGCATCTAAAATTGGTGAAGGTTTGAATGGTTGTTGTAATGCCAGGGGGTCAGTATTAATAGGCATTTGTAATTTAGAAACTTTTGTGTGTCCTTCACTTAATTGCATTTCATCTGCCACACCCACTAGATAGGCATACCATTTCCTAATTGTAGGGTTTTGTGCAATTCCCTCTGGGGGAGCAGTCCCTTTTAGGATTGTGTCTAATAAATTAAAGGGACCTCTGGTCTGAACAGCTTGTTCTTGACGTATTTTCTCAACTTGTTTAATTGCACGGACTAGAGATAAAAGACCCTTTCCCCACTCTGAATATCTTCTTTGTTCCGTCTCTTTAAATGCAGTTGAGCTAAACATAAACAGTAAAGGTCTCTTTGGCCCGTCAGGGCCGATTTGAAATAAGTTACAATAATGTTCTGCCATGTTCTGCAAAACCCCATTCTGCTATAATAGGGTCATGAGGATGGACAGGTCCTAGGGATTGATATGTTTTTAATTCCAGTATCAGAGTTTTAATTGCTTCTTCATGTTCTGAATCCCATCTCCACGGTTTTCCTTTTCGTAAAAGTGAATACAGTGGGCAGGCAATGATGGAGAATCCAGGTACATGTTTTCTCCAATATCCTAAAGTGCCCATTAGCTGTTGTAATTCTTTTCTAGATTGGGGCATTTCTGATTGTTCTATTTTATTTAGAGTATCTGGTGGGATTGCTGCACTTCCAGCAATCCACCAAGTGCCCAGGAATTTCACTTCTTTACTTGGTCCCTGACATTTTTCAGGTGGAATTTCAATTTTTGCTTCATGCAATGTTTGCCAAACTGTTGCTGCCACTTCTCCCACCTTGTTAGGAGAGGTTCCTCCAATTAGAATATCCTCTATATACTGATATAGTTTTACCTCTGCAGGGAGTGAAACTGTCTGTAAAAGTTCAGCAAGCGCAGCATGAGCAATTGTGGGTGAGTGTTTATATCCCTGTGGGAGTCTGTTAAAGCTATATTGGATACCCTCCCATGTAAACGCAAATTTTTCTTTATCTTCTTCCCGTAAGGGGACCATGAAAAACATGTCTTTTACATCTAGCACTGCCATCCAAGGATGTGCGGAGGCTTGCAGTGTAGCCGTTAAAGTTGCAATGTTGGGGACTGCCGCTGTCAATGGGGCTGTACTGGCATTTAAACGCCTATAATCGACTGTTAAACGCCACCTCCCGTCTGGTTTACGGACTGGCCAAACAGGAGAAGTGTATGGGGAGTGAGTTCGGGAAATAATCTGCCGTTTTTCTAAGTCTGCAATTACTTCAGAAATTCCAGTTCGTGCTGTAGCAGAAATTGGATACTGTGGGACATCAGTAATTTTTGATTCGGGAAGTGCTGGAGCTGCACGGAGTACATGCACTGTGGCAGTTTGTTGATTTTTATTAGGGCTGGGGTTGGCAATTGAACCAAAAGACCACAGACTGCCGTCTGGCAAACGCCAGGTCCAGCCGTTCAGTGCGTCAAAACCCAGGATATTTTCATAATGCTCCTTGATCGCAAAGCGAAGAGATGTTACACGTTTTTCGCCAGGGAGCCGTAAATTAACTTTTGCTGTCTGGCACACAGTGCTAGTTCCTGTAACTCCGGTAATTTTAACTTCTTGCCGTCCAGGTCGTATGCCTAGCTTATCGGCATCTCGCTGGGTAATTACTGAAATTTGTGCACCAGTATCAATCAAAAATTTTATTAATTGTTGTCGAGGACCAACTGGAATTAAAATGTAAGGGCCGTTCTCATTTATCCACTGATAAGCTTTTACTTGCCGGACTGGCAGGCCCAATTGCCGTCCGGACCTTATCAGTTTTTTGATCCTGTGCTTTGCAACTGATCCTCTTGAGGGAGGAAAGGGTTATCTTTTTTTTTTTTCTCTGGGAGCTGGTGATGGGGGAGTTGGAGCATTTGGAGCGATACCTTTTTGAAATGCCTGAATTAGACTCAGAATGACGCCGCTAGGCTGTCTCTGAATCGCGGCTCTAGGAATTCCTAGTGACAATGCTTGCTTCCACAGTTCATTTCTCCACTCCTGACCCCTAGATTGTCGGTCAGAGGGTTTTTGTTCCTGAGAATTATTTTGATGCAATTGTTTAATTTGCCTAACAGTGCGACCTATGTTTTTTGTTTCATTGGGAATTTCATCCCATCCCATTTCTCGGGCATGATTTATAGTTTCATGTACTAAAGTTGCCCAAGTGGGTAATACTCTTGGTTCTAATTCTTCTTCCCCACTATTTCCAACAGTTTGTGTTAGATTTACCAATTCATTATAATTTAAGTCTCTCTGGATCTCATCCCGTTTTGCAATGAGAAAAGGTTTGAGCATGGCAGGGGCCCCTTTTATCAGTAGTTTGAGTATAGCAGGAGCTACAGGTGCCAAAAGAGGACCATCAGTAGGTTTACGCTGATGCATGGCTTGAATACAGGCAGCTTTTGTAAAAGCTGCAGAGAGGTCATTTAGAGATTTGATAGGTATTAACAGAGGTTCTCCTCTCTCTAAGACATCAATGCCACCAGCCCAATATGCCACTCTGCTTGTTAGTGAGTGGGGGTCATTGCGGGGGTTAGGGCCAGCTTTTAAAAAGACACCAGGACCCCAATAGCCATTAGCTTCATCGCCATCTAGCAAAATTCTATCTCCCCCATTTAGAGACACTCTCCATAGGTGTTCAGTTTCTGATTAGCAGGTGTCTCCTGTCTGCCTACAGTCCTGCCTCCTACAAATGTGTGCTCTAGATAATGCACTGGTTTTGGCTGAAATAAAACATGATGGGAGAAATGATCCAATTGGATTCATCCTTTTCCTACTACTTTTTTTAGTGTTCTACTCCTACCCACTTCCTGTATGCTTGCTCCCAGCTTGCTTAAACCTTTCATACTAAGTACACAGTGGCAAAGAGCTTCATATCCTGAGGAGATCCATGCTTATTCACACTCCTCCTACACAATTTCAAAGATGAACTCTTTATGGGGCATTCCAAATAATAAGAAAACCCCACATTGACTATGTTGACTGACTTCTATTTTTGAGCTGTGCCATCAAAAGCATCCTAGTTACTGGTCAGCACAAGCAGAATCATGCTTGTTTATTGGACTGATAAGTTCGACTGTGGTAAGAGGAAGTCATGCTGTATTTTTTGGCAGTGGCATACTCTGATTTCCTCCTGAGCATCTCATTCAATAGGCTGATAACTGTTCACTCCAATATGAGTAGCACTATGTCACAAATACTTAAGGACCTGTTTAGATCCCACTTTGGCTTCTCTTATACATCTTTATGGGAATTTTTTAGGAACATAGATGGCTGGTACTGCAGTCCATCTTAAATCCATCTCTAAAATGAAGAGATTAAATTGAATACAAGATTAGCTGGTATAGAAAGGTGTGGGTGGAACAGAAATAGAAAGAGAAGGCAACATACAGATGTTCATGGAATTAATGCATACAGTCATCAAACATCTTCATGTGAATGTCAGTGAGGAAGTAGAAAAAGGTTTTGATTGTGCTTAATGCTTTGGGAAGCTGTGTGTGGTTCAAGGACAGAAGAAAGGAATAAGTGGAAGATATCTATGCATTGCATTGGTGACTTTTAAAAATTCCCTGCTGGTTTTTGGGGGGTCAGTATTAAGCCCCTGTCCATCTCATTTATTTTATACACCCAAGTTTCAAAATTCTGATTTTAAGTGAGAGCAATGAATAGTCAGCAGATAGCCTGCACAGAACAAGTTACTTGTTCTGCAGTAGTGCTAAGAGGTAGAATGTGGATCAGCATTTCTCCAGAGAGTCAGTGTGGTTAGTTGATATCCCCTAAAGATGACAGACTGTTGTGGTTACCTTTTCCCTTCTTCACACTCTGTTCCCCCATTCTTTGATATTTTCTTTAAAACATAATAATCCCCCAGAACTGCTAAGAAAGAGCTTTCATGGTCCATTTGGATCTCTCAAATTTACAGGACAATGTAGTCTGTAAATTAAAGTTTACTTCATGAGTGCATTAAGAAATACAACAAACAAACATGACAAACATGGGCTCAATCCCCTTTGCCCAGACTAGTCTATCCCATGAATTCACTTATTCACTACTCAAGTGTATCGGGTCTGGCTGAGCCAGAATTGGTTTTCCCCTGTAGCAGCCCTCATGGTGCTGTGTTTTATGTTGGGAGCTGGCAGGGTGTTGATAGCACACTGGTGGTGTGGCTACTGCTGAGTGGTGCTTACACAGCACCAAGGCTCTTTCCGACATTTCCCCCCCCCACAGTGGGACGGGGTGGGCAAGATCTTGGGAGGGGACACAACCAGGACAGCTGACCCCAACTGACCAAAGGGATATTCCAGACCATCTGACGTCTGCTCAGTATAAAGCTGGGAGAAAGGAGGAAGGGGGTGGGGTCACCCTTGGTCCTCCGAGGCAACCACTACGCGTATGGGAGCCCTGCTTCCTGAGAAGGCCCGACATCGCCTGTTCATGGGAAGTAGAGAAGAAATCTGTTTGCTTTTTTTTGCTTCCACGCACAGACCTTTGCTTTGCTTTGCTTATATTAAAACTGCTGTTGTTTTACCCACAAGGGTTGTTTTGTTTTCCTATCTTATTTTCTTTCCCTTCTTTGCCCTGTTGAGAAAAAAGGGGAAAGGGGGGGAAGTGATAGAGCGACTTGGTGGGTACCTGGCATTTAGCCGAGGTCAAACCACCACAGTCTATTTTGGCGCCCAACGCGGGGCGGGACAACAGCAGTTTTATATTAATTGTGCTATAGCTATAGCAGTTAGTAAGCGACAAGCTCTTGTGCTGGTCACGGGTTTGTTGATTGCTCTGCTTATCTTTATTTTGCTAAGCTCGGGAACATGCTGGAAGAAATTGGGAACATCATGAGTGGTTTTATTCTGCAAGCTCCCGAAGTACTTATTCATCCTTACGTTAGCTCTTTGATACTGTTCATTAATGCTATTCGCCTATTGTGGGCTGTGTGGAGCTCGGTAGGTTTTTGGTGTAAGAGAAAGCAAATTTTGGGTGAGAGAATACCAAAATGTGCCCTGAGGCGGCCTGTCCCTGGGTGGCAGGGGGAGTGGAAGGATTTGGGCAGATTCCTAGGACGGTTATCACCTCCCGTAGCCTGGGATCTTACCCCTGAACAGGCAAGCAACCCCGCAAAATCGACACAACACCTGATAGAAGGGTGCCTTGTCTATCCCAGTGAAAATCAGCAACTCCCAGCGCTGTACTGGGGCCTGGCCTGTGCTTATCGAGCTGCAGTTCAGTGCTCTCAAAGGACTGTGGTGGAGATGGGAACTCAAACAAAAACAACAACAGCAGCGATTGCCCCAGTAGTAAAAAAGAAACAGTGGACAAGGAGAACAACAGGTCCATACCCTCAATTAATAAGGGACGAGAAAGAGGAGGAAGAAGCGGGTCCTTCAGCAAAGGGGTCAGAAGAGGGAATAACAGAACTCAAACAGGAGGCAGAAACTACCCGGTCCCTGACGTCATCAGAACTGCGAGATCTGCGGAAAGACTATAGCCGCCAGCCGGGTGAGCGGATTGCTGCCTGGCTGCTTCGATGCTGGGATAATGGGGCTGATGCTCAGCAGCTGGAAGGTAAGGAAGCCCAACAGCTGGGTTCCCTTGCTAGAGATCGAGGAATTGAAAGGGGAATTGGAAAAGAAACAGCAATTTGCAGTCTGTGGAGACGGCTCCTTTCAAGTGTTAAAGCAAGATATCCTTTCAAGGAAGATCTTACGGACAACTCCCCAGGGAAGTGGGCTACTGCAGATGAAGGTGTCCAGTACCTGAGAGAATTAGCAGTGCTGGAAGTCATCTATAGTGATCCAGATAATGATGAAGCCCCTGAAAATCCAGAGGATGTCCTGTGCACACGGGCCATGTGGAGGAAGGTGATTAAAGGTGCGCCATCCTCGTATTCTGCCGGCTTGGCTGCGATGTACTATCCAGAAATGGACGTGGGAGAAGGACTAAGATGTACACCAACTGTGGAGGCAGTCTCTTCCTGGCTTCAGAACTTTGAAGAGAGTCTTGGAACCTCCTCATCTCTACGGGCGAGTGCCTTAGATGTCAGGAGCACCCCAAGAAATCGGTTCTCTTCCACCCCAGTCAGAGGGAAAGGGAAACCTAGGCGCATGACACGTGGCGAACTTTGGTTCTTCCTGCGTGACCAGGGGGAGGACATGAGGAAGTGGGATGGTCAACCCACCTTCAAGTTGGAAGCTCGTGTACATGAATTGCGAGGAAAGACCCCTGCCAAGAAGAAGACATCCAAGAAGGTTGTTAATGTAGCTGGTGTGAAACCGCAAGAAAGTAATCAGCGATCTCCCAGATACAGGAAGACTGAGATCACCTCCCTTGGCCCTGATGAAGGAGTTTCTGGCCTGGCACGGCAAGGGTCAGACAGTGAATACTCTGACCAAGAACAGGAATAGAGGGCCCCTGCCTCCAGCCAGGAGGAGGAAAGGGATGATCGGGTGTATTGGACAGTGTGGATTCGATGGCCTGGCACATCAAATCCACAGAAGTACCAGGCTTTAATCGACACCGGGGCACAGTGTACATTAATGCCATCAAGTTATAGAGGGGCAGAACCTATCTGGATCTCAGGAGTAACAGGCGGATGTCAAGAACTGTCAGTACTGGAGGCCGAGGTTAGCTTGACCGGGGATAAGTGGGAAAAACATCCCATTGTAACTGGCCCAGAAGCCCCTTGTATCTTGGGCATTGACTACCTCAAGAGGGGGTACTTCAAAGACCCAAAAGGATACCGATGGGCTTTTGGTGTGGCCAGTGTGAACACAGAGAAGGTCAAACAGTTGTCTAATCTGCCTGGCCTCTCAGAAGATCCTTTTGTTGTAGGACTGTTGCGAGTTGAAGAACAACAGGTGCCAATTGCTATGAGGACCGTGCACCGACGGCAGTATCGCACAAACAGAGACTCTCTGGCTCCCATCCAAGAACTGATCCGTCAACTGGAGACCCAAGGTGTCATCAGTAAGACACCTTCGCCTTTTAATAGCCCAATATGGCCGGTGCGAAAGTCTGATGAAGGGTGGAGGTTGACAGTAGACTATTGTGGCCTGAACGAAGTGACGCCACCACTGAGTGCTGCTGTACCAGATATGTTAGAGCTCCAATATGAACTGGAGTCAAAGGCAGCCAAGTGGTACGCCACAATCGACATCGCCAATGCATTCTTTTCAATTCCTTTGGCAGAAGAGTGCAGGCCACAGTTTGCCTTCACGTGGAGGGGTGTCCAATATACCTGGAATCGACTACCCCAGGGGTGGAAGCACAGCCCCACTATTTGTCATGGACTAATTCAAACTGCACTGGAAAAGGGTGATGCCCCTGAACATCTACAGTACATCGATGACATCATTGTGTGGGGCAACAAGGCAGAAGAAGTGTTCAAGAAAGGACAAAGAGTAATTGAGATTCTTCTGAGAGCTGGGTTTGCCATAAAGAAAAGCCAGGTCAAGGGACCAGCACAGGAGATTCAGTTCTTGGGAATAAAATGGCAAGATGGACGCCGTCATGTGCCTATGGATGTTGTCAACAAGATAGCAGCTATGTCTCCACCGACCAACAAGAAGGAAACACAAGCTTTCTTAGGACTTGTGGGATTTTGGAGGATGCACATTCCAGGTTACAGTCAGCTGGTGAGCCCTCTCTATCAAGTGACCCGAAAGAAGAACCATTTTGAGTGGGGTCTTGAGCAACAACAAGCCTTTGAGCACATCAAACAGGAGATAGCTCGGGCGGTAGCTCTTGGGCCTGTTCGGACAGGACCAGCTGTGCAAAGTGTACTTTACACATCAACTGGGGAGCATGGCTTCACATGGAGCCTCTGGCAGAAGATACCAGGTGAAACTCGGGGTCGACCATTAGGATTTTGGAGCCAGGGATATCGAGGATCAGAAGCCCACTACACTCCAACTGAAAAGGAGATACTGGCAGCATATGAGGGGATTCGAGCCGCTTCCGAAGTTGTTGGTACAGAAGCACAGCTCCTCTTGGCACCGCGATTGCCTGTACTACATTGGATGTTCAAAGGAAACATCCCTTCTACACACCATGCAACCAGTGCTACCTGGAGTAAATGGGTAGCGATAATCACGCAACGAGCTCGACTGGGAAAACCCAACTGTCCAGGAATCCTGGAAGAGATCATGGACTGGCCAGAAGGTAGAGATTTTGGAGCACTGCCTGAGGAGGTGGCTCGTGCCCAAGAAGCACCACCATATAACGAGTTACCAGAAGATGAAAGGCGGTATGCTCTGTTTACTGATGGATCCTGTCGTGTGGTAGGAAACCATCGAAAGTGGAAAGCTGCTGTGTGGAATCCCACAAGACAAGTCGTTGAGGCCACTGAAGGAGAGGGCGAGTCAAGTCAGTTTGCAGAAGTAAAAGCGATCCAACTAGCCCTAGAGATTGCTGAACAAGAAAAGTGGCCAGTACTGTATCTCTACACTGACTCCTGGATGGTGGCTAATGCCCTGTGGGGGTGGCTACAGCAGTGGAAGAAGACCAATTGGCAGCGCAGAGGTAAACCCATCTGGGCTGCTGCACTGTGGCAGGACATCGCTGCCCGAGTGGAAAACGTGGCTCTAAAGGTACGTCATGTAGATGCCCACGTGCCCAAAAGCCGTGCCACCGAAGAACATCAAAACAATGAGCAAGTAGACAAGGCTGCCAAAATTGAAGTAGCTCAGCTGGACCTGGACTTGGAGCGCAAGGGTGAGCTATTTGTAGCTCGATGGGCCCATGAAACATCCGGGCATCTCGGGAGAGATGCAACGTACAGATGGGCTCGTGATCGAGGGGTGGACCTGACCATGGAGGCCATCTCACAGGTCACTCATGAATGCGAAACATGTGCTGCAATCAAGCGAGCCACACGAGTAAAGTCTCCCTGGAACAGAGGGCGATGGCTGAGTTTTCGATATGGTGAGGCCTGGCAAATGGACTATATTGGACCATTGCCACGAACACGCCAAGGCAAGCGCTACATACTCACCATGGTGGAAGCAACTACTGGTTGGCTTGAGACGTACCCTGTAAATCATGCCACTGCCCGAAATACCATCTTAGGTCTTGAAAGGCAAATTTTATGGCGACATGGTACTCCTGAAAGAATTGAATCAGACAATGGGACCCATTTTCGAAATAATCTCATAAACTCCTGGGCAAAGAAACACGGCATTGAGTGGGTGTATCACATCCCTTATTACCCACAAGCGTCTGGAAAGATTGAAAGATACAATGGACTGTTGAAGACTATGTTGAGAGCATTGGACAATGGGGGATGGAAACACTGGGATATAAATTTAGCAGAAGCCACTTGGCTAATTAACACCAGAGGATCTGTTAACCGTCCTGGTCCTGCCCAAACAAAACCCCTTCATACTGTGGGAGGAGATAAGGTCCCTGTAGTACACACGGGGAAATGGCTGGGGAAGGCAGTGTGGGTTGCTCCTCCCTTGGGAAAAGGCAAGCCCACTCGTGGGATTGTTTTTGCTCAGGGACCTGGATGTACTTGGTGGGTAATGCGGGAGGATGGGGCTACTCAGTGTGTGCCTCAAGGAGATTTAACCTTGGGGGGGAAATAATCTGTGGGCTGAGTTGTATGTTGCAGGAAGTGATGGAGGAAGTAGGAACGACGAAGAGTGAACCAGATACGTGCAATGATGACCCAAACCTAGCCGGTGCTGGAGTCCAACAGTCAAACATACTGCTCTGTCCTGAACATCCATCTTGACAGATGGGAGCCAAGTCACTGAACATCTGAAGGAGTGAAGAAAGCTTACGGAATGGATAAATGAGTGTTATGTGGGACCTGGGCATGACGTAAATGGTATGGAATAAGGGGTGGAGACTGTACTGGGTCTGGCTGAGCCAGAATTGGTTTTCCCCTGTAGCAGCCCTCATGGTGCTGTGTTTTATGTTGGGAGCTGGCAGGGTGTTGATAGCACACTGGTGGTGTGGCTACTGCTGAGTAGTGCTTACACAGCACCAAGGCTCTTTCTGACATTCCCCCCCCCACAGTGGGACGGGGTGGGCAAGATCTTGGGAGGGGACACAACCAGGACAGCTGACCCGAACTGACCAAAGGGATATTCCAGACCATCTGACGTCTGCTCAGTATAAAGCTGGGAGAAAGGAGGAAGGGGGTGGGGTCACCCTTGGTCCTCCGAGGCAACCCCTCCGCGTATGGGAGCCCTGCTTCCTGAGAAGGCCCGACATCGCCTGTTCATGGGAAGTAGAGAATAAATCTGTTTTCTTTTTTTTGCTTCCGCGCGCGGACCTTTGCTTCGCTTTGCTTATATTAAAACTGCTGTTGTTTTACCCACAAGGGTTGTTTTGTTTTCCTATCTTATTTTCTTTCCCTTCTTTGCCCTATTGAGAAAAAAGGGGGAAAGGGGGGGAAGTGATAGAGCGACTTGGTGGGTACCTGGCATTTAGCCAAGGTCAATCCACCACATCAAGTCATAAGGTTTCAAAATTTATAACCTGCAACTCTTAATCCATGCACTTCTAGGAAAAAAAAAGAGAATTAGTTACCTAGCCGACAGTGAGAGTGCTCATCCTTCCTCCTCTATCACGGTATGGGCGTCCCTTGCATCACACCAGGAAGCATGAAAACATCAGCAGTGCAGCTGCTATTGGATCCACTTCAAAAGCTTTTTGGGTACCTGACATATTTATACCATCCAGCTTGGAAGTTTGGTCTATACCATTTCCATGAGTTAGTGGATTCTGAAGAAACTGCCAGACAACCAATATGCAAGGATGATAGCTGCAGGACTCAGCAAGCTGCAGGTGATAATGGCTGCATAATGGCCCTTTAGCTCTTTCTGGCCACCTGTCCTGCCTATGTGTTGCCCTTGCTTTTACCTAATGACGCTGCTCCCAGAATACATCAGGCCTTAGTATGAGCTGTGTGTTAGCCAAAATCTGAGCAGGAGTTGAGTAAACAGTCACAAGAGCGAGTAACCTCTATCTACAGGTTACCTGTCACCACAGTATGTCACTTGGATTTAATCAAATGTATGATGGGGATTACACTACAATTCTCATTAATGAATGCTGTCTTATGTCACAAGTGTCCTAAGTGACACAAAGAGGTCATTTTTATGGAGTCTGTCATGATATTTTTTTTTTTCTTCCTGAAGAATTGCCAGAATTTCATTTTTCGACCCCATTCCAAATCAGGCCAAATGGTTGTGCAGAATTCCCCCGACAGTCTGGGCTGCACATCCAAACATAGGTGAGTCAGTGAAGATGGGCCCGTTGCATTGCAGAGGGTGAATGAATAGCAGTGTGTTTCCCTGATCAAATTCTGTTTCCCTGCAGTGTTGAGAATAGTTTTGTACCGATGGACATCTCTGTAACTCTACCTGATAATTGCTGAGGGAGTAATAGTTCTCATGATGCACTAATGCACAATGCAAGTTCAATTCGGCAACCTACTTTTGTTACCGTAAATTCAGTCTCAAAAGAACCCCCTAAGACTTAGTTTGACGTTTTAGAGGCAGGCATTCTTTATTGCAGTGCTGGACGCACGGGGGATCACTCCACCTAACGTGCATGCCGAAAGACAAAAGCACACTTATTAGATACAATAAAAGAAATGAATATTCATGTAATTCCCGAAAAGTACACACCTATTTCCAGAGGATCTAATGCATATGTTAATACATTGTGCAAGCGTACTGAAATTTGGGGAAGGGTCTCTGAGGGGCTTTCACAGGTGTCTGTTGGTTTCTCTGCCCTCCCCGGGATGGACCCATCACAGTTGCAAAAATTATGTCCTTGGGTGCGTTCTTGTCTGAGGCCCCTTACAGCAATTAGCACCAACTGCTTGCAGGCATCAGCTACAGGCATCAGCTCCCCCCTTTTCTTGAGACTTTGGACTCACAAATCCAAGGTCTTGATACTCAATACCCATACCTTATTTTCATGCAGATTTCGCTACAACAACTACAACACTGAATCGTAATGCAAGCTAAGATACAGATGCAGACTATTACTCTTATTATTACAAACAGATTTCTTAATCATACCCAATTCGGTAGCCATGAGGTAAGTTTGTGCCACAATTCTTCAAAGCCCCAGGACGTATCGTCCTTGATGGCCTGATGCAGGACTTCTGTCTGTTCCCAAATTTCTGCCAAATCCGTGGAAATTCTACCATTCTGATCTACATCTACACAACAGCTTGTGTTAATCACAGTGCAGACACCTCCTTGTGAAGCCAATAGTAAGTCAAGGGCCATTCGATTTTGTAATACTACCTGAGATAAACTGGACACTTCAATTTGTAATGCTTGTATGGCATCCATAGTTTTATTTTCTATGTTCTTAATTACGGTGGATATATTTACAGTTGTCCCTTACAATTCACTTATTCTGAGCCAAGGGAGAAACCATCTAATGAAACTGTGGAATGCATAATGATGGTCTGCTATAGCATTGTGAGTCCTTCTGGTTCGTTTAAGGAAGGTCCTCACCCATCCGCTCTGTTCATGCAGCTTATTAACTATTGTCATATTTGGGACTAGGGCTCCTAAGGTGCACACTCCTTTCCATCCCAGGGGTAATATTTTCCAAGCTCTGTTACTACATAGCAAATACCATCCTATTCCTTCTGTTTGGTGTACAGGCCACCTAATTGAGGGTTTAAATCTAAGAGGGCTAGATCAAATTTGCCATCTACATATTTCATATAACCGTTACACTCCTTGCTTAGTCCTACATCTATAGTATTGTTGTTTTTACAGTATGGCATTGCATCATTTAGATGACATCGCTGTATGCAAGTATAGTTATAGGATACTTGTGGTTCTTCTATTTGGATTTCTTGTTGAGTAGTCATCTTAGCACTGCCCCACTCAAAGTCTGCGCTCACTGTAATCTGTCTGTAGCTCTGGCCTCGAGTAATGGTAATATCATGTAAGGGGGTATCATCAGGCACTGGAATTCCTATGTACTTTGGTGTTCCTAGAGAGTGTTCTGGTAAATGTGTACAGACCCAACAATCACTTCTATGTAGTATCCAAGTAATTTGTTGTGTTCAAATTAAATGGAGATTCTGATTCTGTTTTGGTTCTGGCCAGACTTGACTCATGGCTATTGTAATTGTCACAGACCAAACAAAACTCAATCATGACCTCCTTAATTTCAATTTAAGAGGAGGCTGCTGCTCCACTACCCATGGGGTGGGAGCTTTCTTGATTCTTGAATAATGAATCCAAGGGCCTTTGCCCCAAACCTTGACTGCCGTATAGGTAGTTAACAAAACTTGAAAAGGTCCTTTCCACTTTTCTGTCAGAGGTTCAGTGTTCCACGACTTGACGTACACCCAGTCTCCAGGCTGGAAAGGATGTTCTGGTGTGTCAAGTTCCAAAGGTCTATTAGTCATGACTGTTTTGCTGATTAAGGATACCAATTAAACTCGGACAGCAGAGTGAAAAGAGCAGGCGTATTTTACTGGTGATAACCAAGTAATGTAACAGAGTAATACAGGAAATGTGCAATAAGAAAAGGCAGAATAATGCACCTAAAGCAACAAACAGGAAAATCCAGGGTAATGCATCAAATCATTACTACATGAGAGAGAGAATAGTGATTAAGAAAGATCCATCACCCCTTGCATACGTTACCAACATCCAGACCCGCAGGCGCTGGGCAGCCCCGGCTGCAGCGAGGATTTGTTGAGCCTTTCCCAGCAAGTGGGAAATCCTACGCGGGGCGTCCACCCGTAGGTGAGGCACCCAAAGTCACTGCAAACGGGCCCAGCCTTATATACTAGAGATCAACAAGCCACTTCAATATGAGTGTTAGCACTTCAGCGACATATTTCTGGAGCTTCTGTAAGGTATTCCCTAAAGATATTAAATAAGTTTTAAGATTTAGTTCTCCCATGATATGAGTGGCACATGGCACATGTGGAGCCTAGTACAGTCATCCATATAATAGCTCATATGGACTCAAATTACCCTTTCCATGGGGCTGGATTCCAACTCTCAGCAACACTAAGGGTAGGGCTTGTACCCAAGTCATAGATGTTTCCTGACAAATTTTCCAAGCTGCTGTTTGAGAGTATAATTCAGTTGCTCTACTTTACTGCTGGATTGTGGTCTATAAGGAGTGTGGTAATCCCAAATTATAGACAAAGATGTGCTTAACTGTTTCACAATTCCAGCAATAAAGTGAGGCCTATTATCTGATGACATCCCCAAAGGTGTACCAAATCATGGGATAATTTCTTTTAGCATAGCTTTAATTACCTCTTTTGCTTTGTTGGTGCAACAGGGGAAAGCCTTGGACCACCCAGTAAAGGTATCAAAACCAAAATATATCTATACCCCCTCTTTCTAGGTAGTTCAGTAAAATCTATTTACTAGTAATCTCCAGAAGAATGTCTTCTTTTGGTAACCCCAAATACTAGTTTATTGGTAGTGTTTGGGTTATTTCTAAGACAAATTTCACACTTCTCTGTAATGGAGTGAACAATCTCTGTCATGGCTCTTCTCATAACCATTTTTTGGGGAACACAGAATTTGGTGAAACACTTTCAATGTACTTTATTATGTTCTTTCCTAGCAATTTCTCTCATCAAAGAGGGTGAGATAATTACCTGTCTGGTGGGCATAATGGCCCACTCATTCACCTGCTCCTTGGCCTGTAATTTAGTTATCAACTTACCATCCTTTTTATCATACTTGGGTGGTGTGTCTGGTAAAATTATTTCTTTTTCAGGTACCAGGGCTAGGATGCCTTTTTCTGCAGCCTCCTTTGCAGCTTTATCTGCCAATTGATTACCCAGTTCTGGTGTGGTTTTACCTGTCTGGTGGGCTTTACAATGTAAAACTGCAATTGCCATGCCTTCCAGTAATTCTTGGACCTGGGGGACATGTTTAATCCCAGTTCCTTGTGCTGATAACAACCCTCTTTCTTTCCAAATAGCCCCATGGGCATGGACTACCCCAAAGGCATACTTGGAATCTGTCCATATGTTGGGTCATTTTCCTTCACTCAGGTCTAGTGCTCTCTTGAGGGCTATTAATTTGGCTTTCTGGGCAGATACCTTTGACAACAAAGCTCATGAATCTATTACCTTGTCAATGGTGGTTATGGCATACCCAGACATTCGCTTTCCATCTTGAACAAAGCTGTTGGTGTACAGCTCCCAATCTGGGTTCTTTAATGGGGTGTCCTTGAAGTCTGGTTGATTGGAGTAGACTTCTTCGATAGTCTGCAAACTGTCGTGCTCTGGCACTCCTTCTGCTTGATCAGTCAAGAGAAACACAGCAGGGTTAACAACTGAGGTGGTTTTAAGATGAACATTGTCCTGTTTTAGCAACACCACTTGGTATTTTAACATGCGGCTGGGAGCCGGACAATGCCCCCTTTTTGTTCTAACACAGTAACCACCATGTGTGGAACATCTACAGTAATCTTTTGTCCCAGAGTAAACTTGCGGGCTTCCTGGATTAGCAACACTGTCGCTGCTACCACTTTAATTGCTTAAATATAGTTCTGCTGTTATCAGTTCAATCAAGATACTCATTGTGGGAATCTTTTAACATCTCCTCTAGAGGTTTCACCAGTAACCCATAGTTAATTATCCATAGGCAGCCCCATCCCACCATTCCCAAGAACGCCCATCATTCTCTCAAAGTTTTGGGCTCAGGGAGGCAGCAGATGGCTTCTTTGTGCTGGATCCTAGTTGTCTCTGGCCTTTCAGGATTTCAAATCCCAAATATGTAACTGATTCTTGGGCAATTTGGGCCTTGTCCTTTGACACCCGATATACGCTGATGCCCAGGAAATTCAAAAGGCTTATGGTCAGGGCAAGACATTGTTCCTCAGTCTCTGCTGCAATCAAAATGTCGTCCACATATTGTAATACACGTCTTTGGTGATTTTATTTTCTCCAAATTTCCAACTCTTTTGCCAATTGATTTATAAAGATTGTCGGGCTATTCTTAAAGCCTTGAGGTAAAACCATCCAGGTATATTGTGTTTTTCTCCCTGTTTCTGGATTTTCCACTTGAAAGCAAAGAGCTCCTGACTTTTAGTATCGAGGGGTGTTATGGAGGCTTCCAAATGAGCAACCCACCACCTATTTAAAAAAATGATTAATTTTTTTCATAAAACCACCAATCAGCCCTCCATAGATTACAGATCCAAATGTCTGCAAGAGGAGAACAGAATAACTTTCTGGGGTTTAACAATAACCAGAAATACTTTACAAAGCCCCACTCCCCAGGGGTTTAACGACAACCCCAAACGCAAACTTCACTTCCTGGGGTTTAACGGGAACCGAAACGTAAAACAAAACCTCACACCCCAGGGGTTTAATGACAACCCCAAACACTCTATCACTCACCTGGAAAGTGAGGGCTCTCAACCTCAAGGACCTGCTCAGGGCAGCGTCCCGACCCAAAGTACCTCGAGGAGTTTCCTTGGGCAGCGTCCCAAACCCAAGGGGAGAGTCCTTGACCACAGCGTGCAGCTCCAGGGGACGAGCTCAAAATGGCTCCCCAGGGGACTCCGTTTATACCCAGACCGAATCTGACCTGTAGTCAATAGCGGCTCCCATTGGTCAAAGGTCTCAGCTACCGCGAGACCTTGAAAACAAAGACAGCCAGAAACTGCCACGTTTCAGCAGCCATGAAGCTCTGTTTTCACTGGGCGGATGCATCTGCCACAATCCACCCCGTGACTACAGTCATGATTCGGCTGGTTTCCTTGGAGTGGTGGCGCAGTCACCTCTTGCCTCCAAGGTTAAAAGGGAGTGCGGTCCGGTGAGTCTCCATGCTCATTATATAATTACCTAGGGATGACAATCCATAGTCAAAATTGAAAAGGCTGATTAACCATTCTAACAAAAAAAAAAAATTCAAACATCAATCAATGCCCAATATAACAACACCAAGTCCAATCATATTCTTCTGAGGGCTGTCAATTTCACAAGACTCCTTCACCACCCCGTTGTCATCCGAGTCTTGATTGTCCATATGGATCCCCACAGCCAGGCAGGATGTCGGCATCATCCATTCCTCCGAGGTCCTAATAAAAAAACCCAAAACTAGGCCTTGGATCAAAACCTGGGCATCAAGTTAAAAATCAGGGATTATCCATTGGACACTAATTCGGTGGGTTTTCCCACCTTTATCTAAAGCCTCCCAGGCATATAAACCCCTAGATTTTACCAGGACCATAGACACAATGCCAACTAAGGGCAACTTCACCATGACAGGCTGGCCTACATATCACTCAACCATGCCATTGGCTTGAGGGTAATATGGTGTATAAAACACCAACTCGATACCTTTCCCTCGTGCCCAGTCTTGCACCACTGCAGCTGTAAAACATGACCCATTATCACTCTGAATACATTCAGAAATGGGCAAAATGCCAAACCATCCTCTTAAAACTCGGATTGTTTGGCCTCCAGTAGCTACATTAACAGCTGTAGCCATAGTTAGTCCCGATACCACCTCTACTCCCACCAAGATGTACCTTCTTCCATGAGATGGCTTTAAAGGACCAACATAATCAACTTGCCAGGTGCTCCAAAGCGCCTTACCTTCTTTAATATGTTGGGCTGGTGCTTGATTTGGATGGTTAATCTTAAGCCTCACTTGACATTGTGGACAAGCCATTAAGAATTGCTTCACACATCTTCATTGGCACAGGCCATCCCCGGGACCGACACTCATAATAAAGATCTATTTTCCCTGAGTGACCTCGCTTAATATGTAGCCACTCAACCAACCAATCCCAATCTCCTTTGTCACTATTAACTACCCTAATTTGGGCCAAATGATCTACTTGTTGATTCCATTTTGCAGCAGGGGTTCCATCTCTTACATGGCCCTTTACCCACTCTGTATACCGCTGTTCAGCCTCCTTAAATGAAGTGGAAGAAAATAACAAAGGTCTAACCGGTCCTTGTGGTCCCTTCTGAAACACACCACAATAAGAGGCGTGTTCTGCAAATCCCCACTCCACTCTCAACGAATCCTGTAAATGTAAGGGCCCCAACTTCTGATAAGTTTTAAGTTCATCCTTTAAAACATTCAGGGCCTCTGTATGCTGTAACGTCCAGTCCCATTCTCTATTTTTCCGAAGCAAATCATATAAAGGGCGGGCAATTACCGAAAACCCTGGTATATGCTTCCTCCAATAACCCAACGTACCCAACAGTTGCTGCAGTTCTACCTTATTACCTGGTATCTGTCCTTTCTCAATAACTGATAAAATATCATCAGGTACTACAATTGCTCCAGCCACCCACCAAGCTCCTAAAAATTTAATTTCTTGTCCGGGACCTTGGCACTTAAAAGGTGGAATATCTAACCCATTTTTAGTTAACAGGTCCCAAATGATCTCAGCCACTTGTCCTACCTGTTCTTTAGTATTTCCACCCACCAATATATCATCTATATACTGATATATATGAACACCCGACGGCACCTCCACCGTGTCGAGAAGCTTGGCCAAAGCATTATGAGCAATAGTGGGAGAATGTTTATACCCTTGTGGGAGTCGATTGAAAGTATATTGAATCCCCTCCCAGGTAAAAGCAAACTGAGGCTTATCTTCATCTCTCAGAGGAATCATAAAAAAACATATCTTTAACATCTAAAGCAGCCATCCATAAGTGAGCAGCTACCTGTATTGCTGCTACTACTGATGATATATTTGGGACAGCAGCTGTTAAAGGTGGAGTATTGCTGTTCAATCTCCGATAATCAATTGTTAACCGCCAGTGCCCATCTGGCTTACAGACTGGCCAAACTAGAGAATTATAAGGGGAATGTGTTTGACTTATAATTCCTCTTTTTTCAAGATCATTAATCACTTCTAAAATGCCCTGTTTAGCAGTAGTTGGCAATGAACACTGTAAAACACAGGTCACTTTAGATTGTGGTAAAGGAGCAACCTGCAAAGTTTTTACATGAACAGTTCCTATACCCCTACCTCCAAAACTCCACACTCTGCCATCTGGCAAACACCACTGTTTACTTGCCAAAACATCAAACCCCAGTATATTTCCTTTACAAGGATTTAAAGCCACTTCCAACGCTGTCATCCTTTTTTCCCCTGGTAACCAAAATTGTGTTCTCACTAGGGGACATTTTTCTATTGCCCCCATCACACCTACTATATTTATAAATTTCCTCGATGGTTTAAGTCCTAACTCAGTGGCTTGTTGTCTATTTAAAACACTAACTTGAGCCCCTGTGTCAATTGAAAACGCCAAACTTATCCGTTTAGGACCCACAGGAATATATATCTAAGGTTCCTTGTCAGCGGACCATTGGCAGGAATTCACCATGCGGAGTGGGCGGCCCGATCCCCAAACCGCAGCTACTAGTTTTTTTGACTCTCTCAACTCCCCCCTCGATTCCACAAAAGGGTTAATTTTCCCTTCCTGAGGGAGTACAGTTACCTGTGTTTCCCTTTGTTCTCGAGTTTTCCCCTCCAGCAATTCCACCAACTTTAAGATATTATCAGTAGACTGCCCATGCAACCCGGCCCGGGGTACCCCCAGTGCCAGTGCCTTCTGCCAAAGATCATTCATCCTGACTCATAAAATCGACTTGGCTTATCTCAGGGCGATTCAAACTCTCTACGAGCAGGCTGTTCAGCGGGGGAAGCTGTTCGACTAACTTGTCGAACCCTCCGATTTTCACCCCCGCCCCCACTCAAATCAGTCCAGCCCATCTCTCGTCCATAAGCAACCAAATCATGTAATACTTCCGCCCATGTTAACACATGTACATGGGTATTAGAGGAATTTCGCTGATTACATTCAATAGCTCTTTGCACTCTCTCTCTAAGGGACTGGACATGTATCTTTAAGGCATCCGGGAGCCCTCTGATGAGAGGTTTAAGGTGGCTGGGATCCACCGGCGCCGCAAGCGGAATTCCACACCGCCCCCTCTTATTCATCGCCTGAATACAAGCCGCTTTTTGTGCTCCCTCCGCCAGCTCCGACAGTCCCTTTACGCTCTCCACTGCTGCAAAGTAGTCCTGCGCCTGAGTCAAACAAGCACCTAATATGGCGCACATTTTCCCTTCATTTCTGCTTATCCACCAACTTCCCCGGCTCTGTTTCAACTTTCTCACAACTTCTACCGGGTCAAGCCGCCTCTCTTTTGCCCACTGTATCTCTAAAGGGGAAGGGGCACAGCTATATTTCTGTAACAACTCCTCTATTGACATCCTGCCGACTACGCCAATTGTTACGGAGGCTTCCAAATAAGCAACCCACCACCAATTTAAAAAAAAAAAAAGATTTATTTTTTTATAAAACCACCAATCAGCCCTCCGTAGATTACAGATCCGAATGTCCGCAAGAGGAGAACAGAATAACTTTCTGGGGTTTAACAATAACCCGAAATACTTCACAAAGCCCCACTCCCCAGGGGTTTAACGACAACCCCAAACGCAAACTTCACTTCCTGGGGTTTAACGGAACCCCAAACGTAAAACAAAGCCTCACACCCCAGGGGTTTAACGACAACCCCAAACGTAAACACAGCTTCACTACCTAGGGTTTAACGACAACCCAAAACGCTCTATCACTCACCTGGAAAGTGAGGGCTCTCAACCTCGAGGACCTGCTCAGGGCAGCGTCCCGACCCAAAGTACCTCGAGGAGTTTCCCTAGGTGGTGTCCCGAACCCAAGGGGAGAGTCCTGACCGCAGCGTGCAGCTCCAGAGGACGAGCTCAAAATGGCTCCCCCAGGGGACTCCATTTATACCCAGACCGAATCTGACCTGTAGTCAATAGCGGCTCCCATTGGTCAAAGGTCTCAGCTACCGCGAGACCTTGAAAACAAAGACAGCCAGAAACTGCCACGTTTCAGCAGCCATGAAGCTCTGTTTTCACTGGGCGGATGCATCTGCCACAGGGGTGATATAGGTATATTAAGAAAGTTAAGCATAACTGTAAAATAGTTAGCTATAGTAAACTTAAATTATACTTTAAACTAAAATTCCTTTAAGCTGTAAAAGCAAGGCATCTCTGAGCTGTAAAAGCAAGGCATTTCTGAATTGTAAAACAAGGACAAAGGACTGGGGCCTCTGACACCTGGAGATGGAGGACACCTGTGATTTGCAACCCAAAGGATTGTTATAAATTGAGACCACAATGGACTATAATTCAATCTTTATTAATTATAGCAAGTAGAATATGAGCAAAGACAGCGCTGGACGGCAGGGGAGTCTGCGCTCCGCCAACTGCCGTGCTGAGTAGTTCAAACAGTCCCCTTTTTATACATCTTTACTTCCGTGCTCATGAGGTAGTGGAGGTACTCCGCGCATGCTTCAGTTGTTGTTAGGGGGGGTCGTTTCCTGCCTCCTGGTATTTGTTGAGGCTGAAGTAAGAAGTCTTCCCTCTTTGTCTCATAGTTGATCTTTCACTCATATATCCTTATATGGGCTGTCTTGTCCTGTTTCTTGTCGCTTCCTGGAAATCTGGTGGTTATCTTGCATGAGCAGTATCTGGTTCAGTTTGTGTGAGCGATTACAGTTATCTTATCTCACACAGGCGGCGTCCAGTGGTTGTTTGCATGAGTGGTTTCTGTCGTCTAATTTTACATTGAGCTTAACATAAATCTTAATAAACAATACCTTAGTCCACAGTTTCTCACAATCCCCCCTTTTTCTTTTTATCCTATTGTTTATTAGGTGCTACTTTCATCTTCATTCTTGTAAACAATTTCTTTTTCACAATTTCGACATTTATTATAGCACTCACAATAATGATTTTCGCATGGTATAATACATTCACAATAATTTTCATCTTCATTATTAGATACACTTTCATATTCTACTCTCGAGGTTAAAATAAGCAATTTAGCTGTGTCAAACCGTTCTTTAATAAAATGAAAAATATAGCGTAATATACAAGGCCCAAATATAAGTCCCAGGATCAACATAATAAGCGGTCCTGCTAAAGCCGACAACAAAGTGGTTAGCCAAAGTGAAACATTAAACCAGTTTTCATACCATGACCTGCCCGCTTCACGATCCTTTCTACGTTGGTCTAACCTTTTCCGAAGTTCGGACATGGTGTCTTGGACGACTCCCGTATGGTCAGCAAAAGAACAACATTCTTCACTGAGAGCTACACATAACCCTCCTTCCTTCAAAAATAATAGGTCTAATCCTCTTCTATTTTGTAGTACTACTTCTGATAAAGACTTTACTGAAGTGGCTAAATTTTGGATAGATTGTTCTATTTTCGCTAAATCCTCATCTACAGCCATTTGCAAACCTTGTAATTCCTGACCTTGTACTAGAGAGGCTATACCTGTGCCTGCTCCAACTCCACCCGCTATCAGTAGTGTAGCTAGGGTTACCGCTGTAATTGGTTCTCGTTTTTGTCTATTCCGGTCTCCCTCAAAGTGATGCAATATTTCTTCCGAGGTGTGATAGATTAGACGAGGAACAATAATTACCTGCACGCAAAACTGAGATTGATCAAACACATTTAGAGATAGACAAGGCGTTATTCCGATGTCTGAACAAACCCATTTAGCTCCTGGTGTCGGGATAGCCCATTTGTCCTTTTGATTTTTGTGTTTCTCTATATTGGTATTAGTGACTGTTCGGTTGCATAAAGGCTGATACTTTTCGGGCACTGTACCTATACACTTTCCTTGACCCGTTACTAATTGAATAGTAATTCCTTGCATATGATTCCTCCGGCCATCCCATGGACATTCTCGTGGGTTTGAACCGTTAGACCATCGAATCCTTCCTGGTTTTCCAATTGCCTCAAAATATGGTGGTCTAATATTATAACATAACCAGCATTCTTCAGTTAAATTTGGTTTGCTTTCATTAAGGGTACGATAAGAGGCTTGCATTAGATTCCATAAAGGGTCTTTGGATTCTAACAACTTTAAATCCCTGGATAAGGAGAATTCAGTCATGGTACCATTAGCTGTTTTCAAGAAGGAGTCTGGGGAAGGGGTTGCGATGTTCACGGGGACAACCTTTTTTTAGAGAAAGTGGGTGGATTCAGGACCGGATTTGGTCCTACTGGTAAAGGATCGTGGGGTATCCTTTCTTTTATTATTTTGAAAAAGCTTCCTCTATCTGCTCCAGGTTCCCAATATCTAATTCCCCAGGTACGGCCAATTAACCATGTGTCATCTTCTGGTTGTTTAACTTCAATTTCTATTCTGTCGCATTCTGATGGAGATGATTTCACCCCCCTTACAGATCCCCAGACCCCGGAGCCGTCAGATCCATGTTGTGGTGGAATGCAACCTGGAGGTCCCCAAGTGATACTTATATATTTGTCTCCTTTTGTTGGCCAGTCTGAGGCTATTGTCTCGCAACCCCAATAACCGCAATAAAAATGGCCTGGATAGTTGCAATAACTCTTTCCAGGATTGGAAGCTGGACACACATAGAAGGCTTTGGAGTTGGCTTCCGTCGCCTCCCAGCCTCTCTGGATATCGACCGGAATCATTGAGACTAATTGGACAGTAAAATTCCAATTTCCCGGAGAGGTCTGATTTTGTATTAGTCTAGATTCCTGTAAGTTATATAGTTTCCAGAGCATTGGTTCATGGGGGTTTCCATTTGCTTGGGTTATTATCAATAACAAAACTAGCGGTACACCAGAAAAAAAGGTGTCTGTCAATTTTGCCAATTTAAGTATATTTTTATCATCCCTGGGGAAGTTTGGCCATTGTTGCTTTTGTGTCCCATTGTTCTGATTCTTTTCTCCACAGTTTGTTCCTCCTCTGCCTCGCCCGTCGACTCGGTTGCTTCGAGCCACGGGGTGTACCATCTTCTCGGCAGCAAGGGAATTCTTCAGGAGAACAGCTGTTTTGGGCTTTCTGCCTGTTTATATATAGGCTTCCCACTTTACAGCTTTAACTAATGGGATGAGGCAAGGCACAGTTGGTACTTCCCTTCTTACACTTTATAGCCAAGATTTCAGTTACAAAGGGGATTGGTTCGTTGGAATAGTAACAATAATATTGAGGGTTTATTCCTTTGGTAAAAATTTCCCACCACTCATGGGATTCTTAAATAATTTCTTGTTTAGACTCTAATTGCTTTGATTTTCACTCAGTGAGAGTTCTTTGGATTTTCCAACACTGTGTGCAAACCCCTATTGAAGGGTATCCACATTCACAGTGAGTCCACCATTTATCCTGGCATACCATACACTTGGAACAAGCAAACGGATAACAATTGCGGTTCAAATTATTATACTTAATTCGTATATCTAGAGTGTTTATATCAACATATTTTCTATATTCAATATTGTGTGGTTGCATGAGTTTAACAATTTCCTTTAGTACATTTTGTATGCTTCCATATATAATATACGAAGAGAGAAATAATTATTGCGAATATAAACAACAATACACACTTTATACCAAAAGGTAATGCGACAAAATGATCAAGCAAAGTTTTTATCATTACTTTATCTTTTCAGGGTTATCTTGGTGTCACCTGGAGTACTGATTACTTTCCAGTGGGGTCTTGTCACTGGGCCTTTAACGCGACTGGCATGAGTCCATCCACGCTCAGCAGTCCGGACAGCTGTTTCTGTTGTAAGCAAAACAAGATAAGGTCCCTCCCAATTGGGTTTTAGGGTTTCTTCTTTCCATGTTTTAACTAATATCCAGTCCCCCGGTTTGAAAGTGTGAATTTTTAAGTCCAATGGAGGTCGTTGCACAATCAGCCCATGTTCCCAAAGTTTGTTACGATGCTCTGCTAATTGTGAAACATATTCATTAATTACACGATCTCGAATTAAAACATTTGTTTGTGGACTTTCAATTCTATAGGACATTCCATATACCATCTCAAACGCTGATATTCCTATATCTGCTCGGGGTCTGGTTCTGAGTATTAATAGTGCCATGGGTAGGCACTTGATCCATGATAGTTTGGTTTCTATCATTAATTTAGTCAAAATAGTTTTGATTTCTCCATTCATCCTTTCAACTTTTCCCGAACTTTGTGGATGCCATGGCGTATGGTATTCCCACTTAATTCCCAGGTTTTCTGCTAGATCTCTAACAATTTTTGACACAAAATGTGTTCCTCTGTCTGAGTCGATTACATCAGGTACTCCATATCTAGGTATAATGTGTTCAAGTAATACCTTAGTAACCTGGTTAGCAGTTGCCTTGGAGGTAGGAAAAGCCTCAACATAATGTGTTAAATGATCCACCATTACTAATAAATATTTGTAACGCCCTACTCTGGGTAGTTCAGTAAAATCCACTTGTATGTGTGAGAAAGGTCTGTATGCTGGGGAACGTCCTCCAAGAGGTTTTTGTCTCGTGTTGTTTCGATTAACCTTTTGACAGGTCTCGCAGGCTGCTGTGACTGTCTTTGCTATATTATATACGCCTATACAGGCAAACTGTTGATTGAAATGATCAACTAACACCTGGGTTCCCCAGTGGGTTTTACTGTGTATTTTTGAAAATATTTCGAGTGCTATGCCCTTCGGCAAGACTTCTCTCCCATCTGGTAATACGTACTTACTATCCCGTTCCTTAGCTCCCATTTGTTCTAGTTTTTCCTTTTCTGCAGACTCAAAACTCAAATTTTTACTAACAGGTACTGGTTGTATAGTCAAAATCGTATTATAATTGCCTGCCACTCGTTTTGCTTCTATATCAGCTGCGTTATTTCCCCTGACTTGATAATTTGTACCTCGCTGGTGTCCCTTTATATGTACAACTGCTATTTTATTCGGCACTTTCAATGCCCCCAGAACTCGCCGAATTAATTCCGGGTGTATCAATTCTTTTCCTTGTGAGTTAATAAATCCTCTTTCCTCCCATATTTTTCCAAAGGTATGTACCACTCCAAACGTATAGCGTGAGTCTGTATATATAGTTCCATCCTTTCCCTTCAGTGACACTAATGCTTTCCACAATGCATACAGCTCACAGGCTTGAGCTGACCAGCTGGCACTCAGGGGGCCTGATTCTATTGTCTTAAATTCTCCTTTTTCCAACTTAACGATGGCATATCCGGACAATCGTTTACCTTCCACTATTCGTGATGACCCATCTATAAATAATACTTTTCCACATTGTAGTTCAACAATTAAATCCCGTCCCAACAGATTAAATTCTGCTTCAGGGACGAGCAAGAGTTCACCCATTCCAAATTTATTTTCAGTTTCGAATATCACATTTTTGATTTTGCTTACTTTAAAGGGTTCTCCTTTTGTCCCTATTACTTGTACTTTTTCAGGGGAAGCTTTACATCCCTCAGGTATTTGCCTAATAGTCGATTTCTCAGCCCCTGTGTCTACTAAAAAGGTGAACTCTTGTTTATGGGGACCTATTTTTAACTTTATCAAGGGCTCATGATGACTCCGGTCCCCTAAAATATAGAGCCCCTGACTCTCCTATTCTGCTTTCAATATTTCCTCATCTCTGATCCTTTCTCTGCAATTCTTCTTTATGTGTCCCTTCTTTCCACAGTAAAAACAACATCTCTGTTCCTTCTTTACTACTGCGTTCCCTTGTTTTATTCCAGCAGATCTGTGTTCACCAGTCCGCCCGTTGCGATCCTCTCTGACAGCTGCTATCATCATTTTTACTTGTCGCTTGCTGCTCTCTTCTTCCCGCCTTACGTAGACTTTCTGAGCTTCCCTCAATAATTCATCCAACCCTCTATTTTGCCAGTCTTCTAACTTTTCAATCTTTTTTCTGATATCTTCCCATGATTTTGCTACAAACTGAGTTTTTAGGAGCGCTTGCCCTAAAGGGTCGTCTGGATTTACCCCAGAGTACAGTTGAAGGACTTTCCTCAGTCGTTCCAGCCACTCAGTAGGGCTCTCATCTTTCTTTTGCATTTCATTAAATGCTTTATTGATATTCTGGCCACGGGGTACTGCTTCTCTAATCCCCTGAATTACTATAGTTCTCAGATCTTGCATATGAGTTCTATGCACCGGATCCTGATTATCCCAGTTAGGTCTTTGGAGTGGCCATTTGATATCTGCTTGGGGTCCCTGGGCATGCTGAACATCCCACAGTCTCATTCCTGCTCGTCGAATCATATCTCTTTCCTCGGTAGTAAATAATTGACCAAGGATAGATTGCATCTCATCCCAAGTATAAAGGTTTGGTCCCAAAAATTGATCTAATCTTTCTGCCACTCCAAGTGGGTCCTCAATCAAGTTTCCCATCTCGGTTCTTTTAAAATCTCGTAGGTCAGCCGAGTTTAGGGGTACAGAAATATATCCAATCATAGGCTGAGGTCCCCCCATGGGCATTTCCCTTAGAGGATACATCTGAGCTGCCCCTTTTTGACTTCTAGTCATGCGTCTAGGAGGAGGGGAAGACCCTTGTTCCGACTCCGGTGGGGGAGTGGGAGCTCTGGGGACCTCGGGAGGGGCTACGGGAGCAGGAGGAGGAATGTAAGGAGGGGGGGTTAGAAGGGTTTCGTCTAACTCTTCCTGCTTTTTCTTTTGTTTAGTTTTTTACTTCATTCAGTGGGTAAAGTTTAGCTCCCGGTCTTTTTATCCATACTTCCGCATACTGACTCTCCTCCGGGTTAAGGGGTTTTTTTTTTATTATTGACCCAGAGGTTTAATTGCTGTCTTACCCAATCTTCTTCTGACCCATAGACTGGCCAAAAGGTATTTTTAGAAATCTTCTTCCCTCCCCATATCTTAGTACAGTATTCTATCATTTTCTGCTTATCTTTCCCTAGGGTTCCAGGGAAATACCTCCAATTGTCTAAGATATATGCCAAAGGGGTATTCTTAGGTACAGTGTGTACCCTTCCCATGGGAGTCGAAGGCTTGCTGCCCTTCGCCCCCATCTTCTGGAATATCCACAAACATACACTCACTCACTCCCCTTGTTCCTGGCCCAATCCCTCGCGGGAGATGGGAAACGCAGTACTTAAGAGTCCACACTCGCTTGGTTCAGTATATCGAACCTCTCATTCGTTATATTCCAGGAAACCCAGTCCCGCCCGAACGGCAAACCTGCGAGCAAATTCGCAATATACTTACGCGTCCTGCGTCTTCGTCCGGACTCCTGTGCACAGAATTTTTATGGGATTTTACCGGTTTTCTCCTTTGCTCACTATTCTAGAATTTAGGTTCGTCGGTAAGGTTGAGGTAGGCTGTCAGTCGCGGGGCCGCGGATTGCCGCGGGGCGCCTCCCCGGAGGACAGAAGCCCACCGTTCCTTATCCGAGTCACGGCACCAGGAATTGTTATAAATTGAGACCACAATGGACTATAATTCAATCTTTATTAATTATAGCAAGTAGAATATGAGCAAAGACAGCGCTGGACGGCAGGGGAGTCTGCGCTCCGCCAACTGCCGTGCTGAGTAGTTCAAACAGTCCCCTTTTTATACATCTTTACTTCCGTGCTCATGAGGTAGTGGAGGTACTCCGCGCATGCTTCAGTTGTTGTTAGGGGGGGTCGTTTCCTGCCTCCTGGTATTTGTTGAGGCTGAAGTAAGAAGTCTTCCCTCTTTGTCTCATAGTTGATCTTTCACTCATATATCCTTATATGGGCTGTCTTGTCCTGTTTCTTGTCGCTTCCTGGAAATCTGGTGGTTATCTTGCATGAGCAGTACCTGGTTCAGTTTGTGTGAGCGATTACAGTTATCTTATCTCACACAGGCGGCGTCCAGTGGTTGTTTGCATGAGTGGTTTCTGTCGTCTAATTTTACATTGAGCTTAACATAAATCTTAATAAACAATACCTTAGTCCACAGTTTCTCACAGGATGACTCCCCATTCAAGGATATGCATCACACATCAAACCGAGAACCAAGGAAGATGGCACCGCTCAAGGATGTGCATCATATCACGTTTCGATAAGATGGAGGAAAGCATGACAATGTTGATACATTTATGGCCTACGGAAGAGACTGTTGATACAGAAATTCCAGGACTAATTACACATCATTATGAATACATATGTTTGTATTGTAAGACCTTGTGAATATGTATGAGATACCTGCATTTAGGTCGGGGTTTCACTGGCTTAAGGTGTGCATGTTTGGTGGAGAGATCCCCCATGCACCCAGCGCTGAAATAAGGAATGCCTGCTTTCTAACACTCTGACTTCTGGGTTTTAGAGAGTTCTTCTCCGACCGACTTTTATGGTATCAGGGGAATGCAGAAAAAGGCATTTTTCAAGTCTGAGACTGAACCAACCCTGTTCTTCAGTGAGGGTTGTTAACAGTGTGTATGGGTTTTCCACTACAGGATGAATATCCTGGGTTATCTGATTTATTGCTCTCAGGTTCTGGACCAACCAGTAATACTTACCATTGGCCTTTTTAACTAGAAAAATGGGTGTGTCGTATTTTGATTCACATTCTACTAATAACTTGTACTTCAAGAATTTCTCAGTTATTGGCACTAATCTGTTTCTAGCTTCCAGCTTTAGAGGATACTGTTTAATTCTTACTAGGGATGATCTTTGTAATAAAACATATATGGTATTTGTTATTCAAATCTCAAGGGGAAAAAGAAGTTGTAGTCAGGATGTTGTGGCCGAACAGTTTTGTAATTCTCTTATGTAAATAAGAAATAAGATATATGTATATAGTTTCTATTGTTAAAATCAGTTGTTAGAAGGGAGCTAAAATGGCCCCCATCTTCAAGCCACTACAAAAACACTTGTGCTGAGTCATCCCCCCTTCTGTGAGGGAAACCTGAGACAAGCCCACCGAAACCTGAGAAAAGCCCGCGAAAACTTGTTTACACCTTTGCAGACCCCTCAGGGTACGCCCATCATGAATATGGATGAAGCCTACACTATAAAGGGACTCGGTTCTGCCGGGTCAGGTGTGTGCCCTGGTAGAGCAGAGACTCCCGGCACACCAGCGCTGTTTTGCTCACTCGCCGCTTGCTAATAAAATTTTATTGATCACTAAAAATTGAGAAGTGGTTATTTCCCACTAAATTACAATTAATCAATGTTATAAATGCCGAGGCAGAGGCGAAAATATCTTTAATAAATTTATTTGCAATAAGAACAAGCAAAAAAAACTAGGCACACCGGGGGGCAGGGGGGGCTTCCCGCTCCGCACCGACGAGCACCGGGTGGTGCTGCGTCACTCTCTTTTATAGTCCCTCCTTCACATGCGCAGCGGGGTCCCTCAAACTTTCCCGGGGCTCCTGGCAGGGATTCCTCCAATCATATTTCACCTGCGCAATCCGGTGTTGCTGAGGACTTCTGACAGGGGTCCCGCCGGTAATTTTCCACCTGCTTAGCATCTGTCACGGAGGAAAAAAACCTCCAAACTCCTTTCAACAATAAAACCATGACAAATCTCCTTCAACTTATGTACATGGCAAATTCTTAACAAAGTCATCATATTTTAACACGAATCACCACCCTATTCTTCGCAATCCCTCGCCTTTTGTTTTATTAAATTGATTCGTGTTTCGGTTTCAAAACATGCTAGGGTTTATTGTATGGGATTTGGGTGTTCTGTTTTCTTTATTTTAACTATCATTAGTGGGTGTACCTCTCCTCCTTTGGCTAATTCAGGATCTATTGGTATTGCAGAGATTTGCATCCCTTGAACAACTGAATGAATCAATCTAATAAAATATGGAATCATACATGGTTATAAACATTAGGGCAGCAAATGCACACAACAAGTAAAATAAAAGCTGTTTTACCCATGGAGCTCCAGGTAACCAGGACCATAGATCGCCATTCCAGCTACTCCATGTTTGGACAGGGACATGAGCCAGTTTTCTGATATCTGTGGTCAATTAAAGGACCACTTCTCCTACATCATCTATTTCTAGACAACAATTGGAGACATTTAGTTTTCCACATACCCCTCCCTCTTCAGCGAGCAGGTAGTCCAGGACCATGCGATGTTGGAGGATTGCAGTGCGCATCTGTTGAGCCTGTTGAGCTAAAAGATCTATAGTATTAGCAGTTTTATTCGTAATGATTTCTAAAACTGCTTGCAGTCTAGTTATACAATTCAAATTATAAATTGGTTCTCTTGCCCCTGATATTGGTTCATTAGGGTTCCAGGTGGCAGGCCCATAGAGTTTAATTATTCTCTCAGGAGGCCACTCATTTTCCCCCCACTTTTGTGTTCCACCTATTTTGAAATCAATGGATCGCTTACAACAGGTAATACTCTTATTTCCTAATTTTATTCCTAATTGGGGGCCATCCGCCTCTGGAAGAAGGAAAAATAGAGGTCGGATAATCCCTATATAACAAATTCCTGACCAGTTCATTGGCAATTGTTTGTAGGCAGTATGTCCGCATATCCAATAGTGGCCTTTTTTGGCCTTCGTACCTTTGGCAAATGGTCCCTCTGCAGTCCTTGGGGTTTGAAAATAAGTCGTATTTTTGTCACCCAAAGGGCTGAAAACTTCGTTTAAGTTGTTATTTATCCGTATAGTACAATACCAGGACCCAGTGTCATTTTTCCATTCGCAAGTTCAATTATAAAAACTGTTTCCTCGTAGTTTGGCATATTCAGTTTCATTTTTGTCTGACCAGAACCCCTTGAATCCTTTGCTGCATCCTTGTCCATTAAGCCACAACCATATATAGATACCTCTATCTTTGTTAATTAACTTATGTGTAAGTGTCCATTGACACTTACTCTCTCCCACATCAACTCCTCCTTTCTGAGTTCGGTCCAGACAAAATTTACCCTTGTTAGGAAATTGAACTGGCCATTTTTCACTATCTTCCCAGGTAGTATTATTAACATCACTATAGTTACTTACAATTTGTGATGGGGAAGGCGGCACAGAAACCCACAGCCAACTTGACAATCCCAAAGGTCCCCCACAAACCCAGCAATGACTTAAATTGAAAGTTTTACTTATAGTTTTTGCTAACAGAACAAACTCATTCTCTTCAAAGGGGTCATATAAGCTGGTAGTGTTTTGACCCTTTTTAGCCATCACGAGGCCAACACACAAAATGAGGGGAAAAAGCCAGTCGCCATCGTGAGGTCCAGTATGGCACATTTTTCTGTTTATCCCTGGACCCATTGGGTTGCTGCCAACGGTCGGGTTTGTGTCGTCTTAACAGCAAAAATGGAGGCCAACCCGGTCTTGCCCTCACTTGGACTTACCCTCAGCTTTTCCCTCACTCTATTACTTCCCTTTTCTTTCGGTTTCTTTGTCCAACTATACAAACTGACTTATGTTTTCATGCAAAACCGTCTAAAACCGAAAAAAAACCCTGTGAGTGTTACAACTTTTTAACATATATACATACACACAGGGTTCATGTGGACGATTCAAGATCTTTACTACTGTTGATGTCGCTCTGTCTGTTTCGGTAAGTCCAGTTCTATTTTAGCTTTGTTGTATTTGAAGCTTCAAATCTCCAGGTGCTGACTAGATCTTCCAATCTGATTCACCTGTGACTGGTCCTTTCACCCTGGAAATATGAGTCCATCCTCTTTCAGCAGTTCTTACAGCTGTCTCCGTAGTCAACAATACCAGGAATGGTCCTTCCCATCTAGGAGATAAGCTTTCCTCCTTCCAGGTTTTAATCATTACTTTACCAAATATAGTCAGGGGATAGTTGGTTAAGTAGCATATAGGGGTTTGCTACCACAGGGAAACGAGCCACAGTTCGCTGATTCACAGCCCTTAAATCTTGCACCAATCTGTAAGATCCGTCTGATTTTAAAACTGGTAAAATAGGTGTATTACGTGGAGACATACAAGGTTCCAATGTGCCTTTACTTAGTAATTCATCTATTATTTGTTTCAACCCCTCTCGACCCTTTAGGGGAATGGGGTATTGTTTTATCCAAATTGGTGTCTCCGGATCAATTAAATTAATTTTAATAGGCTTTATTTCAAGTTTTCCAGTCTCTCCTTTTGTATACCAGACCTTCGGATCTATTTGTTGTTTGTCTTTTTCCATTAATGTATAATTTTTTAGTTCTTTTTCTTGTATTATTATTAATTTGAACTCCGTAATTAAATCTCTTCCCAGAAGGTTATTTTCAGCCTCTGGTAGCAACAGTAAATCCCCTATAACGATACGGGGTTGGGATTCTATTTTTCTACATCCCCGACAACTGGTACTTTAAATGGTTCCCCTTTAGCTCCCATTACTAGAGCAGTTTCTTTTTTCACTTTACATCCCCTCAGAATGTTTTTCACAGGTGATTTTTCGGCACCCACATCTACTAAAAACTCAAACTCCTCTCCCTGGGGACCTAATTTCAATTTTATCAAGGGCTCCTCTGATGTCTTTGTCCCCAGGAAATAGAGCCCCTGACACCCCTATTCTTCTTTAAACATCCTTTCATCCCGCTCTCGCTTTCTACAATTCCGTTGTAAATGTCCCTTCTTTCCACAATAATAGCAGGCTGATGTGTTTTCCCCAATTACTGTCCCTCTCTTTTCACCACCTAACGCTCCAGGTGATTCATTAGGGCGAGATCTCGGAGGCTTCTCCTCTCTCCGCTGAGTTTCTCTGACTGCTGCAACAAGTATTTTTGCCTTCACTCTCTGTTTTTCTTCATCCCTTCTAACATACACCTTCTGTACTTCTCTCAACAGCTCCTGCAGACCCTGATCTTGCCAGTCATCTAACTTTAATTTCTCTCTGGTATCACCCCACGATTTGGCCACGAACTGAGTTTTCAGCAAAGCCTCTCCCACCGGGGAGGTCGGGTCTACCCCCGAACGTATTTGTAAAATCTGTTGCTCGCTCTCTGCTTTATTCCCCGGCCGGGCTCCTCCAGCACCGCGCTCAGACCGCAGCGCTCGGCGCAGCCCCCGCGGGGGTGCAGCCGCCGTCGGGCCCCCTCCCTGCGGTGCCGCGGGGGGGCCGGGTCCTGGTGCGGGGTCGTGCCGCGGTCCTAGGGGCCGCCCGCCGCCGCCAACGCCTCCCCAAACCTCTGCCCCACTATTTGTTGTTTGTTTCTGTTTTTCTTGGTTGCTGGTTCTGCTAGCTGGTGGAGGGGAAGGAGCGGTAGGCTTTGGTTCCTCATCCTCTGAGCTTCCCTCATGAGGAGGAGGAAGATTTTCTAAAGGCTCCCATTCTTTTTCTTTGAAAGTTTTCTTATTAGTGTTTTTATTCTTTAGTAATAGGATTTTTGATGTTATTCGGGAACCTCTCCACACCTGAGCATAGTTACATTCTTCTTGATTATAGGGTTTTTTATTGCGTACATATGAATTTAATGCCTGACATGTCCAAATCGTCCGTAGTTCCAAATTTTGGCCAAAATAAATCATCAGATTTGATAGGTTCTTTGGTCCACTCGACCATGCAATACTGAATCATTTTTTCTTTACTTTTTCCTTTTGTTTCAGGCCAATTATACCATTTTTTTAGCATACAACCCAGGGGACTGTCCTGAGAAATATCGGGCAAATCGCTCCCTCTCTGGGAACCTCTCCGTGGGTTCCCCGAGCCGCGGGATTTACTCCCTTTCTGGCCCATAGTCTTTGCCGGCGTCCTGAGATAAGACTGATCCCGTAAACCCTAGGATAATGCCTATCCTGAAAACCCTTGCCTGAGTCCTTTCAAACCCTTTCTTTCTTTCGCTTCGCCCCTTCGCCGGCCAGGCCCCTCGCGGGACTCTGGAAACGCGGCTAGAAGGGCTCCGCACTCGCTTCGTGACACTGTCACGTCTCAGTCACACCGCACTCACTCAGGCAGAAAATCACCCCTCCCGCACCAGGCGTCACTCACAGTCCGAGGTCTTCGCCTGGATCCTTCGCGGGGAATCTCCGGGGAGCGTCGTCTGGGGATTTCGCTTTTCTTTTGCTTGTTCTTACTGCCTTCCGTTCGTGATACTGTCGGTCCGAGGAAGTACTGGAGTCCAGGGGCCACCTAAAAGGTGGGGCGCCTCCCCTGAAAACCAACGCTCCACGGGTCCCGAAGTATCACGTCGGGGTCACCAAATTGTTATAAATGCCGAGGCAAAAATATCTTTAATAAATTTATTTGCAATAAGAACAAGCAAAAAAAACTAGGCACACCGGGGGGCAGGGGGGGCTTCCCGCTCCGCACCGACGAGCACCGGGTGGTGCTGCGTCACTCTCTTTTATAGTCCCTCCTTCACATGCGCAGCGGGGTCCCTCAAACTTTCCCGGGGCTCCTGGCAGGGATTCCTCCAATCATATTTCACCTGCGCAATCCGGTGTTGCTGAGGACTTCTGACAGGGGTCCCGCCGGTAATTTTCCACCTGCTTAGCATCTGTCACGGAGGAAAAAAACCTCCAAACTCCTTTCAACAATAAAACCATGACAAATCTCCTTCAACTTATGTACATGGCAAATTCTTAACAAAGTCATCATATTTTAACACGAATCACCACCCTATTCTTCACAATCAATAACAAATTTGGTGCCGTGACTCGGATCCAGATCTTTTGGTGCGAAACCCCAGATAGGGGAGGCGCCCTATCTTCGGATAGCCCCAGTCTGAGGATCTCGTGGCCAAAACGTTGGATATCCGAACCCCTTTTAATTCGGACTCGGGAGTGAGCAAAAGAATCTGCAGAACCCCTTAAATTTTGTGCACGAAGACCGATCGAAGACTCCGGGGAGGAGTAAGTATTTGCGTTTGTGCAGTTATCCGTTCGGTTGGGGTTGGTAATCCCAGAGTGCGAATGAGTGAGAGGTCTCGAAGAGATCACCCGAGTGCGGACCCTTTAGTAGTGCAGTTCTCGTAGCCTGCGAAGGAGCGAGTCACGAATAAGGGGAGCGTGTGTGTGTGTGAAAGAAGGCACTCTGGAAGATGGGACAGAGGGAAAGCAAGCCCTCTGGATCCATGGGAGGGGGCAAGGAAGAATTGCCGGATATCCCACTAGGAGGTTGATAATCCCAGAGTGCGAGTGAGTGGCACTCTGGAAGATGGGACAGAGGGAAAGCAAGCCCTCTGGATCCATGGGAGGGGGCAGCTGAACTCCTCCCGCTGCTGGCTCCAGCTGGGACAGGGCTTGTTCCCGGGGCGCCACCGCCCGACCCGAGCAGCGTGCCCAAGCCGAGCCCTGGAGCAGTGTCGCGGAGCCTGGCCCAGCGTGGGGGAGGGGGGGGGCAGAGCTGCCCCCTCCCCAGCCGGGAGGGCTTGTCCCGAGCACCCAGCTGCCCCGGGGTGGGGGTTGGGGCTGGGGCAGGGGGCACCGAGCGGCCCCAAATTAGCGTTTAGGCTTCTGCTCAGAGACAGGCTGCAGTAAACTGTCTCGAGGGGGCTCTGTGCTGAGCCCCCCCCCCCCCCCCTTCTAACCCGCTCATACTTGTAACCAATGATTCTGACCCTGAATCTCCCGGACCCCCTCAGCGGGTTACCCGAAGCAAAGTTAAGGAAGGGAGATTATACCCCCTTAGAGAAATGCTTGTGCCAGGAGTGGGGGCACAAGGGGAACCGAGAGCGGGGTATGTCACTGTTCCCCTCAACACTGGAGATGTGAGAGATTTTAAAAAAGAAATGGGGAACCTATTAGAGGACCCGCTTGGCGTAGCTGAACGGGTGGACCAGTTTCTTGGGCCAAATTTATATACCTGGGATGAATTACAATCTATCCTAGGAATTCTATTTACTATGGAGGAACGAGATATGATCAGGAGGGCAGATATGAGACTTTGGGACCAGCAACATCAAGTGGGTCCCACAGCAGATCAGAAGTGGCTGTTGGTAAAACCCAACTGGAATAATCAAGACCCAGGCCACCGAACCCACATGGCAAATTTAAGAATGATCATAATTCAAGGAATTAGAGAGTCAGTTCCCCGAGGGCAGAATATTAATAACAGTTGTACTCAGGAATAGATCCTGCCACCCCTGTGGGGCAGGCATTATTAAAGACTCAGTTTGTGGCTAAGTCTTGGGCAAATATTAGGAAGAAGCTAGAAAAGATCGAAGATTGGCAAGGGAGAGGAATTGCTGAGAGAAGCTCAGAAAGTTTAGGTGGATTCCTACTTGAAGTGGTGGTATTGTTCTCGTTATCAATTTGGATACCCAGATAATGATCTATTTAAATGTCGTTTCACTTCTTCCTGACTCGTTTATTATTCAGTATACCTTTGCCTGCTTGACTTGGTGATCAGAAGGTGACAGCTTAGAACTTTCTGTCCTCTTGGTATTTTGAGGACTGTAGACAAGGATCAAAAGATCACTGTGATAGATACAAGCCCTTGGCTAGCTTCAGCAGCTTTTTCTTAGCAGTGATGAATCAATTTAAATAAAGAAAATCGGAGTAAAACATTATCAGAGTGAAAGCAATAGTCCAAGAGGGAAAAAAGTGAGCAGATCTGCAGCTTAATCTGGCTGCCTGTTCTTCAAGCAGGCAGCTCTCTTACATCATTGGCAGGAGTTGGAAAAAAAAAAAAACAACAAAAACCCCACAGAATCAGGGTTCTAGCATACAGGCAGGTATATGGGCTGGGGAGCCAAGTTCAAGCTAATTTGCCCCCAGACCACACTCTTTTGGAGCTGCTAATCTGGTTTGTACTTCTTAACCAAAAGACGGGGAACTGACATAATTGTAGCGCACTGACTAGACAGCTCATAAATGTTGTGTCTTTTCCAAAGGAGGAGGATGCTGCTGTGCCCTTTGCAGACTTTCTCCTCACAGGCCATGGCCTAGAGCTTGCCAGTTTTGTAATTTGTGATGTGCTATGTAAACACCGTGCAGCGCGTGTGTGGTATAGCTGCCCAGATGCTTTATTTGATTGCATCTGGAAGTACATGGGCAACAGTCTCAGTAGATTTAAACTACCCTTGCTCTAAATGTCTAGACCCAGTAGGAGTTTCAGGTTGAGAGGAGGCAATGCAGAGTGTGTAACAGCTCAAACATGCAGCAAACTGCATTATTTTAGCCTGAAAACTGTTCTGTGCATTCCCCAGTGCCTGCATGTAATAAAGCTGTGCAGAACATGGATGTTTTATGTGATGTTTACCTGGAGGCCATGGTTTCTTTGGGATCAGAGATTTTCATTCATTGAATGGTTCTGCCTGCTTTATCCTGTTGAAAGGATCCCTGACCATACAGCTTTTGCATCAGTTGGGATTCAGTACACGAAGGTGTTGGCAATGGCCATAAGGGAGGGACAAAAAGGGGCTTTAGCGGCAATGAGAAAGTCTGTAAAGGATAGACGCCCCTGGAAAGGAGGCAGTCATCCCTCCGACTTGGAGCGTAAGAATATGAAGGAAGTGGAATGTTTTTATTGCAAAAGGAAGGGACATGTGAAGAAGGTTTGCCGGAGGAGAATCCAAGATGAGAAAATGTTTTCTGAAGATTAGTGGGGTCAGGGGCTCTATGTGCTGGGGACCCCAAAGAACAAAGAGCCCTTGATAAAACTTAAAGTGGGTCCTCAGCGACAAGAGGTAGAGTTCCTTGTGGACTCAGGAGCCAAAAGATCTACCATTCAGGCTCTGCCTCCAGGCTGTAAAGTATCATCAGAAAAAATCAGTGTAATAGGGGCTAAAGGTGAACCGTTTGAGGCCCCGGTTCTTCATGATGTGATTGTTAAATCAAAATGCAAATATGTGATTAGAACATTTTTATTAATTACCAGAAGCAGATTATAATTTACTTGGACAGGATCTGATTATAGAATTGGGAATTAATCTGAAAGTAGAAGAAAGAGAACTCAGAGTCAGATTATGCCCCCTCACAGTGGCGGATGAAGAAAAGATTAACCCAGAAGTATGGTATACCCCAGAGACAGTGGGTAGATTGGATATCACCCCCTTCGAAGTCACCATTAGGAACCCAGAGATCCCGACTAGAATCAAACAGTATCCCTTGCCGCAAGAAGGCAGGAGAGGCTTAAAGCCTGAAATAGAGAGACTCCTTAATCAGGGGCTATTAGAACCTTGTATGTCACCTTTTAATACTCCAATATTGCCCGTTAAGAAGGCAGATGGGAGTTATAGATTAGTGCATGACTTAAGAGAAATCAACAAAAGAACTGTAACCAGATTTCCTGTAGTAGCAAACCCCCATACTTTACTTAGTCAATTGAATCCTGAAAATCAGTGGTATAGCGTAATAGACTTGAAAGATGCTTTTTGGACGTGTCCTCTAAAAGAGGAGTGTAGAAATTATTTTGCTTTTGAATGGGAAGACCCAGATACCTTTAGGAAACAACAGCTGAGGTGGACAGTTTTGCCTCAGGGTTTTACTGAGTCCCCTAACCTCTTTGGACAAGCCCTCGAACACATCTTAAAAGATTATAACTTGGGGGAAGGTGTTACTTTAGTATGGTACAAAAGGAAAACATTAAGTTGTTAAATTTCTTAAGCCTCCAAGGATTAAAAGTATCCAAATATAAATTGCAATTTGTAGAAGAAGAGGTGAAGTATTTAGGTCACTGGATCAGTAAAGGGAGCAAGAAATTAGACCCAGAGAGGGTAAATGGAATTCTTTCTCTCCAGGCTCCCAAAAACAAACGACAGGTTAGGCAGCTCCTTGAACTACCTGATGGGAGGAAGGTTCTCCTGAAGACAATGGCTTGGAGAGTTATGAAAGATTTCCATACTAAAACTCACTGGGGAGTACAAACGTTAGTAGATCAGTTTGCTATTAAATACATGTGCATAGAGATTTATAATGTTGCTAAGGAAATAATAAAAAGCTGTTTAACGTGCCAGAAAATTAATAAGCACCAATTAAGAGAAAAGATTCAAGGGGGACGGGATATGGCATACAGACCATTTGGAAGAATTCAAATCGATTTTACAGAACTACCAAAAGTAGGACAGTACAAATACCTCCTAGTATTGGTAGATCATCTCACTCATTATGTGGAGGCCTTTCCCACCGCTCGAGCTACAACAAATACTGTGGTAAAAAAATAGTCTTAGAAAACATCATCCCTAGGTATGGAAATATAGAAGTAATCGATTCGGACAGGGGTCCCCACTTTGTGTCTAAAGTAATCAGAGAGACATTGACTTCCCTGGGGACCAAGTGGGAATTCCACACTCCCTGGCATCCACAAAGCTCAGGAAAAGTAGAAAGAATGAATGGAGAAATCAAGAAACAACTTACCAAATTGATGTTAGAAACAAAGATGTCTTGGGTTAAGTGCTTACCCCTAGCACTTCTGAATATCCAGACCCAGCCCCGAACTGATACTGGAATATCCCCGTTCGAAATGCTATATGGTATGCCCTATGATATGGAATTTCCCACTGATCACCCAGTATTGGAAAAAGACAATTTGCAACCATACTTAATAAACCTCATGAATAGGAGAAAAGAACTATGCAAAAAAGGGATGGTAGTACAGAGACCTCCATTAGAAATTTGTATGCACTCCATAAGACCTGGAGACAAGGTGTTAATAAAAACTTGGAAAGAATCCTCTCTTACCCCTCGTTGGGAGGGACCGTTTCTTGTTATACTCACAACAGAGACTGCTGTCCGGACTGCTGAAAAGGGATGGACTCATGCTACCAGAGTGAAAGGACCCTTAACGCCTGATCACTGGGAAGTAGCTGAGACATCAGGAGATCTGAAGCTAGTGTTGCGAAGGAAGAAGGACTAAATGAATTTTGTAAAACCCCTAACTGTGTTTGTTATCCTTCTGTGTGTTTTAAATGCACTACTTGTGAGGAAAGTTGGTGGGCGCACTGCGTCCACGGCTATTCCCCAAAGGAATACTGTGCCCAGTGCTATATAAGAGAAAGAAAATTAACCAGTCAAACCTTACGAGTGGGGGTATCAACAGGAAAAATTGTAAAGGAGTCCCATAAATGGTGGACTATATTTATAAAAGGGATAAATCCTGAAAAAGGGTGTGTGCATACCAATGAACCTAAGCCCCATAACGTGAATATAGTACAAACTCTTTGCAAATTCCAAATACTCCAAGTGCCCTGTACGATCCCACAAGTGAAAGCCCAGAACTGGGAGGCGTTTAGGTGTCGACAACGAGACCCTAACCCCACAGAATACGACTGCTGCCGAGAAGATGGAAAGCCCCGCTGCTCTAAGGAATGGAGTAGGCGGAGGAGGCAGAGACGTATGGAGAGGGGAAAATAAGAAAGGCCTCGAAGCAACCAGTTCAGGTGATTGTTGTGGCAAGGAGAACTGGAAAGCATGGGGAAGGAAAAGATCTGAGCATGCAAATCCTGTCGCAAGACAGAAATGGTGGACACATTTGTACAATTAGCTAGTAATTGGAAGATGAACCCACCAACTCTCCTCACTATAGTAGTCATTTGGGCTGTGGGAGGAATCTCAACCCCAGCCTATACTCAGGCCTTAACCCACCAACCGATACTACCTCACCAAGTTTGCCTCAAGAAAGTGGGGCAAAGCATTGTTAGTTGTGTTTTGATGTTAAGCCTCCATTTTATGAGGCCCCTAGTGTTATTATTAATTGGGTTAACTTTTGGACCATGTATATTTAACAAGTCTGTGATGTGTTAAGGAGATTTGAAAAACAAAATTAGTTAAAAGAAAAGGGGGGAATTGTAATAAAACATATAGGGTATTTGTTATTCAAATCTCAAGGGGAAAAAGAAGTTGTAGTCAGGATGTTGTGGCCGAACAGTTTTGTAATTCTCTTATGTAAATAAGAAATAAGATATATGTATATAGTTTCTATTGTTAAAATCAGTTGTTAGAAGGGAGCTAAAATGGCCCCCATCTTCAAGCCACTACAAAAACACTTGTGCTGAGTCATCCCCCCTTCTGTGAGGGAAACCTGAGAAAAGCCCGGGAAAACAGGAGAAAAGCCCAGGAGAAAAGCCCGGGAAACTTGTTTACACCTTTGCAGACCCCTCAGGGTACGCCCATCATGAATATGGATGAAGCCTACACTATAAAGGGACTCGGTTCTGCCGGGTCAGGTGTGTGCCCTGGTAGAGCAGAGACTCCCGGCACACCCAGCGCTGTTTTGCTCACTCGCTGCTTGCTAATAAAATTTTATTGATCACTAAAAATTGAGAAGTGGTTATTTCCCACTAAATTACAATTAATCAATAACAATCTTGATTTAAGGTTAATTCTTACTGATTCTGCTCTTTTGGATTTTCCCAGGACTCCTCCAGCCCATACAATAGGAATCACAGCATCTTCTACTTCTCAAGGTACCTCCTGTAACTCGGCTTCCCTCTGTAGCATAAAGACTTGGGCATCCAAAGCTTTATTTTCAGGAATATGGATTGGGATTTTCCCTTTTTCAAAAGTGATTTATGCATTCAGTTTACATAATATGTCCTGTCCTAATAGCAGCACAGGGCAATCTGGTATATAGAGGAATCGATGGGTTAACACCCTGTTCCCAATTCCAAACTTCAAAGGCTGGAAAAACAGTTGTTTTTCTTTCCACCCTGTGGCACAAATCACTGACAAAGAATTTGCTCATGGGTCTTTTACACCTATTTAGTACAGAATATGTTGCCCCTGTATCAACTAGGAATTTAACTGTCTCATTCCCCAGCTTAATTGAAACCAGGGGTTCAACTGGGGAGTTTTAATTCCTCAACCCCCGGTCCCTGTCAATCCGAGTCTTCCGTACCAATCATAAATAAGTGTGCCTCTGGAACGGGTGCAGACAGGGATATTCAATTAACTGATTGTCTCTTTGGACATTCATTTTTCCAATGTCCCTTTCTCTTGCAGATCACACACTGATCCCTTCCCAGAGGGATTCTATTTCTCATATTTCCTCTTGTTCTTCGTCCTCTTGGGAAATCTCTTCCCCCAGAGGAGGTTTGTGCTTAAGCAAATGTGGTTGCTAAAATTGCAGCATTTTCTGTTAACTGAGATGTTGACATTCCAGACATGCCCTCTACTTTTGTAACTTTCTTCTTATATCTGGTGCTGACTGACCTACGAACAAAGCAGTCAACTGTTGATACTGTTTATTCATCAATCTGCCTGCCCCTGTATTTAGATTCCAGTCTGGGTCTTGTGCTGGCATAAAATGATCTGGACCACAATGCAAAGAACAAATTCACATACGGCATCTCATTCCATTTTCCTTCACATCTACAAAGCAACATCAGTTGCAACACAGTATTATAGTTTATACTTCCACTCTTAAGCCTTTTCTCCTGATCATCTAAAGCATATAAGGGCCATCAATGATTACAATATTCAATCAGTTTCTTTCGGGTCAATGATTCTCCCCCCAGATCTTTCCAGTGTTTCAATAAGCAGCCTAAAGGACCAGCCTTTGGAATTCCTCCATTCTGTGACTGGACAGAACCCATCACAATAACAACACATGAAACAAAATAGTACAATGACAACACACAAAACAAAATGGTACAATAACAACACAAAACAATAACCTAACACAGAACTACAATATACAGTTTAGCGTATTAACCCAAAGGGAACTCTGCTATTTTTTTCCAGTTCCTTAAAATACATCCTAATGGAGACTTTTTCAGATTTTTTTTTTTAAGTTTTAGATTGTTTTGCACCCAACTTATTTAAACCTTATTCATATACAAAGCCAAAAACCGCAATCCAATGCACAAAGTCAGAAACCGTGATCCAGTAAACAGCATGTAATTCAAAAACCCTAATCCAGTAAACAAAGCATGTAATTCAAAATTACCAAGACTAATGGGTGGGACTCAAACCCACAATTCTCCCAAAGGGGACTTAAACCCCTATACCAGTTTCAGACCGGGTGGGACTCAAACCCACAATATTTCAGACCAGGCATCCTCCAAACTTTTGTCTGGTAGAACTTATCCAGGAGGGGACTTGAACCCCTCGGGTACCCTTCTGGCTCAACCTTGTGAGGCTTTCACCATGTCTGACAGGCAGACAACCAGAAATCCCAAAAGAATGCCTTTAATCTTACTAGGGGATTTGCTCCAAGCTCTTCGGTTCGGGGATTAGAGGCTCTCCCCGAGAATCCCTCCGTGCCGGCTGGAGGTCCTGCGATCCCACGGATCCATCGAGATTCAGAAGCAGGGTCCCAGCTGGGTCACCAAAATGTTACCGTAAATTCGGTCTCAAAAGAACCCCCTAAGACTTAGTTTGACGTTTTAGAGGCAGGCATTCTTTATTGCAGTGCTGGACGCACGGGGGATCACTCCACCTAACGTGCATGCCGAAAGACAAAAGCACACTTATTAGATACAATAAAAGAAATGAATATTCATGTAATTCCCGAAAAGTACACACCTATTTCCAGAGGATCTAATGCATATGTTAATACATTGTGCAAGCGTACTGAAATTTGGGGAAGGGTCTCTGAGGGGCTTTCACAGGTGTCTGTTGGTTTCTCTGCCCTCCCCGGGATGGACCCATCACAGTTGCAAAAATTATGTCCTTGGGTGCGTTCTTGTCTGAGGCCCCTTACAGCAATTAGCACCAACTGCTTGCAGGCATCAGCTACAGGTATCACTTTCAGCTACCTCCAAAGCTCTGTTTTGGGGCAAGCTATTTCTGTGCCTGAAAGGGGCAGTTTTTTCACAGTGCTTTTGTCCTGTTTCTGATTGAAACCTTGCTGGTTTCAGCCTGGCAGCTGAATTGCCAGTCTAGTTTGGAAGACAGCTGTGGAGAGGGCAGAAGTCCTGCTTCGGGACTCTGAAATCTCTTTTCTGCATCGGAGGGAGCACAGAAAGATGCCAGGTTCCCTAAGACAGAAAAATTGGTGGGCAAGGGGAAAATAGTTTCAGGTCATTGTTTTATCTTAATTGTTCTACTGTTCTACAAAATCTAACAAGCAAAAGCTTCTGTTTTAAAATGGGGTGCTTCACAGTCCAAATTCTGTTTTCTTTGTCTCCCAAAATAAGATACAGGTGAGATAGACTAAATGTTGCAAACTACTTTGATTTTTATAGAACCTCATGTCTAACACCATATGGCTGCATCAAAATCACTCAACCTAATTCTAGTTTGGGGCTGGCATATGTGAGTTGCATCTCATGCTTCTTAGCAGTTATGTGCAGGGTACTGTTATGTTTGAATTGGCTCTGAAAAATCCTCTTATAAATGTTTTGACCTGCCGCTATGTTATAGAAATATGTCCTTAGCATCAAATGGTACTATGGCAACTGCCCCTGCAATATGACACAATAGCAAGAATTCTATATGCTTCTAATCCATAACTCCCAAAATACCTTCTGGACATCCCAAGCCACCTGGCTTTTCCCACCCTCTTCTGAGCTGGGGAAGCAGCTCCTTCCCAATTTATTTTTCTAGTTCAGTCCAAGGCAAAGCTATCTTGAGCCAATTTAAGTAGATCTGAAACAATATACTTAGTCCCAGTTGTCATAACCTATATTGCAGGATATTCCCTTTGCTTTCTTATGACACTTTCCCAGTTGTTTGTATGATCTCTTTTCCCTTCAGGACTTTCTAAATAATTCTTTGACATGAGTTCTAATATACGCTATATTCCTCTTTGTATATCTTACCAAAGGTGATTTGTCAACATGAAATCTAATTAAGCTTCTGTTTACACATTTTAAAATCAATATAATGTTTTATTCAGAGTTTAATATATTTATTTAAAGCCTCACCTGACAAGGCAGTCTTGTGTTTTATGAATTGATTTATTTCCTTTACAATAGCTAGAGACTTGGGAGCCCATATGTGTCTGGAATCTGTTTTTGTTAGGAGCTATATAAGCACACTGTAAGAGATGGGCTCTGCCTTAAAGAGCTGAAGAACTGATATTATAAACACTCAGAACTAGCTATTGTGCACTCAGATCCTAATATACATTTAGTGATAGTCTTATGGAAAAATCTGAAATATTTCAACTCTCTCAATCCACGCTAATTACTTTAGCTACAAATTTCTCAAGTACACTGTGGGCTCATACATGGCATTCTGTTAGTAATCAGGAGCTGCAAATGCTTGAGTGCCAAGCCACCTACAAGTTTCACAGCATTTGATGAGTAATTGAAGCATTTGTGTGTTTAGTACATCCCATATGCCATGAATGTCTTCAAGTGGCGATAAAGTGATAGATAGCAACAACAAGGTTATTGAAAAGTTCTGCAGATAATAGGCTAAATTAATCTCTGAGGTAACCCCATTGACTTTAGCACACTGATAACTACCCTGGAACAGGAAAAGCAACATACAAGGATGTAAGATTTAAAGTGGCTCTTCCCTGTTTCTCTGCTGCTGCATTGCCAGCATGCTACTGGTGTATGAGCTGTACTGATTTTCTGAGGCATGGTTGATAATACCATTTAGAGCTCTTCAACAGGGTCCCACAGGCATTAGAAAACTAAATTGTCATTGCCAGAATATGGGCATTAATAAAAATAATTGCCCTGATTTCTCTTCCATAATAATAATAATTTTTAATATAAATTATGTTAACATTATTCCTCTCATAAAGGACATTTTGCTCAGAAGGAACAGTGACTTAGTAAGTATAATGTATTGCGATTTACAATTAACTGTTTCTCCTCAAGTTTTTCTTAGTCAGAGCTCACTAACAACATCCAGGTGTTGATACAATGACATGAAAGCTACTGAAAGAGTCTCACATCATTGGCTCACTGGGACTTATGTTTGATCAATCCTTTATACTTTACATCATGCCTTTTGGTTATCTTCTATTGTGCATTTAGCACAGAAAAACTGGGTAATTATTTTATCCTTGTTCTAAGCATGTACTCAAGCACCTGTCATTAGCAGCACCATGTGTTCAGTTCATGCCATACATCTTTGAGTACTATTTTTTGATGTATTTATCATACGATACCACAGGTGTCTTGTAGAGATCTCTTTTAGTCTTTGATGGGCTCCAGACATCCTTCTCATTGGTCTATTATCTAGTTGTTTACTATTTGCACTCTTGATCACCTTATTATTTTAATTTCATCATTCTAGTAATTAGGTTTCCTGTTTTTCAGGCCTGCATGCTATTATTTTAGCCTACAACTATACACAGACTAGGAATAAGCATTGCCAATTTGCATTGCATGTTGACAGAAGGCAAACAGCAAACTTCCTGAGAGAGAGTAGTGAAGCTTTGTGAGACTCTCAGGCACTATGGAATAGAGCAGACACATAATATCATCTTTTCTGCACAAACTTCTCCACTGAAGAGTTCTCATGAAAGAAAATGAAACTTTGGCCCTTCTGGATCTTTGAACAATGAATAAAATATGCATATTTTCATATAAATTCTACATGTACTTCCAAAACTTCCATTAGAAGTTTAATTTTAGAAGTTCTAAAATTAAGAATATGAAGGCGCAGAAACAAGGCCTCCATGAAAGGATGTGATATATACATCTCCCCTTTGAACAAAATGGCTGTTAAACAAGAAGAGCAAAATGTCACTGGAAGGTAGAGAAGTAGCAGTGAAACCATGTAAGTGTATATTCAAGCCTTCCCTTTTTTCATCATTAACATAAATGAGGTGAAAATTACTTTTTTCAAACAAGATGGAATCACAGAATGGTTGAGGTTGGAAGTGACCTCTTGAGATCATCTGGTCCAATACCCCTGCTCAAGCAGGGCCACCTAGAGCAGGCTGCCCAGGACCATGTCCAGTCAGATTTTTAATATCTCCAAGGATGGAGATTCCACAACCTCTCTGAGCAATCTGTTCCAGTTCTTGACCTTCACACAAGTGTTTTCTTGTGTTCAGATGGAATTTCATGTATTTCAGTTTGTGCCCATTGACTCTTGTCCTGTCAGTGTGCATTACTAAGAAGCCTGGCTTCCTCTTCTTCATTCCCTCCTATCAGATATTTATAAACATTGATAAGTTCCCCCCTGAGCCTTCTCTTCTCTAGGCTAAACAGCCCCAGCTCTCTCAGCTTTTCCTTATATGAAAGAGGCTCCAGTCCTTAATCATCTTTGTGGCCCTGCACTGGACTCTCTCCAGTATGTCCATGTCTCTCTTGTACTGGGGAGCCCAGAACTGGACACAGGACTCCAGGTGTGGCCTCACCAGTGTTGAGTAGAGGGGAAGGATCACCTCCCTCGACCAGCTGGTGATGCTCTTCCTAATGTAGCCCAGGATACCATTAGCTGCCTTTGCTGTGAGGGTGCATTGCTGGCTCAGGGATATGAGCCAGCCAAATATTCTTAAAAACTTCAACCAAGGATATGTATGTTTTCATGGAGCCATTGACATTTTTGCACAACGTTTTCTGCATATTTTTTCCTCCAATCCCACTTTAACCTGAAAAAATTGAGGTTTCTCAAGCCATTGGCCAACTACATTACAAACACCAGTACTAGTGATTTAGTTTTGTCTTCAGGATTTGTTTTCTAATTGCAAAAAGATACTCCATCTTTCTGATACAAGATGTCCTGGAAACTTTTTCCTCTTTAAACTTTTTTACTTCAGTAAATCATGCCATTCATAACCTGTTGCTGTATATATGCTTTACTGTAGGAATCATTAGCAATAACATTTTATTTCTATAGAAATTAATCTATTTCTTCTTCTAGGAATCATTTGCCATAAATAAGATTTTTTTTTTCCTCTGCATTTTTCACATTGAAAAGACTGTCTGAGGCTTGGATATTTTCCTGTCTTAGTGTGAAAAAGCATGATTTTGTTCAGACTCTGAAGATGTTGAAGGATCTGCTTGATCCTAAATTAAGGCTATGTAGTCCCCCCTCCCACTGTCCTCCCCATTACAATGCATTCCTACATCTTGAGTATTTATGCCAGTAAAATTGGTGGAGGAATCTTTTCTGCCAAATGAGTAGTAATTTGTTGTTATATTTAGCACTGGGTTCCTCATCCTCATTGAGCATGCTCTGTAATGTATCCCAGAAAATATCTGTGGCTTCTGTGGGAGCTTCACTTTGGTTACTTATAAAATTCTCCCCCGCCCCCGAGCCTGTTGCGCATGTTCTCTACCAAGGACAGAGTCTGAGCAGAAACATTTTCAGTGAAGTTTTTAGGTCAGCTGAGACTGAAATTATTCCAGCTCTGGCAAATAAATAGCAGTGTGGTAACCAGTCTGGGAACCCTGAAGTGGTTCACATGGGAAAACACAAACCCCTAAAACTGGAAAGGGCGCTGTAATGGGGGCAGGCACAGAGCACAACACTCCAGCCACATTGGTGTTTCAGAGCCATTTTCCCCCTCCCTTGCCCCAATGCTGAGGCCCCATCAGATTTCCAGCACAGCAGCTTTTCCCCACCTTCCTAAACCTTGCACAGAATAGCTGGGGGGAATCCAGCTCAGTCCATCCATGTGCTAGCAGTGGGGCAGAGTGCAGGGCAGCTGGAGGGGAGCCAGGTGTGCATGGGATACTGAGGTTAACCTTGTGCAGTGGTCTGCAGTGGGAGTGCGAGAACCAGACATAGCAGGGCCTCTCCAAACCCAAGAAGTTTAGCTGGGACTAATCTTTGGCCAGTGCAGAAAAATGCTTATTCTGTTCAGGTCTGTGCTAATGTCTCAGAGGGACACTGTATTACAGTGTAAGACAGGAGGACGTATGTGGCATGTGCTGGTAAATCACTGGGTCAGGGGGACTGGAGCAGCAGTGGATGAATGTCCTGGTTTTGGCCAGGACAGAGTTAACTTTCCGTGGGCTGAGAGGGAGCACAGCTGAAGGGCTGGGTCCTGATCGATCCTTGGAGCATTCCATGGCATGTGACATCGAAGCTCAGCATATAGGCGGGCGCGTGCTCTCTCACGGGTGGGCGTTGTTTGGTTTGGTTTTGGTTTCCGGATCGGCTGGGCGGGTTTCTGTGCTGTGGTCGGATCGCTGCTGGGGACGGGCTCTGTACCGGTCGCCGTTCGGTGAGCCACTACTGCATTTTACCCGTTTTGCACTACTATCGTTACTGTTGGTTTTGCTATTATTTTTTTTTTTATTTAACCTACAAATTTCTTTTTTTTTTTCTCCTATCCCTCCCCTATTTCACTGGGGGGGGAGTAAACAACTGGCCACGTGGCGATTTACTACCGGCTGAGTTCAAACCACAACAATGAAGGAAGAGTGGAAGAGGTTGTGCTTGCATGTTTAAGTCATTCTTCATAGGAGATGCCAGTTTTATAGTTATACCATGTTGTTTAAAAATATGTTTGTTCAGTGATAATTTGAGTTAAAAAAGACCTTAAAATAATAGTTACTGGTTTAGTTCTGGTTCAAGGAAAATAAATGATTAGATGGGTTTTCAATTTGATTCTACTCTCTGTGCTTATCAAATATGCAGCATGTATCCTACTCTTCATATCTTCTATAGCATTTTTAGTTCCTTTTTTAAATACTCCTCCTGCTGAAATAGAGATGCATCTGATTAGTTGTATCATAGTAACATTCCTTAATGGTTGCATAAATAATTCTTCTCGTTCTCCTTCTTTCTCAGCTAAGTTCTATTTATTTTTATGAATTGGTGGATTTGAGGCCCAGATACAACTAACTGAAGGCTCATCTGAGTCCTGATTCCGTTTGTGCTCTTTTAAGAAACCAGGGATGGCAATTTTGTGTTTCTACTTCATTCCGTGATGGACAACCCTGTGAATGGTGGGGTCATCATTATTTTCCTGGGGACTACTGACCATAAACCACTCCTCCTTGCCTGTAATATAAGTCATATTCCTAGGAAGATTCTTTTTGCCCAGAAAAAGATGAGAAATAAAATCTTCTATATCAACAGAAAATCCCATGCATTTCAGTTCTTATTAACCAAAGCAGCTGCTTATTTTTTTCCTGCAGTGCATCTTGGATACTTTTTAGAGAGGACTCAACTGGTGGAATGATAGGAAGGTCACAGCAGAAAAAAGAAAATTACCACAACTCCTTGTGAACCAGTTACTAAACACTTTTCTAGACATTTTATACAGCATCAGTGCCGAGCACACAGCAAATCCTTATTTTAAAAAGGCATTAATGTACAGAGTACTGAAATAACAATTTTATTAGCACATTGCTTTTTAATGTAACAATTTTATAGCATAAATGCACTTCAAAAGCTTCCTTGTAATATGAGCTCTGGATATAATGGAGATAGAATAAATGTCATTGTATTAATGATAACATAAAAAATGCTACATCAGAAGCTCTTTGCCTGCAAGTTTCTTCACATGCAGCTATGTCTATGAGGCGAACATGTTTTTCATGTTTTCACAAGCTACAGTATACATTTGCAGTTGCTGCAAGTTCATGTCTTAATTTCAGAACCGCTGCTACAGAGGCCAGTGGCTAGGGCATCCCCGCTTCCTACAGACTCATTCCAGAGTTTGTAGCTCAGTTTTACAAATCTGACCAATTCTGAAATTGTTTTTCAGCAGGATCTGGATGCTGTCACAGAGCTGCTGATGTGTTTATTCCTGGCAATGCTCTCAACTAGGAAAGCTCTGAATTCAATTACTCCTTCCTTTTAGGGACAGCAAAGGCAGGGAAAGTATGTTTTCATCAACATCATCTTATTGAAACCCTATCCAACAGAAGTCTAAAATTACCATAGATTTTCACATTATATTTTAACCACCACATAACCACATTTATGTACCTTTTCCTTGAGGGAAGAGACCTTGTCTGTGCTAGGATAGAGAACTTGTGGTTATAAGTTTCTGTGTTTCCTTGGAGAGTCCAATGTGTATAGGTGCTTTTAATATGTGCTTAACTAGCTGAGGTAAAGCATATGGGAAAGCTAGGCCCTTTATGGCCAACTAACCTGGTGTCAGGCATCCTAGCTTCATAACAAGACTTCTAATGAGGACTAGAACTGTTTCTGCTTTAATTTCACGGAGCTAAGGTGACTGGGAAAATATGCCCTTTTTGGCCACTGAAGGGGAAATTCAAAATGTAACTGCTCAGCAGTGGTAATTTGTGACTGAGGAATGATCTGGCATGGAGGGCAAGAAGGCCCAACTGCAGAAGGGGTTAAACGGGCTGGAAGCAGGAATGTCAGAGACAGAAGGATTCCCTGCAAGGGAGTGAAGTTTCCCTAGGTGATAAGAAATGCTGCAGTATTGTCTTGAGTGCTGTGGGGCCACTTTTGGGAAACAGAAATGAACACTGGGTTAAGGTGCCTGTCCTGGTATAAACCCTGGCTGGCAACCAAACACCATGCAGCTGCTTGCTCACCCTCCCCTGCCCAGGGGGAGACTCATAGGTTGAGATAAAAACAGTTTAATAATTGAAATAAAATAAAACAATAATAATAGTAGAAAGTACACATGGGTAATGCACACTGCGATTGCTCACCACCTGCTGACTGATACCCAGCCCATTCCCAACTAGCAATCCCAGAAAAAGCTAAGATCCTGAAACCCCAATCCTGGAAGTGAGAGAGAACACCCTCCTTCCCAGCTGACCCGCCTCTATATACTGAGCATGATATAGAATATTCCATTGGCCAGTTTGGGTCCGGTGCTCTGGCTGTGCTCCCTCACAGCTTCTTGTGCACCTGCACATGGGCAGGACATGGGGAGTTGGAAAGTCCTTGATTTCTTAGCAACAACTGAAAACATCAGTGTATTATAAACATTCTCCTACCCAATCCCATACTGAATCCAAAACACAGCACTATTCTAGCTACTAAGAAGAAAAATTAACTCTATCCCAGCCAAAACCAGGACAGTACCCCATGCTGACACTCACGTGATAAGTGCTTGTGCAAGTTTATATAAGAAATTGGCTCGTGACACATTTTTGCAGACTCCTTGTAGAACCACTTATGGTAGTAGGACCCTGTCCAATGCATTGTTCATTAAATCTTTTTATTTTTAAGTACAAACATGTGTTTAATTCACCTCGGGGTGTACAACAACAATCCCCAACACCATCCTGAAGGGTGTCCAGGGAAGTTGAGAACCTACTTGGATCAACTAAAGTACTTTTTAAAAAATATTGTGGTTCCACCTGTGCTAAAAGAGCTAACTTGCTATCCTAACACACAAGTTTAGAAACACTGATTGTTTTTCTCTGTAGACTAGACAAAGGGTATGAAAGTTCCTTAGGTGAATGTGGTGGGTTAACCTTGGCTAAGGGCCAAACATCCACCCAGCTGCTCACTCACTCTTCCTCCTCAACAGGACCAGGGGAGAAAATAAGATGGAAGCCAGATCATCCATTTGGTAACTTCATACAACCTCTGGGTAACTCAGGTTTGGGAATTTCACCATGACACCCTTGTATTGAGTTGAATATTTCTTGTTTGCATAGAGCATACCTAATGCAAACTGTTGTGGTAACCTTGGGGGCTGAACAAAGGATAAGCCTTCCACACACTGCTTAGTCGGATGGCCACATGTATGTATACATGTCACACAGTGTGTAGAGTCATCGTTTAATTTTAATGAATTTTACATAGGCATACAAGCTTTTTTTTCAGAAGGGACTGATAGATTATGATCTTTTCTTACTAAAGCTAGTGTGACATTGGGAAGTTCTTTTATACAAAACAGTACATCAAATTCCTACTTTTGCAAAAGTACAATGTTACTCTTCAGGCTATTTGATGACAGCATTTCTTGTTAATCAAATTAGTGGCTACAAGTGAGAGAGAGGAATGCAATGGGCCTCTGATGTAACTGAAATCCACTGGGGTTGTAACAATCTGTTTTGATCTATAAAATTCCTAGAGGGAAGTGGTAAAAATCACAAAGGTCTCAGAGCTACTTACTGAGATAAATACTGGGTCACCATATATTTAGCAATGCTAACATAAACCACAGAAAAATAGAATGGGGAAAAAAATTTCCTTCAAGTGACTATAGAGAAGGAAACAAATAGGGGTTTGCCTGAGTATATTCTCAGCTTCTTCTCTTCACTACAGATAAATCAGTGAATGCTCTGTTTTGTTTTCTGTGCTTTAGAAGGTTGGCCTACTCAGAGAAAGTCTCTAATTATTTCACTTAGAGTCTCCTCTCTTCAGAGGGAGCTGAAATACAACTGCAGCAACTGTTAAGAAACCAGACATAGGGGAAAAAAAATCTTCTGTATGTGTTCTGTCTCTTTATATCACGTGGGTAGTATAATAATATCATGTGGCTTACAGGCACGTGCAGGATAACAAGATGGTACCTTAAAATTATATCAACTGGGTATTTACTTCATATAGCAGTGGATTGTATTGTAATGATGAGGTAAAATCAGAATGAATGCCTCTTGGAGATTCCTCAGAGAAGGGGAAGAGAATCTTCGGTCACAGGCTTGCCAAGCTGGTGAAGAGGGCTTCAAAATAAAGTTGCTGGGGGGAGGGGAACCTCAATCCATCCCACTTCTACCAGCTTGATGCCAGTGCCAGCAATAGGTGCCCAGAGCCTGGAGAGGGATCGCAGGTCAGCAGGAGAACACCTGAAGAGCAGAACAAAGGCATTCCAGCCAGTAAGTCAGCTTCACTGGGGGCCCAACTTAAATGCCTCTATGCAAATGCATGTAGCACGGGGAATAAACAAAAGGAGTTAGAGACGTGCACACGCCTGCAGGGCTACGATCTTATTGGCATCACGGAGATGTGGTGGGATGGGTCCTATGACTGGAGTGTTGGGATGGAAGGATACAGGCTCTTTAGGAAGGACAGGCAGGAGAGACGAGGTGGGGGTGTTGCCCTCTCTGTCAATGACCAGCTGGAGTGCCTGGAGCTGTGCCTGGGGATGGGTGAGGAGCTGACCGAGAGCTCATGGGTCAGGATTAAAGGGAAGGCAGGAACAGGTGATGTTATAGTGGGGGTCTGCTACAGGCCACCTGACCAGGAAGACCAAGCGGATGAGGTTCTCTATAGACAGATAGGAGCAGCCTCACATTCACAAGTCCTGGTCCTCATGGGGGACTTAAACCACCCTGCTATCTGTTGGAGGGACAACACTGCAGGCCACAAGCAATCCAGGAGGTCCCTGGAATGTGTTGATGATAACTCCCTTCTCCAAGTGATAGAGGAGCTAATGAGGAGAGGTGCTATGCTGGACCTTGTTGTCACCAACAAGGAGGAGCTGGTGGGGAGTATGAAGCTCAAGGGCAGCCTTGGCTGCAGTGACCATGAAATGGTGGAGTTCAAGATCCTTAGGGCAGCGAGGAGGGCACACAGCAAGCTTGCTGCCCTGGACTTCAGCAGAGCAGACTTTGGCCTCTTCAGGGATCTGCTTGTCAGAGTAGCATGGGATGAAGATCTGGAGGGAAGAGGGGCCCAAGAAAGTTGGTTGATATTCAAGGATCATCTTCTCCAAGCTCAGGAGCAATGCATCCTGGCAAAGAGGAAGTCAGGTAAGAACACCAGGAGGCCTGAATGGATGAACAAGGAGCTCCTGGACAAGCTCAAACATAAAAAGTAAGCCTACAGAGGGTGGAAGCAAGGACAGGTAGCCTGGAAGGAATACAGAGAAACTGTCTAGGTAGCCAGGGATCAGGTTAGGAAAGCCAAAGCCCTGACAGAATTACATCTGGCCAGGGACATCAAGGGCAACAGAAAAAGCTTTTACAGGTACATCGGTGATAAAAAGAAGACTAGGGAAAATGTGGGCCCTCTCTGGAAGGAAAACGGAGACTTGGTCACCTGGGATATGGAGAAAGGTGAGGTACTTAATGATTGTTTTGCTTCAGTCTTCACCAGCAAGAGCTCCAGCCACACCACCCAAGACACAGAAAGTAAAGGCGGGGACTGGGAGAATGAAGAACCACCCACTGTAGGAGAAGATCAGGTTTGAGACCATCTAAGGAACCCGAAGGTGCACAAGTCCATGGGACCTAATGACATGCATCCACAGGTCCTGAGGGAACTGGTGGATGAAGTGGCTGAGCCACAATTCATCATATTTGAGAAGTCGTGGCAGTCCAGTGAAGTTCCCATTGACTGGAAAAGGAGAAATATAACCCCCATTTTTAAAAAGGGAAATAAGGAGGACCTGGGGAACTACAGACCAGTCAGTCTCACTTCTGTGCCTGGCAAGATCATGGAGTGGATCCTCCTGGAAACTATACTAGGACACATGGGAAATAAGGAGGTGATTTGTGACAGCCAACATGGCTTCACTAAGGGCAAATTGTGCCTGATGAAGTTAGTGGCCTTCTACGATGGGGTGACAGTGTTGGTGGATAAGGGAAGAGCAACTGATGTCATCTACCTGGATTTGTGCAAAGCTTTTGACACTGTCCTGCATGACATCCTTGTCTCTAAATTGGAGAGACATGGATTTGATGGATAGACCACTCGGTGGATAAGGAATTGGCTGGATGGTCACACTCCACAAGTTGCAGTCCAAGTGGAGAGAGGTGACGAGTGGCGTCCTCAGGGGTCGGGGTTGGGACCAGTGCTGTTTAACATCTTTGTCGGACATGGAGAGTGGGATCGAGACACCCTCAGCAAGTTTGCCGATGCCACCAAGCTGTGTGGTGCAGTTGACACGCTGGAGGGAAGGGATGTGCCATCCAGAGTGACCTGGACAGGCTGGAGAGGTGGGCCCATGCAAACCTCATGATGTTCAACAAGGCCAAGTGCAAGGTCCTGCCCATGGGTTGGGGCAATCCCAGGCACAAATCCAGGCTGGGCAATGAGTGGATTGAAACCAGCCCCAAGGAGAAGGACTTGGGGGTGTTAGTGGATGGAAAACTGACTATGAGCCAGCAATGTGCATTCACAGCCCAGAAAGCCAGCTGTGTCCTGGGCTGCATCCAGAGCAGCGTGGCCAGCAGGGCGAGGGGGGGGATTCTCCCCCTCTGCTCTCATGAGACCCCACCTGGAGTACTTTGAGCAGAAACATCTGATTTCATCCTCCTGTTGGGTTCCACCCAGAGCCTGGCCACCACTCAGGGGGGAAAACCAAGGGAGTTTCTAATAAGGTTAAACACTTGAGTTCCTAATTCTTAATATGGCTAAACAAAGGAAGTTGAATACACACATTCTTACAGCATTTCATCCTTATTAATAACTACATTTTGTCTAAGCTACATCTTCCACTGGTGACTAGTAAGCCTATATATTTCGTTAATGATCAAATACTAATAATGCTAATAGAAATACAGATTTTACTAATTAACAAGAACTAATAATGGATAACGTTTAGTGTTTCAGACTTCTCCAAGTGACAGCTGCAGTCACCGAGTTCCTAGGGGAACGTAGCCTGCGTGTCAATTCCTGCCTCATCAGTCGAGGGGTCTGTGGCATCGGGTTGGAGGGTTGCTCCTTCCAGCTCACGATATGGCTTGCCTTTCCTTGCTGGTATTCACCAGGGACCTGTGGGTGATAAAACACAAGCATACCCCTGTCCCGATACCAGTAGATCTACTGGCTCTCTCCAGGTCAGGTCTCCTTCGGGATCCTTATACAAGACCCACGGTTTAATTGCAGAGTCTATTGTGGTGCTAAAATGATGTTCTGCTGCTGTCAGGGCAAAACGATTTCTGTTTAAGAAATTAAGAGTATATAAAGCCATTACCAGTTGATTATGTGGTGTGTCCAGAGAATTCCCCCTTCTTTGTTTTAAAATCAAGGCCTTTAGTGTACTGACCAGCAGAAAGATTTGAAGTTAGTCCTTTTAGAATGTCTATACCTATTATACATTCAGGAACGGGGGGAAACATGACTGAATACAATTGTCCGGGGAGGTTTCGTATTTCCCTTTCTATTTGTGTTTGTACAGTGTGGCAGATGCATCCGCCCAGTGAAAACAGAGCTTCATGGCTGCTGAAACGTGGCAGTTTCTGGCTGTCTTTGTTTTCAAGGTCTCGCGGTAGCTGAGACCTTTGACCAATGGGAGCCGCTATTGACTACAGGTCAGATTCGGTCTGGGTATAAATGGAGTCCCCTGGGGGAGCCATTTTGAGCTCGTCCTCTGGAGCTGCACGCTGCGGTCAGGACTCTCCCCTTGGGTTCGGGACACCACCTAGGGAAACTCCTCGAGGTACTTTGGGTCGGGACGCTGCCCTGAGCAGGTCCTCGAGGTTGAGAGCCCTCACTTTCCAGGTGAGTGATAGAGCGTTTTGGGTTGTCGTTAAACCCTAGGTAGTGAAGCTGTGTTTACGTTTGGGGTTGTCGTTAAACCCCTGGGGTGTGAGGCTTTGTTTTACGTTTGGGGTTCCGTTAAACCCCAGGAAGTGAAGTTTGCGTTTGGGGTTGTCGTTAAACCCCTGGGGAGTGGGGCTTTGTGAAGTATTTCGGGTTATTGTTAAACCCCAGAAAGTTATTCTGTTCTCCTCTTGCGGACATTCGGATCTGTAATCTACGGAGGGCTGATTGGTGGTTTTATTAAAAAAAAATAAATCTATTTATTTTTTTTAAATTGGTGGTGGGTTGCTTATTTGGAAGCCTCTGTAACAACAGCTTTTCCTGGGATTCACATATGTTAAGGAAGCCTCCGCTCCAGCATCAATCAGGGCATTTACAGTTTGTGCGGACCATAATATTGATTCCCCTCTCTTGCCTCCTGCAAAGGGTACAAGTTAGACCCAAACGTTTGGTTTTGGTTGTGGTAGCACCCAGACTGTGGAGGTGATACTTCTGAGGAGGGTGATAAAAACGGTTGCACATTTCGTGCTCTTATCCATTGTGGACCACGATCTGTAGAGACACAAGCATACCCACGTCCCCAAGTAACAAGGTCCCGTGGGCCTTCCCACTTGTGGGAGATAAGATCCCGCACTAGGACTTTGGCACAAGGAACGGATACTTCGCTTGAGCTCTGTAACAACAAAAAATGTGTTAATATCACAGGGTTATTGGAATATTGTGGGATGGTAAGATGATTCAAAGTATATATTGCTTTAGCAAGATGGCTGTGCGGCATCTCTCCTTGCATTCCCCCTCTTTGTTTTTCAAGCAGTCGCTTGAGAGTAGCATGGGTACGTTCGACAATGGCTTGTCCTGGGGGGGAATGAGGAATGCCAGTTACATGAGATACACCCCATTGGTGTAAAAACGCACAGGTGCAGGCTGCCACATATCCTGGGCCGTTGTCTGTTTTAATGTGGTGAGGGATGCCTAAAGCTGCAAAGGCAGATCTCCAGTGCGAGGAAACATCTCGACTTTTCTCTCCTGAATGGGCGGTGGCCCATACTGCTGTGGAAAAGGTGTTAACAGAAACATGTACATATTTCAAGCGCCCAAATTCAGGTATATGAGTAACATCTGTTTGCCACACCTGAAGGCTCTGTAGACCTCTAGGGTTAACTCCTAGCTGAGGCACAGATATGTGTTGTTGGCAGTCTGGACACAAAGCTATAATGTCTTTGGCAACAGAAGGAGTCAATTCAAACTGTTGTTGTAATGCTCTGGCACCTTGGTGGAAAAAACCATGAGAAGTCACAGCTGCGTCAGCAACAACATTCAAAATAGCTTTTGCCTCTGGGGACAATTGCTGGACTGAAAGTAGGTCTGAGTCTCCCTTTAAAAGGTGAAACAGTGGAGCCAAAAGGGAATTTGTAATGCCCAGCAAGGGCTGTAACCAATTGATTGTACCCAATAATTTCTGCACATCATTCAAAGTTTTTGTTTCATCATTAATTTGAATTGGTTGTGACTGGATAGTGTGATCTAATATTTTCACCCCTAGATATCTCCAGGGCGGCAGTGTTTTAACCTTTTCAGGGGCAATGTGCAAACCATATATTTCCAGTGCCTGCCGTAAAACTGGCATCACTTCCTGCAAATGCATTTTTGTTGGTGCAGCTGTCATCCATATAATGATAACAATATACGTTAGGGAACTGTTTCCTAACTGTTGAGAGAGCTAAGGCAACATACCACTGGCAAATAGTCGGACTGTTTTTCATGCCCTGGGGCAAGACCGTCCAATGATATCTTTTACAAGGTTCTTGATTGTTTACTGTTGGAACTGTAAAGGTGCATTTCGGGGCATCATCAGGATGCAACGGGATCGTAAAAAAACAATCTTTCAGGTCGATTACACATATGTCCCATTCTCTTGGTATCGTTGTTGGTGAGAGCATCCCAAGTTGTAAGGCGCCCATACTTTCCATCACTGCATTGACTTGCCTGAGGTCATGCAGCAGCCTCCATTTGCCAAATTTCTTTTTGATTACAAAAACAGGTGTATTCCAAGGACTATTAGAAGGTTCAATGTGGCCTTGGTCTAATTGCTCTTGTACTAAGGACTGCAGGGCACATAGCTTTTCTTGGGACAGGGGCCACTGATCAACCCAAACAGGGGTAGTTGTCAACCATTTCAAGGGAATGGTTGGTCTCTTTGTGCTCTCTGTGACAGTGGCCCCTATGAAAAACCCCCTGGCTGTGGACTGATAGTCGTGCCCCACATTCCCAGTACGTCTCGTCCCCATAGATTTAGAGGAGCTGCCACTACATAGGGCCGTACTGTGGCCACTTGTCCTTCTGGGTCAACAATTTGAACTGGCATAGTACTCTGACGAGTGGTTGTGGCTCCTCCTATTCCTGCTAATGCTGCCCCAATATTTATCGTTGGCCAATTTTTGGGCCAATCTAGGGATGATATATGTCAGCTCCTGTATCTATCATCCCCTTGATCTGCACATCTTTTGGTGTACCTTTGGATAACGAAACAATACATGTCATAATAGGACGTGAAGATCCGATGTTCTGCGCCCAATAGATCTGCAGAGTACCTGTGGAGCCAAAAGCCCCAGTTCCCCTGGTCCGTTGTTCCGCGCCCGGGGCCTGTGAAACAAATGGTACAAGTTGAGCAATACGACAATTTGCAGGAACAGTTACTGGTGGAGATGGCGTCCACATCACAGCACAAATTTGACCCTCATAATCTGCATCAATTATTCCTGGGAGAACAAACAATCCTTGTAAAGTAGTACTAGAATGTCCTAACAACAAGGCACTTAATCCATTCCCTAAAGGGCCATACGCCAAGAGAGGCACTTTGTGAACTCTCTCATCAGAAATAGTCACTGATGTGGCTGTGGCGACATCCGCTCTGGCACTTCCTGAGGTTTTTGCTGTGAGTCCGCTGCATAGGCCTGAAACAGATTCCGACTTTGCGCTCTGCCCTCCGTTACCCTGATTATGGCGGAATATCAGGGTTTTTTTTTTCTACCACATTAGAAGGGGGATTTCCTGTCTTATTAACCAAAAGAGGTATGATTGCATTTTTATATGCCGGTGGGGCAGCCTTAATCAGTTTATTTCTCATGGTGACAGACAAGGGATGCCGCATCACAGTGTCAGCACCTTCTGTAAAAACTGCTGCTCTTGGTGTTCAAGGGGGGGGGGGGGGGGCGGGGGCGGGTGGGTGCGGGCCAGGGGCGTGGTGCTGGGCTCGGCCGCAGGCGGTTGCCCTGTGGTGGGGGGGAGGCCCGGGGCTGCCGCTGCCAACTCTGTGCTGGCAGGTGGGGGGGCGTGAATGCTGAGTACAGAGATCCACACGCTCGGTTTTCCAGATAGAATACTGTGCCAGCGTTAATACCGCTTTTATAAGTGCCAGCCAATCCCATGGGACCAATTGCGATCCATGAGCGATTGCCTCCAGTATACCTGTTGTAAATGAGTTTTAAAGTCTGTCCTCATTAACGCTTTTCTGTAGTTCTTTAATAACAGAAAATTGCAGTCCTTCCCAACGTGGCTGACGTCCCGGCTCATAAATTACAGGAGCAACAATCTTTCTCTTCTTGCCTCACTTTTACCCATGGATCATCCCCAAGTAAGGGAGGACAGAAGCCAGGTGTTCTCTTTTAGGATCTACAGGGTCTGGGTCTGAGGGATTATTGCAGTCAAAAGACCCAGCATATAAAGCTTGCCACAGGGGTTCAGAACATCTGTCCTCACCCTCTGTGTCCTCAGACAAATCTATTAGTAAACATCTCAATGCTTTGGGATGTGCTGGTGACTTGGGAGAGTCCCCATCAGAGTCCTCATCAGCAGGTAGTGGACATGTGGAAGGGGCTCACGGCTTTTCTGGGGGTGTCTCAGCCACAACTGTAGGATCCATCCGAGAATCGGATCCACTAGGTGACGTGGCATCGGCTGCAGCTGCCGTGGCAGTCCGATCACTTTTTAGCTGTTTCAGGGATTCATGTACCAGTTGCCATGTAGTTAAAGATTATGTAGCGATGGTATCCTCCCTTGTGGCCGCCTCAAATAAGGCATTCTCTGCCTCTTTCCATGTTTCGAGATTAAAAGCAGACAGTGCATCAGCAGGGACCCCATTCCTTTTGCGCCAAATAATCAAAGTGCGTATCGCCTTTTCCTCGTGTTTGATTCCCCGCTTCTCCAGAATTCTTGTCAAAATATATAAAATAGACTTTTCCTCTGCAGAAATTTGCACCCCCATGTTAGTCCCCAGCTGCTCACCTTCTTTTTCCCTGCCACCTTGGCACAACTTGGCAGTTTCTTATCTTTCTCCCAAGGCCTGTTTCTCATCAAAGCCTTGCTGCTTCTCAGGGGCTGTGCAGGGCTGACAGGCTGATGTTGACTTGCCTCTCTCCCACATGTAAACTGATGTTCCTTGCTAGTTCGGGGGAGCCCTTATGGTGGAGAATCCCCAGGGCGACCCCAGTGCTGCTAATAAAGAATATCTGCTGAACAGTTCTATTGGATTCTGACTGTTGAGTGAATTTCTTTGTTTCAGTTGGCACCCCAGATGGGACACTCTCTGTTCGGCTGCAGTAGCTGCTGAGACGGAGGACTCCCTGGGCACCCCTGGGACTTCCAGGAGGGCCTCCTCTCCTCATCGGGCTCACTGCGGGGACAGACAAGGACCATCTTCAGAAAGGTATTCTTTTAAAATTTTGGGGTTTTTTTGCTTGCTTGGGAGGCATGCCCTTGTAAAGGTACCCATAAATCGTAGAAGACGTTCTATGTTGGGTATCATACACCCGGCAACATAGTGTGGAACACTTGATCTGGAGCGTACTTGGTCTTGGCTTGTACTTGTAATTTGCCCAGTGAATCACTGTTCATTGGTTTGGGGGCTGGATTCGTTGTGTACTTTGACCATTGGCACCGATATTGACTCTGAGACTTGAAATTTGGATTTAATTGTCTTAGTGGTATTTGTGGTTATAAGTGTAATTCTGTGATGTTTGTGTAAATGGTGTAAGAGAGCTCCTTGTGTAGTGATATAAGCTATATACCTGTACCGGGTCTGGCTGAGCCAGAATTGGTTTTCCCCTGTAGCAGCCCTCATGGTGCTGTGTTTTATGTTGGGAGCTGGCAGGGTGTTGATAGCACACTGGTGGTGTGGCTACTGCTGAGTGGTGCTCACACAGCACCAAGGCTCTTTCTGACATTTCCCCCCCACAGTGGGACGGGGTGGGCAAGATCTTGGGAGGGGACACAACCAGGACAGCTGACCCCAACTGACCAAAGGGATATTCCAGACCATATGACGTCTGCTCAGTATAAAGGTGGGAGAAAGGAGGAAGGGGGTGGGGTCACCCTTGGTCCTCTGAGGCGACCCCTATGCGTATGGGAGCCCTGCTTCCTGAGAAGGCCTGACATCGCCTGTTCATGGGAAGTAGAGAATAAATCTGTTTTCTTTTTTTTGCTTCCGCGCGCGGACCTTTGCTTCGCTTTGCTTATATTAAAACTGCTTTTGTTTTACCCACAAGGGTTGTTTTGTTTTCCTATCTTATTTTCTTTCCCTTCTTTGCCCTATTGAGAAAAAAAGGGGAAAGGGGGGGAAGTGATAGAGCGACTTGGTGGGTACCTGGCATTTAGCCAAGGTCAAACCACCACAGTCTATTTTGGCGCCCAACGCGGGGCGGGACAACAGCAGTTTTATATTAATTGTGCTATAGCTATAGCAGTTAGTAAGCGACAAGCTCTTGTGCTGGTCACGGGTTTGTTGATTGCTCTGCTTATCTTTATTTTGCTAAGCTCGGGAACATGCTGGAAGAAATTGGGAACATCATGAGTGGTTTTATTCTGCAAGCTCCCGAAGTACTTATTAATCCTTATGTTAGCTCTTTGATACTGTTCATTAATGCTATTCGCCTATTGTGGGCTGTGTGGAGCTCGGTAGGTTTTTGGTGTAAGAGAAAGCAAATTTTGGGTGAGAGAATACCAAAATGTGCCCTGAGGCGGCCTGTCCCTGGGTGGCAGGGGGAGTGGAAGGATTTGGGCAGATTCCTAGGACGGTTATCACCTCCCGTAGCCTGGGATCTTACCCCTGAACAGGCAAGCAACCCCGCAAAATCGACACAACACCTGATAGAAGGGTGCCTTGTCTATCCCAGTGAAAATCAGCAACTCCCAGCGCTGTACTGGGGCCTGGCCTGTGCTTATCGAGCTGCAGTTCAGTGCTCTCAAAGGACTGTGGTGGAGATGGGAACTCAAACAAAAACAACAACAGCAGAGATTGCCCCAGTAGTAAAAAAGAAACAGTGGACAAGGAGAACAACAGGTCCATACCCTCGATTAATAAGGGACGAGAAAGAGGAGGAAGAAGCGGGTCCTTCAGCAAAGGGGTCAGAAGAGGGAATAACAGAACTCAAACAGGAGGCAGAAACTACCCGGTCCCTGACGTCATCAGAACTGCGAGATCTGCGGAAAGACTATAGCCGCCAGCCGGGTGAGCGGATTGCTGCCTGGCTGCTTCGATGCTGGGATAATGGGGCTGATGCTCAGCAGCTGGAAGGTAAGGAAGCCCAACAGCTGGGTTCCCTTGCTAGAGATCGAGGAATTGAAAGGGGAATTGGAAAAGAAACAGCAATTTGCAGTCTGTGGAGACGGCTCCTTTCAAGTGTTAAAGCAAGATATCCTTTCAAGGAAGATCTTACGGACAACTCCCCAGGGAAGTGGGCTACTGCGGATGAAGGTGTCCAGTACCTGAGAGAATTAGCAGTGCTGGAAGTCATCTATAGTGATCCAGATAATGATGAAGCCCCTGAAAATCCAGAGGATGTCCTGTGCACACGGGCCATGTGGAGGAAGGTGATTAAAGGTGCACCATCCTCGTATTCTGCCGGCTTGGCTGCGATGTACTATCCAGAAATGGACGTGGGAGAAGGACTAAGATGTATGCCAACTGTGGAGGCAGTCTCTTCCTGGCTTCAGAACTTTGAAGAGAGTCTTGGTACCTCCTCATCTCTACGGGCGAGTGCCTTAGATGTCAGGAGCACCCCAAGAAATCGGTTCTCTTCCACCCCAGTCAGAGGGAAAGGGAAACCTAGGCGCATGACACGTGGCGAACTTTGGTTCTTCCTGCGTGACCAGGGGGAGGACATGAGGAAGTGGGATGGTCAACCCACCTTCAAGTTGGAAGCTCGTGTACATGAATTGCGAGGAAAGACCCCTGCCAAGAAGAAGACATCCAAGAAGGTTGTTAATGTAGCTGGTGTGAAACCGCAAGAAAGTAATCAGCGATCTCCCAGATACAGGAAGACTGAGATCACCTCCCTTGGCCCTGATGAAGGAGTTTCTGGCCTGGCACAGCAAGGGTCAGACAGTGAATACTCTGACCAAGAACGGGAATAGAGGGCCCCTGCCTCCAGCCAGGAAGAGGAAAGGGATGATCGGGTGTATTGGACAGTGTGGATTCGATGGCCTGGCACATCAAATCCACAGAAACACCAGGCTTTAATCGACACCGGGGCACAGTGTACATTAATGCCATCAAGTTATAGAGGGGCAGAACCTATCTGGATCTCAGGAGTAACAGGGGGATGTCAAGAACTGTCAGTACTGGAGGCCGAGGTTAGCTTGACCGGGGACAAGTGGGAAAAACATCCCATTGTAACTGGCCCAGAAGCCCCTTGTATCTTGGGCATTGACTACCTCAAGAGGGGGTACTTCAAAGACCCAAAAGGATACCGATGGGCTTTTGGTGTGGCCAGTGTGAACACAGAGAAGGTCAAACAGTTGTCTAATCTGCCTGGCCTCTCAGAAGATCCTTTTGTTGTAGGACTGTTGCGAGTTGAAGAAGAACAGGTGCCAATTGCTATGAGGACCGTGCACCGACGGCAGTATCGCACAAACAGAGACTCTCTGAAAAGCGAACAGATGTTTGTGAAAGAAACGGTTTAAAATTTTAAAGTGTAACAGTTATTGACTTGCTTTGTATCCTGAATTTGCATGATTGTGTGTGAGATGTACAAAGCGAGTGTGGAGCCCCAATCCGTGGTTCCGTGATCCCGCGAGGGATGTGGCTGGAGACGGACGAAGCGAAAAAGCTATATGAATGTGACTGAAAACAGTCCGAAATACTTGAATAATAGGTTTCGTCCCCATATTGACGTTAAATACACTAACTGTAAGCAGATTTTAGCGTGTATTGGAGCAGGATTTTGGGAACCAGAAACAACTTTGCTTGCCCTAATCATGGGGTTTGAATGGAATGAGGAAGTCATTTGGGAAATAGGTCTTATCCAGTATTAATAGTTTGTGGAAGTGTGTTTGGTAGATACCTGTACTGACGATAAAAATGGGAAACAAAGCAAGCAGCGGAATTTTGAAAAAGAGCCCCCTTGAATGTATACTAACCCGTTGGAAAAAAATCAGGGGACTGCCAGGGGGAGGTGTAGACAAAAGAACCCTGATTAAGTACTGTAACCAAAGGTGGCCCGTATATACTTTGGATGATGGGGAAAAGTGGCCACTTAATGGCAGTTTGTAGTATAATACTATTCTACAGTTGATGCTCTTTTGCAGAAGAGAAAAGAAATGGGATGAGGTATCTTATGTGGATATGTTTTTCACCCTCCAGAATCACCCGGAGTGGCAGCATGCCTGTGGTGTAAACCCTGTGCCACAAGATCCTATGGTGCTGGCGCTAGAAAAAGAGAAGGGAAAACCCAAACTTAAAAGGTGTTGTTTGGCATGTAGCATAGGGCAGAGGTGCTTGAAGTTGAAGGGAAAAGATGAGGAGACGGATCTCCTCGAACCATTAAGCTGCCCCTACCACTGCCTGCCTCCTGCACTACCTCCCCCGTCACCCCCTTCTTCAGAAGTTGGAGCCAGAGACATGGGTACAGCGGAGGTGTCCCCCATTACCAGCCAATCTTGGAGTAAAACTAAGGAGGAGGGTGGGCTAAAGATTGTGGCTCCCCTGCAGGAAGTGGTAGGGCCAGAGGGATTAGCTCGGGTAAAAGTCCCATTTACACATGCAGATTTAAACTCTTGGAAGGAAGTAGTGAGATGGTATCGGGATGATCCGGAGGATGTAACCAATAGCTTCGAATTGATAATTAAAAATCAAGATCCCGATTGGGCAGATGTGAATGTTTTATTGGGAGTCATGATGGAATCAGAAAAACAGCTAATATTAAAGACTGCCTGAACACACGTGCAGTTCCAAATTGATGGGAGAACGCTCCAGGGAACTGTTGATGATCACGTTCCCCTGACCAACCCTCATTGGGACCCTAACAGTCATCAGGGGTACGAAAGATTGGTCCGATATAGAAATTTGATTAGAACGGGAATGGCAACAGCCATCCCCAAAGCACTCAATTATTCTGTTTTATATAATATTAAACAAGGGCCGAAAGAGACACATAGTGATTTCCTGGAAAGGTTCCAGAATGCTATGAGGAAATATACTAAAATGGATCCTGCTTCAGAGGAGGGAAGGAGAGAATTGGCTAATTTGTTTTTGGGGCAGTCAACCACTGATATTTGAAAAAAGTTACAGAAACTAAAATCGCCAGACGATTGGGATCTTGAGAAATTAACGGAGGAAGCATGGAGGGTTTTCAGGAATAGGGAGGATGTAGATTGGAGCAAAGCGTCAAAAATAATGGCCACTGCTACAGTGGCAGCACTAAACCAAGAAGGAATAGTGAAAAAAGGAAGTTGTGAAACAAGAAGCAGAGGAGGTGGACACAGAGGATGGGGGGGGCTCTCGAGGGCCATTAGGTCAGAATCAATGTGCATATTGCAGAAAGGAAGGATGCTGGAAGAATGAGTGCCCTGAGTTGCAGGAAAAGAAAGGGGCAACGATTGCGGAGGTGGAAGAGGTGGATTGACGGGGACCTGGGGAATCCACCCTAGTGGATCCACTGGTTAAAATAAAACTAGGGAACAGGGACAAGGAAGTTGAATTTTTAATAGATACTGGAGCCTTTTACTCTGTTTTGAACCAACATTTAACACCTATGGACAAAGATTTTATAACTGTGGTTGAAGACACTGGCCAGACTGAAAAGGCTTTCTTTATGCAACCTATAAAGTATAAATTAGGAAAACAAATAGGTATACACAAGTTTCTTTATGTGCCCGGATCCCCTAAACCATTATTAGGGAGAGACCTGTTAGAGCAACTAGGAGCAAAGATTGTTTTTGATACTGAAGGAATTGAGTTTAGAATAAAGTAAAACCAATTAATTGAAATTTTAAGTTTGTCTTTGTTACAGACTGAAAAGGAGAGCACAATACCGACAGAAATTTTGGACCAAGTATATGCAGGAGTGTGGGCTTCTGGAATACCAGGTAAGTCTAAGAATGCCAAATTAATAAAAATCAAATTAAAACCAGGAGCTGCTCCAGTGAGGATTAAACAGTATCCTTTGCGTGCAGAAGATTGGATAGGGATAAAAGAAATTATTGATAAATTTTTGCAAATCGGACTGTTAATTGAATGTGAATCAGAGTATAATACCCCTATCTTACCTGTAAAGAAATCTGATGGCAAGAGTTATAGATTAGTTCAAGATTTAAGGGCAATAAACAAAATTGCAGAAGACCTATATCCTGTGGTGGCAAATCCTTATACTTTGTTAACTAAACTAAAAGGAGATCAAGTATGGTTTACTGTATTGGATCTAAAGGATGCCTTTTTCTGCCTGGCCTTAGCAAAAGAAAGCCAGAAGCTATTTGCTTTTGAATGGGAAAACCCTGATACAGGGAGAAAAACCCAGTTAACCTGGACAGTGTTACTACAAGGTTTTAAAAACAGCCCCACTATCTTTGGGAATCAATTGGCCCAGGAACTTGAAACCTGGACCCTCCCTCGCTAGAAGGAACTTTACTACAATATGTAGATAACCTTTTCATAGCTACAAGGATGAAGGAAGATTGTGTACAATGGACTGCCAGTTTGCTTAATTTTAGTGGATATCGAGTCTCTCAACAGAAAGCTCAATTGGTCCAGCAGCAAGTGACCTTGGGATTTCGGGAGGACAACGAGAACTGGGATTGGAGAGGAAAGAGGCCATCTGTTGCACACCTGAACCCAAGACGGTAAAAGAACTCCGAACTTTCCTCGGGATGACAGGTTGGTGTCGATTGTGGATAAATAATTATGGACTTTTGGTAAAGCTGTTGTATTCCTTGCTAAAGGAAAACCCATCAAGATTAATGTGGACCAGAGAGGCTAGAAAGGCATTTGAACAATTAAAGAAGGAATTGATGAGAGCTCCTGCCTTGGGCCTCCCTGATGTTTCTAAACCCTTTTGGTTGTTTTCCCATGAGAGACAAGGCATAGCACTGGGAGTGTTAGCCCAACAGCTGGGATCCTATTATACTTTTCTAAGCAGTTGGATGAAGTGAGCAAAGGATGGCCCGGATGTTTGAGAGCAGTTGCAGCAGTTGTTCTCAACATTCAAGAAGCCTGAAAGTTTACTATGGGCCAAAAGATGACAGTATTGGTGTCCCATACTGTCTCGGCTGTCCTGGAACAAAAGGGAGGCCATTGGCTTTCTCCTTCCAGATTTCTAAAATATCAAGCCATCCTGGTGGAACAGGATGATGTAAACATTGTTACCACTAACATTGTGAATCCAGCCTCTTTTCTCAGCGGGACCACATCAGAGCCTGTAACCCATGACTGTCTGGAGACCATGGAAGCCGTTTACTCCAGTAGACCTGACTTAAAAGAAGAACCACTTGAGGATGCTGAAGGCACCTGGTTCACAGATGGAAGCAGCTTCATAAAACAGGGAAACCATAAGGCAGGATACGCTGTGACCACCACTTCTGAAGTAATTGAAGCTAAACCATTGCCAGTAGGGACTTCTGCTCAGAAGCCTGAAATAATTGCCTTGACCAGAGCTTTAGAACTGGCAAAAGGGAAAAAGATCAATATTTGGACAGACTCGAAATATGCTTTTGGAGTAGTACATGCTCATGGTGCTGTATGGAAAGAACAAGGATTACTCACAGCACAAGGAAAACAAATAAAACACGCAGAGGAGATTTTAAGGCCGCTAGAGGCCATAAAACTCCCTGAAAAGGTAGCCATCACGCATTGCTGAGGGCATCAAAAAGGTAACACCGAACAGGAAATTGGAAATGATTTGGCAGATCAGGAGGCCAGACAGGCGGCAGAAATGACTGAAACCATAGCATTAGCTTTGGTCCCAGATGGTAAACTTTCATCCTAAACTCAGATTTGAAACCTGAATATTCAAAGGAGGACCTAAAATTGATTAATGATTTGAAGGGTAATAAAGAAAAAGATGGATGGTTTTATGTTCCAGATGGGTGAATAATAGTGCATTCTAACATACTATGTAAGTTAGTTTTGGATGAACATAAGAAAACACATTGGGGAGCAGATGCTCTATACAAGCAGCTAAATCAAAAAATAGTAAGCTGAAATTTATACACTACTATGAAACAAATAACCCAAATATGTCAAATAAAATTCAAATTGGAGTTATAGGGAAAGGTAATATTCTGGGACAACACTGGCAAATAGATTTTTCTGCACTCCCAAGAAAAGGGCGTATCGGTACTTATTGTTGTTAACAGATGCCTTCTCAGGTTGGCCAGAGGCATTCCCATGCAGAACTAATAAGGCAAGAGAGGTTACCAAAGTGTTATTGAATGAAATCATTCCCCGGTTTGGAGTGCTGACAGTGATTTCATCAGACAGAGGTACTCATTTTTGTGCACAAGTGATACAACAAGTTAGTAAAATATTGGGTAGAGATTGAAAATTGCATACACCATATCGGCCTCAAGCTAGTGGACAGGTTGAGAAGATCAATCACTTGATTAAACAACAAATGGCAAAAATTTCTCAAGAAACCAATCTATATTGGTATCAAGCTCTTCCCCTTGCTCTCTTAAGAATAAGAGCTAAGCCCAGATCTAAAGAGAATCTCAGTCCTTTTGAAATTTTATATGGCAGACCTTATCAATTTCCATTTAAAGGGGAAGAATTGAGCCAATTAGGAGAGAACCATATGTGATATCATTGAGGAGACAATTGAATAAAATTAATAAGGTGGTTTTGGGGACTAGAGTCAGAGGTCTAGATCAGCCAATTCATCCTTTTAATCCTGGAGACTGGGTATATGTTAAGACTTTTTCAGGTCAACCCCTGTGTTGTGGTTTGAACTCAGCCAGTAGCAAATTGCCACGTGGCCAGTTGTTTACTCCCCCCCCACCCCGGTGAAATAGGGGAGGGACAGAAGAAAAAAAAATAAATTTGTAGGTTAAATAACAAAAATTTGCTAGCAAAAGAACAACAGTAATGGTAGTAGTGCAAAACGGGTAAAATGCAGTAGTGGCTCACCGAACGGCGACCGGTACAGAGCCCGTCCCCAGCAGCGATCCGACCACAGCACAGAAACCCGCCCAGCCGATCCGGAAACCAAAACCAAACCAAACAACGCCCACCCGTGAGAGAGCACGCGCCCGCCTATATGCTGAGCTTCGATGTCACATGCCATGGAATGCTCCAAGGATCGATCAGGACCCAGCCCTTCAGCTGTGCTCCCTCTCAGCCCACGGAAAGTTAACTCTGTCCTGGCCAAAACCAGGACACCCTGAAAGAAAAATGGAATGGACCATTCCAGGTGCTGTTGAAGACTTTTACTGTGATAAAGATTTAAGAGGACGCCACGTGGATTCATTATTTGTGAGTCAAGAAAGCTCCAACACCATGGATCTCTCAGGATGAGGCCCCTCTAAAGCTCTGACTCAAAAGACTGTAACTATTTTGCTGATACAGCTGGTTATATATCCGAAAGTTACCTTACAATGCTTAGGAACCCAGTGGAATGATAATACTCATGTGCAGTTGGTAAAAAGAATAGCACTAGCAGTTAATATGAGTGAATGTTGAGTATGTACCAAATTTCCAGGGCATAGTGCTGTTACAAACCTCTCATTGGTTGGCCTTCCAATTCCCTTCAATACCACCTGGAATGATCTCTGGAACAACCCCAAACCTCAATTTAAGGAACAGAATGAGAACCCACAAGTTTGGGATATAAAGGTTCCTAAATTGAAAGAGAAAGTTAAATGTGTAACAGATCGGAAAACTACCCTTCTGGGTAACTTTTCAGTGGGGAATTATTTCCAGTGTGATTGGTACTTCCAACTTCAGCTACAAAAGGAACACGAACACTATAGAGGAAAATATTGGGAGGTTCCTAAAGGAAAGGAATGGTATTGGCTATGTGGAAACACTGCCAGAAAATCACTACCCCCTTGGTGGACAGGATCATGTACATTAGGAGTAGTTCTCCCTCAAATTAAAGTAATGCCTCAATTACATGGAGCAGGCTGGGTGAGACTGCCCATAGGGAGACAAAAGAGAAATATACCAAACCCTTTGGTAATACGATCTACAGCCTTTCACTCCTTTGTGAGATGGTTTATTCCTTGGCTGGGAGTCAGTGAACTAGAAAAGGCTATAGTAAATATCTCTAGTGTAATGGAGGAAATTAGAAGTGCTACAACTGATGCGATAGGAACATTACAGAGGGAAGGTACCGAAATTTCTAAAATCACCCTCCAAAATAGAATGGCTCTAGACATGATGTTGGCCTCACATGGGGGAGTGTGTGCAGTTGTGAATTCTAGTTGTTGTACATATATAGATGAAACAGGAAAAATAAATGTAGATTTAGGAACAATAAAGCAACAATTAGGTATTTTGCAGGAGATACAAAAGGACGATACTTCCTTAGGATTTGAAGAAATATGGAACAAGCTTACTTCATGGTTGCCAAACTTCAGATGGTTAAAACAATTACTTGTACTGATCATAGGAATAGCTGTGATGATTGTAGTAACTTGTTTGACAATTCAGTGTTGTAACCGCTATTCACGATATAGCGAATTCATTTAAATGAGGGATAGACCTATAAGCACTATGCCCTCAAAAGAAAAGGGGGGGATGAAAGGGCTCAAACCAATGAATTTCTGATTAAGTCTAAACTGTGATGCATGAAAGTTTTGCTTGTGTTTGTTTCCCAAGGACTCCTCAACTCTTTTCCCTAGGCCTTTTTTGTCTAGACATTCAAAGTAAAACGCTCCCTATATAACTCACTGATAGCAGCCTTCAATGGGCAGTTGGGCAAACTGAGATAAGGGGGAACTTGAACAAAAGGACACAGAGATACAATCTAGGGAGGGTGATCTCGCAGATTTAGGAAGAAGACACCTGGACTTTACCTCACAGCGCATGCTCTGGAAAGAGCGGACACCGTGAAGATCACGTACTTCTTCCCTCAACCACCGAAGACCCTCACTCTATTTTTACTACGCATGCTCGGACTATGTAAATGAATTCTGGGAACTCATTATCATAAGACACCCCTTTCCAGGAAATCTAATGAATATGTATGATTTGTGTGTATGTAAACTGATGTTCCTTGCTAGTTCGGGGGAGCCCTTATGGTGGAGAATCCCCAGGGCGACCCCAGTGCTGCTAATAAAGAATATCTGCTGAACAGTTCTATTGGATTCTGACTGTTGAGTGAATTTCGTCGTTTCACTAGTGTAATGGATGCAGGGTTCCACTCCTCTGAGTTTCACAGCAGTGTTCGTGGTTAGCAACACTTGATAGGGTCCTTTCCACTTTTCTTCAAGAGGACTGTCCTTCTGTGTCTGTAGGTAGACCTGATTTATGGGACAGAAAGAGTGCATCGGGCAATCAAGGGGTACAGGTGCTCTTAAAATTACGTTATTTGTGGATGGAATTCAATAAATTGCTTAAAGATAAAAAGATACCTTTTTCCTTACTATATGCATTTGTTCAGGTTTCCCTGTCAAACTGAGATCATAAGGTTTGCCATATAGAATTTCAAAGGGCCTTATCCTTTCTCTAGTTCTAGGAGTCACTCTAATCTTCAGTAGGGTGAGTGGCAAAGCTCCCACCCATTTTAATATGGCTTCCTGACATAATTTAGAAATTTGTCGGTTTAGTGTTTGATTCATTCTTTCTACCTGTCCACTGGATTGTGGCCTCCAGGGGGTGTGCAAATTCCACCTGATCCCTAGTATTTTGCTCATATTCTTGACAACCTCAGCTATAAAATATGGACTTCTGTCAGAGGACATTCCTAAAGGAACCCCAAACCTTGGAATAATTTCTTTTAGTAAATGCTTTTTTACCTCTTTTGCCTTGTTGGTTCGACACAGGAAAGCTTCAGGCCAACCAGAAAAGGTAACCACCAATACCAATAAATATCGGTATTGATTACACCTTGGCAATTTTGAAAAATTTATTTGCCAGTACTCACCAGGAGTTATGCCTTTTCTTACCTCTCCTGGAGGGGGTTGGGCTTGTATCTTTGGATTGTTCCTAAGACAAATTTCACATGGGTTACTGTTTTGCTGACTAGGGATATCAATTAAACTCAGACAGCAGAGTGAAAAGAGCAGGTGTATTTTACTAGAAATAACTAAATAATATAACAGAATAATACAGAAAACATACAGTAAGAAAAGACAGAACAGTGCACTGAAACAAGTAGGGAAATCCAGGGTAATGCATCAAATCATTGCTACCTGAGAGAGAGAGAATAGTGATTAAGGAAGATCCATCACCCCTTGCATACGTTACCATCATCCAGACCCGCAGGCGCTGGGCAGCCCCGGTTACAGCGAGGATTTGTTGAGCCTTTCCCAGCAAGTGGGAAATCCTACGCGGTGCGTCCACCCGTAGGTGAGGCACCCAAAGTCGCTGTGAGTGGGCCCAGCCTTATATGCTAAAAGTCAGCAAGCCAGAATAGCTGGCACCTTTGTTTTAAGCGGAAATATCTGGTTTCAATCTCACATTAGGTTCCCCCCAGAGCCTGGCCAGGGCTCAAGGAAGAAACTAAGGGAATTCTCTGCTTATCTGATCGGATTATGCACAAGGTCTCACATCAGGCCTCAAGGACAGGCACCTGCCTCCATGACTCTGTTATTCTATTCACATACAAAGGAAGGGAAAGATACATTCATCATAGCTCCATCCTCCATGCATATGTCATTAGGGATTACATACTGGGTTAGCAGTTTCAGTTCAGGGCCTGTTGCTCAGGCTTCAACACTTCCACCTTTTACATCAGACTAGGTGGTTTGTTATAACTTAGTGTAATACCTGTTAGCACAGTGGTTATCAGTTATAAAATATACAGGATTCATCTATAGGTCAACTCTGGCTTGGGCTTATTGTCCAAGCCTTAGCACTTCATTTGGTCCTTTGACCTATAGGTGAATCATGGCTCTCAAACCATCTCTATGGTTAGTGACATTAGTTTTTGTTCATCAGTTGATGATGTCTTGTCAGGCATGTCCTGATCCAATATCAGGGAGGGTTCTTAAATGATCTCAGTAGTGAACTTAAGACACAAACAAGGTTAGATGCCACACAACCTTGTAAACTCTATTTCCTGTAACAAGCAATAATAGCGATAGAATAGAGGGAAAAAGAAAGAAAAAGTCAGAATACCTAAGCAAACAAACTGAAGAATCAGGTGCCACCACCACGAATCCAGCGACGTCCTGTTGGCTCGGTCTCTCCTGAAATCCCAGCTCCGAGCCCTGAGAGAGGAGTACACAGTCATTTTATTGTCCCAGTCCCCACAATTTCTCCAAAGAATCCGCCCATTTTCATGAAGCTCATTGTCATACGTGCCGCCCCGTGTTCCTCCAGGTGTGCATGTCCAGGTGTTCTCAGTGGTCGTGCTGGAGGGGGGATGTCGGCTTGTGGCGTCTTCAGCTTCCACACGCCTTCCTCACCCTGATTTCTTCTCCACCTGGCTCGTGCACAAGTGCAGCTTAGCAGGCACTGACAAGGATGTTGTTCTGCCTTCAGGCAACTAACTAACAATATTTCTGGCTAACATATAACTAATAACATTTTTAACAGATATATAAATTTTCCGTTAATAAACATGTAACTAACAATATCTTTAACAAATATGAATATCTGCAGTTAACAAGCACATAGCTAACAACATCTCTAACAACCATGTCATGCTCAAAATTAACTAACTCTACAAAACCAAAACATTCTACAAACCGATTTTAAGGTTGCGAGGAATCAGTAGAAGAACATGACGGCAGTTCACATGGTGGACATTTACAAGGACAAAAAAGACATATTAGAAGAGCAATTAAGATAATAGCTAACACAGTTAAGGCTATAAAGTGAATTGGAATAACCACTAACATGTGATCCATTATTTTTCCGCGGTTCTGGCAATGTACCACTGAGTGTTTGTGGCCCTGGCAGTCCACGCGGTCTGCTGCCCTGCTCTGCCGAAGTTGGGGTCAGCATACGCAGCAGGAAAATCGGTTTCCACGCCCCTTTATCCTAAAGCACATGTGTCATCTGGGCCTAGAAACTTCTATCCCAGATTTAAACAAAGGTAAATGAGCAATAACACTACAAATAAAAAATAAACCAACATTAACACTAACAATGGTTAACAACATCCTAACTAAACATGTAGTAAAGGTAACAGTAACAATAACAATGTCAATTAACAATATTTTAACTAAACATATTTAACTAAAATGTGTCCCAGGCCAGGCCTAAGGATGTGTTCCCGGTCCTTGGGGACTGGGGGTAGAAGGTGGTTGTCTGCATGAACAAGTAAAATTACAAGATGGTTTACATGGTGTGGTGGTTTGACCTTGGCTAAATGCCAGGTACCCACCAAGTCGCTCTATCACTTCCCCCCCTTTCCCCTTTTTTTCTCAATAGGGCAAAGAAGGGAAAGAAAATAAGATAGGAAAACAAAACAACCCTTGTGGGTAAAACAACAGCAGTTTTAATATAAGCAAAGCGAAGCAAAGGTCCGCGCGCGGAAGCAAAAAAAAGAAAACAGATTTATTCTCTACTTCCCATTAACAGGCGATGTTGGGCCTTCTCAGGAAGCAGGGCTCCCATACGCGTAGTGGTTGCCTTGGAGGACCAAGGGTGACCCCACCCCCTTCCTCCTTTCTCCCAGCTTTATACTGAGCAGACGTCATATGGTCTGGAATATCCCTTTGGTCAGTTGGGGTCAGCTGTCCTGGTTGTGTCCCCTCCCAAGATCTTGCCCACCCCGTCCCACTGTGGGGGGGGAAATGTCAGAAAGAGCCTTGGTGCTGTGTAAGCACTACTCAGCAGTAGCCACACCACCAGTGTGCTATCAACACCCTGCCAGCTCCCAACATGAAACACAGCACCATGAGGGCTGCTACAGGGGAAAACCAATTCTGGCTCAGCCAGACCCAGTACAGTCTCCACCCCTTATTCCATACCATTTACGTCATGCCCAGGTCCCACATAACACTCATTTATCCATTCCGTAAGCTTTCTTCACTCCTTCAGATGTTCAGTGACTTGGCTCCCATCTGTCAAGATGGATGTTCAGGACAGAGCAGTATGTTTGACTGTTGGACTCCAGCACCGGCTAGGTTTGGGTCATCATTGCACGTATCTGGTTCACTCTTCGTCGTTCCTACTTCCTCCATCACTTCCTGCAACATACAACTCAGCCCACAGATTATTTCCCCCCCAAGGTTAAATCTCCTTGAGGCACACACTGAGTAGCCCCATCCTCCCGCATTACCCACCAAGTACATCCAGGTCCCTGAGCAAAAACAATCCCACGAGTGGGCTTGCCTTTTCCCAAGGGAGGAGCAACCCACACTGCCTTCCCCAGCCATTTCCCCGTGTGTACTACAGGGACCTTATCTCCTCCCACAGTATGAAGGGGTTTTGTTTGGGCAGGACCAGGACGGTTAACAGATCCTCTGGTGTTAATTAGCCAAGTGGCTTCTGCTAAATTTATATCCCAGTGTTTCCATCCCCCATTGTCCAATGCTCTCAACATAGTCTTCAACAGTCCATTGTATCTTTCAATCTTTCCAGACGCTTGGGGGAAATAAGGGATGTGATACACCCACTCAATGCCGTGTTTCTTTGCCCAGGAGTTTATGAGATTATTTCGAAAATGGGTCCCATTGTCTGATTCAATTCTTTCAGGAGTACCATGTCGCCATAAAATTTGCCTTTCAAGACCTAAGATGGTATTTCGGGCAGTGGCATGATTTACAGGGTACGTCTCAAGCCAACCAGTAGTTGCTTCCACCATGGTGAGTATGTAGCGCTTGCCTTGGCGTGTTCGTGGCAATGGTCCAATATAGTCCATTTGCCAGGCCTCACCATATCGAAAACTCAGCCATCGCCCTCTGTTCCAGGGAGACTTTACTCGTGTGGCTCGCTTGATTGCAGCACATGTTTCGCATTCATGAGTGACCTGTGAGATGGCCTCCATGGTCAGGTCCACCCCTCGATCACGAGCCCATCTGTACGTTGCATCTCTCCCGAGATGCCCGGATGTTTCATGGGCCCATTGAGCTACAAATAGCTCACCCTTGCGCTCCCAGTCCAGGTCCAGCTGAGCTACTTCAATTTTAGCAGCCTTGTCTACTTGCTCATTGTTCTGATGTTCTTCGGTGGCACGGCTTTTGGGCACGTGGGCATCTACATGACGTACCTTTAGAGCCACGTTTTCCACTCGGGCAGCGATGTCCTGCCACAGTGCAGCAGCCCAGATGGGTTTACCTCTGCGCTGCCAATTGGTCTTCTTCCACTCCTGTAGCCACCCCCACAGGGCATTAGCCACCATCCAGGAGTCAGTGTAGAGATACAGTACTGGCCACTTTTCTCGTTCAGCAATCTTTAGGGCTAGTTGGATCGCTTTTACTTCTGCAAACTGACTTGACTCGCCCTCTCCTTCAGTGGCCTCAACGACTTGTCTTGTGGGATTCCACACAGCAGCTTTCCACTTTCGATGGTTTCCTACCACACGACAGGATCCATCAGTAAACAGAGCATACCGCCTTTCATCTTCTGGTAACTCGTTATATGGTGGTGCTTCTTGGGCACGAGCCACCTCCTCAGGCAGTGCTCCAAAATCTCTACCTTCTGGCCAGTCCATGATCTCTTCCAGGATTCCTGGACGGTTGGGTTTTCCCAGTCGAGCTCGTTGCGTGATTAACGCTACCCATTTACTCCAGGTAGCACTGGTTGCATGGTGTGTAGAAGGGATGTTTCCTTTGAACATCCAATGTAATACAGGCAATCGCGGTGCCAAGAGGAGCTGTGCTTCTGTACCAACAACTTCGGAAGCGGCTCGAATCCCCTCATATGCTGCCAGTATCTCCTTTTCAGTTGGAGTGTAGTGGGCTTCTGATCCTCGATATCCCTGGCTCCAAAATCCTAATGGTCGACCCCGAGTTTCACCTGGTATCTTCTGCCAGAGGCTCCATGTGAAGCCATGCTCCCCAGTTGATGTGTAAAGTACACTTTGCACAGCTGGTCCTGTCCGAACAGGCCCAAGAGCTACCGCCCGAGCTATCTCCTGTTTGATGTGCTCAAAGGCTTGTTGTTGCTCAAGACCCCACTCAAAATGGTTCTTCTTTCGGGTCACTTGATAGAGAGGGCTCACCAGCTGACTGTAACCTGGAATGTGCATCCTCCAAAATCCCACAAGTCCTAAGAAAGCTTGTGTTTCCTTCTTGTTGGTCGGTGGAGACATAGCTGCTATCTTGTTGACAACCTCCATAGGCACATGGCGGCGTCCATCTTGCCATTTTATTCCCAAGAACTGAATCTCCTGTGCTGGTCCCTTGACCTGGCTTTTCTTTATGGCAAACCCAGCTCTCAGAAGAATCTCAATTACTTTTTGTCCTTTCTTGAACACTTCTTCTGCCTTGTTGCCCCACACAATGATGTCATCGATGTACTGTAGATGTTCAGGGGCATCACCCTTTTCCAGTGCAGTTTGAATTAGTCCATGACAAATAGTGGGGCTGTGCTTCCACCCCTGGGGTAGTCGATTCCAGGTATATTGGACACCCCTCCACGTGAAGGCAAACTGTGGCCTGCACTCTTCTGCCAAAGGAATTGAAAAGAATGCATTGGCGATGTCGATTGTGGCGTACCACTTGGCTGCCTTTGACTCCAGTTCATATTGGAGCTCTAACATATCTGGTACAGCAGCACTCAGTGGTGGCGTCACTTCGTTCAGGCCACAATAGTCTACTGTTAACCTCCACCCTTCATCAGACTTTCGCACTGGCCATATTGGGCTATTAAAAGGCGAAGGTGTCTTACTGATGACACCTTGGGTCTCCAGTTGACGGATCAGTTCTTGGATGGGAGCCAGAGAGTCTCTGTTTGTGCGATACTGCCGTCGGTGCACGGTCCTCATAGCAATTGGCACCTGTTCTTCTTCAACTCGCAACAGTCCTACAACAAAAGGATCTTCTGAGAGGCCAGGCAGATTAGACAACTGTTTGACCTTCTCTGTGTTCACACTGGCCACACCAAAAGCCCATGGGTATCCTTTTGGGTCTTTGAAGTACCCCCTCTTGAGGTAGTCAATGCCCAAGATACAAGGGGCTTCTGGGCCAGTTACAATGGGATGTTTTTCCCACTTGTCCCCGGTCAAGCTAACCTCGGCCTCCAGTACTGACAGTTCTTGACATCCCCCTGTTACTCCTGAGATCCAGATAGGTTCTGCCCCTCTATAACTTGATGGCATTAATGTACACTGTGCCCCGGTGTCGATTAAAGCCTGGTACTTCTGTGGATTTGATGTGCCAGGCCATCGAATCCACACTGTCCAATACACCCGATCATCCCTTTCCTCCTCCTGGCTGGAGGCAGGGGCCCTCTATTCCTGTTCTTGGTCAGAGTATTCACTGTCTGACCCTTGCCGTGCCAGGCCAGAAACTCCTTCATCAGGGCCAAGGGAGGTGATCTCAGTCTTCCTGTATCTGGGAGATCGCTGATTACTTTCTTGCGGTTTCACACCAGCTACATTAACAACCTTCTTGGATGTCTTCTTCTTGGCAGGGGTCTTTCCTCGCAATTCATGTATACGAGCTTCCAACTTGAAGGTGGGTTGACCATCCCACTTCCTCATGTCCTCCCCCTGGTCACGCAGGAAGAACCAAAGTTCGCCACGTGTCATGCGCCTAGGTTTCCCTTTCCCTCTGACTAGGGCGGAAGAGAACCGATTTCTTGGGGTGCTCCTGACATCTAAGGCACTCGCCCGTAGAGATGAGGAGGTACCAAGACTCTCTTCAAAGTTCTGAAGCCAGGAAGAGACTGCCTCCACAGTTGGCGTACATCTTAGTCCTTCTCCCACGTCCATTTCTGGATAGTACATTGCAGCCAAGCCGGCAGAATACGAGGATGGCGCACCTTTAATCACCTTCCTCCACATGGCCCGTGTGCACAGGACATCCTCTGGATTTTCAGGGGCTTCATCATTATCTGGATCACTATAGATGACTTCCAGCACTGCTAATTCTCTCAGGTACTGGACACCTTCATCTGCAGTAGCCCACTTCCCTGGGGAGTTGTCCGTAAGATCTTCCTTGAAAGGATATCTTGCTTTAACACTTGAAAGGAGCCGTCTCCACAGACTGCAAATTGCTGTTTCTTTTCCAATTCCCCTTTCAATTCCTCGATCTCTAGCAAGGGAACCCAGCTGTTGGGCTTCCTTACCTTCCAGCTGCTGAGCATCAGCCCCATTATCCCAGCATCGAAGCAGCCAGGCAGCAATCCGCTCACCCGGCTGGCGGCTATAGTCTTTCCGCAGATCTCGCAGTTCTGATGACGTCAGGCACCGGGTAGTTTCTGCCTCCTGTTTGAGTTCTGTTATTCCCTCTTCTGACCCCTTTGCTGAAGGACCCGCTTCTTCCTCCTCTTTCTCGTCCCTTATTAATCGAGGGTATGGACCTGTTGTTCTCCTTGTCCACTGTTTCTTTTTTACTACTGGGGCAATCTCTGCTGTTGTTGTTTTTGTTTGAGTTCCCATCTCCACCACAGTCCTTTGAGAGCACTGAACTGCAGCTCGATAAGCACAGGCCAGGCCCCAGTACAGCGCTGGGAGTTGCTGATTTTCACTGGGATAGACAAGGCACCCTTCTATCAGGTGTTGTGTCGATTTTGCGGGGTTGCTTGCCTGTTCAGGGGTAAGATCCCAGGCTACAGGAGGTGATAACCGTCCTAGGAATCTGCCCAAATCCTTCCACTCCCCCTGCCACCCAGGGACAGGCCGCCTCAGGGCACATTTTGGTATTCTCTCACCCAAAATTTGCTTTCTCTTACACCAAAAACCTACCGAGCTCCACACAGCCCACAATAGGCGAATAGCATTAATGAACAGTATCAAAGAGCTAACGTAAGGATGAATAAGTACTTCGGGAGCTTGCAGAATAAAACCACTCATGATGTTCCCAATTTCTTCCAGCATGTTCCCGAGCTTAGCAAAATAAAGATAAGCAGAGCAATCAACAAACCCGTGACCAGCACAAGAGCTTGTTGCTTACTAACTGCTATAGCTATAGCACAATTAATATAAAACTGCCGTTGTCCCGCCCCACGTTGGGCGCCAAAAAAGACTGTGGTGGTTTGACCTCGGCTAAATGCCAGGTACCCACCAAGTCGCTCTATCACTTCCCCCCCTTTCCCCTTTTTTTCTCAACAGGGCAAAGAAGGGAAAGAAAATAAGATAGGAAAACAAAACAACCCTTGTGGGTAAAACAAAAGCAGTTTTAATATAAGCAAAGCGAAGCAAAGGTCCACGCGCGGAAGCAAAAAAAAGAAAACAGATTTATTCTCTACTTCCCATGAACAGGCGATGTCGGGCCTTCTCAGGAAGCAGGGCTCCCATACGCGTAGTGGTTACCTTGGAGGACCAAGGGTGACCCCACCCCCTTCCTCCTTTCTCCCAGCTTTATACTGAGCAGACGTCATATGGTCTGGAATATCCCTTTGGTCAGTTGGGGTCAGCTGTCCTGGTTGTGTCCCCTCCCAAGATCTTGCCCACCCCGTCCCACTGTGGGGGGGGGAAATGTCAGAAAGAGCCTTGGTGCTGTGTAAGCACCACTCAGCAGTAGCCACACCACCAGTGTGCTATCAACACCCTGACAGCTCCAACATAAAACACAGCACCATGAGGGCTGCTACAGGGGAAAACCAATTCTGGCTCAGCCAGACCCAGTACACATGGACACTTACAAGACCAAGACATACATATCACAAGGGAAAATATTCTGGTTGTTGTTGTCAATTGTGGAGCTGAAGATGGTGGTCTGGCTCGCTGGAGCTGGGGTCTGCCTACGCATCAGGAAAATGGATTTCCATGCCCCCAGCCCAGAGTGTATGTGTGGTTTAGGCCTTGGTACCTCCATCTCGCCTTCATGGGTAGCTCACTGCTGTGCTTACTCCCAATAAGGTAGTGGGCTGTTATACCACCCCATGACTGGAATGGTGGCCATTATAAGTGAGAAAGAACACATGCATTTATACAACCTGTATGATACATGGTGCCTTTTTACGTATGGCACGAATCTGTTTAACGCCATCGGGCGAAGCGGTAGAGACAAATTGCATGTTTGATACAACGCTTTGAATCAATTGTATAAAACGTGGAATCAAACAAGGTAAAAACACTACCATAGCCAAGCCACATAACATATAAAACAAGATATGCTTAATCCACAGAGCACCTGGAAGCCATGAGAAGGGATCAAATTCCCAACCTTTCCAGGTCTGAACAGGGACATGAGCTGGTTTCCTAATCCCAGAAGTTATTTGTTTGACCACCTGACCATTGTCATCAATTTTTAAACAACAGTTTGAATCATTTAATTTACCACAAACACCCCCTTCTTCAGCTAACAGGTAATTGAGAACCATACAATGTTGGAATATTGCAGTTCACATTTGCGTGGCCTGGTCTGCCAATAGATCCAGGGCACGAGCGGTCTCATTGGTGATAATTTCTGAAACAGCTTGTAATCGAATAATGCGATTCAAATTATAAATAGGTTCTCGAGCACCGCTAATCACTTCATTGGGGTTCCAGGTGGCAGGCCCACTGAAACACCTGCACTATATGGGTTTTATCTGTACTATTGGCATGTAGACAATTTCCAAACAGTGCGTCAAAGAACCGATCTCGCATTACTGCTTTACAACCTCCTGTAGGTTCTTGGTATGAACATTTTACCCAACTATTGTGAGTTTGACATGTATTCAGTTCCATTTCCCTTGGTATTTAGAACAATCATAGGGCCTGCAAGAGGGGTCATAACAATCAAAGCCTGGGGATAAAGCCCATTCACAAACACTCTCCCCGACTCGTACTCCTCTCTCTTTTGTCCGGTTAAGGCAATAAATACCTTTTCCAGGAAAATGGAGTTGCCAGGGATCAGCATCCTCAGTCCAGAATCTCGTCCCATTATGGACTGTACTCAAATTGCTGACCCACCATTCTTGGTTAGCACTTAGGAGAGCCAAAGCCTCCCCAGGAACTGAGGGAGAGGAGAATGGTCACCCAAAGCAGTTTCTGCGATGATAGATAATACATCCTAGAAATATTAATAAGACAATGAACATCAACACTATACAAAAATTTAAATTTACATAAGGATCCCCCGTCGTGACTCAGGAGATCTTTCTCCGGGGGTTTTACCTGCAAGAAAAAGGAAAGAAAAGCTTCTCGGTTCATTTTGAGAACCAGAAGTGGGTTATAATTAGAAAGATGGGATAATCCACCTTGTATTAATTTTGTGCTCCTTTCCATGAGCATCTTTGGCTTTCCAGGTGTACTTGTTTATTGGGGTATCCAATACCAATGGTACTGCTCCCACCGTGGGGAGTTCGACTAAGACAGGTTGTCCTGGCAAAGGAGATGGATTTCTGGGGTGGTCAGGGCCATATGGGGCTGGCTTGATGCCCGCAATGCCACTGAATTCCCAGAAACTTCACTGTCTGAGATGGTCCTTGGATTTTTGCAGAGTTAATTTCTGTTTCATATGATCTCCCACTAATTCAAGAACTTGTTGTATTTCCTCCTCATCATTTCCTTGAATCAAAATATCATCTATATAGTGGCTTAATTGTGTGTGAGGAGGCAGCTGTATTTCATTTAAGTGTTCAGCTACAATTCTATGACAGATAGTGGGGCTGTGCAACCACCCTTGTGAAAGCAAATGGGTCCCAATGCTTTTCTGCAATTGGGATAGTAAAAAAAAAAAACAACATTAGCCAAATCTATTACAGCGTACCCAGTTCCTGGATGTTTCTGAACTTCTTCTATTAAAGTGACAGTGTCTGGCACAGCTGCTGCAAGCGGTGCAGTATGTTTGTTTAGTTCTCTAAAATCCACTGTCATTCTCTAGGATCCATCATTTTTCTTGACAGGCCATATCGAATTATTCCAAGCAGTGGTGGTCGGCTTTAAAGCTCCTACATCTAATAAATCTTTAATTATCTGTGATATCTCTTCATGTCCTCCCAGAATTCTATATTGCCTCATTGTAACTAACTTAGTTGCAGCCGGGATCTGCACAGGAGGCATTTTTACTTTACCAACCGTAACAGATCTGGCACTAATACAGGGTTTATACTGACAATCAGAAAGATTTAAAGTTAGTCTTTTTAGAATGTCTATACCAATTATATATTCAGGAATGGGGGCAATCATGACTGAATATAATTGTTTTGAGAGGTTTCCTATTTTCATTTCTATTTGTGTTTGTACAGCTTTAATTTATTTTCCTCCCAAACTTGTAATAATTACAGGCTGTCCTTTAAATTTCCTGGGGTTTCCATATATTAAGGAGGTCTCCACTCCAGTGTCAATTAGAGCATTTACAGTTTGTGGGGACCGGTTGTTTTAAAACAAAACAAAACAAAACCCCAAAACCAACAAACAAACAACAACAACCACCACCAAAAAAAAAAACCCTGAAACAAACTTTAAGCTCTACATGGGGCCGTCGGTCCTTCTGCACCCACTGTCCTGGAGCTTGGCCATTAATTCATATGTGCTGATTATAATATTGATTCACCTCCCTTGCTCCCTGCAAAGGGTACAAGTCAGAGAACAGTGCCCAATCCTCTTTCATTCACTGTGTACAATCTCACAAAGCAAACCACTGATGGTCAGATGCCAGCCAATCATTCTCTGTAGGATATTTGGTATTACATCCCAGAGCAGCCAATGCTAACAAATTGATATCCTGATCATTGTTTCGAAATGCATCTTGCACAAAAGAATCTGAACTTAAAATCAAAAACTTTTTAGTGTCTCTGTCATCTAGGATTATCCCTGCTGCTCCCTGATCCTGCAAACGCACCATCCAATTGAGCAGGGGTTCCCCCAGTCTCTGCTTAAATCTTTCAATTATATCATTTACTTCATACTGTGTATAATCCTCTATCATATCCTTCCTCACAGCTTGCCCAATATTAGGATCTCTACCAGGATCCCACTGCACACTCGCTTCTGCAATCACTGCATGCACTTTCTTACAATTCACTTGCCCTCTCCTTTTCCTATACTTATATTGTGCTACTTGCACTGTGGCTTTCTCCACCACTGTCTGATAAGTATCCAGCTTATCAGCAAGCAACTTATTCCAGCATTACAACATCACTATTTGACTGTAAATCACACATCTGTCGCTCCATCTGGGAGCGCTCCAACAACAGCCTCTCTTTATTCTGGTGTTGTTTTCTATATGCAGTTAACAAAATCCACCCTCATTTACTTGAATTTGTAGTTTCTTTTCCTTTTTCAATAGGTACCTTTTCATACAATTTAAAACATCCAATGGTTACTTTAAATAATGGCATTTTTGTCGGATCCCACTTCTGACACCAATTTATGTTTTGCTGACTAGGGATATCAATTAAACTCAGACACCAGAGTGAAAAGAGCAGGTGTATTTTACTAGAAATAACTAAATAATATAACAGAATAATACAGAAAACATACAGTAAGAAAAGACAGAACAGTGCACTGAAACAAGTAAGGAAATCCAGGGTAATGCATCAAATCATTGCTACCTGAGAGAGGGAATAGCAATTAATAAAGATCCATCACCCCTTGCATACGTTACCATCATCCAGACCCGCAGGCGCTGGGCAGCCCCGGTTACAGCGAGGATTTGTTGAGCCTTTCCCTGCAAGTGGGAAATCCTACGCGGTGCGTCCACCCGTAGGTGAGGCACCCAAAGTCGCTGTGAGTGGGCCCAGCTTTATGTACCAAAAATCAGCAATAGCTGGCACCTTTGTTTTAAGCGGAAATATCTGGTTTCAATCTCACATTAGGTTCCCCCCAGAGCCTGGCCAGGGCTCAAGGAAGAAACTAAGGGAATTCTCTGCTTATCTGATCGGATTATGCACAAGGTCTCACATCAGGCCTCAAGGACAGGCACCTGCCTCCATGACTCTGTTATTCTATTCACATACAAAGGAAGGGAAAGATACATTCATCATAGCTCCATCCTCCATGCATATGTCATTAGGGATTACATACTGGGTTAGCAGTTTCAGTTCAGGGCCTGTTGCTCAGGCTCCAACACTTCCACCTTTTACATCAGACTAGGTGGTTTGTTATAACTTAGTGTAATACCTGTTAGCACAGTGGTTATCAGTTATAAAATATACAGGATTCATCTATAGGTCAACTCTGGCTTGGGCCTATTGTCCAAGCCTTAGCACTTCAGTTACTCACACTTTTGGCAATGAGAAACATTTTGACCCCTACTGCATAACATCTTACTGATTTGACCATTGCTTCTGCTCCCATAGGGGTTTCTTCATGGGTTTTAGTCATTAACTTTTTCATGATTTCTGAAGTCATTGTCCATGTGGGGTAATCCACCACCCTCCATTGTCTTTTTTGCATTTTAGTAACTTAGCCATTTATCTTCTTGTTCTTTATACTTCGGGGGTTCTACTTGCATTTCCCTTGATGGAATTAGAACACATAATACTAAATGCCACTCATTTTGTAGTTTCATCTGCCCTCCGATTTCCTCAGAATACATCCGAATTTTCTTTCCGATGTGTTTTATAATGTATCACAGTGACTTCCTTCATCTTCTGTACTGCTTCCAGCAAGTTTAAAATCTCTGCTGCATACTTTATAGGTGTACCAGTAGCAGATAAAAGTCCTTGTTAAGGGAATTATTTCAGCCTTTTGTGCAGAGGGATTTGGAGGCAACGTTTTAACTTCTTGATCCTTGATTAGTGTCACCACAGCATAGCCAGCCTTTCTTATCCCTTTCACAACAAAACTGTTCCCGTTTGTGCATAGTTCTTCATCTGGAGCTTGGAGGGGAGCATCTCTCAGGTCCGGTCTGCTGGCATACACCTGTTCAATGACTTGTAAACAATCACGATTAGAGTACTGTATTCAGACTGACACTCTCGTAAAAGTCCTATTTCAGAAAATTATTCAGTGTTGGCTCCAAGCCTTTCCTGGCTTCCATATTAATAGGATATTGTTTCTTTCTTACCGGCTGAACTCTTGGTTTTAATTCAACTTTTACTGGTTCCATGTCCTTTGCTTTTCCAGGTTTCTCAGATGCCCACACAGAGGGAGTGACTGCATTCTTAATTTCCTCAGGAACATTTCCAAGTTCTTCTTCTTTATTTTCTGATTCTGCTTGTAACAAACATATTTGTGCCTGCCAGTCATTAGTTTTAGGAAAATGAACTTGAATCCTTTTTTTTTTTAATTGATTTGTGCTCCTAGCTTACTTAATAAAGCCCATCCCAGGAGAGGTATTGGGCACTCCGGTACTTATAAAAAATCATGCATTACTGTTTTTCCTCCAATTTCACATTTCAAGGGTTTCAAAATGGTCTGACCTCTGTCTTTCCCGTGACTCCAACAATAGACATTAAATTTACTTGGAAGCCCCCTATAAGTATTTATGACTGAATATTTTGCTCCAGTATCTACTAGAAAATCAAAAGTTTTATTCCCCAGCTTTACTGGAACCAGGGGCTCAGCTGGGGAGTCCCCGGTTTTATTACTTAGATTCAGTTCCCATCATCAGCAAGTCAGCTTCAGGAGGTATTTCACAGGGCTGACTGGCTCTTTTATTTTTCGGACACTCATTTTTCCAGTGTCTTTGCTCCCTGTAAAAGGCACATTGATTAATTTCTAGGGGTACTGACTGTCTGATCATATTTCCACATCCTACTCCCCTACCTACTCCCCTACCTCTTTTTCCTCACCCTCTGAAAAAACCTCTACCTCAAGTTAAAATTTGGACATTAGCAAGGGTGGCTGCCAAAATTGCAGCTTTCTGTTTTGTCTTTTAATTTCTCCTTCTTTATTATCTTTTTCTCTTTCTCTTTTCCTCCGGGGTTAACAAGCTATTTAATAAAACTTGCATGTCCTGCCAATCTGGATTATGATTTTCAATAATCATTCTAAAAGAATGATACATTTTGTCTGGGTTTTCTCTATATGATCCAGCTGACTCCTTCCAGTTCATTAAATCAGAAGTAGTAAATGGTACCTTGACAAATACTGGATTTCCTCCTGGACCTACAGCCTGTCGAAGAGGAGGTAATAGTGTAAGGTTTTGCTGTGCTCGAGTTCTCCCTGCTATAGGACTAAAACCACCAGCTCCTCCAGCATTATTTTCCTCACTATCCAAAGCCACCAACATCTGTACATCTTCTTCTTCATCACTCAGTTTTAAACACCTTGTCCTAATACTACATGCAGAACAACAACAGGACTCTGTGTCTTTATCTTCCATCATCATCATTACATTAGAATCAGAGTCCAAAAATCTACATTTCTTTCATGTTTCATGATCATTTCTCAAAGTAAGGAATGAATCAACATAAGGTACCTCATCCCATTTGTCTTGTCGTCGACAAAACAACATTAATTGCAAAATAGTATTATATTTCAATGACCCCTTTTTGGTCCATTTTTTCTTATTTTCCAACTTATAGAGTGGCCTGCAAGAAACACAGACTGAGAAAAAAACCTGAGAAAGAGATAAAAGTTGAGGCCCTCTGAGCCTCAAAACACTCACAAGATGGAACTATAGTCACAGGGTGGATGGTGTGGAGGTCGAAGCTGATAAGGCTGCCCGAATAACACAGGATGCAGCTGGAGGAGGGAGCCCTGTGGAGACAGGACAGCTCTGCTCTGAGGCACCTGGCCAAATTTCAAGGGCCATCTGTCCGGTGAATGACCTTTGCTTCATTATCCACGGAATGCATATTAAAGTTAACACCCCTCAATATGCTAACGAGGGCTAACATGATCATGCTAATTACATCATCCCATGAAACACCTTACCCCTCCCCGTACATGGGATACGTAGGTATGTGGGTCGACCTAGGGGACAGACCCAAGGACAGTGGGTATAAATCAAGAAGGGGAGGGGAAGCCCGAGAGAGGGCAGTGAAGCGAAGAAGACAGATGCCTCCTGGAACCCTCGCTGGCGAGATCGACACAGGAACCCAGACCAGTGATCTCTATTCCTCTATTCTCTCCGTCTCCTGCCTTTTCTTTTTCCCCTTTTCCTTCACTACCATTAAGCAATGCAAGGCATACTGTATTGATTGCCACAACTCGTTATATACTTAGCCAATTATCATGTGTCCAATTAGTACATTGTGGGTAGTTAATAAATGTTTGGACTTTGAGACTTGTCTCACCGTTGTCCGCTCCGTTGGGGATTTACGAATCTGAGTCACTTGTCTCCCTCATCTGAGCAGGAAGTGACAGCACATCTAACATTTGTATGAGGAAGCAGTCCTCTGCGCATTCCTGGAACTTGATCAAGCCATGATCTTGAACAAGCCATGTCTGCTCTATTGGTCCCCATACTTGAGGCTTGAGAAGCCCATATGTTAGCATGAGCAGCCACTGTAAAGGAACCTGCTTGAATGCCTCATACCAGCCTGTACTGTGCCACTGGCAGGTGTTATGACAGAGATAATATTCCAGCCTGTCAGGAGAAGATATAGGATTCTATTTGTTACACAAAATATGAGGCACCATAGCATGGGAGGGAGGAAGAACCTTTCCATGGATGGAATCTAAGCAGTGTGCTGCAGGAAAATCCATCTAGTGCTTCATAAACATGGGGTTCCCAGCATCCGAAGGGACATAAGATTTACTATCTATATTCCTCTTTTTATTCTATCACCTTAAAACAGCTATTTTATTCAGCCATCTGTTGTCAGGCCTTTCTTATTGAGATTAAGGAAGAACACTGCACCATCTCTCTCTTATTTCCCCCTCACCCCAGTGCAGCACACCACCACAATCTTAAGCCATCTTCCAGTCCTGGGGTGCCAGGCACCTAAAAATACCCCACACCACTACTTGACTATAACATGCCACAGAAAGAGTAGAATTTACCCATATTTCTAGCCAAAAAAACTCCCCTTCATACACTTAGTGTAAATATTCTTGAAAGATTTTGAATGTAGAGCAACCAACATAGGAGAAGAAAAAACAGGAGGGGAAAAAGCCATTTTGGAAGGTGCCTACATACCGGTGATGGTTACTATATTAGATTTTTAAAACTTAAAGTTGTCAAAGTGGTATGTGCTAAGATTCAACAATAAGCTACACAATATAAAATACCTCCAACCACATGTCTAGCTACTGTATAAGAATTACTTAAAGCTTGTATCCCATCATTAGACATCACTAGATAAATCTTTCTAGGTCATCCTGTATTAAGAGGAACAGATGCAATAGGTCAAGTCATTCCAGGCATCAGAGATCAAATACTTAAAATTCCACTCCAAAAGGTACAGGTTTATAATTACTATTGCATGCACAGATAATGTGCTGAGCAAAGAGCCAGTAACCACACTATCTTGCTCTAACTTGAGTTTTTCCAATGGCCTTAAAGCATGTCTAATTATGAACAGCAGTCAACTTGTACAATTCTCAGTGTACAGTAATAGAAGTAACAATCAAATGTCAGGTGGATTAACACTTTTGAAGGTAATGTGTTAAAATACTGGCTGACTTCTCAAATTGTTTTGTTTTCATTTGGTAGGGGAGCGTTATTCTTCCAAAAAGCTTTGAATAACGAATCAGATCACATTCCTACATTAATTTGTATTTTCCCCATACAGTATTCACAGGGCCTTTTTGTCTTATTCAAACTTTTTTTTTTTACCCTTCAAACTAAAACAAGAACATTTCAGGACATGAAAAGAAATTATGTAAACATAAAACATCTGAAGAATAGTTGAAATCTTTCACGATTTCACACAGAGTTGTATCTCATTTAACACAGTGATTTAATTGTGTATCACACCACTGATTGAACTATTCTTTTCATATATTCAGCTTTAACAAAAAATAATTTTAAAAAGAAAAAATAAAACAACAAAACATTTCTTCACCCAGTGTTGAAGTGGTAGCATGTGTTTTATTATATCCTATCCAATCACTTTTTAAAAAAATATATAAAAATTTTAAAATGTGTATCATGTTTTTCATAACCCCAAAATAAAGTAATTTTTAAGCTTTTGCTGTGTATTATACAGCATTATACCAGAGGTTTGGTTCAGATACCCAACTTTGATGCAAAATTCAAGTCCACTAAACCTCAGCAGGAATAATATTGAGCTAAACAGTCCCATGTAACACATTCAAACATTAAGAAAAATTAGAGACATGTATGTGACAGCCAGGTAATACTTTGTTTACCCCATTGTTTACCAATTTTGACAGTACACAGAACTGACTTAGTGGAAAAAAAGTTTCAATTTTTGAAACAAATGTTTTTGTTGTGATTAAAGCTACTCAACGAGTGATATTCAGGCTTCAGAAGATTATAGTGGACACTATCAAGATTAAATCATGTTTTTATCTGACTTGAACCTTAACTGCACCATTTGTGTAATGAAAAAAAATACTGAAGATCAGCTGCTGAAACATAAGGATTAAGTATATAGGTACAATCAGGAATATTGGGTACAGGCATAAAAAGAAAGCACTAGCTTTTTTGTTTTCTGATCTTTGAGATTCTGTTACAATTTCAGGGAAGCTTGCACCTCAAAAAGGGGACTGCAATATTGCATGTTTAATACAAGATAGAAGCACATTATACATAGTTCTGAATATAACATACATTTAAGTTTTATAATACCCCTGTGAACTTTTAACTCATTTTTGAAGTGTTAAATTTTTTTTTCTTCAGTTCTGAAAAGAGTAGTTTATCAGTTTACAACAGAGATGAGAATTTTTTTTTTTTTTTTTTTAACTACCACACCATTTTAAAGTGACATCGTCTTAGATCAATTATTCACTGTCCAAGTGCCACCTGGACATGTGTATGTGTAAAATTTTTTTCTGGAAATAATACAGGCAATTAACAAGCATTTAGCATTCTTTCTCTGCTTGCTGAAAACTAGTTTAAGTGGAGTTCTTTGAATTAGAGTTAGTAACTCAACAAATTTTTTCACTTAAAAATTGGTCAGAGTTCATTTATTCCTGCAGAACCATCTGAAGAATTTTAGCCTTATTCTGACTAGCTCAATTCAAGCTACTTGTATGTACATGCATTTACCATCTTCCACATCCAAATAAAACAAGACTTTATTACAATACATAAACTAAAGACATGAGCAGTGGAAGCAATGCAGCTACAAATCTACCAAAAAGATACCCCAAAATATTTAAAACATTTCCTGACCACTAACAGCAGAGAGTGGCAATTACATGCACAAGGCCATAATGTATCAGTGCACCAAACAGGGAAATAAAGCTCACAGAACTCACGCAATGCAGTATTGGTATCAAATGGGCTTCTTAACAGGAAAACAATTTAATAAAAAGCTTTCACGTGCCTCATTAGGCAATATAACTGTCCAGTGTTGGTGCTGTATTGCTTGATAAAAATCAAACTATCTCTGGTCTTAAATCTGACAAGCAGCAGCACAAGAACAGAGATTGCACAGCTTCAGTAACAAAGTTACAAGATTCCCTATTTTATTGCATTTTTAAAAACAACTTGGAGATTTAAGCTTTTGAATAGAGAAAGCACATTTCCTGAGTGTCTCAGTTTAGAAGTTTAGTAAAACATTGTAAAAGAGGAAATGCGTTATATTTTAATGTAGAAAAGTATGTGTTTAAGCAAATGCACTCAAGTATAACATTTAGCAGGTTTTGAAGGTGGTGTTTTACCAGGCAGGTGGAGAATTTGCACCATCATGTAGTATCAAGCTTGCAACAATTTTACAGATAAGCAAAGGATATTATTAGATTTTTTTTTTTTGTTACAGCAAATCAAAACAGTGCAATACACCTTGCAACTACGGTTACTACATTAGCTTGTTTATAATCCAATACATTTAGCCTGAAAATTAAAGTAAGATCAAATTTTAATGAGTATTGTCTTTCACATCAGACACTAGACTGTTGGGTTCTTTTAAAGCATTATATCACAGATGGGTAATCTTATCTGTAAAGTCAAACTCAATTTGGATTAAAATCAGCAAAACCAAAGAGAGGTTGGTCATTGCCCGATATTTAATACAAGTATCAGAAAATATTGAGTTTACTCTATATTTCAAATAAGGTGTCCCTTTCATAACTTTTGGGGTATGTTTTGTGATTTTAATCAATGAGGATGGGTAGACATTTAGATGTTTCACATATTTAGTTCCTTTGTACCTACAATTAACTCGAGAACAGTAATTTCACAAGTGAATAGCACAATGACCTGAAGCATTATCACTACCAGTTATGATCCGACACGTGTTGTTGTGGTTCTTTTATCCGAAAAGAAGCTTTTGAGGAGAAATACCTGCCCAATACTAACTACAAGAAGAATGATTGCTTCCCCTATTGACCAATAGGCTACTCTTGTGTTTAAATCCTCTGCTCTGCTGCGGCCTTGTGCTTCTCTCAACCGGAAATGAGTCTGATAATCAATGACAGACTTCAAAGCTTCATGAATTGAAACACACGCAGACTCCATCTAGAGAAGCAAACAAATACACAGCTCAGTTAAGAACCCTTCTAATGATTGTTCTGTAAAGCTTTGTGGTTTGATGGGGTAAATTCAAGTGACTTGAAATTGGCATTTCTACCATTGAGTTCAAACTAGTAAAATAGTGGCCATGTCCAACATTTTAAAATGGCTGTTTAAAGTGAAGTTTGGTAACAGTTATAGTGTAAGAATGTTAGTGAGAATTTGTGAAGTGACTGTTCCAAGTGAAGTTGGCTGATTTTGGGCAGAAGTGGTGTAAAACTAAAATTCTGAAAAAAAGAAGGGAACATTAAGAAAATAAGTCTGGAGCAAGAATATTGCTTTGCCACTTAAGTGTCTTATAAATCACATATCTAGAAGCCAGTTAAGTATGACTGATTTTTTTCATTTGTTTATTTTGCTAGAATTCTCTTCCCATTTTAAGTGACAGTTACATAAGAGATCAACCATTCAAGTCTTCCTCTCAAAAAAGACTCTAAACTATTTTAATATATATAAAAAAAAAATTGTTCTCAAAGTTTCTCCAAAGTTCAGGAATTTTGATCCATTGATATTTTACATTTTATAAAATCCACTCTTCCACAGACATAGAATCATGGCATTAAAAAGTTCCCTTAAACTAGGGCCACAGTATATTTTCCCTAATTTCCATTTAAACACTTGGTAATTCCTCCTCAGCTCTGCATTCTGTAAATCCTAATTTTCAGAAAAGGTTCACTTTTAGTAACTCAGTTTATTTTAAAGAAGCTCCAACCCATTCATTTTCAACAGTGATATAGATATCTAATGCAGTTAAATTCAAAAAACATTCCCTCCACCAGTTGCTGTCAAACACAACAATATTTTACCTGTGTAAGTGCAGTTGCTCTGTTCTCACTAGGAAACAGCGGTGGATCTTCTCCAACTTGGAAATCAAAGTACACAGTTTTGTGTGTGAAAGTAGAGAACTCATTGCTGAAGCAGAATTTGTATGTTCCATTTCTGGATGCAGTAAATGTGAAACTATCATATTGTTTCTTCATCTCTTTGTACAATACAGCACCATCAGGACCTTCCAACCGACAGTCAACATCATAATGACCTCCAGTGATCACCTGAAAAGAACAAGAAATTGTCTTAAGCAGAACAGACATTCAACTAGCCCTGCAAATTGTTTGGTCTGACAAATGTTTTAAAATAAAATGCATTGATTTAAAAATCTTTCAATACAAGTTTGCAAAAATCCTCATCCTATGGAAGACTCACAGAACAATTCAAAACAAGATCTTTTAAATTGAGGATATGTAACATCAACTATGTTTTCTAACAATTTATGAGGGAAGTTTTAGTTACTTTGTTTTAAGATACTGGTAGTATAGCAAAGGCTAGAGTAGATGAAATTTGATGGGGCAAAGACATTACCGCAATAAATCAGTAATTTACTATATCCACAAGCTCATCTATGCAATTTATTCAGCAAGTTGAGATTGTCAAAATGCAATAAAACAGCTCCTTTATGTATGGCCTAAACTGTCTAACTAGCCTGTTAGGTCAAGCTGCTTCATGTTGCAGGAATGGCATATGTCCAGCAGAACAGGTATTACAACCTGGCTCATTTTCATATGTGCATATCAGCAGAGCAATGCTCTAGAGGTTGTGCTGTCTCACTCCTGCACAATTAATGACAATATTTCTTTCCAACACCAGCACATTCAGATTATGCCTACAAGCAACTCAAAACTTCATACGATTGTCTCAAGCATTGTCAACCTTTGATTATTGTTGGTCTATAGCACATTGTTCTGTAGAATCAGACTAGCTATCCTATCTCAACAGCAAGAGCAACTAGCAGTTTAGGTATTCATAGCTTAATATTCTGATGACTCTCAGGCTAGTAGATAAATTTAATCCTTGCTCCAAACTTCTTGCCTTTAAGATAAAGCATCCTGAAGGATGAAGAGACTTCCATCCAAAGGCACTGCCCTTTTATATGCATACAGAAGCTTTCTAAAATAGCAGACATTTTATTTGAAAGATTTAAATATCTATTCAAACATATAATGCTATAAAGATTTATTCAGAGGTGCCAAGCACCAGAAACAACACTTCAGATAGGCTGCTTGCATAACATAGTTTGAGTGCTCACCAATTTATATAGGTATTAAGCTATTAAAACCCTAATATTAACAGTAAAAGTGAAATAACAAGAAATTCCCCGGGGGCCGAAAGAAGCAAGGAGTACCTGGAACTCGAGGGTGCACTTAGTGCCCTGAACAATCTCCTCATAGAAGCACTGCTTGGCGTTGTCAGGCAGCTCGAAAGTGATCTCGGAGGCCCGTGCCTCACAGGCCACCAGCAGCAGCGTCAGCCACCCCCACAGTCCCGCAGTTCCAGAGCCCCGTAACAGCATCGCTCAGCGTGCAGAGGGGACTAATGGTAACAGAAATTGAGCCGGGCGGAAAGAGGGCAACCCCGCGTCGAAGGCCAGCAGGTGCAGAACCGGGAAGATATCTGCGGCGCGAACCGGTCACGACGGAGAAACCTAACAGAGGAAGCACACTACACACCCGAAAGCAACCACGGCGCCTAGTACCGCCCTCATAGAAGCGCTTCCGGGTGAGTCCCCATAGCTTTATAGACGTGGTGTTCAGCGTGGAAGGGTGCGCTCCCTGCCTCTCCCGCGCGCGGTTGCGCGATTGCTGCGTGGCAACGGTTGTCAGGGAGCATGACGGCCCGGCACCGCCGTGGGGCCTGGGCCCGGACCTGGCCGTGGCAACAGCGAGCCAAGGTGGTGTCTGCGTTCACACAGACAATCCCTCGGCACCAGAGGTAACATAGATGCACACGCGAGGCCCGCTCATCCCGGCTTTGTGCTGAGATGTGCTCAGAATCCATAGCTAATTTACAGATATTTAGCCAAGTACTCACACATAAGTCTCTAGAAAATTCTCCTCTCTGTCATACCTGCAAGGCACAATCCGGGTTCCCCAACATATCAAACCTTTTGTCTCTGTGTCCATTGTATGCAATTATCCAGGGGTTAATCTGTTTTCAAATCCCCATGAGGCATGATTTAAAAGCTGTAAAGTGGACTCTATTCTCCAAATGCAAGTGAAAAGTGTCTTAAGTATTCTCTCTCTGTATATCTTCAAGTTCCTGAATACACAGCATTGAGTTTCAGAGTTGGAGTTCAACTTCAACTTCATTTAATATTCATTGCTCCAGAGAGATAAAGTGCAAGATCAGAATTAAATTCTGCTGATTAAAATGTACACACTGACTGCAGGAATATCAGATTTAAGTTCTACTCCAGTAAATATTCAGTTATTTTTACAAAGTAAAACAGCTTCAGAAGAAAAAATCAAAGATGACCCCTGTAGTAGTCCTGATTGAAAAACCATTGTACATCAAGGAGTTAGTGATCCACTTAACAGGTAAACGGTAATCTGATTGTCCTGGTTTCAGCTGGGATAGAGTTGATTTTCTTCCTAGTAGCTGGTACAGTGCTGTGTTTTGGATTCAGTGTGAGAATAATGTTGATAACACTGATGTTTTAGCTGTTGCTAAGTAGCGCTTATCCTAAGTTAAGGATTTTCCAGTTTCCCATGCTCTGCCAGCGAGCAGGTGCACAAGGAGCTGGAAGGGAGCATGGCCAGGACAGCTGACCCGAACTAGCCAAAGGGCTATTCCATACCATATAGTGTCATGCTCAGTATAGAAACTGGGGGGAGATGGCTGGGGGGTGGATCGCTGCTTGAGCATTGGTCAGTGGGTGGTGAGCAATTGCATTGTGCATCACTTGTCTTTTCTTGGGTTTTATTTCTCTTTCTCTTTTTTATTAAATTCCTTTTCATTACAACTATTATTATATTTTTTATTATTATTATTGTTATTATTTTATTTTATTTTATTTTAGTTATTAAACCATTCTTATCTCAACCCATGAGTTTTACTGTTTTTTTTTCAATTCTCTCCCCCATCCCACTGGGAGTGTGGTGCTTAGCTGCTGGCTGGAATTAAACCACGACAGTCCATTTGGCACCCAACGTGGGGCACAAAGGGTTGAGATAACGACAGATCTGATCAGAGCATGTTAAAACAAATGTTATAAGCATTCATTATATTGGTTTAATAGTCGCTGGTCACAATGTTGATTTATTGGCTCTTAGAGTTGTGGCGCTTGTTAGAGTTGTGTTATGTATCACCTTACTTGCCCTGTGCTGCCACTTATCACCCATGGAAGGTGGATTAAGATTTTCACTTTGCTGTACTATGTAACACTGGTTTATGGTATGATAAAATTATTGGTTGTGACACTAATCCGGTATTTGTAGTAAGCATTGCTGTCACCTCTGTACTTGGGGAACCATCTAGCAGAAACTATTAACAATTACACCCTTTACCTTTTCTCCACGGAGAGCCAATCTATGGGGGAGACACCTTCCTTTGCCTTCCCCTTCTCCTCCAGGCTACTTACAATAGCGTTTGAGAATTTTGAAAATTTTGAATATCCTTGGGATGATGAATCTAACATGGTCTTATTGCTAGGAGCCAGTGTGTCCCTGCATGTGGTTCAGATGTTCTTCAGTGTTAAACAACTATTTAAGAGTATCATCCAGAGATCTACCCCAAGACTGGAGAGTTATGAGTGGCAGGGTGTGTGGGATAGCATGGGCAAATACCTAGGGCACTGGGCACCTCCAGTGTTTTGGAACTTCATCCCTGAACAAGTGCAGAATCCTGAAAAGCTAATAGAACATTTGGGAAAAGTATGCTGTCACCCTGGCAATTCCAGGGAGACACAAATCACTGCAATGTGCTGGGGCCTGGCACATGCCTACCAAGCCCTGTTTAACACTATTCAGTACTCTCAAGGGAAAGAGAAGGTTTCTGGATCTGATAACAAAATGACAGGCGCTGCATCTACTCCAACCCCTGCGACAGGCACTGCAGCTGAACCAGAGAACCAACCTGTGCCAGTATCAGTCACTGCTACACATAAGATAAGAAAAACAGTTCACTTAGGTATGAAGATGAACCGGGGCCATCACCAGAACAGGAGGAAGAGGCAGAAGCAGAGGTAATCACCTGATCTCTATCCCTGAGTGAGCTGTGAGACATGCAAAAGGATTTCAGCCGTCATCCAGGTGAGCACATTATCACCTGGCTGCTCCGATGCTGGGATAACAGGGCCAGTAGCTTGGAATTAGAGGGTAAGGAAGCCAAGCAGCTGGGTTCCCTTTCTAGGGAAGGGGGCATCGACAAAGCGATGGGAAAAAAGGCACAAACCCTCAGCCTCTGGAGGCAACTTCTGTAAGGCGTGAGGAAAGGGTACCCCTTCAAGGAAGATGCTATATGTCATCCAAGCAAGTGGACCACCATGGAGAGAGGTATCCAGTACCTGAGGGAATTAGCCATGTGGGAGATGGTTTATTATGACCCAGATGATGCGCAGTTACCCACAGATCCAGATGAAGTCCAATGCACACAACCCATGTTGGCAGAAGTTTGTACGGAGTGCACCGTTGTTGCATGTCAACACATTGGCAGTAACAGACTGGAAAGACAAAGAGGGACCAAAGGTGGATGAATTGGCTCACCTACTCTGGCAATACAAAGAAAATCTCTCTTCCTCCCTCGTCGCAGCTGTGGAGGGACTGCCAGACATGCTAGCCAAGAAACTGTCCTGGGACTTCCAGCAATTCAAAGAGGATATGTCCTACTCCCCACCTGTACAGGCTAGTATCTTAGCTATTAGGAGTAAGTGTTCCCTTGCTCAACAGAGAGAAGATAGACGGTATACACCACAGGGTACCCTGTGGTTTTACCTGTGTGACCACAGAGAGGACATGAGAAAATGGGATGGAAAACCTACTTGGATCCTAGAAGAGCGGGTACGTGAGTTATGAGGAAAAACAATTATGAGAGGGGATTCTTCCTGGAAAAATGTTACTCCAGTTTCCAGCGGGAAAATCCCCAGACAGAGTAGAAGGGCTGGTCTTACTTCTGATCCTCTTGAAGGGACTTCTAAGTCATTTTTACAAGAAGTGAGTAACAAAGACTCTGACCAGGATTAGAGGGGCCCTGCCTCCAGCCAGGTGGAAGAAAGGGACAACTGGGTTTATTGAACCGTGTGGATTCGATGGCCTGGCACATTAGACCCACAGGAGTACAAGGCTCTAGTAAACACCAGTGCACAGTGTACCCTAATGCCATCAAGTTATAAAGGGGCAGAACCCATCCGTATTTCAGGAGTGACAGGGGGATAACAACAGCTAACTGTGTTAGAAGCCAAAGTGAGTTTAACAGGGAATGAGTGGCAAAAGCACCCCAGTGTGACTGGCCCAGAGGCTCCATGCATCCTTGGCATAGACTACCTCAGGAGAGGGTATTTTAAGGACCCAAAGGGGTATCGATGAGCTTTTGGTATAGCTGCCTTGGAGACAAAGGAAATTAAACAGCTGTCACCCTTGCCTGGTCTCTCTGAGGACCCTTCGGTTGTGGGGTTGCTGAGGGTCAAAAAACAACAGGTGCCAACCGCTACCACAACGGTGCACCGACAGCAATAACTGAGACTCCCTGCTTCCCATCCATAAGCTGATTCATTGACTGGAGACCCAAGGAGTGATCAGCAGGACTCCCTCACCCTTTAACAGCCCCATATATACAGTGCAAAAGTCTAATGGAGAGTGGAGACTAACAGTAGACTATCATGGCCCCAATGAAGTCACACTGCTGCTGAGTGCTGCCGTGCCAGACATGTTAGAACTTCAGTATGAGCTAGAGTGAAAGGCAGCCAAGTGGTACGCCACGACTGATATTGCTAACGCATTCTTCTCCATCCCTCTGGCAGCAGAGTGCAGGCCACAGTTTGCTTTTACTTGGAGGAGCATCCAGTACACTTGGAATTGACTGCCCCAGGGGTGGAAACACAGCCCCACCATTTGCCATGGACTGATCCAGACCGCACTGGAAAAGATTAAGGCTCTGGAATACCTGCAATACATTCATGACATCATTGTATGGGGCAACACAGTAGTAGAAGTTTTTGAGACAGGGGAGAAAATGGTCCAAATCCTTCTGAAAGCCGGTTTTGCCATAAAACAAAGTAAGGTTAAGAGACCTGCATAGAAAATCCAGTTTTTAGGAATAAAATGGAAAGGTGGACGTCATCAAATCCCAATGGATATGATCAACAAAACAGCAGCTATGTCTCCACCAACTAGCAAAAATGAAACACAAGCTTTCTTAGGCATTGTGGGCTTCTGGAGAATGCATATCCCAAATTACAGTCTGATTGTAAGCCCTCTATATGAACTGACTGGGAAGAAGAATGATTTTAAATGGGGCCCCTGGCAACAACAGGCCTTTAAAGAAATTAAACGGGAGATTTTTTTATGCAGTATCCCTCGTACTGGTCCAGGCAGGACAAGATGTTAAAAATGTGCTCTACACTGCAGCCGGGAAGAATGGCCCTACCTGGAGTCTTTGGCAGAGAGCACCAGGGGAGACCCGAGGTCGACCCCTGGGGTTTTGGAGTCGGAGATACAGAGGATCCGAGGACTGCTATACTCCAACTGAAAAGGAGATACTGGCAGCATATGAAGGGGTCCGAGCTGCCTCAGAGGTGATTGGGACTGAAGCACAGCTCCTCCTGGCACCCCTACTGCCAGTGCTGGGCTGGATGTTCAAAGGGAGCGTCCCCTCTACACATCATGCAAGGGATGCTATGTGGAGTAAATGGGTTGCATTGATCACACAACGGATTCAAATAGGCAATCCCAGTTGCCCAGGAATTTTAGAAGTGATCATGGACTGGACAGAAGGCAAAGATTTTGGAATATCACCAGAGGAGGAGGTGATGCATGCTGAAGAGGCCCCACTGTAAAATGAACTACCAGAAAATGAGAGGCAATATGCCGTTTACTGACAGGTCCTGTCGCATTGTGGGGAAACATCAAAGGTGGAAGGCAGCTGTGTGGAGCCCCACATGACAAGCTGCAGAAACTGCAGGAGAAGGTGAATTGAGTCAGTTTGCAGAGGTGAAAGCCATCCAGCTGGCCTTGGATATCGCTGAGCGAGAAAGGTGGCCAGTGCTCCACCTCTATACTGACTCATGGATGGTGGCAAATGCCCTGTGGGGGTGGTTACAGCAGTGGAAACGGAGCAACTGGCAGCACAGAGGCAAACTTATCTGGGCTGCTGAATTATGGCAAGATATTGCTGCTTGGGTAGAGAATCTGGTTGTGAAAGTACGTCACATAGATGCTCATGTACCCAAGAGCCAGGCCACTGAAGAACATCAAAGCAACCAACAGGTGGATCAAGCTGCTAAGATTAAGGTGGCTTGAGTGGATCTGGACTGGCAACATAAAGGTGAGAAATTTATGGCTCGCTGGGCCCATGGCTCCTCAGGCCATCAGGGAAGGGATGCAACATATAGATGGGCTCATGACTGAGGGGTGGGCTTGACCATGGACACTATTGCACAGGTAATCCATGAATGCAAAACATGCGCTGCAATAAAGCAAGCCAAACGGTTAAAGCCTCTGTGATATGGAGGACAATGGCTGCAATATAAATATGGGGAGGCCTGGTAGATTGACTATATCACATTCCCACAAGCCTACCAAGGCATGCGCCATGTGTTTACAGTGGTGAAAGCAACCACAGAATGGCTGGAAATATATCCTATGCCCCATGCCGATACCAAAGACTTAAACAATTTAAGTTAATATACCAACAACAGGCCCCTTTGTATACGCTTCGTACAGACAAGATAAGCAAGCCTACATGCCGAAGAGAGACCCTTCCTCAATTCAGTACGCTTTGTATAGACAAGATAAGCAAGTCTGCGTGCGCAGAGGCAGTCTTGCAATGTATGCATTAGATTTCCTGGAAATAGGCAGGTACTTAACATATGCATTAGATTCCCTGGAAATAACTGGGTACTTCTTGGGAATGATATAAATATTCATTTTTTAAATGTATATAATGAGTGTGTGTCCTGGTTTAGCCAGGATAGGGTTAAGTTTCCCCAGCAGTGTGGGGGGGAGCTCTAGCTGGGTTATTCATATACCATGCTGACATCACGTCCACGCGCCGAAGTGGACAGTTGGTTACCACGTGCACTGGGGATTGGCTTTGCTCTCACTGCTGTATTGGTAGAGATTTTGCTCTGTTCATTGTTATTACTGTTATTCTTATTATTATTGTTGTTTGTTGTGTTGCTATAGCACTGCTGTATTAAACCTTTCCTTATCTCAGTCTTGGGGCTTTGTATTTCACTCCCTTTGTGGGGGAGGGGCAGTGGCCGCGTGGTCTCAGACCCCGGCGGGGGCTAAACCACCACAGTGTGCTTTTGTCCCCTGGTGTGCATGTGAGGAGGAGAAATCCCCCATGCACCCAGTGCTGCAATAAACCCATGTCAGCTTTCTAAACTATCACTTGGTTTGGAGAGTTTTCTTGGTTACGATTTTCGGTAACAATGCCACTGCCCAGAACACTATCCTGGGCCTTGAAAAGCAAGTCTTATGGTGACATGGCACCCCAGAAAGAACTGAGTCAGACAATGGGACTCGTTTCCAAAACAACCTCAGAGACCCCTGGGCCAAAGAGCATGGCAGAGTGGGTATTTCACATCCCCTATCTTGCACCACCCTCTAGGAAAATCGAACAATGCAATGGACTGTTAAAGACTACACTGAGGGCAATGAGGGGGGGTGTGGTGTGTGGGACCTTCACACATTGGGATACACATTTAGCAAAAGCCACCTGGTTAGTCAACACTAGAGGGTCTGTCAATCGAGCTGGCCACGCCCAATCAGAACTTTTACACACAGCAGAAGGGAATAAAGTTTCTGTAATGCACATAAATATGTGCTAGGGAAAACAGTCTGGGTTATTCCTGCCTCAGGCAAAAGCAAACCCATTCATGGGATTGCTTTTGCTCAAGGACACAGGTGCACTTGGTGGGTAATGCAGAAGGATGGAGAAGTCTGATGTGTGCCTCAAGGAGATTTGATTTTAGGTGAGAATAGCCAGTAAATTAACTTGTATGATGTTAATTGCTATATAAGCCTGTCACTGTATGTCATCATTACTATAATTTTTATATGCTATATCAATGGTATAACAGTAAGAATCACTTTGATCAATGAAGAATGAGCTTTGATAAAACCAAGTGAAACACAGTAATGATGGAACCAGAACTGACTTCAGCATGCAACAATCCAACACTGCACACCATCCTCCTGCTGCGCCCACCACACTGCACCAAAGCCCAATCTTGTTCTGCCAACTGAGCAGACTTTGCACCATCCTTCCTGCCCAGACAGACTGTTATGACAGATGGAACCCAAAGTCATGGACTGAATGAACTCAACAGACATTTTATAGGGATGGCCCATAGACTGCAGGAATGATATCTGTGTGAATATATTAAAAAACAAGAAGGGTGGTGGTGATTAATTGGGATGTACTGGAAAATGTGAGACCTGGGCATGATGTAAATGGTGTAGAATAAGGGGTGGATATTGTCCTGGTTTTGGCTGGGATAGAGTTGATTTTCTTCCTAGTAGCTGGTACAGTGCTGTGTTTTGGATTCAGTGTGAGAATAATGTTGATAACACTGATGTTTTAGCTCTTGCTAAGTAGCGCTTATCCTAAGTTAAGGATTTTCCAGTTTCCCATGCTCTGCCAGCGAGCAGGTGCACAAGGAGCTGGAAGGGAGCATGGCCAGGACAGCTGACCCGAACTAGCCAAAGGGCTATTCCATACCATAGAACGTCATGCTCAGTATAGAAACTGGGGGGAGATGGCCTGGAGGGGCAGATTTCTGCTCAGGCATCTGTCAGTGGGTAGTGAGCAATTGCATCGTGCATCACTTGTCTTTTCTTGGTTTTTATTTCTCTTTCTTTTTGTTATATTCCTTTTCATTACTACTATTATTATTATTATTGTTATTATTACATTTTACTTTATTATAGCTATTAAACTGTTCTTATCTCAACCCATGAGTTTTACTTTTCTTTATTCTCCTCCCCATCACACTGGGAGTGTGGATAGGAGTGAGCGAGTGGCTGCATGGTGCTTAGTTGCTGGCTGGGGTTAAACCATGACAATGTACCATTTAAGATACCTGTAGTAAACTTGTGCGATAATCTTAGTATCTGTTGCGGATGAAAGTTTTGACACGGTAATGATTTAGTAAGAAATCTAGATTTATTAATAACTAACAGCAATTTTTCATTACAAAATAATTCAGAAATGCTGAAAGAAAAGCGACTTATTCACAGATTCTAAAATGACAAGATTCACACTAACTTACTTAACGGTACCTTAATTTATACATATGTACATGCGCATACACAAAACAGACAAACACACACACAGAAACAAGGGTACGTACCCCCTCCCACACACACATCAATAAACAGAGAAAGAACAGGTGAAAGAGAAGCTAGCTCAAAGGAAAATTTCCTCTCGAGTTTAGAGCAAATACTCACAATGCCTTGGCATTCCTCAACGGGCGATAATTGAGACTCAAGCGGGGGACTTCGCCCTGGCCTTCCGTCTGGAGCAGACGACACCTTAAGGGTTTTGGTACCTGAGAGGCGGCCCAGCTCAGGGGAGATGCTGGTCACAGGCCCACTGCGATCCAGGAGAGCTCAAAGGGTCTCCCTGGTCGTCACAGTTTATAGGGTCCAAGATAATTGACTTTTGTCAAATACCTTCTGGTGCCTTCCAGCAGTTGCACAAGAACTTGATGAATGTGCAACTCTGTTATTGTTCCCATTTGACCATGTCCCAGGCACAGGTGTGCCAGGCCCTTAGGAGATGATGGGCCGTTATAGCCGTTTCCGAGCAATCAGGAGGGGCAGGAGCCAGGTTCGTTAAGGGGGCATCTTAACGTTATCAGTCCTTATCTCCACAGATTGGTGTATAGCTCAGGGGATGTGGGTGGAATCACACCTAGCACCAAGCAGCCCAACAAGGAGGGGCGGGGAGGGGTGATAATTGCACCACGACAATCCACCCCGTGACTAAAATCAATTTATCTTGTCCATAGAGTGGCAGTGTGGTTGCCTCTTGCCTCTATGCCTATAAACAGAGGATGCCATAATCCAATTATATTTGAAGTGAATTTTGTGTTTGATTAGCTTCTATTAAAAAAAAAATTATTTTAGGGAAGTATACACACAGGGATACTTTTGTAACTGAGTAATCTGTTTAACCATCCTCCAAAGCTTAATATACAATACTATTATAAGTAGTAAACATATTAAAGTTAGAATTAGGAAAATCAGACTGAGTGAAACATGGAATTAAACAGTCCTGTTGTTGGTGGTGACCATCCAAATAAGCTTTCCCACCATGGATGTTCTTCATCCTTTTGGCTCTCGTTAGCACTTGATGTATTTCTTTTATATCATGCTGGACCATGATAAGAGTCTTTTGTCCAGGTTTTAAAGGGTAGGCACAATTCTGCAAAGATTCTCATATTAAAGATGAGGATTGTTTTCACAGTGCTACTGGTGGGCTTGCTGGATGTGGTGTTTGTTTCCACGATGTCGTTGGTGGAGTTGGTTATTTCTGAAAAGGAAAGAAAAGAGAATGGTCTTGGGGGGGGGGGGGGGGGGGGGGGGGAGGCTGAACAGGTTACCCCTTAGGATACTGGATAAATCCATCTAGTACTGATTTTATGGTTTATTCCATTATTATCAATAGCATCCCACGCTAGAAATCCTCGTGGTTTGACCAGGGTTACTGGTATTGCTCCTACAGATGGTATTTTTACCATCACAGGGTGTCCTGGCTTCATCAAAGACCAGGTATGCTCATTGTTTAGGGATTTTTCTGGAGAAGGTGTTAAGAAGGCTCGAGTAATTGGACTTCCATAGGGACCATACCGATTATTTAACTGCTGTAAAATTTCAGAAAGACGGCTGTCCCATTGTCCTTCATGTGGTTTAAGATATTTTTTTCAGCAGTCCATTGGCTCGTTCAACTATACCATTAGATTGTGGGTAATAAGGTGTGTGAAATACCCACTTTATTTCTTGTATTGCCCATTCTTGTACTTCTTTGCTAGTAAAGTGTGAGCCATTGTCACTCTGGATAGAATCGGGGACAGGTAAAATTGAGAACCATGAGGAAAGGCCTCGGATAGTATTCTGTGCATTAGCCTTTTGGCACTTGGTAGCTGTAAGGAGTCCAGATATTATCTCTACACCTGTTAAAATATATTTATACCCAGCAGAAGATTTTAAAGGACCAATGTAATCAATTTGCCAAGTAGACCACAAAGTTTTCCCTTCTTTAATGTGTAAAGGTGGTGCTTTGGCAGGATGGTCCATCTGCAATTTTAATTTACACTGGGGGCACTCAGTGAGGATGGTTTCACAGGTTTTTCTACTGAGGGGTCATCCCCGGCTTCGAGCTGAAAAGTAAAGTGCTTCTCGACCCGTGTGGCCTAATTTTTGATGTAACCATTCTCCCAATCGATACCATGTGGGGTCTGAGGAATCTTCAATGTCTATTTTCCTAGTTTTTGTCAATTCATCCACCCTTTGGTTCCAATTTGTAGCTGGTTTATTGTCATTGGCATGAGCTTTTACCCATCCTATTTGGAATGGTGTTTTTCTGGCCATGGTTAATAGTAATTGCCAGTCTTAAGTTCTCCAGATTGGTGATTTCTTTATCTCCCAGTTTAGGGCTTCCCATTGACAAAGCCACTGTGTGGCACCTGCCCAGACAGCATAAGAGTCTACATAAATGGTTTTTTTTGTGCTGCCAAAACAACTGCTCTTAACTCTCCTACTTGAGCACTGCCTTCACCCTCTTCAATAACTTGTTTGCCTGTTTTGATTTCTAATGCAACAGCTCTATATTGCCATTTACCATCCACTCTTTTTGCCGAGGCATCGGAAAACCAGACACCCTTGGTTGGTGAATCTTCAGTGAAGGGAGGTGCATCTAAAATTGGTGAAGGTTTGAATGGTTGTTGTAATGCCAGGGGGTCAGTATTAATAGGCATTTGTAATTTAGAAACTTTTGTGTGTCCTTCACTTAATTGCATTTCATCTGCCACACCCACTAGATAGGCATACCATTTCCTAATTGTAGGGTTTTGTGCAATTCCCTCTGGGGGAGCAGTCCCTTTTAGGATTGTGTCTAATAAATTAAAGGGACCTCTGGTCTGAACAGCTTGTTCTTGACGTATTTTCTCAACTTGTTTAATTGCACGGACTAGAGATAAAAGACCCTTTCCCCACTCTGAATATCTTCTTTGTTCCGTCTCTTTAAATGCAGTTGAGCTAAACATAAACAGTAAAGGTCTCTTTGGCCCGTCAGGGCCGATTTGAAATAAGTTACAATAATGTTCTGCCATGTTCTGCAAAACCCCATTCTGCTATAATAGGGTCATGAGGATGGACAGGTCCTAGGGATTGATATGTTTTTAATTCCAGTATCAGAGTTTTAATTGCTTCTTCATGTTCTGAATCCCATCTCCACGGTTTTCCTTTTCGTAAAAGTGAATACAGTGGGCAGGCAATGATGGAGAATCCAGGTACATGTTTTCTCCAATATCCTAAAGTGCCCATTAGCTGTTGTAATTCTTTTCTAGATTGGGGCATTTCTGATTGTTCTATTTTATTTAGAGTATCTGGTGGGATTGCTGCACTTCCAGCAATCCACCAAGTGCCCAGGAATTTCACTTCTTTACTTGGTCCCTGACATTTTTCAGGTGGAATTTCAATTTTTGCTTCATGCAATGTTTGCCAAACTGTTGCTGCCACTTCTCCCACCTTGTTAGGAGAGGTTCCTCCAATTAGAATATCCTCTATATACTGATATAGTTTTACCTCTGCAGGGAGTGAAACTGTCTGTAAAAGTTCAGCAAGCGCAGCATGAGCAATTGTGGGTGAGTGTTTATATCCCTGTGGGAGTCTGTTAAAGCTATATTGGATACCCTCCCATGTAAACGCAAATTTTTCTTTATCTTCTTCCCGTAAGGGGACCATGAAAAACATGTCTTTTACATCTAGCACTGCCATCCAAGGATGTGCGGAGGCTTGCAGTGTAGCCGTTAAAGTTGCAATGTTGGGGACTGCCGCTGTCAATGGGGCTGTACTGGCATTTAAACGCCTATAATCGACTGTTAAACGCCACCTCCCGTCTGGTTTACGGACTGGCCAAACAGGAGAAGTGTATGGGGAGTGAGTTCGGGAAATAATCTGCCGTTTTTCTAAGTCTGCAATTACTTCAGAAATTCCAGTTCGTGCTGTAGCAGAAATTGGATACTGTGGGACATCAGTAATTTTTGATTCGGGAAGTGCTGGAGCTGCACGGAGTACATGCACTGTGGCAGTTTGTTGATTTTTATTAGGGCTGGGGTTGGCAATTGAACCAAAAGACCACAGACTGCCGTCTGGCAAACGCCAGGTCCAGCCGTTCAGTGCGTCAAAACCCAGGATATTTTCATAATGCTCCTTGATCGCAAAGCGAAGAGATGTTACACGTTTTTCGCCAGGGAGCCGTAAATTAACTTTTGCTGTCTGGCACACAGTGCTAGTTCCTGTAACTCCGGTAATTTTAACTTCTTGCCGTCCAGGTCGTATGCCTAGCTTATCGGCATCTCGCTGGGTAATTACTGAAATTTGTGCACCAGTATCAATCAAAAATTTTATTAATTGTTGTCGAGGACCAACTGGAATTAAAATGTAAGGGCCGTTCTCATTTATCCACTGATAAGCTTTTACTTGCCGGACTGGCAGGCCCAGTTGCCGTCCGGACCTTATCAGTTTTTTGATCCTGTGCTTTGCAACTGATCCTCTTGAGGGAGGAAAGGGTTATCTTTTTTTTTTTCTCTGGGAGCTGGTGATGGGGGAGTTGGAGCATTTGGAGCGATACCTTTTTGAAATGCCTGAATTAGACTCAGAATGACGCCGCTAGGCTGTCTCTGAATCGCGGCTCTAGGAATTCCTAGTGACAATGCTTGCTTCCACAGTTCATTTCTCCACTCCTGGCCCTTAAATTGTCAGTCAGAGGGTTTTTGTTCTTGGGAATTATTTTGATGTGATTGTTTAATTTGCCTGACAGTGCAACCTGTATTTTTCATTTCACTGGAAATTTTGTTCCATCCCATTTCTCAGGAATGATTTATTGTTTTATGCATTAGTGTCACCCAAGTTCTCTGTTCTAATTCCCTCTGTTCTAATTCTCCTTCCCTACTATTTCCAATAGTTTGTGTTAGATTTACCAATTCGTTATAATTTAAGTCTCTCTGGATCTCATCCCATTTTGCAATGAGAAAAGGTTTGAGCATGGCAGGGGCCCCTTTTATCAGTAGTTTGAGTATAGCAGGAGCTACAGGTGCCAAAAGAGGACCATCAGTAGGTTTACGCTGATGCATGGCTGGAATACAGGCAGCTTTTGTAAAAGCTGCAGAGAGGTCATTTAGAGATTTGATAGGTATTAACAGAGGTTCTCCTCTCTCTAAGACATCAATGCCACCAGCCCAATATGCCACTCTGCTTGTTAGTGAGTGGGGGTCACTCGGGGGGTTGGGACCAGCATCCAAAAAGACACCAGGACCCCAAGAACCACTGGCTTCATCGCCATCTAGTAAAATTCTATCTCCCCTGTTTAGAGACACTCTCCATAGGTGTTCAGTTTCAGTTTCTCCAGGCTTACGGCCGTAACGATCTTGTAAATTGGCTATTTCAATTGGATCAAAAGGGGTTGTTTTGCTGATGCGACTTCTCACACCACCCCCAGGTCCTGTTGTTTCTTCTGTTTTAATAATTGGTCTGACTGCAAGAGGGGGAGACTCAGGCAGCTGAAAATGATTATTTTCGTGTGAGTCATTATGTGTATCGCTCCAAATGTTACCATCCCAGTCTTCAGGGGACACAATTCATTTTCTGATTTGAACGATATCAGGGGGGTTCAGAGGCTGCATTAGCATAATTTCAACACGTTCCCCCAGTTTTTGTTGTTTTAGTTGGGATTCCTTAAGTTGCTGTTGCAGCTGCTCTGTTTTAATCGATAACAGCAGATTGGTGGATTTCTGCCCTGTAATTTCATCTTGTAAATTTTGTATTTTACGATTAACTTTCTCTCGTTCATGACAGGCAGCTTCCAGGCACACTCCCAGCATTTTACAAATCATACCTTTATTTTTTCCAATTTTAGTTGCAGCTCTAGCATTAGTTAACTGTTTTTCTACCTCTTCCCAGTTGTGCCTGTGAGAAACTGTGGACTAAGGTATTGTTTATTAAGATTTATGTTAAGCTCAATGTAAAATTAGACGACAGAAACCACTCATGCAAACAACCACTGGACGCCGCCTGTGTGAGATAAGATAACTGTAATCGCTCACACAAACTGAATCAGATACTGCTCATGCAAGATAACCACCAGATTTCCAGGAAGCGACAAGAAACAGGACAAGACAGCCCCATATAAGGATATATGAGTGAAAGATCAACTATGAGACAAAGAGGGAAGACTTCTTACTTCAGCCTCAACAAATACCAGGAGGCAGGAAACGACCCCCCTAACAACAACTGAAGCATGCGCGGAGTACCTCCACTACCTCATGAGCACGGAAGTAAAGATGTATAAAAAGGGGACTATTTGAACTACTCAGCACGGCAGTTGGCGGAGCGCAGACTCCCCTGCCGTCCAGCGCTGTCTTTGCTCATATTCTACTTGCTATAATTAATAAAGAGTGAATTATAGTCCATTGTGGTCTCAATTTATAACAATTCCTGGTGCCGTGACTCGGATAAGGAACGGTGGGCTTCTGTCCTCCGGGGAGGCGCCCCGCGGCAATCCGCGGCCCCGCGACTGACAGCCTACCTCAACCTTACCGACGAACCTAAATTCTAGAATAGTGAGCAAAGGAGAAAACCGGTAAAATCCCATAAAAATTCTGTGCACGGGAGTCCGGACGAAGACGCAGGACGCGTAAGTATATTGCGAATTTGCTCGCAGGTTTGCCGTTCGGGCGGGACTGGGTTTCCTGGAATATAACGAATGAGAGGTTCGATATAATGAACCAAGCGAGTGTGGACTCTTAAGTACTGCGTTTCCCATCTCCCGCGAGGGATTGGGCCAGGAACAAGGGGAGTGAGTGAGTGTATGTTTGTGGATATTCCAGAAGATGGGGGCGAAGGGCAGCAAGCCTTCGACTCCCATGGGAAGGGTACACACTGTACCTAAGAATATCCCTTTGGCATATATCTTAGACAATTGGAGGTATTTCCCTGGAACCCTAGGGAAAGATAAGCAGAAAATGATAGAATACTGTACTAAGATATGGGGAGGGAAGAAGATTTCTAAAAATACCTTTTGGCCAGTCTATGGGTCAGAAGAAGATTGGGTAAGACAGCAATTAAACCTCTGGGTCAATAATAAAAAAAAAACCCCTTAACCCGGAGGAGAGTCAGTATGCGGAAGTATGGATAAAAAGACCGGGAGCTAAACTTTACCCACTGAATGAAGTAAAAACTAAACAAAAGAAAAAGCAGGAAGAGTTAGACGAAACCCTTCTAACCCCCCCTCCTTACATTCCTCCTCCTGCTCCCGTAGCCCCTCCCGAGGTCCCCAGAGCTCCCACTCCCCCACCGGAGTCGGAACAAGGGTCTTCCCCTCCTCCTAGACGCATGACTAGAAGTCAAAAAGGGGCAGCTCAGATGTATCCTCTAAGGGAAATGCCCATGGGGGGACCTTAGCCTATGATTGGATATATTTCTGTACCCCTAAACTCGGCTGACCTACGAGATTTTAAAAGAACCGAGATGGGAAACTTGATTGAGGACCCACTTGGAGTGGCAGAAAGATTAGATCAATTTTTGGGACCAAACCTTTATACTTGGGATGAGATGCAATCTATCCTTGGTCAATTATTTACTACCGAGGAAAGAGATATGATTCGACGAGCAGGAATGAGACTGTGGGATGTTCAGCATGCCCAGGGACCCCAAGCAGATATCAAATGGCCACTCCAAAGACCTAACTGGGATAATCAGGATCCGGTGCATAGAACTCATATGCAAGATCTGAGAACTATAGTAATTCAGGGGATTAGAGAAGCAGTACCCCGTGGCCAGAATATCAATAAAGCATTTAATGAAATGCAAAAGAAAGATGAGAGCCCTACTGAGTGGCTGGAACGACTGAGGAAAGTCCTTCAACTGTACTCTGGGGTAAATCCAGACGACCCTTTAGGGCAAGCGCTCCTAAAAACTCAGTTTGTAGCAAAATCATGGGAAGATATCAGAAAAAAGATTGAAAAGCTAGAAGACTGGCAAAATAGAGGGTTGGATGAATTATTGAGGGAAGCTCAGAAAGTCTACGTAAGGCGGGAAGAAGAGAGCAGCAAGCGACAAGTAAAAATGATGGTAGCAGCTGTCAGAGAGGATCGCAACGGGCGGACTGGTGAACACAGATCTGCTGGAATAAAACAAGGGAACGCAGTAGTAAAGAAGGAACAGAGATGTTGTTTTTACTGTGGAAAGAAGGGACACATAAAGAAGAATTGCAGAGAAAGGATCAGAGATGAGGAAATATTGAAAGCAGAATAGGAGAGTCAGGGGCTCTATATTTTAGGGGACCGGAGTCATCATGAGCCCTTGATAAAGTTAAAAATAGGTCCCCATAAACAAGAGTTCACCTTTTTAGTAGACACAGGGGCTGAGAAATCGATTATTAGGCAAATACCTGAGGGATGTAAAGCTTCCCCTGAAAAAGTACAAGTAATAGGGGCAAAAGGAGAACCCTTTAAAGTAAGCAAAATCAAAAATGTGATATTCGAAACTGAAAATAAATTTGGAATGGGTGAACTCTTGCTCGTCCCTGAAGCAGAATTTAATCTGTTGGGACGGGATTTAATTGTTGAACTACAATTAGAAATCAAAGTAGAAAATCAAGAGCTAACGGTGTCTGCTTATCCCTTGACCATGGATGATCAAAAACAAATCAACCCCGATGTCTGGTACTCTCCGGATACAATAAGTAAATTAGAAATCCCACCGATTAAAATTCAAATTTCCGAACCCCACATACCTGTAAGGGTAAAGCAATATCCTATATCCTTAGAAGGACGGAGGGGATTAAAACCAGAAATTGATCGATTGTTAACACAAGGAATCTTAGAACCTTGTATGTCACCCTTTAACACTCCTATTTTGCCTGTAAGGAAGCCAAATGGAAAATATCGGCTTGTACATGACTTAAGGGAAATAAACAAAAGAACTATCACCCGGTTCCCTGTAGTAGCAAATCCATACACACTGTTAAGCAAGCTAGGACCCCATAACTCCTGGTATAGTGTGGCTGATTTAAAAGATGCTTTTTGGGCCTGTCCATTGGCAGAAGAATGCCGTGATTATTTTGCCTTTGAATGGGAAGACATAGAGACAGGCCGAAGACAGCAATTGAGATGGACCGTGCTCCCCCAAGGGTTCACTGAGTCCCCTAATCTGTTTGGACAGGCCCTGGAAGAACTCTTAAAAGAATACCAGGTACAAACGGGAAACGTGCTGTTACAGTATGTAGATGATCTGCTCATAGCAGGGAACAATAAGGAGGATGTAAGAAAAGAAAGCATTCGACTCCTAAACTTTCTTGCACAAAAGGGACTACGGGTATCACAAGAAAAGTTACAATTTGTGGAGGAAAAAGTGAAATATTTGGGACATTATTTGTTTAATGGCAAAAAAATATTGGACCCAGAGCGCATTAAAGGAATTCTAGAATTACCTATGCCTGTCACTAAGAGGCAAATTCGGCAGGCATTAGGGCTATTTGGGTATTGTAGACAATGGATAGAGAACTACAGCTTTAAAGTTAAATTTTTATACGAACAATTGTCTAAAGACAAAATACTCAAGTGGACCCCTCGGGATCAAGAGCAGTTTGCTAATCTCAAAAGGGAGCTAAGTCAAGCACCGGTTTTAAGCCTCCCAGATTTAAAGCGGCCATTCCATTTATTCGTTAACATACATGAAGGAACGGCATTCGGAGTATTAACTCAGGAATGGGCCGGACAAAAGAAGCCGGTGGCATACTTATCGAAGCTGTTGGATCCTGTGAGCAGGGGTTGGCCAAGTTGTTTACAAATCATTGTCGCTGCTGCCTTATTACTTGAGGAAACGAATCGCATTACCTTTAATGGAGAAGTTGTCTTATATGCACCTCATAACATCAGGGGAGTGTTACAACAAAAAGCGGAAAAATGGCTTACAGATAACCGACTATTGAAGTATGAAGGAATACTCATAGAATCCCCTAAACTTTCTTTAAAAACTATTGGAGCAGTTAACCCCGCTGAATTTTTGTACCCAGGAGAAGGTAATGAACTATTACACAATTGTTTTCAAACAATTGAACAACAGACACGCATTAGGCCAGACTTAGAAGAAGAAGAACTACAATGTGGGGAAGTATTATTTATAGATGGGTCATCACGAATAGTGGAAGGTAAACGATTGTCCGGATATGCCATCGTTAAGTTGGAAAAAGGAGAATTTAAGACAATAGAATCAGGCCCCCTGAGTGCCAGCTGGTCAGCTCAAGCCTGTGAGCTGTATGCATTGTGGAAAGCATTAGTGTCACTGAAGGGAAAGGATGGAACTATATATACAGACTCACGCTATACGTTTGGAGTGGTACATACCTTTGGAAAAATATGGGAGGAAAGAGGATTTATTAACTCACAAGGAAAAGAATTGATACACCCGGAATTAATTCGGCGAGTTCTGGGGGCATTGAAAGTGCCGAATAAAATAGCAGTTGTACATATAAAGGGACACCAGCGAGGTACAAATTATCAAGTCAGGGGAAATAACGCAGCTGATATAGAAGCAAAACGAGTGGCAGGCAATTATAATACGATTTTGACTATACAACCAGTACCTGTTAGTAAAAATTTGAGTTTTGAGTCTGCAGAAAAGGAAAAACTAGAACAAATGGGAGCTAAGGAACGGGATAGTAAGTACGTATTACCAGATGGGAGAGAAGTCTTGCCGAAGGGCATAGCACTCGAAATATTTTCAAAAATACACAGTAAAACCCACTGGGGAACCCAGGTGTTAGTTGATCATTTCAATCAACAGTTTGCCTGTATAGGCGTATATAATATAGCAAAGACAGTCACAGCAGCCTGCGAGACCTGTCAAAAGGTTAATCGAAACAACACGAGACAAAAACCTCTTGGAGGACGTTCCCCAGCATACAGACCTTTCTCACACATACAAGTGGATTTTACTGAACTACCCAGAGTAGGGCGTTACAAATATTTATTAGTAATGGTGGATCATTTAACACATTATGTTGAGGCTTTTCCTACCTCCAAGGCAACTGCTAACCAGGTTACTAAGGTATTACTTGAACACATTATACCTAGATATGGAGTACCTGATGTAATCGACTCAGACAGAGGAACACATTTTGTGTCAAAAATTGTTAGAGATCTAGCAGAAAACCTGGGAATTAAGTGGGAATACCATACGCCATGGCATCCACAAAGTTCGGGAAAAGTTGAAAGGATGAATGGAGAAATCAAAACTATTTTGACTAAATTAATGATAGAAACCAAACTATCATGGATCAAGTGCCTACCCATGGCACTATTAATACTCAGAACCAGACCCCGAGCAGATATAGGAATATCAGCGTTTGAGATGGTATATGGAATGTCCTATAGAATTGAAAGTCCACAAACAAATGTTTTAATTCGAGATCGTGTAATTAATGAATATGTTTCACAATTAGCAGAGCATCGTAACAAACTTTGGGAACATGGGCTGATTGTGCAACGACCTCCATTGGACTTAAAAATTCACACTTTCAAACCGGGGGACTGGATATTAGTTAAAACATGGAAAGAAGAAACCCTAAAACCCAATTGGGAGGGACCTTATCTTGTTTTGCTTACAACAGAAACAGCTGTCCGGACTGCTGAGCGTGGATGGACTCATGCCAGTCGCGTTAAAGGCCCAGTGACAAGACCCCACTGGAAAGTAATCAGTACTCCAGGTGACACCAAGATAACCCTGAAAAGATAAAGTAATGATAAAAACTTTGCTTGATCATTTTGTCGCATTACCTTTTGGTATAAAGTGTGTATTGTTGTTTATATTCGCAATAATTATTTCTCTCTTCGTATATTATATATGGAAGCATACAAAATGTACTAAAGGAAATTGTTAAACTCATGCAACCACACAATATTGAATATAGAAAATATGTTGATATAAACACTCTAGATATACGAATTAAGTATAATAATTTGAACCGCAATTGTTATCCGTTTGCTTGTTCCAAGTGTATGGTATGCCAGGATAAATGGTGGACTCACTGTGAATGTGGATACCCTTCAATAGGGGTTTGCACACAGTGTTGGAAAATCCAAAGAACTCTCACTGAGTGAAAATCAAAGCAATTAGAGTCTAAACAAGAAATTATTTAAGAATCCCATGAGTGGTGGGAAATTTTTACCAAAGGAATAAACCCTCAATATTATTGTTACTATTCCAACGAACCAATCCCCTTTGTAACTGAAATCTTGGCTATAAAGTGTAAGAAGGGAAGTACCAACTGTGCCTTGCCTCATCCCATTAGTTAAAGCTGTAAAGTGGGAAGCCTATATATAAACAGGCAGAAAGCCCAAAACAGCTGTTCTCCTGAAGAATTCCCTTGCTGCCGAGAAGATGGTACACCCCGTGGCTCGAAGCAACCGAGTCGACGGGCGAGGCAGAGGAGGAACAAACTGTGGAGAAAAGAATCAGAACAATGGGACACAAAAGCAACAATGGCCAAACTTCCCCAGGGATGATAAAAATATACTTAAATTGGCAAAATTGACAGACACCTTTTTTTCTGGTGTACCGCTAGTTTTGTTATTGATAATAACCCAAGCAAATGGAAACCCCCATGAACCAATGCTCTGGAAACTATATAACTTACAGGAATCTAGACTAATACAAAATCAGACCTCTCCGGGAAATTGGAATTTTACTGTCCAATTAGTCTCAATGATTCCGGTCGATATCCAGAGAGGCTGGGAGGCGACGGAAGCCAACTCCAAAGCCTTCTATGTGTGTCCAGCTTCCAATCCTGGAAAGAGTTATTGCAACTATCCAGGCCATTTTTATTGCGGTTATTGGGGTTGCGAGACAATAGCCTCAGACTGGCCAACAAAAGGAGACAAATATATAAGTATCACTTGGGGACCTCCAGGTTGCATTCCACCACAACATGGATCTGACGGCTCCGGGGTCTGGGGATCTGTAAGGGGGGTGAAATCATCTCCATCAGAATGCGACAGAATAGAAATTGAAGTTAAACAACCAGAAGATGACACATGGTTAATTGGCCGTACCTGGGGAATTAGATATTGGGAACCTGGAGCAGATAGAGGAAGCTTTTTCAAAATAATAAAAGAAAGGATACCCCACGATCCTTTACCAGTAGGACCAAATCCGGTCCTGAATCCACCCACTTTCTCTAAAAAAAGGTTGTCCCCGTGAACATCGCAACCCCTTCCCCAGACTCCTTCTTGAAAACAGCTAATGGTACCATGACTGAATTCTCCTTATCCAGGGATTTAAAGTTGTTAGAATCCAAAGACCCTTTATGGAATCTAATGCAAGCCTCTTATCGTACCCTTAATGAAAGCAAACCAAATTTAACTGAAGAATGCTGGTTATGTTATAATATTAGACCACCATATTTTGAGGCAATTGGAAAACCAGGAAGGATTCGATGGTCTAACGGTTCAAACCCACGAGAATGTCCATGGGATGGCCGGAGGAATCATATGCAAGGAATTACTATTCAATTAGTAACGGGTCAAGGAAAGTGTATAGGTACAGTGCCCGAAAAGTATCAGCCTTTATGCAACCGAACAGTCACTAATACCAATATAGAGAAACACAAAAATCAAAAGGACAAATGGGCTATCCCGACACCAGGAGCTAAATGGGTTTGTTCAGACATCGGAATAACGCCTTGTCTATCTCTAAATGTGTTTGATCAATCTCAGTTTTGCGTGCAGGTAATTATTGTTCCTTGTCTAATCTATCACACCTCGGAAGAAATATTGCATCACTTTGAGGGAGACTGGAATAGACAAAAACGAGAACCAATTACAGCGGTAACCCTAGCTACACTACTGATAGCGGGTGGAGTTGGAGCAGGCACAGGTATAGCCTCTCTAGTACAAGGTCAGGAATTACAAGGTTTGCAAATGGCTGTAGATGAGGATTTAGCGAAAATAGAACAATCTATCCAAAATTTAGCCACTTCAGTAAAGTCTTTATCAGAAGTAGTACTACAAAATAGAAGAGGATTAGACCTATTATTTTTGAAGGAAGGAGGGTTATGTGTAGCTCTCAGTGAAGAATGTTGTTCTTTTGCTGACCATACGGGAGTCGTCCAAGACACCATGTCCGAACTTCGGAAAAGGTTAGACCAACGTAGAAAGGATCGTGAAGCGGGCAGGTCATGGTATGAAAACTGGTTTAATGTTTCACCTTGGCTAACCACTTTGTTGTCGGCTTTAGCAGGACCGCTTATTATGTTGATCCTGGGACTTATATTTGGGCCTTGTATATTACGCTATATTTTTCATTTTATTAAAGAATGGTTTGACACAGCTAAATTGCTTATTTTAACCTCGAGAGTAGAATATGAAAGTGTATCTAATAATGAAGATGAAAATTATTGTGAATGTATTATGCCACGCGAAAATCATTATTGTGAGTGCTATAATAAATGTCGAAATTGTGAAAAAGAAATTGTTTACAAGAATGAAGATGAAAGTAGCACCTAATAAACAATAGGATAAAAAGAAAAAGGGGGGATTGTGAGAAACTGTGGACTAAGGTATTGTTTATTAAGATTTATGTTAAGCTCAATGTAAAATTAGACGACAGAAACCACTCATGCAAACAACCACTGGACGCCGCCTGTGTGAGATAAGATAACTGTAATCGCTCACACAAACTGAACCAGATACTGCTCATGCAAGATAACCGCCAGATTTCCAGGAAGCGACAAGAAACAGGACAAGACAGCCCATATAAGGATATATGAGTGAAAGATCAACTATGAGACAAAGAGGGAAGACTTCTTACTTCAGCCTCAACAAATACCAGGAGGCAGGAAACGACCCCCCCTAACAACAACTGAAGCATGCGCGGAGTACCTCCACTACCTCATGAGCACGGAAGTAAAGATGTATAAAAAGGGGACTGTTTGAACTACTCAGCACGGCAGTTGGCGGAGCGCAGACTCCCCTGCCGTCCAGCGCTGTCTTTGCTCATATTCTACTTGCTATAATTAATAAAGATTGAATTATAGTCCATTGTGGTCTCAATTTATAACATGCCAATCATTATAAGCCCAATCCTCTGGGAAGGTGGGATTTGGTTGGATACCGTGTTTTTGTAAGTATTTGGTGATTTTGCTTGTCATCCTGCTGACTACGCCAATTTGTCATGGATGAAAGTATTGACACGGTAATGATTTAGTAAGAAATCTAGATTTATTAATAACTAACAGCAATTTATCATTACAAAATAATTCAGAAATGCTGAAAGAAAGAAAAGCGACTTATTCACAGATTCTAAAATGACAAGATTCACACTAACTTACTTAACAGTACCTTAATTTATACATATGTACATGTGCATACACAAAACGTACAAACACACACACAGAAACAAACGTGTTTGGATTCAGTAGAATGAACACAAAACAGACAAACACACACACAGAAACAAGGGTATGTACCCCCCCCCCCCACACACACATCAATAAACAGAGAAAGAACGGGTGAAAGAGAAGCTAGCTCAAAGAAAAATTCCCCTCTCAAGTTTAGAGCAAATACTCACAATGCCTTGGCATTCCTCAACGGACGATAATATACGGACTCAAGCGGGGGACTTCGCCCTGGCCTTCCGTCTGGAGCAGACGACACCTTAAGGGTTTGGTACCTGAGAGGTGTCCCAGCTCAGGGGAGATGCTGGTCACAGGCCCACTGCGATCCAGGAGAGCTCAAAGGGTCTCCCTGGTGGTCGCAGTTTATAGGGTCCAAGATAATTGACTTTTGTCAAATACCTTCTGGTGCCTTCCAGCAGTTGCACAAGAACTTGATGAATGTGCAACTCTGTTATTGTTCCCATTTGACCATATCCCAGGCACAGGTGTGCCAGGCCCTTAGGAGATGATGGGCCGTTATAGCCGTTTCCAAGCAATCGGGAGGGGCAGGAGCCAGGCTCGTTAATGTTATCAGTCCTTATCTCCACAGATTGGTGTATAGCTCGGGGATGTGGGTGGAATCACACCTAGCACCAAGCAGCCCAACAAGGAGGGGCGGGGAGGGGTGAGAATTGCACCACCACAGTATCCCATACTAACTTTAAGTGTACTAAATAGTAGAGTATTGACTGCCAATCCATCTGTGCTTATTAAATATTTTACATACCTATATTTACTGATTAGTACCCAATAAAGTAATTACTAGACCAGATGTCTGTGATCTCTGCCTTTTCTCTTGTGACAACCTGTCTTCATGGCTGGTGTCATTGCCAGGGCTTTGGTTTCTACGATCATGGGGCATTTTTTGATGAAGATCTATTAGGGAGAAATGGAATCCACCTATCTAGAAGAGGCAGGAGAATCTTTGCTAGCAGATTGGCTGACTTAGTGAATCATGCTTTAAACGAACAACCTTGGGGGGGTAGTGTCCAAAACTGTGACACCTGCATATTCATAAGCAACAGGTTGGATGAGCGCACCTAGAAAGAGTAGTGAGGAATGCTCCCTAACACTCTCCAAAGGTGAGAACCCTAAGTCCAACCACCTCAAGTGCATGTATAGCACCGCACATAGTCTGGGCAACAAAGAGGAGGAACTGGAGCTCAATGACCTGTCTGAGAGTTATGTCACAGGAATCACAGAAACTTGGTGGAAAAACTCACATGACTGGAAGACCACAATGGATGGCTACAAACTCTTTAAGAAAGATAGGAAGGGAAGAAGAGGAGGTGGAGTTGCAGTTTACGTAAAAGAGAAATTTAGTGTATAGAGGTGAGCTACAGACACTACAAAAGTTCTACTGAATGCCTTTGGATCAAGATTAGAGGGATCATCACCAAGGGGGATCTTATGGTAGGTATCTGTTACTGACCTCCCAGTCAGGATGATGAGGCCAACGAAACCTTACTTCAGTTGCTCAAGGAAGTCTCGAGCCAACAGAACCTGGTCCTCATGGGAGACTTAGACAATCGTTGGGAAAACAACACAGCGGTGCACAAGTTGTCCATCAGGTTCCTGGAATGCATTGAGGATTGCTTCCAGCTACAGATGCTGGACATGCCGACTAGGAACAGCGCGTTGATAGATTTACTGCCCACAAACTGACAAGACTTACTTGACAACTGTGGTGGGTTGACCTTGGCTATCTGCCAGGTGCCCACCAAGCCACTCTATTGCTCCCTCTCCCCAGCAGGACAGGTGGAGAAAATATGACGAAAGGTCCATGGGTCAAGATAAGGACAAGGAGCTCACTTAACAATTACCGTCACAGGCAGAACAGACTCGACTTGGGGAAATTAATTTAATGCCAATCAAAAATCAGAGTAGGATAATAAGAAAAAAGAAAAAATCTAAACATCACCTTCTCCCCACCCCTCCCTTCTTCCCGGTCTCAACTTCACTCCCAACTTCTCTACCTCCTCCAGGAATGGACTGTTCCATCATGGGTCCCCCATGGGGCCTCAGGTCCTGCCGGAAAACCCACTCTAGTATGGGGTCCTCTCCACAGGGCCATAGTTCCTGCCAGGAGTCTACGCCATCATGGGATTTCCACGGGGTTGAAGCTTCCTTCAGAGCACATCCATCTGCTCCGGCATGGGGTCCTCCATGGGCTGCAGGGGACAACCTGCATGTATCTGGTTTGCGTGGCAAGGTTTTGGTAGCGGGGGGGCTACAGGGGTGGCTTCTGTGAGAAGATGCCAGAAGCTTCCCCCGTGTCTGATAGAGCCAGTGCCAGCTGGCTCCAAGAGAGATCTGCCACTGGCTAAAGCTGAGCCAATTAACGACGGTGGTAGCGCCTCTGTGATAACATATTTAAGAATAGGGGAAAAAACTGCTGTGCAACAGCAGCTGGAAGAGAGGAGTGGGAATATGTGAGAGAAACAACTCTGCAGACACCAAGGTCAGTGAAGAAGGAGGGGGAGGAGGTGCTCCAGGTGCTAAAGCAGAGATTCCCCTGCAGACCAAGAGTCACTGTCCAAATACCTCTTAAACACTGACAGGCATGGGGCATCACCCACCTCTCGAGGAAGTCTGTTCCAGTGTTTGACCACTCTCTTGGTAAAGAAATGCTTCCTAATGTCCAGTCTGAACCTCCCCTGGCATAGCTTTGAGCCATTCCCACAGTCCTGTCACTGGATACCAGGGAGAAGAGATCAGCACCTCCCTCTCCACTTCCCCTCCTCAGGAAGCTGTAGAGAGCAATGAGATCGCTCCTCCAAACTAGACAAGCCCAAAGTCCTCAGCCACTCCTCATAGGACATGCCTTCCAGCCCTTTCACCAGCTTTGTTGCCCTCCACTGGACCCATTCAAGTACCTTAACAGCCTTCTCAAATTGTGGGCCCCAGCACTGCACACAGTACTCAAGGTGAGGCCACACCAACACTGAATACAGCAGGATAATCACCCCTTTTGACCGGCTGGTTATGCTGTGTTTGATGTACCCCAAGATTCAGTTTGCCCTTGTTGGAAGTGTGGGAAAAGCAAAAGAGCGAAAAACCTACAAAACACACATTTCCTTAACACATGGTGCCCAGAACAAGCACAGGATGGGATGGAGATCCAGTGAATTATGAAATTATAGAGTTCTCTCTTCTTGAAATAATCTTCAAAAAATAATAGAGTTCTCTATTCTTAGAGAGGCCAGGAGAGGGGCAGCAGAACTGACTGGACTTCCAAAGGGCTGACTTTGTCTTGTTTAGGCACCTGCTTGACAGAATCCCTTGGGAGATGGTCCTGAAGGGTATAGGGGTCCAGGAAGGCTGGGCACTCTTTAAGAAGGAAGTCTTAATGGCACAGGAGCAGGCAGTCCCCAGGTGCTGTAAGAGAAGCCGGCGGCAGAGGCGGCCACCCTGGCTAAACAGGGAGCTTTGGCTGCAACTCAGGGAGAAAAGGAGAGTTTACAGCCTTTGGAAGAAGGGGCTAGCTACTCAATGATTACAAAGATGCTGTGAGGCTATGCAGGGCGGAAAGCAGGAGGTCTAAAGCCCAGCTGGAAATTAATCTGGCTTCAGCAATCAAGGACAACAAGAAATGTTTCTATAAGTATGTCAGCAGCAAAAGAAAGGCCAGGGACAGTCTCCATCCCCTGCTAGATGCAGGAGGAAACATGGTAACAAGTGATGAGGAAAAGGCTGAGGTGCTTAATGCCTTCTTTGCCTCAGTCTTTAATAGCAAGACTAGTTGTACTGAGGGAATCCAGCCTCCTCAGCCAGAAGACAGAGACTGGGAGAACGATCCCCCCGCATTCCAGGAGGAGACAGTCAGTGACCTACTGCATCACATAGACACACACAAGTCTATGGGACCGGATGGGATACACCCGAGGGTGCTGAAGGAGCTGGCTGGGGTGCTCGTCAAGCCGCTTTCCAGCATTTACCAGCAGTCCTGGCTGACCGGGGAGGTCCCGACAGATTGGAAACTGGCCAATGTGACGCCCATCTATAAGAAGGGTCGGAAGGATGATCCGGGAAATTACAGGCCTGTCAGCTTGACGTCGATGCCCGGGAAGCTGATGGAGCAGCTCATCCTGAGTACCATCATACAACACATGGGGGACAACCAGATGACCAGGCCCAATCAGCATGGGTTTATGAAAGGCAGGTCCTGCTTGACAAACCTGATCTCCTTCTATGACAGGGTGACCCGCTTATTGGATGAGGGAAAGGCTGTGGATGTTGTCTACCTTGACTTTAGTAAGGCCTTTGACACTGTTTCCCACAGCATTCTCCTGGCAAAACTGGCTGCTCATGGCTTGGATGGGCACACGCTTCGCTGGGTAAAAAACTGGCTGGATGGCCGGGCCCAAAGAGTTGTGGTGAACGGAGTTAAATCCGGTTGGCGGCCGGTCACAAGTGGTGTCCCCCAGGGCTCGGTTTTGGGGCCACTCCTGTTTAACATCTTTACTGATGATCTAGATGAGGGGATCGAGTGCACCCTCAGTCAGTTTGCAGATGACACCAAGTTGGGTGGGAGTGTTGATCTGCTCGAGGGTAGGGAGGCTCTGCAGAGAGACCTGGACAGGCTGGAGAGATGGGCTGAGGCCAACTGGAGGAGGCTCACTAAGGCCAAATGCCGGGTGCTGCACTTGGGCCACAACAACCCCCAGCAGCGCTACAGGCTTGGGGGGGAGTGGCTGGAGAGCTGCCAGTCAGAGAGGGACCTGGGGGGATGACTGCCAGCCGGCTGAACAGGAGCCAGCAGTGTGCCCAGGTGGCCAAGAAGGCCAATGGCATCCTGGCTTGTATCAGCACTAGCGTGGCCAGCAGGGACAGGGAAGGGATCTTACCCCTGGACTTGGCACTGGGGAGGCCGCCCCTCGATGAGTGGGTTCAGTTTTGGGCCCCTCACTCCAAAAAGGCCATTGAATGACTCGAGCGTGTCCAGAGAAGGGCAACGGAGCTGGTGCAGGGTCTGGAGCACAGGTGTGATGGGGAGTGGCTGAGGGAACTGGGGGGGTTTAGTGTGGAGAAGAGGAGGCTGAGGGGAGACCTCATGGCCCTCTCCAACTCCCTGAAAGGAGGGTGCAGAGAGGGGGGATGAGTCTCTTGAACCAAGTAATAAGCGATAGGACAAGAGGGAATGGCCTCAAGCTGCGCCAGGGAAGGTTTAGACTAGATATTAGGAAGCATTTCTTTCCCGAAGGGGTTTTTGGGTGTTGGAATGGGCTGCCCAGGGCAGTGGTGGAGTCCCCATCCCTGGAGGTGTTTAAGAGTAGGGTCGACATAGCGCTTAGGGATATGGTGGAGTTGGGAACTGTCAGTGTGAGTTTAATGGTTGGACTGGATGATCTTCAAGGTCTTTTCTAACCTAGATGATTCTGTGATTCTGTGGTTCTGTGATTTGTGTTGCCGTGGCACCAAGGAGGAAGGCGAAGCGAGGTGGAGGCCGCGCGGTCCCGTTCTTCCCCTTTTCTCAAGGAACATCTGACACGACCATGCAGATTTATCTCCTGCTCTTCCCCTTCTCTCAAGGACTGTTTTGCAGAACACTGCGGACCTTATCTCTCACTCTTCCTCTTTTCCCACAAAACCAGCACACACCTTGCACCAAAGAACGTGCTGTGTCGTTACTCAGGAAACAATGGCTTGGCCACAGTCCCACCCACTCACACATACATACTTAGATAGATACTACCCCAAATTTGTATCTAACTCGGAGGGACGAGAACCCGATACCAAATCAGAGGGACAGATCGATGGCTTTGTGCTCCTCCTCCTCCCCCCCCCCCCCGCCCCGCCCCCCGCCCAGAAGGAATGCCTTTTGGTAAGATTTGGGCCCTCGGCTACACCGAGTGATTACCCGGGAATTAAGTGTGTGTGATTGCAATCGGTTTTGTGTGTAGAGCTATAGAGCCAACCTGCAGTTTGTGCATTTATTGCAGGCAATCTCAAAGAATCTGTAGATGTTGCATAAGAATAAACCCTGTTATTCGTGAACCTGACGGCTTCTCTTGAATGCAACCAGACCTACAGCATAGGGGCTGTTGGTGCATCTGGTGTCAGGCCTATAGTCACAGCCATAATTGGCATAGCTATTAAGAGAGAAGTCCAGCCGCCCCCAGCCCCTCTAATCTCTGAGGACCGGCTAGAAGGCAAGGGGATTCATCTTTTACCAAATTAATTCATTACCTTAAATGCAACACCCATATCTGTTGTGGGAGAATATCGGACTTGCACAACTCTATGAGAGGTATATCCAGCAAAGCCGTTTATTTTTCCAATAGTACATACTTATGCTCTTGCCAAAGCTCTTACTTCATAATTAGCAAATCAGCAATTAGACAGCTATCTACCTTTTCTCCTACCAGCATCAGACCACTCTAACACGCGCTGTGCAGACCAATCACCCTCTTGTTCACGCGCTGTTCACGCAGTGGTAACTTCTCACAGTTCAGTACTTTCCCACAGCTCAGTGTTGCAGCTGGCCATTGTTTTTCCCTGCCACCTTGGCACAACTCAGCAGTTTCTTATCTTTCTCCCAAGTCCTGTTTCTCATCAAAGCCTTTGTCGCAGTAGAGACGGACACGACAAACATCAGGTTGTGCAAAATGGCTACTTTATTGTTCTAACAAGCCTTTTTATATCCTTCTTCAAAGTATGTGTTCATACAGGATTGGTTTACTTATTAACTAACAGTTCATGAATAGGTAATAATTTCCCTGCTGAGTTGTCAGGACAGTTCTTCTTATCTTTGTCTTGCAGTTCCTTAATCTTGTTTACATGGCTCTTCCGGCCCCTCATGGATACACTGGAATTTCGTCAAGGCTAAATTCTTCTTCAATCAGGCTGGTGGCAGACCCGCTGCCTCCCCCAACAATTCCCCCTTTTTGTATTTGTGCTAGAAATATTGCGAGAGCAGTCTTCTGCAGGGCCCTTTGCAGAAGACTGACAAGACATGGCAACATTAAAAGCACGGTCACAGTTATCAAGATCACTACCCCCACAGTTTTGACCAGAGATATCAACCATCCAGAAAGTCCCCAACCTTTAAACATCCTTGTTAACCAATCTAATCCATCCTCTTCTGTTAAACGCTTGACACCATCTTTTAGCTGCTGTATGCTTTTGAAAATAGATTCTGAGTGGTCAGACAAATTCATGCAACACATTCCGTCAAAATCTTCACATCCATGTCCTTGCGCTAAAAGCAAAAAGTCAATAGCAGCTCTATTCTGTAAAGTAGCATGTCTAACACTATCAACATCAGTTAAAAGACCACTAAGGGCTAATGAGGTATCATTAGTTTGTTTGCTAAGCCAGCATCCCAACTTATTTAAAGTTCTTAAGGCATTTGCAACACCAACTCCTGGTGCCAATATGGAGGCTGCTATGATCTGGCCTGGATTCCAGAATTCAATGTTATCTTGACAAGAACTGCTAAACTGATGAACAGTCCTTTGGACCCGCTTATGTTTTCGAGTCATATTCAGAATCATTGACACATTTGGTGTTAATAACGTGAGGCATCCGAGGCTACACGGGCCTCCATTCAGTTTAGATGGAATGCCTCCCCAGGCATGATCTCCGCAGATTAAAAACACACCAGGAGGTAATGCAAGAGGAACATCAGAAGACCGTGAGATGTTGGTTGAGGTATAATTGCACCAAGCGGTTGAGTTATGATAAGCAGCATTAGTTGCATTCACATTTTGCCCTCTCCGTGCGGAAGTATTATAAGAATAATTAAAAACCACACAAGCATCCATTATGACAGAGCCTAGCAACTCTAGTTCTTGGGGTTCTTGCATAACCTGTGGAAGGAGACTATATACACCATCCCAATTATCTATACAATTTTTTGGAGAGTTGCAAAGAGAGAAAGGCTGAAGGGTTTGTGGGATTGGCCATGTGTCTACTGGCAATCCCACCAAACAGGTGGAGAATGGATTTTCCGGGTTCGCAGTAGAGAGGCACAAGGCTTCCTGATGTGTCATGTTTGCCAAAGTTACCCAGACATTCTGCTTGGGTTGTGGAACTACCCATCCTTCACCCTGATGCAGGTTCCAGCACAGGCCGAACACACCGAGCAGGAACCCAGCGAGGGCCGGCATCTGTAGAGACACAAGCATAACCCCTGCCCCAGGTTAATAGCTCACATGGTCCACTCCACTGGCCAGTAATTAGATCTCTAACATGCACTTTGACGCCCTTATGCAAATCCTGTTTTGAAAAAAGAGAAGAGAAATGCTGAAAAAGAGGAGGTAGAGAAGAATTATCCCCATAATGGAGAAAGTTAAGAACATAAACTGCTTTATCCAAACATGCCTGTGGTGGTTCCCCAATCATTCCCCCTTTTTGTTTTTGAAGCTGCCGCTTCAGCGTGCCATGTGCACGCTCAACAATTGCTTGTCCTGTTGGGGAATGGGGAATTCCTGTAACATGAGTAACACCCCACAAATTAAAAAATGTTTGAACTTTCTGTGAAACATATGCTGGGCCATTGTCCGTTTTAATTTGGCGTGGCACCCCAAGCATAGAAAAAGCCTTTTGGAAATGTCGAATTACATCTTTTCCTGTTTCTCCATTATGTGCTGTTGCTACTAAGGCATGAGAATAAGTATCAATAGAAACATGAACATATTTCTGTCGGCCAAATCCATCGATATGAGCAACATCACTTTGCCAAATCTGTAAAGCCTGCATACCTCTGGGATTAGTACCAAAATACACTGGTGTGTGAGTTCCTTGGCAATCAGGGCAGGCAGCTACAATGGACCGAGCTTCAGTATGAGACAAGCCGAACTGCTGTCGTAAAGCTCGATATCCTTGGTGAAAAAATTGATGTGATAATACAGCTTGTTGCTTTATGTTAGGAACAGTACTCAGAGTCATAGCAGAAACAAGAGCATCCGCTCTGGCATTACCTTCCGTATAAAATCCTGGTAAAGTGGTACGACTACGGATATGCATGATAAAATAAGGTTCTGTTCATAGTTGAATACTTTTCTAGAGTTCTAAAAGTACATCAGATAACAATTGATTGTCTGACATGGTCAAAACCACTTTGTCTAGTCGAGAACCTAAGTTAGCTACATACGCTGAGTCAGTTACAATATTTACAGGAGTAGGAAAAATAGAAAAAACAACAGCCATTGCACGCACGCAGCTCTACTACTTGTGGAGAACCATTTTGATATACTACTTTGTTGTTCCAGTTGTTGTTTTCATACCATACTACTGCTGCTTTACCTGTTTTTCCTGAGCCATCTGTAAAAACAGTAAGGCCGTTCACTGGTTCTGGTTGGCTTAAATTTTTCTGACCAAATGGTACTTCTCGAGCAAATTTCAGCAGCGGGTGTGATGGCAGGTGATATGATATCTGTCCCTGAAAGCTTGCCATGGCTGCTTGTAGCTCATAATTATTCACCAGACACCATTCAAAATACCAATTTTGAAGGTAAAACAATTGTAGCTGGGTCACACCCAGGCCAGGTGGATGGCCACAGATAATCAGCAATAAGTCACATCGGCTCCGGTGTCCAGGAGCCCCACAAGCCTTACTGTGGTTGGCGATCGTCCGTGATTCAACAGCGTGCACGTCATATGTGGTCGGGATGATGAAACAGTCTGAGACCAGCAAACTTGAGGGGGTCCCGTAGAGCCGAAGCCTCCATCGCATCACAGTCACTGTTCTGCTTTTGAAACACAACTCGGAAAAGGAATAAGTTGAGCAATGCGAGTACCTTTTGGGATTGTTACTGGTGGGTAGGGGGTTGAAACCAGTGCGCAAATTTGACCTGTAAAATCAGCATCAATAACTCCTACATGCACAATCAGTCCATTTAACGTGCTACTTGATCTTCCCAGTAGCAATGCACTCAGTCCTCGTCCTATAGGACCCCTCGCATCAAGAGGGACCTTAACAATGTCTTTGGTGACTATAGTTACTGTGTCGGCGGTGGATACATCCAACCCTGCTGAGCCAGTTGTTGCGGCTGATAGCTGTTCGCAGAGGGGAGTTGGCCGGCTGTCGGGAGGGGATTTGTTGTCCTCGCACGCCCTCTCGCGCTCTTCTTGTGGTTTCCCTGTAGTGGCTGCCCGTTAACATGAAATTTGGAACGACATTGTTTTGCAAAATTGTCGGGTACGACTTGAAGGACTCAGACAGAACGGCCTGTACTGCTCCGTTGTTAGAGGGGGATGTACTGGAACTTGTAGGCTACAAACCTTGGGAGGCCTGATAAAGGGAAGAGAAAAGCACTGGGAAAAGTGCTGATATGGTGAAGAATTGCTAACCTGTGAGTCATGCTTGATAAACGGCCGAAGACGGTGCAGACAGCTAGGAATTTAGAGTTTTTTATAGGAGCGGCTTAGTTGCTATTAGTCCACTTGCTAAGTGTTAAGTAGCTACCGATTAGCGCGCGCTGATAAGAATTCTGAAGCATAGCAACCAATCAATTTAACACACGCATCTTCTGATTTTCTATAAAAATGAGTGTTACATGTAATAAAGTGGAGAACTTTGCTTGCATCAAGCCTGCCTCCCGTCTCTCAATCGCGGCAAATTGGTGACCCCGATGTGATCCGAGTCCGGGATGCGATCGGGTCCAGGAACCGCCTATCTGCGCGGCAGGCTGCGAGTCCCACGGAACGTTGAATGAGCTGCTGAAAGGAAGCAGGAGCCGGCCGGCCTGAAATCCCTCTGGAGTAGAGAGGTGAGCTGTGGGAAACATGGGGAATCAAGCGTCTTCCCCCGAGAGAGATGTATATGAGCTTATGAAAGCTCTTCTTCAAAAGCATGGGAAAGTTATCTTTGGGCACGACCTTAAAGCCATGCTTAAATGGGTACAAATGAAGATACCCGCTGTAACTGCTTCTAATATTTTTATGCGGGAACTTTGGGATGACGTGGGGGTGAAGTTGTGGGATTCTGCCACATCGGGGAATGTTAGAAGCACAGCATATGCTCCCGTGGTGGAGGATCATTTTTGAAGCTTTAAAAGCTCAAGAGGAGAGTAATAATGGCGATGTAAAGATTAAAGAGAATACCCCCGCCGCCCTGACCGTTACCCCCACAGTCCCTTCTCCGCCTTCGGAAAGTCAAAGTTGCCGAGGACCCCCAGAGGTCGGCGCCGCAAATTATCCTGCGGGGGAGGACTCCTTTGATTCAGGGCCGGTAGATCCTGAGAAGGAGCCGGACTTATGTCCCCCTGACCCACACGACACATGGGCTAATATAAAACGCCAAGCCTTAAAGGAAGGGGATTTCGAGATTGCAAAAATGATAGTTGCTCCTGTGATTTATCAGGGCCGGGGGGCACAATGGGAAGCCTTATCTTTCTCTGTAATTAAGGAGTTGTGCCGTACCGTCACTGAGCATGGGCTTTCCTCTCCTTATTTCGCGAGCCTGTTAGCTTCGGTTTTTGATACCTGTGTCATGACTCCTCATGATTTAAAATCCTTAGCGCAATTACCGTTAACTCCGACTCAGTTTTCGTTGTGGGAGTCACACTGGAGGGGAGGGCTCCAAGTACTTCTCCGCGCGTTTGCGGGTCATGCTAATCAAGCTGTGGCTGCTTTAACTATAGAGCATCTTACCGGCACGGGTCAGCACACTGATCCGGTAGCCCAGGCTCAGGATATCCCTCGGGAGGCTCTAGAAGCGATCCGTGAGGAAGCGAAAAAGGCCTTTTTTAAAGTCCCAGACACACAGAAGCCACAGAAAGCTTTTACAACTATTACTCAAGAACCTCGAGAGCCCTATATGCAATTTATTGATAGATTAAAGCAGGCTCTGGAGCGTCAGATAGATAATGTGGAAGCGCGGGACATTCTGTTGCTGAAACTGGCTGTTGAAAATGCTAATGTGGATTGTAAAAAGCTCCTGAAATCCCTTCCTAATCCGAATCCTACACTGGTTGAAATGGTGGAGGTTTGTAATAGAATTGGCACTGTGGATCATAAATTTGAGGCCATGGCTGCTGCCCTTGCAGCCATGCGCGGTCAGTCAAGCTTGGGAAATTGCTATGGCTGTGGTAAACGAGGGCATTTTAAAAAGAATTGCCTGACTATGAATGCGGGGGCTAGGCACCAAGCCCCTGGGGTTTGCCCTAGATGCCGAAAAGGGCGTCATTATGCTAATCAATGTCGGTCTAAGTATGATTTTCAGGGTCAACTGATACAGGGAAACTGGTCGCAGAGCGCGAGGCAGCGACGCGCGCAGACACAAATGCCGCAGCCGACATTCCAGCCGCAGCCAGCATTCCAGCCCTCACAGAGGGAAGCAGAAGCGCCTCAAGTCTTCGTCCAGCAACAGCCGGGAGCGCAGGATTGGACCTGGCAACTGCTCACACAGTAACATTACTTGATTGCTCAGTTCACTTGCTGTCGACAGATATCTCGGGACCCTTACCCCCTAAAACACAAGCGCTGTTGTTAGGAAGGTCATCTACTACATTGTCAGGGCTTTTTGTATTACCAGGGGTCATTGACTCTGACAGTACTGACGAAATTAAAATTATGGTATGGACTCTGTTTCCTCCCTGCACGATACCTAAAGGTAGTCGTGTAGCGCAATTAATATTGATTCCTGCGGGGACGAACTCCCCCGCTCCTAGTCAATCTTATCAAAGGCAAGGAGGATTTGGGTCTACAGGGAACCCACAAATTCTATGGGTGCAATCTATTTCTCAGAAGCGACCCGTATGTCAATGTACCCTTATTCATGGAGAGCAGCAAGTAGTACTAAATGGAATTATTGATACTGGAGCTGATGTCACGATAATATCTCTGGCTAAGTGGCCTCCACAATGGCCTCTGGCTAATGTTTCCTACACGTTAGCTGGAATTGGAGGAACTGGTAACAGCCGTCAAAGTGTGGAATTAATTCAGATTCAAGGTCCAGAGGGGCATATAGCCTCTGTTAAACCTTTTGTGTTACTTGTCCCTCTGATCCTGTGGGGACGTGATGTGCTGTCCCAGTGGGGAATGTCCATTCGGACCCATTTTTAGAGGGGGCCATTGAAGTGCGCGACACCCTTAAATTGACATGGAAGACCGATACCCTATTTGGGTAGATCAATGGCCCCTACCACTGGAAAAGCTTCGCGGCCTCCAAGAATTAGTTACAGAGCAATTAACAAAAGGGCATATTGTGCCTTCTACCAGTCCTTGGAACTCGCCTATTTTTGTCATTAAAAAACAAACCGGCAGGTGGCGCTTGCTCCACGACCTCAGAAAAATTAACGATGCTATGGAAGACATGGGGGCCCTCCAACCAGGACTCCCGTCCCCTACTATGATTCCTCGAAATTGGTGTTTGACTGTCATTGATCTTAAAGATTGCTTTTTCAATATCCCACTGCACCTTGATGATGCTCCTAAATTTGCCTTTTCAGTTCCAAGTGTCAACATGCAAGCCCCGTTGCAAAGGTACCAGTGGGTTGTGCTGCCACAAGGAATGAAGAATAGTCCTACAATTTGTCAGTGGTATGTAGCTAAAGTACTTAGTCCTGTTAGGGCCACGATGCCTAATGTTTTGTTATATCATTATATGGACATCATCTTGGTGGCCACACAACATCACGAGGTCATGGAGGAAGCTATAGCCCTTGTCACGGCTGCTGTCAACTCGGCAGGCCTCTGTATTGCGCCGGAAAAAATTCAAAAAATATCACCATGGAAGTACTTAGGTTGGCGCATCAGGGCTCAGACTATAGTTCCTCAACCCTTACAGATACAGACAGACATTAGAAACTTGCATGATGTACAGAAATTGTTGGGAACAATCAATTGGGTCTGACCACTGTTGGGAATTTCTAATTCAGACTTAAGTCCTTTATTTGAACTGCTTAAAGGGGATACTGACTTGTGTTCCCCTCGCAGTCTCGGCTCTGAGGCTGTTGCCTCTTTGCAAAAGGTTGCCGCAGCGATCACCAACAGGCAAGTTCATCGGTGGGCTCCTGAATTACCCTTTCATCTCATTATTTTAAATTCTGCTCGACAGCCTCATGCACTGATTTTTCAATGGGACTCTCAGAAGCCAGACCCATTGTTAATTATTGAATGGATTTTTTTGCCAAATCAATCTACAAAAACTATTTCGACACAGTATGAGATGTTTGCTTCTTTAATAATTAAAGCCAGACAACGCTTACTAACATTATCAGGGGTAGACTTTACTTGTATCTGCCTACCTGTGACAAACATGTATTTACAATGGCTTTATCAGCAATCAGACGTTTTTAGTATGGCACTGGCAGACTATATGGGTCAACTCACATCCCACCCACCTTCGCACAAACTGCTTAATGCCAATATTCACTTGATATCCAGACCGAAAAGAAGTGATCAGCCGTTACAAGCCCTTACTGTATTTACGGACGGGTCTGGGAAATCGCACAAATCAGTCATCTTATGGTGGGACGACCAGCACGGACGATGGGACTCAGACATAGAGACCGTTCCTGGTTCTCCCCAGATAGTGGAACTGGCTGCAGTTGTTCGAGTTTTTCGAAGGTGGTCTACACCACTTAACCTTATTACTGATTCAGCTTATGTTGCAGGGATTGTTGAGCGAGCTGAAGCATCCGTATTACGTGATGTCTCACATTCTGAGCTGTTTGTTTTATTACAAGAGCTTATCTTTCTTTTGGATTCTCGCCCTCATCCCTATTTTGTTATGCATGTCAGATCGCATACTTCTTTACCTGGTTTTATTGCAGAAGGGAACCGACGAGCAGATATGCTGACATTACCAGTACAGGTATTGCCGGATCGCATAGCACAAGCTAAACTCAGCCATTCCTTTTTTCATCAGAATGCTGGAGGTCTCAAACGACAGTTTGGGCTTACCTCCCAACAAGCATCTAATATTATCACCGTGTGTCCTGACTGCCAAAGACATTCTTTCCCATCGATAGCAGGAGGGGTTAATCCTAGAGGTCTACAAAGCTTACAACTATGGCAAACAGACGTTACGCATTATCCAGAATTTGGTAAATTGAAATATGTTCATTCTTCCATTGACACCTTTTCAGGTGCTTTGTTTTCTTCTTGCCACACAGGAGAGAAGGCGCGTGACGTTCGGAAACATTTAATGCGTGCTTTTGCCACCTTGGGCATACCTTCTCAGATAAAAACGGACAATGGTCCTGCATATGTTTCAACTGCAACAAAAACCTTTCTCGACTCCTGGGGTGTAATTCACACTACTGGCATCCCTCATTCCCCTACAGGTCAATCTCTAATTGAACGCTCTCACCAGTCTTTAAAGCGCTTACTACAACAACAAAAAGGGGGAGTAGGGGCTGCCACCCCTGAGGAACGACTACAGAAAGCTTTGTATGTTTTTAATTTTTTGAATTGTTCTTTGCTAGATAACAAGCCTCTGATAGTTCGACATTTCAACGCGAATACTTCATTCGAGACACGAGTTAAAACCCCAGTGTTGGTTCGCGACCCAGAAACAGGTAAAATAATGGGACCATATCCTCTTGTCACATGGGGAAGAGGCTATGCTTGTGTCTCTACAGAAAAAGGCCCCAGGTGGATTCCAGCAAAGAACGTACGTCCTTTCCGTGAATCCCTGCCTCAAGCACCCGACGAGCCCAGCGGGGACTCTGCTCAACCTCCAGATCATCCTCCGGAACAACTTCCTGACCTTCTTGAGGCTACGGAGGACACCTACGGAGCTTCATAAACTGGGGATCGTTAGATGGGCCAAAGCAAAGAAGTATTTGTGACGATAATACAGAATTTTGGTCTTTTAGTCACCGCTTTTTTGCTTCTTTTTTGCTACCAGGAGCCGCTGCTGGGAAAGCGTTAGCAACATTAGATAAGCTTGGCTGTTGGCTTGCTAAACAGACGAATGCCACTAGCAAGGCATTGTCTGGTCTTCTGTTAGATGTAGATAGTGTTCGCTATGCCACATTGCAAAATAGAGCTGCTATAGATTTTTTGCTTTTAGCACAAGGCCATGGTTGTGAAGATTTTGAAGGTATGTGCTGTATGAATCTCTCTGACCACTCAGAATCGATTCATGCCAGTATTCAACAACTTAAAAAGGGAGTCTCTAAACTCCGACAAGATGATCGGTGGGATTGGTTAGACGAACTCTTTGGAGAGTGGGGGCTATCAGGCTGGATAAGAAGCTTAGTGAAGGCTATTGTTTATGCTTTAACTGTTTTTATTCTCTTATTGCTTTTTTTACCCTGTTTGTTACAATGTCTGCAACGATTGATGGAACGCTCCATGAAGAAGATTCTTTTTGTGCAAAAGGAAGGGGGAGATGTCGGGTACGACTTGAAGGACTCAGACAGAACGGCCTGTACTGCTCCGTTGCTAGAGGGGGATGTACTGGAACTTGTAGGCTACAAACCTTGGGAGGCCTGATAAAGGGAAGAGAAAAGCACTGGGAAAAGTGCTGATATGGTGAAGAATTGCTAACCTGTGAGTCATGCTTGATAAACGGCCGAAGACGGTGCAGACAGCTAGGAATTTAGAGTTTTTTATAGGAGCGGCTTAGTTGCTATTAGTCCACTTGCTAAGTGTTAAGTAGATACCGATTAGCGTGCGCTGATAAGAATTCTGAAGCATAGCAACCAATCAATTTAACACACGCATCTTCTGATTTTCTATAAAAATGAGTGTTACATGTAATAAAGTGGAGAACTTTGCTTGCATCAAGCCTGCCTCCCGTCTCTCAATCGCGGCACAAAATGTCCGGGTTTTCCGCATTTGTTGCAATTAGTTCCCGGTGGGATGTTCACCGGTTGTTTACCCGGTGATGTTCTGTTTGGACAAGCTACCTTCATGTGCCCTTCTTTGCCACACCCAAAGCATTTCCCTGAATTTCTGATAATCATAGCAGTAGCTAGGGCGGCCACTTGCGCTGCCATCTGAGCAGCCACCTTATGTTCCACTGTCCCAACCTTAGAACACGCAGCCACCATGTCAGGAATAGCAGGATCTCCCGGTAAAGACTGTATTATCTTTTGACAGTCCTCATTAGCATTATCTTTTGCTAACTGTTTGCACAACATTTGCCTTAACGTCTCATCTTCTACCTGTTTTTCAAGTATGGCAGATATTTTTTCTACAAACTGTAAAAAGGGGTCTCTGGGGACTTGGTGGATAGCAATGTATTTTTGTTCTGGAGCTGCCATTTCCATGGTTCGCTTTAATGCCGTAATTCCTATATGTTGTGCCTGTTCAAGAACAATTGGAGGCCACGTAGCTTGCAGTTGAGGGTTACTAAACGGCCCCTCACCAAGCAAAGCATCCTCTCCGAGGCCTAGCCTCGGGTCATCCTGTGGCAGTCGTAAATTATTCTGCGCGGCTGCACGTGCCATCTGCCTACGAGTAGATTGAAACACTTGTAATTGCTATACCAGGTCTGGCTGAGCCAGAATTGGTTTTCCCCTGTAGCAGCCCTCATGGTGCTGTGTTTTATGTTGGGAGCTGGCAGGGTGTTGATAGCACACTGGTGGTGTGGCTACTGCTGAGTAGTGCTTACACAGCACCAAGGCTCTTTCTGACATTTCCCCCCCCCACAGTGGGACGGGGTGGGCAAGATCTTGGGAGGGGACACAACCAGGACAGCTGACCCCAACTGACCAAAGGGATATTCCAGACCATATGACGTCTGCTCAGTATAAAGCTGGGAGAAAGGAGGAAGGGGGTGGGGTCACCCTTGGTCCTCCGAGGCAACCCCTCCGCGTATGGGAGCCCTGCTTCCTGAGAAGGCCCAACATCGCCTGTTAATGGGAAGTAGAGAATAAATCTGTTTTCTTTTTTTTGCTTCCACGCGCGGACCTTTGCTTCGCTTTGCTTATATTAAAACTGCTGTTGTTTTACCCACAAGGGTTGTTTTGTTTTCCTATCTTATTTTCTTTCCCTTCTTTGCCCTATTGAGAAAAAAAGGGGAAAGGGGGGGAAGTGATAGAGCGACTTGGTGGGTACCTGGCATTTAGCCAAGGTCAAACCACCACAACCGGCTGAAACAGCACTTGTGCGAGATTTGTAACGTCATATGGACACAGCAGGTCTGTGCTGATTATTCGAATAAGTTGCATCACCTCAGGAGAATTGATTCCAAATTTTTGTGCTTTATTCTGCAAATCCTGCACCACCTTCCAGCCTATTGGATTGTGCTCATCATGCTCGTTTGTGCCTGCAACAGCTTTGTAAACAGGGAATGCACCAGGAGCCTCTGCTGCTATATCTACAGGCTTTGGACATGCTGGGGTTGGAGAGTACAGGCTGAAGCGTTCAACCAGATCCCAGTTGCCAGCTTCGGCAGCATACTTCCTAACTCCCTCCCAAAATCGATCAGGGGATCTTGGGACTACAGTTATTGTGGATGGAGGGAGAGTCCATGGCTGGGCTTTTTTCACTATGGTTTTATCTGTAATATGCAGAGCTCGCATAACGGCAGTTAAAGCTTCTTCTCCCTCACTTTCATTTTCGCTCTCACTTTCCGGCTCTGTGTTATTCGCCGTATTCGCCGTATTTTCCTTTTTGGGGGGGGCGATGGAGTCACCCCTTCTGCTGCTGCGCCGCTAGGGGCCACCGCTGCACCACTAGGTGGGGGGGGCCCTCATCGTCCCGCAAAATATTTAATGGCGGAGGAGGAGGAGGTGGGCGAGGGCGTGCTTTTGCCCATGAGGGTTTTCCTTCCTGCTATCGCCGACGCTGAGGCATCGGCTTCATTTGCCCCTTGACCACAATCTCTCCCCTTCCTAACATTTTCTGGTTTCTCATCTTTCTTTTGCTCATCATTCGCCTCACATTCTGCTTTCCATTCCTTCAGGGTCTCGCTTAATAGACGCCATGTGGTTGCCAACTCACATGCCTCTTTTTGTCCTTTAGAGACCTCATCCCATAGTTTCAATCCTACTGCTTGCCATGCACTCACACTGAATGCAGTAACTGTTGTGGCTTCAAAGCCTTGCATCTTACTCCATATTAAAATCTTTTTCAAGCTTTGTTCTGTGGTTTTAACCCCTTTTCTTTTTAATAGGGCTTTCCAGGTAGACAAAATTGTCTCCTCTTCTTTTGTTAATTGCTGCCCCATAATTACAGTCCCGTTCCTGGTGGCTCACCTTTTTAGGTGTCGAAGTTCAGGTCCGGACCAAGCAGATTCCCTCTGCTCTCAGCTACACCAGGCTCCGTCTCCGCAGCTCTCCCCGCCGCAGAATACGTTGCCTTTAAATGATCACTTCGCCCGATCACATCAGGGTCACCATTTGTCACAGTAGAGACGGACACGACAAACATCAGATTGTGTGAAATGACCAAAATGGCTGCAAAAGCGCCTTTATTGTTCTAACAAGCCTTTTTATAACCTTCTTCAAAGTAGGTGTTCATACAGGATTGGTTTACTTTTAGTAACTAACAGTTCACGATTGGGTGATAGTTTCTCGCCTGAATCGTCAGGACAGTTCTTCTTATCTTAGTTCTCTAATCTTGTTTCCATGGCACTTCTCGGGACTTTCTGGCCTCTCATGGATACACTGGAATCTCGTCAAGGTTAAATTCTTCTTCATTTAGACTAGAGGCAGACCCGCTGCCTCCCCCGACAGTTGCACTGTTGTATTAAACCTGTCCTTATCTCAGCCCCAGGGCTTTGTATTTCACTCCCTTTGTGGGGGAGGGGCAGCAGCCGCGTGGTCTCAGACCCCGGCAGGGACTAAACCACCACAACTTTTGGCGCCCAACGTGGGGCACGAGAGGGCTGAAATAAGGACAAAAGGAGAAGGTGTGTTAGGTGCAGTTTTTTCTGTTCTTATTTGTATTGTTTGATAAGAAACGTTTGCAATGCTGGCCAATTTGCTTGCGTGGTGGGGCTGGATTAATCCTTATATCCACTCTGTGTTCCCAGTGCTGGCGTTTCTTGTCGGTGGAAAATGTGCCAAGGGTCTTGTTTTGCTGTACTGGCTACTATCTGTTTATAATGGGCTTGTATCACTGCTTGTGGAGGTGAACCGGTACCTGTTTGCTGCCTGGGCTTTTGTTTGGGGTCTCACCCCCTCCATGAGTGAGCCAAGGGAAGAGATTCTCTCGGTTTTTGAGAGTTTCAGCTATCCCTGGAGCACCCAGGTCAGTGTGCTTGCGGCACAATGCTTTCTGAATGTCTACCAGATCTTGTTTTGGGCCATGCGGTACTTCTCCAACAATAGCACCACCCGGAAACCTGCCCTGAGGGCAGATAGTTATAAATGGCAAGGGGTGTGTGGGAAAAGATGGGCAAGTGCCTGAGTCAGTGGTCACCACCAATGCTTTGGGATTTCACTCCCTAACAAATGGAGAGTCCTGATAAACTGGTGGAGTATTTGGAAAAGGTGTGCTGCCAATCTGACAAACCCCGGGAGATGCAGCTTGCTGCGATGTGCTGGGGGCTTGCCCATGCTTACTGCATCGCCCTTAACACTGATCACTGCCCTCAAGGGGGCGAAAGAGCTGCAGGATCTGAAAGTGAACCTACTGGTACAGCAGCTGGGCCAGGGGGACAGGCAGTGACAGTACCGGTCGCCTCCACCAGCACAGCAAATGGGCCAGAGGGACAGGCAGTACCAATATCAGTCGCCCCGATACGGAAAACCAAATACACCAAAAAAATCCCCTCGCAGTGCACAGGGTGATAATGAACCAGGCCCATCACGAGAGCAGGAGGAAGAGCCGGAGGTAACCATCCGATCTCTATCCCTGAGTGAGTTGCGAGATATGCGGAAGGATTTTAGCCACCTTCCAGGAGAGCAAATTTGCACCTGGCTGCTCCCGTGCTGGGATAGTGGAGCTGCTGGTTTGGAATTGGAGGGGAGAGAGGCCAAGCAGGTGGGACCTTTAGCCAAGCAGGCTGGTATTGACAAGGCAGTAGGGAAACAGGCTCAAACCCTCAGCCTTTGGAGGCGACTCCTGCTCGCTGTGAGGGAGAGGTACCCCTACAAGGATGATGCTCTATGTCGGTTAGGCAAGTGGACCGACATGGAGAAAGGCATCCAAAACCTCAGGGAAATGGCTGTGTTTGACATGGTCTATGGTGATCTGAATGATGAGCGGTCACCAATGGATCCAGATCAGGCCCCTTGCACACAGTTGATGTGGCAGAAGTTCCTGCAAAGTGGACCAGAGGCACATTCCAAAGCATTAGCAGTAGCGTCCTGGTGGCGAGACACCCAGACTCAAACAGTGGACGAAGTGATTATCCAGCTCCGGCAATATGAGGGAAGTCTCCCTTTCTCCCAACATGCTTTGGTTTCAGCTGTAGAGGAACTGTCTCAGAGGCTCCAGAAAGTGGAACAGGACATGTCCTATGTTCCACCTGCACGGGCCAATGTCTCAGCTATTAGAAGCAGGCGCTTCCCCACCCAAGAGAAGGACAGTGGAAGACACACACCACGGGGCACCCTGTGGTTCTTCCTCTGCGACCATGGGGAAAACATGAGAAGGTGGCATGGACAGCCCACTTCCGCCCTAGCTGCACGAGTACAGCAACTGAAAGGGAAGACCACCATGAAAGGGGAGTCTTCCAAAAGAGATGCAGCACCAGTGTCCAGTCGGAAATCCCCCAGACAGAATAGGATGGCCAACAGTATGCTTGACCCTCTTGAGGGGACCAGGAAGTCATTCTTGCAGGAGTCACTCTTAGATCAAGTGAGTGATGGTGAGCAGGATTAGAGGGGCCCTGCCTCCAGCCAGGTGGAGGAAAGGGATAATCGGATTTACTGGAAGGTGTGGATCCGATGGCCTGGCACATCAGACCCACAAGAATATAAGGCCTTGGTAGACACTGGCGCACAGTGCACCCTGATGCCATCAAGCCACAGTGGGGTCGAATTCATCTGCATCTCCAGAGTGACAGGGGGATCCCAACAGCTGACCCTATCAGAAGCTGAAGTAAGCTTAACTGGGAAGGACTGGCATAAGCACCCCATTGTGACTGGCCCAGATGCCCCGTGCATCCTAGGTATAGACTACCTCAGGAGAGGGTACTTTAAAGACCCAAAAGAGTACCGGTGGGCCTTTGGTATAGCTGCCCTGGAGGAGGTTGAGCAATTGTCCACCTTACCCGGCCTCTCAGAGGACCCCTCGTTGGTGGGGTCGCTTAAGGTTGAAGAGCAGCGAGTGCCAATTGCTACCAAGATGGTGCACCAGCGGCAGTACCGTACTAACCGAGATTCCCTGGTCCCCATCCATCAGCTGATCCATCAACTAGAAAGCCAGAAGGTGATCAGCAAGACTCATTCACCCTTCAACAGCCCTATATGGCCAGTGAGAAAACCTAATGGCGAATGGAGACTGACCGTGGACTACCGTGGCTTGAATGAAGTTACGCCAGCGATGAGTGCTGCAGTGCCGGACATGCTAGAGCTCCAGTATGAGCTGGAGTCGAAGGCAGCCAAGTGATACGCCACGATTGACATCGCTAACGCGTTCTTCTCCATCGCAATAGCACCAGAGTGCAGGCCACAGTTTGCGTTCACTTGGAGGGGTATCCAGTACACCTGGAATCGATTGCCCCAGGGGTGGAAACACAGCTCCACCATTTGCCATAGACTGGTCCATACTGCACTGGAGAAAGGTGGGGCTCCAGAACACCTGCAGTTCATTGATGATATCATTGTATGGGGGGGACACAGCTGAGGAAGTCTTTGAGAAAGGAAAGAAGATAATTGAAAGGGACCTGGGGGGTGTTGATTGACAGCTGGCTGAACATGAGCCAGCAGTGTGCCCAGGTGGCCAAGAAGGCCAATGGCATCCTGGCCTGTATCAGAAATAGCATGGCCAGCAGGGACAGGGAAGTGATCTTACCCCTGTACTCAGCACTGGTGAGGCCGCACCTCGATTACCGTGTTCAGTTTTGGGCCCCTCACTACAAAAAGGACATTGAATTACTCGAGCGTGTCCAGAAAAGGGCAGCGAAGCTGGTGAAGGGGTCTGGAGCACACGTCGTACGAGGAGCGGCTGAGGGAACTGGGGTTGTTTAGTCTGTAGAGGAGGAGGCTGAGGGGAGACCTCATCGCCCTCTACAGCTATCTGAAAGGAGGTTGCAGAGAGCTGGGGATGAGCCTCTTTAACCAAGTAATAAGCGATAGGACAAGAGGGAATGGCCACAAGTTGCGCCAGGTGTAGGAGTCTGGGCTGCGCTGGGAGAAAGTTAGTGTAGACAGAAGAATGCAAGGACGAAGACAAGGCCAGCAAAATAAGGCTGGCAAAAACACACAAGATAGCAGATAAGTGAGAAACACCTGTGGTCAGCAAAAGCACACAAGTCTGAGCAAAACAGGGTATGAGATAAGGGAGTTTTGGCAAGTTTTGGGCTTTACGTGCTAATTGCAATTAACCAATGCAAATGCTTGTAGAGGCACATGAACAGCGCGTGTAGATGACCTGTAGCCTATTAGAAGATAGATGAGTGTGTGTACGGAACTTAGTAGAATATAAATGTAACCAGAAAAGGAAAAATAAAAAAAGATGGACGACCTGATCATCACATTGGTGTTGCGTCGTTTCTGTTCCCGCACGGAGAAATAAGGACCCCGGCTAATGGTGACCCCGACAGCCAGGGAAGGTTTAGACTAGATGTCAGGAAGTATTTCTTTACAGAACTGGTTGTTAGGCGTTGGAATGCATTGCCCAGGGAGGTGGTGGAGTCCCCATCCCTGGAGGTGTTTAAGAGTAGGGTCGATATAGTGCTGAGAGATATGGTGTAGATGGGAACTGGCAGTGTTAGGTTAATGGTTGGACTAGACGATCTCCAAGGTCCTTTCCAACCTGGTTGATTCTGTGATTCTGTGAAATCCTCCTGAAGGCTGGTTTTGCCATCAAGCAACAGAAAGTTAAGGGGCCTGGAAGGGAGATTCAGTTCCTAGGAATAAAATGGCAAGATGGGCGTCGCCACATCCCAATGGAGGTGATAAACAAGATAACAGCCATGGCCCCACCAACCACCAAAAAAGAGACTCAATCTTTCCTGGGCGCTGTGGGGTTCTGGAGGATGCACATCCCAAACTACAGCCTGATTGTGAGCCCTCTCTACCACGTAACCCGTAAGAAGAATGATTTTAAATGGGGCCCAGAGCAACAACAAGCCTTTGAACAAATTAAGCAGGAGATTACCCAGGCAGTGGCTCTCGGGCCAGTCCGGACAGGGCAGGAGATTAAGAACGTGCTCTACACCGCAGCCGGGGAGAATGGCCCTTCCTGGAGCCTTTGGCAGAGAGCAGATGGGGAATCCCGAGGCCGACCTCTAGGCTTTTGGAGCCGGGGATACAAAGGCTCTGAAGCTGACTATACCCTGACTGAGAAGGAGATACTGGCAGCGTACGAAGGAGTTCGAGCTGCCTCAGAAGTGGTCGGCACTGAGACACAGCTCCTCCTGGCACCCCGACTGCCGGTGCTGGGATGGATGTTCAAAGGAAAGGCTCCCTCCACACATCATGCAACAGATGCCACGTGGAGTAAATGGGTTGCGTTGATAACACAACGGGCTCGAATAGGGAACCTCGACCCCCCAGGATTAGTAGAAATGATCATAAACTGGCCAGAGAGCAAAGATGCTGGGATGTCACCAGAACAAGAGGTGAAACGTGCTGAGGAGGCCCCACCATATAACGAGCTGCCAGAGGAAGAAAAACAATATGCCCTGTTCACTGATGGGTCTTGCTGTATTGTGGGAAAACATCGACGATGGAAGGCTGCAGTGTGGCATCCCACATGAGAAACCACTGAAGCTGTTGAGGGACAAGGTGAATCGAGCCAGTTTGCAGAGGTGAAAGCCACCCAATTGGCTTTGGAGATTGCTGAGCGAGAGAAGTGGCCGAGGCTCTATATCTACACTGACTCGTGGGTGGTGGCAAGTGCCCTGTGGATGTGGTTGCAGCAATGGAAACAGAACAACTGGCAACGCAAGGGCAGACCCGTCTGGGCCGCTGAATTATGGCAGGACATTGCAGCCCGGGTGGAGAACCTCGTTGTGAAGGTGCGCCATGTGGAAGCCCATATACCCAAGAGTCGGGCCACTGATGAACATCAACATAACCAGCAGGCGGACCAAGCTGCTAAGATCGAGGTGGCTCAGGTGGACTTGGACTGGCAGCGTAAAGGTGAACTGTTCATAGCCCGGTGGGCCCATGAGACCTCGGGCCACCAAGGCAGAGATGCAACATACAGGTGGGCTCGAGATCGAGGGGTGGACCTCACCATTGACACCATCGCAGAGATCATCCATGGATGTGAGACGTGTGCTGCAATCAAACAAGCCAAATGGGTGAAGCCCCAGCGGAATGAAGATCGATGGATGAAATATAAATATGGAGAGGCCTGGCAGATCGACTACATCACACTGCCACAGACCCGCCAAGGCAAGCGCCACGTGCTCACAATGGTGGAAGCAACCACTGGGTGGCTTGAAACTTATCCAGTGTCCCACGCCACCGCCCGGAATACCATCCTGGGCCTTGAAGAGCGAGTCCTGTGGCGACACGGCACCCCAGAGAGGATTGAGTCGGACAATGGGACTCACTTCCGAAATAACCTCATAGATGCCTGGGCAGAAGAACACGGCATCGAGTGGGTCTACCACATCCCCTACCACGCACCAGCCTCTGGGAAGATCGAGCGCTACAATGGACTGTTAAAAACTACATTGAGAGCAATCGGGGGTGGAACCTTCAAACACTGGGACACACATCTGACAAAGGCCACTTGGTTAGTGAACACAAGAGGATCTGCCAATCGAGCTGGCCCGGCTCAGTCAAAACTTCCGCGTGTTGTAGACCGGGGATAAAGTCCCTGTGGTGCGCATGAGGGATCTGCTGGGAAAAATGGTCTGGGTTAGTCCTGCGCCGGGCAAAGGCAAACCCATCCACGGGATTGTTTTTGCTCAAGGACCTGGGTGCACCTGGTGGGTGATGCAGAAGGATGGAGAGGTCCGATGCGTGCCACAAGGGGACTTGATTGTGGGTGAAAACACACCATGAATTATACTGTGCTTTTGTTAATTTTTCTTTGTTAATGCTAATTGCTAAGTGGCAGCTGGATGTGACGCACATGGTCTAGAATAAGGGGGTGGATTATGTCCTGGTTTAGCCAGGATAGGGTTAAGTTTCCCCAGCAGTGGGGGGGAAGCTCTAGCCCAGTTATTCATATGCCATGCTGACGTCACGTCCTGGCGCCAAAGCGCGGGAAGATTCGGTGATCGTGTGGTTGGCGCAGCCGTTCCTCTCACTGCTGTATCGGTACATACCTTGCTCTGTTCATTGTTATTACTGTTATTCTTATTGTTATCGTTGTTGTTTGTTGTGTTGCTGTTGCTCTGTTGTATTAAACCTTTCCTTATCTCAGCCCCGGGGCTTTGTATTTCACTCCCTTTGTGGGGGAGGGGCAGCGGCCGCGTGGTCTCAGACCCCGGCAGGGACTAAACCACCACAGAGCCAGATGGAACTGGCTCTGTCCAACGTGGGGGCAACTCCTGATCTCTTCTCACAGAGGCCACCCCTGCAGCCCCCGGTTTCCAAACCTTGCCGCATAAACCCAATATAGTAATTAAATTTATACATTAGTGTTAAAGAATAATCCTTATATTAAATGCACAGAAAATCAGTTGGATGTATCTTGACTTCAAAATGGAGATTTCATTCTGCTGTTGCTAATTATTATTACTATGAATACAATATTTTTTAAAAAAAAAGTATTCCGGTATAGTATTCCAGAACTCTCAATTCCCATGTGCAAGAAAATGGTCAAGGAAGGCAGGAGACCAGCATGACTCAGTAAGGACCTCCTGGTCAAACTAAAGTGTAAGAAGGAAATGCACAGGCAGTAGAACCAGGGACTGTATCCTGGGAAGAATATAGGGACACTACCAAGGAATGTAGGGATGGGATCAAGAAGCTACAGCACAGTTGAGGCTGAATTTGACAAGGTGAAGAATAATAAGGGCTTCTACAGGTATGTTGGCCAGAAAAGGAACATTAAACAAAATGTACACCCCCCCCCCCCCCCCCCCCAATAAATAAAACAGGAGAGCTGGTGAAAACCAACATGGAGAAGGCTGAGAGATATTCAACCATTATTTTTGGCCTTCATTTTCAATTATAATCTCTCTTCCCACATCTCTCTGTTACACAAAAAAGCAGATTAGTACCCAGTGTGCAATGAAGCAATCTTAACACGCTCAGGAGAGATATTGTATTTATTCAGGCCTGGGTGCTTGGTGGACTTTTCCACAAATCAAGCACCCCAACAGCAGGTTTTCATGCTCCTTTTATACACAAAAATCAGAAGTTAGTGCTTTTCCATAACATGCCTATTAGATACTGATTGGTTAGTGATAAACATACAATTATAACATGTCTTACCTAATGTTAATACCAGTGCCTGGTAAGATCATGAAACAGATCCTCCTGGAAGATATGTTGAAACATATGTGAGACAGGGAGGTGATTAGAGACAGCCAACATGGCTTCATGAAGGACAAATTGTGCCTGACTAATCTGGTGGCTTTGTATGATGGAACAACTGCATCAGTGGACAAGGGAAGAGCTTTGGATGTCATTTACCTGGACTTCTGTAAGGCCTTTGATGCATTCCCCCACAACATTCTTGTTGCTACACTGGAGAGATATGGCTTTGATGGAAGGACTATTTGATGTATAAAGAATTTGCTGGATGGCTGCATCCAGTCAGAGTCAACGGTTCAATGTCCAAGTGGAGACCAATGATAAGTAGTGTCCCTCAAGGGTCCATACTGGGACTGATACTATTTAACATCCTCATCAATGACATAGACAGTGGGACTGAGTGTACCCTCAGCAAGTCTGCAGGCAACACCAAGCTGAGTGGTGCAGTTGATTCGCTAGAGGGAAGGGATGTGCCATCCAGAGGGACCTTGACAGGCTTGAGGAGTGGCCTCATGAAGTTCAACAAGGGCAAATGCAAGGTCCTGCACCTGGGTTGGGGCAATCCCCAATATCAATACAGACTGGGAGATGAACGGATTGAGAGCAGCCCTGTGGATACAGACTTGGGGATACTGGTAGATGAAAAATTGGACATGAATCTGCAATGTGGGCTTGCAGCACAGAAAGCCAACTGTATCCTGGGCTGCATCAAAAGTGTGGCCAGCAGGTCGAGGGAGGTGATTCTCCCCCTCTACTCTGCTCTCGTGAGACCCTACCTGGAGTACTGTGTCCAGCTCTGGAGTCCCCAGCACAAGAGAAACATGGACCTGTTAGAGCAGGTCCGGAGGAAGCCACAAAAATGATCAGAGGGCTGGAACACCTCTCCTCTGAAGAAAGGCTGAAAGAGTTGGGGTTGTTTAGCCTAGAGAAGAGAAGGCTCCGGGGAGACCTTATAGCAGCCTTCCAGATTTTAAAGGGGGCCTACAGGAAAGATGGGGAGGGACTCTTTATCCGGGGGTGTAGGGATAGGACGAGGGGTAACAGTTTTAAACTGAAAGAGGGTAGATTTAGATTAGATGCAAGGAAGAAATTCTTTACTGTGAGGGTGGTGAGACACTGGAACAGGTTGCCCAGAGAGGTTGTTGATGCTCTCCCCCTGGAAGTGTTCAAGGACAGGCTAGAGGGGGCTTTGAGCAACCTGGTCTAGTGAAAGATGTCCCTGCCCATGGCAGGGGGGGTTGGAACTAGATGATCCCTTCCAACCCAAACTGTTCTGTGGAAAGGTCCCTTCCAACCCAAACCATTCTATGATTCTATTTAAAGGGTGACTACAAAGAGGACAGGAGGCTCTATCTTCACAAGGAGCAATGGGTACCAGTTGTACCAAGAGATGGTTCATCTCAATATAAGAAAGAAAATTTTTTATGGTGAGAACAATCAGTGTCTGGAACAACCTCCCTAGAGGAGTTGCAGAGTCCCCATTGCTGACAGTTTTCAAGATGCTGTTGGACAGAGTGGTAGATAATCTCATCTAGGCTCTCTTTCCCATTAAAGGTTGGACCAGATGATCTGTCTAGGTAGGTCCCTTCCAACCTGGGCTGTTGTATGATTCTATGAAAATCTTGCTGTATCCTTGCTTGTCACCAGCCCTGTTCATCATACTGGTAAACTTCCCAGTGATATGGTTCCTTGCAAACCTAAGACTGAAATTTCTCATGTCTTATCAAGCACTGCATATCATTCTTCTTGTACTGCTTTCTCCAAAATCAAAAGGCGTATCTAGTTTCCTGAATTAAGTGATTCACCATTTACAATTTGTAGGGTACCTTGGACTTCTTTTGAAATGTGTGTGAACAGACTGGATTGATAAAGAATAAAGGCACAGATTTGATTTCATATATATAGATTAATAATGAATGTAGTAACTTTTTGTAATTGGGATTGAGCCCCTTATGTTTTCTATTTGAATGAAAGATCCTAGCTTATTCTTTTCTCTTGTAGTTTAAGTAGGACATTAAGCCAAGGTTTTGTAAATAAGTAATCTTTCTCAATACACAAGGTTGTCAACTGGAAATGACTGGTGTCACTGTGCAGGGTTTGTGTGGTGGGGTTTTTGGTAGTGGGGGAGGGGGGGGCTACAGCAGTTGCCCCCTGTGAGAAGTTTCTTGAAAGCTCCCCCGGCTCCAAGTCAGACCCACCTCTGGCCAAGGACAAGCCAATTAGCGATGGTGGCTGCGCCTCTGTGATAATGTATTCAAGAAGGGCAACATGAGAGGGGGTAGGGATTTTGTGAGGAGCAGTTATGAGAAGGACACTTATGCGAACACCAAGGTCATTGGAAGGAAGAAGGAGGAAGTGGGGGGAAGTGCGCTGGAGCAGAGACCCCCCCTGTATCCCATTGTGAGACAGCAGGGCCAACCCCCCTGGCACCCATGGAGGTCACTGGAGGAGCAGAAATTCACCTGCAGCCTGTGGAGGATCCCTGGGATTCTATGGGAAGAAGCCCCTGTTGTTGTAGTTTGCTGCTGGGAGGACTGCAACACGTGTGGGTAACCCACACCAGAGCATCTTGGGAAGAATGCATCCTGTGGGGAGGACTCATGATGGAGAAAGTTTGTGGAGGACTGTATCCCATGATAGGGGAACCATGTGGAGCAGGGGAGTGCTTCCCCCTCCATTGGAGGAAGGAGTGGTGGAATGACTGAAAACCCCCCATTCCCTGTCCCAGCACCGCTGGGAATGGAGGTAGAGATATTGGGAACAAAGCTGAACCCGGCAAGAAATGAGGGGTGGGGTGTGGTGTTTTTAAGATGTGGTAACGCTTTTCACTGTTCCACTCTGTGTGTTAAGTGTTGGTTTTGTTAGTGTTTGAATTAAAGCGATGTTCTTTTTCTTCCCCTAATGAGTCTGTCTTTTCCCCATGACCATAATGGGTGAGTCATCCCTCCTTGTCCTTATCTCGATTCCTGAGCCTTTTGATTCATTTTTTCCTTCCCAGAGCTGGGGGGAAGGGATGAATGAGCGGCTGCATAGTGCTCAGTTGCCCTCTGGTCTCAAACCATGAGTTACGTAGACCTGTTTGTCTGGGTCTGTAGACATAAATACATATCTATAAAGGCAGGCCTTTTAATGACTCTTGTTGTTAGCTGAACATGGCTCTTCTCATTCCTATTTCTCTGGGCCTAGGCACTTTGAAATCTGATTCCTCTGGAAGACTAAGATGAGATTAATTATCTGCATTTAAAAGATAATTAAAACCAGGTGTTTAACTTGTTCCATATTGCTGCTTTAGGTTTTGAGCTTGAAATTGCCCCAAAAAATTATCTGCAGGGACAACTTAAGCAAGAATACTTAGTGTGGCAAAATGTCCTTGAAACATGTAAAACTGAGGTTTAAATTTCCTGCAAGTTGTAATTTATTTATTAGATATTAATGAGTTCTGTAAATTCTTACAGAAAACCTTTTTAATTTTGAAGGCCCTAAGCTAAGCTCTTAAACTCAAGCATGTGTTTAATTTTGAGGTGTCTCAAGAACTCTTAAGTCGCTAGGGTTATCCCTTGCATAAAGTGAATTGTGCTTATACCTCTACTGATACTGAAAAAGCCGGTCGAAGAAAACTCTCTAAGACTCAAAGTCAGAGTGTTAGAAAGCAGGTATTCTTTATTGCAGGGGATCTCTCCACCTATTGTGCACACCCAGGCCCGTGAATTTATGACTTAAATGCAGGTATCTTATACATATTCATGAGGTTTCACAACACAAACATACATATTTATAACAAAAGTGTAATTAGTTCAAAAGAGTTGTGTCAACAGTTTCTTCCGCCTTATCTGAAATGTGATGTGCATCCTTGGGTCGGGAGTCATCCTTTTGGGTCATAAATGTCTTCTATCTCTAAGTGCCAGGGGCCCAGACCCATTCCATTGGGTCATAAAATGCCCATTTATCTTCTGTCACCATGGTGCTACATCCTCTGTCCTTGGGGCCTCTATCTTTGTTTATGTATCTCTGTTCTCACAGTTCAAAACGCCTTGTTCCCACAGCTCAAAATGCCTTAGCTTAAACACACAACTCTTAGGTCTACTATGGCTAACCATTCTTTAGTTATATGCTTAATTTCTTAACATTTCTATATCGCTATAAGACTGGAGTCTTTCTTTGTCAGCACCCACCACAAGCACATGGTGATTGACCCTCAGAAACTACTGGAGTGCAACTATAGCCATCTTTTATCTGGTTTAACTGGGGGCTGGGATGCTCTAGTTAATGGGCTAAAACTGGTTAATATGCATGCCAAGGAATGTGTTATGGAGACACCACAGCAGAGTAACACAGCCCATATCCAGCACATATCATTGATATAGTATACTTCACATTTGCTAGTAGTCGTGGTTAATGATTATGCTAGTAGCTATAGTTACCATATGGGAACAATTGCGAGATCTTGAAGCTTGGTTGAGCAAGAAGAACAAGCTTTGATCTCCAAAGCCTAGAAAATAACTAGAACGTCCTGGACCATAAAGACAATGTCTGGGATTGTGTTGAGGATGAGTTATTTGACAACCTGGCAAAGTGACTATTCGCTTACTTAACTTGGCAATGAAACTAACTTTTGAGTGTCCTGAAAGTGAACTGCCTTCATTATAATACTAAAAACCACACCCACAGGTCAAAAAGACCCTGGCCCAGGTTAAGACCCTTCCCCTGAGCATGCGTAGTAGTAGAAGCATTAGGTAAGACGTGTTATAATTGTATATTAATCACTAACCAAACAGTATCTAACAGGTGTATTTGGAAAAGTACTAACTTCTGTGTGGCAATTGAGGCACGGACTCTCCATGAAGTGCAAAAGGAAAGATCCTTTTTTATTACAATAGTACATACTTATGCTCTCGTTAAAGCTCTTACTTCATAATTAGCAAATCAGCAATTAGACAGCTATCTACCTTTTCTCCTACCAGCATCAGACCACTCTAACACGCGCTGTGCAGACCAATCACCCTCTCGTTCACGCGCTGTTCACGCAGTGGTAACTTCTCACAGTTCAGTACTTTCCCACAGCTCAGTGTTGCAGCTGGCCGTTGTTTTTCCCTGCCACCTTGGCACAACTCAGCAGTTTCTTATCTTTCTCCCAAGGCCTGTTTCTCATCAAAGCCTTGCTGCTTCTCAGGGGCTGTGCAGGGCTGACAGGCCGATGTTGACTTGCCTCTCTCCCACACTTCTGATTTTTGTGTCTAAAAGGAGCATGAAAACCTGCTGTTGGGATGTTTGATTTGTGGAAAAGTCCACTGAGCACCCAGGCCTGAATAAATACAATATCTCTCCTGAGCATGTTAAGATTGGTTCATTGCACACTGGGCACTAATCTGCTTTTTGGACATCATTAGTACTTGGACTTTAACAGTTGCTTGGATTTTTCTACTTTGTGAACTCTGCATCCTAGAATCAATGAGTGGTTATTTGCCTGGGTGCAAACTTCTGCACCTTTCTGAGTCTATGTGGACATGTGCTGTGATGTTGGATTATTAAAAGAAATGTTGAAAGGTTTTGTTAGGAACACTGTAGAACTAAACGATTAGCTGTTAGGATAATGCTGCAAACAAATGATTAACTTTGAAACAATCCGCTATTGTATATGCATGTCAAAAAGCAGGAGCCTAGGTAGGATTAATGGGAAGCAGAGACAATGAGCTGTGATGACCTGCCTATGTCTGTCAAATTATGAGGAAACTAGATAGAAGGTAGTTCCAGCAGGGGAAGATTGTGACCACTGACTCATGGACCATGGACTCTAGTTACACCTGACACTCAAAAGAACAAGGTGGAGAGGGCAAGCTAGGCATGCGTGCTAATTTACATGCTAAGCGTAGAGTTTATGACCAGTCACTTAGTAGATATGTATCAGAGTATTGAATATGTATAGATTGTGTGTATAAATAGTTGTAGTTTTTGGGACCTGTGGTGGTGCAATTCTTACACCCCCCCCCCCCCCCCCCCGCCCCTCTTTGTTGGGCTGCTTGGTGCTAGGTGTGATTCCACCCACATCCCCCGAGCTATACACCAGTCTGTGGAGATAAGGACTGATAACATTAACGAGCCTGGCTCCTGTCCCCTGCCTATTGCTCAGAAACGGCTATAATGGCCCATCATCTCCTAAGGGCCTGGCACACCTGTGCCTGGGATGTGGTCAAATGGGAACAATAACAGAGTTGCACATTCATCAAGTTCTTGTGTAACTGCTGGAAGGCACCAGAAGGTATCTGACAAAAGTCAATTATCTTGGACCCTATAAACTGCGACCACCAGGGACACCCTTGGAGCTCTCCTGGATTGCAGTGGGCCTGTGACCAGCATCTCCCCTGAGCTGGGACGCCTCTCAGGTACCAAAACCCTTAAGGTGTTGTCTGCTCCAGACGGAAGGCCAGGGCGAAGTCCCCCGCTTGAGTCTCAATTATCGCCCGTTGAGGAATGCCAAGGCATTGTGAGTATTTGCTCTAAACTCAAGAGGGGAATTTTCTTTGAGCTAGCTTCTCTTTCACCCGTCCTTTCGCTGTTTACTGGTGTGTGTGTGTGTGTGTGCATGTACCCTTGTTTCTGTGTGTGTATGTCCGTTCTGTGTTCATTCTACTGAATCCAAACACCTTTGTTTCTGTGTTTGTCCGTTTTGTGTATGCGCATGTATATATAAAGGTACTGTTAAGTAAGTTAGTGTGAATCTTGTCATTTTAGAATCTGTGAATAAGTCGCTTTTCTTTCTTTCGGTATTTCTGAATTATTTTGTAATGATAAATTGCTGTTAGTTATTAATAAACCTAGATTTCTTACTAAATCATTACCATGTCAAAACTTTCATCTGCGACAGGACCATGGTGTGCTGTCTTGGGACAGGCACCCGTGCATGCGCATCCACGTAATAAAGGAAAATACCTTCATCCTGTGTGTGAATTGGGTGTCTGCACCCTGGGTGATGAACCCCCAATTTTTGGGACAACACCTGAAGTAAACCCTTGAAAGGATCAGCAGGTGCAATACTAACATAGCTACCTCTTCCTTGGTCCCTCCTGAATTGGGGTGGTCTGAACTATGTGAAAGCTGACATACTGTTCCTGGAAGCAATGATGCAATGTATTAATTAAGCAAAAACTTGCTAGCTGTGTGGATGGTGGGTGTTGGTTTTGTTTTTTGTTTGTTTAACAATTGGGTTCTAGTGAAATGGGAAGGAAAGTTCTGAATCACAGCTGTGAAAATTATAGCATAAATGTTACTGTTCTTTCAAGATGCAAATATTGCCTAAAACTTTGTGACTTTTATCAGATTTATAACTGCCTTGAACAGTATTTTTCTCCTCTATAAATAACACTGACCTAATAATTTTGACCTAATAATTTCATAGATGCTTTTAATGTTTTAAAATCTGGGGTGTTTATTTTCCATATTTGCTTTTGTTGAACCTCACACATAATGAAACTATTGAGTTTCTGTTAAAGCTGTTTTCTTCTCTGCAGGTATTGATGGAAACACTAGACAAATGTTTTGAAAATGTCTGTGAACTGGATTTAAGTTTTCATGTCAACAAGGTACTGTGGTGAGATCCTGTAATTTGGGGGTTTTGGGGTTGTTTTTTGTTTTTATTTTCTTCCCCTCAAGTAAAAAGTTTTGGTTCAGATGATATTTGGTCCTAAACTGATTCCTAAATCAGTTAGTTTAGAATCCTAAAGTGATTCTACTTTTTATTGTTATTGAAATTGTTGTGAAAGGATAAAAGAGCAAAAATTTACCAAATGACAAAAAAATAATGTTTCTCATACGATCTGCAGCTCAGAATCTAAGTTTTCTTCTGTAACCAGGATCACACTATGTAACCAAATGATTAGCTGTTAGAACAATGGTAGAAACAGATGATTACCCTTGAAACAATCCATTATTGCATATACCTGACAAAAGTAGAAGCCGAGATAGGATTAATGGGAAGTAGAGACAGTGAACTGCGACGAACTGCCTATGTCTGCCAAATTATGAGGAAACTAGGTAGAAGGTAATTCCGGCAGGGGGAGATCGTGACCACCGACTTATTGACCACTGACTCTAATTACACCCCAGACTCAAAAGAACAAAGCAGAGAGGGCAAAGGAGGCATGTGTGCTAATTTACATGATAAGCGTACAGATTATGACCAATCACTTAGTAGATATGTATCAGTGTATTGAATATGTTTAAATTGTGTGTATAAATAAACGTAGTTTTTGGGACCACGGTGTGCTGTCTTGGGACAGGCACCTGTGCATGCGCATCCACGTAATAAACACAGATATCTCTACTCTGTGTGTTAATTGGCTCTTTGCACACTGGGTAAAGAACCCCCATTTTTGGGACAACAAAATCTAGACAGTTTCTATCAACATTATTTTTAAAATTTGAAAACTATGCTGGAACATGTCTTTGTAAAAAAAATAAATTGTATTTAGGATTTTTGTGTGATGTTATTGCATAAATAGAAGTGATAAAAATAGTAACAAATTAAGTATCTGAAATTAACCCTTTGAAACTGACTAAATTTATTTCAGACTTGTTCTTAAGGAGAAAACACTTGTGCATTGATCAGATACTGAAGCAGTGACCTTGAGTAAATCTTTGAAATGATGCAATGTTCATGAAAAGTCATTAAGATCCTCAGCCTGGCAAACTGTACTTGGACTGTTTTCAAAATGTTAGATTAAGGTTCAAAAGAACTTATAAAATGAATGGCTTAGAGAACCCAAGTCTTGCAATCCTTCCATGGAAAGGAGTTCAATCTTTATCCTTATCTGCAGAATACATTTGTGACTGTTTTTGCTCTGCAGCATGTTTTAGTTGGTAGCATGCCTTAACAGAAGTTGTCTTTTACATTTCACACTTGATTAGAGACATGTTTCTCCCATAGAAAACTTGAGGTGCTTCAAGTTGTTAAATTTATCAAAGAATATTTTGCCTTGCATTGGGTAAATTATTAGCTGATGAAATTACTAATAAGGAGATAATATTTTTCTGTTGGAAAACTATGTCAAAGGGAAATAAAAATTGAAGTATTTAATTTGATTTAGCAAAAATATCGCACGAGAATACCATTAAATGTTTAAGCTACAATTTTCAAACTCTGAACAAAATGTGAACCGTATGTCCCTATTTAGATACTTTATCGTAAGTAGACCATTTCCAAAATGAAAGATCAGTGTAGCCTTAAGCTCAAAAGTTTTTGAAGATGGCGTCAACCAGGGCAGTGATTTTTCACTTGAATATAAGCCTGTAAGATAGTACAACACAGAAAGCTGAATTTCTGCAGTAATGTAAGGCTACCACCAATAGTCAGAACTGCACAGCTAACGTTGTTGTAATCTGATGTTGTTTCCCAGATCCCCGAGACCAGAGGCAAAGTCTGGAGCAAGGAAGACTTAACCCTTGGTGGAGGAGGACCAGGTTAGGGAGCACTTAAACAAGCTGGACATACATAAGTCCATGGGGCCTGGCGAGTTGCATCTATAAGTGCTGAGGGAGCTTGCTGATGTCATTGTGAGGACACTCTTGATTATCTTTGAAAGGTCATGGCAATTGGGAAAGGTTCCTGAAGACTAGAAGAGAGCAAATACCATCTCTATCTTCAGGAAGGGCAAGAAGACCTAGGGAACTGCAGGCTCGTCAGCCTCACCTCGATCACTGGGAAGGCGATAGAGAATATATGCCCGGAAACCATTTCCATCCCCATGAAGGACAAGAAGGTGATCGGGAGTAGTCAGCATCAATTCACCAAGGGTTGACCATGTGGTCATGCTTGACCAACTTGATAGTTATCTACAATGAGGTGACTAGCTTGGTGGCTAAAGGGAGAGCAGTGGATGTTGTTTACCTTGACTTCAGGAAGGCTTTTGACACTGTCTTCCATAAGATCCTCATAAACGAGCTGACAAAGTACAATTTAGAGAAGTGGACAGTAAGGTAGACTGAAAACTGGCTGAAAAGCTGAGTCCAGAGGTTTACGATCAGCAGCACAAAGTCCAGTTGGAGGCAAGTCACTAGTGCTGTACCCCAGGGGTCAGTACTGGGGCCAATACTGTTTAATGTCTGGATGAAGGGACAGAGTATACCCTCAGCAAGTTTGCTGATGTCCTGGTTTCAGCTGGGATAGAGCTAGTTTTTTCTTCTTAGTGGCTAGAATAGTGCTGTGTTTAGGATTCAGAATGAGATTTGATATGAGAAGAATGTTGATAATACACTGATGTGTTCAGTTGTCAATAAGAAATCAAGGACTTTCCAACTTCCCATGTCCTGCTAGTGCTCAGGTGCACAAGAAGCTGGGAGGAAGCAGAGCCAGAGCAATGGACCCAAATTGGCCAATGGAATATTTCATATCATACAACATCACACTCAGTATATAGAGGAGGGTTGGCTGGGAAGCTGGGGCTCGCTCTCTCTTCTGGGATTGTGGTTTAGGGATTTTTCCTCCTCTTGGGATCATTAGCCAGGAACGGGCTGGGCATTGATCGGCGGGTGGTGAGCAATTGCATTGTGCATTACTCATTTGTATATTCTATTATTATTATTAGCATTATTATTTTTATTTTATTTTATTTCAATTATTAAATTGATTTTATCTCAACCTACGAGTCTCCTTACCTTTACCCCTCCAATTGTCTCCCATCCCTTGGGGCGAGGGAGGGTGAGCGAGCAGCTGCATGGTGTTTGGCTGCCAGCTGGGTTTAAGCCACGACAGTCCTTTAGGTGCCCAACATAGGGCTTGAAGAGTTGAGATAACGACAGATCTGACCAGAGCATGTTACACCAAATTTGTTATAAGCATTCATTATAGTGAGTTAATAGTTGCTGGTCATAATGTCGGTTTATTGGCTCTTAGAGTTGTGGCGCTCATTCTTAGAGTTGTGTTATGTATTACCTTACTTGCTGTATATTATCCCTATGCTGCTGCTTATCACCCGTGGGAGGTGGATTAAGGTTTTCGCTTTGCTGTACTATTTAACACTGATTTATGCACGATAAAGGTGTCGGTCATGGGACTAGTCCGGTATCTGTACTCAGCATTTTCGTCACCTCTGTACTTCAGGGACCATCTAGCGGAAAGTGTTAACAATTGCTCCCTTTACCTTTTCTCCTTGGAGAGCCAATCTATGGGGGAGACACCTTACTTCATCTTCCCCTTCTTCTCCAGGCTACTTACAATAGTGTTTGAGAATTTCGAAAATTTTGAATATACTTGGAATGTTGACACTACATGCTTCATAGTAGAAGTAGGGGGAAAATACAGAGAAAGGTAGCAAGCATGATCAAAAGTATGGAACAGCTTGCATGGAAGAAGAGGTTAAATATTCAAGACTGGAGGTTGAGAAGGAAGAAATACGATAGAAGTGTTGAAAGGCCTGAAGATGATGAACAATTGTGTTTCTCATAAAACAAGAACAGTGGGATATCAGATAAAATTTGCAGGAAACAAGTTTGAAACAAAGAAAAGGATGTATTTTTTTTCATGATTCATAATTAAATTGTGGAACTCCATTGTCCCAGTTTATCATAGATAACAAGAATATTATAAATAGATTCAGAAGTAGCTAGGCATTTCAACCAAAGAAAATCAATCTCTATTAAGAACTAATTGCACCACTACTGTTCTAAGCTGATGTTATTCAACTGGGCCTCTTACTGGTATCTATTAGTCAATATCTATATCTTCTACCAGGTTGTAAAAAACAAACAAACAAAATCTGTAACACAAGGAATTCCTCAAGTGCCTGTGACATGGTGAATTTCAGTGCTTCATAAATGATACTGTAGATTACTTCCACAGTAAAGCATAATGACATATTCTTTTTCGTACTTTGATACAAGTAATGCTACTGCATTACACTTAAATTGTCCTTAATTATCTGCATCCACCTTTTTCTGGAAATTTGCATTTCCTGGCTGTAAAGGAAAAAGCAAGTTTCTGGCTCTGAAGCATTTGCTTATACCAGTGAAACTCTCTCCATACTGTGAAGTAGCATGTTTTTTTCATAAAGTTGTAGGATAACTCAAGTAAAGACTTTGGGGGGGGGTCTCTGGTCCAACCTGCTGCTCACAGCAGGGTCAGCCACGAGGTCAGACTAGGTTGCTCCAGGGCTTTGTGCACTTGGAGGCTTGAAGCCCTCTGAGGAAGGAGGGAGCCTGCACAGCCCCTGAGCAGCCTGAGACACTGCTTGCCTGTCCTCTTGAGGAAAAGGTTTCCTTAAACCAGTCTCAACCTCTCTTGTTTCAATTTATGTCCATTGTCCTTCATCCTTCCCACCATGCACCACTGAAAACAGCCCCCCTTGTCTCCCCGATGACCCCTTCATAGGCACTAGGAGCTGCCTTAGGTGCTCCTAGAGTTTCCCCTTTTCCAGGCTGAAGCAGTCCCAGTACATCTCCTCACAGGGAAAGTGCTCCAGCCCAAATCCAGTCAGTGGCCTTCTGTTGAACTTGCTTGAGTTTATCGACATCTCTCTTGCACTAGGGGGCCCCACACTAGATACAGTATTCTAGATGTCAAATTTACAATGACAGTTGTGCTTTAGAGGAAAAAAAATAATCTTTGTTATGATTGGGATTGACAAAACTGTAATTGCTTACCTTTACCTATGGGGGGAAGGGGAATAGACACCAAAAGTGGCATTATTCAATTACATTTGTTTGAAATGCTCCTTAGAATCTGTTTCAGAGTGTGATGGATTGACCTTGGCTAGCTGCCAGGTGCTCATCAAGCTGCTCTATCACTCCTCCTTCATCAACAGGATGGGGGGAGAAAATCTGATGAAAAGCTCGTGGGTCAAGATAAGGACAAGGAGATCACTTACCAAGTACCATCACTGGCAAAACAAAATCAACTGGGGTCACAGGTCCTGCCAGAAAACCTGCTCCTGTATGGGCTCCTCTCCACAGGCCACAGTTCCTGCCGGGAGCCTGCTCCAGTGAGGAATGGTCCTCCATGGGCTGCAGGAGGGCAACCTGAGTCACCATGCTTTTCTGTAGGGGAATATCTGTTGCGGCTCCTGGAGCACCTCCTCCCCCTCCTTCACTGACTTTGGTGTCTGCAGAGTTGTTTCTCTCACATTTTTTTCACTCCTCTCTCCCACAGCTGTTGTTGTGCAGCATTTTTTACCCTTCCTTAAATATGTTATCACAGAGGTGCTACTAACATCACTGATTGGCTGAGCTTTGGCCAGCAACGGGTCCATCTTGGAGCTGGCTGGAACTGGGTCTATCTGACATGGGGACTGTTTCTGGTGTCTTGTCACAGAAGCCACCCTGGCAGCCCCCCCCCCCCCCAACCAAAACCTTGCCATGTAAACCGGATACACAGAGAAAAAACAAATCAGATGTCATTCTCTTCAGTCATCTCAGAGGAGATTTGATCACCAGATAAATACTGTATTATGAAGACCTTTATAGTTTTTATGGTCTGTTTTCATTGTCTATGCATATTATAACAACTAGCAGTTTTATTTTCTGAGGAGAAACCCACTTAGCTTAAAAGATGTGAAATAGGCAAGAAGACTGCATAAGCCTGTGTAGAAGCTTAAAAGCATCATTGATCTTGGAATGGAGCATGACTGAGATTGTGAGGCAGAAAATCTGTCTACTGTTAAAAACATGTCACTTGTACCATCTCTTCCCTAAGGAATTATCAGATCTAATGTTATGTTGTTTGACTTAAACTCTGAATCCATAATATATTTAGCCAGACTGCTTTAAAAATAGCAATCTTTATGACCACCACCAGTGATAGAGATGTGTTGTCTTCTAAATGCCATCTCTTCTATAACAGTGTTTATCATTAACTTTTTGGTTAAGGAGAAAAAAATTAATGCCATTTTTTATGTCTGTTTTAATATTCATTTTTATAATGATTTTCATATTAACATATTTGTTGTTTTGGATTTTATATCAAGAATAACAATTAATAACATTTTAGGTCAACCTTTTTGCATCAGCAGCTTATATTATCAAGCCTTCCATATGAGTAAAATTGAGAATTTCCTGAAAGGACAAAATTTTTTTTTTCAGTTGATTCTGTTAAATGCATTGTATCTCTCATAGGTTGTCTATTAAATCATTCTCTGCAAATCTGTAGCCAAATGCCAATTTATTTAGGTTCCTGCATTTTAATATTTTAGGTAGCCTATCATTATTGGCCACTCCTTGGTTTCTTAATTTTGTACGATGGATATGCCAACTCTGATTTGTGTATAGCCATAAACTGTTTCCCTATGCAATGAGTAAAAATAACTTTTCAGTCAAAAGAAGTAAATATTGGTGACATTTCCTTTCAGTGAGCTTGGATTGTCAGTGTAGAGCATATTAATGTCAGACTGACATTTTTGTATCTTGCTTTCTGATTGTGATACTAGAAAGTATTTAAATTCATCATGTTACAAGACAGGAGAATTAATTCTTTGTCCCCACCTATTTTTTATGCTTTTCAGTTTGCTATGTTATGAGGAGTACATACTTTACAGAAGAAAGAGAATGGCTTAGTGAGGATTTTTGATCTTTTCCATAAATATGCCACTCTTAAAGCTTTATTCAGCAGCAATAGGTAGAGAGGAAAGAGCTGTTTTTCAGTCTCTCTAAACAGGTTCACTATATGTTTCTACTAAAATATGCTAATGATGTATCAGGAAAGCAACTTTTCAGTATTGTTTTTTAGGTATGGCACTAAAACAGGAAGTGTGGTAGATTTTTTTTGGTAAACTACTTGCAACTCAGTTTTATAGCTGTTTGATTTGGAGATTTACTTTATCCTTGATCCACAGGGATATGACAAGAATATCCAAAATAATAGCAGAATTATGCTTTGAAGTAGCACATTGTTTGTACATATTTCAATCCCAGAAAAGTAATAAAATGTTTCTTGTCTTCAGAATTATAATGGGATTGAAATATTATACGTTACATATTAACTCTGGTTTTTACTTTAAAGTATATGGAAGCATGCATTTTATTTTATTTTAAAAAAAAAGTAATTAGACAAAAATGCATATACAGTCTCTGAAGCAGAGATTTGTGAACCAGGGCTCACATCCCCAAATCAGGGTTACAGAGAAGAGGGATTTTAGACATATCCATTTCAATTATGTCCCCGATTGGCTTATTTAGTCCTTCAGCTTCAGTCCAGGCTGTGAATCCCAGTCCTAGATGCTGAAGTCTTCCTGTTTGCAGTGTAGGCTGTTAGTTCAGGTATGTTGATTCTACTTCTGAGCCTAGTCTTGGTATCCATGGTGGTTAAGCATCACTGTGCCTCTCTTCATAGATCTAGTCCAAAGATTTTTTTACACATTTATTTGTGAGCAATTTGTTTAATCTCATAGAACTTGCTCCTTAGAGTTATTATTACTATTGATGCTAATTACAACTCTTATTGATAGTCATTGGATAGAAAATATATGCTAAAAGAAAGGTGTATCTGATGAAATTGTAACAGGACTATGAACAAAGAAGATACTGGAGAAACAAACATTTACTTATGAGCTTTGTACTCAAATAGTTTTAAAGAAATTGTTAACCTTAATTGATTTACACAATATATGTGTTTCAAGACTCATGAATCAGCATCTAGATGTGTGTAGGACTTCTTGCATTTTTAAATTTTCTTGTGATCTTTATTAGGTCCATAATATATTGGCCAAAATGGTCATGGGTGGAATGGTTTTGGAGACCAACATGAATGAAATTGTCACTCAAATTGATGCACAAAATAAATTGCAGAAATCTGAGGTAAGAATGAAGCAGTGTAGTGTCTGAACTAAAAAAAATAAACAAACAAACAAAATCACAGAAAATGCATGCTATTGTCACGACCAGGACTGGAAGCCCAGAGAGTTGCAACGGTTCTGTGATCCCCTCGGGTTAAGTTAAGGTGAAATGACACCAAACAACCAGTTAAAATGTTTTACTTACGGTAGAAAACAATTTAAACTTAGAAAAGGATAATAAGTAATGTGGTCTCTTATAAATCTATAAGAAAGAAAGGAAAGGAAAGGAAAGGAAAGGAAAGGAAAGGAAAGGAAAGGAAAGGAAAGGAAAGGAAAGGAAAGGAAAGGAAAGAAAAGAAAAGAAAAGAAAAGAAAAGAAAAGAAAAGAAAAGAAAAGAAAAGAAAAGAAAAGAAAAGAAAAGAAAAGAAAAGAAAAGAAAAGAAAAGAAAAGGAAAGGAAAGGAAAGGAAAGGAAAGGAAAGAAAAGAAAAGGAAAGAAAAGAAAAGAAAAGAAAAGAAAAGAAAAGAAAAGAAAAGAAAAGAAAAGAAAAGAAAAGAAAAGAAAAGAAAAGAAAAGAAAAGAAAAGAAAAGAAAAGAAAAGAAAAGAAAAGAAAAGAAAAGAGAAAAGAAAAGAGAAAAGAAAAGAGAAGAAAAGAGAAGAAAAGAGAAGAAAAGAGAAGAAAAGAGAAGAAAAGAGAAGAAAAGAGAAGAAAAGAGAAGAAAAGAAAAGAAAAGAAAAGAAAAGAAAAGAAAAGAAAAGAAAAGAAAAGAAAAGAAAAGAAAAGAAAAGAAAAGAAAAGAAAAGAAAAGAAAAGAAAAGAAAAGAAAAGAAAAGAAAAGAAAAGAAAAGAAAAGAAAAGAAAAGAAAAGAAAAGAAAAAGAAAAAGAAAGGAGAGAAAGAGAGTCAAAGCAATCCGGATCACCACCCCTGGATCCAGCGTTGTCTCAGGTCCAGTAATCTTGGGTGGTGGGTGCACACCCAGCAAAGTTTTCTGCCGCCTGCCTTTTAAGTTCATCTTATCAGCTGATTTGCATACTAGATGAGGAGGGGCAGGGATTCCATGAACTCATTTCCATGAGAGACGGGCAAAAGGTGGAGCAGGGGTTCTGCGCATGTGTTGGGGGGAAAATGGGGTACATTAACCCTTTTGTCCAATTGAGTCGGTGGTCGCAATGTCCCCCTACCACTTTTACCTTTTCCTCAGTTTTTGTTTCTTGGGCAATTATCCAGTCAGTAACTCCATCTGGTGTTGGTTGTTTATCTCTCTTACCACTCTTTTAGCTCTTCTTCAAGGCTATAGTCGTAAATGAAGGTGTAGGCCTTAAGCTGAACACTTGGTTTTACTCAGTCTACGTCTCCTTCCTTCAAGGCTTATCTAAGGAATTTGGTTGTACAACTGCAGGGGAGCGGAGCCGTGCACCCTTCGATACACCCTGCGCTTCCCTGGGCAGATAATTCATTCCTTAGCCTGACCACAAAGGCCACAACTTGTCCTTGAGGTTTTCAGTGTTGATGAACGTTTTAGGCGTTACTTCCTTCAGTTCCTTACAGCTATATAATACTGTTTGTCCTTCAGTCACATCCTATATATAGATTCTTGGTTATAATGCTAAAAATTGGCAATGTATGGTTAGGTTAGTATATTATACCTTTTATTATATGTAATAATTGCTTAGAGTAGCTACTTAGTTTTGGCTATTTTTATCTAATAGCAGTGCATGTCATTGTTATTCAGGTACATCTATAGTTCTATGACTTTATCTTGCAGAAAGCATTGTATTTATTTTTTTTTTTATTTATTACAGGCTTGGGGAGGAGTGGCTGGAAAGCTGCCAGTCAGAGAGGGACCTGGGGGGGGGGTTGATTGATCTCTGGCTGAACATGAGCCAGCAGTGTGCCCAGGTGGCCAAGAAGGCCAATGGTATCCTGGCTTGTATCAGCACTAGCGTGGCCAGCAGGGACAGGGAAGGGATCTTACCCCTGGACTCGGCACTGGTGAGGCCGCCCCTTGATGAGTGGGTTCAGTTTTGGGCCCCTCACTCCAGAAAGGCCATTGAATGACTCGAGCGTGTCCAGAGAAGGGCAACGGAGCTGGTGCAGGGTCTGGAGCACAGGTGTGATGGGGAGTGGCTGAGGGAGCTGGGGGGGTTTAGTCTGGAGAAGAGGAGGCTGAGGGGAGACCTCATGGCCCTCTCCAACTCCCTGAAAGGAGGGTGCAGAGAGGGGGGATGAGTCTCTTGAACCAAGGAAAGAGCGATAGGACAAGAGGGAATGGCCTGAAGCTGCACCAGGGCAGGGTCAGACTGGCTCTTAGGAAGTATTTCTTTGCAGAAGGGGTTGTTGGGCGTTGGAATGGGCTGCCCAGGGCAGGGGGGGAGTCCCCATCCCTGGAGGTGTTTAAGAGTCGGGTTGACCCAGCGCTGAGGGATCTGGTGGAGTTGGGAATGGTCAGTGTGAGGTTAATAGTTGGACTGGATGATCTTCAAGGTCTTTTCCAACCTAGATGATTCTGTGATTCTGTGATTTCTAGTGTACTTATGCTGGAACCCCACTAGTGACTATAACACTTTGTGGAGATTTGAACTCAGCCAGCAGCCAGACGCCACGTGGCCGGCCGTTTACCTCCCTCTACCCCCTCTGGTAAGATAAGGGAGGAACAAAAGAAGAGAATTCATGGGTTGAATAAAAAGAAAGAATTTACTAAATATAACAAGAGAACAACAGTAACAATAGTAAGTTCAAAAAGAAAATGGGTAAAATGCAGCAGTGGCTTACCAAGCGCGACGACCGGCCCTCCCACAGCAATAATACCGCCTGATGAGCAGATGGCGTGCGTGCCAGCAAGAGGGAGACAGAGTGAGTTGGAGCCCCAGAGAGACCCCGCCCACCTGGGCATGACATCACATGGTATGAAATACTCCAATGAAAATTAACTCCATCCTGGTCGAAACCAGGACACACTTAAATTAAATTAGATGAAGAACTGAAGTGTATATATTACATACTACTGTCTTCTAGTATGTTTCTACTACCTGAAATAACTGGCAGTATATTCAGTGTCACAATAATACCATAGCACAAAATAATAAATTGAAGTGAAAAGGACTTGTGATGGAATTTAAAACTTAGTCTTAGTCCCTTTAAAGTAGATAAGAATTCTGTCATTTTGGCAATATGAACATTAGATCTTCAGTTGAGCAGATTCAAGTGAGAAAATGGTGTTCTTTATATGCCCATATCAGTCTGAGCAAGGTACTTCCATAACTTGTGGGAATCTTTTTTTCACTGGACAAGATATACATGTAATTCCATGTCAAGATTTGGATTCTTGTCATAGATGGAAATATTAGCATGATAATGATTTAGCAGCAAATCAAAATTTATTAATGACTAGCAGCACTTAATCATTAACCAATTTAAGGATTTACAAAATAATTCAGTAAAATAGATTATGATTAAAATAGTGACTTAACTACAGATCCAAAAATGACAAGATTCAGACTAACTTACTATAAAGTATCCTAAATCTATATATATATGTATATTCATAAACACAAGATGTACAAACACACAGACAGACAAAAGTATTTGGATCCAGTGGAATAAGTATGTCCCCACACTTGTGAAAACAACTGTGTATATCCAAACACATCGGTAGGTAGAGAGATGGGTGAAAGATAAGATAGCCTACAGTTAAAATTTCCCTCTTCTTGAGTTTAGAGTAAATACTCACAATGCATTGGCATTCCTCAATGGGCGATAATTGAGACACGAGGGGGTTGAATTTGCCCTGGCCCTTTGTTGGCTTTGACAGCAGATGGTACCTCGAGGAGTTGATACCCAAGAGGCATCCCAACTCAGGGGAGATGCTGGTCACAGGCCCATTGTGATCCAGGAGAGCTCAAAGGGTCTCACTTGGAGTCACTATTTATAGGGTCCAAGATAATTGACTTCCATCGGGTACTTTTCCACTCTGGCCCAACTCGAGTGATGAAATATTCTGGGTGTTTTCCACCAGTTGAGGAGGCCCAGAACTTGCTGGATGTGTGGTTCTGTTATCACCCTCCCTTGGCCATGTCCCAAGTACAGATGTACCAGGCTTTCAGGAAGTGATGGATTGTTATTACCACTCCCAAGTGATAGGGAGAGCAGGAGCCAGGCATGTCAAGGGGGTGCCTTAACACTCTGGTCCACTGCCATTTGCAATCCATACCTCCCTAGGTTGGTATGTAGCCCAGGAGGGGGTTGGAGTCACACCAAGCACTGAGCAGCCCAGCAAGGGGGGGGGGGGGGGGGGGGGGGGAATTGCACCAACACAATTCTGCAAATCTGGATATTAAAATTATTGTCTTCAGTATTGTTGAATTTTTGTTTAGGAAAGAAACTTGGACTAAGAAAGGATTTTAGAATTACTTTAGCTATGGCACAGAATATTACTGTTTATTTAACATGTCAGTCAGCCTTCAAAAATGGGAGTTAGCCAAGGAGTACATGGGGTGTCTGTCAGGTTTTGAGCAGCAGTGCAAGTTGATATCACAGAAGTCAAATGTACTCCTCAATCTAATTATATCCTGTAATTGCAATGAATTTAAGTGTAAATCAATAATCTGAAAAGGTTATACTTTGAGCAATAATTAACTACAATCTTTAATAATTTTTTTTGTGTTGCTTGCTCAGATTTTTTTTATCTTCAAATGCACTGATTTCTTCATTCTTTAACACTTATAATGAAAGACTTTCCATTCCTACAGGTTTAGTCTTTTGTTTGTTAAACAGTTACTTTTGTTTCTTGTTTATTGTTAGGTTTTTTACTGGACCTACAAGATGCCACAGTCTAAAATTACAGTAGTTCTGAAAATTATTTTTGTGGGTTTTATATTTTGCAAATATTTAAAATCCTACTTTAAAATGTCAAAACAAAAAGTTCATGTTTTTACATATATTCATAGAATGTGATGCATTTTTCTGCAAATAATAGCTTTTAATAGCTTTTGTTTTTAAAATTTTCCAGGCTTTATATTTTTCAGCAAGAACAAAAAGGACTTTAAGGTACTTTCATTTTTGTAGCAAGCTAGTTTTGTGAATGCTAGTTTTTCTACATTGTAGCAAATACACTAATAACTTATTTAATTTATTTTTTTTTAACAGCCCTTAAAGAAACAAGGTTTTGAAAAACTATTCTTCAGAAGCAGTAGGAAAAGATCATGTTCTGTGTGTCTTCAGACTTCTGAGTTGTAAATAATTTTTGTTAGCATTTCAGTAATAAACACTAGTATGTAAGATTGACAGTTGTTTTATCTAAAAGGCAGAACTGAATGGAAGTCAGTAATAAAAACTTACCTCTATATTGTTAAATTTGTATTTCCATACAATAGAGCTATGGCTTTAAATGAAGAGAGACTACAGTAGAGGAATTTAACACAAAATAGGTACTTTAATGTTTAACTTGTCATAACTAGATCGTTATGTAGTGTTCCAGTGTGCCTAGAAGCTGCAGTTATGTTAGTTCATAATTAGATACTGTGGGATAACAGATTATTACTTCAGTTGGTCTGTAGAAATTATATCTCTGCATGCTCTTTATCACCCACAAATGCAAGGTATTTAGCCTTTTAATTTCAGGCTAAGCCACCCTGAATTACCTCATATTTGTATGCATTTAGATAAGTAATATGGTTCAACTGACATTCAGTAATGTATTACTTTGAGGTTACTTATTCTGAACCTGTTAGCAAAGTTAGTCAACTATGAACCATGTAAACTTTTAGAATAGGTAAGAGACAAAAACAACACATTGGACTTGAAATATCTCAAGATTGTCTGTTTTATAACCTACATATTACATGCTCTTGGATAAACGTCCTATTCCTCCCTGCATGCTCTTCCATCAAGTTGATGTTACATATTTTACCATATAAAAAGAAATGTGTGAACTGTTTTCTCTTTCTGGTTTAATATTTCTAAATAACCATTTTCATTCTAAACAAAGTTGCCATCTGATCTTTCTAATTCTGTAGCCATAGAAATACTTGAAAAGTTAGTTGGCTGTGTATATTGCTAGCGATTCTTCTTGTAACCAACTTGTCCTGACTTGCACTTTTCTTCTTTACTTTATATACAGGCTGGTTTAGCAGGAGCTGCTGTTTCAGCTGTAAAGAATATGAATTGGCCAGAGATCCCAAGAAATATTCATATTGATGACATCAATATAAAAGTGTCAAACCTGCCCTCTTTTAAATAACATCGCTACTCCAGTGTCATGGTTTAACCCGGCAGGCAGCTAAACACCACACAGCCACTCACTCACTCCCTCCACCCAGTGGGATGGGGGAGACAATCAGAAAAAAAAATTAAAATTCGTGGGTTGAGATAAAGACAGTTTAATAAGACAGAAAAGGAAGGGAAAATAATGATAATGATAATGACAAAATAATTAGAATATACAAGTGATGCACAATGCAATTGCTCACCACCCACTGACTGATGCCCATCCAGTTCCCAAGCAGTGGCCCCCAGACAGTTTTTCCCTTAGTTTCTATACTGAGCATGACATCATATGGTATGGAATATCCCTTTGGCCAGTTTGGGTCAGCTGTCCTGGCTGTGTCTCCTCCCAGCTTCTTGTGCTCCCCAGTCTACTTGCTGGTGGGGTGGTGTGAGAAGCTGAAGAGTCCTTGATTTAGTGTAAACACTGCTTAGCAACAATTAAAACATCAGTGTGTTATCAACATTATTCTCATCCTAAATTCAAAACACAGCACTATACCAGCTACTAGGAAGACAACTAACTTTATTCCAGATGAAACCAGGACAATATCCACCCCTTATTCTATACCATTTACGTCATGCCCAGGTCCCACACTTTCCAATGCATCCTAATTAATCACCACCACCTTTTCTGTACACACAGATATCATTTCCTTAGTCTATGGGCCATGCCCTAAAATGTCCCCTGAGTTCATTTAGTCCATGACTTTGGGCTCCATCTGTTATAACAGTTCTTCAGGGCAGGAAATATGGTGTGTGGTGTTAGATTGTTACATGCTGAAGACAGTTCTGGTTCCATCACAGCTGTACTTGTCTGGTTCTATCGTTCACTGCACTTTGCCCACTTTCATCAAAATTCATTCTTCATTAATCTGAGTAATTTTTGCTGTAATACCATTGATATGGCATATACCAATGACAGTAGTGATGACATACAGTATTATATAGCAGTTAACATCATACAATTCAAATCACTGGCTATTCTCACCCAAAATCAAATCTCCTTGAGGCACACATCAGACTTCCCCATCCTTCTGCATTACCCACCAAGTGCACCCAGGTCATTAGGTAAAAGCAATCCCACAGATGGGTTTGCCTTTGCCTGAGGCAGGAATAACCCAGACTGTCTTTTTATGTGCACTACAGGGACTTTATCCCCTTTTATAACATGTAAAAATTTGATTGGGCAGTGCCAGCTTGATTGGCAGATTCCCTAGTGATTACTAACCAGGTGGCTTTTGCTAAATGTGCATCCCAATGTTTGAACATCCCAGCACCCATTGCTCTCTGAGTAGTCTTTAACAGTCCATTGCATTGTTCGATTTTCCTAGAGGCTGGTGCATGATAGGAGATGTGATATACCCACTCTGCCATGCTCTTTGGCCCAGGGGTCTCTGAGGCTGTTTTGGAAATGAGTCCCATTGTCTGACTCAATTCTTTCTGGGGTGCCATGTTGCCATAAAACTTGCTTTTCAAGGCCCAGGATAGTGTTCCGGGCAGTGGCATGGGGCACAGGATATGTTTCCAACCATCTGGTGGCTGCTTCCAACATTGTAAGCACATGGCACTCGCCTTGGCGGGTTTGTGGGAATGTGATATAATGAATCTGCCAGGCCTCCCCATATTTATATTTCAGCTGTCATCCTCTATACCACAGTCTTTAACCACTTGGGTTGCTTGATTGCAGCACATGTTTCACATTCATGGATTACCTGTGCAATAGTGTCTATGGTCAGGTCCACCCCTTGATCACAAGCCCATCTATATGTTGCATCTCTTTCCTGTTGGCCGGAGGTGTCATGGACCCATCAGGATATAAATAATTCACCCTTATATTGCCAGTCCAGATCCACTTGAGCCATGTTAATCTTAGCAGCTTGGTCCACCTGTTGGTTGTTTTGATGTTCTTCAGTGGCACGACTATTGGGTATGTGACGTACTTTTACAACCAGGTTGTCTACCTGAGCAGCCATAATTCAGCAGCCCAGATGTGTTTGCCTCTGTGCTGCCATTTGCTTTGCTTCCATTGCTGTAGTCACCCCCACAGGGCATTTCCACCATCCATGAGTCAATATAGAGATGAGGTATTGGCCATTTTTTTCATTCAGCAATGTCTAAAGCCAGCTGGGTGGCTTTCACCTCTGCAGACTGACTTGATTCACCTTCTCCTTCAGCAGTTTCTGTGACTTGTCATGTGGGGCTTCACACAGCAGCTTTCCACCTCTGATGTTTTTGTATAATATGACAGGACCCATCAGTGAATAGGGCATATTGCTTTTCATTTTCTAGCAGTTCATTATACAGTGGGGCCTCTTCAGCACGCATCACCTCCTCCTCAGGTGATATTCTATAATCTTTGCCTTCTGGCCAATTTGTGATCATTTCCAATATTCCTGGATGCTCGGGGTTTCCCATTTGAGCCAATTGTGTGATCAGTGCGACCCACTTATTCCATGTAGCATCAGTTCCATGATGTATAGAAGGGACTCTCACTTTGAACATCCAGCCCAGCACCAGCAGTCAGGGTGCCAAGAGTAGCTGTGCTTCAGTACCAGAATCACAGAATCATCTAGGTTGGAAAAGACCTTGAAGATCATCTAGTCCAACCATTAACCTCACACTGACCGTTCTCAAAAACCAATCACTTCTGAGGCAGCTCGAACTCTATATGCTGCCAATATCTCTTTTTCAGTTGGAGTATAGCGGGCCTCGGATCCTCTGTATTCCCGACTCCAAAACCCTAAGGGTCAACCTCGAGTCTCCCCTGGTGCTCTCTGCCAGAGACTCCAGGTAGGGCCATTCTCCCTGGCTGCAGTGCAGAGCACATTTCTAACATCTTGTCCTGCCTGGACTGGCCCAAGGGCTACTGCATAAACAATTTCCTGTTTAATTTGTTCAAAGGCTTGTCGTTGTTCAGGGCCCATGTAAAATCATTCTTTTTCTGGGTCACTTGAGAGAGAGGGCTGACAACCTGACTGCAATTTGGAATATGCAGTCTCCAGAACCCTACAATGCCTAAGAAAGTTTGTGTTTTCTTTTTGCTAGTTGATGCAGACATAGCTGCTATTTTGTTGATCACATCCATTGGGATCTGACAACATCCATCTTGCCATTTTATTCCTAAAAACTGAATCTCCTGTGCAGGTTCCTTGACCTTACTTTGTTTATGGCAAAACCAGCCTCCAGAAGGATTTGGATTATTCTCTTCCCTTTCTGAAAAAGTTCTGCTCTGTTGTCCCATACAACAATGTCATCAATGTATTGCAGAGCTTCACCCTGTTCCAGTGCAGTCTGGATCAGTCCATGGCAATTGGTGGAGCTGTGTTTCCACCCCTGGGGCAGTCGACTCCAGGTGTACTGGATGCCCCTCCAAGTGAAAGGGTTGAGATAAAGACAGTTTAATAAGACAGAAAAGGAAGGGAAGGGAAGAAAATAATAATAATAATAATAATAGAATTAGAATATACAAAACAAGTGATGCACAATACAATTGCTCACCACCTGCTGACTGATGCCCAGCAGTTCCCAAGCAGTGGCCCCTGGCCAGTTTTTCCCCTAGTTTCTATACTGAGCATAACATCATATGATATGGAATATCCCTTTGGCCAGTTTGTGTCAGCTGTCCTTGCTGTGTCTTCTCCCAGCTTCTTGTGCCCCCCAGACTGCTCGCTGGTGGGGTGGGGTGAGAAGTTGAAAAGTCCTTGATTTAGTGTCCTGGTTTCAGCTGGGACAGTTAATTTTTCTTCTTAGTAGCTAGAATAGTGCTGTGTTTTGGATTCAGTATGAGATTTGGTATGAGAAGAATGTTGGTAATACATTGATGTTTTCAGTTGTTGCTCAGAGATCAAGGACTTTCCAACTTCCCATGTCCTGCCAGTGTGCAGGTGTACAAGAAGCTGGTAGGGAGCACGGCCAGAGCACCGGACCCAATTTGGCCAATGGAATATTTCATATCATACAACATCACACTCAGTATATAGAGGAGGGTTGGCTGGGAATCAGGGGGCTCTCACTTCTGGGACTGCTGTTTTCAGGATCTTTTCTCTCTCCTCTCCTCTCCTCTCCTCTCCTCTCCTCTCCTCTCCTCTCCTCTCCTCTCCTCTCCTCTCCTCTCCTCTCCTCTCCTCTCCTCTCCTCTCCTCTCCTCTCCTCTCCTCTCCTCTCCTCTCCTCTCCTCTCCTCTCCTCTCCTCTCCTCTCCTCTCCTCTCCTCTCCTTTCCATTTATAAGAGACCACATTGCTGTTGCATTTAAGGTAATGAATTCATTTGGTAAGAGATGAATCCCCTTGTGTTCTAGCCAGTCCTCAGAGATTAGAGGGGCTGGGGGCGGCTGGACTTCTCTCTTAATAGCTATGCCAATTATGGCTGTGACTATAGGCCTGACACCAGATGCACCAACAGCCCCTATGCTGTAGGTCTGGTTGCATTCAAGAGAAGCCGTCAGGTTCACGAATAACAGGGTTTATTCTTATGCAACATCTACAGATTCTTTGAGATTGCCTGCAATAAATGCACAAACTGCAGGTTGGCTCTATAGCTCTACACACAAAACCGATTGCAATCACACACACTTAATTCCCGGGTAATCACTCGGTGTAGCCGAGGGCCCAAATCTTACCAAAAGGCATTCCTTCTGGGCGGGGGGCGGGGCGGGGGGGGGGGGGGGAGGAGGAGGAGCACAAAGCCATCGATCTGTCCCTCTGATTTGGTATCGGGTTCTCGTCCCTCCGAGTTAGATACAAATTTGGGGTAGTATCTATCTAAGTATGTATGTGTGAGTGGGTGGGACTGTGGCCAAGCCATTGTTTCCTGAGTAACGACACAGCACGTTCTTTGGTGCAAGGTGTGTGCTGGTTTTGTGGGAAAAGAGGAAGAGTGAGAGATAAGGTCCGCAGTGTTCTGCAAAACAGTCCTTGAGAGAAGGGGAAGAGCAGGAGATAAATCTGCATGGTCGTGTCAGATGTTCCTTGAGAAAAGGGGAAGAACGGGACCGCGCGGCCTCCACCTCGCTTCGCATTCCTCCTTGGTGCCACGGCAACACAAATCACTGGATCTTTATCCCATCCTGGGTTTGTTCTGGGCACCATGTGTTAAGGAAACAGGTGTTTTGCAGGTTTTCCGCTGTTTTGCTTTTCCCACACTTCCAACATGGGGTTAAACCATGACAGTATGCCCTATGAAAAAGGCTCAAGTTACTCTTTAAAGGTGAATTGCAAAGCAATAATACAGTTTCAATTAAGTATTTTGTTGAAATTATTATCATGGATCTAAGTGAATAAGACGTTTACATAAAACATGGAGGTTTATCCTAGTTCACTCATTAAGAGAGTTTCTCTTTCTCTGTGAAAGCCCATTTGGAACTCCTTGATCTTTAGGAGAGAAGCATTAAGATAATATAATTCTCATGATGAAGCACCAGGAGTGCAGTTACAGTTGAGGTACAAAATTCTGCGGTCCTTAATCAAAAAAACCTCCTACTGAATAAATGGGAACTGCACTTGACAAAGGATAACACAGGACATTAGTGATAATACACTGATAATTATTTTGAATGTCCTCAATGAACAAACAAGATCATCTCAATTTTATAAATGAGGGATTTTTTTAAATTTGGAAATTAAAATTAATTTCCATATGCAATACCTTCCATATCTAGTTAGATGGAATATTCAACATAAAATACAAATCTATAATTTTTTTCATCTTTTTGTAGTTCATTTTCAGAATATATTAATTGTAACTCACTGAAGTTATGAATTATCCTTTAAAACAATGAGACATCTTAGGGCCCCATTTTAGTCCATTTTTCAGAAGACAACTAAAACCCTTCAAAAGCAGTAAATATGTATGTAGCTAGTGTGTGTATATGTACACAAGGTGTATATTGTTAATAAACATGGATGTCTGGGCAGACTGTACCCATAGAGTCTCTTATATTTGTCTAACCCCCACAACAAAACAAACCCTTTATATAGCCTGTTTAAAAAGTAAATTATGAAACCAAATGTAATAGTATGTCCAGAACAATATAGTACTTAAACACAGTTCAGAAAATGTTAGGTACTTAGACATCTATAGTGATCCTGACTGGAAACCCATTGTATATCAAGGAGTTAGGGATCCACATAGCAGTTAGCCAGTATTATGCTGTGCTGCACGTACAACATGGCCTTCAGGCCTGTGTTGTGCTGCACAAATCCCTTGGCTGCAGCATAAACTCAGCCAGCTCATTGAAACAGAGAAGCCTGCAGACAGTTCCACTTGGTACAAGCAATTATGCCACCTTTGTAGCCTTGCCTTTATCTAGAAGTGCAGCAAGAAGTTCTCATGAGAACATCCTTTCTGTTTGACAATAGGAAGGATGACTAGAGTTGTTTTCTTATAAGACAATCCTATAATAGCTGGAATGACTGAAATGGAGGAATCTCTTCTATGGACGGGGTCTGCCCAGCTTGCTGCACATGGATTGAAGTGAGAAACCTTAACAAAATGGATGCAGGCCTTTCAGCAGGGTGGGCTCTCAGCAGGATGGGCTCTTGAGATAAGGGAGGAGCTGCAACTACTGAGTCCCAAGATAAGGAAGGGGAATTCAAAGAATGCTAAATTGACATGCTGAAGAGACCTAATTGGGTGAAAAGTCATAAGAGGAAGAAGAGGAATCTTCAATCTTCATCCTGAAGACCCCTGCCCAAGACCATCAGGAGACATTGCACAGGCGCAACGGGGAGGGACTTGGGGCGGGATTTATGATAATGATTTCTCAAAACTAATTGTAATATCTCTCCCTATTCTCGGGATTATCATGAATATGTAAACACTTACGCTATAGAAAGGAGCTGCTTTTCGCTCCAAAATGTGCACGTTTGTGGAGGAGCGATCCCCCGTGCACCCAGCGCTGAATAAACATACCTTCTTTATAACCTTACTGGTTGTAAAGTCGTGACTCCGCACGTCAGGATTAGAGGCTCATTTGATGCTACACCGCCTGGGGTTCCCATCTTCTAAAGGGATGTGAGATTATCTATTCTATTCTCTACTTATAGTGTTAGCTCTAATAAATAGCATTTCAAATGATACCTTACAGAGTCTAAATGCCTTTCTTGCTGGGATCATAATGGACCAGCACCTCCTGGTGCAAAACATCTTATGCAGTATTAGAAGATGGTGCTTACTTTTCTTTCCAAAGAGGAGATCAAACCGACTTCTAAAACCTGTATCCAAAACTTGTTTAGAAATTGCTCCTTTGAAGCAGAATGACATTGCTGCCCTGCTTTTAAACAGTAGTTTCCCAGACAGGCTACAGGAATGTTGGGTGCCTGTTCTGCCTGAGGGAGATGCACATATCCCTCACAAGCATATCTTCACCATCAAACTCTACCACAAACTTAAGGCAATTTTAGCAGGCTGAGGATGGAACCAAACCACTGAAGGGGAGTTACAAATCACATTTTGGCTCTATGTGCTACATGTAAGTCCTCAGTGTTGGGTGTGCTCAGTTTATATATAACTGGTTCAAGCATCACCCCTGCATGGGAGAGAAATGTTTGGGTCAGATCCTGGGAGAGCTCTGGCAGTTGGCAAGCAGTGAGCTGGTTAGCACTGAGAAAGCTGAGCTATATCTGGCGAATAATGAGAAGGGAAAGTTAGGCATCCAGTGCATGCTGATGTCAATAACTGAGACTCTTATAGATCTTAAATATCCCCTGTGATAGAATGCAGCTCACCTGGAATTTGTAAGGCCGCAGTTTTGAGAGTAATCGGTTAAAATGAGCAATCATGCCGTTCCAAACTCATAGTTTATCATAAATAAATATATCACATACCAAAATAATGTCTGATATAGAACCTCCCCCCCCATCTTAGATGAAGGTCAGGGCATAACTCTTTAGAATTTTAAAAATTCTCAAACATATTGTAGTATTAATAGAAAAGGCCCATGGCATTTATTATTCAGACTGATATTCCCCATGATAATTCAGGTTTTTTCACCCTAAGCATTATATATTGTGCAATGAGCTGCTCACCCAGATCTTTTGTGATGTTTAGTGATATAAGGCATTTATAAAAGACACTAGCATGTGCTTTAAATATTAGAAAGTAATCCATATGCATTCAAGATAATTTGCTTCCAGATTGTAAGTGACTTGAAGCAGGTAAAGTCAATTTTGTCATAAAGTACCACGTACAACGTATCACGACTTATTTATTTTTAAACAATCAACATTTTCCAAATAGATTATCACAACTGATTTTCATCTTCAAGTTGTATGAATCATTCCATCAGGTTTCATTAATAGATGGTAGATTATAGATTTAGGTATATACTCTACATAGATACTTTTCAAAGTAGGAGTTGGTATCTATTTGTAACATTAGATATCTAGGTACAGAATCAACAGAGTATTTAAGATCCTGTTACCTAGTTAAGGAAATTGATAGGAAGTTGAGGCACTAAACAGGTGTTAGGAGTTTAAATATTCTTTTGAATTTGGGATATGCATATCTTTGGCAATCTGGTTTAAGTGTCAGACCATTTTTTGAAAGGAGGCTCAGGCTCTCATAGTGTAAAATTTTGAAAATTCCGCTCATGGTAAATAAACACTGATAAATTCACATGCAATAATTTCTAGCCTTTTTTCTTTGCAACAGAGCTTATCAGAAGAGTGAAAAACTTGAGTATTAATGTCTTTGGAATTCAATAATGTGCTAAATAATATTGATCTTTTCAACAGTCTTTCAACAAAAATCTTGTTTGCTTCAACAGAACCAAAGGAAGTGAGAGGGAACCAGATGGCCAGAACACAGAATCTTAAAAGAAAAAAAAAAAAGTGAGAAGAATATATAATACAACAAAGTATTCCTTCTTCATTCAGAAGATTTTTTTTTCCAAGAGTGCTCTTTTCTTGAGCTTTATAATCATATCAGAGCAATCTCCACTCACACCCAGCTGAACTCTTCCATGCTATCTAGCTAAACAAACCAATCCCATCCATCTAGTATAAGTCTTCCTACCTGTTACAAGGAAATGCTCAAGAATTGAAAGATGGGGCTGCTGAATTACCTTTTCCTAAATTGACTGCCTGTTATATTAATTTTCAGAACTGCAAAGTACTTTAAAACATCTAATACCATGTACTAGTCTCTGTTCCAAGAAATATGCAAGAAAAAATGTATGTAGTCAGCATAAGGAAAGACTTTTAGGAATACAATGACAATGGAGTATAAAATAAATATAAGCTATAAAAAGTAATCAGAAATTTCAATTTAATTTATTCTTTAAAGGCCAGTTACTTAAAAATCTAAATATTTGCTTTCAGGGATGGAAGAGAAAGTATATAAACTCAACAATCAGCATTTTTTGTACTACTGATACAGTGAAATTTCCTTCTTCCTTTCTAGGGTAATGAGTTTGATACGGAACTGTATAATTTTTTAAAAATAGGGAGTTTAATGTTTCTAATATCTTCATTGACGTTTTACCCCTGTGCTTTTGTTTTGATTAGTTGCTTTAAAAACTTGTCATTAACATATGCAAATTAGATATTTTTAAAAAAAATCTAACAAAAATCAGATAAAAATGTTTCCTTCTGACTCAAATATTTTATGTGGAAAACAATAGATTACTAGTGAATGTCACTAAGAGTACAGTTCTACAGTTCCTTTAGACTCACCAGTTCATGTCATCATTTGTATCTAATCTTTTAGGTGCTTATAGGTGCTTGTATTCCTGCAGCTATGTGAGGAGCCAGAACAAGGAACTGATGAAACTGAGAACTCACCTAGGAAAAAAGATACCTTTTCAGCTAGATTTATTCCTTAGTACTGTTCACTGTGTGAACATGTATTACTAGGGCTTGAACAAGGAAGGATTTGGGAACGTAACAGATCCAGAACTAAAAGAAGCCAATTATTAAATGCACCACAATTTTGTTAAACATATTGTGAGAGATAAGAAACCAGGCCTGTGAGACACTAAGAAAAACAGCCTGAGAAAGCAAAAGTTGCGGCTGATCGAAGAAATGCCTCAAACACTCGCAAGACAAAACTATGAGTCCCAGGGTGGATGGTGTGGAGGTCGAAGCTGATAAGGCTGTCCGAATAACACAAGATGGGGCTGGAGGAGGGAGCCCTGTGGAGACAGGACAGCTCTGCTCTGGGGCACCAGGACAAATTTTAAGGGCCATCTGTCCGGTGAATGACCTTTGCTTCATTATCCACAAAATGCATATTAAAGTTAACACCCCTCAATATGCTAACGAGGGCTAACATGATCATGCTAATTACATCATCCCATGAAACACCTTACCCCTCCCCGTACATGGGATACGTAGGTATGTGGGTCGACCTAGGGGACGGACCCAAGGAAAGTGGGTATAAATCAAGGGGGGGGAAGAAAGGGGGGGGCCCTGGAGAGTGCAGTGGAGCGAAGGAGACGGATGCAAGCAAAAAAGCCGGCTGCCTCCTGTGCCTCCTGGAACCCTGGCTGGCAGGATCAGCGCAGAAACCCAGACCGGTGATCTGTATTTCCCCATTCCCTCTATCTCCCTCTTTTCCCTTTCCCATTAAGCAATGCAAGGCATATTGTATTGCTTGCCACAACTTGCTATATACTTAGCCAATTATCATGTGTTCAATTAGCACATTGTGGGTAGTTAATAAATGTTTGGACTTTGAGACTTGTCTAACTGTTGTCCTCTCTATTGGGGATTTACGAATCTGAGTCACTTGTCTCCCTCATCTGAGCGGGATGTGACAATCCTTTAGGGTAGAACAGCTACAAATCAAGTAATGTTTATTCACTTACGTATTTAATAACAAATCTATGCAGAAATCCCAGATTCTGCATAAAGGCTATATCCGTGTCTCAAAATGTATTTAATTTGGACTCTTTTTTTTTTGAGAATTCATGCATTATGCTTCATTACAATAATAGGATTACTGAGTTTAACTATGTTGAAAGATAAACTGCGTCTGCACAGCCATTGATAAGATAGAATTGCTGGAGCATGAGTGTTTTACCATGTTGCTGCTTGTAATTGAGATTAATTACAAAGCCCACAGCTGGTCCTTGATGAATGTTGAGGCATTACTGACACCACCCTTGACTCAAAGCAGACACACAAGCAAGCTTTGAGACAATCACTTAACATTCCAGTCTCTCACAGGAGGGGATAGGAAAAGGGGAATCACCACCCTTGGATTCCACATTGCCGCAGAGCAGCCAGCTTGGTCCATAGGTGGTGGATTGACAAAGACACATGTGGGGTATTGCCTTTATATAGTCTTTCTTAGACATGAGCAGTAAGTTGTTCCAGAAGGTTCTCACTTTCTCTGGCTTGTAGCTGCATAGTCAGGCAAGTTCTGTCTTTGGGCAACAACAGGAGGGAGGGGGAGAGAAACGGACCACTGTCCCACCTCCTCAGAGCTTGCTCCACTTCTCCACCCCAGGGCATCCCACTCGGGTTGTTTGAGACATCCTCTTTACGAACAGTTTCTTGTTTGCAAACAGTTTGTGACACAGCTCACATCCACCTGCTCTGGTGTAGGGTCCTGCCAGGACTGCAAGGTGGAGATCTGCTCCCCTGTGGACTTCCATGGGCTGCAGGGGCACAGCTGCCTCACCATGGGCTGCACCAGGGACTGCGGGGGAATCTCTGCTCCGGTGCCTGGAGAATCTCCTTCCCTTCCTTCTTCACTGACCTTGGTGTCTGCAGAGTTGTTTCTCTCACATATTCTCACTCCTCTCTCCCAGATGCAGTTGTGCAGCAGTTTTTAACCGTTCTTAAATGTTATCACAGAGGTGCTATTGTCACCAAAATGGGATAAAAGAACTTATCAACACCAATGTGATGTAGATAAGCAGACACTCCTTTATTAACGGCCAGGTGCGCAGGGGAGTCATCTCACCAACAACACACCCTAACTCATGTAGCATGCTGATTATATAGGATACAGTCATACATATTAATCAAGTTCTCATACATAACCATGATAATCCCTGCAACTCATTTTCTTATTCCCACCCCTTTCCGGTCATGCGCAGTTGGGGGGCTGCTTTTGCGACCACCATGGACTACTGACCTAAAAGAGAGACCGTCCAACACCCTTGACCCAAGGATTTTTGGCTCACATTGCAATTTTAACATGCTTCAAGGCCCTTTCACGATGTATCTTTTAGAACACCTGTTCTACAGTGCAATAAATTGTCCTTACTGAACAGCCTAACAATGGTCATGAATCTTATTCTTTGACTAGAAATGTGGTTAATGATTATTACCAGCCTACGTGACCTTAGCCTGGGACTTTACAAAGGACTTTGTAGCAGCATAACTGGTTGTATGATTACTCTAAACTAAATACAGTATTTCCATGACTACTTAAAACATTACACTACTATCTTTTTATAAAACCGATACTCATGTAAAATTTCATTTAATTGATTAGGCCTAATCATTCCTTATCAAAATCACCAAAAATCATTAAAATCAGCTCAAATTAATAACAAATCAGTAACACTCAGTAACAAAACCCTGGAACAGGCTTCCTAGAGAGGTGGGTGATGCCCCAAGCCTGTCAGTGTTTAAGAGGCATTTGGACAATGCCCTTAACAACATGCTGTAACTTTTGGTCAGCCCTGAAGTGGTCAAGCAGTTGAACTAGATGATCATTGCAGGTCCCTTCCAACTGAACTATTCTATTCTATATTAAATAGCATTGGTCCCAGTACAGACATTTGAGGGACACCACTCATTACTGTTTTCCACTTGGACATTGAGCCATTGACTATAACTCTTTGCATGCAGCCATCCAGCCAGTTCTTTATCCATCTAACAGTCCATCCATCAATCCCATTTCTCTACAATTTAGCAGAAAGAATGTTGTGGGGAACCATATCAAAGGCCTTACAGAAGTCCAGGTAGATGACAGACCAGACATAGTTTTCTCTGATATTTTTCCTTAGCTTATTCAAACACATTGTATGTTGTAGTTTGACTGTGTGAAACTTAGAGCTACTATACTCACTTTTTGTTGTAAAATACACCATTTTAAGATAATTAGAGAACTGCTTGATCAGAATTCCTGTGTGCATTGTACCGTCAGTGAAGCAGAACATACATAACATGTTTCACAGCAAAATTTCTTATTGATATTTCTAATGCTTATGAAAGCTGTCATAAGACACTGCATCTTCTTCATATGATGATTCTGCAGAACAGCACAAGTTATATTTATCCCAGTAGGATGCATCCCTTCTCAGAGATCAACAACAGCTATCTAAATCTGTCAGATAGCAAGAATCCAAGGAAGAATTTTCTAACTTGATTTCTGAAATGTACCTGAAGTACAGTGTCCTGAAACTATGAATCAAAGGAAACATAAGTTTTGCAAATGCACCTGCCTCTAGAAAAAAAAATACAAGTTGTGATAACAATGGATGAAAAGTACTTTTCTTTAAAAAAAAAATCCAGGAATGACAGAAAATCTCAAAATCCTCTAGTGTTACTGATATGTTATCGATTTAATATAGATTAGTATTAATTTGTTTAATTTCAATAAGAATATAGAATTATAGGAGATATTTAGTAGAAATCCTATGCTACATTTGCACTCTATACAGGAACCGAGGCTACTACGAACTCCCCTGTACAGCCCTGTACCAAGGCCGAAAGAATTGGTCAGAATCACCTAGTAGGAACATTTAGAACTATAGATAACAGGCTTAAGATTCAAGATAATTTGGATATAGCATTTACTTATAAGGTATTTAATAACCTGAAAGAATGCAGAGAGATGTCAGAATCCAGATTAATGGGAAAATGGGGAAATCGGCTGAAGCAACATGTAAGTTTAAGCCAAGAAACAGTGTCCTCAAGCAATAGGTAATTCCGACAGGGGGAGATCGCGACCACCGACTCATTAACCACCGACTCACATTACACCCCAGACCCATTTCCAGGTGTTTCTGGACTCTACTGCGCAGAATCGGAAATAGGAGGAGAGTATGATAATGATTTCCAGGAATTGTTATGTTTATGCATGAATACTTAATGAATATGTATGAATGAGTTCTATATAAGATGTATGATTTTGGTGCATGGTGTGCGTCGTTAGTGAAAGGATTCACCCGCGCACCTGGCCGTCAATAAAGAAGTGTCTGCTTATCTGCATCAAATTGGTGTTGATAAGTTTTATTCCGAGTTTTTCAGTAACACTAGGAATCATAAAATACTACTAGCTACAGTAATACAGTGAACCAACAATATCAATAGAGGTCAAACAAAACTGGTGGAAATTTAGTACAAAAAATGCAACAGGTTAAAAAAGTCTAATGAAGTAGAAAATAAAGCAGAAAAAATATTTTTATTGAATGATATATTGGTGGTATATCACCAGCTGAAAAAGTTATAAAATCAAAAAGCAACAGACATAGCTCTGCAGTATGTTATGCCATCAGTCTGCATGGGAAAACAGCAAATAAATTACAGCAGAAACATAGTCCTACATTATTGACTATTAGTAATTTTCTGATCTTCCTTACCTCTCCAATTTCACTTTAAAGATTTTTCTTTTGTATCAGAATATAATATCCTTGCTGGAATTGGTTGTGTGAGAAATAAGAAAGATTCTTCTCATCTTCTGGGACAGGAGGAATAAAGTGAGTATGAAATGAAATAATACCAGGGATTTTTTTAAGTGACATTTGTGTCTGACATATTACTGATCATGTGCTGTTGTGCAAAGTTTAAAGGGAGATACAGTTCAAAGATACAATTTCTAAAACAGGGCTGTGTCAGCCAGCACAGGTAGGACACAGGAACAACCACAAAACCATGGATGAAATGCAAAGAGTAAGTTTATTCTCATTACCTCACCAACCAGGGGATTGTGGTGGTGCAATTCTTACCCCTCCCCACCCCTCCTTGTTGGGCTGCTTGGTGCGATTCCACCCACATCCCCCGAGCTATACACCAGTCTGTGGAGATAAGGACTGATAACATTAAGGCATCCCCTTAACAAGCCTGGCTCCTGCCCCTCCCAATTGCTCCAAAACCATTATAACACCCATCATCTCCTAAGGGCCTGGCACACCTGTGCCTGGGACATGGTCAAATGGGAACAATAACAGAGTTGCACATTCATCAAGTTCTTGTGTGTATTAAATTTAAATAAGTTGTATTAATTTGTATGTTAAGTTGTACTAAGTTGTAGTGGCCAAAATAATTCACACATCACAATGTTCTTTCTTTCTGCAGGGCAGGGGCTGTTTATTTTCCTTAATATCTCTTTTTCTATTCTTACATTAACACATACTCATACAACAATACATACTTATGCTCTCATCCAAGCTCTTACTTCATAATAAACAAATCAGAAACTAGACAGTCATCAACTCTCTCTCCCAGAAACAGTTCCATACTTTCCCCGAGCTGACCTATCTTTCTTCTAGGGCCTGCTTCTCCTCCAAGCCAGCGCAGGACAGAGCTCCTGCCTGGCTCACCAAGCAGAGTTCTCCCAAGTAGAGCTTCCCTGAGCAGAGCTCCTCAAACAGAGCTCTCTAGCTGAGCTGACCAGCCAATGTAGATTTGGCTCTTAAGTATTGAATCTCCCACAGCTGTGCAGGGCTGACAGGCCCACACTTGTGCAACTGCTGGAAGGCACCAGAATACTTAATTGTTCGAGCTGGGCGTGAGCAAAAGGTATCTGACAAAAGTCAATTATCTTGGACCCTATAAATGGCGACCACCAGGGAGACCCTTTGAGCTCTCCTGGATTGCAGTGGGCCTGTGACCAGCATCTCCCCTGAGCTGGGACACCTCTCAGGTACCAAACCCTTAAGGTGTTGTCTGCTCCACACGGAAGGCCAGGGCGAAGTCCCCCACTTGAGTCCGTATATTATCGCCCGTTGAGGAATGCCAAGGCATTGTGAGTATTTGCTCTAATCTTGAGAAGGGAATTTTCCTTTGAGCTAGCTTCTTTTTCACCTGTTCTTTCTCTGTTTATTGGTGTGTAGGTACGTACTTCATTCTACTGAATCCAAATACTTTTGTTTCTGTGTGTGTGTTTGTCCGTTTTGTGTATGCGCATGTACATATGTATAAATTAAGGTACTGTTAAGTAAGTTAGTGTGAATCTTGTCATTTTAGAATCTGTGAATAAGTCGCTTTCTTTCAGCATTTCTGAATTATTTTGTAATGATAAATTGCTGTTAGATATTAATAAATCTAGATTTCTTACTAAATCATTACCGTGTCAATGCTTTCATCCGCGACAGGGATCCCCGAAGCAGCACCTGAGCAGAGACACACAAGCGGGGACACAGGCACCATGGAGCTTGATCCATGCTAGAGGATCACTGTACCTGCTATTTTCACCTGTTTATCAGGGATTTGTGCAGGCATAGTTTACTACTGTGCTTTGATCTTTCCCACACCAGGGCAGGAATCTCAAGCATATTCATAGGGTGCCTCTGAGTTTGTCACAGGCCTATGTTATCTAAACACAGATGTTCTACTTGTCCAACACACAAGGCTAAACAACAGTTAGTATGATATATGTGTTTCTCAACAACCCAGCTGCAAGTCACTTGAGTGTGTTTACAATCCTCCTTGCCAATCTTCCATTATTTTCCCACAAGGGTACAGCACTTTGACTTGACAGCTTGTTTCATTAAAGAATCCCTGATACTTTTTCAAGAGATCCAGTACTAAAAACCATATTAACCATTTTGTGACTTGGAATATTTTTGAAAATAAATATCCTTTACAATTTCAAACCAACCTATGCAAATTCTCCATTTCTTGGAACATTTCTTGTATGTGTAGCTCAACTGTTTATTTTGTTTAAAAAGTAGCCATATGCAAGTACAGATTAAACATTTTGTAATGACAGACCTTATTCCTTCAGGTATAACACAAGAAAAACTTCCATAAACAGAACTTATTCTGTGTTAAGATGGCCTTGGATAATCTGGTAGCATAAAGAAACCTTATATTTCCCCTAATCAGATACTTCCAGTGCTATGACAATTTTCTTAACAGTCCCAGTATGTGGCCATGGGAAAAGGGACTTGACAAGAGTATTTATGTACTTCAGACACCAGCTGCTGACACAGTTCTTTGGGACTGTGACCTAGAAGCCTCGTTAGAAGACTGGGGACAGAGGGGGAAAACTGCTGACTCAGCTATGTCCAAGCAAAGCAGTTTATGATCATCTCTATCATCTCTATTAATATTATATGCCCTCAGTAGAAAGTCTGTAACACATCAGAGAACCTGAGCATCATATAATTTGTGCAAGACTAATGTTTTATGTAATATTTAATAGAAGAGTATACAGTCAACATTGGACAAGATGATTTCTGCTCTTTGAATGATGCTGGCATGCTGATTTCTTCAGCTGCTGCAGTGTCAGCAAATGATAATACAGTGAAATGTAGATAAGTCTTAAGGGACCTACAGCCTGGGACATATTTAGGGAATCAGTAGTTAGGAAGTGCTTTTATACTAGTCTGCAGAGATCATTCTGTCAAGGGCTAAGTTTTAGATCACTTCAACATGCACAAATAAGTGCCCCTTTTAGAAGAAACACATAAATAAGAATCTCTCTTCTCCTTTTCCTTTCCTACAGATCTGACTATACCCTGAAACACCATAGGGGGCTATTGCAGCTGATGCTAAGTATCAAAGGCTTCATCTATACCAGTACATTAAATGTGCCAAAGAAATTTTCCTGATAATTGAGGCCAACTGGCACAGAACGACTGCAGCTATTCTAATGAAGTCTCTAGGTAGGTCTCCAAAAGGGGGACTGAAACCAAACTACCTTCTAGAAGAGAGAAAGGCCCCCAAACATTCTAACTCCCAAAACATGCCCAAGAATAATTTGGGACAATATTAGGCATGGGCCAAAAATATGCCAGGGAACTTTTACTAGCATAGGCATAGTCTAAGAATTTAGTAGCTTTAGGATTAAGGAGCTATGAAAGTAGCCTTTAAGGCTGATGACAAGTGACTTGACAAACAGATCTGGAATGCACTACTATTAGTGTGAGTCAGGAATAGAAGACTGAGTGCACAGTTTTTACAGCATTTTTGTTTCTGGGAGATGATCAGTGCTATTTAAATTTAAGAGTTTTTCTTACTAGGCATTCCCATCTTAAAAGTATTCTAGAAAGCGCTGCATGATTTATGCAGTCTTAATCAGAAACTTATGCCAGAATTAATAGCTATTACTCCAGAGCTTGTGAAGAAATGTAAAAAATTTAATATACAGCTGGAATGTGGGGCATTTATCCTACTAAAATAAGAGGTGGATTCTAAGATAATTGTAATCTAAGCTATATTTTATTTTCTGTCTCTTTTTTCAATAATGTGAAAATTAAGAGAGACTAACAATGACATCAAAAGAAGCAATTTACTAGGTGAACAGCTGGACTTTGATAGAAGTCTAGGTTGGTGACCATTTTATAGTTTTATTATCTCATTGCCTATTAGATCTATATTCACACTCTATTTGTTAGGTTAGTGTTAGAAAAAACACTTATGAGTCTGATTATTTTTAGTCCTTCTCACCAGATAATAATTTTCTATTATAGCTGTCTATCAATTTGTTCCAGGGACAGCAGAAGAGAGAAAAAAACCAAAACTCAGATGAATATACCACAAAATTTTGCAGGTGTTCTGGAGAAATCTTACAGAATTTCACAACAGAGAATGAACTTTTCAACCTGCTCATTGATGAGGCTCGACATCAATTATCTATGGAGGACAATTTGTGCCGAGTAAGTGATGAGATTCAAGATGAAAGCAACAAAGGATTTACGGACCTGATGACAACTACATCTCTTATAAACTAACAAATTAATTCAGATTTAGGGATGGATATGACTCCACAGCTTGCACCAAAGATATTAACTTGGTTAACATGGTTAAACCACAACCACCAGATTCCCTGTAGTGCCATCTTGTGACAGCTGATCATATACAATTTTGAAACTGGACTATTCATACAGCATTTTAGGAAATGAATGTGAGAAATATTTTTAGCTGCTGCTATTGTTTTAATATCTGAAGAGTGAAAAAGACAGAAAAGACAATTATTATTGCTTATATTTCAAGTTACAAAAATGATTTCTATATTGCAGGAAAATCAGAATTGCAGTGAAGAATTTAGCGCAAATTTTGTTTAACTGTGTACAAAGACTTATCTTAAAATAAAGTCATTACATTTGTAGCATCAAGTACTCCAAGATAAGAAAATATCAGGTTCATGATTGTGTTGGGTTTGGCTGGGATAGAGTTCATTTTCTTCATAGTAGCTAGTATGGGGCTATGTTTTGGATTTGTGATGAAAACAGTGTTGATAACACAGGGATGGTTTAGTTACTGCTGAGCAGTGCTTACACAGAGTCAAGGCCTTTTCTGCCTCTCACCCCACCCCACCAGTGAGGAGGCTGGGGGTGCACAAGGAGCTGGGAGGAGACACAGCTGGGACAGCTGACCCCAACTGACCAAAGGGATATCCCATGCCGTATGACATCATTCTTAGCATATAAAACTGGGGGAAGAAGAAGGAAGGGGGGACGTTTGGAGCGATGGCGTTTGTCTTCCCAAGTAACCATTATGCATGATGGAGTCCTGCTTTCCAGGAGATGGCTGATGCACCTGCCTGCCAATGGGAAGTAGTGAATAAATTCCTTGTTTTGCTTCACTTGTGGACACAACTTTTGCTTTCCCTATTAAACTGTCTTTATCTCAACCTATGAGTTTTCTCACTTTTACTCTTCTGATTGTCTCTCTCCCCCATCCCACCAGGGGGGATTGAGTGGCTGTGCAGTGCTTAGTTGCCCGCTGGGGTTAAACCACGACAATGATTTTCTAAACTGTTACTGAAGTGCTTTGTCTAACGCTACATAAGGTCTGTGCGACAAAGTTGGGGACAGAATCCAACTCCCTTGACCAATATTCATTTGTCTTAACCTTTAAAATTTTGAACTACCTTTTTCCTCTGCATCTTTCAGCTTCATTCACTGAAAACATTTCAACTGTGGCAATGGATGAATTATGAATCATACAAATTTAAGACTCATTCACAATATAACACTGATTCTCCTTCAGAGGATGCCCATCATATATGGTAAGAGTCCCAAATCCAATGAAGAATTTAGTCTTTTAACAGAATATAGGTTCTAAACTTATGAAAATCATTAGAAACCTGGAAAGTCTGTATGGCTGTAGATTTTCAACAGTTCCACTCGCAACATAGTTTAGACACCTAATGTTGTTCTCTGGTGTATGCCCTAAAATAATGCCTTTTGCGTTGTGTGGCCCAACTGAAATTCAGACAATAGGTGTCTCCTCTGACTAATTATTCTGAGTATTTTCATTTAATATGAAAATTTTGACCCTATTACAGGTTGAAGGGAAAATCATGCCTGACCAACCCAATTGCCTTCTATGATAAAATGACTGGATTTGTGGGTGTTATTTACTTTGACTTTAACAAGGCTTTGAACATCCTCTTCTGCAATATTCTTGTATCCAGTTTAAGATGTTACAGTCCTAACCTGGATCTGGTCCAGACAACCAGATAGGTAAAAATATGGTTGGATAATAAGGCTCAGAGAGTAGTGGTTGATAGATTATATTTTACCTGTAAGCCAATGACAAGAGGAGTACCACAGTGGGACCTGTCCTATTTAATATCTTTATCAATGATCTGATGGAGATGAGAGAGTGCACACTTACCAAGTTTGCAGATGACACCAAATTGGGAGGACCAGTCAATACACTCAAGGGCAAAGCTGACATTTGGAGGGATGTAGACAGCGGGAGAGAGGAGGGAAAAAGGAAGAGGAGAGAACTGGGCTTTGGGGGGGAACCTAATAGCAGTCTTCCAGTATCAACAAGGAGGTCATGGAGAAGAAGGAGCCAAGCTCTTCACAGCAGTGCATATTGGGAGGACAAGACGAAATGGACATATGTTGAAAGATGACAGGTTCAGACTAGATATAAGGAAAAAATTTTTCCTATGAGGACAGTCAAGCAGTGGCACAGGTTGCCCAGAGAGGTTGTGTAGTCTCTGTTCTTGGAGTTTTTCCAAGACCCAACTGAACAAAACCCTGAGCAACCTGGTCTGAATTCAATGTTGACCCTGTGTGGTGGTTTGACCTTGGCTAAATGCCAGGTACCCACCAAGTCGCTCTATCACTTCCCCCCCTTCCCCTTTTTTTCTCAACAGGGCAAAGAGGAGAAAGAAAATAAGATAGGAAAAAAAAAAAACCAGCCCTTGTGGGTAAAACAACAGCAGTTTTAATATAAGCAAAGCAAAGCAAAGGTCCGTGCGCGGAAGCAAAAAAAAAAGAAAACAGATTTATTCTCTACTTCCCATGAACAGGCGATGTCAGCCCTTCTCAGGAAGCAGGGCTCCAATATGCGTAGTGGTTGCCTCGGAGGACCAAGGGTGACCCCACCCCCTTCCTCCTTTCTCCCAGCTTTATACTGAGCAGACGTCATATGGTCTGGAATATCCCTTTGGTCAGTTCGGGTCAGTTGTCCTGGTTGTGTCCCCTCCCAAGATCTTGCCCACCCCGTCCCACTGTGGGGGGGGAAATGTCGGAAAGAGCCTTGGTGCTGTGTAAGCACCACTCAGCAGTAGCCACACCACCAGTGTGCTATCAACACCCTGCCAGCTCCCAACATGAAACACAGCACCATGAGGGCTGCTACAGGGGAAAACCAATTCTGGCTCAGCCAGACCCGGTACAGTCTCCACCCCTTATTCCATACCATTTACGTCATGCCCAGGTCCCACATAACACTCATTTATCCATTCCGTAAGCTTTCTTCACTCCTTCAGATGTTCAGTGACTTGGCTCCCATCTGTCAAGATGGATGTTCAGGACAGAGCAGTGTGTTTGACTGTTGGACTCCAGCACCGGCTAGGTTTGGGTCATCGTCGCACGTATCTGGTTCACTCTTCGTCGTTCCTACTTCCTCCATCACTTCCTGCAACATACAACTCAACCCACAGATTATTTCCCCCCCAAGGTTAAATCTCCTTGAGGCACACACTGAGTAGCCCCATCCTCCCGCATTACCCACCAAGTACATCCAGGTCCCTGAGCAAAAACAATCCCACGAGTGGGCTTGCCTTTTCCCAAGGGAGGAGCAACCCACACTGCCTTCCCCAGCCATTTCCCCGTGTGTACTACAGGGACCTTATCTCCTCCCACAGTATGAAGGGGGTTTTGTTTGGGCAGGACCAGGACGGTTAACAGATCCTCTGGTGTTAATTAGCCAAGTGGCTTCTGCTAAATTTATATCCCAGTGTTTCCATCCCCCATTGTCCAATGCTCTCAACATAGTCTTCAACAGTCCATTGTATCTTTCAATCTTTCCAGACGCTTGTGGGTAATAAGGGATGTGATACACCCACTCAATGCCGTGTTTCTTTGCCCAGGAGTTTATGAGATTATTTCGAAAATGGGTCCCATTGTCTGATTCAATTCTTTCAGGAGTACCATGTCGCCATAAAATTTGCCTTTCAAGACCTAAGATGGTATTTCGGGCAGTGGCATGATTTACAGGGTACGTCTCAAGCCAACCAGTAGTTGCTTCCACCATGGTGAGTATGTAGCGCTTGCCTTGGCGTGTTCGTGGCAATGGTCCAATATAGTCCATTTGCCAGGCCTCACCATATCGAAAACTCAGCCATCGCCCTCTGTTCCAGGGAGACTTTACTCGTGTGGCTCGCTTGATTGCAGCACATGTTTCGCATTCATGAGTGACCTGTGAGATGGCCTCCATGGTCAGGTCCACCCCTCGATCACGAGCCCATCTGTACGTTGCATCTCTCCCGAGATGCCCGGATGTTTCATGGGCCCATCGAGCTACAAATAGCTCACCCTTGCGCTCCCAGTCCAGGTCCAGCTGAGCTACTTCAATTTTAGCAGCCTTGTCTACTTGCTCATTGTTTTGATGTTCTTCGGTGGCACGGCTTTTGGGCACGTGGGCATCTACATGACGTACCTTTAGAGCCACGTTTTCCACTCGGGCAGCGATGTCCTGCCACAGTGCAGCAGCCCAGGTGGGTTTACCTCTGCGCTGCCAATTGGTCTTCTTCCACTCCTGTAGCCACCCCCACAGGGCGTTAGCCACCATCCAGGAGTCAGTGTAGAGATACAGTACTGGCCACTTTTCTCGTTCAGCAATCTTTAGGGCTAGTTGGATCGCTTTTACTTCTGCAAACTGACTTGACTCGCCCTCTCCTTCAGTGGCCTCAACGACTTGTCTTGTGGGGCTCCACACAGCAGCTTTCCACTTTCGATGGTTTCCTACCACACGACAGGATCCATCAGTAAACAGAGCATACTGCCTTTCATCTTCTGGTAACTCGTTATATGGTGGTGCTTCTTGGGCACGAGCCACCTCCTCAGGCAGTGCTCCAAAATCTCTACCTTCTGGCCAGTCCATGATCTCTTCCAGGATTCCTGGACAGTTGGGTTTTCCCAGTCGAGCTCGTTGCGTGATTTTCGCTACCCATTTACTCCAGGTAGCACTGGTTGCATGGTGTGTAGAAGGGATGTTTCCTTTGAACATCCAATGTAATCGCGGTGCCAAGAGGAGCTGTGCTTCTGTACCAACAACTTCGGAAGCGGCTCGAATCCCCTCATATGCTGCCAGTATCTCCTTTTCAGTTGGAGTGTAGTGGGCTTCTGATCCTCGATATCCCTGGCTCCAAAATCCTAATGGTCGACCCCGAGTTTCACCTGGTATCTTCTGCCAGAGGCTCCATGTGAAGCCGTGCTCCCCAGTTGATGTGTAAAGCACACTTTGCACAGCTGGTCCTGTCCGAACAGGCCCAAGAGCTACCGCCCGAGCTATCTCCTGTTTGATGTGCTCAAAGGCTTGTTGTTGCTCAAGGCCCCACTCAAAATGGTTCTTCTTTCGGGTTACTTGATAGAGAGGGCTCACCAGCTGACTGTAACCTGGAATGTGCGTCCTCCAAAATCCCACAAGTCCTAAGAAAGCTTGTGTTTCCTTCTTGTTGGTCGGTGGAGACATAGCTGCTATCTTGTTGACAACCTCCATAGGCACATGGCGGCGTCCATCTTGCCATTTTATTCCCAAGAACTGAATCTCCTGTGCTGGTCCCTTGACCTGGCTTTTCTTTATGGCAAACCCAGCTCTCAGAAGAATCTCAATTACTCTTTGTCCTTTCTTGAACACTTCTTCTGCCTTGTTGCCCCACACAATGATGTCATCGATGTACTGTAGATGTTCAGGGGCATCACCCTTTTCCAGTGCAGTTTGAATTAGTCCATGACAAATAGTGGGGCTGTGCTTCCACCCCTGGGGTAGTCGATTCCAGGTATATTGGACACCCCTCCACGTGAAGGCAAACTGTGGCCTGCACTCTTCTGCCAAAGGAATTGAAAAGAATGCATTGGCGATGTCGATTGTGGCGTACCACTTGGCTGCCTTTGACTCCAGTTCATATTGGAGCTCTAACATATCTGGTACAGCAGCACTCAGTGGTGGCGTCACTTCGTTCAGGCCACGATAGTCTACTGTTAACCTCCACCCTTCATCAGACTTTCGCACTGGCCATATTGGGCTATTAAAAGGCGAAGGTGTCTTACTGATGACACCTTGGGTCTCCAGTTGACGGATCAGTTCTTGGATGGGAGCCAGAGAGTCTCTGTTTGTGCGATACTGCCGTCGGTGCACGGTCCTCATAGCAATTGGCACCTGTTGTTCTTCAACTCGCAACAGTCCTACAACAAAAGGATCTTCTGAGAGGCCAGGCAGATTAGACAACTGTTTGACCTTCTCTGTGTTCACACTGGCCACACCAAAAGCCCATCGGTATCCTTTTGGGTCTTTGAAGTACCCCCTCTTGAGGTAGTCAATGCCCAAGATACAAGGGGCTTCTGGGCCAGTTACAATGGGATGTTTTTCCCACTTGTCCCCGGTCAAGCTAACCTCGGCCTCCAGTACTGACAGTTCTTGACATCCGCCTGTTACTCCTGAGATCCAGATAGGTTCTGCCCCTCTATAACTTGATGGCATTAATGTACACTGTGCTCCGGTGTCGATTAAAGCCTGGTACTTCTGTGGATTTGATGTGCCAGGCCATCGAATCCACACTGTCCAATACACCCGATCATCCCTTTCCTCCTCCTGGCTGGAGGCAGGGGCCCTCTATTCATGTTCTTGGTCAGAGTATTCACTGTCTGACCCTTGCCGTGCCAGGTCGGAAACTCCTTCATCAGGGCCAAGGGAGGTGATCTCAGTCTTCCTGTATCTGGGAGATCGCTGATTACTTTCTTGCGGTTTCACACCAGCTACATTAACAACCTTCTTGGATGTCTTCTTCTTGGCAGGGGTCTTTCCTCGCAATTCATGTACACGAGCTTCCAACTTGAAGGTGGGTTGACCATCCCACTTCCTCATGTCCTCCCCCTGATCACGCAGGAAGAACCAAAGTTTGCCACGTGCCTGGGGTTCCCTTTCCTTCTGACTGGGGTGGAAGAGAACCGATTTCTTGGGGTGCTCCTGACATCTAAGGCACTCGCCCGTAGAGATGAGGAGGTACCAAGACTCTCTTCAAAGTTCTGAAGCCAGGAAGAGACTGCCTCCACAGTTGGTGTACATCTTAGTCCTTCTCCCACGTCCATTTCTGGATAGTACATCGCAGCCAAGCCGGCAGAATACGAGGATGGCGCACCTTTAATCACCTTCCTCCACGTGGCCCGTGTGCACAGGACATCCTCTGGATTTTCAGGGGCTTCATCATTATCTGGATCACTATAGATGACTTCCAGCACTGCTAATTCTCTCAGGTACTGGACACCTTCATCTGCAGTAGCCCACTTCCCTGGGGAGTTGTCCGTAAGATCTTCCTTGAAAGGATATCTTGCTTTAACACTTGAAAGGAGCCGTCTCCACAGACTGCAAATTGCTGTTTCTTTTCCAATTCCCCTTTCAATTCCTCGATCTCTAGCAAGGGAACCCAGCTGTTGGGCTTCCTTACCTTCCAGCTGCTGAGCATCAGCCCCATTATCCCAGCATCGAAGCAGCCAGGCAGCAATCCGCTCACCCGGCTGGCGGCTATAGTCTTTCCGCAGATCTCGCAGTTCTGATGACGTCAGGGACCGGGTAGTTTCTGCCTCCTGTTTGAGTTCTGTTATTCCCTCTTCTGACCCCTTTGCTGAAGGACCCGCTTCTTCCTCCTCTTTCTCGTCCCTTATTAATCGAGGGTATGGACCTGTTGTTCTCCTTGTCCACTGTTTCTTTTTTACTACTGGGGCAATCTCTGCTGTTGTTGTTTTTGTTTGAGTTCCCATCTCCACCACAGTCCTTTGAGAGCACTGAACTGCAGCTCGATAAGCACAGGCCAGGCCCCAGTACAGCGCTGGGAGTTGCTGATTTTCACTGGGATAGACAAGGCACCCTTCTATCAGGTGTTGTGTCGATTTTGCGGGGTTGCTTGCCTGTTCAGGGGTAAGATCCCAGGCTACGGGAGGTGATAACCGTCCTAGGAATCTGCCCAAATCCTTCCACTCCCCCTGCCACCCAGGGACAGGCCGCCTCAGGGCACATTTTGGTATTCTCTCACCCAAAATTTGCTTTCTCTTACACCAAAAACCTACCGAGCTCCACACAGCCCACAATAGGCGAATAGCATTAATGAACAGTATCAAAGAGCTAACATAAGGATTAATAAGTACTTCGGGAGCTTGCAGAATAAAACCACTCATGATGTTCCCAATTTCTTCCAGCATGTTCCCGAGCTTAGCAAAATAAAGATAAGCAGAGCAATAAACAAACCCGTGACCAGCACAAGAGCTTGTCGCTTACTAACTGCTATAGCTATAGCACAATTAATATAAAACTGCCGTTGTCCCGCCCCGCGTTGGGCGCCAAAATAGACTGTGGTGGTTTGACCTCGGCTAAATGCCAGGTACCCACCAAGTCGCTCTATCACTTCCCCCCCTTTCCCCTTTTTTCTCAACAGGGCAAAGAAGGGAAAGAAAATAAGATAGGAAAACAAAACAACCCTTGTGGGTAAAACAACAGCAGTTTTAATATAAGCAAAGCGAAGCAAAGGTCTGCGCGTGGAAGCAAAAAAAAGAAAACATTTATTCTCTACTTCCCATGAACAGGCGATGTCGGGCCTTCTCAGGAAGCAGGGCTCCAATACGCGTAGTGGTTGCCTCGGAGGACCAAGGGTGACCCCACCCCCTTCCTCCTTTCTCCCAGCTTTATACTGAGCAGACGTCATATGGTCTGGAATATCCCTTTGGTCAGTTGGGGTCAGCTGTCCTGGTTGTGTCCCCTCCCAAGATCTTGCCCACCCCGTCCCACTGTGGGGGGGGAAATGTCAGAAAGAGCCTTGGTGCTGTGTAAGCACTACTCAGCAGTAGCCACACCACCAGTGTGCTATCAACACCCTGCCAGCTCCCAACATAAAACACAGCACCATGAGGGCTGCTACAGGGGAAAACCAATTCCATCTCAACCAGACCCGGTACACAATGCTACTGCATGGTGTAATTATACTGCACTTAATGCTTCACGATCCTGTGTTGCTCCTCTCGTGCTACCTCCTGGTGTGTTTTTAATCTGTGGAGATCATGCCTGGGGAGGCATTCCATCTAAACTGAATGGAGGCCCGTGTAGCCTTGGACACCTCACGTTACTAACACCAAACATATCAATGATTTTGACCATGACTCGAAAGCATAAGCGAGTCCAGAGGACTGTTCATCAGTTTAGCAGTTCCTGTCGCGATAACATTGAATTTTGGAATCCAGGAGAAATCATACCGTCCTCTGTGTTAGCACCAGGAGTTGGCGTTGCGAATGCTTTAACTACTTAAAATAAATTAGGGTGTTGGCTTAGCAAACAAACTAATGCTACTTCTTTAGCTTTAAGTGGTCTTTTAACTGATATTGATAGTGTCAGACATGCTACGTTACAAAATAGAGCTGCCATTGATTTTTTGCTTCTAGCGCAAGGACATGGTTGTGCTGAATTTGGAGGAATGTGTTGTATGAATCTATCCGATCATTCAGAATCTATTTTTAAAAGCATTCAGCAGTTGAAGGATGGAATCAAACGCTTAACAGGAGATGATGGCTTGGACTGGCTGACAAGGATGTTTAAAGGTTGGGGATTATCTGGTTGGTTGATAACATTAGTCAAAACTGTCGGAGTAGTCCTTTTGATTGTAGTGACTGTGCTCTTAATGTTGCCTTGCCTTATAGGCCTTCTGCAAAGGGCCCTGCAGAGGACTGTCAGTGCAATGTTTTTAGCACAGGACCACAGGGGGGTCTGGATCGCTCAAAAACAAAAAGGGGGATTTGTGGAATCGCTGGAAAACAATGAACATGTTATGAGTAATCCAGACCGAGTGGCCTCACTGTAACAACAGGCTGCAGCTGTTTTCAAGGACATATGCAAGGCCGAGATAGATTTAGAAACTGCATTCATGGCCAAAAGATAAAGAAGTTGGACTGTTGAAAACAAGATGTCTACCTAGTAGGAGAGCAGCGCGTGGACACCACACCGGGACCAATCATAGAGGGCAAAGGGGCGCGTGAACAAGTAGCTTTAGCCTATTAGCAATAAGATAGCAACACGTGTGCTTTGTGATAGTGTATAAATTGCTGTGTAGCCTTTAATAAAGTGGCATCAACTTGATCACATTGATCGTATACGTTGTGTTCGGGACTTCTGTGTCAACACTGCGCCACTCGGGGGTAGGAGGTAGAGAAAAATTGGGAGTGATGTTGAGCCCAGGAAGAAGGGAGAGGTGGGGGGAAGGCATTTTAAGATTTGTTCTTATTTCTCATTATCCTACTCTGATTTGATTGGTAATAAATTATATTAATTTCCCCAAGTTGAGTCTGTTTTACCCATGATGGTAATTGGTGAGTGATCTCTCCCTGCCCTTATCTCAACCCATGAGCCTTTTGTTATATTTTCTCTCCCCTGTCCAGCTGAGGAGGGGAGTGATAGAGTGGCTTTGGTGGGCACCTGGCATCCAGCCAAGGTCAACCCACCAGAGGCATGTTAGAAAGAATAATTCTTAATATTTATAAAACATTTTCCAATTGTATAGAAAAAGCTAAACAAATGCAAATAGCATGCAGAATAAACATATTTTATTTCTATCATTTGTCATTAAAGTAATTTTTTAAAACAGATTTTCATGATTACTTGATTTTTTTTTTCAATTTTCTATGTCTTTTTCTCCCATGTCCATTGTGCACAGTGTACCCTAATGCCATCAGGGTACAAGGGGGCAGAACCCATCTGGAGTGACAAGGGGATCCCAAGTGTTGAAGGCTAAGGTGAGCTTAACAGAACAAGTGGCAAAACCATCCTATTGTGACCAGTGCGGAGGCTCCGTGTATTCTTGGCATAGACTACCTCAGGAGAGGGTAGTTCAAGGACCCAAAAGGGTACTGATGGGCTTTTGGCATAGCCACCATGGATACAGAGAAGATCAAACACCTGTCTACCCTGTCTGGTCTCTCGGAGGACCCCTCTGTTGTGGAATTGCTAACGGTCAAAACCAGCAGGTGTCGATTCCTACCATGACGGTGCACCGGCAGCAATATCACACCAACCAAGACTCCCTGGTTCCCATCCATGAGTTGATTCATCAGTTGGTGAGCCCAGTAGTGATCAGCAAGACTCACTCACCCCTTAATAGTCCCATATGGCCAGTTTCACAGAGGGTTGAAGTTAACTGTGGACTACTGTGGCCTGAACAGTCACACAAAAGCTGTGTGCTGCCATACTGGACATGCTAGAGCTGCAATATGATCTGGAGACAAAGGCAACTAACTGGTATGCTATCATTGACATTACTAATGTGTTTTTCTCAGTTCCTTTGCAGCAGAATGCAGGCCACAGTTTACTTTCACGTGGAGGGGTGTCCAGTATACCTGGAATTGATTGTCCCGGAGTGGAAACAGCCCTACCATTTACTACAGACCGATAAAGACTGCACTGGAACAAGGTGATGCCCCTGAACACCTGCAATATATTGATGACATCATCACGTGGGGCAACAAAGTGGAAGGGGTGTTTGAGAAGGGAAAAAGAATAATACAGATCCTTCTGCAAGCTGGTTTTGCCATAAAAAAGAGCAAGGTCAAAGGACCTGCACAGGAGATCTGGTTCTTTGTAGCGGCCAAAAAAAAATGAGTCAAAGTGTTCTTCTTTCTTTCTGCAGGGCAGGGGCTGTTTATTTTCTTTAATCTCTCTTTTTCTTCTTACAATAATACATACTTATACAATAATACATACTTATGCTCTCATTCAGTATAGAGATAGAGCACTGGCCCTGTGAGTGATAGAGCACACACCTTGCCAGTAACCACCGGGGACCGTGACCTGTGGAGACACAAGCATAACCTCTTCCCCAGGTGTCCTGGTTTAACCAGGATAGGGTTAAGTTTCCCCAGCAGTGTGGGAGGAAGCTCTAGCTGGGTTATTCATATGCCATGCTGACCTCACGTCCAGGCGCCAGAGCGCAGGAAGAATCGGTGATCACGTGGGGTTCGCGCCGCCGGGTTTTCTCTCACTGCTATATTGGTAGATATTTTGCCCTGTTCATTGTTATTACTATTATTCTTATTGTTATTGTTGTTGTTTGTTGTGTTGCTATTGCACTGTTGTATTAAACCTTTCCTTATCTCAGATCGGGGCTTTGTATTTCACTCCCTTTGTGGGGGAGGGGCAGCGGCTGCGTGGTCTCAGACCCCGGCAGGGGCTAAACCATTACACCAGGTTATTAAAGGATATGGTCCTTCCCAGTTACACTTTCCAGGTTTTTTGCTAACACTTGAGCCTTGCCCTGGACTTCTTGTTGATCTGGTATCTGCGACGAGAAGTGATACAATATTGATGGCATCTGTGAGGCAGGGGAAATGTTTAAAAGGTTCATGACATATAATGCCTTATTTAGCCTTTCGTGAGGTGTAGATAGATATCCTCCATCTCCCCCTTTTTGTTGTTGTAATAGATGCTTTAGCGTGCCATGCGTACACTCCACAATGGCCTGTCCAGTCGGTGAGTGGGGAATGCCGCTCAGCTGCTTGACTCCCCACTGTATGGCAGGACACAGACACTGCTCCAGAAAAGGTATCAACAGACACAGGTACATATTTTAACGATCCAAATGCAGCAAAGTGAGTGACATTAGATTGCCATAATTCTGAGGAGGTGAGTCCCCGAGGGTTGACACCACTGGCTGTTGAAGAGAGGGAGTCCTCTGGCATTCAGGGCAAGTGGCGATGATGTCTTTAGCCTGACGCCTTGATAAAGAAAACTGGTTTTGTATTGCCCTGGTGTTTTGGTGGAAAAATGCATGTGAAAGCCGAGCTTGCTCAAAGACATTTGTATTAGCCACTGTAACATGTGCATAGTAACCGGAACAATGATACACACAGGTTCCTGACCAGCAAGTAATGGTAGGCGCTGCCTACCTTTCATAATGCACTCCTTTTTTTTTTTTTTTTTTTTTTTTCTCTCTCCATTTCCCAACAGTCTATATACTCCTGTTGGTATCAAGGATACCGTGGTATCTAGTGATGTTACTGACTCGGAGGCTGCCAGGTCCACGCCTGATTGGTATTGACTAAATTATTATAAACCACCACTGATTGCAATATTTGATTAGTGTCTTTTTATTCACCCTTGCACCTGGAGGTCCCCCTATCTTCTTCCAGCGTTTTCAAATACAGCCTAGGGGACTCTTTTTGACTATTCCCCCACTCTGGCCGCTTCCCCTCTCATCTACTTTACCTTAAAATGCTACCCGATAAGCTGACAATATCCCCCTCAGGCAGATGGTACAAGGGTGCACTCTCCCCACAGCGTATGCACCTAAATTCAAGACAACAATGAACACAGAATTACTGCCTCCCGCTAGAGGAGATATTTCACCTGTGACACTTAAAACACTGAGCCTGAACAAACAGGCAGCACCGATGACCCAGCGGGCGGGCACTAGGGCGCTCTGTCCTAAGGAATGTTCCCTCGTCCTGCACTACCCCCCCACTGGTACAGAGTCTGCCCTGCGCTTCGTTCCTCTCCGGCCGCTTCCCTCGCGGGATAACGGAACTGCGGGTCAGAGAACTCCGCACTCCGCAGCTGCAGCTGGGCTGCGCCTCACACCCGCAGAACAGTCACACACCCACACAAAGGGGCCCTTACACTTATTACTCACACAACATCAAATGACAAATGCTACAAACATCAAAACACCATTAAGAATATATAAAGCCATTGCTTGTTGATTATGTGGTGTGCCCAGAAAATTCCCCCTTCTCTGTTTTCAAATCAAGGCCTTTAGTGTCCTGACCATCAGAAAGGTTTAAAGTTAGTCCTTTTAGAATGGACAAGGGACTCCGCATCCCAGTGTCAGCACCTTCTGTAAAAACTGCCGCTTTTGGTGTTCGGGGGAGGCAGATGGACGATTGCAGGGGGGGCTCGGGGAGGCCCAGGGCCGCCGCCGCCAACTCCGTGCTTTAAGAGTGTCCGAAACCAACTTCCAAGTGGTCGCGAGCTCACTGGCATGCTGATCCCCCTTGGAAATAGCATCCTACAACTGTTCACCTATTTCAGCCCATTTTGCTGGTTCAGAGGCTGTGAGGGTATCGGCAGGATGGCCGTGGCTTCTGCACCATTTAAGTAACCTTCGCACAGAAGTTTCATTATAAGTTATCCCTCTCATAGAGAGTATATGCAGCAGGAGTCTGACCGTGGCTGTCTCCTCTGCGGACTTGCTCTGCCCCATGCTCTTATCTGCGTCCCGCCCACTACTGGAGTTCTTTGACTCTTTCGGTTTCTCCTCAGTCTCTTTCTGGTTGGCATCAGATACACTTCTGCTGTTTCCAGCCCCCGTTGCTCGCCGCGGTCCCGGCGGCACAATCGATGAGGCAAACGGATTTTTCGGCTGACCCAGCGTGGCGGGAGCCGCAAGCAGCGTAGAGCACCCCCCTCCCTCGTTGCTCCGGGGCGAGGGGATCGGACCGTCCCTCCAGCCGTGGCCGGGGCAGGGCGGTAGCGGCGGCAGCGGCGGTGTGGCTGATATATCAGAGTTAGAAGCCGCTCCGAGAGCTGCAAAGGCAGAAGCCGCAGCCACACGCTCACTTTTCATCTCCTGTAGTGTCACTCGGATTAATTTCCATAGCGTGGTGTAACCGCTCACTTCTTTTGCCGACTTTCCTCCATCACTAACCGAGTCCCATAGCTGTTTCCCTATGGCTTCCCAGGTAGCCACTTCAAACGCAAGCCCTACACTGGGGATAAGTCCCTCCTCTCGGTTCCATTTTAATAAGCCTTCTAAAGCGGACTTATCATATTTTATCCCTCTCAAGGAGAGGATAAGTTGGAGGAGTTTCACCACTGCTTGCTCATCTTTAGTAAGTGTGGACCCCCTTCCTCCCCGGCCACTGTCTCTCACGGAGCCTTAAAGTTACAGTGCAAGGACTCCTTCCGAATCCCCACATCTATTGATATGCTAACTGCAAGAAAACTCTTTATATCTTTTACCTGTAAAGAGGTAAAGTCACTGTGTGAGCTGTGGTGGGTTGACTGGGGCTAGCTGCCAGACCCTCACCCAGCTGCTTCCTTACTTCCCCTCCTCAACAGGATGGGGGAGAAAAATAAGATGGACAACCTTGTGGATCAAGATAAAGGCATTTTAATAAAAAAGCAAAAACCCTGTGTGGAAGCAGAGCAAAAAAAGGAATTAATTCAATACTTCCCATTGGCAAGCAGATGCCCAGATACTTCATGGAAAGTAGGGCCTTAGTACATGTAGCAGTTACCTTGTGTCATGGTTTAGGCCCAGCTGGCAACTAAACACCATGCAGCCTCTCACTCAGTCTTCTCCCCTGGTGGCATGGGGAGGAGAAAATATAAAAAAAGGCTGGGGGTCAAGACAAGGACAGAGAGCGTTTACTCACCAGTTATGGTCATGGGCAAAAGACAGACTCGACTTGGGAAAAAAACATCACTTTAATTTCACCACCACCACCACTACTAATTTACCAATCAAATCAGAGTAGGACAGTGAGAAATACAACCATATCTTAAAAATACCTTCCCCCCACCCCTCCCTTCTTCCCAGGCTCACCTTTGCTCCAGATTTCTCTACCTCCTTCCTCCAAGTGGCACAGGGGGACAGGGAATGGAAGTTGCAGTCAGTTCATCACCCGCTGTTTTTGCCGCTCCTTCCTCCTCAGGGGGAGGACTTGTCACATCCCGCTCAGATGAGGGAGACAAGTGACTCAGATTCCTAAATCCCCAATGGAGTGAAAAACAGTGAGACAAGTCTCAAAGTCCAGACATTTATTAACTTCCCACAATGTACTAGTTGGATACATGATAATTGACTAAGTATATAACGAGTTATGGCAAGCGATATAGTATGCCTTGCATTGCTTAATGGTAATAAGGGAAAAGGGGAAAAAGAAAAGAAGAGAGATAGAGGTAGAAATAGAGATCACCGCTCTGAGTTCCAGCGTTGATCCTGCCAAAAAGGGTTCAAGGGTGCATCCGTCTTCTTTGCTTCACTTCACTCCTTTTTCTCTTCTCTTTTTCTCTCCTCTCCCCGCCTCAATTTATACCCACATTCCTTGGATCCCTCCCCTAGGTCGACCCACATACCTACATATCCCATGTATGGGGAGGGGTAAGGTGTTTCATGCGATGATGTAATTAGTATGATCTTGTTAATCTTCATTAGCATATTCAGGGGTGTTAACTTTAATATGCATTCCGTGGATAATGAAGCAAAGGTCATTCACCGGACAGATGGCCCTTGAAATTTGGCCAGGTGCCCCAGAGCAGAGCTGTCCTGTCTCCACAGGGCTCCCTCCTCCAGCTGCATCCTGTGTTATTCGGGCAGCCTTATCAGCTTCGACCTCCCCACTATTCACCCCGTGACTATAGTTTCATTACTTGTGAGTGTTTGAGACATTCCTTGGCTTGGAGGGCCTCCGCTCTTCCCCCATCCCCTATCTCTTTCTCAGGCTATTTTTTCTCTCAGGCCTGTTTCTTTCAGGCCCTGTTTCAAGAAGTTACAAGTTGTCTCTCACAGGACTCCTCACACTCTTCCCCTGCTCCAGCATGGGGTCCCTTTCATGGGAGACAGTCCTCCACGAACTTCTCCAACGTGAGTCCTTCCCACAGACTGCAGCTCTTCACAAGCTGCTCCAGCATGGGTCCCTCCCATGTGTTGCAATCTTCCCAGTAACAGACTGCTCCAGTGTGAGCTTCCCTCAGAGTCTCAGCCTTTTTTAGGCGCAGCCGCCTGCTCCGGTGTGGGGTTCTCCACAGGCTGCAGGTGGGCATCTGCTCCACCATGGACCTCCATGGGCTGCAGGGGGACAGCCTGCCCTTTCACCACGGGCTGCAGGGGAGTCTCTGCTCCAGCACACCTCCTCCCCTCCTTCTTCACTGACCTTGGTGTCTGTATGTGGGAGGCATCGGCCTGTCAGCCCTGCACAGCCTCTGAGAAACAGCCAGGCTTTGATGAGAAACAGGCCTTGGGAGAAAGATAAGAAACTGCTGAGTTGTGCCAAGGTGGCAGGGAAAAACAACGGCCAGCTGCAACACTGAGCTGTGGGAAAGTACTGAACTGTGAGAAGTTACCACTGCGTGAACAAGAAAGTGATTGGTCTGCACAGCGCGTGTTAGAGTGGTCTGATGCTGGTAGGAGAAAAGGTAGATAGCTGTTTAATTGCTGATTTGCTAATTATGAAGTAAGAGCTTTGGCAAGAGCATAAGTATGTACTATTGGAAAAATAAATGGCTTTGCTTGTTATAACTCTCATAGAGTTGTGCAGGTCCAATATCCTCCCGCAACAAATGGTGACCCCGATGTCCCAGGACGGAGCGCGGAAGACGCCGCGGGAGGATCCCTGATTGGACGTACTGTCTGCAGCGGGGTGTGACAGGGAGGATGGAAACAGTCCATCGACGGAAAATCACCCGGGAGAGGTGATCAATCGGGGGCAGCATGGGGCAGAACAAGTCCACAGAGGAGACGGCAACTGTCAGACTCCTGCTGCATATACTCTCTATGAGAGGGATAACTTATAATGAAACTTCTGTGCGAAGGTTACTTAAATGGTGCAGAAGCCACGGCCATCCTGCCGATACCCTCACAGCCTCTGAACCAGCAAAATGGGCTGAAATAGGTGAACAGTTGTAGGATGCTATTTCCAAGGGGGATCAGCATGCCAGTGAGCTCGCGACCACTTGGAAGTTGTTTTCGGACACTCTTAAAGCACGGAGTTGGCGGCGGCGGCCCTGGGCCTCCCCGAGCCCCCCCTGCAATCGTCCATCTGCCTCCCCCGAACACCAAAAGCGGCAGTTTTTACAGAAGGTGCTGACACTGGGATGCGGAGTCCCTTGTCCATTCTAAAAGGACTAACTTTAAACCTTTCTGATGGTCAGGACACTAAAGGCCTTGATTTGAAAACAGAGAAGGGGGAATTTTCTGGGCACACCACATAATCAACAAGCAATGGCTTTATATATTCTTAATGGTGTTTTGATGTTTGTAGCATTTGTCATTTGATGTTGTGTGAGTAATAAGTGTAAGGGCCCCTTTGTGTGGGTGTGTGACTGTTCTGCGGGTGTGAGGCGCAGCCCAGCTGCAGCTGCGGAGTGCGGAGTTCTCTGACCCGCAGTTCCGTTATCCCGCGAGGGAAGCGGCCGGAGAGGAACGAAGCGCAGGGCAGACTCTGTACCAGTGGGGGGGTAGTGCAGGACGAGGGAACATTCCTTAGGACAGAGCGCCCTAGTGCCCGCCCGCTGGGTCATCGGTGCTGCCTGTTTGTTCGGGCTCAGTGTTTTAAGTGTCACAGGTGAAATATCTCCTCTAGCGGGAGGCAGTAATTCTGTGTTAATTGTTGTCTTGAATTTAGGTGCATACGCTGTGGGGAGAGTGCACCCTTGTACCATCTGCCTGAGGGGGATATTGTCAGCTTATCGGGTAGCATTTTAAGGTAAAGTAGATGAGAGGGGAAGCGGCCAGAGTGGGGGAATAGTCAAAAAGAGTCCCCTAGGCTGTATTTGAAAACGCTGGAAGAAGATAGGGGGACCTCCAGGTGCAAGGGTGAATAAAAAGACACTAATCAAATATTGCAATCAGTGGTGGTTTATAATAATTTAGTCAATACCAATCAGGCGTGGACCTGGCAGCCTCCGAGTCAGTAACATCACTAGATACCACGGTATCCTTGATACCAACAGGAGTATATAGACTGTTGGGAAATGGAGAGAGAAAAAAAAAAAAAAAAAAAAAAAAGGAGTGCATTATGAAAGGTAGGCAGCGCCTACCATTACTTGCTGGTCAGGAACCTGTGTGTATCATTGTTCCGGTTACTATGCACATGTTACAGTGGCTAATACAAATGTCTTTGAGCAAGCTCGGCTTTCACATGCATTTTTCCACCAAAACACCAGGGCAATACAAAACCAGTTTTCTTTATCAAGGCGTCAGGCTAAAGACATCATCGCCACTTGCCCTGAATGCCAGAGGACTCCCTCTCTTCAACAGCCAGTGGTGTCAACCCTCGGGGACTCACCTCCTCAGAATTATGGCAATCTAATGTCACTCACTTTGCTGCATTTGGATCGTTAAAATATGTACCTGTGTCTGTTGATACCTTTTCTGGAGCAGTGTCTGTGTCCTGCCATACAGTGGGGAGTCAAGCAGCTGAGCGGCATTCCCCACTCACCGACTGGACAGGCCATTGTGGAGTGTACGCATGGCACGCTAAAGCATCTATTACAACAACAAAAAGGGGGAGATGGAGGATATCTATCTACACCTCACGAAAGGCTAAATAAGGCATTATATGTCATGAACCTTTTAAACATTTCCCCTGCCTCACAGATGCCATCAATATTGTATCACTTCTCGTCGCAGATACCAGATCAACAAGAAGTCCAGGGCAAGGCTCAAGTGTTAGCAAAAAACCTGGAAAGTGTAACTGGGAAGGACCATATCCTTTAATAACCTGGTGTAATGGTTTAGCCCCTGCCGGGGTCTGAGACCACGCGGCCGCTGCCCCTCCCCCACAAAGGGAGTGAAATACAAAGCCCCGATCTGAGATAAGGAAAGGTTTAATACAACAGTGCAATAGCAACACAACAAACAACAACAATAACAATAAGAATAATAGTAATAACAATGAACAGGGCAAAATATCTACCAATATAGCAGTGAGAGAAAACCCGGCGGCGCGAACCCCACGTGATCACCGATTCTTCCTGCGCTCTGGCGCCTGGACGTGAGGTCAGCATGGCATATGAATAACCCAGCTAGAGCTTCCTCCCACACTGCTGGGGAAACTTAACCCTATCCTGGTTAAACCAGGACACCTGGGGAAGAGGTTATGCTTGTGTCTCCACAGGTCACGGTCCCCGGTGGTTACTGGCAAGGTGTGTGCTCTATCACTCACAGGGCCAGTGCTCTATCTCTATACTGAATGAGAGCATAAGTATGTATTATTGTATAAGTATGTATTATTGTAAGAAGAAAAAGAGAGATTAAAGAAAATAAACAGCCCCTGCCCTGCAGAAAGAAAGAAGAACACTTTGACTCATTTTTTTTTGGCCGCTACAAAGAACCAGATCTCCTGTGCAGGTCCTTTGACCTTGCTCTTTTTTATGGCAAAACCAGCTTGCAGAAGGATCTGTATTATTCTTTTTCCCTTCTCAAACACCCCTTCCACTTTGTTGCCCCACGTGATGATGTCATCAATATATTGCAGGTGTTCAGGGGCATCACCTTGTTCCAGTGCAGTCTTTATCGGTCTGTAGTAAATGGTAGGGCTGTTTCCACTCCGGGACAATCAATTCCAGGTATACTGGACACCCCTCCACGTGAAAGTAAACTGTGGCCTGCATTCTGCTGCAAAGGAACTGAGAAAAACACATTAGTAATGTCAATGATAGCATACCAGTTAGTTGCCTTTGTCTCCAGATCATATTGCAGCTCTAGCATGTCCAGTATGGCAGCACACAGCTTTTGTGTGACTGTTCAGGCCACAGTAGTCCACAGTTAACTTCAACCCTCTGTGAAACTGGCCATATGGGACTATTAAGGGGTGAGTGAGTCTTGCTGATCACTACTGGGCTCACCAACTGATGAATCAACTCATGGATGGGAACCAGGGAGTCTTGGTTGGTGTGATATTGCTGCCGGTGCACCGTCATGGTAGGAATCGACACCTGCTGGTTTTGACCGTTAGCAATTCCACAACAGAGGGGTCCTCCGAGAGACCAGACAGGGTAGACAGGTGTTTGATCTTCTCTGTATCCATGGTGGCTATGCCAAAAGCCCATCAGTACCCTTTTGGGTCCTTGAACTACCCTCTCCTGAGGTAGTCTATGCCAAGAATACACGGAGCCTCCGCACTGGTCACAATAGGATGGTTTTGCCACTTGTTCTGTTAAGCTCACCTTAGCCTTCAACACTTGGGATCCCCTTGTCACTCCAGATGGGTTCTGCCCCCTTGTACCCTGATGGCATTAGGGTACACTGTGCACAATGGACATGGGAGAAAAAGACATAGAAAATTGAAAAAAAAAATCAAGTAATCATGAAAATCTGTTTTAAAAAATTACTTTAATGACAAATGATAGAAATAAAATATGTTTATTCTGCATGCTATTTGCATTTGTTTAGCTTTTTCTATACAATTGGAAAATGTTTTATAAATATTAAGAATTATTCTTTCTAACATGCCTCTGGTGGGTTGACCTTGGCTGGATGCCAGGTGCCCACCAAAGCCACTCTATCACTCCCCTCCTCAGCTGGACAGGGGAGAGAAAATATAACAAAAGGCTCATGGGTTGAGATAAGGGCAGGGAGAGATCACTCACCAATTACCATCATGGGTAAAACAGACTCAACTTGGGGAAATTAATATAATTTATTACCAATCAAATCAGAGTAGGATAATGAGAAATAAGAACAAATCTTAAAATGCCTTCCCCCCACCTCTCCCTTCTTCCTGGGCTCAACATCACTCCCAATTTTTCTCTACCTCCTACCCCCGAGTGGCGCAGTGTTGACACAGAAGTCCCGAACACAACGTATACGATCAATGTGATCAAGTTGATGCCACTTTATTAAAGGCTACACAGCAATTTATACACTATCACAAAGCACACGTGTTGCTATCTTATTGCTAATAGGCTAAAGCTACTTGTTCACGCGCCCCTTTGCCCTCTATGATTGGTCCCGGTGTGGTGTCCACGCGCTGCTCTCCTACTAGGTAGACATCTTGTTTTCAACAGTCCAACTTCTTTATCTTTTGGCCATGAATGCAGTTTCTAAATCTATCTCGGCCTTGCATATGTCCTTGAAAACAGCTGCAGCCTGTTGTTACAGTGAGGCCACTCGGTCTGGATTACTCATAACATGTTCATTGTTTTCCAGCGATTCCACAAATCCCCCTTTTTGTTTTTGAGCGATCCAGACCCCCCTGTGGTCCTGTGCTAAAAACATTGCACTGACAGTCCTCTGCAGGGCCCTTTGCAGAAGGCCTATAAGGCAAGGCAACATTAAGAGCACAGTCACTACAATCAAAAGGACTACTCCGACAGTTTTGACTAATGTTATCAACCAACCAGATAATCCCCAACCTTTAAACATCCTTGTCAGCCAGTCCAAGCCATCATCTCCTGTTAAGCGTTTGATTCCATCCTTCAACTGCTGAATGCTTTTAAAAATAGATTCTGAATGATCGGATAGATTCATACAACACATTCCTCCAAATTCAGCACAACCATGTCCTTGCGCTAGAAGCAAAAAATCAATGGCAGCTCTATTTTGTAACGTAGCATGTCTGACACTATCAATATCAGTTAAAAGACCACTTAAAGCTAAAGAAGTAGCATTAGTTTGTTTGCTAAGCCAACACCCTAATTTATTTTAAGTAGTTAAAGCATTCGCAACGCCAACTCCTGGTGCTAACACAGAGGACGGTATGATTTCTCCTGGATTCCAAAATTCAATGTTATCGCGACAGGAACTGCTAAACTGATGAACAGTCCTCTGGACTCGCTTATGCTTTCGAGTCATGGTCAAAATCATTGATATGTTTGGTGTTAGTAACGTGAGGTGTCCAAGGCTACACGGGCCTCCATTCAGTTTAGATGGAATGCCTCCCCAGGCATGATCTCCACAGATTAAAAACACACCAGGAGGTAGCACGAGAGGAGCAACACAGGATCGTGAAGCATTAAGTGCAGTATAATTACACCATGCAGTAGCATTGTGTACCGGGTCTGGTTGAGATGGAATTGGTTTTCCCCTGTAGCAGCCCTCATGGTGCTGTGTTTTATGTTGGGAGCTGGCAGGGTGTTGATAGCACACTGGTGGTGTGGCTACTGCTGAGTAGTGCTTACACAGCACCAAGGCTCTTTCTGACATTTCCCCCCCCACAGTGGGACGGGGTGGGCAAGATCTTGGGAGGGGACACAACCAGGACAGCTGACCCCAACTGACCAAAGGGATATTCCAGACCATATGACGTCTGCTCAGTATAAAGCTGGGAGAAAGGAGGAAGGGGGTGGGGTCACCCTTGGTCCTCCGAGGCAACCACTACGCGTATTGGAGCCCTGCTTCCTGAGAAGGCCCGACATCGCCTGTTCATGGGAAGTAGAGAATAAATGTTTTCTTTTTTTTGCTTCCACGCGCAGACCTTTGCTTCGCTTTGCTTATATTAAAACTGCTGTTGTTTTACCCACAAGGGTTGTTTTGTTTTCCTATCTTATTTTCTTTCCCTTCTTTGCCCTGTTGAGAAAAAAGGGGAAAGGGGGGGAAGTGATAGAGCGACTTGGTGGGTACCTGGCATTTAGCCGAGGTCAAACCACCACAGTCTATTTTGGCGCCCAACGCGGGGCGGGACAACGGCAGTTTTATATTAATTGTGCTATAGCTATAGCAGTTAGTAAGCGACAAGCTCTTGTGCTGGTCACGGGTTTGTTTATTGCTCTGCTTATCTTTATTTTGCTAAGCTCGGGAACATGCTGGAAGAAATTGGGAACATCATGAGTGGTTTTATTCTGCAAGCTCCCGAAGTACTTATTAATCCTTATGTTAGCTCTTTGATACTGTTCATTAATGCTATTCGCCTATTGTGGGCTGTGTGGAGCTCGGTAGGTTTTTGGTGTAAGAGAAAGCAAATTTTGGGTGAGAGAATACCAAAATGTGCCCTGAGGCGGCCTGTCCCTGGGTGGCAGGGGGAGTGGAAGGATTTGGGCAGATTCCTAGGACGGTTATCACCTCCCGTAGCCTGGGATCTTACCCCTGAACAGGCAAGCAACCCCGCAAAATCGACACAACACCTGATAGAAGGGTGCCTTGTCTATCCCAGTGAAAATCAGCAACTCCCAGCGCTGTACTGGGGCCTGGCCTGTGCTTATCGAGCTGCAGTTCAGTGCTCTCAAAGGACTGTGGTGGAGATGGGAACTCAAACAAAAACAACAACAGCAGAGATTGCCCCAGTAGTAAAAAAGAAACAGTGGACAAGGAGAACAACAGGTCCATACCCTCGATTAATAAGGGACGAGAAAGAGGAGGAAGAAGCGGGTCCTTCAGCAAAGGGGTCAGAAGAGGGAATAACAGAACTCAAACAGGAGGCAGAAACTACCCGGTCCCTGACGTCATCAGAACTGCGAGATCTGCGGAAAGACTATAGCCGCCAGCCGGGTGAGCGGATTGCTGCCTGGCTGCTTCGATGCTGGGATAATGGGGCTGATGCTCAGCAGCTGGAAGGTAAGGAAGCCCAACAGCTGGGTTCCCTTGCTAGAGATCGAGGAATTGAAAGGGGAATTGGAAAAGAAACAGCAATTTGCAGTCTGTGGAGACGGCTCCTTTCAAGTGTTAAAGCAAGATATCCTTTCAAGGAAGATCTTACGGACAACTCCCCAGGGAAGTGGGCTACTGCAGATGAAGGTGTCCAGTACCTGAGAGAATTAGCAGTGCTGGAAGTCATCTATAGTGATCCAGATAATGATGAAGCCCCTGAAAATCCAGAGGATGTCCTGTGCACACGGGCCACGTGGAGGAAGGTGATTAAAGGTGCGCCATCCTCGTATTCTGCCGGCTTGGCTGCGATGTACTATCCAGAAATGGACGTGGGAGAAGGACTAAGATGTACACCAACTGTGGAGGCAGTCTCTTCCTGGCTTCAGAACTTTGAAGAGAGTCTTGGTACCTCCTCATCTCTACGGGCGAGTGCCTTAGATGTCAGGAGCACCCCAAGAAATCGGTTCTCTTCCACCCCAGTCAGAAGGAAAGGGAACCCCAGGCACGTGGCAAACTTTGGTTCTTCCTGCGTGATCAGGGGGAGGACATGAGGAAGTGGGATGGTCAACCCACCTTCAAGTTGGAAGCTCGTGTACATGAATTGCGAGGAAAGACCCCTGCCAAGAAGAAGACATCCAAGAAGGTTGTTAATGTAGCTGGTGTGAAACCGCAAGAAAGTAATCAGCGATCTCCCAGATACAGGAAGACTGAGATCACCTCCCTTGGCCCTGATGAAGGAGTTTCCGACCTGGCACGGCAAGGGTCAGACAGTGAATACTCTGACCAAGAACATGAATAGAGGGCCCCTGCCTCCAGCCAGGAGGAGGAAAGGGATGATCGGGTGTATTGGACAGTGTGGATTCGATGGCCTGGCACATCAAATCCACAGAAGTACCAGGCTTTAATCGACACCGGAGCACAGTGTACATTAATGCCATCAAGTTATAGAGGGGCAGAACCTATCTGGATCTCAGGAGTAACAGGCGGATGTCAAGAACTGTCAGTACTGGAGGCCGAGGTTAGCTTGACCGGGGACAAGTGGGAAAAACATCCCATTGTAACTGGCCCAGAAGCCCCTTGTATCTTGGGCATTGACTACCTCAAGAGGGGGTACTTCAAAGACCCAAAAGGATACCGATGGGCTTTTGGTGTGGCCAGTGTGAACACAGAGAAGGTCAAACAGTTGTCTAATCTGCCTGGCCTCTCAGAAGATCCTTTTGTTGTAGGACTGTTGCGAGTTGAAGAACAACAGGTGCCAATTGCTATGAGGACCGTGCACCGACGGCAGTATCGCACAAACAGAGACTCTCTGGCTCCCATCCAAGAACTGATCCGTCAACTGGAGACCCAAGGTGTCATCAGTAAGACACCTTCGCCTTTTAATAGCCCAATATGGCCAGTGCGAAAGTCTGATGAAGGGTGGAGGTTAACAGTAGACTATCGTGGCCTGAACGAAGTGACGCCACCACTGAGTGCTGCTGTACCAGATATGTTAGAGCTCCAATATGAACTGGAGTCAAAGGCAGCCAAGTGGTACGCCACAATCGACATCGCCAATGCATTCTTTTCAATTCCTTTGGCAGAAGAGTGCAGGCCACAGTTTGCCTTCACGTGGAGGGGTGTCCAATATACCTGGAATCGACTACCCCAGGGGTGGAAGCACAGCCCCACTATTTGTCATGGACTAATTCAAACTGCACTGGAAAAGGGTGATGCCCCTGAACATCTACAGTACATCGATGACATCATTGTGTGGGGCAACAAGGCAGAAGAAGTGTTCAAGAAAGGACAAAGAGTAATTGAGATTCTTCTGAGAGCTGGGTTTGCCATAAAGAAAAGCCAGGTCAAGGGACCAGCACAGGAGATTCAGTTCTTGGGAATAAAATGGCAAGATGGACGCCGCCATGTGCCTATGGAGGTTGTCAACAAGATAGCAGCTATGTCTCCACCGACCAACAAGAAGGAAACACAAGCTTTCTTAGGACTTGTGGGATTTTGGAGGACGCACATTCCAGGTTACAGTCAGCTGGTGAGCCCTCTCTATCAAGTGACCCGAAAGAAGAACCATTTTGAGTGGGGCCTTGAGCAACAACAAGCCTTTGAGCACATCAAACAGGAGATAGCTCGGGCGGTAGCTCTTGGGCCTGTTCGGACAGGACCAGCTGTGCAAAGTGTGCTTTACACATCAACTGGGGAGCACGGCTTCACATGGAGCCTCTGGCAGAAGATACCAGGTGAAACTCGGGGTCGACCATTAGGATTTTGGAGCCAGGGATATCGAGGATCAGAAGCCCACTACACTCCAACTGAAAAGGAGATACTGGCAGCATATGAGGGGATTCGAGCCGCTTCCGAAGTTGTTGGTACAGAAGCACAGCTCCTCTTGGCACCGCGATTACATTGGATGTTCAAAGGAAACATCCCTTCTACACACCATGCAACCAGTGCTACCTGGAGTAAATGGGTAGCGAAAATCACGCAACGAGCTCGACTGGGAAAACCCAACTGTCCAGGAATCCTGGAAGAGATCATGGACTGGCCAGAAGGTAGAGATTTTGGAGCACTGCCTGAGGAGGTGGCTCGTGCCCAAGAAGCACCACCATATAACGAGTTACCAGAAGATGAAAGGCAGTATGCTCTGTTTACTGATGGATCCTGTCGTGTGGTAGGAAACCATCGAAAGTGGAAAGCTGCTGTGTGGAGCCCCACAAGACAAGTCGTTGAGGCCACTGAAGGAGAGGGCGAGTCAAGTCAGTTTGCAGAAGTAAAAGCGATCCAACTAGCCCTAAAGATTGCTGAACGAGAAAAGTGGCCAGTACTGTATCTCTACACTGACTCCTGGATGGTGGCTAACGCCCTGTGGGGGTGGCTACAGGAGTGGAAGAAGACCAATTGGCAGCGCAGAGGTAAACCCACCTGGGCTGCTGCACTGTGGCAGGACATCGCTGCCCGAGTGGAAAACGTGGCTCTAAAGGTACGTCATGTAGATGCCCACGTGCCCAAAAGCCGTGCCACCGAAGAACATCAAAACAATGAGCAAGTAGACAAGGCTGCTAAAATTGAAGTAGCTCAGCTGGACCTGGACTGGGAGCGCAAGGGTGAGCTATTTGTAGCTCGATGGGCCCATGAAACATCCGGGCATCTCGGGAGAGATGCAACGTACAGATGGGCTCGTGATCGAGGGGTGGACCTGACCATGGAGGCCATCTCACAGGTCACTCATGAATGCGAAACATGTGCTGCAATCAAGCGAGCCACACGAGTAAAGTCTCCCTGGAACAGAGGGCGATGGCTGAGTTTTCGATATGGTGAGGCCTGGCAAATGGACTATATTGGACCATTGCCACGAACACGCCAAGGCAAGCGCTACATACTCACCATGGTGGAAGCAACTACTGGTTGGCTTGAGACGTACCCTGTAAATCATGCCACTGCCCGAAATACCATCTTAGGTCTTGAAAGGCAAATTTTATGGCGACATGGTACTCCTGAAAGAATTGAATCAGACAATGGGACCCATTTTCGAAATAATCTCATAAACTCCTGGGCAAAGAAACACGGCATTGAGTGGGTGTATCACATCCCTTATTACCCACAAGCGTCTGGAAAGATTGAAAGATACAATGGACTGTTGAAGACTATGTTGAGAGCATTGGACAATGGGGGATGGAAACACTGGGATATAAATTTAGCAGAAGCCACTTGGCTAATTAACACCAGAGGATCTGTTAACCGTCCTGGTCCTGCCCAAACAAAACCCCCTTCATACTGTGGGAGGAGATAAGGTCCCTGTAGTACACACGGGGAAATGGCTGGGGAAGGCAGTGTGGGTTGCTCCTCCCTTGGGAAAAGGCAAGCCCACTCGTGGGATTGTTTTTGCTCAGGGACCTGGATGTACTTGGTGGGTAATGCGGGAGGATGGGGCTACTCAGTGTGTGCCTCAAGGAGATTTAACCTTGGGGGGGAAATAATCTGTGGGTTGAGTTGTATGTTGCAGGAAGTGATGGAGGAAGTAGGAACGACGAAGAGTGAACCAGATACGTGCGACGATGACCCAAACCTAGCCGGTGCTGGAGTCCAACAGTCAAACACACTGCTCTGTCCTGAACATCCATCTTGACAGATGGGAGCCAAGTCACTGAACATCTGAAGGAGTGAAGAAAGCTTACGGAATGGATAAATGAGTGTTATGTGGGACCTGGGCATGACGTAAATGGTATGGAATAAGGGGTGGAGACTGTACCGGGTCTGGCTGAGCCAGAATTGGTTTTCCCCTGTAGCAGCCCTCATGGTGCTGTGTTTCATGTTGGGAGCTGGCAGGGTGTTGATAGCACACTGGTGGTGTGGCTACTGCTGAGTGGTGCTTACACAGCACCAAGGCTCTTTCCGACATTTCCCCCCCCACAGTGGGACGGGGTGGGCAAGATCTTGGGAGGGGACACAACCAGGACAGCTGACCCCAACTGACCAAAGGGATATTCCAGACCATATGACGTCTGCTCAGTATAAAGCTGGGAGAAAGGAGGAAGGGGGTGGGGTCACCCTTGGTCCTCCGAGGCAACCACTACGCATATTGGAGCCCTGCTTCCTGAGAAGGGCTGACATCGCCTGTTCATGGGAAGTAGAGAATAAATCTGTTTTCTTTTTTTTTTGCTTCCGCGCACGGACCTTTGCTTTGCTTTGCTTATATTAAAACTGCTGTTGTTTTACCCACAAGGGCTGGTTTTTTTTTTTTCCTATCTTATTTTCTTTCTCCTCTTTGCCCTGTTGAGAAAAAAAGGGGAAGGGGGGGAAGTGATAGAGCGACTTGGTGGGTACCTGGCATTTAGCCAAGGTCAAACCACCACACAGGGTCAACATTGAATTCAGACCAGGTTGCTCAGGGTTTTGTTCAGTTGGGTCTTGGAAAAACTCCAAGAACAGAGACTACACAACCTCTCTGGGCAACCTGTGCCACTGCTTGACTGTCCTCATAGGAAAAATTTTTTCCTTATATCTAGTCTGAACCTGTCATCTTTCAACATATGTCCATTTCGTCTTGTCCTCCCAATATGCACTGCTGTGAAGAGCTTGGCTCCTTCTTCTCCATGACCTCCTTGTTGATACTGGAAGACTGCTATTAGGTTCCCCCCCAAAGCCCAGTTCTCTCCTCTTCCTTTTTCCCTCCTCTCTCCCGCTGTCTACATCCCTCCAAATGTCAGCTTTGCCCTTGAGTGTATTGACTGGTCCTCCCAATTTGGTGTCATCTGCAAACTTGGTAAGTGTGCACTCTCTCATCTCCATCAGATCATTGATAAAGATATTAAATAGGACAGGTCCCACTGTGGTACTCCTCTTGTCATTGGCTTACAGGTAAAATATAATCTATCAACCACTACTCTCTGAGCCTTATTATCCAACCATATTTTTACCTATCTGGTTGTCTGGACCAGATCCAGGTTAGGACTGTAACATCTTAAACTGGATACAAGAATATTGCAGAAGAGGATGTTCAAAGCCTTGTTAAAGTCAAAGTAAATAACACCCACAAATCCAGTCATTTTATCATAGAAGGCAATTGGGTTGGTCAGGCATGATTTTCCCTTCAACCTGTAATAGGGTCAAAATTTTCATATTAAATGAAAATACTCAGAATAATTAGTCAGAGGAGACACCTATTGTCTGAATTTCAGTTGGGCCACACAACGCAAAAGGCATTATTTTAGGGCATACACCAGAGAACAACATTAGGTGTCTAAACTATGTTGCGAGTGGAACTGTTGAAAATCTACAGCCATACAGACTTTCCAGGTTTCTAATGATTTTCATAAGTTTAGAACCTATATTCTGTTAAAAGACTAAATTCTTCATTGGATTTGGGACTCTTACCATATATGATGGGCATCCTCTGAAGGAGAATCAGTGTTATATTGTGAATGAGTCTTAAATTTGTATGATTCATAATTCATCCATTGCCACAGTTGAAATGTTTTCAGTGAATGAAGCTGAAAGATGCAGAGGAAAAAGGTAGTTCAAAATTTTAAAGGTTAAGACAAATGAATATTGGTCAAGGGAGTTGGATTCTGTCCCCAACTTTGTCGCACAGACCTTATGTAGCGTTAGACAAAGCACTTCAGTAACAGTTTAGAAAATCATTGTCGTGGTTTAACCCCAGCGGGCAACTAAGCACTGCACAGCCACTCAATCCCCCCTGGTGGGATGGGGGAGAGAGACAATCAGAAGAGTAAAAGTGAGAAAACTCATAGGTTGAGATAAAGACAGTTTAATAGGGAAAGCAAAAGTTGTGTCCACAAGTGAAGCAAAACAAGGAATTTATTCACTACTTCCCATTGGCAGGCAGGTGCATCAGCCATCTCCTGGAAAGCAGGACTCCATCATGCATAATGGTTACTTGGGAAGACAAACGCCATCGCTCCAAACGTCCCCCCTTCCTTCTTCTTCCCCCAGTTTTATATGCTAAGAATGATGTCATACGGCATGGGATATCCCTTTGGTCAGTTGGGGTCAGCTGTCCCAGCTGTGTCTCCTCCCAGCTCCTTGTGCACCCCCAGCCTCCTCACTGGTGGGGTGGGGTGAGAGGCAGAAAAGGCCTTGACTCTGTGTAAGCACTGCTCAGCAGTAACTAAACCATCCCTGTGTTATCAACACTGTTTTCATCACAAATCCAAAACATAGCCCCATACTAGCTACTATGAAGAAAATGAACTCTATCCCAGCCAAACCCAACACAATCATGAACCTGATATTTTCTTATCTTGGAGTACTTGATGCTACAAATGTAATGACTTTATTTTAAGATAAGTCTTTGTACACAGTTAAACAAAATTTGCGCTAAATTCTTCACTGCAATTCTGATTTTCCTGCAATATAGAAATCATTTTTGTAACTTGAAATATAAGCAATAATAATTGTCTTTTCTGTCTTTTTCACTCTTCAGATATTAAAACAATAGCAGCAGCTAAAAATATTTCTCACATTCATTTCCTAAAATGCTGTATGAATAGTCCAGTTTCAAAATTGTATATGATCAGCTGTCACAAGATGGCACTACAGGGAATCTGGTGGTTGTGGTTTAACCATGTTAACCAAGTTAATATCTTTGGTGCAAGCTGTGGAGTCATATCCATCCCTAAATCTGAATTAATTTGTTAGTTTATAAGAGATGTAGTTGTCATCAGGTCCGTAAATCCTTTGTTGCTTTCATCTTGAATCTCATCACTTACTCGGCACAAATTGTCCTCCATAGATAATTGATGTCGAGCCTCATCAATGAGCAGGTTGAAAAGTTCATTCTCTGTTGTGAAATTCTGTAAGATTTCTCCAGAACACCTGCAAAATTTTGTGGTATATTCATCTGAGTTTTGGTTTTTTTCTCTCTTCTGCTGTCCCTGGAACAAATTGATAGACAGCTATAATAGAAAATTATTATCTGGTGAGAAGGACTAAAAATAATCAGACTCATAAGTGTTTTTTCTAACACTAACCTAACAAATAGAGTGTGAATATAGATCTAATAGGCAATGAGATAATAAAACTATAAAATGGTCACCAACCTAGACTTCTATCAAAGTCCAGCTGTTCACCTAGTAAATTGCTTCTTTTGATGTCATTGTTAGTCTCTCTTAATTTTCACATTATTGAAAAAAGAGACAGAAAATAAAATATAGCTTAGATTACAATTATCTTAGAATCCACCTCTTATTTTAGTAGGATAAATGCCCCACATTCCAGCTGTATATTAAATTTTTTACATTTCTTCACAAGCTCTGGAGTAATAGCTATTAATTCTGGCATAAGTTTCTGATTAAGACTGCATAAATCATGCAGCGCTTTCTAGAATACTTTTAAGATGGGAATGCCTAGTAAGAAAAACTCTTAAATTTAAATAGCACTGATCATCTCCCAGAAACAAAAATGCTGTAAAAACTGTGCACTCAGTCTTCTATTCCTGACTCACACTAATAGTAGTGCATTCCAGATCTGTTTGTCAAGTCACTTGTCATCAGCCTTAAAGGCTACTTTCATAGCTCCTTAATCCTAAAGCTACTAAATTCTTAGACTATGCCTATGCTAGTAAAAGTTCCCTGGCATATTTTTGGCCCATGCCTAATATTGTCCCAAATTATTCTTGGGCATGTTTTGGGAGTTAGAATGTTTGGGGGCCTTTCTCTCTTCTAGAAGGTAGTTTGGTTTCAGTCCCCCTTTTGGAGACCTACCTAGAGACTTCATTAGAATAGCTGCAGTCGTTCTGTGCCAGTTGGCCTCAATTATCAGGAAAATTTCTTTGGCACATTTAATGTACTGGTATAGATGAAGCCTTTGATACTTAGCATCAGCTGCAATAGCCCCCTATGGTGTTTCAGGGTATAGTCAGATCTGTAGGAAAGGAAAAGGAGAAGAGAGATTCTTATTTATGTGTTTCTTCTAAAAGGGGCACTTATTTGTGCATGTTGAAGTGATCTAAAACTTAGCCCTTGACAGAATGATCTCTGCAGACTAGTATAAAAGCACTTCCTAACTACTGATTCCCTAAATATGTCCCAGGCTGTAGGTCCCTTAAGACTTATCTACATTTCACTGTATTATCATTTGCTGACACTGCAGCAGCTGAAGAAATCAGCATGCCAGCATCATTCAAAGAGCAGAAATCATCTTGTCCAATGTTGACTGTATACTCTTCTATTAAATATTACATAAAACATTAGTCTTGCACAAATTATATGATGCTCAGGTTCTCTGATGTGTTACAGACTTTCTACTGAGGGCATATAATATTAATAGAGATGATAGAGATGATCATAAACTGCTTTGCTTGGACATAGCTGAGTCAGCAGTTTTCCCCCTCTGTCCCCAGTCTTCTAACGAGGCTTCTAGGTCACAGTCCCAAAGAACTGTGTCAGCAGCTGGTGTCTGAAGTACATAAATACTCTTGTCAAGTCCCTTTTCCCATGGCCACATACTGGGACTGTTAAGAAAATTGTCATAGCACTGGAAGTATCTGATTAGGGGAAATATAAGGTTTCTTTATGCTACCAGATTATCCAAGGCCATCTTAACACAGAATAAGTTCTGTTTATGGAAGTTTTTCTTGTGTTATACCTGAAGGAATAAGGTCTGTCATTACAAAATGTTTAATCTGTACTTGCATATGGCTACTTTTTAAACAAAATAAACAGTTGAGCTACACATACAAGAAATGTTCCAAGAAATGGAGAATTTGCATAGGTTGGTTTGAAATTGTAAAGGATATTTATTTTCAAAAATATTCCAAGTCACAAAATGGTTAATATGGTTTTTAGTACTGGATCTCTTGAAAAAGTATCAGGGATTCTTTAATGAAACAAGCTGTCAAGTCAAAGTGCTGTACCCTTGTGGGAAAATAATGGAAGATTGGCAAGGAGGATTGTAAACACACTCAAGTGACTTGCAGCTGGGTTGTTGAGAAACACATATATCATACTAACTGTTGTTTAGCCTTGTGTGTTGGACAAGTAGAACATCTGTGTTTAGATAACATAGGCCTGTGACAAACTCAGAGGCACCCTATGAATATGCTTGAGATTCCTGCCCTGGTGTGGGAAAGATCAAAGCACAGTAGTAAACTATGCCTGCACAAATCCCTGATAAACAGGTGAAAATAGCAGGTACAGTGATCCTCTAGCATGGATCAAGCTCCATGGTGCCTGTGTCCCCGCTTGTGTGTCTCTGCTCAGGTGCTGCTTCGGGGATCCCTGTCGCGGATGAAAGCATTGACACGGTAATGATTTAGTAAGAAATCTAGATTTATTAATATCTAACAGCAATTTATCATTACAAAATAATTCAGAAATGCTGAAAGAAAGAAAAGCGACTTATTCACAGATTCTAAAATGACAAGATTCACACTAACTTACTTAACAGTACCTTAATTTATACATATGTACATGCGCATACACAAAACGGACAAACACACACACAGAAACAAAAGTATTTGGATTCAGTAGAATGAAGTACGTACCTACACACCAATAAACAGAGAAAGAACAGGTGAAAAAGAAGCTAGCTCAAAGGAAAATTCCCTTCTCAAGATTAGAGCAAATACTCACAATGCCTTGGCATTCCTCAACGGGCGATAATATACGGACTCAAGTGGGGGACTTCGCCCTGGCCTTCCGTGTGGAGCAGACAACACCTTAAGGGTTTGGTACCTGAGAGGTGTCCCAGCTCAGGGGAGATGCTGGTCACAGGCCCACTGCAATCCAGGAGAGCTCAAAGGGTCTCCCTGGTGGTCGCCATTTATAGGGTCCAAGATAATTGACTTTTGTCAGATACCTTTTGCTCACGCCCAGCTCGAACAATTAAGTATTCTGGTGCCTTCCAGCAGTTGCACAAGTGTGGGCCTGTCAGCCCTGCACAGCTGTGGGAGATTCAATACTTAAGAGCCAAATCTACATTGGCTGGTCAGCTCAGCTAGAGAGCTCTGTTTGAGGAGCTCTGCTCAGGGAAGCTCTACTTGGGAGAACTCTGCTTGGTGAGCCAGGCAGGAGCTCTGTCCTGCGCTGGCTTGGAGGAGAAGCAGGCCCTAGAAGAAAGATAGGTCAGCTCGGGGAAAGTATGGAACTGTTTCTGGGAGAGAGAGTTGATGACTGTCTAGTTTCTGATTTGTTTATTATGAAGTAAGAGCTTGGATGAGAGCATAAGTATGTATTGTTGTATGAGTATGTGTTAATGTAAGAATAGAAAAAGAGATATTAAGGAAAATAAACAGCCCCTGCCCTGCAGAAAGAAAGAACATTGTGATGTGTGAATTATTTTGGCCACTACAACTTAGTACAACTTAACATACAAATTAATACAACTTATTTAAATTTAATACACACAAGAACTTGATGAATGTGCAACTCTGTTATTGTTCCCATTTGACCATGTCCCAGGCACAGGTGTGCCAGGCCCTTAGGAGATGATGGGTGTTATAATGGTTTTGGAGCAATTGGGAGGGGCAGGAGCCAGGCTTGTTAAGGGGATGCCTTAATGTTATCAGTCCTTATCTCCACAGACTGGTGTATAGCTCGGGGGATGTGGGTGGAATCGCACCAAGCAGCCCAACAAGGAGGGGTGGGGAGGGGTAAGAATTGCACCACCACAATCCCCTGGTTGGTGAGGTAATGAGAATAAACTTACTCTTTGCATTTCATCCATGGTTTTGTGGTTGTTCCTGTGTCCTACCTGTGCTGGCTGACACAGCCCTGTTTTAGAAATTGTATCTTTGAACTGTATCTCCCTTTAAACTTTGCACAACAGCACATGATCAGTAATATGTCAGACACAAATGTCACTTAAAAAAATCCCTGGTATTATTTCATTTCATACTCACTTTATTCCTCCTGTCCCAGAAGATGAGAAGAATCTTTCTTATTTCTCACACAACCAATTCCAGCAAGGATATTATATTCTGATACAAAAGAAAAATCTTTAAAGTGAAATTGGAGAGGTAAGGAAGATCAGAAAATTACTAATAGTCAATAATGTAGGACTATGTTTCTGCTGTAATTTATTTGCTGTTTTCCCATGCAGACTGATGGCATAACATACTGCAGAGCTATGTCTGTTGCTTTTTGATTTTATAACTTTTTCAGCTGGTGATATACCACCAATATATCATTCAATAAAAATATTTTTTCTGCTTTATTTTCTACTTCATTAGACTTTTTTAACCTGTTGCATTTTTTGTACTAAATTTCCACCAGTTTTGTTTGACCTCTATTGATATTGTTGGTTCACTGTATTACTGTAGCTAGTAGTATTTTATGATTCCTAGTGTTACTGAAAAACTCGGAATAAAACTTATCAACACCAATTTGATGCAGATAAGCAGACACTTCTTTATTGACGGCCAGGTGCGCGGGTGAATCCTTTCACTAACGACGCACACCATGCACCAAAATCATACATCTTATATAGAACTCATTCATACATATTCATTAAGTATTCATGCATAAACATAACAATTCCTGGAAATCATTATCATACTCTCCTCCTATTTCCGATTCTGCGCAGTAGAGTCCAGAAACACCTGGAAATGGGTCTGGGGTGTAATGTGAGTCGGTGGTTAATGAGTCGGTGGTCGCGATCTCCCCCTGTCGGAATTACCTATTGCTTGAGGACACTGTTTCTTGGCTTAAACTTACATGTTGCTTCAGCCGATTTCCCCATTTTCCCATTAATCTGGATTCTGACATCTCTCTGCATTCTTTCAGGTTATTAAATACCTTATAAGTAAATGCTATATCCAAATTATCTTGAATCTTAAGCCTGTTATCTATAGTTCTAAATGTTCCTACTAGGTGATTCTGACCAATTCTTTCGGCCTTGGTACAGGGCTGTACAGGGGAGTTCGTAGTAGCCTCGGTTCCTGTATAGAGTGCAAATGTAGCATAGGATTTCTACTAAATATCTCCTATAATTCTATATTCTTATTGAAATTAAACAAATTAATACTAATCTATATTAAATCGATAACATATCAGTAACACTAGAGGATTTTGAGATTTTCTGTCATTCCTGGATTTTTTTTTTAAAGAAAAGTACTTTTCATCCATTGTTATCACAACTTGTATTTTTTTTTCTAGAGGCAGGTGCATTTGCAAAACTTATGTTTCCTTTGATTCATAGTTTCAGGACACTGTACTTCAGGTACATTTCAGAAATCAAGTTAGAAAATTCTTCCTTGGATTCTTGCTATCTGACAGATTTAGATAGCTGTTGTTGATCTCTGAGAAGGGATGCATCCTACTGGGATAAATATAACTTGTGCTGTTCTGCAGAATCATCATATGAAGAAGATGCAGTGTCTTATGACAGCTTTCATAAGCATTAGAAATATCAATAAGAAATTTTGCTGTGAAACATGTTATGTATGTTCTGCTTCACTGACGGTACAATGCACACAGGAATTCTGATCAAGCAGTTCTCTAATTATCTTAAAATGGTGTATTTTACAACAAAAAGTGAGTATAGTAGCTCTAAGTTTCACACAGTCAAACTACAACATACAATGTGTTTGAATAAGCTAAGGAAAAATATCAGAGAAAACTATGTCTGGTCTGTCATCTACCTGGACTTCTGTAAGGCCTTTGATATGGTTCCCCACAACATTCTTTCTGCTAAATTGTAGAGAAATGGGATTGATGGATGGACTGTTAGATGGATAAAGAACTGGCTGGATGGCTGCATGCAAAGAGTTATAGTCAATGGCTCAATGTCCAAGTGGAAAACAGTAATGAGTGGTGTCCCTCAAATGTCTGTACTGGGACCAATGCTATTTAATATAGAATAGAATAGTTCAGTTGGAAGGGACCTGCAATGATCATCTAGTTCAACTGCTTGACCACTTCAGGGCTGACCAAAAGTTACAGCATGTTGTTAAGGGCATTGTCCAAATGCCTCTTAAACACTGACAGGCTTGGGGCATCACCCACCTCTCTAGGAAGCCTGTTCCAGGGTTTTGTTACTGAGTGTTACTGATTTGTTATTAATTTGAGCTGATTTTAATGATTTTTGGTGATTTTGATAAGGAATGATTAGGCCTAATCAATTAAATGAAATTTTACATGAGTATCGGTTTTATAAAAAGATAGTAGTGTAATGTTTTAAGTAGTCATGGAAATACTGTATTTAGTTTAGAGTAATCATACAACCAGTTATGCTGCTACAAAGTCCTTTGTAAAGTCCCAGGCTAAGGTCACGTAGGCTGGTAATAATCATTAACCACATTTCTAGTCAAAGAATAAGATTCATGACCATTGTTAGGCTGTTCAGTAAGGACAATTTATTGCACTGTAGAACAGGTGTTCTAAAAGATACATCGTGAAAGGGCCTTGAAGCATGTTAAAATTGCAATGTGAGCCAAAAATCCTTGGGTCAAGGGTGTTGGACGGTCTCTCTTTTAGGTCAGTAGTCCATGGTGGTCGCAAAAGCAGCCCCCCAACTGCGCATGACCGGAAAGGGGTGGGAATAAGAAAATGAGTTGCAGGGATTATCATGGTTATGTATGAGAACTTGATTAATATGTATGACTGTATCCTATATAATCAGCATGCTACATGAGTTAGGGTGTGTTGTTGGTGAGATGACTCCCCTGCGCACCTGGCCGTTAATAAAGGAGTGTCTGCTTATCTACATCACATTGGTGTTGATAAGTTCTTTTATCCCATTTTGGTGACAATAGCACCTCTGTGATAACATTTAAGAACGGTTAAAAACTGCTGCACAACTGCATCTGGGAGAGAGGAGTGAGAATATGTGAGAGAAACAACTCTGCAGACACCAAGGTCAGTGAAGAAGGAAGGGAAGGAGATTCTCCAGGCACCGGAGCAGAGATTCCCCCGCAGTCCCTGGTGCAGCCCATGGTGAGGCAGCTGTGCCCCTGCAGCCCATGGAAGTCCACAGGGGAGCAGATCTCCACCTTGCAGTCCTGGCAGGACCCTACACCAGAGCAGGTGGATGTGAGCTGTGTCACAAACTGTTTGCAAACAAGAAACTGTTCGTAAAGAGGATGTCTCAAACAACCCGAGTGGGATGCCCTGGGGTGGAGAAGTGGAGCAAGCTCTGAGGAGGTGGGACAGTGGTCCGTTTCTCTCCCCCTCCCTCCTGTTGTTGCCCAAAGACAGAACTTGCCTGACTATGCAGCTACAAGCCAGAGAAAGTGAGAACCTTCTGGAACAACTTACTGCTCATGTCTAAGAAAGACTATATAAAGGCAATACCCCACATGTGTCTTTGTCAATCCACCACCTATGGACCAAGCTGGCTGCTCTGCGGCAATGTGGAATCCAAGGGTGGTGATTCCCCTTTTCCTATCCCCTCCTGTGAGAGACTGGAATGTTAAGTGATTGTCTCAAAGCTTGCTTGTGTGTCTGCTTTGAGTCAAGGGTGGTGTCAGTAATGCCTCAACATTCATCAAGGACCAGCTGTGGGCTTTGTAATTAATCTCAATTACAAGCAGCAACATGGTAAAACACTCATGCTCCAGCAATTCTATCTTATCAATGGCTGTGCAGACGCAGTTTATCTTTCAACATAGTTAAACTCAGTAATCCTATTATTGTAATGAAGCATAATGCATGAATTCTCAAAAAAAAAAGAGTCCAAATTAAATACATTTTGAGACACGGATATAGCCTTTATGCAGAATCTGGGATTTCTGCATAGATTTGTTATTAAATACGTAAGTGAATAAACATTACTTGATTTGTAGCTGTTCTACCCTAAAGGATTGTCACATCCCGCTCAGATGAGGGAGACAAGTGACTCAGATTCGTAAATCCCCAATAGAGAGGACAACAGTTAGACAAGTCTCAAAGTCCAAACATTTATTAACTACCCACAATGTGCTAATTGAACACATGATAATTGGCTAAGTATATAGCAAGTTGTGGCAAGCAATACAATATGCCTTGCATTGCTTAATGGGAAAGGGAAAAGAGGGAGATAGAGGGAATGGGGAAATACAGATCACCGGTCTGGGTTTCTGCGCTGATCCTGCCAGCCAGGGTTCCAGGAGGCACAGGAGGCAGCCGGCTTTTTTGCTTGCATCCGTCTCCTTCGCTCCACTGCACTCTCCAGGGCCCCCCCCTTTCTTCCCCCCCCTTGATTTATACCCACTTTCCTTGGGTCCGTCCCCTAGGTCGACCCACATACCTACGTATCCCATGTACGGGGAGGGGTAAGGTGTTTCATGGGATGATGTAATTAGCATGATCATGTTAGCCCTCGTTAGCATATTGAGGGGTGTTAACTTTAATATGCATTTTGTGGATAATGAAGCAAAGGTCATTCACCGGACAGATGGCCCTTAAAATTTGTCCTGGTGCCCCAGAGCAGAGCTGTCCTGTCTCCACAGGGCTCCCTCCTCCAGCCCCATCTTGTGTTATTCGGACAGCCTTATCAGCTTCGACCTCCACACCATCCACCCTGGGACTCATAGTTTTGTCTTGCGAGTGTTTGAGGCATTTCTTCGATCAGCCGCAACTTTTGCTTTCTCAGGCTGTTTTTCTTAGTGTCTCACAGGCCTGGTTTCTTATCTCTCACAATATGTTTAACAAAATTGTGGTGCATTTAATAATTGGCTTCTTTTAGTTCTGGATCTGTTACGTTCCCAAATCCTTCCTTGTTCAAGCCCTAGTAATACATGTTCACACAGTGAACAGTACTAAGGAATAAATCTAGCTGAAAAGGTATCTTTTTTCCTAGGTGAGTTCTCAGTTTCATCAGTTCCTTGTTCTGGCTCCTCACATAGCTGCAGGAATACAAGCACCTATAAGCACCTAAAAGATTAGATACAAATGATGACATGAACTGGTGAGTCTAAAGGAACTGTAGAACTGTACTCTTAGTGACATTCACTAGTAATCTATTGTTTTCCACATAAAATATTTGAGTCAGAAGGAAACATTTTTATCTGATTTTTGTTAGATTTTTTTTAAAAATATCTAATTTGCATATGTTAATGACAAGTTTTTAAAGCAACTAATCAAAACAAAAGCACAGGGGTAAAACGTCAATGAAGATATTAGAAACATTAAACTCCCTATTTTTAAAAAATTATACAGTTCCGTATCAAACTCATTACCCTAGAAAGGAAGAAGGAAATTTCACTGTATCAGTAGTACAAAAAATGCTGATTGTTGAGTTTATATACTTTCTCTTCCATCCCTGAAAGCAAATATTTAGATTTTTAAGTAACTGGCCTTTAAAGAATAAATTAAATTGAAATTTCTGATTACTTTTTATAGCTTATATTTATTTTATACTCCATTGTCATTGTATTCCTAAAAGTCTTTCCTTATGCTGACTACATACATTTTTTCTTGCATATTTCTTGGAACAGAGACTAGTACATGGTATTAGATGTTTTAAAGTACTTTGCAGTTCTGAAAATTAATATAACAGGCAGTCAATTTAGGAAAAGGTAATTCAGCAGCCCCATCTTTCAATTCTTGAGCATTTCCTTGTAACAGGTAGGAAGACTTATACTAGATGGATGGGATTGGTTTGTTTAGCTAGATAGCATGGAAGAGTTCAGCTGGGTGTGAGTGGAGATTGCTCTGATATGATTATAAAGCTCAAGAAAAGAGCACTCTTGGAAAAAAAAATCTTCTGAATGAAGAAGGAATACTTTGTTGTATTATATATTCTTCTCACTTTTTTTTTTTTCTTTTAAGATTCTGTGTTCTGGCCATCTGGTTCCCTCTCACTTCCTTTGGTTCTGTTGAAGCAAACAAGATTTTTGTTGAAAGACTGTTGAAAAGATCAATATTATTTAGCACATTATTGAATTCCAAAGACATTAATACTCAAGTTTTTCACTCTTCTGATAAGCTCTGTTGCAAAGAAAAAAGGCTAGAAATTATTGCATGTGAATTTATCAGTGTTTATTTACCATGAGCGGAATTTTCAAAATTTTACACTATGAGAGCCTGAGCCTCCTTTCAAAAAATGGTCTGACACTTAAACCAGATTGCCAAAGATATGCATATCCCAAATTCAAAAGAATATTTAAACTCCTAACACCTGTTTAGTGCCTCAACTTCCTATCAATTTCCTTAACTAGGTAACAGGATCTTAAATACTCTGTTGATTCTGTACCTAGATATCTAATGTTACAAATAGATACCAACTCCTACTTTGAAAAGTATCTATGTAGAGTATATACCTAAATCTATAATCTACCATCTATTAATGAAACCTGATGGAATGATTCATACAACTTGAAGATGAAAATCAGTTGTGATAATCTATTTGGAAAATGTTGATTGTTTAAAAATAAATAAGTCGTGATACGTTGTACGTGGTACTTTATGACAAAATTGACTTTACCTGCTTCAAGTCACTTACAATCTGGAAGCAAATTATCTTGAATGCATATGGATTACTTTCTAATATTTAAAGCACATGCTAGTGTCTTTTATAAATGCCTTATATCACTAAACATCACAAAAGATCTGGGTGAGCAGCTCATTGCACAATATATAATGCTTAGGGTGAAAAAACCTGAATTATCATGGGGAATATCAGTCTGAATAATAAATGCCATGGGCCTTTTCTATTAATACTACAATATGTTTGAGAATTTTTAAAATTCTAAAGAGTTATGCCCTGACCTTCATCTAAGATGGGGGGGGAGGTTCTATATCAGACATTATTTTGGTATGTGATATATTTATTTATGATAAACTATGAGTTTGGAACGGCATGATTGCTCATTTTAACCGATTACTCTCAAAACTGCGGCCTTACAAATTCCAGGTGAGCTGCATTCTATCACAGGGGATATTTAAGATCTATAAGAGTCTCAGTTATTGACATCAGCATGCACTGGATGCCTAACTTTCCCTTCTCATTATTCGCCAGATATAGCTCAGCTTTCTCAGTGCTAACCAGCTCACTGCTTGCCAACTGCCAGAGCTCTCCCAGGATCTGACCCAAACATTTCTCTCCCATGCAGGGGTGATGCTTGAACCAGTTATATATAAACTGAGCACACCCAACACTGAGGACTTACATGTAGCACATAGAGCCAAAATGTGATTTGTAACTCCCCTTCAGTGGTTTGGTTCCATCCTCAGCCTGCTAAAATTGCCTTAAGTTTGTGGTAGAGTTTGATGGTGAAGATATGCTTGTGAGGGATATGTGCATCTCCCTCAGGCAGAACAGGCACCCAACATTCCTGTAGCCTGTCTGGGAAACTACTGTTTAAAAGCAGGGCAGCAATGTCATTCTGCTTCAAAGGAGCAATTTCTAAACAAGTTTTGGATACAGGTTTTAGAAGTCGGTTTGATCTCCTCTTTGGAAAGAAAAGTAAGCACCATCTTCTAATACTGCATAAGATGTTTTGCACCAGGAGGTGCTGGTCCATTATGATCCCAGCAAGAAAGGCATTTAGACTCTGTAAGGTATCATTTGAAATGCTATTTATTAGAGCTAACACTATAAGTAGAGAATAGAATAGATAATCTCACATCCCTTTAGAAGATGGGAACCCCAGGCGGTGTAGCATCAAATGAGCCTCTAATCCTGACGTGCGGAGTCACGACTTTACAACCAGTAAGGTTATAAAGAAGGTATGTTTATTCAGCGCTGGGTGCACGGGGGATCGCTCCTCCACAAACGTGCACATTTTGGAGCGAAAAGCAGCTCCTTTCTATAGCGTAAGTGTTTACATATTCATGATAATCCCGAGAATAGGGAGAGATATTACAATTAGTTTTGAGAAATCATTATCATAAATCCCGCCCCAAGTCCCTCCCCGTTGCGCCTGTGCAATGTCTCCTGATGGTCTTGGGCAGGGGTCTTCAGGATGAAGATTGAAGATTCCTCTTCTTCCTCTTATGACTTTTCACCCAATTAGGTCTCTTCAGCATGTCAATTTAGCATTCTTTGAATTCCCCTTCCTTATCTTGGGACTCAGTAGTTGCAGCTCCTCCCTTATCTCAAGAGCCCATCCTGCTGAGAGCCCACCCTGCTGAAAGGCCTGCATCCATTTTGTTAAGGTTTCTCACTTCAATCCATGTGCAGCAAGCTGGGCAGACCCCGTCCATAGAAGAGATTCCTCCATTTCAGTCATTCCAGCTATTATAGGATTGTCTTATAAGAAAACAACTCTAGTCATCCTTCCTATTGTCAAACAGAAAGGATGTTCTCATGAGAACTTCTTGCTGCACTTCTAGATAAAGGCAAGGCTACAAAGGTGGCATAATTGCTTGTACCAAGTGGAACTGTCTGCAGGCTTCTCTGTTTCAATGAGCTGGCTGAGTTTATGCTGCAGCCAAGGGATTTGTGCAGCACAACACAGGCCTGAAGGCCATGTTGTACGTGCAGCACAGCATAATACTGGCTAACTGCTATGTGGATCCCTAACTCCTTGATATACAATGGGTTTCCAGTCAGGATCACTATAGATGTCTAAGTACCTAACATTTTCTGAACTGTGTTTAAGTACTATATTGTTCTGGACATACTATTACATTTGGTTTCATAATTTACTTTTTAAACAGGCTATATAAAGGGTTTGTTTTGTTGTGGGGGTTAGACAAATATAAGAGACTCTATGGGTACAGTCTGCCCAGACATCCATGTTTATTAACAATATACACCTTGTGTACATATACACACACTAGCTACATACATATTTACTGCTTTTGAAGGGTTTTAGTTGTCTTCTGAAAAATGGACTAAAATGGGGCCCTAAGATGTCTCATTGTTTTAAAGGATAATTCATAACTTCAGTGAGTTACAATTAATATATTCTGAAAATGAACTACAAAAAGATGAAAAAAATTATAGATTTGTATTTTATGTTGAATATTCCATCTAACTAGATATGGAAGGTATTGCATATGGAAATTAATTTTAATTTCCAAATTTAAAAAAATCCCTCATTTATAAAATTGAGATGATCTTGTTTGTTCATTGAGGACATTCAAAATAATTATCAGTGTATTATCACTAATGTCCTGTGTTATCCTTTGTCAAGTGCAGTTCCCATTTATTCAGTAGGAGGTTTTTTTGATTAAGGACCGCAGAATTTTGTACCTCAACTGTAACTGCACTCCTGGTGCTTCATCATGAGAATTATATTATCTTAATGCTTCTCTCCTAAAGATCAAGGAGTTCCAAATGGGCTTTCACAGAGAAAGAGAAACTCTCTTAATGAGTGAACTAGGATAAACCTCCATGTTTTATGTAAACGTCTTATTCACTTAGATCCATGATAATAATTTCAACAAAATACTTAATTGAAACTGTATTATTGCTTTGCAATTCACCTTTAAAGAGTAACTTGAGCCTTTTTCATAGGGCATACTGTCATGGTTTAACCCCATGTTGGAAGTGTGGGAAAAGCAAAACAGCGGAAAACCTGCAAAACACCTGTTTCCTTAACACATGGTGCCCAGAACAAACCCAGGATGGGATAAAGATCCAGTGATTTGTGTTGCCGTGGCACCAAGGAGGAATGCGAAGCGAGGTGGAGGCCGCGCGGTCCCGTTCTTCCCCTTTTCTCAAGGAACATCTGACACGACCATGCAGATTTATCTCCTGCTCTTCCCCTTCTCTCAAGGACTGTTTTGCAGAACACTGCGGACCTTATCTCTCACTCTTCCTCTTTTCCCACAAAACCAGCACACACCTTGCACCAAAGAACGTGCTGTGTCGTTACTCAGGAAACAATGGCTTGGCCACAGTCCCACCCACTCACACATACATACTTAGATAGATACTACCCCAAATTTGTATCTAACTCGGAGGGACGAGAACCCGATACCAAATCAGAGGGACAGATCGATGGCTTTGTGCTCCTCCTCCTCCCCCCCCCCCCCCCCGCCCCGCCCCCCGCCCAGAAGGAATGCCTTTTGGTAAGATTTGGGCCCTCGGCTACACCGAGTGATTACCCGGGAATTAAGTGTGTGTGATTGCAATCGGTTTTGTGTGTAGAGCTATAGAGCCAACCTGCAGTTTGTGCATTTATTGCAGGCAATCTCAAAGAATCTGTAGATGTTGCATAAGAATAAACCCTGTTATTCGTGAACCTGACGGCTTCTCTTGAATGCAACCAGACCTACAGCATAGGGGCTGTTGGTGCATCTGGTGTCAGGCCTATAGTCACAGCCATAATTGGCATAGCTATTAAGAGAGAAGTCCAGCCGCCCCCAGCCCCTCTAATCTCTGAGGACTGGCTAGAACACAAGGGGATTCATCTCTTACCAAATGAATTCATTACCTTAAATGCAACAGCAATGTGGTCTCTTATAAATGGAAAGGAGAGGAGAGGAGAGGAGAGGAGAGGAGAGGAGAGGAGAGGAGAGGAGAGGAGAGGAGAGGAGAGGAGAGGAGAGGAGAGGAGAGGAGAGGAGAGGAGAGGAGAGGAGAGGAGAGGAGAGGAGAGGAGAGGAGAGGAGAGGAGAGGAGAGGAGAGGAGAGGAGAGGAGAGTCAAAGCAATCCGGATCACCATCCCTGGATCCAGTGTTGTCTCAGGTCCGGTAATCTTGGATAGTGGGTGCACACCCAGCAAAGTCTTCTGTCTCCTTTTAAGTTCACCTTATCAGCTGATTAGCATACTAGATGAGGAGGAGCAGGTATTCCAAAATCTCATTTCCATGAGAGATGAGGAAAAAGGTGGTGCAGGGGTTATGCACATGCATTGAGGGGGAAATGGGGGTGCACCACCCCTTGTCCAATTGAGTCGGTGGTTGTACTCACCCTGCCCCCCTCTTATCAGTTCTTGTCACCTCTTCAGTGGCGAAGGCGTGAAGTCATTAGCAAGGCCTGCATGGTGTCTGGCTTGCACAAGAGCCACAAAGCATTGGGTTTACACAATGGAGCCAGTGATTAGTGGTCCTTGTGCTTGATGAGAAACATTTGGTTTCACTCAGTCCATGTTTCCCCCCTTTGAGATTTATTTAAGAAGTTTGTCAATACAACTGCAAGGAAGTGGGGATGTCCATCCTTCGATACACTCCTGCTTCCTTGTGTAACCTTCCTTAGACTAATCACAAAGGCCACAGCTTGTCCTTGAGGTTTTCTGTGTCAATGAATGTTTGAGGCTTTACTTCTTTCAGTTCCTTACAAGGTGTTTATGAGGTTGTTTCAGAAATGAATCCTGTTGTCTGATTCAATTGTTTCTGGGGTGCCGTGTCACCATAAAATTTGCTTTCCAAGGCCCAAGATAATGTTCTTGGCAGTGGCATGGGTCCATGGTATGTTTCCAACCATCCAGTTTTATCACATTGTTTTTTATCACATTGTTTTTTATCACATTGTGATAAACAATACTGGTTGCATTAACATTTTGACCTCGGCGAGCAGTCTTGTTATAATTGACAAATACACAAGCATCCATCATAATAGATACTACTGATGGTTCCTCCTTATCACCTGTGAGCCGTAAGTAATTTAACACATACACCGCTTTTGCCAGTGGTTCTGCAGCAGCCAAGACCTCTCCCCCTTTTTGTTTTTGCAAAAGCGCTTTTAAAGTTTGATGCGCTCTCTGCACTATAGCTTTCCCCGTGGGGGAATGTGGTATAGCTGTGATGTGACGTATACCCCAGAGTTGACAAAAATGAGCGAATTTTTGAGAGGCATAGGCTGGTCCATTATCAGTTTCACGGGTCAATTGAACTAATTTCCCATATTCCCTGGCGCATTCCGCTCTACCGCGATGGTAACTTCTCACAGCTTAGTGCTTTTTCACAGCTCAGTGTTGCAGCTGTCCGCTGTTTTTCCCTGCTACCTTGGCACAACTCAGCAGTTTCTTATCTATCTTCCAAGGCCTGTTCTTCATCAAACCCTAGCTATTGCTCAGAGCTGTGTAAGGCTGACAGGCCAATGCCTCCCACATCTCCCCTTTCTTTGTTTTGCAGCTGCACCTGCAAGACTTATTTCGAGACTTCATCAATTAAGGGTTAGGCAAACTTCAAAAAACACAGCATACTTAAAATAGTTTCACAGAATGCTAGAAACAATACAGCAGTTACAGTTACTAGAGTAAGCTAATTTCAATACCCATAATTAGGGGATATGACTAAATACTACAAAAGTAAACAATAAGGAAAATACGGAATAGCAGACTTACTTAATGGGGTACTAACATTCAGATCCACAATTGCTGGGGAACCCTGGATGCAGCGAGAATTTAGAGTGCCCTTCCTCGCAAACCGGAAATCCTACGCGATGCGTCCATCCGTAGGTGAGGCATCCAACATCGCTGCAAGCAGGTCCAGCCTCATATATCTAAATCAACAGGCCAAAATAACTGGCAATTTTCTTTGAGCGGAAACATCTGATTTCATCCTCCTGTTGGGTTCCACCCAGAGCCTGGCCACCACTCAGGGGGGAAAACCAAGGGAGTTTCTAATAAGGTTAAACACTTGAGTTCCTAATTCTTAATATGGCTAAACAAAGGAAGTTGAATACACACTTTCTTACAGCATTTCATCCTTATTAATAACTACATTTTGTCTAAGCTACATCTTCCACTAGTGACTAGTAAGCCTATATATTTCATCAAGGAGTTGCAATTACTGTCAGCATTTTCTCTTTAAAGAGTTGGCAACTGCAGTGTGATTAAGGACAGAGATAGTGTATTTTGTCCCGTTGCAGCAGCAAGCATTACCCATCCATTCTGCTTAAATGATCAGTCGAAGAGACCGCAAACTGTCGGCACAGGGGCACCCACAGCACCCACAGCCGGCTCCTGAGTGACCACCAAAAGCTGCCTCTCACGCCTCAGGTGTGGTTGCACACAGCTTGCTGGTAACCGCTGGGACTGTAACCTGTGAAAACACAAGCATAACCTCTTCCCCAGGTTATTAAAGGATATGGTCCTTCCCAGTTACACTTTCCAGGTTTTTTGCTAACACTTGAGCCTTGCCCTGGACTTCTTGTTGATCTGGTATCTGCGACGAGAAGTGATACAATATTGATGGCATCTGTGAGGCAGGGGAAATGTTTAAAAGGTTCATGACATATAATGCCTTATTTAGCCTTTCGTGAGGTGTAGATAGATATCCTCCATCTCCCCCTTTTTGTTGTTGTAATAGATGCTTTAGCGTGCCATGCGTACACTCCACAATGGCCTGTCCAGTCGGTGAGTGGGGAATGCCGCTCAGCTGCTTGACTCCCCACTGTATGGCAGGACACAGACACTGCTCCAGAAAAGGTATCAACAGACACAGGTACATATTTTAACGATCCAAATGCAGCAAAGTGAGTGACATCAGATTGCCATAATTCTGAGGAGGTGAGTCCCCGAGGGTTGACACCACTGGCTGTTGAAGAGAGGGAGTCCTTCTGGTATTCAGGGCAAGTGGCGATGATGTCTTTAGCCTGACGCCTTGATAAAGAAAACTGGTTTTGTATTGCCCTGGTGTTTTGGTGGAAAAATGCATGTGAAAGCTGAGCTTGCTGTGTTTCTGAGATGGTGTTAGCTACACGGTGGAGATCTTGTTTCACTTTTTCTGTAAGTACTCTGGGTGATGTCAGTGAAGGATCTCTTTGCAAAATATAAAGCAAGCTATGCAGATCATCATTAGTTAGGCCCAACAACAGCTGTATCCAATTTATGGTTCATAACAGTTTCTGTAAATCATTTAAAGTCTTAACATCAGTTTTAAGTTTAAGGTGTTGGGGGACAATGGTCTGTTCACAAATTCTCCACCCCAGGTACTGCCACGGTGATGATCTCTGTACCTTTTCAGGTGCTGTTTGTAACCCCATTTGAGATACTGAGTCTTTGGGTAAAGCAAGAGGCTTTTCCATGATCTCCTGTGTCTCTGCTGCTATAAGGATGTCATCCATATAATGATATATAACAGCCTGGGGGACCTGCGTTCTAACAGGGCTCAAAGCCTTTGCAACAAACCACTGACACATCGTGGGAGTATTTTTTAGGCCTTATGGTAAAACAACCCAGTGGTACTGTCTCGCAGGTTCACTAACATTAATACTGGGAACAGAAAAGGCAAATTTAGGTGCATCATCCGGATGCAAGGGTATGGAAAAAAGCCCAATCCTTTAGATCAATTATTACAAGATGCCAGTTTGGGGGAATCATTGTTGGGGAGGGCATTCCTGGCTGTAACGTACCCATACCCTCCATGGCATCATTAATGTGTCGGAGATCATGTAAAAGTCACCATTTACCACTTTTCTTTAAAATAACAAACACCGGGGAGTTCCAAGGACTGGTGGTAGGTACGATATGTCCTGCACTTAATTGTTCCTGAACTAAATCATTAAGGTGGTGCAACTGTTCCATTGGCAAGGGCCACTGACCCACCCACACAGGTGATTCTGTTTTCCAGGTTAGTTTCAGGGTGGCTTTAGGGGTGGGTTGTGCTAAGGTGGCAATTAAGACAAATTTGATCCAATTTGAGTTCCCCATCCAGCCGTACAGTCACGACCCCATGATGTAAGAGGGGTTTCCAATATAAATGGAGGAATATTTGCTACCCGGTTTTCTGGGCCCCTTGCATGAATGAGATCTTTGCTTTGAAACGTTACAGCATGACCACCAACCCCAAAAAGCACTCGAGTTACCCGAGCTAACGGCCAATCTGCTCACAGATATGACGGTCACACCCGCACCAGTATCTAAAATGCCTGTCAGTGCAACAGATTCTTCTGCTTTAGTCAGGGTACATGTTACCAGAGGTCAACCTTGTGTCACTGTCTGAGCCCAGAATATTTGAGGAGAACCTGCTGATCCAAATCCTGAGTCACCCCGGCTTCTCAGCATACTATTAGGGGGAGCTGCAGTAAAATAAACAAGCTGAGCAATTTGTGACCCTTTTGTTACTGAACACGGGGGTACAGGGGTCCAGGCCATAATTCTGATTTCCCCTTCATAATCGGCATCTATGACCCCTGGTAAAACGAACAACCCCTGTAAGGTTGTAGATGATCTTCTGACAATATCCCCCTCAGGCAGATGGTACAAGGGTGCACTCTCCCCACAGCGTATGCACCTAAATTCAAGACAAGAATTAACACAGAGTTACTGCCTCCCGCTAGAGGAGATATTTCACCTGTGACACTTAAAACACTGAGCCCGAACAAACAGGCAGCACCGATGACCCAGCGGGCACTAGGACGCTCTGTCAGAGAACTCCACACTCCGCAGCTGCCACTGGGCTGCGTCTCACACCCGCAGAACAATCAGACAAAGAGGCCTCTTACACTTATTACTCACACAACATAAAATGACAAACACTACAAACATCAAAACAGCGTTAAGAATATATAAAGCCATTGCTTGTTGATTATGTGGTGTTGGCAGACAAGGGGCGCCGCATCCCAGTGTCAGCAGCTTCTGTAAAAACTGCTGCTTTTGGCGGGGGGGGGGCGGTCCGAGAGTGCAGTGCCGGGCTCGGCCGCAGTCGGGTAAGAGACTTAAGACTTTCTTAGTTTTCTCATTAGCATTATCATAAGCAAGCATATCAAGAAATTTAACTTTCATTTCATCATTTAAGTCAGGATTACCATTAATAGCGGCATGTAGTTTAGCAATAAATTTTGGATAGGGCTCCGTGGGCCCCTGTCTTACTCCTGTAAATGCTGGTGCTGCTTTTTCATCATGTACGGCTAAAACCATTTTTAGGGCTAATTCTTGGGTTAAGCGTAACACTTCCAGTTGAAACCCTCCTTGCCAATCTGGGTTGGCAAAAGGACCTGCACCCGTCAGCATTTGAGCTTGCCCCCCATATAGAGGGTCTCCTTGCTGACGGGGTGTGGCTGCCGCAGCGTCGCAAATCACTTGCCAACATTGGAAAAATTGTAATTGTTGGAAAGCTGTTAGTAAGGTTTGTATAATCATGCGCACATCATACGGAGTTAATAAATGTGCTGTAAAAATGTGCTGAATTACTGAATTAGTATATGGTGATTTTAACCCATATTGTGTTACAGCTAATTTTGCCTCCTTAATCACTTTCCAATCTCAGGCTTCCCACTCATTGCCCTGTGGGGTTACTGTTACCAGAAACGTCATTGGTCCCAGCTCGTTAAACTGCCCCTCTATTATTGCATCCCGAATAACTCCCCGCCATCGATGTGCTGGATTACCATTACCACCCGCGTCTCCCAGTGCCCCCCCTCCCATTTGAGCCGACGATGGCAGCAGCCCGATTGCCACTGTTGCACAGATGGAATGCATTGCAATATCAGACTTTGTTACTACTTCTTAATTAAATTGAATTCCTTGCTTAAAACAGAGCATGTTAAAAAGAGAATATAGAACACTAATATTCATGCAGTGTTTCCCCAACCTCTTAAGTTAGTGTCACAATAACTCAGCTTTTTTGCTGCTTCTTGTTACCTGTTCCTGATACTAAATTCTCTAGATAACAAAACATCAGACTTTTTTCTCTCTCCATAAGCTGCAATGTCCATGAGTTATTTTCTCAGACTTTGCCATATTTTTCTCTTACATTTCTTTTATGTTCTCAGCTACATTTCCATGATCAAGTACTAAATAGCAGAAAAATTATACAAATATATTAAATTTGGTGTATATTATATCTTAGTGTTGTAATTATGTAAATGTTCCTCAACAGTTATTAAAGTTTGAATCAAATCTTCTGTTTCCATTCTCCACTAACTTTTGAAGGTGGTAACATTTGCTTGTAAATGGGTGATGCTAAAAACAGGATACAAAAAATATTTTTGAGACTGTTTGGAAAAGTCAAAAGTTATTAAAAAGATTAAAAAGATAATTAAAAACATTTAGTAAAAAGAATGTGATGTACTGTTTTCCAGCAGTGGTAGATTTTAAAAGCACTTTTCAATGCACAAGTGACTTTATATTCAGCAGTGATTTTTCACACATTTTTCTGGGAAATTTTTGTCCATACAAATCTGACTATGATTACAGTGAGCATGGCAGATGACTTTTCATCTCATGTGGCTTTTAAGCATCTCAAAGGTCACTCCTATGCTTGACATGTTGTATGAGGACAATCAGCCTCTGATGGTAGTTGCTGAAAATTCTGCATTTCTGCCTACAGAGAGAACCAGAAGTGGCTGCTGAGGTTGACATTGTCAGGTCACCCTGGCACCCAGCTACATATTCATTCTCATCCCACACTGCAGTGTTGGGAGCTACTGTCATCACTAGTCCTGTGAACTGCTCTTGAAGTTTCCCCCTTTTGCAGCAGTCTGAGGCATATGGTGTTTTGTGGCTCTTGGCTATGTGAAGATTTTCTTATGATGTGGCTTATAAAATCAGGAAGGATTGTCTCTCAGGATACAGAAGACCAAAAGTCAATTTTATTATACTGGAAAATAGTGTTTTATGTTTGAAATCTTCATATGATTGCATCAGTGCAGTATGTATACTATTCCAATCTACTTAGTTGATAAAATAATGTTTTAACTATATATCATTCCAAAGCTTCTGTGTTACACTTGTATATCTGGACTCTTGTCAGCACCAGCTGCTGAATATAAAAGCAGAGGAAAACAGGCTGATTGCCCAGTAGAGAAAAAATATGGTACAAAGAATGAAGGAATTATTGGGATTTTTTTGTGTTTTTTTTCTTTTTTTAAGTCTAAGGTATTTCTAATTACATATATATAATTCTGATATCTACCTTTTGTTAGAGTACTTGATGGGCACAAAGTCACAACAGTTTAATCATGCATAGTAAATTATGCCAGAAACAGCTGTGAATGGATATTAAGCTCTTTCTCCCTTACAAGTATCCGTAGCCTGATCACACTGCCCTTCTAGCGTCTCGACCGAGGGGCTGCAGCTTAAGTGGACAAACCGCCTGTGCTGCCCTGCTGGGCCCCCAACCGCCCGCACTGTCGTTGCCCTTTGGTTACTCTGCTCTTTAACAAACAAGAGCAATAGGCACCGCGTTCAGTGGCGAGAAGCCGAGAGGCAGAGCGGTTGCCCTAGGGACACAGTCCACAGGTGCGAGCGAGGGATGTCCATCCTTCAACAATCACAGCCCCCTGCGGGGCTGCACGGCACCCATCGCCTGCGGCTCCCGTTCCCGGAAGCTAATCGTGTTCTCCCTCCTAGCTGAGGAACGGGAGCAGTAGCGCCTCTTCCCTCACTAGCTGCCAGTCACAGGGCGTCACCAAGGAACGGTGAAGGCCCAGATTGGTTGACGGGGAGAAGTGAGTCTGGCGTTGATTCGTTGGCTCCGCTCATGTGATGCTGGTGGGGTCGTGACTTCTGCAGTGGTGGAAGGGCTCGGTTTGCTAGGTAGGTAGGTCTTGTGTATGGTGCGGTGCAGTTGGTGGTGATTGTACCCTAGGAGCGTCATCGCTGGGGTGGGATGTGGCTACTCTCCGTAGTTTCTTGCCCACTCACGAGGGAGCTGGGACGTAGGGAGCTAGCAGCGGCAGGTAGGCCCCGCGAGCTGATTTACCTGTGGGCTAGGCACACTCGATGCAGCTCGCGCTTCTGAGGGTGTGGCGGTGGCGGGAACAGTCTGGGGTGCTTCTTGCCTGGTGGCGGCCCTGCCTTGGCGTGGCTGGTAGTGCAGTGGGTGTGAAGTCTTGCACCCGTCCGAGCGGCTGCCGTTGGGTCCAGGCCCGGGACCCTGTGTTGGGTCGAGTGGGACCCCGGGTATGGGAGGCCCGGGCTCGGCGGCATCCTCGGGGATGAAGGGAGGGAAAGGGCCAAGTCAGTTCGGTTCCTGCTGTGCCTCCCCCTGCCAGTACCCGGGGTGCCTGGCCTTAGAGCTGCAGCTCTCTTGCTTTGCTCCTGGTATACCAAGGCACACCAGCTGGGCTATAACTGCCGCGGGAAGGGGGGGAGCACCCCAGTCACCACTTGAAGCTTTATGATGTGTGGCTCCTTTCAAATAAATGGGGAAATAAGCTCCCGTTTTTCCTCTAGCAATGCTGTACAGCTTAGAGACTTTCTTAACTTCGAATATAGATTTGGAGGCTGTGTAAATAGGGACTTTGGTTTTACTGTGTCAACTTTCTCATTCATGTGTCTTTTTTGAATCTGCTATAAGTAAACATGTTTTCTGTTCATGGGTTTTGGTATTTAAGAATACCAAAGGCTGACATGTTTGATATGCAAGGGCAAAAGATACAGAAAGGCATTAAAGATACCTTTTTGTGTTGAAAGTGACTCATCCCTTGTGAACATCTGTGTGTGTGGTTTGTTGTTTTTTTTCTATTTTGATACAAGTTAGACTGTTTCCTGACCTTCTAATGCATTGAGAAAGAATATCTTCCAGATACTTGATGTAACTTTTCCCCACTTTGTAACAAACCTACATAATGCGACTTGGATATTCTGCTATATCTTAATGTGCTTTCTTTTAACAAGTTGTTGCCCAGGTTTTTCTTACATTACACCTGGAACTTTTTGATTTAAGGTCAAAAGAATTCACTGGATGTTAAGTTAGTTATTGCACACATTGTTATATATAATAAAGGTATATTGTCCAGAAAAGAAATGACTGATATGTCTTGCTATATGTGTGTTAGCCTTTGGAAAGCTCAAAAAGGTGGAAAGTTTATACTTCTAAACAGCTTGCAGACAAAGCAAATTGTAATTAATAGATATACCATAGGTTGAGTTACCATAATGATTATTGTTGGTGAGATGCATATGTTGTGTATTTCTCTTTTTATAAATTCCTTTTTAATGTGTTTGTAGCAGACTATCAGTCCTGTTAAAAGTTTAGAGTAAACCTTTGTGGAATGTTAACCCCAAAAGAGTTGAGCTTTCAAAGAAGATACTACTTTGAAGGAAAAGATTGTCATATATACAAGGTTACTTTTAAACTGAGCAAAGGCTTCATTAATTATCACCAAGATCCTTCCCTGCTTTCCTACAACTATAACTTCTTGTCACAACTGAATCTTTCAAAAGAAGGTGGTTCTTCAGTTGATATTTGGATTCTCAGTGTATAAAGCAATCAGCTGCCACTTATTGATGTTTTTTGAGCTGCCTGTCAGCAGGGTGAAAGAAGGTATGTTGTTTTCTCTGCCTGAAGCTGGCAGCAAGCCTAGAGTTGCTCCATACAAGGATGGATTAGCTGCATGAGGTCATCACTTCATAGGGAGGAGTCTTTTTCAGTGTGTGGGAAGTGGGTCTAGGAAAAGGAAGAGGAATTCTTTTGCGGGGGGGGGGGGGGGGAAGGAGCAGCAGCAAGAGAAGAAAGCTTATGCTCATTCCAGCAGAAAGTAAACTGCTATGTGCTTTTATCTTAAGAGAAAAGACTTTCCACTTAATACTGTCTTAATTATAGTGTTGATTTATTTACATTATAAAAAAATTGTATTAGAAAACTTAAGGCAGGATTATCATGCAGGGGAGACATGGGAATTGTTGAGTATTCACCACTTCATTAAGGAATAAAAAAGATCTAAAATACTGTGTATGTAAATATGCTGCAAGTTTCTGCTCTGTAACATTTGCATTAGGCCACTGCAGCATTTCTGAAGAAAGATTTATTTTTGAAAACTTTTGTTAATAGTGAAGCAATGGAATTCTTAGCTTTGTTTCCAGGGGCTGAGAAAAGATAGTTAACCTTAAGAGCTTCATGTGTGTGATGGTACGCGGTATATAGAAAGTTTTGGAAGTAGTTCTTAGAAAGCAGCAAGGGTGCTTCTAAAATGTCTTTGTTTTAATCTACTTAATGTGATGGGGAATTTGGATTTTTGTCATCTCTTATCAAATCATATTTCAGGGTATGACTTCAAAATTTTTTTAATATTATGGTTTTGGAAGCTATGTTAACATGAGGAGCTGAAATGTTAAGAAATTAAGCCTAAGCATCAAAATAAATGTCCACAATTAAGACCTAATGAAAAATCAATTATCTTTCAAGTAGGGGCAACCTGTGAAGAGTTTGTGATTTGTTTAGCATTATGTAAGCTCTTCAGCAGAAGCAGAAATACAATTTAAACTGCATTAATCACAAGTCCTTTTTTTCCCCTGAAATTCCCTGTAGAGAAAATGGGAGACATTGACAAACAAAAACTGTCCCTTCTTACATATGTGATAGTATAGTTCTTAGTGAAGAATGGTGTGTTTGTCTGTGTGCAGAGAGGAGAAAATATAGTTTGTCTGTGTTAAGTGTCTCCAATCAGTAATTTAATTTAGTAAATGGATTTTTCAGGTAGGGGCATCTTACCACATGCAATTCTTGAACATTTGCTTAAAGATCATCTTTAGGTGTTAGTGGTAACATGCTTTTCACTTTCATGAGTCTGAACCTGAAAAGGGAGAAGAAAATGTTCCTGTCCAGTGGTGTTCTGATGTTTCTACCTGGCTTGTATTTGTGATAGGATTGGAGCCAAATTTACCATAATGCTTTCCTTTTGTAATTTTTTGCTGGTGTAGGCTTTCTCTTACATAATTGAATCTTGGTCTTTGGAACTGTTCTGCTGATCAAGGATGCCAATTAAACTCAGACACCAGAATGAAAAGAGTAGGCTGATTTTACTGTTAATAATTAAAGGATATAACCAAGTAATACAGAAAATAAGCAATAAGAAAAATACAGAATAGTACACTTAATTGTTGCTACATACAGTTAAGCAAGGTAATGCACCTAATCATTACTACATGATGGGGAGAATAGTGATTAAGGAAGATCCAGCACCCCTTGCATACGTTACCAACATCCAGACCCGCAGGCGCTGGGCAGCCCCGGTTACAGCGAGGATTTGTTGAGCCTTTCCCAGCAAGTGGGAAATCCTACGCGGTGCGTCCACCCGTAGGTGAGGCACCCAAAGTCGCTGTGAGTGGGCCCAGCTTTATGTACCAAAAATCAGCAAGTCAGAATAACTGGCACCTTTGTTTTGAGTGGAAACATCTGGTTTCATCCTCCTGTTGGATTCCACCCAAAGCCTGGCCAGGGCTTGTGTGGAGAACCAAGGGAGTGTCTAACAAGGCCAACACTTGGGTTCTCAGCCTTGAACAAGGCTGAACAAGGGAGGTTGGATACATTCTCTCAGCATTTCATCCTCACTACTGATTACATTTTGTCTAAGCTATGTCTTTCACTAGTGAGCATACATATTTTTTTAATGATCAGATACTAATTAATAAATGCTAATGGTAATACAGATTTTACTAATTAGCAGATACTAATAATGGATAACATTTGGTTGTGAGGTTCATCTAGAGGTCAACTTTGTTTCAAGGCCTATTATTCAGGCCCTAGCACTACAGGAACTTCTCATAAGTTTTTTTTTTTTGTATCTGCTATTAAAAATGTAGTGAATTATGTAATGCTTTTAGCCTGCTGCATTTTTTATCCTTTTGTATTTGCTTGCATAGCTGTTGTTTCTTTACAGTGACTGAATGTAAGCATCAATTAGTCTTTCCTATTATTGGTTATGAAGAGTGGAAATTTTGTATTTGTATTAAGCAGCACTTAGTTTCTAGACTGTCACTAAGTAACCAGAAAGGTTACTTAGTGCTAAATAATGTCTTCTTGAATAGGAACTAAAATTATTTCATCGTAAGATCTTTTTAAAATGTTATGTCCATACCATTATAAGTAATTTGTTTTAAATAATGGAGATCTGCAAAACAGTTTTCCTTACCCTTACATAGTGTGTCTGTTTCTCTCTTTTTAATTTGTGTCTTTTTTTTTTTTTGCAAGGGCATATGGCCAAACAAATATAGAATGCTTTGTCTAAAAATTTAATTTTAAACTGGTATGAAATTTTATGTGAATGCTTATGTTGGTCTGGATGTAGCTTATATAGATTAGCTTGTAATTACAAGCTATATGCAAAGCGCATTTTTCACACACATGTAAAAATGTATTAAACCCACAGCAAAGCCCACACAACTTCAAAGATTCAGTCTTCTTTCTCAGTTTACTTCACCTAGACTATAGTCAGAGTTGCAGCTTGAATTTTGAATGTTTTGAGAAATTTCAGTGTCTTGTTAAGTCACTTTCTCAAGTTGCCACTTGTTTCCCTACGGTCTATTGAAAATAGTTACTAAGTTTGTATTTCTCATATCATATCTCTTGTTCTCCCATGCTTCTCACTTCCTTATTAATGGGCTTCCTTTTTGTTTTATCAAGTGTCAATTTCACAAATAAATGAATTTATCTAGTTCTCCTAATATAATGCACTGTTTCATAAGAAAAGAAATTCTAAGAACTTTAAAAAAAAAAAAAGAATTATCTTTGGTTGCATGTGTATAGACAATTATTTCTTCCCTCAATTTTGTGTATGAAGTCATAGCATAATACTACTTGCAGTAATTGAGACATCTTTGATCTTTCTATTTCTTTCAAATATCTTCTCTTTTTTTTTTTTCTAAAATATATCTTCTGGTAATAATCTGAAAATGCAAAGGAATTTATCCAAATTTATTTTTTGTGATGTATTCTACAATACATGTTGAAATAAAATAAAAATGATGTATTTGGTCTGCTTTTCTTTCACAGAGTTTCTAGAAAACAAAAGTATATTTTAGAAAGTGGAAGTCAGAAGTAGCTTTAGGTATAAAGAGAAGTATACTAAGGATAATTTCTTGGGGAAAAATTTTTAAGGTGTATAAGCTATGCTTTGCAGGAAAATCTTCCTGAAAATAAGTTGATTTATTTATTCTTGGGTAGACTGATATTTCAGACTAGTTTTGAAATGATTGGGCTATCTTTATATTACCACTGTGGATGTCTATTAATGCAGTAGCTCTATGGAAACATTAAGTCAGTGAAGGCTACTTTATATTACATACAATTAGCCTCAAATGCATGTATAGATTAATATTCTGAATGTTCTGTTAGTGTAAACAAATGATAGGTAAAGCATGCATTTTAAGTTTCATGGTCTTTTTTTGTACATTTCAGGAGTAGATCTTATACTAAGAAATTTCAATTATTTAATAGTCTAATTTTTATTTGGGGTGTGGATGGAGGGGTAAGAATGACTTCTTTGCTTTAATGGAATATGACTATTATAAGCCTCACATTCAGAAATTGAGATGGACTGTCTAGTAAATTGACCACCTGTTGTAAAGTGGTTACTAAAGCCTTGAATTTGAGCATTTTTTCCTCCTGAATACAAGTCATCTTCCTTTTCTGTTTTTGCAGTATTCTTAATGTTTAGAGTAGGGCTGCAAAATGTGTCATACTAAGCAATTTGGAGCCCATGTAGCATGGGAATTGATAGCAGGTCAAGAGTAAGTATGAGTCTCTTGGCAAATAATTCCCATTCCATATACTGCCTTCTTGAGGGTCCACGTATATACTGTGCTTCCCTGTTCTGAATTTAACTGGAGGCCAGGCTTGCTTCTGGTTTATCAGATGCCTATCTTGGCCTGGAAAGTTCTAAATATGAAGGCTGTTATTCACATTATAAACTATAAGTTTTAACTGGTGATTATGGATCCATCATTATTTTAAGATTAATAGTCACATTCTGGGATATAGTTCATGGCAACATATAAAATTCCTGAGCCAGAAGTTATTACAAGGGTAGGAGAGTATCCTGGGAAAGTATTGCTATATACATGCTTTGTTCATCCCTACTCTGCCAATTACCAAAAGCAACTGAGACACAGGATACAGGACTGCAGACTGCATGCACCTTTGATCTGATCCAGTATTGCCGTCATCATGTGTCAGGGATAGATTGCAATCTTTAGGTGTAGATTGGATGTGAAAAGTACTGTTTTCAGAGCTGTTGCTGGAATCCAGGAAGACTACTAATGCTGGAATATTGGCTCTATTTGCTGAAGGCAATGTTACAGTATTGAAGAATTATGTGGCTGTCATTGCAGTTCTTTCATTGATGTACTGACAAAACTTATCGTTCCTCTTTTTTTGAGGAAGATTTTATTTCTAATATCTTTCACACTTACTTTCTACTCCAGTGCAGAAAATACAGAAAAAATCTTTGTGTCTCAAATTTCCCATATTTCATACTGGTTCCACAGCAAATCTTTTCTGGATTTAGATTTTGCTTTGGATTTCTCAATTTTACCACTAGCCTGTGGTAGTAAAATCTGTCTGGGAATCTGTCTTGCATGTTCAGTGCTACCATTATAATGTTGTGTGGAGAAGCAAAAAATGGGACTACTAATATTTCTTACCTAATCCGGTAACTGAATGTGGGGAAGTACAAGAATGAACAAGCCACAAATAACAGCCAGGCTTGTGAAACAGCATATCCTGTTGCCATGGTTGGAAACAGAGCACTAGCCTAAATGGCCTGACCCAGTGTAGTGGTTTAGTCCCTGTCGGGGTCTGAGACCACGCGACTGCTGCCCCTCCCCCACAAAGGGAGTGAAATACAAAGCCCAGGGCTGAGATAAGGAAAGGTTTAATACAACAATGCAATAGCAACACAACAAACAACAACAATAACAGTAATAACAATGAACAGAGCAAGGTATGTACTGATACAGCAGTGAGAGCACCGGCTGCGCCAACCACGCGATCACCAATTCTTCCCGTGCTCTGGCCCCTGGTCAGCATGGTATATGAATAACCCAGCTAGAGCTTCCCCCCACTGCTGGGGAAACTTAACCCTATCCTGGCTAAACCAGGACACCCAGTAGGGCGGCTATCAAGCCATCTGTGTGTACCAAGCAAGGGAATATCAAACCTGAGAAAATACCCATATGTATTGATGCCAGATATTGTTTCTTTGAATGCTGGCCTTTTGAAATGCACTTGTGCTTTTTAAGAGTACTCTAACTACAGATTGCATAGACCATGTCTATTAATTTATTTGGTAATTCTTCTTACAGTTTTGGCTTCAAGTAAGTGACAGTGTGATCTGTACTGGCTTCACTTGATTTCTATATATAATTAAAAGTATTGGTTTTTAGGCTATAGACGGTTAAGTGGGTTAGATCTTGATACTTGTTTACCACTTCTTTGCCTCTGCAATATTGGAGCATTTGAGATTAGCTGAATTTGGCTACTGCCATAAAGGACAATAAATACATTAGCAACAAGAGGGCTAGGGAAAATCCATCCTTTATTGGATGCAGGGATATAGTGACAAAGGATGAGGAAAAGGCTGAGTTACTTAATGCCTTCTTTGCCTCAGTCTTTAATAGTAAGACCAATTGTTCTTGGGGTACCCAGCCCCCTGAGCTGGAAGACAGGGATGGGGAGCAGAATGAAGCCCCCATAATCCAAGGGGAAATGGTTAGCGACCTGCTACACCACTTAGACACACAAGCCTATGGGGCCGGATGGGATCCACCCAAGGGTACTGAGGGAGCTGGCGGAAGTGCTCACCAAGCCACTTTCCATTGTTTCTCAGCAGTCCTGGCTAACCAGGGAGGTTCCAGTTTGTGGGAGTGTCAGCTCTGTGCAGCTGTGGGAGATTCAATATGTTAAGAGTCAAATCATGTGTTACTGGTAAATGATTAAGAGGCAAGTTGGCATTGGCCTGTCAGCCCTGCACAGCTGTGGGAGATTCAATACTTAAGAGCCAAATTGACATCAGCTGGTCAGCTCAGCCAGAGAGCTCTGGGGAGCTTGGTGAAGGTGGAGAGCTCTGCTCAGAGAACTCTGCTTGGTGAGCCAGGCAGGAGCTCTGTCCTGTGCTGGCTTGGAGAAGCGCCAGTTCTGCACCAGCCTGGAGAAGCAGGCCTTGGAAGAAAGATAAGTCAGCTTAGAGAAAGTATGGAACTGTTTTTGGGAGAGAGGGTTGATGACTGTCTAGTTACTGATTTGCTTATCATGAAGTAAGAGTTAAGGTAGTGAGAGCATAAGTATGTACCATTGTAATAATAAAGGATTTTCCTTCTGCACTTCGATGGAGAGTCTGTGCCATACCAGTTGACTGGAGGTTAGCAGATGTGATGCCCATCTACGAGAAGGGTTGGAAGGAGGATCCAGGGAACTACAGGCCTGTCAACCTGACCTTGGTGCCAGGGAAGGTTATGGAGCAGATTATCTTGAGTGCCATCATGTACAGGACACCCAGGTGATCAGGCCTAGTCAGCATGGGTTTATGAAAGGCAGGTCCTGCTTGACTAACCTGATCTCCTTCTATGACAAGGTGACTCGCTTAGTGGATGAGGGAAAGGCTGTGGATGTTGTTTACCTGGACTTTAGTAAGGCCTTTGACACCATTTCCCACAGCATTCTCCTGGAGAAACTGGCTGCTCATGGCTTGGATGGGCGTACTCTTCACTGGGTAAAAAAACTGGCTGGATGGCCGGGCCCAGAGAGTTGTGGTGAACGGAGTTAAATCCAGTTGGTGGCCGGTCACAAGTGCTGTTCCTCAGGGCTCAGTACTGGGGCCAGTTCTGTTCAATATCTTTATCAATGATCTGGACAAGGGGATCGAGTGCACCCTTAAGTTTGCAGATGACACCCAGTTGGGTGGGAGTGTTGATCTGCTCAAGGGTAGGGAGGCTCTGCAGAGAGACCTGGACACGCTGGAGCGATGGGCCAAGGCCAATTGTATGAGATTCTACAAGGCTCAGTGCCGGGTCCTGCACTTGAGTCACAACAACCCCATGCAATGCTACAGGCTTAGGGAGGAGTGGCTGGAAAGCTGCCCAGCGGAAAAAGACCCAGGGGTGTTGGTCGACAGCCGGCTGAATATGAGCCAGCAGTGTGCCCAGGTAGCCAAGAAGGCCAACAGCATCCTGGCTTGTGTCAGAAATAGCGTGACCAGCAGGACTAGGGAAGTGATCATCCTTTTGAACTGGCACTGGTGAGGTCGCACCTCGAATAATGTGTTCAGTTTTGGGCCCCTCACTACAAGGAAGATATTGAGGTGCTGGAGCGACAAAGCTGGTGAAGGGTCTAGGGAACAAATCTTATGAGAAGCGGCTGAGGGAACTGTGGTTGTTTAGCCTGGAGCAAAGGAGGCTCAGGGAAGACCTTATTGCACTCTATGACTCCCTGAAAGGAGGTTGTAGCAAGGTCAGTGTCAGTCTCTTTTCCCAAGTACCAAGTGATAGGACAAGAGGAAACAGCCTCAAGTTGCACCAGGGGAGGTTTAGATTGGATATTAGGAAGAAAATACCTTCACTGAAAGGGTTGTCACGCTCTGGGACAGGCTGCCTGTGTGCCCTGGTTTTGGCTGGGATAGAGTTAATTTTCTTTCTTAGTAGCTAGAATAGTGCTGTGTTTTAGATTCAGTATGGGATTTAGTATGAGAAGAATGTTGATAATAATACACTGCGTTTTCAGTTGTTGCTAAGAGATCAAGGACTTCTCAGCTCCCCATGTCTTGCCCATGTGGAGGTGTACAAGAAGCTGGGAGGGAGCACAGCCAGAGAACGGGACCCAAATTAGCCAATGGAATATTCTATATTATGTAATGTCATGCTCAGGATATAAAGGAGAGTCAGCCAGAAAGGAGGGGGTTCTCTCTCGCTTCCAGGCTTGTGATTTAGGGATCTTTGTTCTCTTTGGGATCGCTAGCTGGGAGCGGGCTGGGTACCGGTCAGCAGGTGGTGAGCAATCGCAGTGTGTACTACCCATTTGTACTTCCTATTATTGTTATTGTTTTATTTCGAATATTAAACTGTTTTTATCTCAACCTACAAGTCTCCTTACCTTGACCACTCCAATTCTGTCCCCCATCCCTTGGGACGGGGAGTGAGTGGCTGTGTGGTGTTTGGCTGCTGGCTGGGTTTAAACCAAGACACCAGGGAAGTGGTTCAGTCGCCATCCCTGGAGGTATTTAAGAGGTGTAGACATGGCGCTTAGGGACAGGGTTTAGTGGTGGACTTGGCAGCGTTAGGTTTACAGTGGACTTGATTTTAAAGGTCTTTTCCAACCTAAATGTTTCTATGATTCTAATTTCTGTATTGAACATTGTCTGAATTTACACAGGAGAAGTACTAAGACTGGCTTGCCCAGTTGTGAATCATCAGCTCTGAAACTTTATTCTTGTTAGACTTAAAGAATTAAAATTGTATCTCTTGCAAAACAAATTTTTGTTATGCTGCTTCTGTTGTGAATGGAATGATTTAAAACAAATATCAGAGTCCAGTATGTATATGTTTTTTTTGTCAATGTATCCAGGCATCTAATAGTGTAATCTGAAAACCTTCATTAAGTAACAATTAGATTGGAGATTTAGCAGACTAAAGTGAGATATTATTGGATCTTTTGTTCTACTGATTTACTATGAGTCAGTAAAATCTGACTGAAATATCATATGCTGAGAATATTTCTTCCCTCCCTTGTCCTCCTGTCTTTCAGTAAAAGATGAAGTCAGCACTTTACTAGTAGCACAGGGCCAGACTTTATCCTGAGATTCAGTTCCATTCTCTTCTGATTCTGAAATGTAAGAAAGTAGCTTATAACTCTGAAGTGCGGTAGGAGAAAAATTAGCTTAGTCAGAAAAGTAGATATGAATCTAAAGTGTGTCAAAAAAATCACAAATAAAGCACCAGTCATGTTAATCAGGGTCTTAAAATTTTTTTTCTTTCATCTTACTAAATTTTTTTTTTGCAAGACTGTACCTAAACTTTAACTGTAAAAATATTAGCATTAATACAGCTAATGACAGAGACAATCCTTTATAAATAGAGCCAATATAAATTTAGTGTTGCTATTTATGACAGAGCTCTTAACCATCAGTAAGAATTCTGAATATAATATGATGTTTTTGAAGTTAAGAGTATATGAAAGCTTGTGACGGCAAGATCTAAGGTTACTAATATAACCTTCATTTGTTTCTATTGTGTACATGCATAACAACACAATGCTATTTTTCTTTATAAGGTCATGGTTTCTTTACATACCATATCTGGTGTTCTGAGAATAAATAAGTAGTGAATGAGGCTTATTTCAGTAACTTTTTGGAAGAGCTAACAGGCAGGAAACTGCAGGAAAAGAAGGAATGATTTTGGGAGTAAGGCTACTCTGGAGATAAAGTAATTATGCTGTTATAACCATGATGTATCATATTGGACAAAACATACATGAAAATTTGCCTATGTGATGACTGTTCTTCATTACCTGATAGCTTTTAAGTTGTAGATTCTGTTTTGCAGGAATTTTGTGTGTTAACTGAAGCCAATTACATCTTTGTTCTAGAGGTTTAATATGTTAAAAATGTTGGGCGCTCTGAAAAGTCTGTCTTTAAGCCTTGCAAATAAGGTATCCAGTATTAGCTGGTACAATGTTGATGTGAATTTCTGTGTCTTGGTTATCTGTATAAAATAAGAGTATTAGTCCTGCTTCACCTCTTGGACTGTTAGGAAGATAAATCTATTAATGCTTGTAAAGCACTCAGCTAATTTAAGTGGCAATGCAAAGCTGATGATGAAATTAATACTTTTGTGTTCAAAAGAACTAAGGCTTGTCTGGAGTGCAGGAATTGGTGAAAAAGCACTGCACCAGGGTATGTTTGTACTGCGGTCTAGAGCTGTAATTGTAGTTTATGTAAGTTTATCTGACCAAGTTTGAAGCTGTTTAGTATGGGGATATATTTTAGATGGATACACAGTAAATAGGTTTTGCCCTGTGGGCTGAACTCCATGTAAGTTTGGAAATTGCTCGTATATGTGGACTCAACTCTTCTGTGATGTGACTGCATGCATAGCAGTATCAGAAGCAGGTGTTTTAAAGCTAGCTCAGACATGTCTTTGACTTGCAGTTGTGCTGTAGGATTTCATACAGTAATATTCAATATTTCTTATCTGATTATTAAATGATGTTCATTTTAAGCAATGAGATGGAGCTGCTTTAGGGGGAAATGGTATGAAATTAAGGACTCTCTTATGTGTGTATCTGTTGTGGTTTAACCCCAGTGGGCAACTAAGCCACACACAGCTGCTTGCTCACTCCCCTCTGGTGGGATGGGGGAGAGAGACAATCAGAAGAGTAAAAGTGAGAAAACTCATAGGTTGAGATAAAGACAGTTTAATAGGGAAAGCAAAAGCTGTGTGCATAAGCAAAGCAAAACAATGAATTTATTTACTACTTCCCATTGGCAGGCAGGTGCTCAGCCATCTCCAGGAAAGCAGGACTTCATCATGCATAACGGTTACTCGGGAAGACAAATGCAATTACTCACCACCTTCCAAAAGCAGACCAATGTCCAGGCAGTTTCTGAGCACAGGTTACTGTGGAAAGACTACTCCCCGTTTTTACTGCTGAACATCATGACATATGGCATGGAACGTATCCCTTTGGTCAGTTTGGTTCAGCTACCCTAGCTGTGTCCCCTCCCAACTTCTTGCCCAGCCCCAGCCTACTCACTGGTGGAGCAGTGTGAGAAACAGAGAAGGCCTTGACACTGTGGAAGTACTGTTTAGCAATAGCTAAAACATCAGTGTGTTATCAACACTGTTTTGGTCACAAATCGAAACATAGCACCATACAGGCTGCTGTGAAGAAAATTAACTATCCCAGCCAGACCCAGTACATGTAGGTACTATTATACTACTATATTTTACAGATGGGAAACTGGAGGATACAAACTGAGATTAAGCTGACAATTCAAAGTAACATGGAGGACCTGAGATATCTTCAAGTCATAGGTTGGTGTTTGAAATTGTTTTGACTTTCCTTTCAGTTGGTTTCCAAGTGGTATATAAGGTAATGCTTAATCTTATATGTTATTTCAGAATTTAGGAATTAATAGTTGCCCTTTGTAACACAAGGTTTTTCTTTTGATATGTTTCTCATTAATCTTCTATTTTCAGATGTGGTGAAGACACTATCTTGTCACCTGTGCAGTATAGAGTGCCTTAAAAAATGGGGTTTGGAAGTGACCTGAAGTATTCTCATGATGCTTTATTAAAACTACAAGACTGGGAACTACGACTGCTGGAAACAGTGAAGAAATTTATGGTTATGCGAGTAAAAAGTGATAAGGAATATGCTTCCACTTTACAAAATCTTTGTAATCAAATAGATAAAGAGAGTACTTGCCAACTGGATTATATCAGCAATGTGTCCAAGGTAAGAAAATCCTTACAAATCAACAGGGTTTTGTTTTTTCATTAGTTTGGTTTTTTTTGTAAGTAACAAAGTCCAGCAATTTTTTTTTTATTTTTCAGTGACCTACTAAAATGTGTTACAATAAATATTTTTCTCCTGGCCACTTTGTGAAGTGACTCTGTCTTATTCTGTCTACTTTATTTAGAGGAAAATGGGAAAGATCGTATAGGGAATAACTGGCTCAGTTCAAAATAGTGTTTCTGTTTGATTCCTGTTGATTCAGCCTCTTGAGAATTACTGTTGCCAAAGTGTTTAAAATAAGCTCCTTTTAGTCCCTCAGTGGAATAAGCAAAAGTAAAGCTCTGGTCTTGCTTTAAGAACAAAAAACTAAACCAGGATCCTGAATTTTGAACTTCAGTATTTTAGGTTCCTGAGTTGTCTGCTGTTTTGTTTAGCATGCTCTGTTTTCAAAACATAGTAAGCTTTTATTATAAAACAGTTAAATGGGAACTATTGTTTGTTATAGAATTTGTGGCAGAAATAGAAAAATGCTGAGAAACCAAGGCAAAGCGTAGCATTCGAACTGTTATTTACACCATAGTATATTTTTGTGAAAACAAAGCATTAATTCAGGATGTTTCTCATAATTGTAGATTTGTTTAAACATAGTTTCATACCCAATTTAAAATAACTGTCTTGACTTCTTATGAAGGTAAGGCTGTCCTCCCCCTAAATGATTAATCATCACATTTAGAGGAAGTACAGTGAAGGTAAAGATGACTTAAACTTCCCTATTTCACTTTTTAGTAAGCTTCACTCCTGACTTGGATTCCTTCCTGACTAGAGAAAACAATTCTGTTTTAATGGCTTATTCAATTATTGGCCCTTTTGCTGTAGCAGTGGATACACAGTCACTTCAGTGTGGCATAAATCCTGATCTCCTACTCTGCAGGAAAACATCTTTTTCAGTCTGGTTGTTTTAGACAAAGCAGTTCTTATCTGGCTTCTGGAGTTGCTGCTTGAATGCTAGCCTTTTATGTATGAACATGGCATATAGTATATCATGCTCATAGGAGTAGGAACATAACTATTCCTTGTGCATCAGTCTAGATTTATACTGGGTTAAAGTAGTGGTTTGTGTGATTTGAAAGCTACACTGGTATAGCTAGCCTGTTTCAGCTGTCCCAAAAGTATAAACAGAGTGTTTAGCTTAAATTCCATCCCTCCCCGGTAATTATTGTATTTTTAAATTGACACTCTACCTGTTTTCATATGTGGGTTTTAATGGTGTATTTTGGTGTATTTGGAATGGTTTTCACCTAGTTATGTTTTTCATGTACAGTTTGTTATAGGTTTTATCATCTAAGCTGTGATGACTTTGGTACCGATTCAGACGTTTTCTGCTTACTGGCAGAAGTCAGATATCTTCTTTGGAATCCATCAGTATAAAATATATGGCATAGAAAACTCTGTATCCATATAGTTCCATATAGATTTATTGATATGATTAATCTTGCTACTGCTACCCCAGTAGATTTGCTCTTATGTGCTAACAAAACTGTCTTGCAGTTATTTTTAGGCAGTGAAACTGAGAGTGACTTAGGCTAGAACAATAAAGGAGCATAGATATTGGAGTATTCAGCATTGCAATCTTTAAGCTTTGTGGCTAGCTCAGTCTAGCACAATTTATGCCAGTAATATGGGTGTCCTTTCTGTGAGCAAATAATTAAAAAAAAAAAAAATCTTAAGCCATTTTCTCCTTGGATTGCAGAGAGGCATCTGTGTCATATTTTAAAAATTTGTTTTAGACATTGGCACCTAAGTTGTTCTTTCATGAGTTTTTAGCCCCCCTCCCCTCATCTTCTGAGGAGGTATCACGTTCTTCAAACTGTACCCTCGATCTATGTACATCTTTGTGCAACAGTAAAAATATTCATAATCTTTTGTATGGGCTTGCCTTGAAATTTCACTGTCAATGTAGATTTTAAGGTTGTGCAGCAATATGTTGTCTTACTGATTTTTGGCAATTAAAATGTCAGGATTATTGTTTTGCTTTACTGACATTGTTCTAATTTACTTTGCTATTTCATGATACTTCTTCCTGAGAAGAGCGGTTTTACAGAACCGAAATCTGACCAAATATTTTTCAGTGTAAGTCTAGTATCTTACATTTCCCAACATTTGAAAAACTGTCCCTATATATTCAATTTTTGGTGTTATGTGACATCAAAAAAACCCCTAATATTGCTAATCTTTTATGTTTTTATTTTTTTAAGTGTACAGCAAGAGTGAGTAATTGGAGATGGGTTTTTTTGAAAATATGTCTTTTTTTTAATGAAGAGGCAGTAAACTTGTTGGAAGGCACAGTGGCAGCATCTACTAATGCTAGAACAGTATTTTTAAGTGCTTTCCATAAGCTTTTTTCTGTGTGTATGTCTAAAAACTCACCTGTTAAACAGAACAATATTTTATTTTGTTGCTTTTGACAGATTGTGGTTTTGTGTGTGGTGGGTTTTTTTTTTTTTGGAAAGGTAATGCTTTGCCTCATTTGCTATCTGTCCCTTAGCTAGCTTTTTTTCTTTTAAATAGCTTTTGCTATAAAACTAATAAAATGTAATCATACAAAACACTGAAATCTTGTTTTAGCCAGTATTTTCTCAGTGTGGAAAGAGATGTAAGGAATCAAGAATGTGTGGATTAATTTTTTTTTATTGGAAAGACAATTTTTCACTACATATATGACTTATTTGGGTTTATTTAGCTAATTGTAAGCTGAGAATTTCTTTAGAGTACCTGTTCTGTTTGAAAAAAGCATTTGCTGGGCTTTTCAGGATTGGTTGAAACTATTTGTTTCATCAGTAATAAATCAGTCAGAGAAGGCAAAAATCTTACAGTTCTGCCTCTAGGGGTTCTCTTGTGAACTCATTCCTATAATAAAGGTGTTTATGATAAAAACAACACTACACAACTTCGAAATATGTCTTTTGATGTCATTTGGAAAGTGTTCTGTAGTGAAAGGATTAAACAGTTTTCAGATAAAGCCAGGAAGCTTTAGGTCCTGACCTTTTAGAGTATTACTTTTTAAGCAGTCTGAGACAGCTCTGTGTCAGTCCATGGAATGTGTGTGAGCTAAAGGAAATGTTAAAGATAGTTTAATAAGTATGCAGGGATTATCTGGTTTTCATTTTAATCTCTAAAATCCCCTATGACTATTAGTATAGTCATGTAGAGATGGAAATATATGTGATGGGGTGACCTCAGTCAGCAGCAAAGTGCCACAAAGCTGCTTACTTGCTCCCCCCACCCCTCAGGGATAGGGGAAGAGAACAAGAACAGCAAAGGTAAGAAAACTTATAGGTCAAGATAAAGATAGCCTAATAAGCAAAGGAAAGAGAAAAAGGGGAGGGAGGGAGGCAGGCAGGCAAGCGATGCAAAGGCAGTCACTCACCACCTCACACAAGCAGACTGATGTCCAGCCAGTCTGAGCAATGACTACTTTCCCAAAAATCCCCCTCTCCTTGGGTTTTTATTGCAGATCATGATGTTGTATGGTATGGAATATCTCTCTTGGTCAATTTGGGTCAGCTGTTCTGGTTGTGTCCCCTCCCAACTTCTTGCATACTCCCAACCTACTTGCTGTGGGGGAAAAGAGTGTGAAAGAGAGAAGGCCTTGATACTGTGCAAGCACTGTTCAACAATAGCTGAAACATTGGTGTTAACAACACTGTTCTGGTCAAAAATCTAAAACACAGCACCATATGGGTTGCTATGAAAAAAAGTTAACTTCATCCCAGCCAGACCCAGTATAATACATGTTTATAATTAGATGTAAGAAAACCCCAAACGTATGAAATGAATACATTTTTGAAGGTTTGATGATTTAAGGTTAATTTGTATCTTTAGGAAGAACAAGATTTTAAAAACAGCATATCAGCTGCCTTCAAAAACTGGTAATTATATTGCAAATAGCCGTTATGCAATTTCAAATGTAGCATAGCAGTCTGTTAGTGAATTACCTCTTAGGAATCCTATACTGTTCCCATCAACAAAGTGTAACAGTATTCTTTAGGGTATGAAATACTTTTCTTTCATCTGAACTTTAATTTCAGGTCCATGTATGTTGTACATTGGAAATATTTCTTCACATTGCAGTTCATCCTTTATGCAAGGTTTAAAGCCACAGTATATTTTGCTGTCCTGAAAACTGACTGACAGAATGTCCAAGGAAGTTATTAAAATAAGGGTACAGAAAATGTTCAGTTACTATGACAAATGAGTAATCTGTTAGCACCTTATGTTTTGCCACTGATGGACTGAACACTGATGATATCAATTAATATGGAGCAGCTGATGAATACTATCCTCTTAAGCAATTGCAACTCAAATGCATATTACTGTGAAATATTTAGATAAAGGCAAAAAAGTCAGCTTGAAGAGAGGAACTGTGATTAGGAAATGAGAACAAAGAACATGAGGATGTGATTGTCAAAGGTGTTGAGGATATAATCCAGAAAAGGCTGTACAGCTTTCATGGATGTTCAGAAGTACTAAATCAGTGCTGAAATGTGACCATGCAATATTATGTTTTTGTCTCTGATACTTTTTTAATGAACAAGTTCAAGGGATGATTTTGCTATAGCAGGAAGAACTTTTTCAGAAGATCTCAAGTTTCAGGTACCTTAAAAAGAAAAATAAAATTACTAAATTGTTTTAAACAGCAATGCATTTCCTCCACAGTTCCTGTTCATTTGGTTATTTGTAAGCCAAAGTAACTAACTGTTTTTCTGCCTTTGTTTTTTAATAGTCTTGGTTGCTCATGGTGCAGCAAACAGAACAACTGAGTAAAATAATGAAGACACATGCAGAGGATCTTAATTCTGGGCCTTTGCATAGGCTTACAATGATGATCAAAGATAAGCAGCAAGTGAAGAAGAGTTATGTAGGTGTTCATCAACAAATTGAAGCAGAGATGTACAAGGTATTTTATTCAATTATGTCTTATAGATTTATTATAGTTTAGAAAATTAAGGGTGATTTTTAATTCTTCTGGTTTTGTGCTATGGTACAAGTGATGGTCTGTGATATGTAGACTGTGTCTAGTTTCAATTTTCAATATTTCCTCCACATTTTCTCTCTCATCCTAGCTGACAAGGCAGAGATTGAAAATGTTCTTCTATATGAATTTATTTGGACAGATATATAGTGGGCTGACCCCAGCCAGCAGCTAAGCACCATGCAGCTACTCGTTCCCTCTGCCCCTAGTAGGATGGGGGAGAGAACAGAAAAAGCAAAAGCAGGAAAACTTGTGGGTCAAGATAAAGGCAGCTTAAGTGGTGGTGTAGAAACAAGTAATGCAAAGGTGATCATTCGCTATTTCCCACCATTAGACTGATGCCTAGCCAGTCTCTGAGCATTGACTACCTCCCCCAAATACCCCTCCCTTCAGTTTTCATTGCTGAGCATCATGTTATATGGCATGTAATAGCCCTTTGGTCAGTTGGGTCACCTGTCCTGGTTGTGTCCCCTCCCAACTTCTTGCCCACCCCTAGCCTACTCATCAGTGGGGCAGAGTGAGAAACAGAGAAGGCCTTGATGCTGTTAAAGCATTGTTCAGCTAAAACACCGGTGTGTTAACAGCATTTCTAGTCACATGGGGTATCAGGTGGGCAGAGGGGCAGTGCTGGTATTTGGGATGACCTATGAGTGTAGGAGTGTGTGTTTCTATTAATGAGTGCCAACTGGACTAGCCAGTGAGTAGGAGACCTGTGGAGTGGGTAGGAGGGCTCAAGATACAGGCCAGGCTATTGGAGTGTGGTGGGTTGACCTTGGCCGCCGCTCCTTCCTCTTCACGTGCTTTCCCTGCTCTGACATGGGGTCCCTCCCATGAGATACAGCCCTTCAATAATTGCTCCCATGTGGGTCATTCCCACAGGCTGCAGTTCATCAAGAACTGCTGCAGCATGGGCCCATACCATGGGGTACAGTCCTTCAGGAATAGAATGTTCCAGTGTGGGTCCCCCACAGGCCACAGTTCTTGCCAGGAGCCTGCTCCAGTGTGGGTGCCTCTCTGGAGGCTGCAGCTTCCTTGAGGGTATGTCTGTCTGCTTCGGCATGGGGTCCTCCACTGGCTGTAGTGTGGATATATGCTCTGATATGGTCTTCCATGGGCTGCAGGGGGACAACCTGCTTCACCATGGTCTTTACCACAGGCTGCAGTGCCTGGAGCACCTCCTCCCTCTCCTCCTTCACTGACTTTAGTATCTGAAGGTTTTTTTCTCACATGTTTTTTTCTCACTGCCCTCTCTCACAGCTGCTGTGCAGTGATTTTTACCCTTTCTTAAATATGTTATCACAGAGGCACCGCCTGTGTTGCAGATTGGCTTAGCTTTGGTCAGTAATGGGTCTCTTTTGGAGCTGGATGGATCTGGCTCTGTCTGACTTGGGGGCAGCCCCAGTCTCTTCTCACAGAAGCTACCCATGCCATGTAAACCCAATACATGGAGGGACAGAGGGGCTGTGTGCTCATCAAGGGATCTGTGAATGTGCTTGTGAATTGTGTGGTGTGCGTGCACTTTCACTGGTGACGTTCAGTCCTTACCAGCTGCAGAGGAGGAAGGGGACTTGGTTGTCTGTGCTTGTTTTGTGCGAGTCCTGGCTGTTAAAGGCAGTACCTTGTCTGTGGCAGTCTGTGTAGCCCTCTGCGTGTGTCTGGGATGCACGCTCAGCTTTGCCACTGGTTGTACTTGCAAATAGAAAAGCAGCAGCCACATCCATCAGCCTGGGATGGAGATCCCCAGGTCTTTGGGCTGAGCTCCAGTGGCTTGGCAGAAGGAATCCCTGGGCTCTGAAGCTGGTGGAGGCGGTGGCCACTTAGAACATCCCTTAATATCTTTGGGGATCAGAGTTTTAAAAACTTCTGTTAATGAGTGCTCCTTACTGTCGAGAATGTTTTGGGTGGAAGTGGGATTCTAGTCCCTATTCTAAAATATATATCAAGTGTAAACCAAATATTAAGTCTTCAGGTAGAGCTGTTCAGGACCTTTTCTGTTAGTAGTTGAATAAAAACTGATGTCAGTCATCCTGCTGATGTTGAGAATTGCTGTGTCTAGGCAGTGAAGCTGACAGGAATCAGTTTCATTCAGGTGCTCTGGGGAAAGGTTAGTTGCAACTGTCAAAAATCAGGTCTGAAAAAAAAATCACTCTGAAAGCTCTACTGAGAGATGGAAAAGCATTGTTTCTTTCTTCCAATGACGTGGTTGGTGTTGAGGTGGAGATTTAGAATAGTGTATACAACTTTTTCATCTAGTGCGATTCTAATAAGTATCTTTTGGTGCTTTTTCCTTTTTACTTGATTAAAATGTACTAAAGTTTATGATATAAACTATGTTTCCTAAACATTTGTTGTTAACACTACTGCACTGATGCAAATAGGGAAACTGTTTCAGGCCTCAGTTTCATCCCTTACATGTATTTGTTTTGGCTTTAATAGAACAGGTGTGGTGGTTTGACCTTGGCTAAATGCCAGGTACCCACCAAGTCTCTCTATCACTTCCCCCCCCCCCCCCCCTTTTTTCTCAACAGGGCAAAAAGGGGAAAGAAAATAAGATAGGAAAAAAAACAACCCTTGTGGATAAAACAACAGCAGTTTTAATGTAAGCAAAGCGAAGTCCCTGCACGGAAGCAAAAAGCAAACAGATTTATTCTCTACTTCCCATGAACAGGCGATGTCGGGCCTTCTCAGGAAGCAGGGCTCCCATACGCGGAGGGGTTGCCTCGGAGGACCAAGGGTGACCCCACCCCCTTCCTCCTTTCTCCCAGCTTTATACTGAGCAGACGTCAGATGGTCTGGAATATCCCTTTGGTCAGTTGGGGTCAGCTGTCCTGGTTGTGTCCCCTCCCAAGATCTTGCCCACCCCGTCCCACTGTGGGGGGGGAAATGTCAGAAAGAGCCTTGGTGCTGTGTAAGCACTACTCAGCAGTAGCCACACCACCAGTGTGCTATCAACACCCTGCCAGCTCCCAACATAAAACACAGCACCATGAGGGCTGCTGCAGGGGAAAACCAATTCTGGCTCAGCCAGACCCAGTACAGTCTCCACCCCTTATTCCATACCATTTACGTCATGCCCAGGTCCCACATAACACTCATTTATCCATTCCGTAAGCTTTCTTCACTCCTCCAGATGTTCAGTGACTTGGCTCCCATCTGTCAAGATGGATGTTCAGGACAGAGCAGTATGTTTGACTGTTGGACTCCAGCACCGGCTAGGTTTGGGTCATCATTGCACGTATCTGGTTCACTCTTCGTCGTTCCTACTTCCTCCATCACTTCCTGCAACATACAACTCAGCCCACAGATTATTTCCCCCCCAAGGTTAAATCTCCTTGAGGCACACACTGAGTAGCCCCATCCTCCCGCATTACCCACCAAGTACATCCAGGTCCCTGAGCAAAAACAATCCCACGAGTGGGCTTGCCTTTTCCCAAGGGAGGAGCAACCCACACTGCCTTCCCCAGCCATTTCCCCGTGTGTACTACAGGGACCTTATCTCCTCCCACAGTATGAAGGGGTTTTGTTTGGGCAGGACCAGGACGGTTAACAGATCCTCTGGTGTTAATTAGCCAAGTGGCTTCTGCTAAATTTATATCCCAGTGTTTCCATCCCCCATTGTCCAATGCTCTCAACATAGTCTTCAACAGTCCATTGTATCTTTCAATCTTTCCAGACGCTTGTGGGTAATAAGGGATGTGATACACCCACTCAATGCCGTGTTTCTTTGCCCAGGAGTTTATGAGATTATTTCGAAAATGGGTCCCATTGTCTGATTCAATTCTTTCAGGAGTACCATGTCGCCATAAAATTTGCCTTTCAAGACCTAAGATGGTATTTCGGGCAGTGGCATGATTTACAGGGTACGTCTCAAGCCAACCAGTAGTTGCTTCCACCATGGTGAGTATGTAGCGCTTGCCTTGGCGTGTTCGTGGCAATGGTCCAATATAGTCCATTTGCCAGGCCTCACCATATCGAAAACTCAGCCATCGCCCTCTGTTCCAGGGAGACTTTACTCGTGTGGCTCGCTTGATTGCAGCACATGTTTCGCATTCATGAGTGACCTGTGAGATGGCCTCCATGGTCAGGTCCACCCCTCGATCACGAGCCCATCTGTACGTTGCATCTCTCCCGAGATGCCCGGATGTTTCATGGGCCCATCGAGCTACAAATAGCTCACCCTTGCGCTCCCAGTCCAGGTCCAGCTGAGCTACTTCAATTTTGGCAGCCTTGTCTACTTGCTCATTGTTTTGATGTTCTTCGGTGGCACGGCTTTTGGGCACGTGGGCATCTACATGACGTACCTTTAGAGCCACGTTTTCCACTCAGGCAGCGATGTCCTGCCACAGTGCAGCAGCCCAGATGGGTTTACCTCTGCGCTGCCAATTGGTCTTCTTCCACTCCTGTAGCCACCCCCACAGGGCGTTAGCCACCATCCAGGAGTCAGTGTAGAGATACAGTACTGGCCACTTTTCTCGTTCAGCAATCTTTAGGGCTAGTTGGATCGCTTTTACTTCTGCAAACTGACTTGACTCGCCCTCTCCTTCAGTGGCCTCAACGACTTGTCTTGTGGGATTCCACACAGCAGCTTTCCACTTTCGATGGTTTCCTACCACACGACAGGATCCATCAGTAAACAGAGCATACCGCCTTTCATCTTCTGGTAACTCGTTATATGGTGGTGCTTCTTGGGCACGAGCCACCTCCTCAGGCAGTGCTCCAAAATCTCTACCTTCTGGCCAGTCCATGATCTCTTCCAGGATTCCTGGACAGTTGGGTTTTCCCAGTCGAGCTCGTTGCGTGATTAACGCTACCCATTTACTCCAGGTAGCACTGGTTGCATGGTGTGTAGAAGGGATGTTTCCTTTGAACATCCAATGTAGTACAGGCAATCGTGGTGCCAAGAGGAGCTGTGCTTCTGTACCAACAACTTCGGAAGCGGCTCGAATCCCCTCATATGCTGCCAGTATCTCCTTTTCAGTTGGAGTGTAGTGGGCTTCTGATCCTCGATATCCCTGGCTCCAAAATCCTAATGGTCGACCCCGAGTTTCACCTGGTATCTTCTGCCAGAGGCTCCATGTGAGGCCATGCTCCCCAGTTGATGTGTAAAGCACACTTTGCACAGCTGGTCCTGTCCGAACAGGCCCAAGAGCTACTGCCCGAGCTATCTCCTGTTTGATGTGCTCAAAGGCTTGTTGTTGCTCAAGACCCCACTCAAAATGGTTCTTCTTTCGGGTTACTTGATAGAGAGGGCTCACCAGCTGACTGTAACCTGGAATGTGCATCCTCCAAAATCCCACAAGTCCTAAGAAAGCTTGTGTTTCCTTCTTGTTGGTCGGTGGAGACATAGCTGCTATCTTGTTGACAACCTCCATAGGCACATGACGGCATCCATCTTGCCATTTTATTCCCAAGAACTGAATCTCCTGTGCTGGTCCCTTGACCTGGCTTTTCTTTATGGCAAACCCAGCTCTCAGAAGAATCTCAATTACTCTTTGTCCTTTCTTGAACACTTCTTCTGCCTTGTTGCCCCACACAATGATGTCATCGATGTACTGTAGATGTTCAGGGGCATCACCCTTTTCCAGTGCAGTTTGAATTAGTCCATGACAAATAGTGGGGCTGTGCTTCCACCCCTGGGGTAGTCGATTCCAGGTATATTGGACACCCCTCCACGTGAAGGCAAACTGTGGCCTGCACTCTTCTGCCAAAGGAATTGAAAAGAATGCATTGGCGATGTCGATTGTGGCGTACCACTTGGCTGCCTTTGACTCCAGTTCATATTGGAGCTCTAACATATCTGGTACAGCAGCACTCAGTGGTGGCGTCACTTCGTTCAGGCCACGATAGTCTACTGTTAACCTCCACCCTTCATCAGACTTTCGCACTGGCCATATTGGGCTATTAAAAGGCGAAGGTGTCTTACTGATGACACCTTGGGTCTCCAGTTGACGGATCAGTTCTTGGATGGGAGCCAGAGAGTCTCGGTTCGTGCGATACTGCCGTCGGTGCACGGTCCTCATAGCAATTGGCACCTGTTGTTCTTCAACTCGCAACAGTCCTACAACAAAAGGATCTCCTGAGAGGCCAGGCAGATTAGACAACTGTTTGACCTTCTCTGTGTTCACACTGGCCACACCAAAAGCCCATCGGTATCCTTTTGGGTCTTTGAAATACCCCCTCTTGAGGTAGTCAATGCCCAAGATACAAGGGGCTTCTGGGCCAGTTACAATGGGATGTTTTTCCCACTTATCCCCGGTCAAGCTAACCTCGGCCTCCAGTACTGACAGTTCTTGACATCCGCCTGTTACTCCTGAGATCCAGATAGGTTCTGCCCCTCTATAACTTGATGGCATTAATGTACACTGTGCTCCGGTGTCGATTAAAGCCTGGTACTTCTGTGGATTTGATGTGCCAGGCCATCGAATCCACACTGTCCAATACACCCGATCATCCCTTTCCTCCTCCTGGCTGGAGGCAGGGGCCCTCTATTCCTGTTCTTGGTCAGAGTATTCACTGTCTGACCCTTGCTGTGCCAGGCCAGAAACTCCTTCATCAGGGCCAAGGGAGGTGATCTCAGTCTTCCTGTATCTGGGAGATCGCTGATTACTTTCTTGCGGTTTCACACCAGCTACATTAACAACCTTCTTGGATGTCTTCTTCTTGGCAGGGGTCTTTCCTCGCAATTCATGTACACGAGCTTCAAACTTAAAGGTGGGTTGACCATGCCACTTCCTCATGTCCTCCCCCTGGTCACGCAGGAAGAACCAAAGTTTGCCACGTGCCTGGGGTTCCCTTTCCTTCTGACTGGGGTGGAAGAGAACCGATTTCTTGGGGTGCTCCTGACATCTAAGGCACTCGCCCGTAGAGATGAGGAGGTACCAAGACTCTCTTCAAAGTTCTGAAGCCAGGAAGAGACTGCCTCCACAGTTGGTGTACATCTTAGTCCTTCTCCCACGTCCATTTCTGGATAGTACATCACAGCCAAGCCGGCAGAATACGAGGATGGCGCACCTTTAATCACCTTCCTCCACGTGGCCCGTGTGCACAGGACATCCTCTGGATTTTCAGGGGCTTCATCATTATCTGGATCACTATAGATGACTTCCAGCACTGCTAATTCTCTCAGGTACTGGACACCTTCATCTGCAGTAGCCCACTTCCCTGGGGAGTTGTCCGTAAGATCTTCCTTGAAAGGATATCTTGCTTTAACACTTGAAAGGAGCCGTCTCCACAGACTGCAAATTGCTGTTTCTTTTCCAATTCCCCTTTCAATTCCTCGATCTCTAGCAAGGGAACCCAGCTGTTGGGCTTCCTTACCTTCCAGCTGCTGAGCATCAGCCCCATTATCCCAGCATCGAAGCAGCCAGGCAGCAATCCGCTCACCCGGCTGGCGGCTATAGTCTTTCCGCAGATCTCGCAGTTCTGATGACGTCAGGGACCGGGTAGTTTCTGCCTCCTGTTTGAGTTCTGTTATTCCCTCTTCTGACCCCTTTGCTGAAGGACCCGCTTCTTCCTCCTCTTTCTCGTCCCTTATTAATCGAGGGTATGGACCTGTTGTTCTCCTTGTCCACTGTTTCTTTTTTACTACTGGGGCAATCTCTGCTGTTGTTGTTTTTGTTTGAGTTCCCATCTCCACCACAGTCCTTTGAGAGCACTGAACTGCAGCTCGATAAGCACAGGCCAGGCCCCAGTACAGCGCTGGGAGTTGCTGATTTTCACTGGGATAGACAAGGCACCCTTCTATCAGGTGTTGTGTCGATTTTGCGGGGTTGCTTGCCTGTTCAGGGGTAAGATCCCAGGCTACAGGAGGTGATAACCGTCCTAGGAATCTGCCCAAATCCTTCCACTCCCCCTGCCACCCAGGGACAGGCCGCCTCAGGGCACATTTTGGTATTCTCTCACCCAAAATTTGCTTTCTCTTACACCAAAAACCTACCGAGCTCCACACAGCCCACAATAGGCGAATAGCATTAATGAACAGTATCAAAGAGCTAACATAAGGATTAATAAGTACTTCGGGAGCTTGCAGAATAAAACCACTCATGATGTTCCCAATTTCTTCCAGCATGTTCCCGAGCTTAGCAAAATAAAGATAAGCAGAGCAATAAACAAACCCGTGACCAGCACAAGAGCTTGTCGCTTACTAACTGCTATAGCTATAGCACAATTAATATAAAACTGCTGTTGTCTTGCCCCACGTTTGGTGCCAAAAAAGACTGTGGTGGTTTGATCCTGGCTAAATGCCAGGTACCCACCAAGTCGCTCCATCACTTCCCCCCCCTCCCCCTGTTTTCTCAATAGGGCAAAGAGGGGAAAGAAAATAAGATAGGGAAAAAACCCCGACCTTTGTGGGTAAAACAAAAGCAGTTTTAATGTAAGCAAAGCAAAGTCCGCGCGCGGAAGCAAAAAAAGAAAACAGATTTATTCTCTACTTCCCATTAACAGGCGATGTCGGGCCTTCTCAGGAAGCAGGGCTCCCATACGCGTAGTGGTTGCCTCGGAGGACCAAGGGTGACCCCACCCCCTTCCTCCTTTCTCCCAGCTTTATACTGAGCAGACGTCATATGGTCTGGAATATCCCTTTGGTCAGTTGGGGTCAGCTGTCCTGGTTGTGTCCCCTCCCAAGATCTTGCCCACCCCGTCCCACTGTGGGGGGGGGAAATGTCGGAAAGAGCCTTGGTGCTGTGTAAGCACCACTCAGCAGTAGCCACACCACCAGTGTGCTATCAACACCCTGCCAGCTCCCAACATAAAACACAGCACCATGAGGGCTGCTACAGGGGAAAACCAATTCTGGCTCAGCCAGACCCAGTATAACAGGTAATAGCCTTTTAAGATAACTTCAAGCTAATGAAAAAATTGAATGTAATTATTGTGGAAAATAAATCCTGTAATTCTTTTTCACTAATGACAAGATTAATTGTAATATTGAGGTTGAATATTTTTAATACATTTTGTATTTCTGTTTTCTTAAAGGTCACGAAGACAGAATTGGAGAAACTAAAATCTAGCTATAGGCAACTAATAAAAGAAGTCAGTTCTGCCAAAGACAAGTATAAAGAAGCTGTGGCTAAAGGTATGACTGACTTGTATTAATTTTATCTATTTATTATTGTAGTTTTAGAATGTACTTAAACTTACAGTGAAACAAGATAATGTTTTCATTTTAAGCAACTCAATTGCAATATTAAAAAACCAAAGTGCATTAAGACAGGCTAATTGTTGTCATATATACTTGATGGTACTGTTTTTGAAAAATCAAAACTATTGATAGCCCTTATTTAAAATAAACGGTAGCTTTGTTTTAAACTCATAATTCCTTCGGTGGACATATTCGGAATGTGAAACTACTCGAATCAACAGTAATAGTGGTAAGCAGATTGCACCTCTGTCTCATCTACATTGTAGCTGCAGCCTATTTGCATCCTGTGATCCTCTATGGTTGCTGCAGTGGCAGCAGCACCAATTCTTGACACTTAGTAGAATGGATATGAATTGTTTAACCTTAAGCAAAAGGGAGAGAAGAATTCATTGGTATGCTGGGATGTTTAAAAGCTTTTAAGGGAATGGTGTGTCCAAATTGCATGGCTTTTGATTGCTGTTCGTTTGTACTAATGATTAAGTAAATGAGAGACTTTGTTTTACTGTCTGTCAAAATATCTTGTTGATGATCAGTGGGGTTTTTATATGCCTCTCTAAGATTATTTTCTTTTTCTTTAAAGAAAATTAATTGGATGGCAGTGTGTAAATATAATTCCAAAATCTATATTTACTTTTTGTATGCCTGCCTAAAATGATACTTATTGTCCTTGGTTCTGTTGTACTATTCATAGTGCAGTATAGTAGATATTGGTGCTGAAAGATTGTTTCCTTCCACATTTGTCCAAAATTCTGGGTGAAAACTGATAAATGTGTTGAGGGATATTAAGAGCATGGCTTCCTCCTCCAGCATCTCTGGCCAAGGACTTCTTCCTGCCTGGCTTCTGGAGCTCAGCCTTGTGTGCCCAGGGACCTGGGGTGTCTCTGCCCAGGCTGAGGGAAGTGACTGTATGGTGGTTTAAACCCAGCCAGCAGCCAACACCATGCAGCCGCTTGCTCACCCTCCCCTGCTGGGGGTGGGGGGGTGGGGGGAAATGGGTGAGAACAATTGGAGGTGGAAAGGGAGACTTATAGGTTGAGATAAACAGTTTAATAATTGAAATAAAATAAAACAATAATAGAAAGTACAAACAGGTAATGAACAATGTAATTGTTCACCACCTGCCAAATGATACCCAGCCTGTTCCCAGCTAGCAATCCTGAAATACCAGGATCCTGCAATTGCAATCCTGGAAATGAGAACCCCCTCCTTTCCAGCTGACCCTCCTCTATGTACTGAGCATGACATTACATGATCTGGAATATTCCATTGGTCAATTTGGTCCGGTGCTCTGGCCATGCTCCCCCCAGCTTCTTGTGCACCTGCACACGGGCAGGACATGGGGAGTTGGAGAGTCCTTGATCTCTGAGCAACAACTGAACACATCAGTGTGTTATCAGCATTCTTCTACCCAATCCCATACTGAATCCAAACCACAGCACTATTCTAGCTACTATGAAAAAAATTAACCTACTTGCTGGGTAGTCTCCCTTGATGCTCACTAGCAAGCATGCACATACATATCCCATAGGCACTCTGTACTTGTAAGTCCCCCTAGGTATACCAGCACAGACCTAAGGTCTCCTACTTGCCAGCTAGTCCAGCTTGAAATTTGTTAGTGAATACACATGCACACTAGGTTTGGGGAGGATACAGACACTTGGCCCCCACCAGCAGCTGACACCAGGCACAGGGGCTGTGACATGCAGTCCTATTCCAGCTGCTGGCACTGAGTACCTTGCTCATACTGGTCCCTCCCCATAGCTGGTTTTCAGGAGAAATGCTGTTCCTGTCCCAGTGGTTGGAATTTAAAGATTCCCGCTCTAGTAGCTGACACCAGAGGCCATGGGATGCCTACACCCCTGGTCCGACTCCCATAGCTGGCACTAAATTCACTCCCTGATCCTACTGAGTAGCTGGCATTCCAGGCACAAAGTCTGTAGGACCCTACCTAGACCTAGAGATCTATGGCCCCCTCCAACTACTGATGCTGGGACCCTCGCTCTTTTTAGTAGCTGACAGCACAGGCTGCATTGTACCTATGCCCCCTATCTGATTCCAGTAGCTGGCACAAAATTCCACTCACAGGTCTCACTAGCACACACATGTGAGACAGAGGGAGATTATTCAGAGAGATAGCTAAGAAAATATTTAATAAGAAGATATAAGAAGATAATATAGACTATGGTGATCAGGTGCAGGGCTCAGCCAGACAAGAATACTGACTGGCCCCATTCTACCTGTGACCTTTGATAGTTTGCCTGCAGTTTCTTGATAGCCCATCAATTAGTGTGACTGACCAGGTTTGTTTCTGGTTATTGTCTTTGTTAAGGCTAATTGGTCAGGTTTTATGTCTGTGTGTGTCTGTCCCCTCTCCTTTTCCAGCTGAAGGAACAAACACTCTCACACTCCAGGTATCCAAACCACTTAGTGTGACTGGCCAGGTTTGTTCCTATCACCATCTCCCTTATCCTTTGTCCCTCAGGTTTGTGTCTGTATGGTTTTGTTTATGGCTCCTTTGACCAGATACCCTTAAAGGAGCAGACACTCTACTTCCATATACCTTTACACCATGTAAAGACAAAATGGTATTGGATAAGAGAAATTATATTTAGCACTGTTTAGCTTATTTTTTTTTAACTGGTGTTCACATTCATTTAAAAAATGTAAATATATTCTCAGTTGTTAATTTCATCTAGTTCCCTATCTGTCCTCTATGTTGCTTTAATTGGGAGTTTGTCCCCAAGTAACTACATAACATGGGAACTTATAGTACATAATAAAATTATAACAGGGTGTTGTGATCTAATATGTTCTTTTTATTTCTTCTTTCTGTTCTAGTTCTGGTCATTATTCTTCATTCCTTATGCACCAAACTTTCCCATTGAAGTCAAGGAGTGTTTTGGCTATTCAGGAACTGTAATGTTTTGATGTTTTCCTGATTAACTGATGTGGTGGGTTAACCTTAGATGGTTGCCAGGTTTCCACTAAGCTGCTCTCACTCCCCCTCGTCAGTAAGACAGGGGGAGAAAATAAGATGAAAAAAGCTCGTGGGTTGAGAAAATGACAGGGAGATCCTTTACCAATTACAGTCACGGGCAAAACAGACTCGCCTTGGGGATGATTAATTTATTGCCAATTAATAACAGAGTAAGATAGTGAGAAGCAAAGACAAAATTAAAACCACCTTCCCCTCATGTCTCTCTCCTTCCCAGGTTCAACTTCACTTCTTTGTTCTCACCTCTTCTGCCCTTCCCTGAGCAGTTCAGGGTGGATGGGGAATGAGGGTTGTGGTCAGTCCCTAACAGTTTGTTTTCACCACTTCTTCCTCCTCACACTCTTCCCCTGCTCCAGCGTGAAGTCCCTCCCGTGGGATACAGTCCTTCATGAACTGCTCCAATGTGGGTCCTACTTGAGCTGTATTTCTTCAAGAACTGCTGCAGCATGGGCCCTTTCCATGGGGTACAGTCCTTCAGGAACAGACTGGTCCAGTGTGGGTCCCCCACAGGCCACAGTTCCTGCCAGAATACTTGCTCCAGAGGCTGCAGCTCTTGCCAGGAGCCTGCTCTGGTGTGGGCCCTCCATGGGCTGCAGCTTCCTTCAGGGCTTATATACCTGCCTCAGCATTGGGTCTTCCACAAGCTGCAGGGTGGATATCTGCTCCAGTGTTGTCCTCCATGGGCTGCAGGGGGACAACCTGGATAGTTTTTCCCCATATGCATCACTATAAATATTCACATTTTTCATTGTGTCTCAAAGTTCTTTTAAAATTCTAAAGCTAAGCACTGTAGAGTCCTGGTAATTTCTTCTTACATTTGTTCTGTAACCTCTTATTCTGACACCTCAGCAGAGAGTGATTCTTTGATTCTTTCATATTCTTTACAGCAAGGAAATCTCTGAAGGTCTTTCATAAAGAACACAGATGCCAAAAAATTCTTTCAGTTTTTTTCCTACCAGTTCCTTTTATATAATGATCATCAACAGGTTCTTTAAATTTTCTGACAAGCTTCCTAACTCCAGTGTATTTGAAATAGGATTTATTATCAGTTTTGTTACTATTTTACTAGTTGTTCACTCAACTCTTTTATGACCTGCCTTAACATTTTTCCATGTTTTAATTTATAAGAGTTCACAATCATTTGTGTATTCCTCATTTTACACAATTTCATCTCTTCAAGGTCTGCTTTCAAGCCTCTATGCTGCCACTTAACTATACATGTTTCCTCCCACACCCGAGTGGTGCAATTGGGATGGGGAATGGGGGGGTTGTAGTCCATTCATAACACTGCCATTTCTTCCTTCTCACGCTTTTCCCCTGCTTCAGCATGGGGTCCCTCCCATGGGCTAGTCTTTCACAAACTGTTTCAATGTGGGTCCTTCCCATGGGCTTCAGTTCTTCAGGATAAGACTGCTTCAAACATGGGTCCCCCATGGGATGCACTTACTGCCAGAAAACCTGCTCCTGCATGAGCTCCTCTCCATGGGCTCCAGTTCCTTCCAGGAGTTTGCTTCAGTGTGGGCTCTGTATGGGCTGCAGTTTCCTTCAGGGTATATCTACCTGCTGCAGCCTGGGGTCTTCCATTGGCTGCAGTGTGGATATCTGCTCTGGTGTGGTCCTCTCCATGGGCTACAGGGGGGGACAACCTGCCTCACCATGGTCTTCTCCATGGGCTGCAGAGGAATCTATGCTCCAGTGCTTGGAGCACCTCCTCCCCCTCCTTCTTCACTGACCTTGGTGCCTGCAGAATTGTTTCTCACAGGTTTTTCTTCTCATTCCTTTATCTCACAGATGCTGTGCAGTGTTTTTTACCCCATCTTAGATATTGTTATCACAGAGGCACCACCAGCTTCACTGACTAGCTCAGCTTTGGCTAGCAGTAGATCCATTTTGGAGATGGATAGAAATGTCTCTAGCACAGAGGCAGCAGCTGGTATCTTCTCACAGTAGCCACCCCACTACCGAAATCTTGCCACGTAAACGTGGTATACCAGGGAAGCATGACTGATTTGAAAATATACTAGTACAGTGTCATGGTTTAACCCCAGCCACTAACTAAGCACCACACAGCTGCTTGCTCACTCCTCTGCAGTGGAATGGGGGAGAGAATTGGAAGGGTAAAAGTGAGAAAACTCTTGGATTGAGATAAAGACAGTTTAATAGGTAAAGCTGTCACGTCCCGCTCAGATGAGGGGGACAAGTGACTCAGATTCGCAAATCCCCAATGGAGCGGACAACAAGTCTCCAAGTCTAAACATTTATTAACTACCCACAATGTACTAATTGAACACACGATAGTTGGCTAAGTATATAGCAAGTTGTGGCAAGCAATATAATATGCCTTGCATTGCTTAATGGGAAAGGGAAAAGAGGGAGATAGAGGGAATGGGGAAATACAGATCACCGGTCTGGGTTTCTGAGCTGATCCTGCCGACGAGGGTTCCAGGAGGCACAGGAGGCAGCCGGCTTTTTCGCTGGCATCCGTCTTCTTCGCTTCACTGCACTCTCTCTCGGGCCGCCCGGGCCCTCCCCCCCGCCCCCTTCTTGATTTATACCCACTTTCCTTGGGTCTGTCCCCTAGGTCGACCCACATACCTACGTATCCCATGTACGGGGAGGGGTAAGGTGTTTCATGGGATGATGTAATTAGCATGATCATGTTAGCCCTCGTTAGCATATTGAGGGGTGTTAACTTTAATATGCATTCTGTGGATAATGAAGCAAAGGTCATTCACCGGACAGATGGCCCTTGAAATTTGGCCAGGTGCCTCAGAGCAGAGCTGTCCTGTCTCCACAGGGCTCCCTCCTCCAGCCCCATCTTGTGTTATTCGGACAGCCTTATCAGCTTCGACCTCCACACCATCCACCCTGGGACTCATAGTTTTGTCTTGCGAGTGTTTGAGGCATTTCTTCGATCAGCCTCAACTTTTGCTTTCTCAGGCTGTTTTTCTTAGTTTCTCGCAGGCCTGGTTTCTCGTCTCTCACATCCCACCCCGTGACTCAAACACTCCAAGTTCTTCTTTGACCGTTGTGATCTCAAAAGGTACAGGGAAAAGGAAGACAGAAGGTGAGAGAGCATATAGCTAATTGCTGCAAGGCATACTATTAAAAGCAAAAAATTGCATAATATCACAATACTAATATTTACAAGCCATCTTCCCCGCCCCGTGAGTCCTGAGGATCCCAGTGATGTGACCCATGACCCAGGGTTCCATCCATCAAACCAGCCCATCAGTCAATAAAAAGGTTCTCTCTTCCCATTGGTGATCATCTTCATCATGGCACGGGTCTCTTCTATAGAGGTGGTGGCATCGTGGATGGTGATGCAGCATTCTCCCTCAGTTAGACTCGGCATAATGCACAGTCCATGTTCCTTCAGCAATGCTAGCCGGATTCTGCAACGCCATCTTAGATGCTTGTTGGGTCTGCACCTTTAATTCCTTAAAGGCATACCTTGTTAGTACATAGAATTGCTAAGTTAAATTTTCTAAAACTATTTGAGGTTACACAATCCCATTAGCAGGTCTATAAGGATTTAAATGGGAATACAATCTAATATTCAGGTACAATTCATTAATGCTTAATTTGTGGGATCAGACCCCTTCAACTAGTCTTTGATGACTGCATTTTGCTGTTGGTGGATGTGGTGTTGTAAGGACCACATCCAGTTATATGAGTGAGCACTGTAATCTGTTTGGTATTTGCAAGCACCAGTTTGCAGTCACAGGTGACTCACAGGCTTCCTTTATTTTGGAGGTGATTCCCAATAAGGTAACTTAAGGCACAACTCCAGGTTAGCCTTCCAATAAGTGAACTCATTAGATGTACCTGTAAAATTTCCTGGATTGTTGATTGTAATTGATTGGCAGTGATTTATTCCACACTCAGCAGGTATGATTCCACAAATTATATAATAATGTAAGCAGATTACAAATAATAACTAGCCGATAATGCCTACAACCATTGAAAGTGCTAAAAGTAACATAGGTCTCCTGTTGTCCAGGATCAATGCCCTGTAAAACACATATATACATAACAAAACAATGGTGGTTAGAAAGAAGGGACAATCCCCCTGGTATTGATGCGGTATTCTTTCCCATGGGCATCAGTAGCCACCCATGAACAAATATTGATGGGAGTTTTTAGGGTTAGGGGTACTTGCCCCACGGTGGGCAAGTCTACTAGAACAGGTTGTCCAGGATAATGGAGCGGGTTTGCAGGGTCTTTAGTCTCTTTTTTCCTGGCGAGTATGGACGGAGGCTTAGGACAGAACGCGGTAAGTCGTGGGCACCCATTAATTCCCCACCGGCTGTTTATCTTCATTACTGCATCTGGCACCCGTTGTGGCCATCCTGGTTCGAGGGGTTTTAGGGCCTGCTTTAGAAGTCCATTGGTGCGTTCCACAATCCCATTTGCTTGGGGATAGTATGGAGTATGGAAAATCCACTGGATTCCTTCATCTTGAGCCCACTCCTGAACCACCCCGGCAGTAAAGTGACTACCGTTGTCTGATTGGATCGATTTGGGCTTAGGCAAGCAGCTAAACCAGCGTTTTAACCCCTTCACCGTATTTTCTGCAGTTGCTCGAGATACAGCTTCTGCTTGGGTTAGGTCCGATACTATTTCCACCCCCACCAATACAGAGCGTTTTCCCTTGGAGAGCCAGAAAGGGCCAATATAATCCACCTGGTTGTTTAGCAAGTGGACAGGTTGATTTCCTGACTGGATCTGTCCCACTGCAGCAGCATCAGAGCCACTGATCAGTACATCGTTGATATACTGATATACCCTGACCCCTTCCCTTGGAGGGATTTGAGCAAGCTCCTGCGCTAGTGCATAATGAGCGATGGTCGGCGAATGGCAGTATCCCTGGGGGAGACGTGTAAAAGTAAATTGCACGCCTTCCCATGTAAAGGCAAAGCCATCTCTGTCTGCCTCCTGTATGGGGACCATAAAGAACATATCTTTTACATCAATAGTTGCTAAGATCTGGTGGGCTTGTTCCTGTATGGTTGCAATCAGTTCAGCTATGTAGGTACTGCAGCTGTTAGAGGACCTGTATTGGCATTTAATCGCCGATAGTCAATTGTCAGTCGCCACTTTCCATTAGGTTTACGGACTGGCCACACTGGGGAATTATAGGGTGAGTGAGTTGGAACGATTATCCCTTGCTCCCGCAGCTCTGCTATTACCGGAGTGATCCCCTCCCTTGCACCTAACGGTAAGGCGTAAGGTTTCACATTAACAGTTTTAGAAGGAGGAAGCGCAGGCGCTTGCTGTAAAACTCTTATAGAGGCAGTTGGGGACCCAAATTTCCATTCCCTTCCTTTTGAATCCACCCAAGCTTGTCCCTTCAATAGGTCAATGCGACGAGTGAAGGAAGCAAGGCACGAATTCAATATGAATAATAAGCAAGCTCCAACTTTATTTGGATACACGATCCCTTTTATCTCCTTCCACATTAATATGTATATGTATCATCATCTAATTGGTGATATCTAAGAAGCAGCATTATAATATCTCGGCCCCCTCGGCCCCCCTGCGGTTTTCGCATTCCGTTCAAAATCCTCCCTTCTCTGGCTCCTTGCCTTAAAAGTTGTTTACCACTTCGTCAAGGTCGCTCCGTCCTTGTCCTACCCTCTTATGTTCTAACTTATGTCAAGTGAGGCCTAACATATGCCAAGTGCGGCCTAGTCATGCTAAATGTCAGTGGTCAAGTCGTCTAAGGAGCCATGTCCCTGTTCCTTAAGCCATTCCCCAACAATTCCCCCTTTTTCTTTTTGGACGACTAAAACCTTACTGCTCATACCTACAAAGCAACACTTAATACAAGAAAAACATAAGGACAGAATCAGCAAAATAATCCTAAGAAAAACAACAAAGCGTAGCAACTCCTTAATAAGGCTTCCGGCCCATCCTGATAGTTCCCATCCCTGAAACAGTCCTTGAAACCACTCGTCCAAGCCGCCGTGGTGCTGTTTGATGTGTTCCATGTTCTGTCTCAGGACCGTCAGGGTTTTGTGTACGGATTCAGAATGATCCGAAAGGTTCATACAACACATACCGTCAAAATCTTCACAACCATGCCCTTGAGCCAACAATAAAAAGTCAATAGCTGCTCGGTTCTGCAATACGGCGTGTCTTATGCTATCCACATCTGTAAGGAGAGCTGAGATAATCTCAGAGGTGAGGTTAAATTGTTTAATACTCCAACAAGCAAGTTTTTCTAAGTTCACTAAAGCATTAGAAACAGCAACCCCAGGTGCAAGCAGTGAAGCAAAAAATATTTCTGAGCACGACCACAATTCCACATCGTCTTTGCAGTTGCTACTTAAGCCTACTAGTGACCACCGCGATCGCTTGTGAAGCTGTATTTGGTGAATAGAGGGGGCAAATAATGTCAACTTACCAAGATAACATGGACCTCCAGCGGGATGCTGTGGAATGCCACCCCAAGCACGATCTCCACAGACCAAAAAGTACCCGGGGGGTAGCTGTTTGGCGGAACCGTTGTTCCAAATGCCCTCTCCGTTACTGTCTAGAGCTTCGCCCGGGTCACCTTCCGCCTTGTGGCAATAGTTGCCCCAAGCGGAGAAGGGAGGCCAGGTGGGAGTCACATTGGTTGCGTAGTCATTAGTGTCGATCAGCCAGTAATGGGGCATGCCTGGTTGGGGTATATACCTTGCCAAAAAGATACAGCCCCACGGGGTCTGTGTCTCACTCTGTTGACTAGCGGGCATAGAACCTTTTAATTCTAATTCCTGTAGGGGGAGTGGGGAGGATTTATTTAGAGAATTTATGAGTAAACCTTGGTGCTGGGCCCATGCTATCTTCATACATGTGCGATTAAACTTCGCACGGTCACACGTTCCGGACCTTATGGTGGTGCAAGTACCCGTCTTATTATATTGGCTCTTACACTCCTGAACCACATTGGTGCTATTCCAGCGGGTTACATTACTTAAATTAACATAATCTACAAAATCCTTAGGGTCAAAATAGGGAAAGCCAATCAAACATGTTCGAAATGGATCAGAGGCAGATTGTAAGCTAAGACAAAATGCATCTTGTCCCGTTTGGTTTGCCCAGGTTACCCACATATTGGTCCGAACATCAGTCTTAACAATGGCATCTGTTCTTATCATCAGCCCCATCATCATCAATGTTGCTATTAACACCCGACCTTTTCCCTGTGCTTCCAACGAAAACGTCGGCAACAGTACTCCTTGGTCTGTTGCCATTGCTCTTCAGGCACAGACCAAAGAATAGGTACACGATTTCCCTCACCACACTCTATGTGCAAAACTTCACCAGTGACCCTCTGGCTTAGCTGGTCGTCTACCAGGTCTTGGTAGGCTGACCGCAGTCTGCTGGGCCTATTTTCGCGTGTGCGAGACAATAGGCCAACTAACAGCCTAGCTTGATGGTAGGCTTCCGAGACACAGAAGTCGCACCGGCTGATCCTTTTGTCGTACCTACGCCAAACTCTCCTACCGCATTTGCAACAGCAAGTCAACACCCAGGGATAACATTTACCACATGAAGAGCATAGTCCTTTCACGTCTGTCATTGATCCTTCACACCTTCATGAGTCTCTTTGTCTTCACGATCTTCTCTCAGCGCTGGTTTGGTGAACCTGGCGGGTACCCAAAGGAGTCCTTTTCCTGTAATGACACACATATAACCTCTCCCCAGATATTTCACCTCCGCTGGCCCTTTCCACATTCCCGTTTCTGGTTCTTTATACATCACATACATCGGTTCTCTTTCTTTTTCACTTACTGCTCCCCCATGTATCATCGCAGGAGGGAGCCCCTGATCGGAAAAAATACATAAATGGTTTAACACAAAAACAGTTTGCAACACCCTTTCTGCAATATCAGTAACATCCTTAAACTTTTGTAAATAACGTTTCAGGGTTTGATTGGCCCGTTCTACCACAGCCTGACCGGTGGGTGAGTGTGGTATCCCTGTTATGTGCTTAACACCCCACAATTGACAAAACTTCCTCACTTTCTCACTGCAATACGCAGGCCCATTATCAGTTTTTATGGTTTTGGGAACCCCCATAACAGCAAAACAACTGGTAAGATGGCGTGTTACATGCAATGCCTTCTCCCCCGTCTGGGGGGTAGCCCATATGTATCTGCTGTAAGTATCAATGGTAACATGTACATATTTCAACCGCCCAAATTCATTAACATGGGTAACATCCATTTGCCACAGTTCGCAGGGACCCAGACCTCTTGGATTCACCCCAGTTCCCAGTCCTGGGCCATGATGACCGCAGGTAGCACATGCCCGAACAATACCGCGAGTCTCCTCCATTGTGATATTAAACTGGTGGTGCAGCCCTCGAGCATTCTGATGAAATATAGCATGCGACTCCCTTGCTTTTACAAAGTCACTGACAGGGGCGGCCATAGAAACCAGCTGGTCGGCCCGGTCATTGCCTTCCCCTAACCCATCAGTCCATTTGTGGCTCCTGATGTGAATAACACAGTACAACTCTGTCCGCTGCATGAGCGCCGATTGTAATTGCCGCAATAACTCAAAGAGTCTTTTATTCCCTATATCCCGTATTCTCGCTCCCTCTATACGGTTTACTACACCGGCAACATACAAGGAGTCTGTGACAATATTCAGTCTTTTATTAATCCATTGGCCACAAGCCCAAACCACTGCGGCTAATTCCAACGTCTGCAGGGAGTCTTCTGGGTGTGCTTCCAATAACTGGTGTTTCCACTGCCCATCCTCATTCCATGTGGCTGCTGCACGTCGTGATCGTTTCCCAGCATCATCTCTATAGTGGCATCTGCGGGAAGGGTAACTAGTATAGCCCTTGTCGCAGAGTTACAATTCTCCAGCGCACACTGTCTCAACATTGATGCCTTCATATAATCGGGTATATCAGCTTGCTGGATCGCCTCTGTTACACGATCGATGAAAGTGCTGAATGCCTCGTCTTTTCCCTGCTTGAGTGACATGTATGAGGGGAAAGGGGGCTTTACCTTGATGCGCTGCAAGGCTGCGCGTGCAAGGCACATGGAGTCTGCAAGGATATGGGGACCTAATTGCATTTGCATATCCACGGTGACAAAAGGTCTCGTTCCCGTAAGCTGCTCAGCGGTTACGTGAGCTATGGGGTCATTCAAATCGCGTAACTGTGCGGCTGAGATGTCACTGGCACGCTGCCAATGTGCCTGCCAGAGCAACAGCTGAGACTGTGTCAGTATAAGTCGCATAATCCCCTTTATATCCTCAGGGCACAGCAACCCTCGACCCCAGATATAATTTAACATCTGTTGTGTGGGTTCCCTGTGCAACCCTGATTCATTCACGGTAGCTTGCAATTGACTCAATAGCTTCCAATCGAGGGGTTCATGGGTGGCTTGCATTTTGCCCCCATCTACATCCCAACGCTGATAAACAACGGGGAATGCCTGTGGCTCCAGGGCTTCCACGGCACTAGAATCACCCTCCTGCAATGCCTGCTGAGCTACCTTATCCCAGTCAATTAGTCTGGTTTTACGTAGTGACTTCCCTTCTTTTACTGGCGCTGAAGGCGGCTGCTCTCTGCTGATTTGAGGGGGAGAGCCTTCTTCTAAAGGAGTCTCTGCCGATGTCGAGGGTGGAGAGCTGCCAGCGGGGGGGGCAGATGGAGCAAGCCGCACTGTAACAGGGATTCCCGTAGGTGGGGGAGACACATAATCCACACCAGGCATTATCTTTCCCGGTTTTGAAATCTCACCTCCACCCCCCACTCCATCTAATTTGGCGGCCGCAGCGTTTGCGACCCGCTTCTCAGTCTTATATTGTTTGATAGCATTCATCACCTCTCGCCAAGTTTTCATTAACTTTTTGGCACCTTTATCATCATCAATGACCAGATTCCACAGGGTGTCCCCATAGTCTCGCCATTCACTCTCATCAAACATTGCATCAGGGTCCTTAAAATGTCCTTTCGCCTTGCCTAATGCAAGAAGTCCAGCGAGGTCCTTAAGAGGACCCACGCCTCGCTTTTCTAAAAAGCGTTCTAACAATTTTAGCGCTACCTTGCGTTCCATGGTCTGGTACTCACGGCCGTTCCTATGGCGGCGTTTTCCGTCGTTTAGGTAAGCGCCCTCAGACTGCAATCAGAAATCAGCTCGAGCTCCTTACAAAGCTTTCAGCCTTCTGACGACCCGAACCCTGCCTCTGGAACAAGGCGTTGGATTTTTTGGTCGCTGAGCGCCGCTCTCAGTGCTTTTCTGAGTTCACTCGTCTCGCCCCGTTGGCCGTATCACGTCGGGGTCACCACCTGCGAAGAGTGAAGGAAGCAAGGCACGAATTCAATATGAATAATAAGCAAGCTCCAACTTTATTTGGATACACGATCCCTTTTATCTCCTTCCACATTAATATGTATATGTATCATCATCTAATTGGTGATATCTAAGAAGCAGCATTATAATATCTCGGCCCCCTCGGCCCCCCTGCGGTTTTCGCATTCCGTTCAAAATCCTCCCTTCTCTGGCTCCTTGCCTTAAAAGTTGTTTACCACTTCGTCAAGGTCGCTCCGTCCTTGTCCTACCCTCTTATGTTCTAACTTATGTCAAGTGAGGCCTAACATATGCCAAGTGCGGCCTAGTCATGCTAAATGTCAGTGGTCAAGTCGTCTAAGGAGCCATGTCCCTGTTCCTTAAGCCATTCCCCAACAGGTCAAGTCCCAGGATATTTGTGGGGAAATTTCCCAGGATCATAATAGCCTCTGTTGCAGTTTCATTCCCAGGTAACCAGCATTTCACCCGAGCAGTCGGCTGTGGCTTAGAGTCCCCGAAAACATCTGTAACCCAGATCTGCTTTTTGTCAGCAATTATGCCATTGCGCTTGGCAACCTCCGCTTGGAGTGCTGAGATCTGAGCACCCGTATCTACTAGAAATGTAACTGGAGTTTTAAGGGGACCGAGCGGAAAGGTAATCAACAAGTCTCCTTTAGTATTCTCTGTGAGCCTCCTTAAGTGGACCCACCCACCATCCCCCGGCTCACTTACTGGGGATGGCGCATCCAGTTTCCTGACCCTAAATCAATCAAGTCCTCTTCAGGGGCAGTTGGTGTTTGAGAAGCAATTACCACCATCTCGTTAGTTTTCAGTTCTGTCCCTCCCTTTGCCCGAAAGGTCTGCTCAGTTGAGGGGGGGGCAGCTTCCTTTTGTCTTTCCAGGCTCGAATGAGCTTTTCTAAAACTGTAGCAGGCATACCATCCATTAACTCTCGGGGAATCCCCTGTCCAATTCCCTCAGTCCACAAGAGGTTTCTCTTTGCTCTTAAAACTTGCGGAGGGGAAGGAGGCGGATTTTCCTGCTGTTCCACTCTGCGTACCGAGGGCTTAGGTTTACCCGTTCCCCCGGTAAGGCCTATTCTCCGGACGTAATTTATTAAGTCCTGAGCTATCTCTCCCCAGGTCATGGCTTCTCCCCCTGCCCGTCTCCCCCCTCGTGGGGCTAATGCATTCCGCAAACGATCTTGTAATTGTACTGCATGTGATTTCAAAGAGTCCGGCAAGCCCCGGATCAGGGGAGTCATTTGATCGGGGTTAGCAATTAATAGCATTGGGGAAGGCTGCTGCGGAACCAAACGCCAGTGTGGTGGTTTGACCTTGGCTAAATGCCAGGTACCCACCAAGTCGCTCTATCACTTCCCCCCCTTTCCCCTTTTTTTCTCAATAGGGCAAAGAAGGGAAAGAAAATAAGATAGGACAACAAAACAACCCTTGTGGGTAAAACAACAGCAGTTTTAATATAAGCAAAGCGAAGCAAAGGTCTGCGCGCGGAAGCAAAAAAAAGAAAACAGATTTATTCTCTACTTCCCATGAACAGGCGATGTCGGGCCTTCTCAGGAAGCAGGGCTCCCATACGCGTAGTGGTTGCCTCGGAGGACCAAGGGTGACCCCACCCCCTTCCTCCTTTCTCCCACCTTTATACTGAGCAGACGTCATATGGTCTGGAATATCCCTTTGGTCAGTTGGGGTCAGCTGTCCTGGTTGTGTCCCCTCCCAAGATCTTGCCCACCCCGTCCCACTGTGGGGGGGAAATGTCAGAAAGAGCCTTGGTGCTGTGTAAGCACCACTCAGCAGTAGCCACACCACCAGTGTGCTATCAACACCCTGCCAGCTCCCAACATAAAACACAGCACCATGAGGGCTGCTGCAGGGGAAAACCAATTCTGGCTCAGCCAGACCCAGTACAGTCTCCACCCCTTATTCCATACCATTTACGTCATGCCCAGGTCCCACATAACACTCATTTATCCATTCCGTAAGCTTTCTTCACTCCTCCAGATGTTCAGTGACTTGGCTCCCATCTGTCAAGATGGATGTTCAGGACAGAGCACTATGTTTGACTGTTGGACTCCAGCACCGGCTAGGTTTGGGTCATCATCGCACGTATCTGGTTCACTCTTCGTCGTTCCTACTTCCTCCATCACTTCCTGCAACATACAACTCAGCCCACAGATTATTTCCCCCCCAAGGTTAAATCTCCTTGAGGCACACACTGAGTAGCCCCATCCTCCCGCATTACCCACCAAGTACATCCAGGTCCCTGAGCAAAAACAATCCCACGAGTGGGCTTGCCTTTTCCCAAGGGAGGAGCAACCCACACTGCCTTCCCCAGCCATTTCCCCGTGTGTACTACAGGGACCTTATCTCCTCCCACAGTATGAAGGGGTTTTGTTTGGGCAGGACCAGGACGGTTAACAGATCCTCTGGTATTAATTAGCCAAGTGGCTTCTGCTAAATTTATATCCCAGTGCTTCCATCCCCCATTGTCCAATGCTCTCAACATAGTCTTCAATAGTCCATTGTATCTTTCAATCTTTCCAGACGCTTGTGGGTAATAAGGGATGTGATACACCCACTCAATGCCGTGTTTCTTTGCCCAGGAGTTTGAGATCATTTCGAAAATGGGTCCCATTGTCTGATTCAATTCTTTCAGGAGTACCATGTCGCCATAAAATTTGCCTTTCAAGACCTAAGATGGTATTTCGGGCAGTGGCATGATTTACAGGGTACGTCTCAAGCCAACCAGTAGTTGCTTCCACCATGGTGAGTATGTAGCGCTTGCCTTGGCGTGTTCGTGGCAATGGTCCAATATAGTCCATTTGCCAGGCCTCACCATATCGAAAACTCAGCCATCGCCCTCTGTTCCAGGGAGACTTTACTCGTGTGGCTCGCTTGATTGCAGCACATGTTTCGCATTCATGAGTGACCTGTGAGATGGCCTCCATGGTCAGGTCCACCCCTCGATCACGAGCCCATCTGTACGTTGCATCTCTCCCGAGATGCCCGGATGTTTCATGGGCCCATCGAGCTACAAATAGCTCACCCTTGCGCTCCCAGTCCAGGTCCAGCTGAGCTACTTCAATTTTAGCAGCCTTGTCTACTTGCTCATTGTTTTGATGTTCTTCGGTGGCACGGCTTTTGGGCACGTGGGCATCTACATGACGTACCTTTAGAGCCACGTTTTCCACTCAGGCAGCGATGTCCTGCCACAGTGCAGCAGCCCAGATGGGTTTACCTCTGCGCTGCCAATTGGTCTTCTTCCACTCCTGTAGCCACCCCCACAGGGCGTTAGCCACCATCCAGGAGTCAGTGTAGAGATACAGTACTGGCCACTTTTCTCGTTCAGCAATCTTTAGGGCTAGTTGGATCGCTTTTACTTCTGCAAACTGACTTGACTCGCCCTCTCCTTCAGTGGCCTCAACGACTTGTCTTGTGGGGCTCCACACAGCAGCTTTCCACTTTCGATGGTTTCCTACCACACGACAGGATCCATCAGTAAACAGAGCATACCGCCTTTCATCTTCTGGTAACTCGTTATATGGTGGTGCTTCTTGGGCACGAGCCACCTCCTCAGGCAGTGCTCCAAAATCTCTACCTTCTGGCCAGTCCATGATCTCTTCCAGGATTCCTGGACAGTTGGGTTTTCCCAGTCGAGCTCGTTGCGTGATTAACGCTACCCATTTACTCCAGGTAGCACTGGTTGCATGGTGTGTAGAAGGGATGTTTCCTTTGAACATCCAATGTAGTACGGGCAATCGCGGTGCCAAGAGGAGCTGTGCTTCTGTACCAACAACTTCGGAAGCGGCTCGAATCCCCTCATATGCTGCCAGTATCTCCTTTTCAGTTGGAGTGTAGTGGGCTTCTGATCCTCGATATCCCTGGCTCCAAAATCCTAATGGTCGACCCCGAGTTTCACCTGGTATCTTCTGCCAGAGGCTCCATGTGAGGCCACGCTCCCCAGTTGATGTGTAAAGTACATTTTGCACATCTGGTCCTGTCCGAACAGGCCCAAGAGCTACCGCCCGAGCTATCTCCTGTTTGATGTGCTCAAAGGCTTGTTGTTGCTCAAGACCCCACTCAAAATGGTTCTTCTTTCGGGTTACTTGATAGAGAGGGCTCACCAGCTGACTGTAACCTGGAATGTGCGTCCTCCAAAATCCCACAAGTCCTAAGAAAGCTTGTGTTTCCTTCTTGTTGGTCGGTGGAGACATAGCTGCTATCTTGTTGACAACCTCCATAGGCACATGGCGGCGTCCATCTTGCCATTTTATTCCCAAGAACTGAATCTCCTGTGCTGGTCCCTTGACCTGGCTTTTCTTTATGGCAAACCCAGCTCTCAGAAGAATCTCAATTACTCTTTGTCCTTTCTTGAACACTTCTTCTGCCTTGTTGCCCCACACAATGATGTCATCGATGTACTGTAGATGTTCAGGGGCATCACCCTTTTCCAGTGCAGTTTGAATTAGTCCATGACAAATAGTGGGGCTGTGCTTCCACCCCTGGGGTAGTCGATTCCAGGTATATTGGACACCCCTCCACGTGAAGGCAAACTGTGGCCTGCACTCTTCTGCCAAAGGAATTGAAAAGAATGCATTGGCGATGTCGATTGTGGCGTACCACTTGGCTGCCTTTGACTCCAGTTCATATTGGAGCTCTAACATATCTGGTACAGCAGCACTCAGTGGTGGCGTCACTTCGTTCAGGCCACGATAGTCTACTGTCAACCTCCACCCTCCGTCAGACTTTCGCACTGGCCATATTGGGCTATTAAAAGGCGAATGTGTCTTACTGATGACACCTTGGGTCTCCAGTTGACGGATCAGTTCTTGGATGGGAGCCAGAGAGTCTCGGTTCGTGCGATACTGCCGTCGGTGCACGGTCCTCATAGCAATTGGCACCTGTTGTTCTTCAACTCGCAACAGTCCTACAACAAAAGGATCTCCTGAGAGGCCAGGCAGATTAGACAACTGTTTGACCTTCTCTGTGTTCACACTGGCCACACCAAAAGCCCATCGGTATCCTTTTGGGTCTTTGAAATACCCCCTCTTGAGGTAGTCAATGCCCAAGATACAAGGGGCTTCTGGGCCAGTTACAATGGGATGTTTTTCCCACTTATCCCCGGTCAAGCTAACCTCGGCCTCCAGTACTGACAGTTCTTGACATCCGCCTGTTACTCCTGAGATCCAGATAGGTTCTGCCCCTCTATAACTTGATGGCATTAATGTACACTGTGCTCCGGTGTCGATTAAAGCCTGGTACTTCTGTGGATTTGATGTGCCAGGCCATCGAATCCACACTGTCCAATACACCCGATCATCCCTTTCCTCCTCCTGGCTGGAGGCAGGGGCCCTCTATTCCTGTTCTTGGTCAGAGTATTCACTGTCTGACCCTTGCTGTGCCAGGCCAGAAACTCCTTCATCAGGGCCAAGGGAGGTGATCTCAGTCTTCCTGTATCTGGGAGATCGCTGATTACTTTCTTGCGGTTTCACACCAGCTACATTAACAACCTTCTTGGATGTCTTCTTCTTGGCAGGGGTCTTTCCTCGCAATTCATGTACACGAGCTTCCAACTTGAAGGTGGGTTGACCATGCCACTTCCTCATGTCCTCCCCCTGGTCACGCAGGAAGAACCAAAGTTCGCCACGTGTCATGCGCCTAGGTTTCCCTTTCCCTCTGACTGGGGTGGAAGAGAACCGATTTCTTGGGGTGCTCCTGACATCTAAGGCACTCGCCCGTAGAGATGAGGAGGTTCCAAGACTCTCTTCAAAGTTCTGAAGCCAGGAAGAGACTGCCTCCACAGTTGGCGTACATCTTAGTCCTTCTCCCACGTCCATTTCTGGATAGTACATCGCAGCCAAGCCGGCAGAATACGAGGATGGCGCACCTTTAATCACCTTCCTCCACATGGCCCGTGTGCACAGGACATCCTCTGGATTTTTAGGGGCTTCATCATTATCTGGATCACTATAGATGACTTCCAGCACTGCTAATTCTCTCAGGTACTGGACACCTTCATCTGCAGTAGCCCACTTCCCTGGGGAGTTGTCCGTAAGATCTTCCTTGAAAGGATATCTTGCTTTAACACTTGAAAGGAGCCGTCTCCACAGACTGCAAATTGCTGTTTCTTTTCCAATTCCCCTTTCAATTCCTCGATCTCTAGCAAGGGAACCCAGCTGTTGGGCTTCCTTACCTTCCAGCTGCTGAGCATCAGCCCCATTATCCCAGCATCGAAGCAGCCAGGCAGCAATCCGCTCACCCGGCTGGCGGCTATAGTCTTTCCGCAGATCTCGCAGTTCTGATGACGTCAGGGACCGGGTAGTTTCTGCCTCCTGTTTGAGTTCTGTTATTCCCTCTTCTGACCCCTTTGCTGAAGGACCCGCTTCTTCCTCCTCTTTCTCGTCCCTTATTAATCGAGGGTATGGACCTGTTGTTCTCCTTGTCCACTGTTTCTTTTTTACTACTGGGGCAATCTCTGCTGTTGTTGTTTTTGTTTGAGTTCCCATCTCCACCACAGTCCTTTGAGAGCACTGAACTGCAGCTCGATAAGCACAGGCCAGGCCCCAGTACAGCGCTGGGAGTTGCTGATTTTCACTGGGATAGACAAGGCACCCTTCTATCAGGTGTTGTGTCGATTTTGCGGGGTTGCTTGCCTGTTCAGGGGTAAGATCCCAGGCTACGGGAGGTGATAACCGTCCTAGGAATCTGCCCAAATCCTTCCACTCCCCCTGCCACCCAGGGACAGGCCGCCTCAGGGCACATTTTGGTATTCTCTCACCCAAAATTTGCTTTCTCTTACACCAAAAACCTACCGAGCTCCACACAGCCCACAATAGGCGAATAGCATTAATGAACAGTATCAAAGAGCTAACATAAGGATTAATAAGTACTTCGGGAGCTTGCAGAATAAAACCACTCATGATGTTCCCAATTTCTTCCAGCATGTTCCCGAGCTTAGCAAAATAAAGATAAGCAGAGCAATAAACAAACCCGTGACCAGCACAAGAGCTTGTCGCTTACTAACTGCTATAGCTATAGCACAATTAATATAAAACTGCCGTTGTGCCGCCCCACGTTGGGCGCCAAAATAGACTGTGGTGGTTTGACCTTGGCTAAATGCCAGGTACCCACCAAGTCGCTCTATCACTTCCCCCCCTTTCCCCTTTTTTTCTCAATAGGGCAAAGAAGGGAAAGAAAATAAGATAGGACAACAAAACAACCCTTGTGGGTAAAACAACAGCAGTTTTAATATAAGCAAAGCGAAGCAAAGGTCTGCGCGCGGAAGCAAAAAAAAGAAAACAGATTTATTCTCTACTTCCCATGAACAGGCGATGTCGGGCCTTCTCAGGAAGCAGGGCTCCCATACGCGTAGTGGTTGCCTCGGAGGACCAAGGGTGACCCCACCCCCTTCCTCCTTTCTCCCACCTTTATACTGAGCAGACGTCATATGGTCTGGAATATCCCTTTGGTCAGTTGGGGTCAGCTGTCCTGGTTGTGTCCCCTCCCAAGATCTTGCCCACCCCGTCCCACTGTGGGGGGGGGAAATGTCGGAAAGAGCCTTGGTGCTGTGTAAGCACTACTCAGCAGTAGCCACAGCACCAGTGTGCTATCAACACCCTGCCAGCTCCCAACATAAAACACAGCACCATGAGGGCTGCTACAGGGGAAAACCAATTCTGGCTCAGCCAGACCCGATACAGCCGGTCATGCATTAATTGGAGACAAGCAGCCTTCTGCAGACTTTCGGTCAAATGATTTACGGTTGGGGTCTCAATACATACTGGATCCCCCCTTTCCAAGGGGTCCAGACCCCCAGCCCAATAGGCAGCTCGTTGAGTTAACGACCACGGCTCTGTCTGGTCGTCAGTAACTAAGAAAACCCCTGGCCCCCAGTACCCCTGGGCCTCATCTTCTGATAACAAAATTCGGTCGCCACCAGTCAAAGATACCCTCCACACGTATTCAGTCTCAGTTTCCTGAGCTCGTCTGGTATATTTCTCCTGAATTTTCACAAGCTCAGTTGCTGGATATGGTGTAGTTCGAATGGTGACCTGCGGAGCTCTTCCACCCTGACCCTCGGTGGTCTCCGTTTTAATTAATGGTCTTAAATTTGCCCCCTCATTTTCGGGGTAAAAAATTTCTCGGCTTATCTCTAAATCCTTTGTTGGGTACAAGGGTCTGGCTGCTGCTTTTGCCAGACTCATAACTCCCTGTTCACTGTCCGGAACAGAGCCGAGATCTGTCCGGTTGCAGGTTCCTTGTTCATTCCCCTCTTTTTCGGACTGTGAGATTTTTTCTCGGTCCAAGGCATCTAACAGAGCCGTGTGAAGTCGCTGAGAGGTGTTACGCTCATCAGCTAATTGGCTTTTCAGAACTTCAGTTTGCTCTTGCCAGAGTTTAGCTTTTTGTTCAGTAACTTTACGTTCCTCGACCAATTGATCCTGGAGAGCTTTTACCAGATCTTGTAAGGATTTGATCATTTCCCCTTCTAGTTGTTTCTTAACATGTTTATCTTTTTGGGCTGCAGTCAGTGCTGCCCCCAATACAGCGCACACTACAGCTTTTCCTTTGCCTGGTCGCGACCCTTGCACCCCCGCAAGTGCACTAATATAGCTTGCCACTGCTTCTGGATTATGCCAATTATCGTGGGCCCAAACCTCTACTAAAGGAGGAGGACAAGCCTTATACTCCTTCAGTTTCTCAAAAATAGGGGAGCAGTCAAGCACCAACAATTCCTGGCCAGTCATGGCTTGCTACTGCTCGAACCTCTCCTGGCTTAGAGCTGAGAGGTCACTTCCCGATTCTCCCTGTCCTTATCGGATAGAGAATCGGTATCCCTCCGACCCTCTCCCAGCATAGAGCTGAGGGGCCAATTCCCAGTTCTCCCTGTCCGAGTTGGTCGGATAGAGAACCAGTATCTCATAAGACATTCCGACACCGAAGGGGATCCTGCCGACTACGCCAATTTTAATGTCACGTCCCGCTCAGACGAGGGGGACAAGTGACTCAGATTCGCAAATCCCCAATGGAGCGGACAACAAGTCTCCAAGTCTAAACATTTATTAACTACCCACAATGTACTAATTGAACACACGATAGTTGGCTAAGTATATAGCAAGTTGTGGCAAGCAATATAATATGCCTTGCATTGCTTAATAGGAAAGGGAAAAGAGGGAGATAGAGGGAATGGGGAAATACAGATCACCGGTCTGGGTTTCTGAGCTGATCCTGCCGACGAGGGTTCCAGGAGGCACAGGAGGCAGCCGGCTTTTTCGCTGGCATCCGTCTTCTTCGCTTCACTGCACTCTCTCTCGGGCCGCCCGGGCCCTCCCCCCCGCCCCCTTCTTGATTTATACCCACTGTCCTTGGGTCTGTCCCCTAGGTCGACCCACATACCTACGTATCCCATGTACGGGGAGGGGTAAGGTGTTTCATGGGATGATGTAATTAGCATGATCATGTTAGCCCTCGTTAGCATATTGAGGGGTGTTAACTTTAATATGCATTCCGTGGATAATGAAGCAAAGGTCATTCACCGGACAGATGGCCCTTGAAATTTGGCCAGGTGCCTCAGAGCAGAGCTGTCCTGTCTCCACAGGGCTCCCTCCTCCAGCCCCATCTTGTGTTATTCGGACAGCCTTATCAGCTTCGACCTCCACACCATCCACCCTGGGACTCATAGTTTTGTCTTGCGAGTGTTTGAGGCATTTCTTCGATCAGCCTCAACTTTTGCTTTCTCAGGCTGTTTTTCTTAGTTTCTCGCAGGCCTGGTTTCTCGTCTCTCACAAAGGCAAAAGCTGTGTGTGCAAGCAAAGCAAAACAAGGATTTTATTCACTACTTCCCAGTGGCAGGCAGGTGTTTAGTCATCTCTATTGCATGTAACAGTTACTTGGGAAGACAAACGCCATCAGTCTGAATGTCCCCCCCTTCTTTCTTCTTCCCCCAGATGTGTATGCTGAGCATGATGCCATATGGTATGGAATATCCCTTTGGTCAGTTGGGGTCAGCTGTCCCAGCTGTGTCATCTCCCAACTTTTTGTGCACCCGCAGCCTACTCACTGGTGGGGTGGGGTGAGGAACAGAAAAGGCCTTGACTCTGTGTAAGCACTGCTCAGCAATCCCTAAACCATCCCTGTGTTATCAACACTGTTTTCAGCACAAATGCAAAACATAGCCCCATACTAGCTACTATGAAGAAAATGAACTCTATCCCAGCCAAACTCAGAACATGCAGGTGCAAAACTGTTTGTATAAAGCTGCTTGGAGAATGGTTATTAATGGGATCCTGACAGAGGAGAGGGATGTGTCCTATAGGACATTACAGGATATATGTTGAGATTAGTCCTCCACAGGCTGCAGGTGGGTATCTTCTCCAGTGTTAACCTCCATGGGCTGCAGGGGCACAGCTGTCTCGCCACTGTCTTCACCAGGGGCTGCAGGGGAATCTCTGCCTCAGCCCCTGGAGCACCTTCTCCCCATCCTTCTTCACTGACCTTGGTGTCTGCAGAGTTGTTTCTCTCACATATTTTCACTCTTCTCTCTGGCTGCAGTTGCCCAGGTTTTTTTTTCCCTTTCTTAAATATGTTATCCCAGAGGTGCTACCACCGTCGCTGATGTTCTCGGCTTTGGCAAGCAGCAGGTCCCTCTTGGAGCTGGCTGGCATTGGCTCTATCAGACACAGGGGAAGCTTCTAGCAGCTTCTCATAGAAGCCACCCCTGTAGCCCCCCTGCTACCTAAACCTTGCCAGGCAAACCCAATACACCTTGGTGTACCTACTGCAATCCTGTTGGTATCCCCTTCCCCCATTGATTCTAGTTTAAAGGTCTCTTGATCAGCCTTGCTAGCTTATGTCCAAAGACTCATTTTCCCCATTGGGACAGGTGTATCCCATCAGTCCTCAGCATACTTTTTCTCTTGAAGTCTCTTCCATGGTTTAAAAACCCAAAATTTTGGCACAGGCACCAGTCCTGGAGCCAGGTATTGATATCATGGGGTCACCTGTTTCTTTCGAGGTCTCCCCCCATTACTGGGAGGATTGAGGAAAATACTACCTGTGCTCCTGAATTTTTAGCATTTTTCCCAGGGCTCTGAAATCTCTTTTGATTGACCTCAGGCTTTTTGTTGTGACATCATTAGTACCCACGTGAAAGAGCAGGAATGGATAATGGTCTGAAGGTTGAACTAGGCTCTTCAGTCTTGTGGTGATGTCCCTAATTCAGGCCCCAGGGAGGCAGCAAGCTTCCCTGAAAGAGGGTCTGGTCTGCAAACCGGTGCTTCCGTTCCACACAGGAGGGAATCACCAGTGACCATAACTCACCGTTGTTTCTTCTCGGCGCTGGTCTTAATGCAGGTTTTGTTGCGAGGGGTTGGTCTCTCTGATCTTGGCAAGACTGTTTGTGCAGGTTCCTCCTCTTTCTCGTTATGCGCTTCATCTACTGTACCCAGGGCCTTGTACTTATTCGGTAAAGGTAGCTGAGAGGGTAACTTAGAGGGTAAGGAGGGTTTTTCTCTTACCACTCTGTGCTGTAACCTTCTTCCACCCCTCCTTATCCCTTGAGACACTGCCTTCCTCCTGGCACAAAGCAGACCCAGGACCTGCCTCTGTAGCGACCACGCTGAGTTGGCTTCTATGCATCATAGATGGCAGAGTATGGCTCCATTGATCAGTCTCCCTCTCAGACTCTCAAATACTCCTCAGTCTGCTCACCTCCTCCTGCAGCTCAGCCACCAAGCAGAGCAGTTCATCAGTCTGGTCACACCTCCCGCAGGCTTGCTTGTAATCACTTTCCACCTCTAGGAATATTCCTTTGCACATCCCACAGCCTCTGGGTGGTCACACGCTCTGACAGGAGCTCTGTCTGTGTGGCTGCATTGGTTCTACCAGGTGCTAGAAGCTCAGAAGCAGAGAATACTGCTTTTTGCCAGGTGGTCACTGTGCTGCCCTGTGCCTGCCTACTGCCATGCACCTGCCTGCCAATCAAAAGTCAGAGTAGGGTAATGAGAAATAAAACCAAATCTTAAAACACCTTCCCCCCACCCCTCCCTTCTTCCTGGGCTCAACTTCACTCCCGGCTTCCCTACCTCCTCCCCCTGAGCAGCATAGAAGGAACAGGGAATGGGAGTTGAGGTCAGTTCATCACACGTTGTCTCTCCACCCCCTCCTCCTTCACTGACCTTGGTGCCTGCAGAGTTGTTTCTCTCACATATTCTCACTCCTCTCTTCCGGTTGCTGTTATGCAGCAGGTGTTTTTCCCCTTCTTAAATATGTTATCCCAGAGGCGCTACCGCCGTCACTGATGTTCTCGGCCTTGGGCATTGGCGGGTCCGTCCTGGAGCTGGCTGGCACTGGCTCTATCAGACACGGGGGCAGCTTCTCACAGAAGCCACCCCTGCAGCCACCCCTCTACCAAAACCTTGCCATGCAAACCTAATACACATGCTTTCCCTAAAAGCAGTTCTTCCTATCACTACTGGTCTAAATGGATCATGGGTATGACCTAGTAGTAGTTATTTTCTTCATTAAAAAATGTTTATTTACTGTGAGATACATAAAAGATTAGCATTTGTGATAGTCATATGTTTGAGTGGTTTTTGTTTCATTCTTCATAGTTATATTATTTTTATACTTATGCAGATGATGGTTTTCATATACTTTCAGATAAAGTATTCTCACATTTCTGCCCAAAGAAAATTCAACATTTTTTTCTTAGTCTTGAATAAGACTACTAAGACATTTGGTCTTACTAGTGACCTGAGAACTGTAAAATTTTAGCTTCTTCAGAGAAATAGCTTAAATGTATTATGCAGACTTATGAATATATTAGATTTATGTCAACCACAAGTATTGATGTTTGTGTATTTTAAAATCACCATATGCCTTTTCTTTTTTTTCTTTCTTCTCAGGAAAGGAGACTGAAAAAGCCAAAGATCGGTGTGATAAAGCTACTATGAAACTTCATATGTTGCATAATCAATATGTATTGGCACTGAAAGGAGCACAGTTACATCAGCACCAATATTATGACACTACACTTCCTATGTTACTTGATTCACTACAGAAGATGGAAGAAGAAATGATTAAAGCCCTGTAAGATGTATTTTCTTATATATTTCTAATTTCCACAATTTTTGTGTAATAATCTAATTAATGCATAGTATTATTAGAAAATAATAAACCTTTATCAGTTATTTGTATATCAAGGAGTAATGAAAAAGCTGGTTTCATCTTTCCATTGACAACAATTGTGCATAGATAAGTCTATTCAAATAAATGCAGATAGTAGTTTTAAGGGGTTACTTAAGCATTTTAGTGAGAGATTGCCTTCTCATAAAACTTTTAAAACCTTAATCATTAACTGCAGTGTTTATAGTTAAGCTCATGCTTTTTCCTTTCCTTCAGCTGGAATACTATGGCAAGTTAACATGCTTTAACTTGGTCAAGCAGTTGGACTAGATGATCGTTGTAGGTCCATTCCAACCTATTCTATTCTATTCTATTCTATTCTATTCTATTCTATTCTATTCTATTCTATTCTATTCTATTCTATTCTATTCTATTCTATTCTATTCTATTCTATTCTATTCTATTCTATTCTATTCTATTCTATTCTATTCTATTCTATTCTATTCTATTCTATAGTTAGTTGTCTCTCCAGTAGCCTTATTTTTATGAAATTCTGCTGGGAACCAATTTGGTTTAAAATCGCCAGTGGTCTTGAAAGTCATTTGGGAGGAGGGTGTCGTGGTTTGAGCCCAGAGGGCAACTGAGCACCATGTAGCTGCTCACTCACCCCTTCCCCCCAGCGCTAGGAAGGAGAAAATGAATCAAAAGGCTCAGGAATGGAGATAAGGACAGAGAGGGGTGGGTCAGCCATTATGGTCACGAGCAAAAGACAGGCTCATTAGGGGAAGAAGAAAGGAACATCAATTTAATTCAAACACTAACAACATCAACACTTAACAGACAGAGTGGGATAGTGAGAAGCGTTACCACATCTTAAAAACACCTCCCCCCACCCCTTCTTTCTTCCTGATATCTCTACCTCTTCCTCCCAGTGGTGCTGGGACAGGGAATGGGGGGTTTTTGGTCAGTCCACTGCTCCTTCCTCCAATGGAGGGGTGTCACGTCCCGCTCAGACGAGGGGGACAAGTGACTTAGATTTACAAAGCCCCAATGGAGCGGACAACAAGTCTCCAAGTCTAAACATTTATTAACTACCCACAATGTACTAATTGAACACATGATAATTGGCTAAGTATATAGCAAGTTGTGGCAAGCAATATAATATGCCTTGCATTGCTTAATGGGAAAGGGAAAAGAGGGAGATAGAGGGAATGGGGAAATACAGATCACCGGTCTGGGTTTCTGAGCTGATCCTGCCGACGAGGGTTCCAGGAGGCACAGGAGGCAGCCGGCTTTTTCGCTGGCATCCGTCTTCTTCGCTTCACTGCACTCTCTCTCGGGCTGCCCGGGCCCTCCCCCCCGCCCCCTTCTTGATTTATACCCACTTTCCTTGGGTCTGTCCCCTAGGTCGACCCACATACCTACGTATCCCATGTACGGGGAGGGGTAAGGTGTTTCATGGGATGATGTAATTAGCATGATCATGTTAGCCCTCGTTAGCATATTGAGGGGTGTTAACTTTAATATGCATTCCGTGGATAATGAAGCAAAGGTCATTCACCGGACAGATGGCCCTTGAAATTTGGCCAGGTGCCTCAGAGCAGAGCTGTCCTGTCTCCACAGGGCTCCCTCCTCCAGCCCCATCTTGTGTTATTCGGACAGCCTTATCAGCTTCGACCTCCACACCATCCACCCTGTGACTCATAGTTTTGTCTTGCGAGTGTTTGAGGCATTTCTTCGATCAGCCTCAACTTTTGCTTTCTCAGGCTGTTTTTCTTAGTTTCTCGCAGGCCTGGTTTCTCGTCTCTCACATCCCACCCCGTGACTCAAACACTCCAAGTTCTTCTTTGACCGTTGTGATCTCAAAAGGTACAGGGAAAAGGAAGACAGAAGGTGAGAGAGCATATAGCTAATTGCTGCAAGGCATACTATTAAAAGCAAAAAATTGCATAATATCACAATACTAATATTTACAAGCCATCTTCCCCGCCCCGTGAGTCCTGAGGATCCCAGTGATGTGACCCATGACCCAGGGTTCCATCCATCAAACCAGCCCATCAGTCAATAAAAAGGTTCTCTCTTCCCATTGGTGATCATCTTCATCATGGCACGGGTCTCTTCTATAGAGGTGGTGGCATCGTGGATGGTGATGCAGCATTCTCCCTCAGTTAGACTCGGCATAATGCACAGTCCATGTTCCTTCAGCAATGCTAGCCGGATTCTGCAACGCCATCTTAGATGCTTGTTGGGTCTGCACCTTTAATTCCTTAAAGGCATACCTTGTTAGTACATAGAATTGCTAAGTTAAATTTTCTAAAACTATTTGAGGTTACACAATCCCATTAGCAGGTCTATAAGGATTTAAATGGGAATACAATCTAATATTCAGGTACAATTCATTAATGCTTAATTTGTGGGATCAGACCCCTTCAACTAGTCTTTGATGACTGCATTTTGCTGTTGGTGGATGTGGTGTTGTAAGGACCACATCCAGTTATATGAGTGAGCACTGTAATCTGTTTGGTATTTGCAAGCACCAGTTTGCAGTCACAGGTGACTCACAGGCTTCCTTTATTTTGGAGGTGATTCCCAATAAGGTAACTTAAGGCACAACTCCAGGTTAGCCTTCCAATAAGTGAACTCATTAGATGTACCTGTAAAATTTCCTGGATTGTTGATTGTAATTGATTGGCAGTGATTTATTCCACACTCAGCAGGTATGATTCCACAAATTATATAATAATGTAAGCAGATTACAAATAATAACTAGCCGATAATGCCTACAACCATTGAAAGTGCTAAAAGTAACATAGGTCTCCTGTTGTCCAGGATCAATGCCCTGTAAAACACATATATACATAACAAAACAATGGTGGTTAGAAAGAAGGGACAATCCCCCTGGTATTGATGCGGTATTCTTTCCCATGGGCATCAGTAGCCACCCATGAACAAATATTGATGGGAGTTTTTAGGGTTAGGGGTACTTGCCCCACGGTGGGCAAGTCTACTAGAACAGGTTGTCCAGGATAATGGAGCAGGTTTGCAGGGTCTTTAGTCTCTTTTTTCCTGGCGAGTATGGACGGAGGCTTAGGACAGAACGTGGTAAGTTGTGGGCACCCATTAATTCCCCACCGGCTGTTTATCTTCATTACTGCATCTGGCACCCGTTGTGGCCATCCTGGTTCGAGGGGTTTTAGGGCCTGCTTTAGAAGTCCATTGGTGCGTTCCACAATCCCATTTGCTTGGGGATAGTATGGAGTATGGAAAATCCACTGGATTCCTTCATCTTGAGCCCACTCCTGAACCACCCCGGCAGTAAAGTGACTACCGTTGTCTGATTGGATCGATTTGGGCTTAGGCAAGCAGCTAAACCAGCGTTTTAACCCCTTCACCGTATTTTCTGCAGTTGCTCGAGATACAGCTTCTGCTTGGGTTAGGTCCGATACTATTTACACCCCCACCAATACAGAGCGTTTTCCCTCGGAGAGCCAGAAAGGGCCAATATAATCCACCTGGTTGTTTAGCAAGTGGACAGGGTGATTTCCTGACTGGATCTGTCCCACTGCAGCAGCATCAGAGCCACTGATCAGTACATCGTTGATATACTGATATACCCTGACCCCTTCCCTTGGAGGGATTTGAGCAAGCTCCTGCGCTAGTGCATAATGAGCGATGGTCGGCGAATGGCAGTATCCCTGGGGGAGACGTGTAAAAGTAAATTGCACGCCTTCCCATGTAAAGGCAAAGCCATCTCTGTCTGCCTCCTGTATGGGGACCATAAAGAACATATCTTTTACATCAATAGTTGCTAAGATCTGGTGGGCTTGTTCCTGTATGGTTGCAATCAGTTCAGCTATGTTAGGCACTGCAGCTGTTAGAGGACCTGTATTGGCATTTAATCGCCGATAGTCAATTGTCAGTCGCCACTTTCCGTTAGGTTTACGGACTGGCCACACTGGGGAATTATAGGGTGAGTGAGTTGGAACGATTATCCCTTGCTCCCGCAGCTCTGCTATTACCGGAGTGATCCCCTCCCTTGCACCTAACGGTAAGGCGTAAGGTTTCACATTAACAGTTTTAGAAGGAGGAAGCGCAGGCGCTTGCTGTAAAACTCTTATAGAGGCAGTTGGGGACCCAAATTTCCATTCCCTTCCTTTTGAATCCACCCAGGCTTGTCCCTTCAATAGGTCAAGTCCCAGGATATTTGTGGGGAAATTTCCCAGGATCATAATAGCCTCTGTTGCAGTTTCATTCCCAGGTAACCAGCATTTCACCCGAGCAGTCGGCTGTGGCTTAGAGTCCCCGAAAACATCTGTAACCCAGATCTGCTTTTTGTCAGCAATTATGCCATTGCGCTTGGCAACCTCCGCTTGGAGTGCTGAGATCTGAGCACCCGTATCTACTAGAAATGTAACTGGAGTTTTAAGGGGACCGAGCGGAAAGGTAATCAACAAGTCTCCTTTAGTATTCTCTGTGAGCCTCCTTAAGTGGACCCACCCACCATCCCCCGGCTCACTTACTGGGGATGGCGCATCCAGTTTCCTGACCCTAAATCAATCAAGTCCTCTTCAGGGGCAGTTGGTGTTTGAGAAGCAATTACCACCATCTCGTTAGTTTTCAGTTCTGTCCCTCCCTTTGCCCGAAAGGTCTGCTCAGTTGAGGGGGGGGCAGCTTCCTTTTGTCTTTGCAGGCTCGAATGAGCTTTTCTAAAACTGTAGCAGGCATACCATCCATTAACTCTCGGGGAATCCCCTGTCCAATTCCCTCAGTCCACAAGAGGTTTCTCTTTGCTCTTAAAACTTGCGGAGGGGAAGGAGGCGGATTTTCCTGCTGTTCCACTCTGCGTACCGAGGGCTTAGGTTTACCCGTTCCCCCGGTAAGGCCTATTCTCCGGACGTAATTTATTAAGTCCTGAGCTATCTCTCCCCAGGTCATGGCTTCTCCCCCTGCCCGTCTCCCCCCTCGTGGGGCTAATGCATTCCGCAAACGATCTTGTAATTGTACTGCATGTGATTTCAAAGAGTCCGGCAAGCCCCGGATCAGGGGAGTCATTTGATCGGGGTTAGCAATTAATAGCATTGGGGAAGGCTGCTGCGGAACCAAACGCCAGTGTGGTGGTTTGACCTTGGCTAAATGCCAGGTACCCACCAAGTCGCTCTATCACTTCCCCCCCTTTCCCCTTTTTTTCTCAATAGGGCAAAGAAGGGAAAGAAAATAAGATAGGACAACAAAACAACCCTTGTGGGTAAAACAACAGCAGTTTTAATATAAGCAAAGCGAAGCAAAGGTCTGCGCGCGGAAGCAAAAAAAAGAAAACAGATTTATTCTCTACTTCCCATGAACAGGCGATGTCGGGCCTTCTCAGGAAGCAGGGCTCCCATACGCGTAGTGGTTGCCTCGGAGGACCAAGGGTGACCCCACCCCCTTCCTCCTTTCTCCCACCTTTATACTGAGCAGACGTCATATGGTCTGGAATATCCCTTTGGTCAGTTGGGGTCAGCTGTCCTGGTTGTGTCCCCTCCCAAGATCTTGCCCACCCCGTCCCACTGTGGGGGGGGGAAATGTCGGAAAGAGCCTTGGTGCTGTGTAAGCACTACTCAGCAGTAGCCACAGCACCAGTGTGCTATCAACACCCTGCCAGCTCCCAACATAAAACACAGCACCATGAGGGCTGCTACAGGGGAAAACCAATTCTGGCTCAGCCAGACCCGATACAGCCGGTCATGCATTAATTGGAGACAAGCAGCCTTCTGCAGACTTTCGGTCAAATGATTTACGGTTGGGGTCTCAATACATACTGGATCCCCCCTTTCCAAGGGGTCCAGACCCCCAGCCCAATAGGCAGCTCGTTGAGTTAACGACCACGGCTCTGTCTGGTCGTCAGTAACTAAGAAAACCCCTGGCCCCCAGTACCCCTGGGCCTCATCTTCTGATAACAAAATTCGGTCGCCACCAGTCAAAGATACCCTCCACACGTATTCAGTCTCAGTTTCCTGAGCTCGTCTGGTATATTTCTCCTGAATTTTCACAAGCTCAGTTGCTGGATATGGTGTAGTTCGAATGGTGACCTGCGGAGCTCTTCCACCCTGACCCTCGGTGGTCTCCGTTTTAATTAATGGTCTTAAATTTGCCCCCTCATTTTCGGGGTAAAAAATTTCTCGGCTTATCTCTAAATCCTTTGTTGGGTACAAGGGTCTGGCTGCTGCTTTTGCCAGACTCATAACTCCCTGTTCACTGTCCGGAACAGAGCCGAGATCTGTCCGGTTGCAGGTTCCTTGTTCATTCCCCTCTTTTTCGGACTGTGAGATTTTTTCTCGGTCCAAGGCATCTAACAGAGCCGTGTGAAGTCGCTGAGAGGTGTTACGCTCATCAGCTAATTGGCTTTTCAGAACTTCAGTTTGCTCTTGCCAGAGTTTAGCTTTTTGTTCAGTAACTTTACGTTCCTCGACCAATTGATCCTGGAGAGCTTTTACCAGATCTTGTAAGGATTTGATCATTTCCCCTTCTAGTTGTTTCTTAACATGTTTATCTTTTTGGGCTGCAGTCAGTGCTGCCCCCAATACAGCGCACACTACAGCTTTTCCTTTGCCTGGTCGCGACCCTTGCACCCCCGCAAGTGCACTAATATAGCTTGCCACTGCTTCTGGATTATGCCAATTATCGTGGGCCCAAACCTCTACTAAAGGAGGAGGACAAGCCTTATACTCCTTCAGTTTCTCAAAAATAGGGGAGCAGTCAAGCACCAACAATTCCTGGCCAGTCATGGCTTGCTACTGCTCGAACCTCTCCTGGCTTAGAGCTGAGAGGTCACTTCCCGATTCTCCCTGTCCTTATCGGATAGAGAATCGGTATCCCTCCGACCCTCTCCCAGCATAGAGCTGAGGGGCCAATTCCCAGTTCTCCCTGTCCGAGTTGGTCGGATAGAGAACCAGTATCTCATAAGACATTCCGACACCGAAGGGGATCCTGCCGACTACGCCAATTTTAATGTCACGTCCCGCTCAGACGAGGGGGACAAGTGACTCAGATTCGCAAATCCCCAATGGAGCGGACAACAAGTCTCCAAGTCTAAACATTTATTAACTACCCACAATGTACTAATTGAACACACGATAGTTGGCTAAGTATATAGCAAGTTGTGGCAAGCAATATAATATGCCTTGCATTGCTTAATAGGAAAGGGAAAAGAGGGAGATAGAGGGAATGGGGAAATACAGATCACCGGTCTGGGTTTCTGAGCTGATCCTGCCGACGAGGGTTCCAGGAGGCACAGGAGGCAGCCGGCTTTTTCGCTGGCATCCGTCTTCTTCGCTTCACTGCACTCTCTCTCGGGCCGCCCGGGCCCTCCCCCCCGCCCCCTTCTTGATTTATACCCACTGTCCTTGGGTCTGTCCCCTAGGTCGACCCACATACCTACGTATCCCATGTACGGGGAGGGGTAAGGTGTTTCATGGGATGATGTAATTAGCATGATCATGTTAGCCCTCGTTAGCATATTGAGGGGTGTTAACTTTAATATGCATTCCGTGGATAATGAAGCAAAGGTCATTCACCGGACAGATGGCCCTTGAAATTTGGCCAGGTGCCTCAGAGCAGAGCTGTCCTGTCTCCACAGGGCTCCCTCCTCCAGCCCCATCTTGTGTTATTCGGACAGCCTTATCAGCTTCGACCTCCACACCATCCACCCTGGGACTCATAGTTTTGTCTTGCGAGTGTTTGAGGCATTTCTTCGATCAGCCTCAACTTTTGCTTTCTCAGGCTGTTTTTCTTAGTGTCTCACAGGCCTCGTTTCTCGTCTCTCACAAGGGGGAAGCACTCCCCTGCTCCACGTGGTTCCCCTCTCATGGGAGACAGTCCTCCACAAACTTTCTCCATCATGAGTCCTCCCCACAGGATGCTCCAGTGTGGGTCACCCCTGCATGCTGTACTCTTCCCAGTGCCAAAGTGCAACAGCGGGGGTTTCTTCTTCCACAGAGTCCCAGTCTTCTTCGGGTACAGCTGCCTGCTCCAGTGTGGGGTCCTCCATGGGCTGCAGGTGAATTTCTGTTCCACCATGGACTCCCACGAGTGGCGGGGTGGGCCCTGCCCTCTCACCACAGGATACAGAGGAGTCTCTGCTCTGGCATACCTCCCCCTCCTTCCTCCTCCTTTCTTCCACTGACTTTGGTGTTTGCATAGGTGTCATCCTCGCAACTCCTCACAACTCGAACTGCTCCTCCCAGGTTCCCCTTCTTAAATACGTTATCCCAGAGGCGCATCCACCATCACTAATTGGCTCAGCCTTGGCACAGAAGCGGGTCTGACTTGGAGCCAGGGGAGCTTCCGGAAGGTTCTCACAGGGGCCACTGCTGTAGCCCCCTCCCCCGCTACCAAAAACCCCGCCACACAGACCCAGCACAGAGGGCCATTCAAATACATGGTTATTCATGTGTGTGCAAATAGCAGGATCATATAAACCTAATTTCATTGTAAGGAATCCAGCCTTAAAAATGCAATTACCTTCTTCTGAAAGATCATTCTCCACATCACTGATTAAGATGTGCAAACTGATATCTCAGAGAATTGTCAATGAGGACTCTAAGCTATCTTTTCTGATTTGTAACCACCATGTTGCCTCTTTGACTTTCCTGTAGAATATGAGTTGGTTTGGGAGACTGTTCTGTAGGTCTTTCTCTAAGACATTCTGAGAACTACAATTAAAAAATATTGCTTGTAAATCACTTACTCTAAAAGAAAAAGTAGGTACCTCATTTTGTAAGTATTGTTCATTTAGATGGGAGGCACTCTTCTATATCTCATTTTCTTACTTTTTCCAAAGTCTACATTAATCTTAACTTCAGCACATAGAAAGTGAAGGAGAGTTGGGGGTTTCATGCTTTATATGCTTAGGTGATGCGGACAATATTAACTGCCTCATGAAGTATTGCTCCCTTTCTATACCCATTCTGGTGTAGGTATGTAAATGAAATAGACCTCTATAGTAATCTCTGCACAGTCCTTTTAATCTTAATTCTGTTTGTAAAATCACAGCAAGAGACTTCAGTTAAATTTGTGTGCTGTAAATAATGTGATTTTTCATAATTGTGAATTATGATAATTCACTTGAGAGTTTTATCATTGAACAAGAACCTATTGAACCCAATTTTCTTTGTCATCTTTGAAACAAAAACCTGTAAAAGTATTCTTGTCACCAAATAAACATTTTCAGTGAGATCTGAATTTATTGGAAAATTACTGCTGTCTAATATCTTTGGGCTTAATTCTACAAAAGGAGATAGTGATTTCAAGTGTAGGGGTTGGTGTGGCTATCTGTGTGAAATATACTTCGTTAATAATCTTGGTTTTGCAAATCAGTCTGGTAAGCTTGAAGTTTATATTAACATCACTAATTATTTTTTTTTAGTAAATAACATAGATTCCATTTCTCTTAGATCTGTCATTGCTGTAGTTGACATTAATGAATTCTCTTGTCTGTTTTTACCTTAGAAAAAGTACTGAAGAAATACAAGCAAATAATGTTTTTTACAAAATAAACATAACTTGATATCTTATCCAGGAAAAATCTGCTGATACTTTTTTTTTCTGCACATTCCACTGGGTTGGTCAAAATCCATCAGTATTTAAAAAAAAGCCTCACTATGTTTCAGAACCTGGCAAGCCAAGAAGTTTGTCAAAAATAAAAATGAAATAGGAAAAGATTATGAAGGGCTATTTATAGAAAGCTAAAACTTAAAGAGAATAGGAAGGCATTCTGGGGAAATGTCACTGGATGCTATTAAATGTAGGGGTAAAATATCACTTATTCGTTTCTTTTACCATTCCTTAATCGCTTGCTTTTGCCCACTGCTGGGGGCAGGACATTAGGCTAGATGGCTCATACTTTCTCATATCAACTTCTTGTTTGATTTTGTTTCTTTTTTTAAATATATGTGAAGTTGTGTTTTATGCTTAATTTTGCCCAAATGACCAAATAATAACATAAAGATATGAAAGAGAACAGTTAAAGCAATGAAGAAAGGCAGGTCTTAAATGCACACTGACTATTTTTTGACTCGTTTTACTGTATGTCAGAATATTTTGTCAGTCAAGGGAACATGAAAAGCTTCAGTATAAATGATAACTAGCATAAGTTTTCTGGTCATAAAGAACGGTGTCATCAATGAGCTGTATACATTCCTTTTCCCTGTAATCTCTACAGCTTTAGTTTAGCTACACTATATGTAGATGCACTGTAATTAGTATAAGGAGCATGGTCTTGGAGACTTCTCTACTCATAGCCAAACTCTAAAGAAGAGGTCACAATTGATCTGTTATTTCTTTGAGTAATATATGGTCTTTTTTTATTTCTCCTTTTTTAGCCAGTTGAAATAAGAGTTTGTAGTAACAGAAAATTGAAAGTTTGAAGCATTGTCAATGCCATCTATGCCTTCAGTGCCATATTATACACCATAGTGGTTTTTTTTTTCTCTCTAGAAAAGGAATCTTGGATGAATATGGCCAGATCACCAGTCTTGTAACAGAAGAGATTGCGAATGTCCATAAAGAGATCCAGACCTCTGTTGAATGGATAGACCCTAACTCTGAGTACAATGACTTCATAGATACTCATAGGTATAAGTTTTCATCTTGGTGTACATGTTCATGTTTCTTCTTGAGGAAAAACTTGTATTAAACTACAACACTGCTAAAGTGATCAGAGTTGTATTTGTTTCTGATCAGTTCCTTTTAAATTGTTATTTGTAAAGCATCGTCCTAATTTGAAAAGCTGTTCCACTTGCATGTACAGAAAGTTGTCTGAATGTCAAGTTTTTAACCTGATTGTTTCTTCAACCATCCATATCTTTGGCTGTCTCTAGAGAAACAGAATTCCAATTACTATTATTGCATGTGAAGAGCCATAACTTTAGTACTGGCAGCAGAATACATAGAATCATAGAAACATTTAGGTTGGAAAAGATCTCCCCTCAGCCTCCTTTTCTCCAGACTAAACACCCCCGGTTCCCTCAACCGCTCCTCATAAGACATGTGCTCCAGACCCTGCACCAGCTCCGTTGCTCTTCTTTGGACACAACAACCCAGATTCGGTGTGAGCTAATTTAGTGTGTATTTGGATGCATTTTGCATCCTGGGCTAAGTTAAGTTTCTGTACTATATTTCTCTCATTGCCCGTATTTTAGATAGTTTAAAGTGAACTCTAGGTACCCCTGTATACACTGCAGTTACTGCAGAGTAAGTAGTGCCTGAAACAACAAAATATGCAGGTAATGCAAGAAAGTTTTTAATTTAAAAAATAAACTTTATTTGCTGTTTATTGAACTGATATTGCATATGGGTACATAAGTGGATAGTCCTAAGACTTCTTGCATTATCCTTTGTTATTAATATGCACATTGATAATTGTCATGTGCAGATTTATAGCTGGATCAGCTAAGTGGTTCCTTGTAAATAGATACCCCCTGAAAACCTTGATTATGTTGTATCTTAATTCAAAGAATTATATTCTGTTTTGTTCTCTGTTATGTTTTTAAGACTGTGTCCTTTATTTAAAGAAAAAAGAATATATATCCTATTGTTTTTACTTTTATTTCATGTGTAATTTAAACTATATTCTAGTTATTAATAATTCAAAACAAAACAATTTTCTTTATGATCTACTTAAAGATACATATTAATTTTGCAAATATAACTTTTACTTGCTAAATTAGGTCATCAGAAGTTGTCGAACAAGCAATAGAGTTTGATACGTCTTTACTAGAAGAAAGCGAAAACCTTCAAGCTAATGAGATCATGTGGAATAACCTAACAGCAGAAAGTTTAAAAGTCACGTAAGTTTTCTTTAAAAACTTTAATCCTTTAGAAATTCTGTCATACACGATGTCTACACTCAATCAGCTCATTGCATATCTGTGTCCTGACTTTTAAGGTCCAGTTTCTGAAATAATGTTTTTAAGCTATAGACTCTTGCCCATTGCACTTTTTATTGTTCCTTTGCACAAAATACTCCCCTCCAACCCAAAAAAAGCAGCACTTGCCTGAACTTTCAGTTTAGTCTCTCCTCCTCCCCAGTTAATTTTTACAGTGCCCCAAATCCATCATGAATTATCCTTGGAAACTTAATAGTTTTCTCAAAGGTGCTTCCACATTCAGTATTCTAGGAAAAATACTGGAAGCTGTTTATGAAGCCACTGAGTATAGTGATGTAGTCAGCGATGTAAATTGCCAACCAGGAAATGCTCATAAATACATTTGTTTTACCTGTTTTGTAGGTGTTCTGCTTTTTTTCCAAAGAAAATTCTTATTCACTGTTAAAATCTTTAGTATGTATTAATTTCCTAACATAGCTGTAGCTGTTGTATTAGATTTCATTGAACTTTTAGCTATTCAGGGTGATTAACTACCTCCCTACATATTTTGTTAAATCTATTGTGTAGTTTTATCTTTTTATTAATTTCCCCAAATTTAATAGTTGTTACTGGGGAAAAAATCTCCTGCTGAGGTTATAATCTTGTCAGTCTCATCTTTTGCCATAAAATGTTCTGATGTAGTCACTTTTGTGATTGCAAAAATTAATTGTAAATTTATTTTTTTATTGATTAAAGCAATATAAAATGGTAAATTCAATAATTCATTGGTAGATGATATTTTTTGTCTGTAATATATTTCAGTCTGACTTATTTGAGGCTTTTCATTACAGTGTATAACTGATCCAAATAAGAAATCAGTGTTTTTTTAATTTGTCTGCTTAATCAAACCATGACCTTTGTTTCACGCAGATTTTTATTAAAAGAAAAATAATAATGAGAATGTATAGAAGTGAGAAATTTCAAATGTAAATACATTACAGTGTGTCTTCTGTAAATTATTCTAAGCCCTATGTTTCCTCAACACTACTGAGATGATCTGGATTTCGTTCATTCTTTTTCAAGGTCATTAGTTGTCCTCTGTTTTTCTTGTGCAATCTAATTATTTTTCATAAATTTATTCTTAAATAGGTATTGAAATAACCTCTTTTTTATAATGTCTCAGCTTTCTTTGTCAGACTTCTCCTCAGTCCCAAAACAGCTTCATCTTTCTTATGAATAGGTCCATTAATTAATAAAACCCCTCCCTCCTCTGTAAAGATTTTTCTGTTTATAAGATATTCTGCATTATTGCTAAATTGAGATTATTCCTGCATAAACTATGTATATGTTGTACAGCTAGCTGTACTTCAGCAGTTACAAGGAAAAAATATATACTAAATCTCTCTTTTGAAAGGTCTTACAATTTTTATAAGATTCTACCTTCCACAGCTCAAAAATATAAATAACTCCTTGGTTCGCTTGTCTTCTGTATCCCAGCGTTTAGAAATAAGCCATCAGCATGTCTAAGCAAAACATCTTAAACACTGCTTTTTTAGCAAATAATTTTGATGAAATTTGTGTTTGTAAATAAGTATCTTCAGATTTGCATAAATATAATTTTTTTAATACAACTTCCAGTGTGTCCTATTACAAAACTTATATTTATGCATTTTAAATTCTTTGATACATTTGAGAGAGAAATTTTATGGTGTGATTTTATTTTTGGAACAGGAATCAAATAGCTCTTTCAAGTGTTGCTGTATGTCTACTTTCTGGTACGGATTATATTCAGGCCTCTGAGCAAATGAGTCTGACTAAATGCTGTGCAAAGCATTTGATGCTGTCCCGCACAACATCCTTGTCTCTAAATTGGAGAGACATGGATTTGATGGATTGACCACTCGGTGGATAATGACTTGTCTGGATGGTCGCACTCAAAGAGTTGCAGTCCAAGTGGAGAGAGGTGACGAGTGGTGTCCTCAGGGGTCGGGGTTGGGACTGGCGCTGTTTAACATCTTTGTTGGACACATGGACAGTGGGATCGAGTGCACCCTCAGCAAGTTTGCTGATGACACCAAGCTGTGTGGTGCAGCTGACATGCTGGAGGGAAGGGATGTGCCATCCAGAGGGACCTTGACAGGCTGGAGAGGTGGGCCCATGCAAACCTCATGGAGTTCAACAAGGCCAAGTGCAAGGTCCTGCACGTGGGTCAGGGTAATCTCAAGAACAAATCCAGGCTGATGAGTGGATTGAGAGCAGTCCTGTGAAGAAGGACTTGGGGGTACTGGTGGATAGAAAACTGACTATGAGCCAGCAATGTGCGCTCACAGCCCAGAAAGCCAACCGTGTCCTGGGCTGCACCCAGAGCAGTGTGGGCAGCAGGGCGAGGGGGGGATTCTACCCCTCTGCTCTATTCTCGTGAGACCCCTCCTGGAGTACTGCATCCATCTCTGGGGGCACCAACATCAGAAGGACGTGGACAGGCTCGAGTGGGTCCAGAGGAGGCCACAAAGATGCTCAGGGGGCTGGAGCACCCCCCTGTGAAGACAGGCTGAGAGAGTTGGGGGGGTTCAGCTGGAGAAGAGAAGGCTCCGGGGAGACCTTAGAGCGGCCTCCCAGGGCTGAAAGGGGCTACAGGAAAGGGGGGAGGGACTCTTGATCAGGGAGTGATAGGATGAGGGGTATCGGTTTTAAACTGACAGAGGGGAGATTTACATTAGATCTAAGGAAGAAATTCTTCCCTGTGAGGGTGGTGAGGCCCTGGCACAAGTTGGGGTTGTTTAGCCTGTAGAAGAGAAGGCTTCAGGGAGACCTTATAGCAGCCTTCCAGTACCTAAAGGGGGCTACAAGAAAGATGGAGAGGGACTTTTTACAAGGGCATGTAGTGATAGGACGAGGGGTAACAGTTTTAAACTGAGAGAGGGCAGATTTAGATTAGATGTAAGGAAGAAATTCTTCCCTGTGAGGGTGGTGAGGCCCTGGCACAGGTTGCCCAGAGAAGCTGTGGCTGCCCCCTCCCTGGAAGGGTTCAAGGCCAGGTTGGACGGGGCTTTGGGCAACCTGGGCTAGTGGAAGGTGTCCCTGCCTGTGGCAGGGGGGTTGGAACTAGATGATCTTTAAAGGTGCCTTCCAACCCAAACCATTCTAGGATTCTATATTAGGTCAGACCGAAGATTCACCTAGCCAATTTTCTTCTCTCTGACATTAGCCCAAAGGGGAAAGTGTAGGGAGGAGAACAAGAACAGGCTGTGTGTGCATTCCCCAGAATGTTCTCTCAGCCTCCCATAATTTTCAGATTTGAATTTTTTTGAGGCAGAAATAATATTTGTTTGTAATAGCCTTAGATGTATTTTTCTTTCATGAATTTATCCAGTCAGTTTCAATATGTGTAAGTATCTATTGTCCACAGTATCTTAGGTCAAGGAATTCCAAAGATTAACTTAACATCATGTGCACCTGTTACTTCCTACTTTCATTTTATGACTAAGCTCTTGTTTTGGAAGACAATAGGAATAATGTACTCCTTTCCACCCCATTCATGATATTGTAAACTTTTATCATATTCCTGCTCTGTCATCTTTTTTTTCTTTAGCTTTAGTCCTTCCTTTCGCAAAACTTCTTATCTTTTATTAAGCTTGTTATCTTTTTTTTGAATGTTTTCAAGGTTACTGTATTGTTTTTGAGATAAATGACCAGAATTGCACAGGTAATCCAGATACATAAATTGAGAGAGGCATATTGAGGTTTCCTATGTTCTTGTTCTGCTTAATTTTTAACAAATACTAGAGAATCCTTGTGTTTGATTTTTCTGTCCACTGTTAAGTATCGAGCCAGTGTTTTCGAGGAATACTCTGTTGTAACCCCAAGATTTTATTTCTTGGTGGTAACAGTCAGCTTAGAGCCATTCACTGTATAAAGTTTCTGATTGTTTTCCCCCTTGTATATTTGTTTATTTTAATACACATTGAGATTAATCTTCTAAATGGCAGTCCAGTTACTGATTCTCATAAGATTCAGAAAAATCCTTTTGCATTATTCATATTCAGCCCCTTCCTTTACTACCTCAGATAACATTGTACTGCCAGCATTTTTTTTCACTTGTTAAATTGTTGTTTCATCTCAGTTATTATGAACATATTAAGCAGTGCAGATTTTTGTGGACATCTACTAATTATCTCCTGGCACTGTAAAAACTGACTCTTTATTATTATCCTATTTCTTCTGTTTTAAATTGTTTTTAATACAAGCAAGAACCCTTCCTCTTATGACTGCTTAGTTTTCTTTAACTGCTTTTGATTGATATACCTTGTCAACTGCTTTTTATATACCTTTTACTATAGTCTTGCTTTAAAACTACTAGAAAAATATAACATGCTTGTATCAACTTATTGTGGATTGATTAGATATTCTCAAGTAAGGTCAGTGTATTACATCCTTTATTGATAGATGACGGCTTTTTAAAGATCCATTCTGTATGTTCTGAAACAATAGGAATTTGTTTGTTGATCTTTAGAGTTGAGATCATGGCTTTGGATCTTCAAAATACTACATCGTTATGTTTCTGCAGAGGAAACCTTCAGTATCTGGCAAATCTAGCAAATATAATAAATCTAATACATGTACTGGGTTTATTTCCCAGACATTGAATGGATTAGAAGATATATGTTAATCCAGAATCAATAATTTTCAGTCAAATCAATCGTTTTTTTGAGTATATGAGAAGAATGACAACTTTACGTGCATTACTGAAGGTTTTAATAAAATATATTCTAAGGATAAGTGATGAGAAAACTGGTTCAGTTTTACATTTTCAGGTAAGTTTATATTTATGAATAAAAAAGATTTAACAGAGAGAGGTAGTTAAAAGTCAGTGTTTATTAGGGAACTTTTATAAGTAATGAGAGAGATGTGGTGTCTCCTGATAAATATTGATGACTATCATAGACTAATATTGAGATATTCTGAAAAGCATAACAGAATAAACCTCCTCTGACACCCAAAACTGTTCCAGTTTGGGGAGTAATCGATCTGTGCACTATCAAGTACTATATATATTTTACCTTTGTTCCACTCTTTAATACATTTTTATTGAAATTGTGCTTGAAAATACAGGGGAAACAGAGTAAGGTACTTGAAGATGGATAGGTGAATGCCAAGAAAGAAAGGATATTTTGTAAATTATTCTCCCAGCTTAGCAATTGCTTGAAGTCAAAGTATATTTTTTGATAGGCGAGCCTTTTATCTGCTTTGTGTATAGTTGATTGAGAATTATATCGCAAAGTCTCATTTTACATTTGTTGACTTTTTTTGGTATTGGAATATTTGCCAGTATAATTGCAAAGTGTCAGTAATGGTTTTAATGTGCAATATCAGTTTCTCAGTTAATGTTGAGTATTCTTGTACAAATTTTACCTTTATTTTGGACTTACCATTACCAAAAACTGTGTGACTTTAAAGAAGTTAATTGTATAGAGAAGAATATACAAATCACTCTTATACTAAAAAGTATTGTTTTAACTTGCAATGCAAAACCTACTGATTCTGGTTTTATTATTTCTAGAGATTAATACATCACAACTGCTGATTGTACATATCTATCTAATGTGTACTCCAGCAGTCTGAAGGCTTTCAATTTTAATATAACTTCTCATGAATTAGCAATATATTAGGAAGGCATTAATCCACATAATGCATTATGTAGGCAGCAAATCATTCTGTATGTATCTACAATCTAGTATGAATTCTGTAATAACATATTTGAATAATATAATAATATAAAGGTACAAGCACAAAAAACATATTTTGAAGACTAATGCTCCTTTTCATCTTTAGGAAAAAAAATTAAATGTTTCCAAATATATTCAGTTTGTGTATGCATACCATAGATTTCTGAAATGTATGTATTACAGGTTAAAAACAGTAATAGAAGACTTGATTCAGACACAGCAGACACTTTTGATCAAAGAGAAACTTGTGTTGGAACTAGAGAAAAAATTAGAAGAGTCCTCTAAGACTTGTGAAAAAACATCGGAGTAAGTATAACTAAAATATCAAAGCATAATAATTTGAGATAAATTTGTCTATAATGCAGTTCCTAAGACTTAAATATGAAATAATCTGCACTAACATTGTTTTGCTATAGTGAGAAGTGATTATTATCAATGACAACAAAAAGTCAGTTTCCCATGTCTTAAATAAACCTTCCCTGCTTCAGATCCTAATTAATTAGCGAACTGAGCAGCTCCTTTAATTTAGTTTAATTGTCATACTATTGGGATAGCTCAAGAACTGGACCTTTGGTTAGCAGTGTAACTTCAGCTTGATGGAACAAAAGGAGTCAATTCAGATTGTCTCTCTGACAGTTCATTGTATAGATATGATTTTATGAAAGACTTCTCACAGCCATATGCAAGATATGTAAACTTTCTTATGCAGTAATGTAGAACCAATATCCTGTAATACTGAATAGTAAATAATGAAGGTGAGGGATTAATTGGTGTTTTACACTGCCACAAATAAACATTCATTATAAATAATAATTTTTGATCAAGATCATTGGTCTTTTCCCTAACTCTGATTAAATTTCACACCACAGTCTAAACTGAAGTTATAACAACAGATAAATAGCTTTTGTCTGTAGTGATGTTTTTTCAATTCTTCTTGTGATCAGTCAGAATCTTACTAACTTGGTCATAAATATTGGTTTGCAATACCACTGAAGTGGAATGCAAGTCCTCAGATAATTCTGTCTTCATTGAAAAACACTTCTAAGCTTTCTGTTGAAGGTGTCTTGTAATTGATACATTGAGTAGTATTTTATTCATATATGAAACTTTATATATATATGTGTAATTGTTCTGATTTGATGATTTCCTGTTCTTTCTTTGATAGTCTACACATATATTAACAGTATGTATGTTTTCAGTTCTTGGCCGACCTTCTTTGCTGCATATTGCTTAAAGGATAAACACTTTGAAATATATGAGTCTTGTGGGTTTTTTAAGCATTATGACTTTGTTTCTCCTTCATGCTGCTTTTTCCTTAGGAATGTTTCTTCAGTATTGTCTTGTTGTCCATTATATCTCTCTGAAAGTGGTTTTCTCTCCCTGACTTTCCCGCTGTAGGTAGATTCCTTTGATCCTGTAGCAGATGTTTGTATTTTTGAGATGATCTCAGTGTAGATTCCAGCTGTATCTGTGAGTCTTTTTAAAAAAACATGGGATCTGGCTTAGATTTCTAGGTGTAAGACATAAGCTTCCCTGAAATCACCCATTCTGTTTTAGCATTGGTTATGTCTTCCACCAACAGACCCCATTTTCATTTTTAACTGCACTGTAGAATGACCAGGACGTTTTTGATTGTTTAGCTCTTCTTATACAAGTACTTATGGTACCCAGAATGTCTCAATCAACTGTTGCATATTCTTGACTGCTGTCACACAATATAGTACCAGCCTCAGCACTACAAAGCAAGGTCAAAGGCAAGGACAGTTGAGCGATGAATGAAAGCTTGCCTCTTGAAGTAGTGGTCATCCTGATGGTGGATGGGCTGGTCAAGTCAGATTGCTTGGCTGTGAGTTTGGCACCTTCAAGGAGCTTTAATGCAAGTCTCTCTTCATGAAAGAAAGTGAGGAGGTCACCTCCAAATTCAAGAGCTTTAGAGTCTGTTACTGTTGAGTCTCACACAAGATGCTGAGGTTAGCCCTTCAGTGCTGAGGAAATCTTCCCTGGTTCTGCTTTATCTGGGCAAAATGGAGGTCAAGTCTGCAAAATTATGTTTTCTGTCTCTTCACTTGAACCAGTTTGGACTTCAGCTCACTTCTTTCTGACAAAGCCTCAGCACCACGAGTTCTGAGCTATTGAGTGACTTTGCGGTGTATACTAGGTCTGACTAGGATGGAATTAACTTTCCTCATAGCAGCCCCTATGGTGCTGTGCTTTGCGTTGGTGTCTAGAACAGTGTTCATAACACACTGATGTTGTGGCTACTGCTGAACAGCACTTTCACAGCATCAAGGCTTTCTCTCTTTCCCTACCCCCCCTGCAAAACACAGTAGGCTGGGGGTGGGCAGGAAGTTGGGAGGGGACATAGCCAGGACAGCTGAAACAAACTGACCAAAGGGATATTCCATACCATATGATGTTGTGCTCAGCAATAAAGGCTCAGTTTCACTGAGGAGGAAGAAGTGGGGACGTTCATGGTTATAGCATTTGTCTTCCCAAGCAAACATTACGTGTGCTGAGGCCCTGTTTTCCAGGCCTGCCAATGGGAAGTAGTGGATGAATTCCTCTTTTTGCTTTGCTGGTGCATGCAGCTTTTGCATTCCCTATTAAACTGTCATTATCTAGATTCGTGGGTCTTCTCAACTTCCTTCTATTTTCTCCCCATCCCGTAGGAGGATAGAGTGGGTGAGAGGCAGGGTAGGTGTTTGGTTGATGGATGGGGTCAACCCACTACAGTGTTTTTTGGCTGCCTGATGTTGGTCTTCTCACAGAGGTCACACCTGCAGCCTCCCAGCTACCAAAACCTTGCCATATAAGCCCAATACTGTTGTCCCAAAATCTGAGTTCTTTTACCTGGTGTGCAATGAGCTGGAAAACACACAGAGTTGATATATTTGTTTAATCCATATCTGCGCAGAGATGGGTGCTAGGTGGTAATTCCACAAAGCTAGCACACTGCACACAGGCAAGCGACATATTTATACAGTTCAAGCTACAAGGATGCACGTTTAATGTAATGACCACTGGTTACTTTCTTATCACTTTGTTCCTCATTGGTTAACAACATGCCTCATCTCGATTTAAAGTTACAATGGTTTTTTATTATTCTGTGCAAACTCAAAGGGTGGGGGTCTTATCACAGAATCCCAGAATCATCAAGGTTGGAAAAGACCTTGAAGATCATTTAGTCCAACCAGTAACCTCGTAACCTCACCCTGACCGTTCTCAACTCCACCAGATCCCTCAGTGCTGGGTCAACCCGACTCTTCAACCCCTCCAGGGATGGGGACTCCCCCCCTGCCCTGGGCAGCCCATTCCAACGCCCAACAACCCCTTCTGCAAAGAAATCCTTCCTAAGAGCCAGTCTGACCCTGCCCTGGCGCAGCTTGAGGCCATTCCCTCTTGTCCTGGCACTTGTTCCTTGGTTCAAGAGACTCATCCCCCCTCTCTGCACCCTCCTTTCAGGGAGTTGGAGAGGGCCATGAGGTCTCCCCTCAGCCTCCTCTTCTCCACACTAAACCCCCCCAGTTCCCTCAGCCGCTCCCCATCACACCTGTGCTCCAGACCCTGCACCAGCTCCGTTGCCCTTCTCTGGACACGCTCGAGTCATTCAATGGCCTTTTTGGAGTGAGGGGCCCAAAACTGAACCCACCAGTGCCGAGTCCAGGTGTAAGATCCCTTCCCTGTCCCTGCTGGCCACGCTATTGCTGATACAAGCCAGGATGCCATTGGCCTTCTTGGCTACCTGGGCACACTGCTGGCTCCTGTTCAGCCGGCTGGCAATCAACCCCCCCCAGGTCCCTCTCTGACTGGCAGCTCTCCAGCCACTCCTCCCCAAGCCTGTAGCGCTGCTGGGGGTTGTTGTGGCCCAAGTGCAGCACCTGACATTTGGCCTTATTGAAACTCCTCCAGTTGGCCTCAGCCCATCGCTCCAGCCTGTCCAGGTCTCTCTGCAGAGCCTCCCTACCCTCGAGCAGATCAACACTCCCACCCAACTTGGTGTCATCTGCAAACTGACTGAGGGTGCACTCGATCCCCTTGTCCAGATCATCCATAAAGATGTTAAACAGGAGTGGCCCCAAAACCGAGCCCTGGGGGACACCACTCGTGACCGGCCGCCAACCAGATTTAACTCCATTCACCACAACTCTCTGGGCCCGGCCATCCAGCCAGTTTTTTACCCAGCGAAGCGTGCAATCATCCAAGCCTCGAGCAGCCAGTTTCGCCAGGAGAATGCTGTGGGAAACGGCGTCAAAGGCCTTACTAAAGTCAAGGTAAACAACATCCACAGCCTTTCCCTCATCCAATAAGCAGGTCGCCCTGTCATAGAAGGAGATCAGGTTTGTCAAGCAGGACCTGCCTTTCATAAACCCATGCTGATTGGGCCTGATCATCTGGTTGTCCCCCATGTGTTGTATGATGGTACTCAGGATGAGCTGCTCCATCAGCTTCCCGGGCACCGACGTCAAGCTGACAGGCCTGTAATTTCCCGGATCATCCTTCCAACCCTTGGGCGTCACATTGGCCAGTTTCCAATCTGTCGGGACCTCCCCGGTCAGCCAGGACTGCTGGTAAATGCTGGAAAGCGGCTTGGCGAGCACCCCAGCCAGCTCCTTCAGCACCCTCGGGTGTATCCCATCCGGTCCCATAGACTTGTGTGTGTCTATGTGATGCAGTAGGTCACTGACTGTCTCCTCCTGGAATGCGGGGGGATCGTTCTCCCAGTCTCTGTCCTCTGGCTGAGGAGGCTGGATTCCCTCAGTACAACTAGTCTTGCTATTAAAGACTGAGGCAAAAAAAGGCATTAAGGACCTCAGCCTTCTCCTCATCACTTGTTACCATGTTTCCTCCTGCGTCTAGCAGGGGATGGAGACTGTCCCTGGCCTTTCTTTTGCTGCTGACATACTTATAGAAACATTTCTTGTTGTCCTTGATTGCTGAAGCCAGATTAATTTCCAGCTGGGCTTTAGACCTCCTGATTTCCGACCTGCATAGCCTCACAGCCTCTTTGTAATCACTGTGAGTGGCTAGCTCCTTCTTCCAAAGGGTGTAAACTCTCCTTTTCTCCCTGAGTTGCAGCCAAAGCTCCCTGTTTAGCCAGGGTGGCCACCTCTGTCGCCGGCTTCTCTTACAGCACCTGGACACCGCCTGCTCCTGTGCCATTAAGACTTCCTTCTTAAAGAGTGCCCAGCCTTCCTGGACCCCTATACCCTTCAGGACCGTCTCCCAAGGGATTCTGTCAAGCAGGTGCCTAAACAAGACAAAGTCAGCCCTTTGGAAGTCCTTGATGTCAGTTCTGCTGCCCCCTCTCCTGGCCTTTCTAAGAATAGAGAAAACTATTGTTTCATGATTTTATTTATCTGAATAGGGGGCTGCTTCTCATCAAGATGCGTGGCTTTCACATTATAATGAGCTAAGTTCAGGTAAAGGACACAACTTGGGCATTCTTTATCGTATCTCTGAGCACATGACCAAGGGAGGTTTTCTCATTCCTCAATTCAAGGTTTTGTCTTTTTTTGCAAGGCTCTACTATCTTTGAGCCTATTATCCCCTTCCAAGGCCTTGTACTGTGAAATGTTTCTTTTTGTTTTAATCTTTAATCTTTCATCAGTACCACTTTCCTGTCTGTTGCCCTGATCCAGTCTCACAAGGACTCTTCACATAAGATCTTACTCTGTGAGGTTGATAGTAGCTCTTGTTAGCCACAAGGACCATAATGTTTGCATTGATGGAAGCCACAGCTAAAGAATTTTATAGGGGCTACTTCTCCATGCATAGATGGAATAGGGAACATTCTACATGTGATTTTAGCAAACTGAAAATATTTAGTGTTTCACATAATTTTCAGCAGATGACCTGGTTCACATCTTGCCACAGTTCAGGAAAGAGAACAGTTCATGTGTTTTAACATGCAGGATCTGTTGTCTTATCTGTGGATCATGATGAGCTGTAACCATTCAGAGTTTGGGATGTTTTCATTTTAGCTGATGTGTTTTCACCAAAGCCTTGCTGATAGTGGAAGGGCATCATTTTCACAGGGAGATCTTTTTTCTTTTTTCTCTCTCATAATGAAGACCAGATGGTAGAACATTATCTCAAGTAGAGATTGTTCACTTCTTTGTATGATACTTTTAAACTTCTGCAGTCTCATGCCAAACTTCTCTTCCAGGACCTCTAATTGTGTCTTTATACATCATACTGATCCTTTCCCCATGAATTATCATTCTGCTGATTATCAGAATATTTTTTTTTTTGTGACTTAGTACAATGCGCATATTTAGGGATATAAATTTTTATCTTTTCCTGACAACAAGGATTGTATGATAGAGCATTCCCTTATTATTTCGGAACCTACTTGAATAATCATCTGACTCGGGGTCACTTCATGAAGAAACAGTCTCTGACATCCGTGACACTTGGCCTGTAGTGCATTCAGAATGTTTTTTTCATGTTCAGTGTTTACATGTACAAGTTAGGATAGAGAAACTTCTTGCTGCATCAACAAACAAGGTTAAATCAGGTGTCCCCTGCTTTGTTGGAGAGGACTGAAGCTGTGGGTGTGTGGAATTGTTGATGAGATTGTTATTTGAATTGTTTTTTCTGGATGTTGTGGTTTGAACTCAGCCGGTAGTAAATTGCCACGTGGCCAGTTGTTTACTCCCCCCCCAGTGAAATAGGGGAGGGATAGGAAAAAAAAAAAAGAAATTTGTAGGTTAAATAAAAAAAAAAATAATAGCAAAACCAACAGTAACGATAGTAGTGCAAAACGGGTAAAATGCAGTAGTGGCTCACCGAACGGCGACCGGTACAGAGCCCGTCCCCAGCAGCGATCCGACCACAGCACAGAAACCCGCCCAGCCGATCCGGAAACCAAAACCAAACCAAACAACGCCCACCCGTGAGAGAGCACGCGCCCGCCTATATGCTGAGCTTCGATGTCACATGCCATGGAATGCTCCAAGGATCGATCAGGACCCAGCCCTTCAGCTGTGCTCCCTCTCAGCCCACGGAAAGTTAACTCTGTCCTGGCCAAAACCAGGACACTGGATTTCTCAGCTCTCTTGCGGGCAGTGTCAGCAGATCTGTGTGAACCTTATTCATGAGTACAACAACCATCATCATTTATGAGAGAGGAATTACATGAGCCAGATTTGTTGTTGCTAGGGCAAAGGAGATATATTTTAATTTCTGCTCAGGAGTGGGTTGTTGTCAGAGATAACTTCTAAATTTCCTTTTTTTTCCCCAAAGAATTGGAGGGCTGGCAGGAGGGTTTGTCTTCCAGAGGTTATTCTCAAGGTGTTGAGTGATAGAATACTATGATTTTTCTCTACACTGTCCACATTCTTAGTAGTTCTGGTCCCTCAACCTGCTTCATCTGTCCTTTCAGACCGTGAGAACTCTGTACCTCTTTCTAGACTACATGTCACTGGGTTCCAGTTGAGTGCTTTTAAGGTTGTCTATATTGCACCATGGATGGTGGATGGTTCTCTGTGTTAGACAGCTTCTGTCCATCTTTGGTTTTGGCAGTTCTTGGGGTTAATATGAAAGCGTCCTCTAGATACTTGTATATGCTCTAAGTCAGGGGTTCTCAACCTTTCCTTCACCACGGACCCCCTTTAAATACCTTTTGTGTCCGCAGACCACCAAGACTTAATTCAAGATTCAAAGCACTAGACTACATCAAACATTTATTTCCATTTTCTCATGGAGGGTCTTCAAATTTGGAGAGAAGGGGAAATAAGTTAATCTGTTAATGCACACACTCCTATTAGAATATCTTTATTGCAATGATTCCCGCTTGCCGCCAGCCAGACCAAATGTTTCCGGGCTGGACATTCCCCACCCCTGCTTTAAGCCTTCGTGGACCCCCTGTGATGACATTGCAGCCCCCCAGGGGTCTGCGGACCACAGGTTGAGAACCACTGCTCTACTTCACTACTGCTTGATTATGTTTGTTTTGAAATATCTCTTGGAGTTGAATGTGGGTGCTCTTTGATATTTTTATGTGAAAGTCCATCTTATGGCCATCTTATTTTAATTAATTTCTGTTCTTTCTTATCAAAGAAATTAATTTTTCAATATTTCCTTATTCCTGAAGGTTCATGCTTCTAGGACTGAATTCATACTTGATATTCTGAGTGTAAGGAAGACTCTTTCCTTTTATTGACACAGGTCTAGATCTTCTGAAAGTCCCCCAAATTTAACTTTATTAATTTCTGGGAGGATTGAGCACTCTGGAGCTTTTGGGGGTTTTTTTGGGTTGTTTGTTTTTTTTTTTTCCCCTCTGTGCAGAATCTCTTCAAATGGCTCTCCATTTGCATGCAACAAAGGTGGAAATCTTGATGATTGCAGCAGAGGAGATTGGTACAGTCTTTTTACGTAGCTGTCTGCTGTGAGGCCACTTGCAGGGTTGTGAGTTTTCTCCTCCCCCCCTCCCCAGTCTGTTTTAAGCACTATCTTGTCGCTGAAGCATTTAAAGCTGATAGAGCCTTCAGTAGGCTATGCTACAACTGTTGTTTTACAAAGGAAAATCTCAGGTCTTCTACAAGGCACTATTTATAGGGTAACAGTTTGAAGTTTGTCAGTGTAAGAATGTAGGCATGGAGTTTCTCTCAAAGAAAGAAGAATCAATAAATAGACTAAAAACTGGCTAGTGGACATGAAATATAACTGTAACTAAATCTTCTTACTCTGAATTACTGAACTTGTTTTTTTTTTAAAAAAAGTCAGTGACTTGGAAGAAAACTATCTATCTAAAACGTTGAGATGAGACACTAGTAAATTCGGATTGCATTATGTATTGTGCTTGACTAATTGTCTTTTTCCAAATATAAACTTATACACACAAAAAAGAAGGCTTATAGGGATTGAGAGTGGCTGTTGGTCTGTCCTTGGAAAGGTGTTGGAAGGTGTTGGGGGAAATTTGAAAATGCTCTTGCAATCTCTAAATCGCTAAATAATGAAATACTATATCAGAAGACTGTGGTATAGGTGAGACGGCTAATAGAATAAAGGGTCCAGTTCTGATAGATGTTGAAAAATGTGTGTGTTTATAAGCCATAAAAGCATATAGAAGATGAGAAAGAACTTCTTTTAGCCCCTTATGGAGTTCAGTTTGTTTAGCTTAAAAAAAAAAGAACATTAAAGAGTGTTCTGACTGCAGTCCAGACATACTTATGCAGTAGAGGACCTTTCAGTCCAGAAGATGGAGACAACATGTGCCTTTAACATGGAGCCAGACAAATTTATACTGGATATAAGGTGAGTTTAATAGTGAAGATAATTATTATAACGGCTATGTGGATTGCAGTGGATTACTCAGCACTGGAAATCATAATCTAAAATTGTATTTCTTCCCAAAAGGACAGGGAACCCTAACGGTTGTAAATTCAACCAAAGTCGATGAAAATAATAATTTCCTTCATTACATGGATGGATAAAGTGAAAAAAGAAAAACAAATTCCAGTACTGAAAATGCTTTATTCTATGCAGCTTTTATGAAGCAAAATATGTATTTTAAATCATGAGTTTTAAAATTGCTTGTTATTTTTCTCTGCAGTCTTGTACTCTTGCTGAGCCAAAAGCATGCACTGGAAGAACTCAAGCAAACAGTTCAGCAATTAAGATGCTCTGAGGCAAAATTTGCAGCCCAGAAAGAACTACTGGAACAAAAGGTTCAAGAAAATGATGGGAAAGAGCCACCACCTGTAGTGAATTATGAAGAAGATGCCAGATCAGTCACTTCTATGGTAAGCTTTGCATTTGTTTAACTATGTCATTGTTTTGCTGATTAAGGATACCAATTAAACTCAGACAGCAGAGTGAAAAGAGCAGGTGTATTTTACTGGTGATAACTAAATAATGTAACAGAGTAATACAGGAAACGTGCAATAAGAAAAGGCAGAATAATGCACCTAAAGCAATTAATAGGAAAATCCAGGGTAATGCATCAACTCATTACTACATGAGAGAGAGAATAGTGATTAAGGAAGATCCAGCACCCCTTGCATACGTTACCAACATCCAGACCCGCAGGCGCTGGGCAGCCCCGGCTGCAGCGAGGATTTGTTGAGCCTTTCCCAGCAAGTGGGAAATCCTACGCGGGGCGTCCACCCGTAGGTGAGGCACCCAAAGTCGCTGTGAGCGGGTCCAGCTTTATGTACCAAAAATCAGCAAGTCAGAATAACTGGCACCTTTGTTTTGAGTGAAAACATCTGGTTTCATCCTCCTGTTGGATTCCACCCAAAGCCTGGCCAGGGCTTGTGGGGAGAACCAAGGGAGTGTCTAACAAGGCCAACACTTGGGTTCTCAGCCTTGAACAAGGCTGAACAAGGGAGGTTGGATACATTCTCTCAGCATTTCATCCTCACTACTGATTATATTCTGTCCAAGCTGCATCTTTCACTAGCGAGCGTACACACTTCATTAATGATCACATACTAAGTTAGCAGCTGCGGCTCGGGGCCTGTTGTTCAGGCTTCAGTACTTCAACACTTTAGCACTTTTTACACCAGCATAGGTGGTTTGTTATAACTTAGTACAATACCTACTAGCACAGTGGTTATCAGTTATAAAATATACAGGATTCATCTATAGGTCAACTCTGGCTTGGGCCTGTTGCTCAAGCCCTAGCACTTTAGTCATGCATCCTTGCTATTTTACTGTAGTCCCGGGGTCAGAGGAGAGTCAGGGTGTAGTGGGCCTCAGATCCTCAGTAATCCCAGCTCCAAATCCCTGGAGCTCAACCTCAGGTTTCTCCTGGAGTTTTCTTCCAGAGTCTCCAGGTGAGGCCATGTTCCATGGCTACTGTGTAGAACATGTTTCTCACAGCTGTTCCTTACTGGACCAGCTCAAGTGCTACTGCATGAGCTATCCCCTGTTTGATCTGTTGAGGGCCCCAGTCGAAATAGTTCTTTCGGGTCCCTCAATCGAGAGGGCTCACAAGCTGACTATAAACCAGAATGCCTATTTCTAGAAAGCCACAATGCCTAGGAAATCTTGTGTTTCTTTTTTTATGAACTGGTTGGGACATAGCTGTTATCTTGTTGATCACATCCATAGGGATGTGCCAATGTCCATCCTGCCATTTTATTCCTGAAAATTGGATCTCCTGTGCAGGTCCTTTGACTTTGCATTGTGTACTGGTTGTGGCTGTGATGGAGTTAATTTTCCTCATGTTAGTTGGTATGATGCTCTGCTTTGCATTTGTATCTAAAGCAGTGTTGATAACACACCAGTGTTTTGGCTATTGCTGAACTAGGCTTGCACAGTGTCAGGGCTTTCTCTCTCTCTTCCCCCCCATAAGTCTGTAGGCTGGAGGGTGGGCAAAAGGTTGGTAGGAGACATAGCCAAGACAGCTGACCCAAACTGACCAAAGGGATATTCCATATCATATAACATCATGCTCAACAGTAAAAGCTTAGGGAAAGGAGGAGGAAGTGGGGACGTTGATGGTTATGGCGTTTGTCTTCCCAAGCAAACATTACGTGTGCTGAGGCCCTGTTTTCCAGGCCTGCCAATGGGAAGTAGTGGATGAATTCCTCTTTTTGCTTTGCTGGTGCATGCAGCTTTTGCATTCCCTATTAAACTGTCATTATCTAGATTCGTGGGTCTTCTCAACTTCCTTCTATTTTCTCCCCATCCCGTAGGAGGATAGAGTGGGTGAGAGGCAGGGTAGGTGTTTGGCTGATGGATGGGGTCAACCCACTACAGTGTTTTTTGGCACCCAGTGTGGGGCTCAAGATAATGACAGTTTTGATCTGCATGTGCTATAGCTATTATAGTTGTTAATTGGCAGGATTTTGTGCAGGTCACAGCGCTTGCTTGCTTTACTGTATAATAGAGTCTAGGACTTGTTAGTGGCTGCTTTTACCTCTTGCCATTTGCTGTGCTGCTTATCTCTCTATTTTGCTGTGCCTGGGAACAGCTTGATAAAAACAGTGACCATGTGCTTGGCCCTGGCATTGATGTCATTCCTGTGTTGGCTGGGCTATATTGTGGAGAGAATGAGGGATTACACCTCCCCTTTCTCCTCTGGGATTGACGTGCATAGTTTTGTTGCACAGGCTCCTGAGGTTCTTGCGCATCCTTATGTATCTGTTTGATCCTAGTATCTAATACTATTGGCTTTTTGTGGGTTTGTGGAACCTGGTTTCATCCTGGTGTAAGAGGAAACAAGACACCTTGCCTATGAGGTACCATTATGGAGAAATTCCCCAAACTCTCTCCAGGAACTCAACATGCTGGGGTGCCTCTCTGAAGTGCCTGTACACTAATGCATGCAGCATGGGGAATAAACATGAGGAGTTAGAAGTCTGTGTGCAGTTGCAGGGCTACGATCTTGTTGGAATCGTGGAGATGTGATGGGATGGCGCCCATGACTGGAGTGTTGCAATGGATGTGTACAGGCTCTTCAGGAAGAACAGGCTGGGAAGATGAGTAGGCCCTTTATATGAGAGAGCAGCTGGAATACATGGAGCTCTACCTGGGGATGGATGAGGAGCTGACGGAGTGAAGTTGAGCCTGGGAAGAACGGAGAGATGGGGGGGAAGGGAATAAATTAAATTAATTTCCCTGAGTTGAGTCTGTTTTGCCCATGCTGGTAATTGGTGAGTGATCTCTATCCATCCTTATCTCGACCCTTGAGCTTTTCATTATATTTTCTCTCCCGTATCCAGTTAAGGAGGGGGAGTGATAGAGAGACTTGGTGGACACCTGGCATCCAGCCAAGGTTAACCCACCACAGATCCTCATAGAGAAGCTGATGAGGTATGGGCTGGATAAGCAGACAGTGAGGTGGGTTGAAAATGGCCTGAATGGCCATGTCCAGAGGGTGGTGATCAATAGCACAAAGTCTAGTTGGTGGTCAGTAACTAGCAGTGTACCCCAGGGGTCAATCCTGGGTCCAGTCCTGTTCAACATCTTCATTAATGATCTGGATGATGGGCCACAGTGCACCCTCAGCAAGTTTGCAGATGACACAAAACGAGGAGGAGTGGCTGATACACCAGAGGGTTGGGCTGCCATTCAGAGGGACATGGACAGGCTGGAGAAATGGGCTGACAGGAACTTCATGAAGTTCAACAAGGGGAATGAAAAGCTTGACAGAAAAGGGCCTGGGGGTCCTGGTGGACACCAAGTTGAACATGAGCCAGCAATGTGCCCTTGCAGCAATGAAGGCTAATGGTATCCTGGGCTGAATGAGGCAAAGTACTGCCAGAAGGTCAAGGGAGGTGATCCTACCCCTCTACTCAACACTGGTGAGGCCACACCTGGAGTCCTGTGTCCAGTTCTGGGCTCTCCAGTACAAGAGAGACATGGACATACTGGAGAGAGTCCAGAGAAGAGCCACAAAGATGATTAAGGGACTGGTGCATCTCTCCTATGAGAAGAGGCTGAGAGAGCTGGGACTGTTTAGCCTGGAGAAGAGAAGGCTCAGGGGGGATCTCATCAGTGTATATAAATATCTGAAGGGAGGATGCAAAGAGGATAGAGCCAGGCTCTTTTCAGTGGTGCCCAGTGAGAGGACAAGAGGCAATGGGCACAAACTGAAACACAGGAGGTTCTGTTTGAACATCAGGAAACACTTTTTTTTACTATGAGGGTGACTGAGCACTGGAACAGGTTGCCCAGGGAGGTTGTGGAGTCTTCCTCCTTGGAGATATTCAAAAGCTCTCTGGAAACAGTCCTGGTCAACCATTTCCAAGTGTCTTTGCTTGAGCAGGAGAGTTGGAACAGATGGCCTCCTGAGGTCCCTTCCAACCTCAATCATTCTGTGATTCATTGGACTTGTTTGTGAGGTGACAAGGAAACTTGTCCTGAGGTGGTTGATCCCTAGCAGGGTGTGTGGAAGGATTTGGCGCTTGCCTAGGGCATGTGATCCCATGTTGAATTGGTGCACCACTTGATATAAGGGTGCATTTCCTACCCCATGAAACCCAGCAGCTCCTAGCACTGTGCTGGGGCTTGGCCTGTGCTTATTGAGACTGTGTTCAGTACCATCAAAGGAGTGTGATTGAGACAGGGACTGAAACCACCTCTGAGGACACCATGGTTGAGCCAGGGACTCAAAACACATCTGAGGATGCCATGGATGAGATAGGGGCCCAAACCCCAGCTACAGTAATTGCCCCAGGAGTCAAAAAGAAACACTGGACACAGAGGTCGATGGGTCCATACCATCTATTAGTAAGGGAGGAGGAGGAGGAAGGGTCTGATCAGGAAGCTGGTCCATTGACAAGGAAAGAGGAGGAGGAAGTGAGAGAAATCATCGAAGAGGCAGAAACTACCTGGTCTTTGACCCTGGGCAAATTTTGAGATTTGCGGAAAGATTACAGCCACCAGCCAGGTGAGCAGATTGCTGCCTGGCTGCTCCTATGCTGTAATAGTGGGGTCAACAGTCAGGAGTTAGAAGGTAAGGAAGCCCAGCAGCTGGAATCCCTCACTAGAAACTGGGGAATTGACAAAGAAAGTGGAAAAGAGGTGAGAATCTTCAGCCTCTGGAGGCAGCTCAAGGATGATCTTGTAAATTATCGAGGCAACTGGAATACAGCAGAGGAATGTATCCAATATCTGATAGAAGTAGCTGTGCTGGAAGTTATCTACAGTGACCTGGATAACAACTAGGTCTCCAAAGATCTTGATGACATCCAGTTTACAGGTGCTGGAGGTTAACAGTGGAGTGCCGTGGCCTGAACCAAGTCATGCCACCGCTGAGTGCAGCTATACAGGAAATGCTAGAATTCCATATGAACTGGAGTTAAAGGCAGCCAAGTGGTATGCCACAGTTGATATTGGCAATGCATTTTTCTCAATTCCTTTGGCAGCAGAGTGCAGACCACAGTTTGCTTTCACTTGGAGGGGTGTCCAGTACACATGGAATCAACTACCGTAGGGGTGGAAACACAACACAATGGAATTCATGCATATTTTGGTAACTTACTTTTTTCTGTCATGTAAGAAGTAGACATTTAGTCACAGTTAAATCCCATGGCTCACTTGTGAAAAGATCATAGAATCATAGAACGATTTGGGTTGAAAGGGACTTTAAAGATCACCTAGTTCCAACCCCCCTGCCGTGGGCAGGGACACCTTCCACTAGCCCAGGTTGCCCAAAGCCCCGTCCAAATGGGCCTTGAACCCTTCCAGGGAGGGGGCAGCCACAGCTTCTCTGGGCAACCTGTGCCAGTGTCTCACCACCCTCACAGGGAAGAACTTCTTCCTTACATCTCATCTAAATCTGCCCTCTTTCAGTTTAAAGCCATTACCCCTCGTCCTATCACTACATGCCCTTGTAAAAAGTCCCTCTCCATCTTTCTTGTAGCCCCCTTTAGGTACTGGAAGGCTGCTATAAGGTCTCCCTGAAGCCTTCTCTTCTCCAGGCTAAACAACCCCAACTCTCTCAGCCTGATTTCATAAGGGAGGTGCTCCAGCCCCCCGATCATCTTCGTGGCCCTTCTCTCGATCCGCTCTAATAGGTCCACGTCCTTCTTATCTTGGGGGCCCCAGAGCTGGATACAGTATTCCAGGTTGGGGTCTCATGAGAGCGGAGTAGAGGGGGAGAATCCCCTCCCTTGACCTGCTGGTCATGCTTCTCTTGATACACCCCAGGATACGTTTGGCTTTCTGGGCTGCAAGTGCACATTGCTGGGTCATGTTGAGCTTCTTGTCAGCCAAGATGTGTGAAATGAATTGATCATTCCAAGCCTGATAGGCATGCAAGCAAAATTTGACACCGTGTTGTCCCTGTCGTTATTTAAGTAGTCCATTTAATTCAGCAATTCTTAAAAAATAAATATCAACTTTCCAGTTGACTCAGGACAGAGTGCTTTACTGTAAGCAAAGTAGTTAACATGCAGTATTACTTGAGTCTGATAAAAATAAAAAATTTATTGATCAGTGTTAATTTCAAGTGGCTAGTAAATTCACTTTTAGCCTTTTTTCTATTCCTATATGAAATGTTCTTTTTCATACTCTCTTTTCCTGGCATACAATTTATGGAATATTGCAGAATTTTGCTGCTAAACAAGTAAATTTATTTTACTAACACAATGTTTAACCTATATCCTGTAAACTAAATTATATCTGGGAGTCATTTTCAAACAATGCTTTATTCTGTCTACAGTTTTAATAGATTTTGTTCCTCATTCAGAATTCTTAGAATGAACTGAAACTGCATTTATTACATTATCAGATTTTCAGTTTCTTCAGTCAGGGGTGTATGTTCAAAACTTTGAAGCAATCTTTGTTACACTACAAAATAGATTTATTCTGTTTCCATTTTCAGTTTCTTACAGCTTAATTAACCCATAGCTAATAAGAATGAGATTTTTAATGTGTGGTCTCTCAGCTTCAGGTCTGAGGATGAAGTTATGAGAAATAAACTAAGTTTTTCAGTGTTAAAAATACATTTCTGTATTTTTGAAAGATTCTTTGATACTAAATTTTGAGAGCTGACAATGAATCAGATATCAGTAAATAAACAGTCCTTGGACTAAGTCAAGTTATAAACACTTTGGACTTGTGATTTACTTGTGATGGAAGTAGTTTTAGTGAGTAGCTCTGTTCTTAAAGGATTTAAAATCCAGATAGTGGTGATTGCCCCTGGGGTTTATTATAGGGCCAGAAAACAAATGGATCCTATTACTTGCACTGATTGTTATTAATATTTACAAGTAGTGTATTATTAGAGAATATCACATTAATAAAAGAAGAAAACACATTAAGGGCAATGCTAGTATGTATGTATGGGTTTTATTATGTATGGGTTTATATGGTGTCAAACCAATACCCTTTTAAAAAAATAGGTATTTCAGGACAGCTGAGAATTAGGTCCTCTGTCTTTAGGGTACAAAAGAATTTCAGATCTCTTATAGTTAACAATAGTGATATTTAAAATAATTGCACTAAATATTTAAGGAATCACAGAATTTTTCAGATCTTCAATTGGTATGCATTAGCATAATCCCACTGATGTTGACACAAGCTTGCTGGTTTGTATCAGTAGCAGATCAGTCCCTACCTTTTATTTAAACAAAATTAATGAGTCTACTTTCCATGTCCTCCAGTAATTCAATTATTAATGCACAGAGGTAAATCCATATTGATTTGCTTGGTTTTACTGGAGATATTACTTTTTCTCCTAGGACAAGAAGGACAAAGTCTCAAAGTTGGACACTATCCGTCACTCCATAGCTGGAATTATAAGATCTCCAAAATCCATGTTGGGCTCATCATCGGTAAGTAGTATCAACAGTGTAGAATTGTCTTATTTTTACAACTTAAGTAGGATTTTTTTTCTGAAGTATCACACGTTTCTATTTACAGAGAAAAAAATTAGATTAAAATGACATTATAAAAAGCACAGTTCTGACTGATCGGTGGATATGATAATATTGTGACATAATAGTATGTCAGAACACCTTTATTGCACTTCAGAAAAAAAGAATTTGTATGTTCTTTGCTGCTCCCAGATTGGTGCTATACTTGAAAGATTACCATTTCCTGTGTGGTAGATGTACTAGTAATGCTGTATATGATGATATTCTGCAGTAGGTTAGATGGTCAGGCATGTTTTACCCATCATTACAATAATTATATTTCCTATATTTATTATAGAGGTACCATCATATAAAGTATTATTATTACTACCACCACTACTACTACTACTACTTCTACCTGTGGTGAGTTAACCTTGGCCAGCTGTCAGATGTCCACTAAGTCATTCTCTCACCCCCACCTCCTCAACAGAACAGGGGGAGATAATGAGATTTAAAAACTCATGGGTCAAAATAGAGACAGGGAGATTGTTTATTATTTGGGCAAAACAGACTTGGCTTGGGGAAGATTAATTTAATGTGATGTCAATTAAAAATAGAGTAGGAAAGTGAGAAACAAAGACAAAACTAAAAACACCTTCCCCCCACCCTCCCTCTTCTTCCCAACTTCATTCTTTCATTCCTACCTCTTCTACCTCCTCCCACCCTGAGCGGCACAGAGGGGATAGGAAATAGGGGTTGCAGTCAGTTCATAACACTTTGTTTCTGCCACGCTTTCCTCCTTACACTTTTCCCCTGCTCCAGTGTGGGGTCCCTCCCATTGGATACAGTTCTTTAAGAACTGCTCCAGCGTGGGTCCTTTCCACAGGGTACAGTCCTTCAGGAACAGACTGCTCCAGTGTAGGTCCCCCACAGGCCACAGTTCCTGCCAGCAATCCTGCTCCAGCATGGGCTCCTCTCTCCATGGGCTGCAGTTTCCTTCAGGGCATATCAAACTGCTGTGGGGTCCTCCATGGGCTGCAGTGTGGCTACCTGCTCCATCATGATCCTCCATGGGCTGCAGGGGGACAACCTGCTTCACCGTGGTCTTCACCAAGGGCTGCAGGGGAATCTCTGCTCTGGTGCCTGGAGCACTTCCTCCCCCTCCTTCTTCACTGACCTTGGGGTCTGCAGGGTTGTTTCTTTCACATTTTTTTTACTCCTTTTACTCATAGCTGCTGCACAATGTTTTTTACCCTTTATTAAATATGTTATCACAGAGACACCACCTGCGTCGCGGATTGGCTCAGCTTTGGTCAGCAATGGGTCCCTTTTGGAGCCAGCTGAAACTGGCTCTGTCCATTACAGCGACAGCTGTGATGACCTCTCAAAGAGGTCATCCCTGCAACCCCCCTGCTACCAAAGCCGTGTCATGTAAACCCCATACAAGCCTCAAGAACTGGTGCTATTTGTGTAATTAGATATTATACATCTTGTTTCAATCCCTACTGAAAATGGTCATTGAGTATCTCTTTTGTTTAGGTTCCCCAATGGATAGAGAAAGTTTCTTGTTGGCCAAATATGAAAAAAAGTTTATGAAATAAAATGAGAAAAGGAAAAAAAATCTGTTTTGTATTACTCCTATTTGCTCATTTGTTTTCATGTACAGGCTTGAAAGACTAGTTAAAATACTTGCTTACGTACTTAGGGTGGAGGCCAGATGTTACTTGAAAACCTTCCTCCTGAAAACTTGTCTGTGTTTTCCTGAAGTAGAACAGATGATTGTCCCAGCCCCATCAAAACAAGCAAACAAACAATTGAAGATGAGCAGAATCCTTAAAACTGCCCTTTAACTGTGATCTTGTGACCTGAAATATTAGATCAAAATAGCATTTTTGAGAAAGACTTAGAATGAATAGGCCCTCTATTTTATTGGTCACTCTTAGATTACATTGAAGGACCCAGTAAAATGTATTTTAGCTAAACAATATCTAAAATGTGTGAAAGAGATTACAGTTCCATAGCTATATATATACACATACATATATATAGTGCATGTATAGGAAAATTGTATATAGTGATATAGAAGTAGAATAATAAAGATGATGATGAGATAAAATTAGGAAACACATTTCATATGAAAATTTTGAAAGTTGTTTGACATATTTAAAATGTTATAGGAAATACCCTGCTAAAATATTAAAATATACCTAGTGAGAAATGAAATTTCCAAGTTATTATTATCTTTGTATTATAAAACTTCTAATTGGTGCAAAAAGCAACATTCTTTTATAATAAAAGCCTATTGGAATTTATGTTGCTATGACCTCTTCTTTGTGTAGGTGAGACACAGCCTTTAACTTTCTGTTTCGATGCATTAAGCAACTTGTTAGGATTTTTAAAAAAATGTAAAAAATCTATCTAAAACCACTTCAGACAAAAAACATGGGAGAGAGAACAAATTTTAAACAAGAGGATCAAGTTAAAAAATTTAGGATGAAAACAGAGGAAGTCTGTCAAAATTGTCATCAATTGACAAAATACAAGTCAGTTGTCTCTAACAGCAAGAGATGTAAGTTTAATCAGCTGAGGAGAGAAAACAAAAAAAAGGGACAACTTTCATGTACTTCTGATACTGTGCTATGCATGAACTGAATGAAGAGTCTGAATGAATTGCATCTTGAATACCAACTTTTTCCCTTCAGTAAAATTAGTCTGTTTTTTGCCAATGAGGTATTTCAGCCTGTCACAGCCATCTGTTACTGTTTATGGGATAACTGCATGCATAATTTCCTTTATTTTAAATATTTTTATTTTTTTAATGTTTAATAATGATGATCTTAGTACAAAGGGATATTCTTTCTAAGAGAGGGTTTTTTTCCCCAATACGATTGTTTTTATCTTATAATTTTCAGGTCTGTGCATTTTTACTTTTATAGGGTTGGTTTTGGATGGAATACTCAAGACTTTTAATTTCTTCAGTGAAGCGGATTTTGGTTTCATATGGTGTATGTATGTAGTGAGTTGACCTTGGTTGGATGCTAGATGCCCACCAAGCCGCTATATCACTCCCCCTCCTCAGGACAGGGGAGAGAAAATATAACGAAAGTCTTGTGGGTCAAGATAAGGACAGGGAGATCACTCACCAATTACCGTCACGGGCAAAACAGACTTGACTTGGGGAAATTAATTTAATTTATTGCCAATCAAATCAAAGTAGGGTAATGAGAAATAAAACCAAAGCTTAAAACACCTTCTCCCCATCCCTCCCTTCTTCCCGGGCTCAACTTCATTCCCGATTTCTCTACCTCCTCCTCCCTGAGTGGTGCAGGGGGACAGGGAATGGGAGTTGCAGTCAGTTCATCACACGTTGTCTCTGCCGCTCCTTCCTCCTCACACTCTTCCCCTGCTCCAGTGTGGGGTCCCTCCCATGGGAGACAGTCCTCCACAAACTTCTCTAACGTGGGTCCTTCCCACAGGCTGCAGTTCTGCACAAACTGCTCCAGCGTGGGTCCCCCACGGGGTCACAAGTCCTGCTAGCAAACCTGCTCCAGCATGGGCTCCTCTCTCCACAGGGTCACAAGTCCTGCCAGGAGCCTGCTCCAGCGCGGGCTCTCCACAGGGTCACAGCCTCCTTTGGGCGCATCCACCTGCTCTGGTGTGGGGTCCTCCATGGGCTGCGGGTGGAGATCTGCTCCACCATGGATCTCCATGGGCTGCAGGGGCACAGCTGCCTCACCATGGGCTGCACCAGGGGCTGCAGGGGAATCTCTGCTCTGGTGCCTGGAGAATCTCCTTCCCTTCCTTCTTCACTGACCTTGGTGCCTGCAGAGTTGTTTCTCTCACATATTCTCACTCCTCTCTTCCGGTTGCTGTTATGCAGCAGGTGTTTTTCCCCTTCTTAAATATGTTATCCCAGAGGCGCTACCGCCGTCACTGATGTTCTCGGCCTTGGGCATTGGCGGGTCCGTCCTGGAGCTGGCTGGCACTGGCTCTATCAGACACGGGGGCAGCTTCTCACAGAAGCCACCCCTGCAGCCACCCCTCTACCAAAACCTTGCCATGCAAACCTAATACAATGTGGGAATGAATCAATTTTCACTGAGCCTAGTGGCAGGGTTGAGAGATACTCCATAGGGAAATGTCTCAAAATATCAACTAAAATGTGTTGCTTTACTTTCTAATCCATGTCTGTGCCTCTCTTTTACATGAGGAGGGAAAAATTTTTTTTTACAAAATCTTTTCTTTGTTTAAAGGTGGAAAATAAAGTAGTATACAAAGTCTGAGCTCAGAATATATATCAAAGTAAAGTATTAAGTAACCTATTAGTTATTAACATGTAATTTCCATTATTATTATCTTTTCATTGACAGTGTGAGTGCAAGAATATTCTCTTTTTTTTACAGTTAGAAATAATATAATACTCTGCTCATTTTTTCACTCAAAAAAGCAGCAGCTTTGAAAAAGCATCATTTACTGTTGTTGGAGCAAAACTGCTGTTTCAATGGATTGTTCAGTAGGGGGAGGAAAGGAGATTAAGAGTAAGCAAAAAAGACACTAATAGGTACATGAAGAGCATGAAGAAGTATATGAGGGCATTTCCCTCTCAACAGAAAGAGAACTATCTCATGAGAAAAGTGTGGGAACAAAAAAATAAAAAAAAAGAAAATGGAAAAAAGGTTTGGAGGTAGAAGTAGAAATTCTTCAGTGTGATTTCTTCGCCTTTTGTATGATTTTATGTTAATTGTTAATTTGACTAGAAGATGAAAATAACAGCAAAAATCTTAGAAAAAATTTTCTCCATGTAATCTTTTCAGTCACTTATTTGAAAATGCTCACATGAGTGTGTACATAAAAATGGGCAAAAGATCTTTCCATCGGTGAAATTGTAAAACACTGAGGCCTAGAATGTAAACTTTTTCTTTCAGATATCTAGTTAGCAATTTCAAGGAGCTTACTGTTCTTTAAACTTGCTAAGAAAATAAGTGGGAATTGTAAACCAATTTTGTGCCTGTAACATTCTTTCCTCTGTCTTCTTTAGAGACTAACCTTTCTTGTATTTAAACCATTTTATTCTAACTATAAAAAGCAGTAGAAATGTTAGTGCTAAGTGAGAAATCAAGTCGAAATCAATATTAATATGATAATATATCTTGCATTTTGTACTCATCTTTCTGGGCTTTCAGCTATGTTTTCTTTAATAAGCAGTCAGGGTGAATATTGTACCATACAAAAAATATGTTGGAGTAGGAAGACTTTTTCATAAAAAATAATACAATTTCAATAACATACAGAATCACAGAATCATCTAGGTTGGAAAGGACCTTGAAGATCATCTAGTCCAACCGTTAACCTAGCACTGACAGTTCCCAACTACACCAGATCCCATACAAAACATGACCAATTACTGATTGTTTCATCAGAAAAAAATAAAGGGTTTTCTACCTCAGTTATGATTAACCAATAGTATATGACCAAAATTAAAGGTAATGTTAGGTAAGAGACAATAAACGTAGGATACCAAATAAATAACAAATTTATAACAAATAAATATTTGTTCAATCAAATTTAAAAGAAGGGGAAGGTTGATGTTAGTGTTATAAGCAATACCATAATTAACAATGCCTAAAATGTTCCCTGTTTTTTCTGTGTAATATAGATGGTTTTATTCTGGGATGTGAACATGATAATCTAATCAGTGACTTAGACTTGACCCAGTTTGAACATAAGCAGGTGTTATTATCTGGTGGCTGCCTCTTTTGTAAGCCATAAAATTAGTTCCATAGTCATAGTGGATAATATCCATTTTATAGGAGCTGTTGCAATTGTCAGACATGGTTTTTTTAACCTTTTTTTGTGAAGGCCATGAACTAGTTTGTTGACATTGAACTCTCTTTTTTATCCTTAAAAGTGTTTCTTTTGGAATAGAAATGTGTTTCTGTGGGAATGGTTTTATTACTGAACACCGTAACATTTCTTGATCATGTAGCAAAAGTCAGTCAAATGCAGTGTCTTTGAACAATAAATGTTCAAATATATAAGGGTATATGGAAGTAGAGTGTCTGCTCCTTTAAGGGTATCTGGTCAAAGGAGCCATAAACAAAACCATACAGACACAAACCTGAGGGACAAAGGATAAGGGAGATGGTGATAGGAACAAACCTGGCCAGTCACACTAAGTGGTTTGGATACCTGGAGTGTGAGAGTGTTTGTTCCTTCAGCTGGAAAAGGAGAGGGGACAGACACACACAGACATAAAACCTGACCAATTAGCCTTAACAAAGACAATAACCAGAAACAAACCTGGTCAGTCACACTAATTGATGGGCTATCAAGAAACTGCAGGCAAACAGGGACTTTGCAACTGATAAGGATGCAAACCTGAGGGTCCAGGATGTTTGAAAGGGGTAGGTGGAGCTATGCCAACTGATGAGTCAGTGTGCAGGGGAAGGGGAAGCAGGGATGAACAAAGAGGGTAGACAGAAAAGACTATCAAAGGGGCTGGTTGCAGGTAGAACAGGGACAGCCATTATGCTTGTCTGGCTGAGCCCTGCACCTGATCACTTCAGTCTATCCTATCTTCTTATATCTTCATATTAAATATTGTGGTGGTTTGACCTTGGCTAAATGCCAGGTACCCACCAAGTCTCTCTACCACTTCCCCCCCCTTCCCCTTTTTTTTCTCAACAGGGCAAAGAGGGGAAAGAAAATAAGATAGGAAAAAAACCCAACCCTTGTGGGTAAAACAAAAGCAGTTTTAATATAAGCAAAGCGAAGCAAAGGTCCATGTGCGGAAGCAAAAAAAAGAAAACAGATTTATTCTCTACTTCCCATGAACAGGCGATGTCGGGCCTTCTCAGGAAGCAGGGCTCCCATACGCGTAGTGGTTGCCTCGGAGGACCAAGGGTGACCCCACCCCCTTCCTCCTTTCTCCCAGCTTTATACTGAGCAGACGTCAGATGGTCTGGAATATCCCTTTGGTCAGTTGGGGTCAGCTGTCCTGGTTGTGTCCCCTCCCAAGATCTTGCCCACCCCGTCCCACTGTGGGGGGGGGGAAATGTCAGAAAGAGCCTTGGTGCTGTGTAAGCACTACTCAGCAGTAGCCACACCACCAGTGTGCTATCAACACCCTGCCAGCTCCCAACATAAAACACAGCACCATGAGGGCTGCTACAGGGGAAAACCAATTCCGGCTCAGCCAGACCCGGTACAAATATACTAGCTACTAGTCAGACCAGGGGTGTAGGTGCTCCTGGCCTGTAGTGTCAGCTACTGGAGCAAGTGGGGGGGTCTCTTGCCTCCAGCCACTGGGGTGGAAATAGTGTGTGTCCCAAAAAACAGCTACCGGAAGGGATTGGCATCAGTGAGGCAAGTGAGGGGCTCAGTGCCATCAGCTGGAGTAGAACTGCAGGTCACAGCCTGTACACTTGGTGCCAGCTGCTGGGAGGAAGGGGTGTCCAAGTGTCTGTATCCAAAGATGTGTGTAGGGGAGTTTGTGTGTAGAATTCACTAGCAAACTTCAAGCTGGACTAGCCAGCAAGTAGGAGGCCCTGGGTCTGGGCAGGGATATCAGGCAGGCAAGGGTCCATGCTGCTATGCCCAGGGGGACGTGTGAAGTGCAGAGTGCCTGTGGGATGAGAGTGTAAGTGCATGTGTCTGCTAACAAACATCAAGCTCGACTGTCTGACGAGTAGACCTGTGGAGTGGGTAAGAGGGCCTGGGACCCAGGCAGTGGTATCGGACAGACAGAGGGGCTGTGCTGATACTCGGAGGATCCGGGACATTTCCCAGCCAGTCATGGCTTGCCACTGCTCAAACCTCTCCTGGCTTAGAGCTGAGAGGCCACTTCCCAGTTCTCCTTGTCTGAATTTATCAGATAGAGAACCGGTATCTCTTAAGACTTTCCAACACCGAAGGGGATCCTACTGACTATGCCAATTTTAATGTCACAGCCCGCTCGGACAAGGGAGACAAGTGACTCAGATTTGTAAATCCCCAACGGAGTGGACAATGGTGAGACAAGTCTCAAAGTCCAAACATTTATTAACTACCCACAATGTACTAATTGGATAAATGATAATCTTTGCTTCCTGAATGACCCCGCTTTACATGCAGCCATTCCAGTAAGTGTTCCCATTTCTCCTCCTCACCTTCTGTAGCAGTTCTCATCAAACGAGTCATTGAATCCACCTGGTTGTTTAGCAGGTGGGCAAGGTGATTTCCTGACTGGTGTGCAGCAACCCATCCTACTAAAAAGGACTTCTGGTTTGCAATGTTTAAGATTTCCTCCCACTTCTCACGCTGCCACACCGGTACCCGATTTACTTCCCAGTGGTTTTGTTCCCAAAATGTGAGCCATTGGGTACATCCCTTGAATACGCCATAGGAGTCTGTGTAAATAAATCCTGGTTCTGCAGTCTCAGCTCCTTTAACAATCACGCTCCATACCGCTGTTAACTCTCCCACCTGAGCACTTCCCTCACCCTCTGTTATGATTCGGTCCCCCGAGTCAACATGCAGTGCTACTGCTCGGTATTTCCATACCTTTCCCTCTCTTCTAGAAGATGCATCGGTGAACCATACATTCTTTAGGTGGGTTTCAAATGGGGGAGCAGGTTTGATGTATGAGGGAGGGGGTTCAGGGTGGTCGGAAGGTGGATCTTGTATTTTGAGCACTTTGGGTGCCCCCTCCTCTATCTGATACGTGTGGCAGTAATGATCTAATTGTGCATACCACTTCCTCACTGTGTCTCGCTGCGCAACCCCCACAGGAGGGGGGGTTCCGGCCAGTACTGGTTTCAGGACCTTAAAGGGTCACAGAATCATCTTGGTTGGAAAAGACCTTGAAGATCATCTAGTCCAACCATTAACCTAACATTAACAGTTCCCAACTACACCGTATCCCTAAGCGCTCTGTCGACTCTACTCTTAAACCCCTCCAGGGATGGGGACTCCCCCCCTGCCCTGGGCAGCCCATTCCAACGCCCAACAACCCCTTCTGCAAAGAAATCCTTCCTAAGAGCCAGTCTGACCCTGCCCTGGCGCAGCTTGAGGCCATTCCCTCTTGTCCTGGCACTTGTTCCTTGGTTCAAGAGACTCATCCCCCCTCTCTGCACCCTCCTTTCAGGGAGTTGGAGAGGGCCATGAGGTCTCCCCTCAGCCTCCTCTTCTCCACACTAAACCCCCCCAGTTCCCTCAGCCGCTCCCCATCACACCTGTGCTCCAGACCCTGCACCAGCTCCGTTGCCCTTCTCTGGACACGCTCGAGTCATTCAATGGCCTTTTTGGAGTGAGGGGCCCAAAACTGAACCCATTCATCGAGGGGTGGCATCACCAGTGCCGAGTCCAGGGGCAAGATCCCTTCCCTGTCCCTGCTGGCCACGCTATTGCTGATACAAGCCAGGATGCCATTGGCCTTCTTGGCTACCTGGGCACACTGCTGGCTCCTGTTCAGCCGGCTGGCAATCAACACCCCCAGGTCCCTCTCTGACTGGCAGCTCTCCAGCCACTCCTCCCCAAGCCTGTAGCGCTGCTGGGGATTGTTGTGGCCCAAGTGCAGCACCTGGCATTTGGCCTTAGTGAAACTCCTCCAGTTGGCCTCAGCCCATCTCTCCAGCCTGTCCAGATCTCTCTGCAGAGCCTCCCTACCCTCGAGCAGATCAACACTCCCACCCAACTTGGTGTCCTCTGCAAACTGACTGAGGGTGCACTCGATCCCCTCGTCTAGATCATCAATGAAGATGTTAAACAGGAGTGGCCCCAAAACCGAGCCCTGGGGGACACCACTCGTGACCGGCCGCCAACCGGATTTAACTCCGTTCACCACAACTCTTTGGGCCCGGCCATCCAGCCAGTTTTTTACCCAGCGAAGCGTGTGCCCATCCAAGCCGTGAGTAGCCAGTTTTGCCAGGAGAATGCTGTGGGAAACGGTGTCAAAGGCCTTACTAAAGTCAAGGTAAACTACATCCACAGCCTTTCCCTCATCCAATAAGCAGGTCGCCCTGTCATAGAAGGAGATCAGGTTTGTCAAGCAGGACCTGCCTTTCATAAACCCATGCTGATTGGGCCTGGTCATCTGGTTGTCCCCCATGTGTTGTGTGATGGTACTGAGGGTGATCTGCTCCATCAGCTTCCCGGGCACCGAAGTCAAGCTGACAGGCCTGTAATTTCCCAGATCATCCTTCTGACCCTTCTTATATATGGGCGTCACATTGGCCAATTTCCAATCTGTCGGGACCTCCCCGGTCAGCCAGGACTGCTGGTAAATGCTGGAAAGCGGCTTGGCAAGCACCCCAGCCAGCTCCTTCAGCACCCTCGGGTGTATCCCATCCGGTCCCATAGACTTGTGTGTGTCTATGTGATGCAGTAGGTCACTGACTGTCTCCTCCTGGATTGCGGGGGGATCGTTCTCCCAGTCTCTGTCCTCTGGCTGAGGAGGCTGGATTCCCTCAATACAACTGGTCTTGCTATTAAAGACTGAGGCAAAGAAGGCATTAAGGACTTCAGCCTTTTCCTCATCACTTGTTACCATGTTTCCTCCTGCATCTAGCAGGGGATGGAGACTGTCCCTGGTCTTTCTTTTGCTGCTGACATTATTATAGAAACATTTCTTGTTGTCCTTGATTGCTTAAGCCAGATTAATTTCCAGCTGGGCTTTAGACCTCCTGATTTCTGCCCTGCATAGCCTCACAGCATCTTTGTAATCACTGTGAGTGGCTAGCTCCTTCTTCCAAAGGCCGTAAACTCTCCTTTTCTCCCTGAGTTGCAGCCAAAGCTCCCTGTTCAGCCAGGGTGGTCTTCTCTGTCGCCGGCTTCTCTTACAGCACCTGGGGACTGCCTGCTCCTGTGCCATTAAGACTTCCTTCTTAAAGAGTGTCCAGCCTTCCTGGACCCCTATACCCTTCAGGACCATCTCCCAAGGGATCCTGTCAAGCAGGTGCCTACACAAGACAAAGTGAGCCCTTTGGAAGTCCTTGATGTCAGTTCTGCTTCCCCCTCTCCTGGCCTCTCTAATAATAGAGAACCCTATTATTTCATGATCACTGTGCCCTAGTTGGCCTCCAACTGCCACATCACCCACCTGTCCTTCTCTGTTCACAAAGAGGAGGTCTAGCAGGACACCTTCTCTGGTTGGTTCACCCACCAGCTGAGTCAGGAAGTTATCTGCCACACATTCCAGGAATCTCCAGGACTGGTCCCGCTCTGCTGTGTTGTATTTCCAGCAGATGTCTGGGAAATTAAAGTCTCCCACAAGAACAAGGGCAAGCGATCGTGAGATTTCACCCAAGTGCCTATAGAATATTTCATCCACCTCTCTGTCCTGGGTGGGTGGCCTATAGTAGACTCCTACTACAACATCTGCCCTGTTGGCCTTCCCCCTGATTCTAATGCAGAGACACACCACCCTTTCTTCACTACACTTGTACTCAAAGCAACCATAACAGTCCCTAACATACAGCGCCACCCTACCACCTCTCCTTCCTTGCCTGTCCCTCCTAAAGAGCTTATAGCCATCAACAGGCGCACTCCAGTCATGGGAGACATCCCACCATGTTTCTGTAATAGCCACTACATCATCATTTTCCTGTTTCATCACGGCTTCAAGCTCCTCCTGTTTGTTACCCATGCTGTGTGCATTGGCATACATGCACTTCAGATGGGCTGATGTTTTGTCCCCTTCCCCCTTCAAATCTAGTTTAAAGCTCTCTCAGTGAGTCCAGCTAACTCCTGCCCCAAGATCCTTTTCCCCCTCTGGGACAGGTGCATCCCATCTGATGCCAAAAGGTCTGGCGTCCTTTATACTAACCCCTGATTGAAAAATCCGAAGCCCTGCCGGTAACACCAGTCTCGGAGCCACGAGTTCATCTGTTTAGTTCTGCTGTAATCTTCTTCATCCATCCCCACAACTGAAGGGATGGAGGAGAACACAATTTGTGTCCCCGACCCCTTAACCAGTTTCCCCAAGGACCTGAAATCTCTCCTCATTGCTTTAGGACTTCTCCTAGTAAAATCGTCGCTACCTACCTGAAAAACCAAGAGGGGGTAGTAGTCCTTGGGTCTCACTAGAGTGGGGAGTTTATCCATGAGGTCCTTGACCCGGGCCCCAGGGAGGCAGCAGACTTCCCTTTGAAGCGCGTCTGGTCTGCATATTGGGCCTTCGACACCCCTCAGAATGGAGTCACGCACTACAGTGACTCTTCTGGGGTTCTTTTTAGAATTGGTTTTAATACCTGGTCTAGAATGACCTGGCTTTGGTGGACCTTGGTCTTCCTCCTTGTTTGACTCATTTTCTTTGTCCTTCTCTACTTCATTCAAAAGTTCCAGGGCCCTGTATCTATTGTGACGGGGCACCATGGAAGGTGAGGGAGGTCAGGAGGGGATTTTCCTGCATCCCTGAGCAGGGACCTGTTTCCAGTCTCCTCCATCACTTAGGTCCCCTCCTTCTGCCTGGTAGCAAGAGGGTGATGGATCGCCTGCCTCGTTTGGAGCCTCTATTTGCTCCTGTTGCTTCATGGGTGCCAAGATGTTACTCCACCAAATTTCCCTTTCGCACTCCCTAATACTTCTTAATCTTTCAACCTCTTCTCTGAGTTCCGCCACCAGGCTGAGCAGGTCATCCAGTTGATCACAGCGCCCACAGGTGCTGTCACTGCTGCCCTCCGGCAGGATTGACAGTCTCAGACACTCCCTGCAGCCCGGGGCCTGGACCGCTGCATGTTTGCGTGGCAGCTCCGTCTGGGTTGCCACGTTCTTTCTGGTGGTGGTTTTGACGCGAGTGGAGATCATGGTTCAGTCTACTCGGGGAGGACAATAAGATGACAACTAGTTCAAATGATCTCTAGACCCAGGAGAGGGACTGTGCCCTGTCCGCTCGCCCTGTTGGCTCGAACTGCCACGCAAACTGACGCGCCTCACCCTTCTGATGTGCCACACCCTGTTCACCGCGCTCCTGGTCGCTCGTGCTCCCTGGGGGCTGCTCTTGTACGTGAGGGCCGTTGGGCATCGTCACTCCAGTCTCCGCCCACTCTGAGTCCCCGCTGCGCTGCCCTTGTTCGCAGCTCACTCTTCCCGCTCAGGGGGGAGGCAGCTTGATGCTCTTCTTCTTACCTGGGCTTCTGCCTTCTCGGCTTGCGGTTTTGCCGCAGGTTTTTGATGCTTTCAGAAGGGTCCCCCGCCGCTATCCTCCTCTTCAGAGCCCCTCTCCTCAGCAACTGGGTCCTCGTAGAATGTTTGGTTGCTGACGTATGATTTTTTCAGCTTCCTGCAAAGCTAGGGTAACCACAAAAAGACCCTTCTCCCAGATCGAGTAACGCTTTTCTGCGTCTTTGAAACTGCGCGAATGAAACCCTGTAGGGCGGGTGGTACCCTCCGGCCCACGTTGCCACATATGTATGGATAGTCCATGAATTGCAAAACCCCACTCAATTTGGAATGGATCTGTTGCATGTATCAGCCCTAAAGCCTGATATACTCCAGCTTCAAAGATTAACAGCTTTAAGGCTTCTTCATGGACAGGAGTCCAGTCCCAAATAGCCCTTTTGCATGTCAGATCATATAAAGGACGAGCTATGATGGAAAAATCGGGGATATGTTTCCTCCAAAATACCAGCAAGCCTAAGGCATGTTGCAGCTCCTTCTTATTTTCAGGGCTCTTTACTTCTTCCAGGGTAGTTAAAGTTTCTGGGGGAATACACACTGTTCCTCCCCGCCACCAAATACCCAGAAACTTTACCTCAGAGGATGGGAGTTGTACCTTTTCAGCTGGAATTTGGAGCCCTAAATTTTCTAGGTGGGTGATTATCTCTCTCTGGGTCTGTCCCACTGCAGCAGCATCAGAGCCACTGATCAGTACATCGTTGATATACTGATATACCCTGACCCCTTCCCTTGGAGGGATTTGAGCAAGCTCCTGCGCTAGTGCATAATGAGCGATGGTCGGCGAATGGCAGTATCCCTGGGGGAGACGTGTAAAAGTAAATTGCACGCCTTCCCATGTAAAGGCAAAGCCATCTCTGTCTGCCTCCTGTATGGGGACCATAAAGAACATATCTTTTACATCAATAGTTGCTAAGATCTGGTGGGCTTGTTCCTGTATGGTTGCAATCAGTTCAGCTATGTAGGTACTGCAGCTGTTAGAGGACCTGTATTGGCATTTAATCGCCGATAGTCAATTGTCAGTCGCCACTTTCCGTTAGGTTTACGGACTGGCCACACTGGGGAATTATAAGGTGAGTGAGTTGGAACGATTATCCCTTGCTCCCGCAGCTCTGCTATTACCGGAGTGATCCCCTCCCTTGCACCTAACGGTAACTAAGAAAACCCCTGGCCTCCAGTACCCCTGGGCCTCAGTCCTTGTTTCTTGCAGGCCTGTTTTTACAAGTCATCTCTCAGAGATGTGCATGTGTTTGTGAACCTAAAGAGTATCATGTGTGTGCCTTCACTAGTGACCTTCTATCTCTTAACTAGCTGAAGAGGAGGAAGGGGACTTGACTGTCTGTGTTTATGTTTTATGCTAGTGCTACATGTACGTGCTGTTGAAGGCAGTGCCTTGTCTGTGGTAGTCTGTGTAATTGGCTCTGTCAGTGTCCTCTGTGTGTGTCTCTGGTACACATGCTCTGCTTTGCTACTGGTTGAACCTGCAAATGGGAAAGTAGCAGCTGTGTCCGTCAGCCTGGACAGAGACCCCATGTCCCTGGTCTCGCTGGACTGGGCTCCAGTGGCCGGGCAGGAAGAAGTCCTGGGATGGGGATGCTGGAGGAGTCGATTACTCCTAATAGCCCTTAACAAAATAAATGACCTTTTGTCACCTGACACTAAGGGGACAGACAGGTTTTATTTGGGATCCTTGGCAGAATGATGATGACACTATTACCAGGGGTCAAGAGCAGGAGGTACTGGTCACACCTTTTATAACATTTTGAAAGATTATTTTTGTTTTAAGAATTTCTGAAAGAGAATAGCCTTGCATCATTTAACTTTAACAATGGTAGACAGCTCCAGTCTGAGAAGTATTTAACTGTTGATGAAATTGAAAAATAGGACTGCCTTCTTGGCTGAGCAATATTCTGATCTTTTAGTACTTCATTATGCCAATAGGCGCATTATGCTGGAGTACATCCCTTTTCTATCCTAAAAGCTTTGATTGGGTACTTTTTGTTCAAGCTGTTATTGTTTCTTACACAGTCCCACTTCTCTCTGAATCTGTAATAGAGCATACTCACTCTTTCTAGTGATGGGTCTATTGGTTATAGTGTTGGTCTCAGATCTCATGTCTAAAAATATCCCTGATACAGTAAACACCCAGGGCTCTAGATCCCAATGTTGATGTCTGAGACTATGAGTCTCTGTCAGACTCTTAAATATATTCTCCAGTTTTCCATGTGGACTAAATTAGCCCTTTTGAGATATAACTTAGAAAGCAAGCTAGGAAACCCCAGACTTAAAGGCATTTTTTATACAGAATTACAGAATTGTTGAGGTTGGAAGAGACCTCTTGAAATCATGTAGTCCAACCCCCCTGCTCAGTTAGGGTGACCTAGAGCAGGTTGCTGAGAACCGCATCCAGACAGATTTTGAATATCACCATAGATGGAGCTTCCACAATCTCTCTGGCAACCTGTTCCAGTATTTGATGACCCTCACAGTAAAAAAGTGTTTTCTTGTGTTCAGATGGAATTCCGTGTTTTAATTTGTGCTCATTGACACTTGTCTTGTCACTGGGCACTACTGAGAAGAGCTCTTCTTCATTCCCTCCCATCAGGTATTTATACACAGTGATAAGATCCCCCCTGAGCCTTCTTTTCTCTAGGCTAAACTGTTGCAGCTCTCAGCCACTTCTCATGTGAAAGATGCTCTAATCCCTTAACCATATTCGTGGACCTTTGCTGGACTCTCTCCAGTATGTCCATGTCTCTCTTGTACTTGGGAGCCCAGAACTGGACACAAGACTCCAGCTGTGGCCTCAACAGTGCTGGGTAGAGAGAAAGGATCACCTCCCTTGACCTGCTGGCAACTCTCTTTCTAATCCAGGCCAGAAGGCTGTTGGCTGCCTTTGCTGCAAGGGTGCATTACTGGCTCATGGTCAGCTTGGTGTCCACCAGGACCCTCTTCTTGGGGGGAAGGTCCTTCTCTGCAGAGCTGCTTTCCAGCCAGTCAGCCCCCAGCCTGTACTGGTGCCTGGGCTTATTCCTCCCCAGGTGCAGGACTTTGCACTTCCCCTTCTTGAACTGCATGAGATTCTTCTCTGTCCATTTCTCCAGCCTGTTGAGGTCCCTCTGAATGGCATCACAACCATCTGGTGTATCAGCCACTGCTCCCAGCATTGCATTGTTTAAAAACTTGCTGAGGGTGCGCTCTGTCCCAGCATACAGGTCACTAATGAAGATGTTAAACAGTATTGGCCTCAGTATCGATCCCTGGGGTACACCACTAGTGACTTGCCTCCAACTGCACTTTGTGCCACTGATCACAACCCTCTGAAGTCCCGTGTAGGCTTCCTTTCTGGGGTCTACTTGTTCCTTCTCTGAGAGTTTGAAGTTCTTCCTAGTGTTATTTTTTGTTAGATAAGTCATCTTAACTTGAACAACTCCTCAGGGAGACCTTAAATGTGCAGGTGGCCTCTAGTCTGCCCAGAGTTACATTGTGTCAAATTATTATTTTGCATGCATCAGTGGGATGTTTCTGTGCTCTTTCCCAATCCTATCTGGCAGAAATATCATATCATCCTTGATGATATGAAGAAGAAAAGCTTTGTTTCATCTGGGTAGATCAGTAGCTGAGGTTCATTCAGAATTGAAGGTTTTATTTGTATCTGTTTGATAGGGCTTTATTGAGGATTCAGTTTTCATTCTGTTATCTAAAATGCAGTTCAACAGGCTTTTCTGGGACATGTTCAGATTTGTCTATTGTTTTATTCAGAGATTTAGCACTCCAGCAGTGAGAATTTGTATGTACTCTGGCATTAATGATTTTGAATGACATAGAGCCATAATAAATAAATCTGAAGTAGTCATTGAAAAAAATATGTTTTTCTAAGTGTTTTCTTAAACAATGTAAGCTTGTTTAAAATTAATATGTGAAGTTCTAGGTTAAAACACATTACTTTCCATTTATAACCAATGAAAATAGTATCTTAGAATCTTTGTGCCTTCAGAAACTGTATGTAAGTTCATAAGCACAATATGCCCAAGTGCCTATTCTCTGTTATGGTGTAAATGCTAGGAAGAAAATGGCTCTTAGAATTATTAATTGATTTGGAATGGGATTTTTAAATTCTATGAAAATAATTTAGCCAATACAAATACTTTTGAAAACTTAATTTCTTACTTTCTTATGTTCTTATGTCACAGAAATTTGTCTCTAGATAAAGACATGCTTAATTTTGAACTGTTAATAGCATGTCAGAATGTGTGAGAAAGGCTGATAGCTTGGTCAGGTTTTTTTTAAGTAATAGAAAAAAAGGTGATCACTATGCCTTTAGTGTAAATAAATAGCCTTAATTTTGTTTGTTACTAGAAATATGCAATTTAGATACAGAAATAGAAACTATTGTTTATCATGTTTTCATGGAAAACTAAACTCTAAAAATGTACTGTTATAGTAACATTTTTCTTTGATTTTTTTTCCAAGTTCTTTGATGTAATATCAACTACTGAGAAACCATTGGCAGAGCAAGACTGGTATCATGGTGCAATTCCAAGAATAGAAGCCCAGGAGCTGTTAAAACAGCAAGGAGACTTCTTGGTGCGAGAGAGCCATGGGAAACCTGGTGAATATGTCCTTTCTGTGTTTTCAGATGGACAACGGAGACACTTTATCATACAATATGCTGATGTACGTCTCTGATATAGTACTAAATATTCAATGTTAGGAAGTTAATTATTTCAGATAAACAATTTAGGATCTACATAATCTACTATGACACATAGCTTTAGACTTTATATGAAAATATGAAAACTGTTGGAAATATTTCCATCAGTGCTTAAAGTGGAGGAAAAGTTGGTTTTGGGAATAAAAGAAAAATATGAAGTATGAGGCTATTCTACATCTTTTAGCCTATGTTGAAATAGACAAGATATTTCTGTTAATGTTTTGAAACCTAGAACTTATTACTACTAATTTATGCATGTACATTTATTTATTTTTAAACCTATTTTCACAGTTGGTGCTTATTAGGCTACTTTTAATTCAGATTGTAAAGATTCCATTGAATCTTCCTGAGAAAAGGAAACATTCACTTAGGAGAAAATATTCTGTGCTGTTTTGTATATAGCTGGGAATTGAAGTCCATGCTGCTTTGGAGATACATGTGTTCTTTTTAGCCTTGTGGATGTTTTGTTCAGCAGAATAGAAATGCTTGTGAATATTACATAGCATATATGCTTCTGAGTGTTGTGGTTTCAGCCCAGAGAGCAACTGAGCACCATGAAGCTGCTCGCTCACTCCCTTCCCCTCAGGGATGGGGAGGAGAAAATACAACAAAAGGCTCGGGGATCGAGACAATGACAGGGAGGGATGACTTAACAATTATGGTCACAGGCAAAAGACAGGCTCGATTGGGGAAGAAAAAGAACATCAATTTAATTTCACCACCACCATCACTAATTTTCCAGTCAAACAGAGTAGGACAGTGACAAATACAACCACATCTTAAAAACACCTTCCCCCCACCCCGCCCTTCTTCCCAGGCTCAGCTTTGCTCCTGATTTCTCTCCCTCCTCCCCTCCAGAGGTGCAGGGGGGCAGGGGATGGGGGTTGTGGTCAATCCATCACCCATTGTCTCTGCCGCTCCTTCCTCCTCCAGTATTGTTCAAACTTCTTAGAAGTTGAAAGGTTTTTATAGGATCAGTATGGACACTGGTCTGTCTGGGGTTTTTGTTAATTTTCACCCATAACTTTCCTTTTAGGATTTAACAATTGACAAAACATCAGTGTTTATTTTATTTTATTTTATTTTATTTTATTTTATTTTATTTTATTTTATTTTATTTTATTTTATTTTATTTTATTTTATTTTATTTTATTTTATTTTATTTTATTTTATTTTATTTTATTTTTATGACCTTAAAGTATTTTTGTGTATCAGAGTGCTGAATGAGGAAATAAGAACAGTAAAACTACCTATACCTAGATACACACAGTCCTATAAGATCTTTGGAGTTCTGATCCTTACTCAGCAGAATTAAATACACGTTATGTGCTTAGTGTGGCTGAAATAATTTTGTGTAAATCATTGCATGTGCCATACTCCAGTGGGTCTTCAAAAAATTTAGACTGCATCTGGGCTTTGAAGTCAGTTAAAATAGATTTTTTTTTTATAAGTATTACTTTGAGGCTACCCTTATCTGTAAACCAATGCTTTTTAATATTCACTTTTCCAAGAAAAATTTACAGAACTGTAAATAAATTCCCATAATTTCACTACTTTCTCTTAGGTATTATATTAGAAATGTAAGTTTGATACTGTTTAATATTGCACAATCCAAACATTATCATATATATAATGTGCATATGTATACATTATCTTTTATATATATCTCTGCTTGTACATTTAGTAATAGCACCTTATGTTCATCTGCTCTTGGGATTAATTTGTGGGAGTTTTTCTTGACAATCATGGAAGCTAAAACCTTTTTTTCTTAAAGAAATGCAAGACTCCTTATGCACTCTTATGGGTCAAATCATCTGCATTTATTGTGAAAAAAAAAAAGCTTTAATTATTTTTTTTTTTTAAAAAAAGCTTATTAACCCTAAAAAGCATTTAATAAATAAGTGGTGGGATTGTTATGGCCATATGATAAGAATGACTGGATTCATGAACATCTTGGTAGGGAAGTTTGCTGAGAGTAAAGTGTAAGATTTTTTTTTTCACTTTGGTATAGGGTTGAATCAGCTCTCTGACTGGTCAAATCACAATCTTGCATCACTGACAGGTTTGGTCTCCATTGGCCTTAAATTTTCTTCTGAATCAAAGACTGCAGAGCAGAAGTACAACATATACCTGTTTTAACAGTGGTCCTTTAATTGCATAAGTATTCTTTCTAGTTTTGCAAATATTTTAAAGTGCTAATCCCAATAAAAGTATTTGCATGATAAATCAGTTCATCCTTCAGTTTTAAGCATCAAAATTCATTGCTGTCACTAAGGGCTACTCTGTTTTTCCTCTTTGAGGCTATGATATTTTCAAATTGTTTGTTAGTGATTTTAATCAGGATCCCATGTAAATACACAGAATAAAAGAACATTGTCTGTCCTGAAGGTAAGTAAGCTTAAATGGCAGCAGATGAGTGCAAGGCTGGGTCTGGTATGAGGAAATGTTATACAGTACTGATTATTGTGCTAGGCAGACTCTCAGGACATCAGTACCCTAACCATGCTAAAGTTTTTTGGATCATCAGAACAGAAATTTGATGGAGGTTATTTGAAAGGAACGGAGGCTAGTGTTACTGGGCAAGCAAAGCTGAGTCAGTATTTAGTGAACGACATTAGGGGAATAAACCACAACAAGTATTTTAGACTGTGAAAGCATGTTTACAATAGAGCCCCAGTAATAAGATAAAAATAAGTGACATGACCAAGCTCTCTTTACTAATTGTGATAAAACATTACAGGAAATGGATGTTTTTATTCCTAATGAAGAAAAACTTGGTATAATGCATTCTTCAAAGAATTTATCTGTAGGTATTAGAAAGAAAAAAAATCTGCATGGCAGTGGTAGAGGTTTTCATTGCCCAGTTTTGTAAATTAACCTGAATCACCATCTATGCTTTTTTTAAATTGTGGTCTTTATTTATTGTTGCCAATTCTGCTGGCTGGTTTACAGCAGTTCCTCTCTTGTGGGAAGAGTCCTCTAACTGTAGATATTGAGACCTTACATAGACATGGTAGTTTATTCTGCTTCCCAATCACTTAGCTGTAATGTAGAATTTAAGATGATGAAATAAATACTAATTTACCATTTTCCCCCCCTCAAGTGTAAGGGCAGAGATAAACAGTGAAGATAGTCTTTTTTTTTCCTTAGTACCTGCAAGTACCTTATATCATTCTTTGCTAAGAAAATTTTACATGCTTCTAAGAAAATATTAAGAGATCCCACAGTTTTGTTGCCATTATGTTGAATTATGTATCTAAAATGATATAAACTGATTAAAAGGGTAGAAGGGGAAAGAAAGTAATTTTATCTTGCTCAACTTCTCTATAAATTACACGCATGGCCTGCCTCTGTAGACCCTGTACTCCTGTAGACTCTTCTGGTATAAACTTCTTATTAAAGACCAATCATGGGTCCATACTCTGTGCTAGGGATTTGTTAATTTTATCAAATGTTCTAAGTGCAGTAAGATCTGGGTGAGATAGTGTTACTTATCTCGTGTTTATTAGATTGTCAGATGTTTATTTTTTAGATTTTGGGGTTTTTTTCATTATTGTTTTCAGAGTCTTAGGTACCCTGGAAGTTAGTATTGTTTCTTCCAGTTTATAATCTTTTTATTTCATTCTGTCACAGCTTAAATATCCCAAACTGTCCCACCTCTTGCATTAGAAGAGCTTCCTTTTTTAAAGAATTAAGAGTTTAAATAAATATTTTATTATGTTGCCTTAAATGAGTGATGCAGTAATTTTGCATTTATTAATTTATCATCTTCCTGATCATCATTCTATTTACTTCAGTAGAGCTGTTATTAAATTGATTAGGATAGAGATTTACTTCTGTAAAAGCAAACTTTATTTTCTTACTAGTGATGAAAACTTGGTAACGATCTTTTACAGTTTCTTCTCTGAAATTTTGCTTGTACAGAAACAATTCTTTCCTTTTACCTTCATACAGAATCAGTATCGTTTTGAAGGAACTGGGTTTCCAACTATTCCTCAGCTCATAGACCATCATTACACAACAAAGCAAATAATTACAAAGAAATCAGGTGTTGTTCTGCTGAATCCTGTTGTTAAGGTAATGCATGCATTCCAAGAATTCTATTAAACTGAAAGTATTTTGGGGGTTGCATTATCATTTAACATATGTTCCTTGTGACGACAAGTGATAATATTAAGTAGGTTATAGAATATTTGTATATGCTATTAAGTCAATAATTTGAGTACTGGAACTATCTCAGTTGCTGTCTTCTAGACAGAAGATACTGCAGTTTTCTTTAGTGTTTATTTCAGCATGCAAATTCTTGGAAGATTTTTCATTCTTGCTCACTGTTCTGTAAATCTCCATTATTTTCCTGAATGTTTTCAGCCTTTTCTACTCTGCCCAATGCATTCCTCCAAAATAACACTCCATCCTGATTTATATAATAAATAATTGCCATCCTGAAAGAATGGCATTCAGAGTCTCTCAAAACATCCTTGTATTTTTTTTCTTTTCTCTGCTTTTGAGTTTCCCGTTTGGATTCCACTATTGACTATATAACTGAAACTATTAGTTCATTGTCCATAACATTGTAATGAAGAAGTTATCTGAATAAAAATGGTTTTCTTTAAGTGGTAAAATTATCAAATCACAGTTTCATCCCTATTTTATATCTCAAATATAAGGTACTGATATAGACATGGAAACAGGTACTGTCCTGCCAGCATCATTGCAAATTTGAAATAAAACTTTTTAATCTGTAAGCCATTTCAGAATGTCTTTCAGAATAGAAACAAAAAGGGATATGAAAATATATCACCATTTAGAAAGCTTAACAGTCTCCTTGCATTCTTCCAGTAGTTTTGTGGTTAGTATTTACTTGGTTGATATTTCATTCATAAACCAACTCTTTTCAACTTAATCTTTACTTTTTAACTATGAGTTAGCCATTTGTTCTTAATGAAAAAAAAAAAAAATGATGGGTTCCAAGCACACTTAAGGCACCTTCTATATTCTACAAAGTTTTAGAAAGCATAACAAATTATAATTCAGAGTTAGTTTCCTTCTCCAATATCCTTGTTCTTTTCCTCTAATAATCCTAAGAAACTAAAGCATATTTCTGTTCTTCTCAAAATTAATGTTTGTTAATGCTTACCTGTGCTTTCTTTAGTATTTTTTTTTTTTTTTTTAAAAAGAGCAAGAGTTAGCTTTTAAAGTGAAAGCCTTTTTTTGGTCATAGCTTTTAACATCTATAGACCTATTCTCTATATTGCATTTATTTTCAACATATGTTTTTATGGACACTTGCTAGCTTTGGTAAATGTATATGGACAATTCTGATCAGATCAAAAATGAAAGTTATTTCTTCTAGGTAACTCTTAAAACTTGAATGACCTTTGCTTTTTGTCTGCTTTGATTATAAAGATATTGAAAATTTATTACATCTTGCATGAGTCGTACACTGTGGTCTATTTGTAAAGTGCATTTATTCTGCTTATTTCCTGGGGAATCTCAACATTTATTGAAGTTGATATGTAGAGGGATTTTTTTAGTTCTTAATTAATACATATTTTCTCTATTATATATAATTTTTAATTTTAAAGAATGGGGCTTTGCAAATACTAATTTTCAGTTAATGCCTCACTGATTACAAAATTGATATTTTATTTATTGAACATAAAATACTGTTTTAAGTTCATTATTGAATGTATGGGAAAGCTTAGGGTTTTATCTTTGATGTGCAAATAATTATATTTTTATATAAACTGTTTAAGCTAAAGATGAAAGGTTGTCAAACCAAACATGGAATCTTTTTATGTCTGTTTGCAAATTCCTTTCGTAATACTATAATTATTATAGAAATTTAATGCTTTGTCTGTTTCCTGGCTTTTTTTTCTGGCTTTGTATAATATACATATTACTGCAGGGTTTAAGCAGTTTTCAATGTATAAAAACCTGTGAAAACAGCCCTATTTTACAATGATAATGTAGTATGTTACTACATGCTAAATGATAACAGAATTTATTCTTAGTTATTCTCTGTTAAACAGGCCTGGAAAACATAATTTCTTCGTTCTCTGTTGTTTACTTGGAATGCAAGGAACTTTCATATTCTTGACATTTTGTTTCATCTTCGTAACATATTTTTAAGTTAGGTTTTATTTATACATAGTTTTATGTAATTATGTGTTGTCGAATAATTTTTCTAGTACATACACTATTGGTAAAATATGGTCCCAGATCAGTTTCTTGATGATTTCTGCATTACTTTACTTGAGCTCATATCCTTTGAGGTATAAATGCACTTATGAATAGTTTAAAATTCCTTGGTGATAACCAGTCCTTATATGACATAGAAACTGTACAGACATGTATGATTTTGTGTGGCAGGTCTTTTCACGTCTTGAATTCACACCACTACAAATGCATCCGTCATATCATAACCTCCTTACAAAACAGATTGAGGGCCATTTCTAAAACAGATTTTTTTTTCACTTCTACTGCTACTGGGTACAAAATCAGTTTTATGTTTTTCTATTTTCAGAGTGAAAAAGAAATAGTCCCACTCCCCTTCTGGACTTGTTGATTTGAGTTAGTTTCGGTATTAACTTAAACTAGAGCAAATTTTAGTACTGAGGATAATGCTAATCTTCTGTCTTATAACCAGGTGGTAATTGCTTGCAGTTGTAGTGATGAAGTACTTTCATTACTCAGGTTTTCCCAAGTGCTGCAAATAATCATCATCCATCCATAAAATCCCATCACACAGGTTCTATAGTTGGTGGTGTGCTTCAGTGTTAATAGTCAAGAGTAATTCCTTTAAGGTTCATGAATTTTTCAACTTTCATCAGGTTACATGAAGTAACAGAAAGGATGTCTATGATAATATTGATGGTTAGTGCTAAAAAGAATACTGGGTGTTAGGAAACTTTATGGTTTTAGTATATGTGTATCACATAAATTGTATGTTTTCTTTTAAAAATTTAAGATGTATGATCTTGAGTGTCTAATAGCTAGTTATACCATGTATAAACTAAAAACAGTGGAGCCCAGGGAGTAGTAAAGGTTTCGTGATCCCCTCAGGTTAAATTAAGGTGAAATGACACCAAATGACTGGTTGAAATGTTTTACTTGTGGTAGAAACACCTTAAACTTGGAAAAGGGATAGCAAGCGATGTGGCCTCTTATTGATAAATCTATAAGAAAGAAAAGAAAGGAAGTAAAAGAAAATGAAGGGAGAGAAGGAGAGTCAAAGAATCTGGATCACCACCCCAGGTTCCAGCATTGTCTCAGGTCTGGTAATCTTGGGTGGTGGGTGCACACCCAGCAAAGTTTTCTGATGCCTTTTAAGTTCACTTTATTGGGTGATTTGCATACTAGACAGAGAGGCGGTTTTTCCATGAACTCATTTGCATGAGAGGTGAGGAAAAGATGGAGCAGGGGTTCTGCGCATGCGTTGAGGGGGGATGGGGTGCATTAACCCTTTTGTCCAATTGAGTTGTTGGTGGTGATCTCTCCCTACCACCTTTACCTTTTCCCCAGTTTTTTCTTCTTGGGCAATTATTCAGCCTTTGGCTCCATCTGGTGCCTGGTGTTTCTCTCTTATCAATCTTTTAGCTTTTCTTCAAGGGTATAGTTGTTAGCAAGGCTTACATCATTTATCAAGCTCCTAAATTAAAGTGTAGGCATTAACCTGAACATATGGTTTTACTCAGTCTACGTCTCCCCCCTTCAAGGCTTATCTAGGGAACTTGGCAATACAACCTCAAGGGAGTGGAGCCGTGCACCCTTCGATGAACTCTGCACTTCCTTAGGCAGATAGTCTGTTCCTTAGACTAATCATGAAGGCCACCACTTGTCCCTGAGGCTTTCTGCCTCAATGAATGTTTGAGGCATTAACTCCTTCAGTTCCTCACAATAATGCACTTTAAATGATTCATGACCAGCAGTTTGAACCAAATAAGAAATTGAAAAGTGTGTTTAAATTGGTTTTAAAAAACAATTTTAATTGGTTTAGAGCAGTTTTTAAAATTGTTTTAACTGTCTTAGATCTTTGTAATAACTTTTTTGTGACTTACATTTTATGATGTTTTTTTGCTCTCCCATCTGATCAACTTGAGTTGGAAAAATGTACTTCAGAATTAAGAAAGAAGTGTGTTGTGAGCTTTCCTTTTTAATTTTTAGCCTTAACGAGTTTTTCAAGTTCAAAGTTATTGTATCTGATCATAAGAGAAATAATTTCTTAGTAACTGGGGTTCTTGTCAGTGTGCTATCCATATTTGTGTTCCATCGTATCTGCACAAGTTCATCAAATGGCTGAACTGTTTTTGCTTTTTTGTCCTAGCCTTCTATATATAGTGTGTGTGCATCTGACCCTCCCCATGTTCTTTGCTCAGGGTGTAGTGGGCTCGTATGCTTTCTGTTCTTTAATGTTCTCTCCCAACCTTTGTCTACTAGAGTCTCCAACAGAGGAGAAAGGAAGCTGGAAGTAATGTGTGTATAAGGATGGGAGAGTCCCAAAAAATCTACCAGTAAACTTGGTTATTTGTATAGTGCTTATTTGTATACCCATTGCACTGTGAATAATTTCAAAGTGAGCAGTTCAGTCAGAAATAACTCTTGGATTCTTAAATAAATAGCCACTATTGATCAAACAAAACAAGTTCTTTCATAAATATCTACAGTAGCATAACTTTTGTTACATATGCGTGTGGATCTCCAGGAGCTATCTTGCAGTTGCCAAAACTATGATTCCTCTTTAAGGATTTCTTCCGCTCTAATGCAGTTAACTTTATTGGCAGTTCATCACTGAGATATATTATTCTACAAGATCAATCCACAAAAGAATTAAACTTCTTTGGTGAAGTCCACAGTCTTCTGACACTTCAGCTGTGGAAGAGAAAAAGATAAACTCAGAAGAAGCTGCAAATTTACAAGGACAGGGCTATTTTCTTGCATCAAATATATGTATCAAATGTATGCAGTAGTGCCTGAATTCTCAAGAAGCTGAATCTGAGAGAAGTATTTAATTAATTATTTATAAATTAAGAAGTAATTCAGTGACCACATGTAGTGGGTTGATCTTGGCTGACTACCAGGTGCCCAGCAAGCTGCTCTCTCACTCCCGCTCCTCAGCAGGACAGGGGGGGAAAATAAGATGAAAAACTTGTGCGTCAAGATAAAGGCAATTTAATGAAAGCAAGCAAAGGCAGCATGTGGAAGCAAAGCAAAGCAAAAAGATTTATTCTCTACTTTCCATTAGCAGGCAATGTCCAGCCACTTCCTGGGAAGTAGGGCCTCAGTATGTGTAGCAGTTGTTTCAGAAAACAAATGGCTTAATACTGAATGCCCCTCATCCTCCCACTACTTTCTCTTAGCTTTTATTGCTGAACATGGCATCATATTGTAAGGAATATTGCTTTGGTCAGTTTGGATCAGCTGTCCTGGCTATGTCCCCTTCCACCCCAGCCTACTGGCCTCTGGGGTCAGGGGAAATTTGAGAGACAGCCTTGATGCTGGGGGAGCACTGCTCAGCAGTAGCCAAAGCACTGGTGTGTTATCAACACTGTTTTAGGCACAAATGCAAAGCACGGCACTATCAGGGCTGCTATGAGGAAAGTTAACTCCATTCCAGCCAGATCCGATACAACCCTGTGGTGGTTTAGCCCCTGCCGGGGTCTGAGACCACGCGGCCGCTGCCCCTCCCCCACAAAGGGAGTGAAATACAAACCCCGGGGCTGAGATAAGGAAAGGTTTAATACAACAGTGCTATAGCAACACAACAAACAACAACAATAACAATAAGAATAATAGTAATAACAATGAACACGGCAAAATATCTACCAATATAGCAGTGAGAGAAAACCCGGCGGCACGAACCCCACGCAATCACCGATTCTTCCCGCGCTCTGGCGCCTGGACGTGAGGTCAGCATGGCATATGAATAACCCAGCTAGAGCTTCCTCCCCCACTGCTGGGGAAACTTAACCCTATCCTGGTTAAACCAGGACATAATCCACCCCTTTATTCTATACCATGTGCATCACATCCAGCTGCCACTTAGCAATTAGCATTGACAAAGAAAAATTAACAAAAGCACAGTATAACTCACGGTGTGTTTTCACCCACAATCAAGTCCCCTTGTGGCACGCATCGGACCTCTCCATCCTTCTGCATCACCCACCAGGTGCACCCAGGTCCTTGAGCAAAAACAATCCCGTGGATGGGTTTGCCTTTGCCCGGCGCAGGACTAACCCAGACCATTTTTCCCAGCAGATCCCTCATGCGCACCACAGGGACTTTATCCCCGTCTACAACACGCGGAAGTTTTGACTGAGCCGGGCCAGCTCGATTGGCAGATCCTCTTGTGTTCACTAACCAAGTGGCCTTTGTCAGATGTGTGTCCCAGTGTTTGAAGGTTCCACCCCCGATTGCTCTCAATGTAGTTTTTAACAGTCCATTGTAGCGCTCGATCTTCCCAGAGGCTGGTGCGTGGTAGGGGATGTGGTAGACCCACTCGATGCCGTGTTCTTCTGCCCAGGCATCTATGAGGTTATTTCGGAAGTGAGTCCCGTTGTCTGACTCAATCCTCTCTGGGGTGCCGTGTCGCCACAGGACTCGCTCTTCAAGGCCCAGGATGGTATTCCGGGCGGTGGCGTGGGACACTGGATAAGTTTCGAGCCATCCAGTGGTTGCTTCCACCATTGTGAGCACGTGTGGCTTGCCTTGGCGGGTCTGTGGCAGTGTGATGTAGTCGATCTGCCAGGCCTCTCCATATTTATATTTCATCCATCGATCTTCATTCCGCTGGGGCTTCACCCGTTTGGCTTGTTTGATTGCAGCACACGTCTCACATCCATGGATGATCTCTGCGATGGTGTCAATGGTGAGGTCCACCCCTCGATCTCGAGCCCACCTGTATGTTGCATCTCTGCCTTGGTGGCCCGAGGTCTCATGGGCCCACCGGGCTATGAACAGTTCACCTTTACGCTGCCAGTCCAAGTCCACCTGAGCCACCTCGATCTTAGCAGCTTGGTCCGCCTGCTGGTTATGTTGATGTTCATCAGTGGCTCGACTCTTGGGTATATGGGCATCCACATGGCGCACCTTCACAACGAGGTTCTCCACCCGGGCTGCAATATCCTGCCATACTTCAGCAGCCCAGATGGGTCTGCCCTTGCGTTGCCAGTTGTTCTGCTTCCATTGCTGCAACCACATCCACAGGGCACTTTCCATCACCCACGAGTCAGTGTAGAGATAGAGCCTCGGCCACTTCTCTCGCTCAGCAATCTCCAAAGCCAATTGGATGGCTTTCACCTCTGCGAACTGGCTCGATTCACCTTGTCCCTCAACAGCTTCAGTGGTTTCTCATGTGGGATGCCACACCGCAGCCTTCCATCGTTGATGTTTTCCCACAATGCGGCAAGACCCATCAGTGAACAGGGCATATTGTTTTTCTTCCTCTGGCAGCTCGTTATATGGTGGGGCCTCCTCAGCACGTCTCACCTCTTGTTCTGGTGACATCCCAGCATCTTTGCTCTCTGGCCAGTTCATGATCATTTCCACTAATCCTGGGGGGTCGAGGTTCCCTATTCGAGCCCGTTGTGTTATCAATGCAACCCATTTACTCCACGTGGCATCTGTTGCATGATGTGTGGAGGGAGCCTTTCCTTTGAACATCCATCCCAGCACCGGCAGTCGGGGTGCCAGGAGGAGCTGTGTCTCAGTGCCGACCACTTCTGAGGCAGCTCGAACTCCTTCGTACGCTGCCAGTATCTCCTTCTCAGTCAGGGTATAGTTAGCTTCAGAGCCTTTGTATCCCCGGCTCCAAAAGCCTAGAGGTCGGCCTCGGGATTCCCCATCTGCTCTCTGCCAAAGGCTCCAGGAAGGGCCATTCTCCCCGGCTGCAGTGTAGAGCACGTTCTTAATCTCCTGCCCTGTCCGGACTGGCCCGAGAGCCACTGCCTGGGTAATCTCCTACTTAATTTGTTCAAAGGCTTGTTGTTGCTCTGGGCCCCATTTAAAATCGTTCTTCTTGCGGGTTACGTGGTAGAGAGGGCTCACAATCAGGCTGTAGTTTGGGATGTGCATCCTCCAGAACCCCACAGCGCCCAGGAAAGATTGAGTCTCTTTTTTGGTGGTTGGTGGGGCCATGGCTGTTATCTTGTTTATCACCTCCATTGGGATGTGGCGACGCCCATCTTGCCATTTTATTCCTAGGAACTGAATCTCCCTTCCAGGCCCCTTAACTTTCTGTTGCTTGATGGCAAAACCAGCCTTCAGAAGGATTTCAATTACCTTCTTTCCTTTCTCAAAGACTTCCTCAGCTGTGTCCCCCCATACAATGATATCATCAATGAACTGCAGGTGTTCTGGAGCCCCACCTTTCTCCAGTGCAGTATGGACCAGTCTATGGCAAATGGTGGAGCTGTGTTTCCACCCCTGGGGCAATCGATTCCAGGTGTACTGGATACCCCTCCAAGTGAACGCAAACTGTGGCCTGCACTCTGGTGCTATTGCGATGGAGAAGAACGCGTTAGCGATGTCAATCGTGGCATACCACTTGGCTGCCTTCGACTCCAGCTCATACTGGAGCTCTAGCATGTCCGGCACTGCAGCACTCATCGCTGGCGTAACTTCATTCAGGCCACGGTAGTCCACGGTCAGTCTCCATTCGCCATTAGGTTTTCTCACTGGCCATATAGGGCTGTAGAAAGGTGAGTGAGTCTTGCTGATCACCTTCTGGCTTTCTAGTTGACGGATCAGCTGATGGATGGGGACCAGGGAATCTCGGTTAGTACGGTACTGCCGCCGGTGCACCGTCTTGGTGGCAATTGGCACTCGCTGCTCTTCAACCTCAAGCAACCCCACCACCGAGGGGTCCTCTGAGAGGCCGGGTAAGGTGGACAATTGCTCAACCTCCTCCAGGGCAGCTATACCAAAGGCCCACCGGTACCCTTTTGGGTCTTTAAAGTACCCTCTCCTGAGGTAGTCTATACCTAGGATGCACGGGGCATCTGGGCCAGTCACAATGGGGTGCTTATGCCAGTCCTTCCCAGTTAAGCTTACTTCAGCTTCTAATACGGTCAGCTGTTGGGACCCCCCTGTCACTCTGGAGATGCAGATGAATTCGACCCCACTGTGGCTTGATGGCATCAGGGTGCACTGTGCGCCAGTGTCTACCAAGGCCTTATATTCTTGTGGGTCTGATGTGCCAGGCCATCGGATCCACACCTTCCAGTAAATCCAATTATCCCTTTCCTCCACCTGTCTGGAGGCAGGGCCCCTCTAATCCTGCTCACCATCACTCACTTGATCTAAGAGTGACTCCTGCAGGAATGACTTCCTGGTCCCCTCAAGAGGGTCAAGCATACTGTTGGCCATTCTATTCTGTCTGGGGGATTTCCGACTGGACACTGGAGCTGCATCTCTCTTGGAAGACTCCCCTTTCATGGTGGTCTTCCCTTTCAGTTGCTGTACTCGTGCAGCTAGGGCGGAAGTGGGCTGTCCATGCCACCTTCTCATGTTTTCCCCATGGTCACGGAGGAAGAACCACAGGGTGCCCCGTGGTGTGTGTCTTCCACTGCCCTTCTCTTGGGTGGGGAAGCGCCTGCTTCTAATAGCTGAGACATTGGTCCGTGCAGGTGGAACATAGGACATGTCCTCTTCCATTTTCTGGAGCCTCTGAGACAGTTCCTCTATGGTTGAAACCAAAGCATGTTGGGAGGAAGGGAGACTTCCCTCATATTGCCGGAGCTGCATAGTCACTTCATCCGCTGTCTGAGTGTCTCGTCACCAGGAGGCTACTGCTAATGCTTTGGAATGTCCCTCTGATCCACTTTGCAGGAACTTCCGCCACATCAGCTGTGTACAAGGGGCCTGATCTGGATCCATCGGTGACCGCTCATCATTCAGATCACCATAGATCATGTCAAACACAGCCAATTCCCTGAGGTTTTGGATGCCTTTCTCCATGTCGGTCCACTTGCCTAACCGACATAGAACATCATCCTTGTAGGGGTACCTCTCCCTCACAGCGAGCAGGAGTCGCCTCCAAAGGCTGAGGGTTTGAGCCTGTTTCCCTATTGCCTTGTCAATACCAGCCTGCTTGGCTAAAGGTCCCACCTGCTTGGCCTCTCTCCCCTCCAATTCCAAACCAGCAGCTCCACTATCCCAGCATCGGAGCAACCAGGTGCAAATTTGCTCGCCTGGACTGCTGCCGAAATCCTTCCGCATATCTCACAACTCACTCAGGGATAGAGATCAGATGGTTACCTCCGGCTCTTCCTCCTGCTCTCGTGATGGGCCTGGTTCATTATCACCCTGTGCACTGCGAGGGGATTTTTTGGTGTATTTGGTTTTCCGTATCGGGGCAACTGATATTGGTAATGCCTGTCCCTCTGGCCCATTTGCTGTGCTGGTGGAGGTGACCGGCACTGGCACTGCCTGTCCCCCTGGCCCAGCTGCTGCACCAGTAGGCTCACTTTCAGACCCTGCAGCTCTTTCGCCCCCTTGAGGGCAGTGATCAGTGTTAAGGGCGATGCGGTAAGCATGGGCAAGCCCCCAGCACATCGCAGCGTGTTGCATCTCCCGGGGTTTGTCAGATTGGCAGCACACCTTTTCCAAGCACTCCACCAGTTTATCAGGACTCTGCACTTGTTCGGGAGTAAAATCCCAGAACGTTGGGGGTGACCACTCACTCAGGTACTTGCCCATCTTTTCCCACACACCTTGCCATTTATAACTATCTGCCCTCAGGGCAGGTTTCCGGGTGGTGCTATTGTTGGAGAAATACCGCATGGCCCAAAACAAGATCTGGCAGACATTTAGAAAGCACAGAGCCGCAAGCACAGTGGCCTGGGTGCTCCAGGGATAGCTGAAACTCTCAAAAACCGAGAGAATCTCTTCCCCTGGCTCACTCATGGAGGGGGTGAGACCCTTAACAAAAGCCCAGGCAGCAAACAGGTACCGGTTCACCCCCACAAGCAGCGAAACGAGCCCATTATAAGCAGACAGTAACCAGTAGATCAGAACAAGACCCTTGATACATTTTCCACCGAGAACAAACACCAGCACTAGGAGCATAGAGTGGACATGAGGATTAATCCAGCCCCAGCACGCAAGCAAATTGCCCAGCATTGCAAACATTTCTTATCAAACAATACAAGTAAAAACAGAAAAATTACACCTAACAGATGGTTCTAACACACCTTCTCCTTTTGTCCTTATTTCAGTCTTCTCTAGCCTCACGTTGGGCGCCAAAGTTGTGGTGGTTTAGCCCCTGCCGGGGTCTGAGACCACGCGGCCTCTACCCCTCCCCCACAAAGGGAGTGAAATACAAAGCCCAGGGCTGAGATAAGGAAAGGTTTAATACGACAGTGCAATAGCAACACAACAAACAACAACAATAACAAAGAATAATAGTAATAACAATGAACAGGGCAAAATATCTACCAATATAGCAGTGAGAGAAAACCCGGCTGCGCGAACCCCACGCGATCACCGATTCTTCCCGTGCTCTGGCGCCTGGACGTGAGGTCAGCATGGCATATGAATAACCCAGCTAGAGCTTCCTCCCCCAGTGCTGGGGAAACTTAACCCTATCCTGGTTAAACCAGGACAAACCCTTATTCCATACTGTTTGTGTCATGCTGAGGTCCCACATTAACTGATGCATTTATATATCTTCTGACCATCACCTTCTATCTCTTTCTCATTCCTGAAATCCCCTCTTACCAACAGTTACAACTTATACTACATACTTTATACCCAACACATGGATTTATACATTCTCATTAACTACTGTCCCTTTCCCTTAACATATAGATAGATACTATTTTCCCATTCCATGGGTTTCTGCCACTCCCCTGCAAAATATCCATAAGAAGAGGCTATGACTTGGGTCTCATCTGTCAAGGTGGTTGCTCAGGACAGGAGAAGCAGCGTGCTTGATTGTTAGGCACCAACACCAGCTTGGTTTGGGTCATTGCTGAACTCGCCCAGTTCCTTCCGAAGATCATTCTCTGTCAGTTCAGGTGGTTCCTGCTGCATTACTTCCTACAACATACAACTGACATCACAGATTATTTTTTCCCCAAGGTTAAATCTCCTTGAGGTACACACCAGATCTCCCCATCCTTATGCATTACCCACCAAATGCACCCAAATCCTTGAGCGAAGACAGTCCCACAAATGGACTTGCCTTTTCCTAAGGGAGGAGCAATCCACACTGCCTTCCCTGGCCACTCCCCTATGTGCACTATGGGGACCTTATTTCCTCACACAGTATGTAGGGACTTTTGTTTGGGCAGAACCAGGACAGTTAGCAGACCCTCTGGTGTTTACCAGCCATGTGGCTTCTCTATAATTTATATCCCAGTGCTTCCATGCCCCATTGTCCAATGCTCTCAACATAGTCTTTAACAGTCCATTATATCTTTCAATCTTTCCAGAGGTTTGTGGTGATAGGGGATGTGATACACCCAATCCATGATGTGTTTCATGGCTCAGAATTCTATGAGGTTATTTTGGAAATGAGTCCTGTTGTCCAACTCAATTCTTTCTGGGGTGCCATGTTGCCATAGAACTTGCCTTTCACAGCCCAGGATGGTGTTTTGGGCAGTGGCATGGTCAACAAGGTATGTTTCCAGCCACCTGGTAGTCACTTCCACCATGGTGAGTATGGAGCGCTTGCTTTGTGTTCATGGCAGTGGTCCAACATAGTCAATTTGTCAGGCCTCACCATACTGAAAACCCAACTACCGCCCTCTATTGCAGGAAGACTTTACTTGCATGGCTTCCTAGATTGGAGCACATGTTTCACATTCATGGGTGACCTGTGTGATGGCCGCCATGGTCAGGTCTACCTCTTGATCATCAGCCCATCTGTATGTTGCATCTCTCCCGAGATGTCCCCATGTTTCATGGGCCCATCAAGTGTGTTGGGTTTGTGTGTGGCAGGTTTTGGTAGCAGGGGAGGGGGCTACAGAGGAGGCTCCTGTGAGAAGCTTCTAGAAGCTCCCCTGTCTCCCAAGTCAGACCCACCTCTGTCCAAGTCCAAGCCTATTAGCAACGGTAGCTGCGCCTCTGTGGTAACATATTTAAGAAGGGGAACAGTCGAGGAGGAGTAGTGAGGGAAATACCTTTAACAAACACCAAGGTCAGTGGAAGAAAGGAGGAGGAGGGGGAGGTGCGCCAGAGAAGAGATTGCCCTGCAGCCCGTGGTGAGAGGGCAGGCTGTCCCCCTGCAGCCCACGGAGGTCCACAGTGGAGCAGCTGCCCCCCTGCAGCCTGTGGAGGACCCCACGCCAGAGCAGGTGGCTGCGCCCAAAGAAGGCCGGGACTCTGAGGGAAGCCCACACTGGAGCAGTCTGTTGTTGGGAGGACTGCAGCCTGTGGCAGGGACCCATGCCGGAGCAGTTCGGAAAGAGCTGCAGTCCTGTGGGAAGGACTCATGTCAGAGAAGTTCATGGAGGACTGTCTCCTGTGAAACCCCATGCTAGAGCAGGGAAGAGTATGAGGACTCCTCCCCCTAAGGAGGAATGCGCAGCAGAAACAATGGGTGATGAACTGACTGCAACCCCCATCCCCTGCCCCCCTGTGCCACTGGGGGGAGGAGGGAGAGAAATCAGGAGCAAAACTGAGCCCAGGAAGAAAGGAGGGGTGGGGGGAAGCTGTTTTTAAGATGTGGTTGTATTTTCTCACTGTCCTACTGTCACGACCCGGACTGGGAGCCCAGAGAGTCGTAAAGGTTCTGTGATCCCCTCAGGTTAAATTAAGCTAAAATGACACCAAACAACTGGTTAAAATGTTTTAGTTGTGGTAGAAACAACTTAAACTTGGAAAAGGATAATAAGCAATGGGGTCTCTTATAAATCTATAAGAAAGAAAATAAATGAAAGAAAAGAAAAAGAAAGGAAAGAGTCAAAGAAATCTGGATCACCACCCCTGGATCCAGCATTGTCTCAGGGAGGAAATCAGGAGGTCTAAAGCCCAGCTAGAAATTAATCCGGCTTCAGCAATCAAGGACAACAAGAAATGTTTCTATAAGTATGTGAGCAGCAAAAGAAAGACCAGGGAGAGCCTTGATCCCCTGCTAGACGCAGGAGGAAACATGGTAATGAGTGATGAGGAAAAGGCTGAGGTGCTTAATGCCTTCTTTGCCTCAGTCTTTAATAACAAGACCAGTTGTACTGAGGGAATCCAGCCTCCTCAGCCAGAGGACAGAGACTGGGAGAACGACCCCCCCGCATTCCAGGAGGAGACAGTCAGTGACCTACTGCATCACATAGACACACACAAGTCTATGGGACCGGATGGGATACACCCGAGGGTGCTGAAGGAGCTGGCTGGGGTGCTCGCCAAGCCGCTTTCCATCATTTACCAGCAGTCCTGGCTGACCGGGGAGGTCCCGACAGATTGGAAACTGGCCAATGTGACGCCCATCTATAAGAAGGGTCAGAAGGATGATCTGGGAAATTACAGGCCTGTCAGCTTGACGTCGGTGTCCGGGAAGCTGATGGAGCAGATCACCCTCAGTACCATCACACAACACATGGGGGACAACCAGATGACCAGGCCCAATCAGCATGGGTTTATGAAAGGCAGGTCCTGCTTGGCAAACCTGATCTCCTTCTATGACAGGGCGACCTGCTTATTGGATGAGGGAAAGGCTGTGGATGTAGTTTACCTTGACTTTAGTAAGGCCTTTGACACCGTTTCCCACAGCATTCTCCTGGCGAAACTGGCTGCTCACGGCTTGGATGGGCACACGCTTCGCTGGGTAAAAAACTGGCTGGATGGCCGGGCCCAAAGAGTTGTGGTGAACGGAGTTAAATCCGGTTGGCGGCCGGTCACGAGTGGTGTCCCCCAGGGCTCGGTTTTGGGGCCACTCCTGTTTAACATCTTTATTGATGATCTAGACAAGGGGATCGAGTGCACCCTCAGTCAGTTTGCAGATGACACCAAGTTGGGTGGGAGTGTTGATCTGCTCGAGGGTAGGGAGGCTCTGCAGAGAGACCTGGACAGGCTGGAGCGATGGGCTGAGGCCAACTGGAGGAGTTTCACTAAGGCCAAATGCCGGGTGCTGCACTTGGGCCACAACAACCCCCAGCAGCGCTACAGGCTTGGGGAGGAGTGGCTGGAGAGCTGCCAGTCAGAGAGGGACCTGGGGGGGGTTGATTGCCAGCCGGCTGAACAGGAGCCAGCAGTGTGCCCAGGTAGCCAAGAAGGCCAATGGCATCCTGGCTTGTATCAGCAATAGCGTGGCCAGCAGGGACAGGGAAGGGATCTTACCCCTGTACTCGGCACTGGTGAGGCCGCCCCTCGATGAGTGGGTTCAGTTTTGGGCCCCTCACTCCAAAAAGGCCATTGAATGACTCGAGCGTGTCCAGAGAAGGGCAACGGAGCTGGTGCAGGGTCTGGAGCACAGGTGTGATGGGGAGCGGCTGAGGGAACTGGGGGGTTTAGTGTGGAGAAGAGGAGGCTGAGGGGAGACCTCATGGCCCTCTACAACTCCCTGAAAGGAGGGTGCAGAGAGCTGGGGATGAGTCTCTTGAACCAAGTAATAAGCGCCAGGACAAGAGGGAATGGCCTCAAGCTGCACCAGGGAAGGTTTAGACTAGATATTAGGAAGCATTTCTTTACAGAACAGGTTGTTGGGCATTGGAATGGGCTGCCCAGGGAGGTGGTGGAGTCCCCATCCCTGGAGGTGTTTAAGAGTAGGGTCGACATAGCACTTAGGGATATGGTGTAGTTGGTAACTGTCAATGTTAGCTTAATGGTTGGACTAGATGATCTTCAAGGTATTTTCCAGCCTAGACGATTCTGTGATTCTGTGATTCTGTCTCAGGTACAATAATCTTGGGTGGTGGGTGCACACACAGAAAGTTTTATGTCACCTTTTTTAAATTCACCTTATCATCTGATTTGCATACTAGACAAAGAGAGGCAGGTATTCCAATGAACTCATTTCCATGAGAGACGGGGAAAAGGTGGAGCAGGGGTTCTGTGCATGTGTTGGGTGGGGAATAGGGTACATTAACCCTTTTGTCCAACCGAGTCAGTGGTCACAATCCCCCCCCTACCACCTTTACCGTTTCCTCAGTTTTTGTTTCTTGGGCAATTATCCAGTCATTAGCTCCATCTGGTGTTGGTTGTTTATCTTTCTTATCAATCTTTTAGCTCTTCTTCGAGGCTATAGTCGTAAATGAAGGTGTAGGCCTTAACCCAAACATTTGGTTTTACTCAGTCTACGTCTCCTTCCTTCAAGGCTTATCTAAGGAATTTGGTTGTACAACTGCAGGGGAGCGGAGCCATGCACCCTTCGATACACCCTGCGCTTCCCTGGGCAGATAATTCATCCCTTAGACTAATCACAAAGGCCACAATTTGTCCTTGAGGTTTTCTGTGTCGATGAATGTTTGAGGCATTACTTCCTTCAGTTCCTTACACCTACTCTGATTTGATTGGTAAATTAGTGGTGGTGGTGTTCAAGTTAAATTGATGTTCCTTTTTATTTCCCCAATTGAGTCTGCCTTTTGTCTGTGACCCTAATTGGTGAGTTATCCCTCCCTGTCTTTGTCCTGATCCCTGAGCCTTTTGTTTTATTTTCTCCTCCCCATCCCTGAGGGCGAAAGAGTGATAGAGCTGCTGTGTTGTGCTCAGTTGCCCTCTGGGCTTAAACCAAGATGTCAACTACAAATCGCTCACCCTTAAGCTCCCAGGCTGGGGCTGCCTTAGCCACTTCAATTCTGGCAGCCTGGTGTACCTGCTCATTGTTTCGATGTTCTTCAGCGGCAGGGTTCTTGGGCAAGCGAGTATCTACATGACCTACTTTTAGAGCAATATTTTCTACATGGGCAGCGATGCCTTCCCACAATGCAGCAGCCCAGATGGGTTTACCTCTGTTCTGCCAGTTGCTCTGCTTCCATTGCTGTAACCACCCTCACAGGGCATTTACCACCATCCATGAGTCAGTATAGAGATAAGAGTACTGGCTACTTTTCTCATTCAGCAATCTCTAGGGCCAGCTGGATGGCTTTTACTTCTGCAACATGACTCAACTCACCTTCTCCTTGAACAACTTAAGTGACTTGTCACGTGGGACTTCACATAGCAGCTTTCCGCCATCATGGTTTCCTACAACATAACAAGATCTGCTGGTAAACAGAGCATAGTCCCTTTCATCTTCTGTTAAGTCATTATATGGTGTTGTCTCTTGGGCTGAAGTCACCTCCTCAGGCAATGCTCTGAAATCTCTGCCTTCTGACCAGTCCATGATCTCTTCCAGGATTCCTGGGCAGTTCGAGCATGAGCCCATTGCATGATGAAGGCTACCCACTTACTCCATGTAGCATCAGTTACGTAATGTGCAGGGGGACACTTCTGATGAACATCCAGTGTATCACAGGCAATTGCAGTGCCAAGAGGAGCTGTGCTTCTGCACCAACAACTTCTGAAGCAGCTCAAACGCCCTCATATGCTGCTAGTATCTCATTTTCAGTCGGGGTGTAGGTAGTTGGCTTCTGATCCTCAATACCCCCAGCTCCAAAACCCTAGAGGTCACCAGCAGCTTTCTGCCAGAGGCTCCAGGTGAGGCCATGCTCCTCAGCTGCAGTGTAGAGCATATTTTGCACAGCTAGTCCTGTATGGATGGGCCCAAGAGCTACTGTACAAGCTAACTCCTGTTTGATCTGCTCAAAGGCTTGCTGTTGCTCAGGGTCCCACTCAAAATACTTATTCTTTTGGGTCACTTGATAGAGAGGGCTCACAAGCTGATTGTAACCTGGAATACACATTCTCCAGAATCCCACAAGGCCTTGGAAAGCTTGTGTTTCTTTCTTGTTAGCTGGTGAAGACATAGTTACTATCTTATTGGTCACATCCATAGGGATGTGATGACGTCCATCCTGCAATTTTATGCCTGTGCAGGTCCTTTGACCTTGCTCTTTTTTATGGCAAAACCAGCTTTCAGAAGAATCTGGATTACTCTTTTTCCTTTCTCAAACACTTCTTCCACTCTGTTGCCCCACATTATAATGTCATTGATGTATTGCAGATGGTCAAGGGCATCACCCTGTTCCAGTACAGTTTGGATCAGTCCGTAATAAATGGTAGGGCTGTGCTTCCACCCCGGGGCAATTCATTCCAGGTGTATTGGACACCCTTCTACATGAAAGCAAACTGTGGCCTGCCACAGGAATTGAGAAAAATGCATTGGTAATATCAGTCATAACATACCACTTGGCTGCCTTAGACTCCAGTTTGTATTGAAGATCCAGCATGTATGTTACGGCAGCACTCAGCAGTGGCATGACTTCGTTCATGCTACAATGGTCCACTGTTAACCTCCACCTGCCGTCAGACTTTTGCACTGCCCATATGGGACTATTAAAGGGTGAGTGAGTCTTGCTGATCACTCCTTGGCTCTCCAATTGATGATTCAGCTCACGGATGGGAACCAGGTAGTCTCAGTTGGTGTGATATTGACTGTCATGGTGTGATACAGACTGTTGTGGTAGCAATCAGCACCTGCTGTTCTTCAACCCGCAGCAACCCCACAACAGAGGTGTCCTCCGAGAGACTAGACAGCTGTTTAATCTTCTCTATATCCACAGTAGCTACACCAAAAGCCCATCAGTACCCTTTTGGGTCCTTGAAACCTTATCCTGAGGTAGTCTATACCAAGAATACATGGGGCCTCCGGACCGGTCACAATAGGATGCTTTTGCCACTCATTCCCTGTTAGGCTCACCTTAGCCTCCAACACAGACAACTGTTAGGATAACCCTGTCACTCCAGAAATCCAAATGGGTTCCACACCCTTGTACCCTGATGACATTAGGGTACACTGTGCACCAGTGTCCACCAGAGCCTTATACTTCTGTGGATCTGATGTGCCAAGCAATTGAATACATACAGTCCAGTAAACCTGGTCGCCTCTTTCCTCTTCCTGGCCAAAGACAGGGACTCTCTATTTCCAGATGGAGTATTCACTGTCTGACCCTTGCACTGCCAGACCAGAGGTCCCTTCACCATAATCAAGGGAGGTGATCTCAGTCTTTTTTCTGCATCTGGGGGATCACTGATTGCCGCCTTTTGTCTCAACAGCAACTGAACTAACAGCCTTCTTGGATGACCCATTCTTATTGTAAGCCAAAACATCTTGCTAACATTTTTTTTTGTCTTGCTAAACATTTTTTTACTGAGAATAAAGTAGGTCAGTGTCAATGTAGCTTCTGGAATGTGCAGACACAGCTGAAGGTTCATGAGGAAGAAAGGGGTTTGAAGATAAGAGAGTCATAAATAAGACAGTTGGGGCCTATTCTTGAAGATAACAGGAACAAGGAGGGGACAAATTAAAACAAACCAGCTCAAGACACAACACAGCTGCACAACACCTCCTAAACAGACCTTTGTGAGCATGTGTGAGCACTGAGGTCAACCAGCAGACATGGTGAGGAAGACTACCAACGAGCACCAGGGACCCCTCGAGACCACCACCCAGCAAGAAAGCACATGCATAATTAGGATGCAGATATTGTAATTAGTTCCAGGAAATCTAACGCATATGTAACTCATTCCTCAGAAAAGTTATGAACATGTATAATCTCACTGTATATTGGCTGCCACTTATAGATCTGGGGTGCACTCACCTTTGCGAAGCTATTCGCGTGTGCGCCCAGTGCTGCAATAAAGAATGCCTGCTTTCTAAAGCTCCAAAACGAGTCTTAGACAGTTCCTCTGACAGCTTTTACGATAACATTATCAGGTGTCTTCCCCATCAGTTCGCATACATGGGCTTCCAGCTTAAAAGTGAGCTCACCATCCCACTTCCTTGTGTCGTCCCCCTGGTCACACAGGAAGAACCAGAGAGTGCCACACAGCATGTGCCTATGGCTTTCCCTCTGGTGCAGGAGGGGACTGACTCCATGGGGAACCCCTGATAGCCGAGGCACTGGCCCATGGGTATAAGGAGGGAGAGAGATTTTCTTCAAAAATTCAGAGCCAGGAGGATACTCTCCCAACAGTTTGCATATCCGTATCTGGGCAATACATTCTTGCCAAGCTGTTAGAATATGATGCTGGGGCATTTTGGACCACCTTCCTCCACGTGGTCCATGTATACTGGACATCATCCAGATCTTTGGAGACCTGTTTGTTGTCCAGGTCGCTGTAGCTCACTTCCAGCACCGCTAATTCTCTGAGGTACTGGATACCTTCTTCAGTGGTAGTCCACTTTCTTTGGTAATTCACAAGATCTTCCTTGAACGGGAACCTTGCTTTCATGCTTGAAAGGATCCACCTCCAGAGGGTGTAGATTGTTGCCTTTTTTCCGATTTCTTTGTGAGTTCCCCAGCCCCTGGAGAAATCCACTCACCTCACTGGTGGCTGTAGTCTTCCTGCATGTCTTTAAGTTCTCTCAAGGTCAGGGACCAGTACTTTCCACCTGTTGGGTGATTTCTCTCACTTCTTCCTCCTGTTTCTTTGCCAAAGGACCAGTGTTGGGTGATTTCTCTCACTTCTTCCTCCTGTTTCTTTGCCAAAGGACCAGCTTCCTGATCAGACCCTTCCTCCTCCTCTTCTTCCTCCCTTACTAATTGATGATATGGACCCATCGACCTCTGCATCAACTATTTCTTTTTCACTACTGGGGCAATTACTGTAGTTGGGGTTTGGATCTCTGTCTCAATCTGATTTCCCATATGGTCTATGGCAATCCGGACTTTGTTGTACCTTACTTTACCTTTAGTAGGATTTGGGCAGGTGCCTAGGGCAGTTATCACCTCTCATAACCTGGGATTTTACAACTGAACAGGCAAGTAATCCTGGTCAATTCATGCACCACCTGATCAAAGGGTGCCTTGCCTACCCCAATGAAACCCAGCAGCTTCTAGCACTGGTTAGCATGGCCAATCGAGCCATGGTTCAGTATTATCAGAAGAGCATGGTTAAGACAGGGACCACCTCAAAGTCCGGATTGCCATAGACCACATGGGAAAAATTTTGTCAAGCTAAATTCAGTCATATAGGAGGAAAAAAATATGTTTGCCTAATACAGCATTCAGAAGAATGTGTGAGTGCATGGTAATAGAAGCTACTAATATTTAGCAGAGCCAATTGATGTGTCTGTACCACTTCCCTTGGTGTGTCCTTTATGAACTGGGGTTTTTTTCTGCTGTTAGAGTTTTCCCAATCCTTTTCTTATCCTGAACAGTAAGTTAATGGTATGTGGGAAGCTATCAATATCTTGTTAAAGAACAATGTGGAAGGGTATATGTGATAGAAGAAATTAATGCAACAAGCTTCATTTAAACTATAATGTTGTATGACTTCAGGTTCAGTGCCATCATCTGTCTGTCTTGGAATACAGGCAGTTTACTGACATGCACACTGAAAAAAGAATCAGTTAAGGCAGGAGTTTCACATTACTGCTGATTCAGATGAACAGCTTGCTGCTGCCAAAAAGGCAGGGTGCGGTGTGGGGTGGTGTCCTTGCTCCCTTTTCCTTTCTGTATGCCTTTACCTTTCTCCTGTTCTTTTACAATCACATATTAAGCTAATTCAACTGGTTTGACAGGTTAATTTTTTTCCATTTTAGTGATCTTAACATATTATCTGAGGATTATAATTGCCAGTGCAAGATGAGCACATGTGCCTAGGAAGGGATAGTATGGAGGATCTTAAACTTTTGATTTCAACAAATTATTAATTTGGCACAAGTTGTAATGACTTGCGGAAACACGACCCCACAACCTATAGGGTTATAAAGTAGGTATGTTTATTCAGCGCTGAGGCGCACGGGGGATCGCTCCACCACAAACGTGCGCACCTCTCGTGGCACCTTGTCTTGGCTTTATATTCATTTTCCCAGTTCGGCCCATTTCCAATCTGGGGGTATTTTTAGGATTAGTCTGGAGGCAAAGATCACACTGTTGAGTCACTTGTCTTACTGTAGTATATAAATTTCTAGCTCTAATATCTTTAATTAAGTGTTTATATAGGGCCTCTGCTCCCCAATGTCCTTTCTTATGTTCCTCCCTTACTAGGGACCATGTTAAAGAAGAGGGAATGACTATCTTTCCTTGCAGGGTGAGGGCCCAGCCTTCCTCATTATATGATCCTTCCAGATCTGTGATAAGTTTTTGATCTTCTTCAGTATAATTAGGCTTACCCTCTAGGGAAATTCGCCCATCAGGGATTAAAGCTCCTTCTACTTTTACCTCTCCTTTGGCTGCTCGGTTTGCCTCTCTGTCCGCCAGCTCATTTCCCTTCTCCAAATCCGAGTTCACCTTTTGCTGTGCCTTGATGTGCATGATTGCTACTTTTTTAGGAAGCTGGACTGCTTCCAACAGTCTCAGAATTTCCTCTGCATGTCTGATGTTTTTACCCTGTGAGTTCAATAGTCCTCTCTCTTTCCAAATTGCTCCTTGTGCGTGTACGACTCCAAAGGCGTATTTTGAGTCCGTATAGCTATTCACAGCCTTGCCTTGGGCCAACTCCAAAGCGCGGGTCAGGGCAATTATTTCTGCCTTTTGCGCAGAGGTATTCATGGGCAAATGCCCTGATTCTATTATTTCCTGGCTGGTAGTAACGGCATACCCAGCATATCTTTTACCACTTAGGACATAGCTGCTTCCATCCGTGAACCAGTTCTCTGTGTTCTCCATAGGGCTGTCTCTCAAGTCCGTGCGGCTTGAATACGTCGCTTCAATGGTCTCTAGACAGTCATGTTGTACTGGTTCTCCTGTGTTCCCACTGAGGAAAGAGGCTGGATTGACAGTGTTAGTAACCACAATCTCTACATCATCTTGTCTACCATTGCAGCCTGATATTTCAAGAATCTTTGCGGGGAAAGCCAATGTCCACCTTTCGCCTCCAGCACTGCAGACACTGTATGGGATACTAACACAGTCATTTTCTGGCCCAAGGTGAATTTTCGGGCTTCCTGGATGTTTAATACCACAGCCGCGACTGCTCACAAGCATCCAGGCCAACCCTTGGCAGTTGTATCCAACTGTTTGGAAAAGTAGGCAACTGCTCGACGATACGGGCCCAGGTCTTGTGCTAATATCCCCAGGGCAATCCCCTGCTTCTCGTGAGAGAAAAGGAAAAATGGCTTACTTACATCTGGGAGTCCCAAGGCCGGAGCCGACATCAGAGCCTTTTTCAGTAGCTCAAAGGTCCATATAGTTTCTTTATTCCATTGAAGGTGTTTCTGTTCAGTGGTCGTCAATGCATATAAGGGTTTGACAAGCAGTCCATAATTATAAATCCATAGTCGGCACCACCCAGTCATTCCCAGGAAAGTCCGTAACTCTTTCACTGTTTGTGGCCTCGGGGTCTGACATATTGCTTCTTTTCGAGCTTGTCCTAAAGTTCTTTTTCCAGCACTAATTTCATAACCCAGATAAATCACTTCGCGCTGCATTACTTGGGCCTTTTTCTTAGACACTCGGTATCCCTGAAGCCCCCAAAAATTTAGCAGGCTTACCGTCCAAGTCATGCAAGCGTCTTTTGTCTTGGTGGCAATCAAGGTATCATCCACATATTGTAACAGTTTCTCTTCCTCAGGCGGGGTTGGGGCTTCCCACGACTCGAGGTCTTTTGCGAGTTGATTGCCAAATATAGTAGGGCTGTTTTTAAACCCCTGTGGTAACACTGTCCAAGTCAGCTGGGTTTTATGTCCACTTTTAGGATTTTCCCATTCGAATGCAAATATTTTCTGGCTGGCTTTGTGGAGAGCGAGGCAAAAGAAAGCATCCTTGAGGTCTAAAACAGTAAACCAGGTTAGTTCAGGTGTCAATACAGTCAGTAAAGTGTATGGATTTGCCACCACCGGGTAGAGGTCTTCAGTTATCTTATTCACTGCCCGCAGGTCCTGAACCACCCGATATGACCCGTCAAGTTTACAGACAGGTAATATGGGAGTATTAAAATTAGACTCACATTCTTTCAGTAATCCTAGTTGTAGGAACTTCTCTATAACTGGCTGAATCCCTTCCTGATCCTCTCTCTTCAGAGGATATTGTTTGATTCTTACCGGCTGTTGTCCTTCTTTAAGTCTGACCTCAACAGGTGGGGCATTCTTTGCTTTCCCGGGCACATCAGTGGCCCATACTCCAGGATATACCTGGTCAATAATTTCTTCGCTGATTCTTCCTTCTGTGGGAACACTAGTTAGGGATAAGCTCATTATTTGTATAAATTCTTGGTCATTTACCTCCAGAGTAATCTCTCCTTCTTTAAATTTAATTATTGCACCCAATTGTTCTAATAAATCTCTCCCCAGAAGTGCCTTCGGGGAGTTAGGCATATATAAAAATTTGTGTATGCCCCATTGTTTTCCTAATTTATACCTTAGGGGTTTGCAAAAATATGCCTTTTCACTTTGGCCAGTCGCCCCCTTTACCATAATATAGTTGTCTTCTAAGGGCATTAGGTCTTGGTTTAAAACTGAGTATGTCGCTCCAGTGTCCACTAAAAATTCTACCTTCTTTTGTTCTTTCCCTAGCTTTGTTGTAACCAACGGATCCGCTAGGGTAGATTCCTCAGGTCCCCGTCAGTCCTCCTTCATATGGGCCACTGCCCTTCCTTTCTGATTACTTCGTCCCCTCTCCTTAACTTTCCATTTTTCCGGACACTCATCTTTCCAGTGCCCAAACCGTTTGCATATTGCACATTGATTTTTTCTTAATTGAGGCGGTCCTCGCCTAAGTTTCCTTTCTTCTTCTTCCCTAACAACTGCTAGTACCCTTCTCTGCCCTCGCTTATACTCTTCTTCTCTATTTCTGAACACTCTCCATGCTTCATCTAGTAATACCTCCAGGTTTCTACTTTCTGTGGAACGCAGCTTCTGAAGCTTGTGTCTAATGTCCCCTGTAGATTGTCCTAAAAACAGAGAAACTAATTGTTGTAGTCCTACCTCTGACCCCGGATCCAATAGTGTGTTGCGACGCATTACGTCCCTCAGTCGATCCAGGAATTCTGATGGTGACTCAGAAGGACCTTGTTTAATTTCATATAATATTGACCAATTTATTGCTTTGGGAATAGCCCTCTCCATTCCTTTTACAATCCACTCCTGGTATGCCTGCAATCTTTCCATATGTGCAGACCTGTTTGCCTCCCATTTTGGATCTTGGAGGGGGAGATATTCTTTAACGTCTCCTCCCGTAATTTTATAATAATCCTCAGCCAAATTCCCTGCAGATTTTAAAACTAGTTGCTTTTCCGTCTCAGTCAAATGATCTAACAATAGCTGTATATCATTCCAATTGGGATTATGTTGTTTTACAATAAACTGAAAGTATCTGGTCACGCTTGTCGGATCGTTACGGTAATCCCTGGCAACCTTTTTCCATGCCTCTAAATCGGTAGTAGAGAAAGGTACCTTAATTAACATTGTCCCTCCGTTAGGTCCTACTGCCTCTCGGAGAGGTGCCTGCAAGACCGTTGGAGCAGACTTTTTCCTGGTGTGGGAGGATACTGGACTACCCAGGGGAGTGGAGGGTCCATCCGAGTCCTCATTCTGTTCCTGTGGTCGAGGGGGAGGCTTAAACAAATCGGTTAGATCCTGCTCTGGTGCCTGATGAATCTTATCTGCTCTAGTGCATCTTTGCCCAATACTGCACGCTGAGCAACACCGTTTCAGTTTGCCTTTAAATTCCTTTTTATTATCTTGTTCAAGGGCGAGTACCAAAGGGTCCTGTGGAGGTACAATCCCGCAGTCCCTTTGCCACTCTGGATGATTTTGGAGAGTGAAAAACATGTCTGCATATGATACCTCATCCCACTTCCCTTCTCTCCTCAAAAACAGCATTAGTTGTAAAAGGGTGTTATAATCGAGAGTCCCATTAAACAGCCACTTGGCTTCATTCTCTAATTTATATACTGGCCACCATGGATTACAATATTTAACAAGATTTCCTTTGCTTTCTGTGTTTCCTGTCCCAGCAATATCTTTCCAGTGGATCAATATGCATCCCAGAAGGCTGCTCTTTATAACTCCCCCTTGTGTGTTTCCCATTTTTTTTAAATTATTTTCTTTTCAATTTCCACTTAAAGTGTTTCTTACACTGTATTTTAACTCTGTCCCAGTTCTTTTTCTTTTTTTTCTTCCCAATTATAAAGATTCAGAAGTGCCGTTTCAGGTAAGCATTTAGGGCATTCAGGCCTTCGCCTATCAGATCCACAATACCGCCTTTGTTTACAGAGCTTACACTCCAGCAATACCCAGGCTTGATGGTAACCCCCTCTATTATAAAAGTTATAAGGTATTAATCCACAAACGAAACAAGGAATTCTGTCTTCAATCGGGGGAAGAGCGATTTCAGAGGGTTGTTCCCAATCTAATGCTACAGGTCTCACTAGAGGGGTTACATATAATCCCTCCAATCGATATAGACCGTTTTCCCTTCTTATCCACTCACTCTCATCATTCAAATAATCACTGGGTCCCAGCCCGAACCACCGGAGGAGAGACTCACTATTCCTTCTCCTCCTACTCATTCATTCATTCCTGCATGCTTCAGAGGCATTCAACACAAAGATCGGATTACAAGAAAAACCTCGGGCTTGTATATGGGGACACCAAAAATTAATCACAGGCTCAATTAACACTTTTTACAATCTGACATACACTTCGTTCACTTCGTTCGTCTCCGGCCGCTCTCCTTGCGGAGAACACGGAACCGCGGATCAGAACGCCACACTCTCTTCGCAGCTGTGCTGCGTCTCATACACACACACAGGTACTCATTCACTCGTCTAAAAGCTAGCTTCATATAATGTTGTTTATAACTGATCTGAGTTGTTTACTCCTGGATCCACAATTTGCTGATGTTGTATCTCGGTACTGGGCACACCATGCAAACGTTTTTAGGTGGTAATACAGTTTCCTAAACATACATAAAATTCCTAGGCATTTCACGAATTAAATACACAGTTACTACATGTCAGTTGATATCCTTCCAACAGCTGTTAATGTTTTACCAAAACCACTCAAGAGGTTCCGCTTACCCTTCTCCTGCTTCTTACACAGTCATTAGCAGGTCCATCCTGGCTCCCAAAACTGGGATGCGGCGGTGACCTCGGATTCACTCGATCTACTCCCAAGATCGCTAGCGGCCGCTCTATCGGTCAGCGAATCCCCTTTACCAACATACAGGTACCCTCCTCCCATACGGGACTATGCTGTACGCCAGACGTCTCTGCGCGATTTATCAGCAGCCCCAGCCAAGAGTACGACTTATTGGCTTCCCTTGTTAAACATACCGTTTGTCCGCAGCTGTAGATGGTCGTTGTTTGCCCCCGCAGTGAGGGCTGGGAGCAGAGTTCCTCCGAGAAAGGACTCAGGGCGTGCCTAGGATGTCCGCTCCTCAGTCTATCCTGCAGCCGAGCAAAGCACGTCCCATCTGGGGGCCAAAATGACTTGCGGAAACACGACTCCACAACCTATAGGGTTATAAAGTAGGTATGTTTATTCAGCGCTGAGACGCACGGGGGATCGCTCCACCACAAACGTGCGCACCTCTCGTGGCACCTTGTCTTGGCTTTATGCTACAAAGCATCACATATTCATAATACGCCTATACATATGCATGACCTACCCCCGCTTTGTATTATAATGAGCCTGAAAGTCTTTTTCATATGTTCCGCCCCGGTCTCCTAGTCGCGTCTGCGCAGTGTGTCCCGGTGGTCATGGACTGGGGTCGCAGAGATGAAGTAGCTCCTCTTCCTCACTGTTGAACTTTTTACCTCGGTTCCTTGCGCAGTCTTTGTAGCCTCCTGGACTCAGGCCGGACCATAGGGTTGGTTTTGACCAGTTTTTAGGGCTGTCTCCCTATTCCATCAGGAAGCGTTCTCTCACAGCTTCCATTAATCAAGGTTTCCATATTGTTCTGCTCTCTGGCCCATCGACTATGATCTATTATCCTATTCAATCTTAGTTATCTTTTAACTAATGGGCCTCTAGCCCCTAGCCTGATCTCTAAGTCTTCCATCTTTATCGCTAAACTAAGTTATACCTTCATTTATTGAGTGCCTCATTTCTATATCCTATTTTAATTTCCTAGCTCCTCATCTCAGTAATATGAAACTTTGGTAGGTATTGCCCACTAATCACTACCATTTAGAGGTGATTTTGGAAGGATTGTTGATTATATAAGGTAACAGTTTTGCAGGGAGTATAGTTTAGCATGTGGATGTTACCAAAAGTAGTAGTTAAATGTTTTCTCTCCTGGGAAAAAGAAACCATCTAACTGGAAACAGCTAGATGTTTTGAAATCAAGATGGGACCAAATATATGACTAACAAGTAGCTTATGTAGTTCAAGGAGACTCTCTTGGATATTTTTATAAACATCTGTACATACCTGTTCATGCACTCTCCATAGCTGGGGTGGTGAGAAAGAACTAGAAGTGTGTGTGTGTGTATGAAAATATTTTAGTCTATTTTAACAATTTGAGAGTATCTTTACTTGTAAGCAAAATCTGACTGAGCTTTCACTTTCCTCTCTTTAAATAATACTAAATGTTTAAATATAAAATTGTACATAATCAAAGTTTTCTTTTGTTTTGAACCTAACAGAAGTCTGGCACTGGTTTGGAGGGCATATCTAATAAAGGGCAGCTTATTTGTCTATTTGCATATTTTTAATTAGTGTGTGATTCAGAATACTTCAATTTAGAAGCTGGTTACTATATTCAGTAGAGGAGTGGGAAAATACACAGTGAGCACACAGAAGATCCTTGTTAGATCCTATAAATTTCCTTGATGTATTTGAAATATAATATTTTTTGCTCAGAGTTTATCCTCCTTTTACTATGTTTCAGGATTTCGCATTCTATCTGTTTCTGATATGGAAAAGCACTGTTAATATGGTGATATAGTCTGTATTTTTTCCTGTATTTTTCATGAAAGATTCTCGGAATCTTTCTAGTCATTACATGAAAATAAGAGAATATAAACTCATGGAAATGCTGCGCATCTTTCCAAAAAATGTGAAGGAAACTGATTTTGTATATTGACTTTTGCAGTCATTTTCTCTATTGATCTATAAGAAAGAATGCTCACAGAAAATAAGTTAATCTGAGGTCACTTCTACAGTTCATATCCTGCATAGTAGTTTTTGCAAATCTCAGTTGTATATTCTTGGCTTATGGCCATTTAGAATTTGGTTTAGGAAAAAGGTTGAAGTTCAGGTTGGTGTGTGTGGTTTTTTTGTTTTATTTTGTGCTGCTTTTTTGTTGTTTTTTGACAATAAGTCAGTCAAAAATAGATTTACCTCCTTGAAAAATGTGCTATCTGCACTGAAACGAAGAAATTCACTCAACAGTCAGAATCCAATAGAACTGTTCAGCAGATATTCTTTATTAGCAGCGCTGGGGTCACCCTGGGGATTCTCCACCATAAGGGCTCCCCCGAACTAGCAAGCAACATCAGTTTACATACACACAAATCATACATATTCATTAGATTTCCTGGAAAGGGGTGTCTTATGATAATGAGTTCCCAGAATTCATTTACATAGTCCGAGCATGCGTAGTAAAAATAGAGTGAGGGTCTTCGGTGGTTGAGGGAAGAAGTACGTGATCTTCACGGTGTCCGCTCTTTCCAGAGCATGCGCTGTGAGGTAAAGTCCAGGTGTCTTCTTCCTAAATCTGCGAGATCACCCTCCCTAGATTGTATCTCTGTGTCCTTTTGTTCAAGTTCCCCCTTATCTCAGTTTGCCCAACTGCCCATTGAAGGCTGCTATCAGTGAGTTATATAGGGAGCGTTTTACTTTGAATGTCTAGACAAAAAAGGCCTAGGGAAAAGAGTTGAGGAGTCCTTGGGAAACAAACACAAGCAAAACTTTAATGCATCACAGTTTAGACTTAATCAGAAATTCATTGGTTTGAGCCCTTTCAGCACTATTATTCTGTTTTAAACCTTGCATTGAGTTCATATCAGTGCATTCTAAATTGAATTAATACAGTGTTGATAATGCAGAATGCTTCTATAACAATTTTTACAGCTCATAAATCTTTATTCAGAAACAGTTTTAAAGAAGTTGTCAGTAGTTGTTTTTTTTAAACCCCTCTCATAAAACACATTTGTTCTTATGAAAAGTCATTTCCACTAGCTGCCTTTTTTTCTGTATTTAATCTGAAGGATTTTGATTCGCAGAAACAGACTCTACAACTCAGAGAGTTCTAAAGCAGGTATGTTTACTCTGGTGCCAGTGTGCAAGGGGATTTCCCCACAAAGCTTACACACAACCCCAGCACATTTTACCAAAAACTTATCGAGTGTGGCTATACATATTCATTGCATTACATAACACAACATACATATGCATAAGTAAGGCTGGGTTAGTTCTAGAGGCTGGTGTCAGCAGTTTATGTTCTCTTTGCACCTGCACATTGCCTCCTGGGGGGTGTCTTCAGGGGTCTTTTGGAGGAAGGCTCACAGTCTTTCTCACCTTGTACTTTTCCTCGGAGCATGTGCAGATTCTCTTGGCCAATTTCTTGAATAACAAGAGTGGTTCCCACTGGTTTACCACCTCTATCTTATCTAAAAGCACCAGTCTATTAATTTCTACCACCTATATATGGCTATCTATCCATAAACTTGCTAGAGCACATCTGCTTACCAAGGACATGTCTCTTATTTTTGCCGAACATAGTGGTTCTTGGTAAGTTTCCACAGAAAATTGCTTTGTTTTGATGAACACAGTAGCCCTTGGTAAGCTTCCACAGAAGAGTCTGGGCAAGTGGGATTATTAAGCAATATTCAGAAATCATTATGAGTTGCTATAAGTAAATAAGTTGCAAAGCAGGTGATCATATCCTTGTATCAATTCCCCCCTTTTCTTTTCCCTAAGCAAATTTTTTTGCTATATCAAAGCAGGGATTTGAGTACATAGCTAACAATTGATCTTACCTGGAATTAGGGAGATATTCTGGAGATATTCTGTGTTAATGTATAATATGTGTTAGAGTCCCATGTACTTACAATCCCTCCTCATAGTTCGATCATGTTGATAATTAATGTCCATCCTTTTGTTGTATTCGGAGCCTCAGGGGTCCAGTCGATTTTGATTCCCATTGCTGTTTCAGGGCTCCTTTAACTTGAGTGTGATGTACCCACGATGATCGTTCTTTAATCTTGATGGCTGTATGTGAAGTTAGCAGCACCTGAAACCGACCTTCCCATTTTGGTTCTAGAGGTGAATCTGAAAAAGATCTGATATATACATAATCACCAGGTTTAATTTTGTGTACAGGCCCATCCAGACCTCGAGCCCTGGTCCCCAGGACCAATTTCTCTATTTCTCGCAGCTGCTTTTGTAGACTTATAACATAATCTGTTAGTATTTCATCTCTAACCTGGATTGATGCTCCTGCCTGTATCATATATGGTCTCCAATATACTATTTCAAAAGGACTTAATCCCTCCTTAGTTCTGGGTTTGGTTCTGATCCTTAGAAGGGCTAAGGGCAATGCTTGGGGCCAGGACAATCCAGCTTCCTGGCCTAGTTTTACTATTTGTAATTTAATTAAATGATTCATTTTTTGTACTTGACCACTTGCTTGTGGATTATATGGGGTATGTAATTGCCAATCTATTCCTAAAAGTTTACTAACCTGCTGGATAATTTTTGCCACAAAATGTGATTCCCAATCTGAGGATAATGTTGCTGGAACCCCAAACCTTGGTATTATTTCTTGTAACAATACCTTAGTTACTTCTCTGGCCTTATTAGTTCAACAAGGGAATGCTTCTGGCCACCTGGAAAAGGTATCTGTCAGGACCAAAAGGTACTGAAACCCCCCTTTTCTTGGGAGTTCAGAAAAATCAATCTGTCATTGTTGCCCTGGGTAATTTCCTTTCCCTATCCGCCTGGGTTGGGTCTTCGGTCCTGTTTTAGGATTATTTTGTAAAAAAATTTCACATTGCTTTGTCACCTGCTTGATGGTGGTATACAGAGTTCAGGCAGGCAACTATACGTTGATTTAGATACTTATATAAGGCCTGTGACCCCAATGGGATTTTCTATGTTCTGTCATCACTATAGCCCATAATAGTGTAGATGGTACTATTATTTTACCTTGAGGAGTCTTTGCCCACCTGTCCTCTTCTCTGCTTCCCCCTAGATCTTCAATAAGTTTTTGATCCTCCCTAGAATATTTAGACTTACAATCAATTTGTATTTTACCGTCTGGAACCAAAGACTGCACTTCTACTTTACCTTCTTTAGCCACTCTTTTGGCCTCATGATCTGCCATAGCGTTGCCAAGTTCATGGGTGGAATTTCCTCTTTGGTGAGCCTTGCAATGCATTATAGCCACCTTTTCAGGTAGCTGCACTGCTTCCAGGAGTTTGAGGATTTCTTTGGCATGCTTTATATGTTTTCCCTGTGCAGACAGGAGTCCTCTTTCTTTCCACACTGCCCCATGAGCATGGACCACTTTGAAAGTGTATTTAGAGTCTGTCCATATATTAATTTTCATACCCTTGGCCATTTCTAGTGCCCATGTTAGAGCTATTATTTCTGCCTTTTGTGCCGAGGTATTTGGAGGAAGGGCTTTGGACTCTGTTACCTGATCTTCGGTGGTTATCGCGTATCCTGCCTTGCGGATACCTTGTTGGACAAAACTGCTCCCGTCCGTATACCAGGATTCATCAGCGTCCTCTAATGGTTCCTCCTTGAGGTCTGGCCGGCTGGAATAAACTGCTTCAATCGTTTCCAGGCAGTCGTGTGTCACTGGTTCTCCTGTGGCTCCACATGAGTCCGTAGTTATATATCCACAAGTGACAACCATCCGGTCATTGGTAGGAAGATGTGGAGCTCTTTAGCTGTCTGTGGCCAAGGGGTCTGACAGATGGCCTCCTTCCTTGCAGTTCTGGGGTCCGTTGACCAGCTGTGACCTCGTATCCCAGGTAGGTTACGTGCTGCTGAGCTACCTGGGCTTTCTGTGGAGAGACTCAATAACCATTAAGTCCCAAAAAATTTAATATATCATCTACATGCTGCAGAAATTCCCTGATTCCATGTGTCTGCTCCCATTGCTCCAGGTCTTTCGCTAGTTGGTTTCCAAAAAGAGTGGGGCTATTTTTAAACCCCTGGGGTAGCACAGTCCATGTTAATTGCATCTTCCTTCCGGATTCCAGATTTTCCCATTCAAATGCAAACAATAACTGAGTTTCGGAGCTCAAAGGCAAGCAAAAGAAGGCGTCTTTTAGGTCCAGCAGGGTAAGCCAAGCCAATTCAGGTACTAACCTGATCAATAGTGTATATGGGTTTGCTACAACAGGATGCAGATCTCCTCCTCTCTTATTGCTATATGCTCTCTATACACAACAAGGTCTCCAAATTCCTGTTCTCTGGCAGTTTCAGCTTCTGCAACTTCTTTTGAATGTCACGTGATGATTGCCCTATAAATAATGACACTAACTGTTGTATTCCCACCTCTGATCCCGGATCTAAAGGTGTGTGTCACCTCATGGTATCCCGCAGCTTCTCCAGGAATTCTGATGGAGCATCTTTAGGTCCCTGCCGAACGGCGTATAGGGCTGAACAGTTAATTGCTTTCGGTATAGCCCGCTCCATGCCCCTTACAATCCAATCTCTGTGTGCATTTAGCAATCTCATATGGGCTCCTCTGTTGGGGTCCCAACGTGGGTCCTGTAAGAGGAAGTGATCTTTTATATCTTCTCCTGTACTTTTGAGGTGATCAGTAGCCAGATCCTGGGCTGTTTTTAATATTATTTTTTTTCCGTTTCTGTCATGTGATCCAATAATAATTGTATATCACTCCAATCCAGATTATGTTGTTTTGTTAGAAACTGAAAATGCTTGGTCACCCCAACAGAGTCGCTTCGATACCCCTTCACTACACTTTTCCAAGTTTTGAGATCAAAGGAAGTGAACGGCACTTTTATTCTGGCAGGGCCCCCCCATCCGGCCCTACGGCCTCTCTCAGAGCAGCCAGCACCACGGCACCACCGCTTGTTTCTCCCTTCTCTGAGTATGAGAGGATATGGGGCTGTGAGGCGGGGAGCTGGCTCCCCCCGAACTTTCACTCTCCTCCTGCCGGCTTCCTACCGGTCGTTTATAGTACTCTGGTATATCCTTTATTTCGGCCCCTTTCTCTTTCCCCAGTTTTGTGCATCTCTGTCCTATACTGCATGATGAACAACATCTTTTCAGCTTCCCTTTCCCTTCCTTTTTATTTTCTTTTTCCGGTGCCAGCACTAGTGGATCTCGTGGGGGTACCAGGCCACAGTCTATTTGATATTCAGGATGGTCTCGGAGGGTGAAAAACACGTCTGCATAGGAGACTTCATCCCATTTCCCTTCCCTCCCTAAAACCAGCATCAACTGCAGTAAGGTATTTTAATTCAAGGACCCATTAAGGGGCCATTTTCCCCCTCATCCAATTTCTATAGGGGCCACCACTGGTTGCAATATGTTATTAGCGTCTTTTTATTCACACTTGCACCTGGAAGTCCCCCTATCTTCTTCCGGTGTGTTAAAATACAGGTCGGGGACTTTTTTTATCTATCCCCCCAATCTGGCCGCTTCCCATCTCGTCTACTTTACCTTAAACACTACCTGATTAAGCTGACACTATCCCCCTCAGGCAGATAGTACAAGGGTGCACTCTCCCAACAGAGTATGCACCTAAATTCAAGACAACAATTAACACAGAATTACTGCCTCCCGCTTGTTTTGCTGATTAAGGATACCAATTAAACTCAGACACCAGAGTGAAAAGAGTAGGTGTATTTTAGTAGTGATAACCAAGTAATGTAACAGCGTAATACAGAAAACATGCAGTAAGAAGAAGCAGAACAGTGCACTTAAAGCAACAAACAGGAAAATACAGGGTAATGCATCAAATCATTACTACACGAGAGAGAGAGAGAGAATAGTAATTAAGAGAAATACATCACCACTTGCATATATAATCATCATCATCCAGATCCGCAGGAGCTGGGCAGCCCCGGTTACAGCGAGGATTTGGAGAGCCTGTCCCGGCAAGTGGGAAATCCTACGCGGTGCGTCCACCCGTAGGTGAGGCATCCAAAGTTGCTGTGAGCGGGTCCAGCCTTATATACCAGAGATCGACAAGCCAGAATAGCTGGCACCTTTGTTTTGAGCGGAAAGTTTCTGGTTTCATTCTCCTGTTGGATTCCACCCGAAGCCTGGCCAGGGCTCGGGGGGGGGAAACCAAGGGAGTTTCTAACAAGGCCAAATACTTGGGTTCTCAGCCTTGAAGAAGGCTGCGAAAGGAAAGTTGGATACATTCTCTCCCCTCTACTGATTATATTTTGTCTTTCACTAGCGAGTTTACATATTTTACTAATGACTACATGCTAAGTTAGCAGCTTCAGCTTGGGGCCTGTTGTTCAGGCTGCAGTATTTCAATGCTTTAGCACTTTTTACACCAGCATAAGTAGGTTGTTATAACTTAGTACAATACCTACTAGCACAATGGTTATCAGTTATAAAATATACAGGATTCATCTATAGGTCAACTCTGGCTTGGGCCTGTTGTCCAAGCCTTAGCACTTCACCGCTAGAGGAGATATTTCACCTGTGACACTTAAAACACTGAGCCCGAACAAACAGGCAGTACCAATGACCCAGTGGGCAGGCACTAGGGCCCTCTCTACCAAGGAATGTTCCCTCGTCCTGCACTACCCCCCAATTGGTACAGAGTCTGCCCTGCGCTTCGTTCCTCTCCGGCCGCTTCCCTCGCGGGATAACGGAACTGCGGGTCAGAGAACTCCGCACTCTGCAGCTGCAGCTGGGCTGCGCCTCACACCCGCAGAACAGTCACACACCCACACAAAGGGGCCCCTTACACTTATTACTCACACAACATCAAATGGCAAATACTACAAACATCAAAACACCAATTACAACAATTGCTAAATCCTAAAAGCCATAAATCAAAGCCAAAAGCATAAATCATATACCATGAACCGTTTGCCGTTTATCATTTACCAAAGATGCACACCTGATCGATATTGACTAAATTATTATAAATGGTACCAGATTTTACATTTGATGGTAGCAATGGCAATGTCACCCCACTCACACAACTCACACCACTCCCGTAACCCCGTACTAGGAGTACCCAAGTCGACTAAGATTCCAATGTGGTCAGAGTGTCGAAACCACCCTACCACCCACGGGCCCACTACCACTTGGGGATTCGAACCCCAACCCCAGGGGCGAGCACCAAGGCTCTTTACCTCGCGTAGGACGTCTCCTCACAACTTACAGTTCCCCCTTTCTCCAACATACCCAATCCGCCAATAGATGGTCCTTGTCTGCCCCTGCCAAGATCGGGAGAGCGAGGGAGGTTCTCCAAGAAAGAAACCTCGGGGCGCACCTAGAACGCCCCCCTCTCAGCCGGTCCTGCAGATGGACAGAGAGGGTCCCATCTGGGTGCCAACTGATTTGCGGAAACAGACTCTACAACTCAGAGAGTTATACAGCAGGTATGTTTTACTCCGGCGCAGGGGTGTAAGGGGATTCCTCCACAAAGCTTGCACACCCACCGCACATTTTACCAAAAACTTATCGAGTGTGGATATACATATTCATTGCATTACATAATACAAATATCCATATGCATAAGTAAGGCTGGGTTAGTTCTAGAGGCTGGTGTCAGCAGTTTATGTTCTCTTTGCACCTGCGCATGGCCTCCTGGGGGGTGTCTTCAGGTGCCTTCGGAGGAAGGCTCGTAGTCTTCTTCACCTTGTACTTTTCTTCGGAGCATGCACAAATTCTCTTGGCCAATTTCTTGAATAACAAGAGTGGTTCCCACTGGTTTACTACCTCTGTCTTATCTAAAAGTACCAGTATATCAGTTTCTACCACCCATATATGACTATCTATTCACTACAAAGACTAAACTTGCTAGAGCACATCTGCTTACCAAGGACATGTCTCTTATTTTTGCCAAACATAGTAGTTCTTGGTAAGTTTCCACCGAGAACTGCTTTGTTTTGATGAACACAGTAGCCCTTGGTAAGCTTCCACAGAAGAGTCTGGGCAAGCGGGATTATTAAGCAATATTCAGAAATCATTATGAGTTGCTATAAGTCGCTATAAGTAAATAAGTTGCAAAGTAGGTGATCATTTCCTTGTATCAATTTGAAACACATATTTTATCATTAATGAAATTCATATGCACATTAAATCACAGAATCACAGAATCATTCAGGTTGGAAAAGACCCTTGGGATCATCGAGTCCAACCATCAGCCCTACTCTACAATTTCTCCTCTACACCACATTCCCCAATATCTCATCTAAACGACCCTTAAACACATCCAGGGATGGTGACTCCACCCCCTCCCTGGGCAGCCTATTCCACTCTCTGACCACTCTTTCTGGGAAACATTTTTTCCTAATGTCCATTCTGAACCTCCCCTGTTGCAGTTTAAAGCTATTCCCTCTTGTTCTATCACCAATTACCTGTGAGAAGAGACCAGCACCAACCTCTCTACAATGTTATTTCAGGTAGTTGTAGAGAGTGATGAGGTCTCCCCTCAGCCTTCTCCTCCTCACACTAAACAGTCCCATCTCCTTCAATCACTCCTCATAGGATTTATTCTCCAGGCCCTTCCCCAGCTTCGTTGCCCTCCTCTGCACTCGCTCCAGCACCTCGAGATCTCTCTCGTATTGAGGTGCCCAAAACTGGACACAATACTCCAGGTGTGGCCTCACCAGTGCAGAGCACAGGGGGACTATCACCTCCCTGCTTCTGCTGGTCACACTATTTCTAATACAAGCCAGGATGCCGTTGGCTTTCTTGGCCACCTGGGCACACTGCTGGCTCATGTTCAGCTGCTTGTCAATTAGAACCCCCAGATCCTTCTCTTCCAGACAGCTCCAGCCACACCTCCCCGAGCCTGTAGCCATGCAGGGGGTTGTTGTGGCCCAAGTGCAGGACCTGGCACTTGGCCTTGTTGAAGCTCATCCCGTTGACGTTGGCCCACTGATCCAATCTATCCAAGTCTCTCTGTAGAGCCTCCCTATCCTCATGCAGATCGACACTCCCGCTTAACTTGGTGTCATCTGCGAACTTACTGATGATACACTCTATGTCCTTATCAAGATCATCAATAAAGATGTTAAACAGAAATGCTCCCAACACCGAGCCCTGAGGAACACCACTTGTGACCGGCCGCCAGCTGGATTTAACTCCACTGACCACCACTCTCTGGGACTGTCCATCCAGCCAGTGCTTGACCCAGCAGACCGTTCGCTCATCCAGGCCATGGGCAGCCAGTTTTTCTATGAGAATTCTATGGGGAACTGTGTCGAATGCTTTTCGAAAATCCAGGTAGATAATATCCACAGCTTTTCCCTTGTCCAGTAGTTGGGTTATCTTGTCATAGAAGGAGATCAAGTTTGTCAGGCAGGACCTGCCTTTCATAAACCCATGCTGACTAGGCCTGATCCCCTGGTTGTCCATTATATGACTTTTAATGGCACCCGAGATGACCTGCTCCATGACCTTCCCTGGCACCGAGGTCAGACTGACAGCTCTATAGTTTCCTGGATCCTCCTTTCTGCCTCACTTGTAGATGGGTGTTACATTTGCCACCCTCCAGTCCAATGGGACCTCCCAGTTAGCCATGACTTCATGGAAATCATAGAAAGTGGCTTGGCGAGCACATCTGCCAACTCCTTCAGCACCCTTGGGTGTAACCCATCCGGTCCCACAGACTTGTGTGCATCCAAGTGGTGTAGCAGGTCTCTGATCACTTCTTCTTTAATTGTGCTGACCTCATTCTGCTTCCCCTCCCCATCTCCCAGCTCATGAGGCTGGGTGTCCAGGGAACAGCCAGTTCCACTGCTAAAGACTGAGGCAAAGTAGGCGTTGAGCACCTCAGCCTTTTCCTCATCCTTTGTTACCATGTTTCCCTCTGCATCCAATAAAGGAGGGAGATTTTCCCTAATCCTCCTTTTGCTGTTAATGAATTTATAGAAACATTTTTTATTATCTTTAACAGCTGTAGCCAGGTTGAGCTCTAGCTGTGCTTTGGCTCTCCTAATGCTCTCCCTGCACAGCTTCACTACATCTTTATAGTCTTCATGAGAGACCTGCCCCCTCTTCTAAAGGTCATAGATTCTCCTTTTGTTCTTGAGATCCAGCCAAAGGTCCCTGTTTAGCCAGGCCGGTCTCCTTCCCCGCCTGCTTGTTTTTCGGCAGATGGGAACAGCCTGCTCCTGTGCCTTTATGACTTCTCTCTTGAAGTATGTCCAGCCTTCCTGGACTCCCATATCCTTCAAGGCAGTCTCCCAAGGGATTTTGTTAATCAGTCTTTTGAAGAGGTCAAAGTTTCCCCTCCGGAAGTCTAAGGTGGCAGTTTTACTAACCCCTCTCTTTGTTTCTCCAAGGATCGAAAACTTAATCATCTCATGATCACTGCACCCCAGACGGCCTCCAACTGTTACCTCCCCCACAAGCTCTTCCCTGTTCACAATAAGCAGGTCCAGGAGGGCGCCTTCCCTGGTCGGCTCACTAACCAGCTGTGTGAGGAAGTTATCCTCCACACATTCCAGGAACTTCCTGGATTGTTCCCTCTCTGCTGTGTTGTGATCCCAGCAGAATCCGGGAGGTTAAAGTCCCCCACAAGAACAAAGGCAAGTGACCGCAAGATTTCCCCCAACTGTTTATAGAAAGCTTCATCCACCTCACTGCTTTGGTTGGGGGGTCTATAGCAGACTCCCCCAGCAAGATCTGCTTTATTGGCCCTTAACCTAATCCAAACACTCTCAAACCCGTTATCACTATACTTGATTTCTGAGCTGTCACAGCATTCTCTACCATACAGGGCCACTCCACCACCTCTCCTTCCCTGTCTATCCCTCCTGAAGAGCTTGTAGCCATCAATTGCAGCACTCCAGTCGTGTGAGGCATCCCACCACGTTTCTGTGATAGCTACTATGTCATAGTTCTTGTGCTGCATCATGGCTTCTGATTTGCGGAAACAGACTCTACAACTCAGAGAGTTATACAGCAGGTATGTTTACTCCAGCCAGGGTGCAAGGGGATTTCTCCACAAAGCTTACACACACCCACCGCACATTTTACCAAAAACTTATCGAGTGTGGCTGTACATATTCATTGGATTACATAACACAAATATCCATATGCATAAGTAAGGCTGGGTTAGCTCTAGAGGCTGGTGTCAGCAGTTTATGTTCTCTTTGCACCTGCACATTGCCTCCTGGGGGGTGTCTTCAGGGGTCTTTTGGAGGAAGGCTCACAGTCTTTCTCACCTTGTACTTTTCCTCGGAGCATGTGCAGATTCTCTTGGCCAATTTCTTGAATAACAAGAGTGGTTCCCACTGGTTTACCACCTCTATCTTATCTAAAAGCACCAGTCTATTAATTTCTACCACCTATATATGGCTATCTATCCATAAACTTGCTAGAGCACATCTGCTTACCAAGGACATGTCTCTTATTTTTGCCGAACATAGTGGTTCTTGGTAAGTTTCCACAGAAAATTGCTTTGTTTTGATGAACACAGTAGCCCTTGGTAAGCTTCCACAGAAGAGTCTGGGCAAGCGGGATTATTAAG